>NC_143221.1:1378563-2757126 GCF_030267445.1 Bombyx mandarina
CGTGCGCTTCTTCCTACACTTGTATACGAATGTCTCACGAATTTCTCCTCCTTTTTAATTTGTCAACAGAACATTGAAGAGAAAAAGAGTTTTGAATTCTTTCCCAGACATCATTAACAGCCATGCTGTTTTTATGGGATTTTTTTTTATGGAGATACGCTACACAGTAGACTTCACGAATTATGAAAATGGCGATACGTCCGTTACCTTCGCAATCGTCGGCGCAACTGGGCAAGCGAATGTGTGGGAGACCACGCGAAGGTTCGAGGTTCGCGCGCTTTGATTTCTGTTAAAAAACCGACACAGCTTGGAAAGCCACGAATGTAGCGAAAGCTTTGCATAATCATTTGCAAATGTCGTCCTACACTTGCGGGTTTGCGTATTCGTGCGCATGTGAGTGACCGGTGTTATTCTATGTTAAAATGTCAGTAGGATTCTGAGATATTTGAGGTTGTGTGATACTAAATTATCTAATGCTGAAATCTTTTGTTTATCACTCGTAGTATATAAAAATGCTATTTTGGAATATTTTTAAGGTTAGTTAGAGTCGATGTGTATTATAAAGATTTAAAGTATATAATATATGTACACATGTATACACATAAAGTAGAGGTGGATGTACATATGTGCGTATTATGTTGCTTCTCGTTTTTTTTTTTTTTTTAAACATAATTTAAGTATAAATTTCTCTTTTTTTCCTTTGTTCACTTTCTATTTATATATGTGATTTTGATGGTGGAAACTCGTTTGGTTTTTGTTTTAGCTATTTTTTATTATATTAGGTATATGATTGTTTTATACTGTTAAATTCTAAATAAATATATATCAGATGAGAGAATCGTTTATATAGATAGTTTTTGTTTGTTCTAATGAGCATACAAGGTCACGGTTCAGCTGGTGTTAGCCGGCTATCGGAGCTTATCAGACATCACAAACTGATGCCGTCCACGTTCTGAACTGAAGTGGAAGTCTCAATGCTCTTCTAATATGGCTAACCCTCAAACAGGAACGTTCCAGAACTTCGTGACGGAGCTAAGTAGGAAACCGACACGCACACGTGCAGGTTTGCGGAAGGAAATGAATACGGCGGTAGGAAAGATTTTTAGCAACGCTCCTGGAGACTTGGAATTTCTTAGAAGTCGCTGACTCTGACAAATGAGATATAAGAATATCATAACTTAGCGAGAGTTACATATCCGTATCACCTGACAAAAGCCGAAGCCACCAATCAGTACGACTGTCATCAGTGTGATGACCATTGTCGACGAGTAAATTACCCTCAGACACAGCCCACTGAGTTTCTCGCCGGATCTTCTCAGTGGGTCGCGTTTCCGATCCGGTGGTAGATTCTGCGAAGCACGGTTCTTGCCAGGGTTCGTGTTAGCAACGTCGTCAGGTTTGAGCCCCGTGAGCTCACCTACTAGTTAAGTTTACGCTGATATAGCCTCTCAACGCTATCATATTACTGGTGGTAGGACCTCTTGTGAGTCCGCGCGGGTGGGTACCACCACCCTGCCTATTTCTGCCGTGAAGCAATAATGCGTTTCGGTTTGAAGGGTGGGGCAGCCGTCGTTACTATACTTGAGACCTTAGAACTTGTATCTCAAGGTGGGTGGCGCATTTACGTTGTGGATGTCTATGGGCTCCAGTAACCACTTAACACCAGGTGGGCTGTGAGCTCGTCCACCCATCTAAGCAATAAAAAAATTAAAATTAAAAAATCAGCTTAGGTAGGAAAAAAAAGACCAGTGTCCAGTGACCACAAAATACAACTCAAGCACCAGTGTCTATGCTAAACAAGAAATACTTACTGGTCGAAAATGAAAAACACGCTTGCCATCCATTTATAATTCGATGAAAATTTAATCAGATAAGAGATTCCACTTGAAACTTTCAAAAATCACTCAAACATCAACTGACTAGTGTACAAGGCTTCAACTCAACAGCCAAAGGATCCTCGAACAAATAAAAACGATATATCGCACCTTTAAAATTATAGAGACTCATTTTTAAATATTTGGATTTCGTCTTTAATACAAAAATTGACCTTTTTTTTTTTTTTTGAAAAAAATTTAAACAAAAAGAATAAAATTTGACCTAGAACGTTCCTGTTCAGCGACTTTTAGTAATCAAATGACCATAAGTATCTTATAAAAGGACAAAGCTATCTATCGGTCTCTTTCACTCTGTCCCCTTCCTCTACGTTTTTTCGGGTTGAGAACTTTAATAGATATTTTCAAAAAAACACATTTTTTGAGTTGGGTCTTTATAATTCTAAAGGTGCGATATGTACATTAGTGCATCTAGAATGAAAAGGTTAACAAGCGGTAATTTCGAAAGTACCATAGATTCGTCTAATAAAATTAGTAACAAGACGCCAAATAAGGTTAAATTGCCCGAGCCGTCTCCCATTAAGAGAAGAAAAGTTTGTCGCAGACGCTAAACATTTAACAAGAGGTAATCGTGACCGAAGTGTTAACGCATATCGCTAGTTTACATTCCAACGAATGGGGACATCTGTATCACGAAAATGTACCCAAATAACAGCTTAGTTTGCAACAAAAAATATTTAAGACGATGAGATGATCTAACAATAGAACAGACTGATTGATCTGGAAAACATTAATCTGAAACCTGAAATCCCGACAGCCTCCATTAGCCGGTTTCAAAAAATGGCTTACTGCAGGAAAAACAACTAGGAGTCGTCAGTTCTTTCAATAACTTTTTTTTATTGCTTAGATGGGTGAACTAGAGCCCATAGACATCTACAACGTAAATGCGCCACCCACCTTGAGATATAAGTTCTGAGGTCTCAAGTATAGTTACACCTCACTCACTCGCTGTACTCCTTACTCACTCACACTCACCTTACTCACTAATTTATTTGCGTAATATAAAAACCGTGGTGAAAAATATAAACTATAAATATGTAATGGAAACGTTTTTTATAGATGAATAGGAAACAAGCCGACATCAAATTGTATCCAATATGAAGTTATGCAAATAAATAAATCCGTTAAAAAACCTTTCTGTGTTCTTCACTTAAGAGTGCCCTAATTATTAATTTTACATAATATATGTAGCTAATCCTGAATACGAGAGTGACCTAGTATCAAGATCACCGCAGTCAACAACAGTTCTTTCATTAATGACTTCATTTATCAACGGACATATAAAGTCATTAAGCTCCATTAAAATAATTACAATTACGCACCGCACACAAACTGAATTGGCGCTAACTTCTGTGAGTACTAATTTTAGTATCGATCGAGTATTTACTAAGGATTTTATTAGCAAGTTCTCTCGTCAGTACGCGTCCGCGCGTAGTTGAAATAGTCCTTAAGGCTTCCTTGGGCACGCGGTCTGCAGCATCATCCACCAACATCTGCAGGCCGTCAGGTCCCATATTCCTCGCGTGCCCCCTAGGCGCGGAAACCTCACCCCTGCCCGAGAATAAAGTCCTTATTAACACTGAATGATGAACTACTAATAATGAATTTATATATAACTAGCGACCGCCCTCGCTTCGCTTCGGAAACATTAAAACAATCATGAAACCAAAAAAAAAAAAATTTTTTTTTTTTTTAAAAGTAGCCTATGTTCATCAGGGACAATGTCGGCTTCTAATGGAAAAAGAATTTTTCAAATCGGTCCAGTAGTTTCGGAGCCTATTCGAAACAAACAAACAAACAAATCTTTCCTCTTTATAATATGAATTTATATAGAACTAGTGGTCCTCTGTAGTCGAAATTCTTATATAATTAATTGAATATTATTATGGTTCTATTGTCAAAGACTACTATAGTCGTACTTCTTCTATAACCACAGATTTCGCCAAGACTACACTATAGACAAATAATGTTAATCTATTACATACATATAAATTAATATTGTTATAATTGTTGTAATATATTAATACATATGTGTAATGTTTTCTTTATTGATTTAATGATTTTTTATGCATAATAAAAAAAAAACCTATTCTGCACTCCTTCTCTATATTCTCTATAAGTGTGAGAAGTTTCATATTCCTCCGTCCGCGCAATTTGCGTAAAAAGGGGTACAAAGTTTCTGCCTCACGTATTAATGTATAGATGAGTTTGACAACCAAAATACTACTTGGATGTTCAACTAATTTGAAAGTGACAAATAAAGTCGGGAGATGTAAGCGTGTCAAGTTATTGGTAGATGTTGCATTACAAATATGTATTTATGTAGAATTTGTATGCTGAACTAGAGCACTGACGTCATTGTTCAATATAGAGCGTTCTCCATCTAACATGAAAACGCTTATACCTAGTATTTTTTGAGAAAACACAATAAAATAACAAATAATAATATGAGGATGGAGTTTAGTAACATTTTTGGCAATATTTTTCCTATTTACATTTAGAAAAATCAATAAATTGTGTTCTAACTAAACTAAAAAAGAATTAAGTACGAACAAACAACTAGCAGTGCTAACTGAAAATATAACAAAAAAAGTTGTTGAAACTGTGACTTAGTTTACAAAAGCTGTCTTTCACAGTACCCAATTTGTATTCCTGTATGGTAAATGAATGCTGGCCACTTTCAGTAGTACAAAAGTGCGTTCCTAATGGAACGCATATTCCGTGCGTCTGTTAAAACATATCAACCTGGTATAATTCCAATAGTAACATAACTAAAATGGGGCGTATAGAATGCGTATTTAAAATACCAGTTACAAGGAAACATGTTACTGCAACATTTTACGATCTAATCCGATAGTAAGTACGAAGCGAAGGGATGTGATCTATTTTCGTTCATCCATTACCTAAATCTACGATCTATAGTATACTCATGAGCAAGTCGTAATCTTCGTAGCGGTAGCATAAGTTAAAATTACAAAGATGTATTTCTTACACTAACATAGGAAGTTTGTTTCAACGATGTCTGAGGTGAATTTACGCAATGGAATTTTTGTAACAACGCAGTTTGGTTTAATATATATTTTATGTTAAGCCCGCGTCTAGCTATGTTTTATGGAATCTTTAAGCATAGTTTTCACAAATTTCAATTAACTTAAAAATTTGCGCAACTATCAAATATCAAAGCCGTCAACTGAGTTGGATATTTTTACTTGTAGGTTAGTGACGTTTGTAAAAATGTTCCAAGGGCATCCTCCGTGTTAAGAATGGGTCAAGTAGCGTAATTGTTTAATGTATATTGTGAATAAAATTATTTCCTTACATTATAAGTTAGATTAGTTTTCTTTATTGTGTTGTTTTGTCGTATAGATGTAAGAAACATTGTGTACAAATTCAGCACTTTATCTTGCTTAGTCGTGCGCACATGGCTTATGTTGCAAGCCAGATTTTGTTTCTTGTTACTTGTGTTTTTTATGTATATTTTTAGCTTGTGATGTGTTTTTTTTTATTGCTTAGATGAGTGGACGAGCTCACAGCCCACCTGATGTTAAGTGGTTACTGGAACCCATAGACATCTACAACGTAAATCCGCCACCTACCTTGAGATACAAGTTCTAAGGTCTCAAGTATAGTTACAACGGCTGCCCCACCCTTCGAACCGAAACGCATTACTGCTTCACGGCAGAAATAGGCAGGGTGGTGGTATCCCGTGCGGACTCACAAGAGGTCCACCAGTAATTACGCAAATTATAATTTTGCGGGTTTCATTTTTATTACACGATATTATTCCTTCACCGTGGAGGTCAATCGTGAACATTTGTTGAGTACGTATTTCATTAGAAAATATAACTTCTCCTATCTCGTACAAAAAGGGGCTATAGAAAAGATTGACATAACTGATAAAATATTACAATCGATTTGATGCTGACTCAGAACTTAGGTTACAATCAACAGAACACCTGACATAAATTCGTGACCCATTCCATCACAATAATCGTAAATTTGTGATTTAATACAAAAATTCACTACCGTGGAAATCAATCGTGAACATTTGTTAATATTGATCGAAACTTCTGGCACAAAAATTAGGTTGGACGTTGACCTGAATCCTCAGGATAGTGTAAGCGATATCTCCATTATGAGAATAAGGATTACATGTAACGTTAACGTACCTAAGTAAACTTTTGAGATTTTTTTGTTTTACGAATAAATTTACTTAAAAAATAACATTATAATTTTTTTCCCGTATATGGTTATGGCATAAATCGAGCTAACAATAATTTCAAGAAATCGCAAAACCGGCAATCTGAATGACACGTCTTGGTCGAAGATCTTCCCTTAGACTTCATAATCAATAAGCCTCGTATAAATTGTTTATGTATATACTGTTTTTACTATACTGCCTATGTCCAGCAGTGGGCAGATAAAGGCTGATGATGATGATAATGATGATACTGTTTTTATTCAAAAATGTTACTGTTCCCTCTGAAAGCACTTTAATGGTAGAAAATTAAAACAAAAATCCGGTGTTTCTGAATGATAATAGTCGGCCTAGCTATAATAAAACGTACAGCCAGACAGCTATCTTCTTACCTTATCAGATTCTCAAATATTAATGTAGTTTATCACACTACCCCTTGAGATACTGCTTCCCTATCATACACCCCTAGAAGCAGTATTTTCCTACCATATTTCCTAATCGCTATCTTAGCTATGCCAGCAATAAATATGAAAGTTTAGTCGGTAGCCCATAAAATAAAGACAATGTTTTGCCTCATAGCGGGCAGTGGCATTCACATAGTATCTACAACAATAATTAAAAACACTCATGTGAATATGATTCGTTATAATTATGATTAACTCACTTTGTTCAAATACCAATAAAGCGTATGTATCTTAGTTTGCACCTTCTTTATTAGTTTCTTCATATCTAGGAATAATGAGACATTCAAAATTATAATGTAACTTGAAATACGTTGCCAGTATACGACGTGTTTTTTTTTTCCAATTTTGAATGTGGTATAACCGTTACCTAGACCGCTATTAATATTCATAGTTCATACGCAAGCTATCTGTAACACAGAGACATATACATTGCTGTACTTGGAGCCCGTGGTTATTGTCATATCGGGAGACTGAAATAGGGCTGTCTTAGTGACTGTGTGAAACGAAAAATTAACTGTTACTGACACTAACCACATTGTCGTGTCAAGTCTGCAAGATTAGCCCTATCGCCTTGTCCCCCTACCGAAAAACCCTACACATTATTACCATGTATTTAACGTATATAGCTAAATTAGTAAATGGCTTGGCAACTTCCGCTGAATTCATTTCAGCCATAACAATAACGATAATTTATATTCTAAAATCAAAATTACAGGAAGTCTACAATACGATAGGAAATAATAAGTATAAACATACCAATGAATAGACTACAAATTAAAATTCCTTCCTTATTAAAATCTGTTGTTCGGAGAATTGAAAGAATGTCAATATATGTTGAGCTCGATTGTATTGGGAAAGTAATCGATATTATATCAAGGTGAAATGTTGAGTGAGTGTTATCTGCAACAAATGCGTTCCAATGAGGATTGAATGGCTTTGATCTGGGAAAGTTGATCTGAATGTTCTCATTTGGGCATTCCCACAAACAGTTCGTATTACTATCGATCATATGCTATGCCAATAGTGACAAAGAGCCAGAGATAACAAAGATATGACGCATTACAAAGCAAAGGTCAATTGAGCACGTTACTGATTTATGCACAATCCTGAAGTACTGATTCACTTATTAAGCCTCTAACTCATGACAAATATTAATTGTTTGGAATTAATATTCTTGTCTAAAGACAGACGTCTAGATACTGGGGCTTTAGAGAAGAGCTTGGACACTTGGAGAACAGCTCGAACGAATCTAGAAACCATTTTCAGTCTTCGGTGATCACAAAAACTTTACATGTTAGACGCTACTCAAAATGTCAGATATTGTAGAATATATAAGCAATACCGCCTTTACCATAAGGGCACACGGGGCCCGTGCCCAGGGCTCCCATTCTCAGGGGGCCCCGAAAGACCGACAATTTCTCTCACACGTTTATTCTCAAAACATTTTTGTCGGGCACATTACACTTTTTTCACAAATCAGTAATCACAAGGAATTTACAAGGCATATACTATGACTATAATAGAAGATTTTGCTCAACAGAAATCCCGAAAGAAACCGTTATCGAAATCGTAACCAAAAAACCAGCAGCATTCTAATATCATTAATGACATGTTATATCATACTGTATTTGATTACCTATAATAAATGGTCTCAAACTCAGTAATTTTTTTTTATTATAATAATAATAATAATAATAATAGCCTTTTCATTCCTAAACATAGGGTTACAAGAGGTCCCTAAGTTCGGTGTGCCTTTTGGCATAGGCCTCCTCCAATTCCTTCCAATGGGTCCTATCCCTTGCTACTCTCAGCCAGAATGGTCCCGCTGTCTGCTTCAAGTCATCTTCCCATCTCCTGATTTGACGACCCCTACTTCGTTTGCCGTCTCTTGGTTGCCAGAGGGTGACTTGCTTGCTCCATTTGTTAGTGGGGTGGCGTAGCATATGCCCAGCCCATCTCCATTTTTGGACGTCTATCCGGGTGAGAATGTCTGTGAGTTTCGTTCTTGTTCTTATGTCTACGTTCCTGACTCTATCTTTGATTTTTAACCCTAGCATGCTTCTTTCCATGGCACGTTGGCATTTTATTAGCTTCTCCCTGTGGTTAAGTGTCAATGACCAAGTTTCGCAGCCATAAGTAAGAACTGGTAGAATACAGGTCTCGAATGTTTTCTTTTTGATGTGATTGCCTAGATCCTTACTTTTCACTATTTCCTTCAGTGACCAGTATTTTCTCCAACCTTGGGCTATTCGCCTGGTTATTTCCTTGGTCATTACATCTGAAGGGGATATAATCTGGCCTAAGTAATTATATTCTTTGACATATTCGATCTTGATGCCATCTACAATAATGTCTATTTCCCTTGAGTTTGTCATCAATTTTGTTTTACTGGCATTGATTTCCAGACCAGCTTCCTTACTTATATTGGCTAGGCTCTGCATCATTAGTTCTATTGCCGCAGGATTCTCTTCAAGAAGCACCAAATCATCGGCAAATCTTAGGTGGTTTAGGCGAGCTCCATTTATATTTAGACCTAAGTGGTCCCAGTTTAGCTGTCTAAAGATGTGCTCGAGTACGGCGTTAAATAGTGTAGGGGAGAGAGGATCGCCTTGGCGTACACCCTTTTTGATAGGAAATGACTCTCCTGTTGATTCAAGTTTGATACTGGCCTTGCTAGATTTATATATACTCTTGAGTATTTCTATATAGTTGCTCTGGACTCCTTGTTGTTCAAGACTCCGCCATATGTATTGGTGCCTGAGGCTATCGAATGCCTTTGAGTAATCTATGAACGCCAAGTATATTTGTTTATTGTATTCATTATACTTCTGTATCAACTGTTTTATTGTGTGAATATGATCTATAGTGCTGAAGCCTTTTCTGAATCCTGCCTGCTCTGCGGGTTGGCTTTCATTTAGCGTTAATGATATTCTTTCCAGGATCACTTTAGCAAATACTTTATATATGTTTGATATTAGAGAAATTGGCCTATAGTTCCCAATCTCGTCTCTAGTGCCTTTTTTATGTAGTAAAATTATGTGACACTCGGTCCATTCTTCTGGGATTTGCCTTGTTTGTAGGATTTCATTGAAGAGTTTTGCCAGCACAGGACTGATTTCCTCTAAAGTTCCCTTAAGCATTTCGTTAGGTATCTTGTCCGGCCCTGGAGCTTTCTCGAGTTTTTGGGATTTTATTGCCTTGGTTACCTCTAAGGCAAGGATCTCTGGCACTTCGTCTACTTTGTTTTCATTTGGTTCGTAAACTTCCGGAATTGTGTCCAACCCTGAACCTAATTTATCAGAATACAATAGGCGGTAATAGTCCGTGGCTAGTTTCAGTATTGAGAGTCGTTTAATTAAGTTAGATTCGCGTTGGTTCAGTTTCAATATCCATTCTTTCCCATGTTCGCTTAGTTGCTTCAGAGCCTTTTTTGTTCCTCCTGTTCTTTTTATATTTTCTTCTAAAACACTATTTCTTTTCTCTCTACGGTCTTTTCTTATATTCTCCTTAATTTTCTTGCTAAGGTTTGCAATTTTTTGGCGTCTTTCTTTATCCCCTTTATTTGATATTAGTGTTCTTCTTTTATCCAATAGTTCTAGTGTCTCCTTGCTTAAATAGCTTTCTTTGCTCCTGGGTTTGCTGACTAGCATCTCTTTCAATTTGTTTTGTAATCTTCTGTATTTAATCCCAGTTTCTGCGTCGGAAGCAATAATTTCTTTGAGTGATTCTGTTGTGGGAGAATTAATGGAATGACTGTGTTCTGACATTTGATACAGCTTATTATTATTTGCTAGGTTTTTCCTGGATCTTTTGGATTGGTTTAAGCTTAGGCAGCTTCTCACCATACGGTGGTCTGTGTTAAAGTTAAGGTTTTTAACTATGTTGGTATCTGTGAACGCGCTTGCTTTGTTAGTTATAATAAAATCTATTTCAGTTTTGAATTTTGCACCTGGGGAGGACCACGTCCATTTGCTCTTTTTGTGAAAACGTGAGTTCATTAAAATAAGGTTATTTTCCATCATGAACTCTACTAGTTTCTGTCCATTTTGGCTTCTTTTGCCATGCCCAAACTTCCCGATTGTGGATTCTTCTCCATTTTGTCTTTCTCCAACCTGTGCGTTAAAGTCGCCCATGATTATTATATTGTTATTGTAGTGCGGTTTTATTGCTTCTGCGATACTCTCATAAAAATATTCTATGTCTGATATCCCTGCTTGTTCTGTTGGGGCATATATTTGGAAGATGGCCCAATTTTTTTTGTATTCCGGAAATTTTAAATGAGCTACCGCAATTCTGTCGGATACTCCTTCAAAACCCATAATGTTTTTCTTCAGCCTAGACTTAATAAGGAAGCCTACTCCTTTTTGTCCGGTGTGTTCTCCTTTGTGAAACATGATATAGTCGTTCCTCTCTTCTATTCCTTCTCCTGGCCTTCTCATCTCACTGATGCCTATTATGTCCCATTTTATGTTGGATATGGCTATTTCTAATTCTTTTAGGCTCTCTTCCGTTCTTAGTGTCCGAGTATTCAGTGTGCAGACATGTATATTTTTATGTTCGGTGTTCTTTTTATCTTGTTTTGTCTGTATTGTTTTCTTTTTGTGCATATTTTTTCTGGATAGGTTTGCATTAGGTTGTTTCGAGTTGTAATATTTTGATTTAGATGGAGGGTGTTTGTCTTCTTTCCCCACGGTGACAAGCCGGCTTGGGGTGCTTGTTATAAATGTTGTGTTTGGTAATGTGGTTGTTGGTATTGTTTGGATCCGGGTGCCGCATATTAGTTTTTTGAGGGATTTGATAATGAAGCGGATCTCCCGCGCTCTATATAGCTCAGTATATTTGGGCGCATTGTTTCCTTTGTCGCGGTTTTAGAAGAGGCGTTGTTCAGGGTGGTCGATGTACTTTGGGTATTACTTGCATTGACTTTCTTTTGTGATGGTGTTTTCGGTGATCTTGAAGTCTCTCGTTTCCTCTTTTCTCTGTTGCTTTCATGTGTTTTCTTTATTATCAGTTTGTCGTATTTGATGAACGCTATATTCCCTTTGTTATTTTCCTCTTCAACTTGCCGCTGTAGTTGTTTACGTTTTTCTATTATTTCTTTAGGGTAGTCCTCTTTGATATTTATACCTTCTTGTAGGTTACGTCTATTTCGCAGAATCATGTGTTTTTTCCATGTAGTTGTGAGTGAGACTACAACAGGGCGATTTTTATCGAGCTCTTTTTTACCGATCCTGTAAGTATTATTAATTTCGAAGGTTTCAAAATGTACTCCCATATCCAGTATAATGTCTTTTATATAGTCTACTAGCTCCGTTTCTGTTGTTGCTTTTCCTTCCTCGATGCCAAAAAAGACAAGGTTATTTTTGCGCTTCTCCTTATCAGCGAATTTCAATTTTAACTCTAGCTCACTTATTTTTTTTTATTATAATTCGCTTTTTTTTCTTTCCAAAAGGGCCTCAAATTCTTGTGTTCCCAAGGGCCCCATCCTAGTTTAAGACGTCCCTGTATATAAGGTAAACACAAGATGAAACCGTAAATGTGTCTTTAATCGTGATATTCACGAAATAAAATTGAATAAATAGTAAACGAACACCACAGATTTTAAAGAAAAAGAAAAAGAGAGAAAAACTCAATCAAATGAATTGAGTTTGTCTTCGTAAAGCTTTTTTTATTAAAATTGGGTTCCTGGTACATTTGGCCCACATCAATTACAACGCAGAAATAATAACGTGAACAGTTACTAACACTTTCATCCAGAATTCCGAATTCGTGTACAAATCCTTGTAAATTTTCTTCGCCTTTGTCAGCTGGCTCCTTTCATATATCCTCAAAATGAACACTAAAACTGTATCCGTAATGTTATCAATGCAATTTCATCTCGTACGACCAGAAAGAAACATTATGTCCACGAGGTCACCACAAATTGGCCAATTGCGAGTGTTATTCTCAATTGACAAGCCCGTTCGATGGATGCAGGGGCCTTACGGAACACAATGCATGAGGATGTATCCACTTCTATTGATGTACAGCTTGTTCTTATTAGCTAGAGTAGAGAGAGTAGAGGGAGTAAAAATAGCTCTAGGGTCACCTTTTTTTTTATTGCTTAGATGGGTGGACGAGCTCACAGCACACCTTATGTTAAGTGGTTACTGGAGCCAATAGACATCCACAACGTAAATGCGCAACTCATCTTGATATTATATAAGTTCTAAGGTCTCAAGTATAGTTACGGCTGCCCCACCCTTCAAACCAAAACGTATTACTGCTTCACGGCAGAAATAACAGGGTGGTGATACCCATCCGCGCGGACTCACAAGAGGTCCTAGCATCAGTAATTACGCAAATTATAATTTTGCGGGTTTCATTTTTATTACACGATGTGATTCCTTCACCGTGGAAGTCAATCGTGAACATTTGTTGAGTACGTATTTCATTAGAAAAATTGGTACCCGCCTGAGATTCGAACATCGCGCCGGTGTATCGCTCAACACGAATGCACCGGACGTCTTGTCCGTTAGGCCACTTTTCGACTCGACTCGCATCTTCTGATTTATAGCTTGATACATAGAAGAACATAATTACCATGTACAATTCTCTTATAAAATCAAACATACTTAACAGTTTAAAAAAATACCGACCACATTGAATGGCCGCAAATGAATAAAATTGTTTTTTCCTGTGATATGTACGCTACAGTATATGTACGACAGAGAGCTGTTACCGATACCTTTTTTTTGCGGACAGGGGGCCGATCCTCATGCGAGGCTTCCACGCTTAGGGGGCGCGCGTGGTATGTACGACTTGACGGTCTGCAGATGTTGAGAATAGAAAGCGGGTTTCAAGGATGTTTTAGGGCCCTACCCACCAAACGATTCAAAAACCCTGCCCGATACCCCTAACAGCTAAATATTCCACGAAAATTTTAACCTCGATTTTTTCGAGGTTTTAACGAAATTTTAACTCGAACCTCGTGATACTATAATCAAAGCCACTGGGCTAATACGTACCTCTTCAAACACAAAATAAACACATAATTAATTTATAATTGAATATTGATTGTAAAACTACAAAGTACATACGGACTGCCGCAGTGCAAACAGAACCGAAGAACTGTAAATATATTCTGGAATATTCCAATGCGCACACAACAATATTACAAATAATTTTGATACAACGAAACACGAGCTCTGTTTTATAAACATAGAACATTAAACAATAGACAGTCATTAAATTCATAATAATTATATTATATTGAATAAACAAAATAACGAGTGAGATACTGTCTACATTTTCAGACAAGAATGTGAGCCTATTTTCATAATTATGACTTGTTATTGAATAACAAAACAGTATGGCCTTTTAAGGGTATGCGAGCCATCATCTATAAGCTTTGGTAATACTTTCATGTGACCAATTTGTGTTCTATTGAGGTTGGGATGCAAACAATCCACAAATAATGGTAAATACTGTCCAATCAATAGTTTCATTCATATCGAATCGTGCGAAACTACTTTAGATCAAATACTGGCGCAGATACTGCTGGTAGGACATCTTGTGAGTCCGCGCGGATAGGCACCATCACCCTGCCTATTTCTGCCGTGAAGCAGTAATGCGTTTGGGTTTGAAGGGTGGGGCAGAAGTTGTAACTATACTTGAGACCTTAGAACTCTAGTCTAGACCTTAGAAACTAGGTCGGTGGCGCATTTACGTCGTAGATGTCTATGGGCTCCAGTAACCACTTAGCGTCAGGCGGGCTGTGAGTTCGTCCACCCATCTAAGCAATAAAAAAAATTTTTTTTGTAGGATCAAATTTCTCTAAAAAAATTAAGTCCGTAGGGCCGTAATATGACAAAACCTAGATAGCTTAAAATAATACTACAGGCCTGTTTCTGCAGAGCTCTGAACGAAATACCATTATTTTTTTTGTAAAGTATAATTAAATATATTTTTTTGCCAATAGTCCATTCGACCTTCAATGTCTCCGATATCTCGAATTGATAACAATATTATTAGGAAATATGTACATATAAATAAATAATTTTGCGCAAATTACATCTCGTTTTTAATCATTATACACATACGTGGACGTACAGAATGTTCCAGATACTCTCATAGCGCAGCCGCATGGTCCATTCAGAGCCCTCATTACATGCCATACGTCACGTAGGCAGCGTTAACCAGCCAAGTGGTTTTTTTACAATATCAAGCCCTCAACTTTTATACAGCTCACATCGTCAGCATGACAAGTTTAACGTTGTGCCTATCTCGATGCCGTACCAGTAAAATTTACGGACCTACAATTTTAATGTCCTCAATGGCAGATAAGCGTACAGCCCGCCTGCTGGGGAGCTTTCACGATAGCTTATGGTCATCAGTAATGCCAGGTTAACAGCTGTGCTTAACCGATGAAGGTAAGGTAGATATGGACGTATAGATACTGCTCCTCCTCCTCGCGTCGTTTCCTCACTACTGAGGGTCGTGACCATCATGTTTAGACAGGTTTTTTTTTTGTTATGCCTTTCCAGCGGTTTTGATCATTGGCCGCGCGAAGGACTTCGTAGGTTTCTATTAAATTATAGTAAATTAAAAAAAATATATTAAAATATTCGATGATATACAGACTTTATACAGCACAATGTGTTCAATTTATTTGTAATCATCGCAATTGGACGTGACCGTGATTGAGAGAGCAACTGCTGATATGGAACACAGCCGAAGCCAATATCAATTAAGATTACTTGACCTCCGGCCACTGTGTCTTCGGGTATTATGAAATTATTTAATTAAACAAAATATAGGCACTGATTTAAGAAACGGTCGAATACTCACTAGCTAGTAAGCTAGTTTTTTTTCCCTACCTAAGCTGATGGTCTTGAGAGACCATTTCAGCGTAACCGGGCGAGAACGTTGTTGCTAACATGAGCCCCAGCAAGAGCAGTGCTTCGCAGAATCTACACCCGGATCGGAAACGCCTCCAACTGAGAAGATCCGTCGAGAAACCCAGTGGATTATAAACTAGTCTGCTTCGAGCGGTTAATGGTGTATAATCAATCTTCTCAGTTCTCGTGAACTATTTTCTTCTTCGACGCCAAAATATCAGGGTCTATCGTGACTTTAAATACTCGTACCTAGTATATCCTAGTATATATCTAGTACGTACCGTGGTATCTCTACCAAGATGTAGTAGTAGCTATCATTTACGGCACATTTCGTCTTGAAATTACCGCGAGCTATGAAATAAGAATAAACTCTTACAATTCTCATAGACCATAGCGGTCCATTTTTAATTCAGAATACATTTTTAATATAGCATTAGAAAACGTTTTGTACAATTCTCTTTTGCAATTCATGATTATATCTAAAACATACCTCAAACAGCGTAATGAGGTTAATTGTTTTAAGATAAAATGTCATATTGGGGCCATATTTTAAAGCATTAGTGGCGGACTAGCTCTAAATATTCATATTTATTTGTTACTTTAGATTTAGGAACGACTTATTCGTTCTGGTCTCACTCATTGTCCTGGTTTAAATAGAAAAGAAACATTTTTTTATTTATTGCTTAGATGAGTGGACGAGCTCACGGCTGACCTCGTGTTAAGTGGTTACCGGAGCCCATAGACATCTACAACGTAAATGCCGCCACCCACCTTAAGACATGAATTCTAAGGTCTCAATTTTAAGAATACAACGGCTGCCCCATCCTTCAAACCGAAACGCATTAGTGCTTCACGGCAGAAATAAGCAGGGTGGTGGTAGCTACCTAAACGGACTCACAAGCCGTCTTACCACCAGTAATTACGAAAATTATAATTTTGCGGGTTTGATTTTTATTACCTACACGATTTTATTCCTTCACCGTGGAAGTCAATCGTGAACATATGTTAAGTACGTAATTCATTAGAATTTTTTTGTACCTGCGTACAGGACTCAAATACCGTTGCATTTATCCGATTCAATTATAGATCTATACCATCCACTCAATAATCTTCTATAACGGACTGTTTCTGTCACTAAGCTCCTACTATACATATCATTATGGCTGGATTGATATTATTATATATTTTTTTGTTTAAGTGGGTCTCTGGATGGTTTAAACTTATTTAAGATCCGATAGGTGGCGCTACAATCAGATTCCAGAACATTATTTATTTACTTTTATTTTCTCTCAACAGACGCTGGTACCTACATCTTGATTATTTAAGGGCCTTAACCAAGTAAATAATAAGGAATATATATTTTTAATGTCCGTTAGTTGAGTTTTCTTCTGTTTCTAAAAGCTTACGAACAGTACACTATACACTACATATATTTACAATAGTATTACAGTATTTACAGTAGTAATTACAGTACACTACATATATTTACTATAGTAGCTTTTTGTAGTTGCATGAAAGTGTTGGGTTTATTATTATTATTATATATTTTTAATATTGACATAAATACCAACATCTTTCAGTACATTCCAGTTTACAATGATGACCGTAATAACTACTAACACAATTCGAATTTGAGTTTTAATAAAGAGAAAAAGTGTCCTAAAAACCACTAAAATATTACATATTTATATAGCATTTATTTCAACGGAACTGTGTCATTGACGCGCATTAAAATACCCATATACGACTAAAGTAGGGCAGATTGTTCTCTGTCAAGGCGAACCGTCCAAGGTAGTGCAGACAGATATATCATGTTGCAGGTCTAGTTAAAGACTTGTACACCTTGTTTCGGCGGCAACAATCCGCCTTCTGATTTATGCTCTGAATACTAGACACATTATGTTATTAAAACTAATATTATGGTTAAAAAAAAACAGAATTTTAACACCAATGATTTTAATGAAAAAAAATACGTATACAGTTAAATTTTGTGCCTTTTACTATAAAGTTTTAGAAACGTCGAAACGAATATAATGACAATAAAAAGCGCGAGATTCTAATTTGCATGTCGGAGTCGATCTGACTAAAGCCTCCTGTCGCTCAACAACCCACGTCCGAATCTCGCATGACACAGAAGTCATGAAAAGGCAAAGGGGGGAAAGTGAAGCGTTATATGCGGAGCACATCTCTCCCATCACCCTCCCCCTCGGGATGCCGGACCGGCAGTCGTTGGCGCCACGACCACCAGCCCTCTCGATCGGTAGGCTATCCGAAGCCCGCCTAGATAGCGCCGGTTAGTGAGTTATCCTACGGAATACCCCGCTGGGTTAGAATCAGCGTGGGTCGAGGATAGCCGGCCTTCCACCACCCGAATGCTCTTGCGTAAAACGCGTGCAGAGCGGTTTGCGCGACGTCTTCTTAGGCCCCCCTCGCCGATCCCCAGACCGATATGTCAGAGGGACCCGAAACACTTAGAGAGCCAGGGTTTGGGAGAGATCCGCCCCTTGACCCCCGCTCGACGGCAGCGGGTTTGTGCGTCTCTCACGCGCCCCGCCGCCTCCTTCTGCGAAATGATGCACTCGCAGAAGTCGAGCATCGCCTTCCACCAACCATCCAAGCATCGATGCCACAACACTCGACAACGACAAGTCTTTTCCTACAATAGATGTGTAGCCTTATTTTTTTTTTAAATCAACATTGAATTCTAAAGACAATTGCGTCATTAGAATAATTAAATGTGTACGTAAGTTGTTTTTTCACGACTGTAACCGGGTCAAATGATCCGAATTCTACTGATATAATTTGCGCACAAAGTGCAGTAGGTATACAATAACTTATAATTAACTTGACATTCGCTTGGTCACAGCTATTAACAATGACTTAATGGAAATCATACCCCACCCACCTTTCACCGTCCTATCCTCACTCACTCACTTACTCACTAGTGGAATTTTCGAGAACGTACATATAATGAAATTCGGTTTATTTTTTTCGGTATTGCGTCACCATTTTTTTTTCTCAGAGGGAACAGCAAAGTAATATTTTAAAAACCTATTCTTTTAAGGTCTCGTTGTAGATACCTGCGTTGCCTTTTAGGAGTTTTTGTAGACTGTAAATGTTGTATTTTCCGTCAAATATTTTATAACAAACTAGAGAATAAATTTATTTCTTACTAAAGTTTATGTTTTAAATTCAGAACGTGTTCCCCAGATAATTCGTACCCATATTTTATTTATTTTATATTTTTAATATGACAAATATTTTTTTTATGTCGAAAAAACATCTTATTCCCACGGGAAACAATGTAATCTAAAGAAATAATACGTGATTTCATCGTAATTAGGTAAACGCTATTTTTACAACAAGGCAGAGTTCTCTGTTTCATGATCAGATCGGCGTATGTGATGGGTCCGCTGATATTTAGTTTTCTGTTGTATGATAGACACATTCAGGAATACTTATGATAAAAGGAGCACTATCTATCGCTTTAGTATTACTTACGTATATTTATTTTATGTATTTCATTATATATGTACGTGTATGTATATATTTATGTTATTTATGTGTGTAATTGTGTATGTTTATAGTCTGGTATATTATGTATTAGTGTTTTTTATTTATTATTATTATTATTGTAATTGTGTATTGTATCAATAAGTAAATTGATTCGATTGTAATCTTCTACCTAATTACGTAAATCTCTCCCTCTTTAAGAACGGTTAACTGGTAGATAACTCAATTGTTGAGTTAAGCTCGCCATTTTATAACTTTTCGCAATTATTGTATGGTATTAACTGTGTGTACAATAAAGAATAAAGAATTGTGCACTGATGACGCGCACTCATTGCACTTCCCCTTAACCACGCGAGCGAAGCCGCGAATAACAACTAGTAAACTCATAAAAGAAATTACGTTTATAATGTTTTATAAGTGCAGAAATCAATATTTAGGATGTATTTAATTTTTAACACGAATTCTATACGAGTACTAGCTGACCCGGCAAACGTTGTTTTGCCATATATAAGATTTCTAGGGACTTTCTAATGTAGAAAAAAAAAACTAACTTATTGTAAGTGTGTAAGGAAGCGGTAAATGAGTGAAAGAGGCATGTAGCGCTGTGAACGATGAAGGAATATAAAAATAACAATACCTCATTTAACCACATAATGTCTCATTATAACAAAAAAAAATTGTCCAAAAAATAAAAAATAAATCTTAGGGGTGGACAACCCTTATCACTTAAGGGTATGAAAAATAGATAGTAGCCGATTCTCAGGCTTACTGAATATGCATAAAAAAATTCATGAGAATCGGTCAAGCGGTTTCGGAGGAGTATGGGAACGAACATTGTGACACGAGAATTTTATATATTAGATAATCTATATATATAAAAATGAATTGCTGTTCGTTAGTCTCGCTAAAACTCGAGAACGGCTGGACCGACTTCGCTAATTTTGGTCTTGAATTATTTGTGGAAGTCCAGGGAAGGTTTAAAAGGTGCACAAATATGAAAATGCTCGGAATTAAATAAAAATAACAATTTTGTTTTCCCTTTGATGTGTCCCCCGTCGGACGGATTCCTTTTGTTTGTTTTATTTTATACAAAAGTTTAGGTCTTTTATTTATCGATTAAGGCAGTACGAAGTTTGCCGGGTCGGCTGGTAACAAATGAAAACAGAAGGCAAGTGTGAAATGTTTACGGCGATATTCGAACGAATCTTGAGAAATTTCAGAAAGGTTCGACTCGAACATCCCCGAAGATGTTTGGTAGGAACAATCGAATTAGATACGCCTTCGCAATTCAGGGGTCCGGCCCCTTGTGATCGATAAAAGAAAAGCTTCATCCCTTGCAATATATTATATAGGTATGTGGGTAGTTATAATACTGTTGCATTTGTATGTGATATGTTGACAACTTTCTAAACACCATCCTACCATTAGTAATAGGATGAGAAGCTTCGCAAGATAAAAAAAATACTGCTACATATACGTCATTTTTTATTTGTGTTACCTCAGACCTTTGTTTTAAATGAATCGATATTGTTGATGCTATTTTAAGATGATCTGACCGGTAGTTTTTGAGTTATCTTCAATAATGCATACTTATTATTTAATTTAGACTTCGACCACATTATATTCTTATTTCATTTTGTTGCAATATGTTTTCTTTTTTTGTTATTGTTATGAATAACATTTTTTTGCTTTGTTTATTATCAGTAACACAATATCTGCTTTTTAATCGTTCCTTTGGAGTTTTAGCAGTTGTAATAGTACCGTAGTAGTAATGCATTCAATCTACTTAGGAAATATGATGTGTAATAAATTTAATTCATCTATAATCTATATCTATATTATATTATAAAGAGGAGAGATTTGATTGTTTGTTTGTATTGAATTGGCTCCGAAACTGCTGAACCGATTTAAAAAAATCTTTCACTGTTGGCAAACTACACTATCCCCGGGTGATATAGGCTATACCTATACTAATATTATAAAGAGAAAAACATTTGATTGTTTGTTTGTATTGAATAGGCTCCGAAACTGCTGAACCGATTTAAAAAATTCTTTCACTGTTAGCTAACTGCATTATCCCCCGGTGATATATATAGGCTATACTTATTATATTTTCAATAAAGTAACAATTGGTTGGTAAAAAATTACTTAAAATTCTTTATATCGCATGCGCTACTACCCAAGAGAAGACGGGACCAGCTGCTAGTTACTTTTATACAATTCTTGAGTAGCAAGAAATACACGTGGGTACAATTTGTCGAACTTAAGCCAAACACGTACGAATAGATAGTTCCAGACGTTTTTTGTCGGATGCCAGAATCACGAGACGGGTTGGAGATAAATCATGGCGCACCGCCCGAGGTCTAACATTATTGGTAATTAGACACCGCGAGAGCAGGATGGACCAAATTACACGGTCTGCCCGACCCAAAATATGTGGTACGGTCATTATACCCACCAAGGTGGACGCGTGATGGTAGTACAAGCACGTGCGTTGCCGCTTGAAGCATGTTTCTTTTTTTTATTCTGGCATTTTATACTGTTAGATTTCACAATCGTAACATAAAATTTAAAAAAAAATGTAACCATTACAATTAATTGTCATTGGTCATCCAATAAATGGCGCGAAATAATGCGTTCTTATATTAACGGCGGGATAACTTTTAATAAAATTTAATTGAGATTACAAACTCCTGTTTTAATAATAATAATAATAATATTAAAACTCTTTATTTAACACCACATGTACAGAGTAAACATATAAAACAAATAACAGTCAGTGACATAAATGTTAATGACATAAACGGTTTTAATAAGAGTAACAGGCATAGATTATACACTTAATATATGTAACAGGGTTAACTTTGTGTATTTCCTGTAGGCTGTGTTCATCCCTTGACACTAGATGATCAAATAAGAATAATTTATAATAGCACACTTCTATCAAAAAAACTATTGTGTAAAGATTTTTTTCAATTACAACAATATTTTCTTATCGGGTATTTTTATTTCTCATTTGGGTGAATGAGCTACCATATCATGCTGTATAGGAATTTGGCATGTGTTGTAAGACCGGCCCCGTTCCTGACATCAGCTCTCTATGGATATCCTGTCGTTGGCTTAAGGTGGCTGCCAAAAAGAGCCCTTTGACCCTTTTGAAGATATGGGTTGGTCAAGTACTAAGCCGGGAATGTCCTAGTTAGCTTTGGATAGACTATGTAAACTCATAGTGGGGTAAGAGCAAGAAGAAGATTTAGGTCAACGAGCTCGCAGCCCAAGAGATGTTAAGTAGATATCGACAGCCATAGACACAACAATAGGTCTAAGTTTCAATTGTATAGTAAAACAACTACCCCACCCTTCAACCTGTAAAACATTAAGCCACAAATAGATGGTGATTAAAGTAGTTATGCAAGCTCAAAATATGCCATACCGCAAGTAAAAAATTGTGTCATCTAATCAACTGTTGCCATGGAAACAGGTTCAAAAGTCTCCTCAGCTAAGATGCTACTTTCACTGCTATAAAATGCACATTGTAACCATTAGTCTACCGAAACTTGTCTAGAAAGTTTTTAAAACATCTGAAAACTGACTCATTTCTTGTAATCAGGCATATTACTTTTACATTTTGTCAGATTTTATAGAAACTAAATAAATTTGTAACTCGCAGCTTGTAATGTGAATTCTCTCATGAAACCTCACTAAAATATACTCATATTATATCATTAATGCATTCTATAAACACTTTCTTATTTATTCATAACTTTTTACATATCATGTTCAGTTTTGGTAATTAGATATCATCCAAGAATGATTAAAAGAATCTACAATGAGTGACAAAACAATTGTAATTAACCAAAGATTATCAATCAATTAATCTGTGAATTCAGAAGACAGATTCAAGATAGTGATAATAAGCAGATCAATGAGAAAGAAAACTAAATGGTAAAAACACAGATTTTATACTTAAATGTATAACAAAATTCAAGTTTATTAATTCCATAGACATGGTACTATATTACTGCAGACGGATTTTGCTGAAAAATGTGTTGTAATTTATTAGAAAACTGCTGTTTTATTTGGTTTGACCTATATATTAAGATATACATAAAAAGGTAGTGATGAAAATCATTTTAAAGTATTAATTCAGTTTATTTTAACTCTCACTGTACTGTAACTCAACTGTTCTTAGCTATTTAAAATATTTATGAAGTTATCGGAGGTTATCTATGTTAAAGACTGGAAGATATTAAAAATATATTGTAGCATAGAAGCATTAGTGTAATTTAGTTTCAAATATTGGATAATTTTGTTAATTCCCACTATTCTTAATATCCTGGTATGACACCAAAGTATCATTATCTTCAATCTACAGCAGTCCATTGCTGGTGGTGGCACACATAGGCCTCTCCATATGCATACACAATTTATGTTTATAAAATATAATTTCAAAGTATGTTGTTATAATTTATAAACACACACATCATTAACATAAAATGTTTATATTTATAAAAGAATATTAATGAAATGTTTGTGACATTTAAATTAAAAATTCCAAAATACATGCACAATTTCTACAAAAAAACACTCACCAGCTTTTCTTCTTTATTAAGAAAAAACACCACGAATTTTCTTGGCTTCTCTATGATAACTTCAAGCTTCGTTTATTTACAACACCTAAATATTTTCAATACAATAAAATCACAATCGTATTTCGTTGTCAATTAAGTGCAAATAGGCGCTTATAAAAACGAAATTTAATTATACTTTATTTATTTTCACAATAGAGACTCTTATAAACCAAGACAGTCTTTAACTTTTTCGAAGCACCAGTCACATGAAACTTTTATTTCCGTAAACAATGCACGTAAATAATAATAATACACGACAAGATAACGCTACATCAAAGAAAAGTACTCGACATCACGGCCAATCCGGCTCTCACAATTTATTTTGATTTTTACATCACTGTATTGAAGAGGAAGGTTATCTGTGATGTAGACAGAGAAAGAAGCTGAACTTGATTGCTGTTGTAATTTGTTAGAACAGGATAAATGAGTTAAGTCTGTTACATCTCTGAACTGTCAATTTCATTGACGCTTCTACAGTAGTGCCAACATTACAACGTTACATTCCAATTTACGGCAGATAAATTATGTATTTGATTGATTCTAAACTAAAGAGAGAATGGTAAAATAAAATAAAAAATAATAATAAAATTAATATATACATATCTATTTTTTACAACAAATTTTATGTGAAGCTGTGTGCAATAAATTTCTTTAAACTTGAATTTACATATACACAGAACAATAGATCACGATCTCGAAATTACGCAGGTAGCCGTACACTACACCTAACCCGCTAGTTACTATGGTCTACTTTATTACGTAATATCATTACGTATGTTACATACTTGTTATTTTATATTTCCTTATAACTGAGATCGGAAATATTATTATAGTATGTATCATCTTAATAAGTCCCCAATTAAATTTGAGCCGTTTATGACGAGTACATATTTTTAAATGTATGATGATTTCAAACTTTTTTCGGCTTAACAGCGGCCTACCGCCGGTACATACCATTTAGGACAGTAAAAAAAGTCTTGATCTCTCAAACACTAACAACAATAATAAGTGAAAAAACTTAAATATTATGAAGTAATAGCAATGCGTAATGAAAAAAAAATCCCAATTACTTCTGAGCAACCATGTGGCTTCTACTGGAGGATGTGATTTTATTTACCTAAGATACACTTGAACTTAATAATAATCTTAATAATAGTAGATAGGTCATTGGAGATCACAGATATCACAACATGATTGCGGCCACCCATCAGACAAGAGGTCGAAGTTTCAACTGTACTGTCCGACTGCTCCATCCAATCATCAAACCGGAAAGCATTATTGTTTCGAGGCAAGATCGTGACCCCGCATGGGCTCAAACTACGCGTAATGCAATGTGTAAGGGATATAGCTAATATTATCTGCAACAATTACGTATGTAATTCATCATCAGCCTGGAATTCATGTTTGCGTTTTATTCAGAAATATCTGTATCGCCAGTCGCATAAGTAAAATTTCGTAGCTATATTTAATTAATCTAGAAACGCAAAGAGAACACACACAGCCACAAAAACACAAAACCACTTTTTATGTCGTCTATTACGTAATATTTACGGTGCCATATTCGAAATTGGGCTCCAATCGTATTCGTTTTGTCTGTGTGTGCGTTGAGACAGGACCAGTCGGGCTCGCTACCTGCGGCCCGGATTCCAGGAAACAAATGCTTCGGGAGTCGCTCGCACATCACTTAAACTAGCTTTACGCATGGATTCGCTTGTTTTATGTCAACACTATTGCAAAATACCAAAATTAATAAATCTAATTATAGGAGAGTTTCAAGAGTTCAATTATTCATTAAATATAGAGATTGACTCGCTGTTTATGTTTAATTCAAAAGTATAGTGAAATTGAATGAAACATGAATTGTAATTTTATATTATCTATTATTAATATAACAAATAAATGTCAATAATTTCCGGGGGCTTCTAACATAATTATAATTACCTACATACCATAGACAACGTGAACATCATTGCTTATCGTGAAATATCAGTCTGGAACCTCTATTTTATGAGTTAAGTGATATGATCAAGTCGGAAATAATCAGTATTATTATGCTTAAGCCCGTGTGAAATAGCCGTGCAATGCTAGAAATTAAGAAGAAGTTTAGCGGGCTTGGCTTGCGAGGTAGAGTTCATCCATACTAGCTGGAGCCACTGCGTTCATCCACAATGCGTTTCCAAAGACTTTTTCTGCCACGTGCCCTCCGACTTTGGAATGAACTCCCCTCCACGGTGTTTCCCGAGCGCTGGACATGACAATGTCCTTCTTTAAACGAGGCTTATGAAGAGTATTAAGCGGTAGATAGCGGCTTAGTTCTGCCCCGGGGATTGCTGACGTCCACTCACCATCAGGTGGGCCTCATCTGCCTACAAGGGCAATAATAATAATAAAAAATAGCATAAAATCAAAATATGATTAAGTAAATAGATGACAAGGTCATAATGTTTATGACAGCATCATATTCTAGCAGATTATTAATTTAATACGACGCGACGTATTCGTTGTCATAAAACCTCCAACAACTAATTTAAATGCACATTGTGTATCGAATATCGAATTAAATTTCACTGATAAAATCAGTAATAAGCACTTCGAAATTGTGTGTGTCTTATTTAGGCATGTAATGACATTGACAAAGATTCATTGCAGAAACACACATTCCATTTAAATTAATAATAATACGTGTATTTTATATGACTCATAGTCTCGAGATCAAATTTCCTATTCACATTTCCCAAATTGTTCAAAGCCATTTACTTATTATGAATTAATCTAGATGAAAAAATAATTAAATGTGTGATAATATTCCTTACATTCGGTATGATTTACATTATACAAGTAACTGATTCTTACAATAGTACGTACAATCAGTATGTGTAGTATTGTATTTCATACATACCTATGTATTAGTGTATACTAGAGGTCCCGCAGTAGTCGAAATTCGACTATAATTAATTGGAATTGTAAGTTTGTTCACTATTATGATTGTATTTTATACTTCTATAATCACAAATTTTGCCAAGACTACACTATAAAAAATATTAACAAAGGCAAACAATATTATATAATAATATATTCTCAATTTGACAACAGACGTCAAGAACAAAAGTTTGACAATAAATAGTATGCATGCGTGTGTGCGTCAAATACATGGTATGTAGTGTGTGTAATGTTTTCTTGCACTTCTGCATCACTTCTGCACTTCTTCTCTATATTCTCTACTAGCTTTTACCCGCGACTTCGTCCGCATAAGTTTTTTTGTTTTCTCCCGGCTATAAGTCCCCCTGCAACAATGTCCCACTATCGTGTTCCAGTCCTCAACTTCACATCAAAATTTGTTCAAAAGTAACCTAAGCTACATAATGGATAGCTCCGAATGTTTCCTTAGTAAATATAAAAAGTAAATAATGTAAATCGGTTTAAAATACTACTAACTACCTACCTGCCAACCCCCGATGTTAGACAGTGTGACATCCGTAACATCGTCTGCGTAGGAAGTACTAACTTAATGTAAGTAGTATAATAATGTAGGAAGCTAAAAATAAGAGGCCTTATTACTGTAGTACATTTTTGTAAACTATGTTCTTTGTTTTTCCCTCTCTGGCCAACACATGGAGATTCTGTGGACTTGAAACACGTGAGCAAGCCACGTATAATTGTCCGTGAGAAAAACAACTCTTTTCTAAATTAATGCCGGCTACTTTTAATGTTTGCCCCTGAGCTTTATTTATCGTCATAGCGAATGCGATTTTCAGCGGAAACTGTAATCTCTTAAACTGGAATGGCAAATCTGTCGGAATTATGGGTATACGGGGGATTAAAACGTTCTCTCCTTTTGCCATTCCAGTCATAATGATTGCTTTTACAATATTGCGACCGAGGTGTGTCACTTGCAACCGTGTGCCATTACACAGTCTTGGTGCATCTAAATTCCGCATTAAAAGGACAGGAACGCCTACTTTCAGCCTCAGTTTGTGTGAAGGTACTCCCGACAGTTCTAAAGAATTAAGAAATTCTACAGGGTATGATGTTACTTGTTCAGTATCCATTACAGTGTCTACAGAGAGAAACTCAACAATATCACCTTCCACGCGTGACATAATTTGCTCGTTTATCTGTCCCACCATTTCATTCGTCGGCGCTAAAATTGCTCTTTCACATAACCAGTCTCTATTCCTCATATTAGTTAGCAGTTCGCTATAGACAAAGTTATTTAGATCATCTGGATTATGCACAACATTGCAGAATTCACGATCCAATGTAATCATGCCATTACCATCCTTTGCCATACGATCTTCTCCAATTTTAAGAAGAGCAGCAGCATATTGTCCAGATTGTACATCATTGTGTAGTTGCACTCTCATATTTGTAGACAGACTAAACGTTTTTACGTGCACCCATAACGTTGACGCTTTTAAACACGCATTTATTTCATCTGCAGGGGTGCCTTTAGTGATAACCGGCAAAGTCTGTCTAAAATCGCCCGCTAAAAGTACCACCATCCCCCCCATGATATTTGGATTACTCTTGATGTCTTTCAAAGTCCGATCTAGAGCTTCAATTGCTCTTTTATGGGACATAGTACACTCATCCCAAACTAATAATTTACATTGCTGCAACATACGTCCACGCTCGCTGTTTTTACTTATATTACAGACTGGCATTTCTTCATGGGCTAAGTTTAATGGCAGTTTAAGCACCGAATGTGCCGTTCGACCACCATTGAGCAGAGTGGCGGCTATTCCGGAAGAGGCAACTGCTACAGCAATTCCTTTATCTTTTCGGATTTGCGCTAAAAGCAAGTTTAAAAGAAAGGTTTTTCCCGTGCCTCCGGGAGCATCCAAAAATAACAAACCACCTTCGCCATCTTCGATTTTTTTGAAAACATTGTCAAATACTAACCTTTGTTCTGGGATCAAACGTGGAACAGACTCTGTCAATTGTTGTTGTAAGGAAGCAGTATCGTAATCTAGTTCCCGTATTAAATCGCTACTGATTTCCTCGGTTCTCTGTGGTCTGATCATTCCATAATCTGATAAATCCTTTCTAGAAATTGTTTTAACCTGGTCTTCAATTTTTGTCAGACCCTCATTGTAAATTAAATCACTGTACGTGACATTGGGATTTTGCTCTTGTAATCTGTGCAATATATCGTCGGTCATATCATTTTTGTATTTATCCCACAATTGTTGAGGATTTGAAAGACCAAATGTCGCTACTAATACAGCAAATAGCTCTCTCATCTTGCCTGCTGATCTACATTGAGCAGCTTCTTCCAGTGTCACATCCCAATGGTTGTCATTCTCCAGTAATCCTCTTGCCTCACATGCCTCTCGAAATGTAGGATAATCTTGTGTGTTGTATTTTTTTAGATCATTGAAAGAGGTAGGTCCGCGCACATGGTGTAAAAGCATGCGTAGACAAAAACATTCCATGTTACTAACATGAACTGTATAAACTCGTCCTAAAGCATCTCCAGATTTGACGCCAGGCCAATCGTGAACTGAAGTACCTTGAATGCGGCGTTTCCAAGTTTTCCTACTTGCATCCCAAGTATAATACCTCGGCACCTCGACATAAAGAAGAGTTTTTGCAAACTCATCTCTGATACAAAGATCAAAAAAAGCAGTGAGTGTGGTTTTTGGCGGAGTAGTTATTCGTTCGTGGAAATTGTGTTCATTAAAATAAACGCGTTCACCATTTTCTAAATGCACGCTGAGATGTGTCACGGTGGGATGCCTTTCGTGCAACGGAAATGCTAACAGACGCCACACGGCTTCGTTGCTGCTGACATACCGACCAGACTGATAAGTTTGTACCTCATCTACGGGATTCGCAAGATCAGTATTTCTAAAATTGAAAATAGCTTGATCACTACCCTTGTTTATATATTTGCAAATATATTTGATGGCGCGTACTGAACTGCATGCCTCAACATTTATGTGGGCGTTAAACATTTTTGATAAAATTGGTGAATAGGGGACTACCCAACTATTATCAACCGTAACGTAGCTACCATTTCGGAGCTTCACGGTTGCTGTTCGACCTCCGTCTGCTGGCGCTCTTCTACGATACTGCGGGTATCCGTGGTCGTTGTGAACGGTCTCTTTCACTAACTTGCGAGGAAATTTTTTTGTGCATTTTCCGTCTTTCATGCAGTGGCACTGTGGATTTTCGGGTCCGCATGGACCGTGAATCATATTTTTTACAATAATGTCATGGAGAGTCTTGTCAATGTTAGGATCCGGTATTTCAGCGCTGATTATGTTATCTATTTGATCGGGTCGTAACTTATCTTTTAACCACAATAATATATGGACATGTGGCAGTCCACGTTTCTGCCATTCGACAGAGTACATAAAGCAGCGCGCTTCTCTGAACACTCGGCCTTTATTAATCACATCCATTAGTTTTTTAACTTTTAGTCTAAAAACTCTTGCGACTACATCATGTCTATCTATTGCGCTTTGCCCCGGCATCAACTGATTGACTATTTCGGGCCAGGCTGGGTTGCAAGTAAAGGTGACGAATAAGTCAGGGCGACCATGTGTACGCACATAAACAAACGCGTCCTGAGTATATTCGTGTAAGTACCGCGGGCTATTTACAAATGAAGATGGTAAAATGACCATACGACCTAAGTTATTTGGATTTAAATTAGCGTCATTTGCCACAGCGTCTTGAAGATGGATGTAATTCTCTGCTCTTAGTTTAGTTTGATTTAATGATATGTACCGTAACCTCTCGCTTTAAACTTTAACGTACATGTCAACGTAAAACTGATTGGCCAGTTGCTTGCATCTTTGTACAATGTTAAAGTTGTTTTCTCGTATCATCATGTTGTAGGCATAAAAATCCATGCATGAAACCTTTTTGTTATGCAAGGGAAGACCTGTTACAGGATTAATTTGAGGAACTTGAAAGTGGTACCCCTCTTGTCCCTTACTAAATATGATCGGATATTGCAACGCATCATAAAATTTATGAGTATCAGGCACCCTGGTTAATGTGTCATCTCGGGCCTGTAAAACTATATCACGGAAAGCAAACTGTTCGCCTGTAACCAAGGCTGCGACTTCATTTATTAACGGTGCATTATACCGCCTTTCATGTTCCCCACTTGGTGTGCGATCGGGGTGCATCACCAACCTATAATCCTCTCCCGGCATTCTTTCTAGTGCTGTTTTGAAAGTATTGATAAGGCGATTATGTTCATGCAACATTCTCTGGATTTTTAAAACAGTATCCCTTTCGATTCCTTGTATATTTTGACACCTGCGATCAGCTTCGTTTTTTTCATCGCCCATGAAATAAAGTTGCAAAAACTTTGGTTGTTCATTATTTGCGGGAAGTAAGGAACCAATCCTGTGATACACCTGTCCTTGGATGGTAAAAGTAGGTGAAAATCCAGGCATTACAACCTCCTTATCTACACCAAATGACGTCATCTGAAAGCAAGAATTATACTTTCTAATCCTGCTTAAAAACCGGCGCGATTCGTTACTGTCGTATAAAAGTAAAGATTTAAGAGGTTCCTCTGGCTCGCCAAGTAATGGAATTTTAACCTTTCCACCAGAACAGCACATACCTGGAGTTTCTCCTTTCCATTTCAGTGCTTCACAATATCTGCATTTTTTATCCATTCTCCCAATGATAACCAATCGGTGATTAACATAGTCGATCAAAGGGTCATACTCAAAAGCGGCACCATTAAATGTCTCCCACGTACTCATTGAAAACGTACGTCTTCTTTCTGCCTGCCGTTCAGCATTTAAAAGACGTCGTCTTTGTGAATCTTCGTCAGTCTCTGCCGCAATCAATTGCGCGTGACGTTCGGCATCTAAAACTCGACGTGTCTGAGTCTGTTCCACTGTCTCAGCAGCTCTTTGAGATGCGTGGCGTTCAGCATCCAGGGTCTGACGGGCCTGAGTCTGCGTAAACGTCTCAGAGGCCCTTTGAAATGCGTGGCGCTCAGCATCTAAGGTTTGTCGGGCTTGAGTCTGCGTATAGGTCTCAGAGGCCCTTTGAGATGCGTGGCGTTCAGCATCCAGGGCCTGATGGGTCTCAGTCTGCGTAAACGTCTCAGAGGCTCTTTGAGATGCGTGGCGTTCAGCATCTAGGGCCTGACGGGCTTGAGTCTGTGTAAACGTCTCAGAGGCCCTTTGAGATGCGTGGTGCTCAGCATCTAAGGTCCTACGGGCTTGAGTCTGCGTATAGGTCTCAGAAGCTCTTTGAGTCGCATGACGCTGAGAATCTAACATCTGACGCGTCTGAGTCTGCTCTTCAGATTCTTGGCTTCTAGCAACTTTTGCAGTTCGAGCTTTGCTAGAACTACGGCTTAGATTGGATTTACGTTTGCGTGGCATATCGAAAACAATAAAACAATAATTAAAGATTTTTAAAATCGGTAGTTTTAAAAACTACAACGTAAGACAATTTTTTATAAAAACTTCGATAAAGCAAACCTTTTTACTTATAACTTAAATATCTAAATCAATCAATAACGTATTGAACCTAAACAACTATGCACTACGACGACGTATGATTTGAAGGTTTGCGTTATATTGAATTATTTTCCCTCGTTGAATAGTAAACAAACTAAGTGTAGGTGTTATAATTTCGGTGATGAACTGATTACCTATCCGTTTCTTTGTCTAAAATGAGTATTAACTTATCACTATGATTGATTACTGAGCATAAAGTTCGTATAAATGTCTATCTAATTACCTCCTCAAGTTTAAAGCGTAGCTAGTTATGTAGTACTATATTAATTCTGTGGTGTAGGTAATTAGATTTTATCTGTATGTAATTTACTTCATTTCAGTTGAATAAAAAATCGTATAGAAATCAGATCAATAGCTATGGCGTAATGTGATTCTAGACAGAGTTTTAATGTTGTAGATAGGTAGCTGTGTATAGGTTCCTGTGGGAATGAGATATTTTCCCGAAGTAAAAAGTAGTCTAAATTTTGGTACCTTCCTACCCTATAAGTTAAGTAGTGTGATGGTATGTCGCTAAGTTTCGATCCAAGTAAAACTGTTAAATAAAGACAGATGCATCAAAATTTTATAATAAATTCCCTAAATTATGGCGCCTACCGACCCTCTAAGTTAGAAAAGTGATCAAATACTAACTTTAAGTCTTAGTAACACTCATTTAAAAAAAAAAACATCAAAATTATTTCAGTAGCTATGGCGTCATTCGCTTCTTGACACGATCACGCTAGATTTCCGCGGGAATGAGGTATTTTCCCGCCGTAAGAAGTAGCCTATGTCCGTGCCTAGGATCCTATCTTTATATTAACCAAGTCTTATAAAAATCCGTTCAGACGTTAAGGCGTGAATGAGGTAAACTTTTAAACCAAACTATTCAAAATCACTAACTTAATTAGTTTTCTGCCTACTGCCTACGCCTTAAGTACGATAGCATGAATATTAATAGCCCATATCCTTTTCTAGGTTACTATCTATCACCTAACTAAATTTCATCAAAATCCGTTCAGCCGTTTAGGCATGATAGAGCAAAACTCCCACCAAAAACCATAAAAAAATCACTAACTCAATTCAGTTTTCTGCCTACTTCCTACCCCCTAAGTACTATGACGTGATCATTTTGATCTTATATCCGTTTTTAGGTAACCATCTATTACCTTACTAAATTTCATCAAGATCTGTTCAGCCTTTTATACGTGAAAGAGCAAAAGTCCCAACAAAAACGACTAAAAATCACTAACTCAATTTAGTTATCTGCCTACTGCCTACCCCCTAAGAACGATGGCGTGATTATTTATAGCCTATGACCATTTCTAGGTTATCATCTATCACCATACCAAATTTCATCAAAATCCGTTCAGCCGTTTAGGCGTGAAAGAGGAACAGACAGACAGACAGACAGACAGACAGAGTTACTTTCGCATTTATAATATTAGTATGGATAAGTGTGGAAAATTTCATACTCCTCCGTTCGCGCAATTTTCGTAAAAAGGGATACAAAGTTTTTGCTTCACGTTTTAATATATAGATAATTAGCAATATATCAATTAATCTTTAAATGCGTAATTTCAAATAATACTTTAACTACATTATGATTGTAGCTATTGCACAGCTAGACCTAGACCTCTCCAAGCTCTGTCAGAACGATCGGGCCTGCGACGCCTACATTTCACGGACTCCCTCAAGTCGTCGGCAAAGCTTACATTCACTTGTGGAAATATACAATATTCGAACAGAGTATATTTATAAAGGGTATACTTGAGTCGACTATTATCAAAGCCGGCAATGTGACTTTTGGACAATTATTGGTAAATCAGAAAAACCAATTATTGACTTTGTATTCCATTGGCAGTCACAAAACTGTTCTGAACGACATCTTAGATAAATAATAGGTTAAGTATTAACCTTTATTTAATGCAGGTTTTGAACCGTATTCTTTGAAGGAGACGATTATATTCAAATCAATCTGTATTGACATATCAATAACATTTTTTTGTCCAAATGCACAGATTGCCACCTTTGATAATAGACGACTCACTTATAAAGCACAGCCAAGCACTACTATTGATGACGTATATGATGACGCATTCCCGCAACACGAGATACACTTTGTGACCTGCTGTTCTTATTTCTCGATGTTCTATTTATTATTTTTTCAACCGCTATGAAATACTTTGACCTAAGATCATAATACACAGATAATAAAATCCAAGAACAAATTAGCGTTATGTGTAACAGGGATTGACCCTGACAATAGACTGGCAAAACACATGTTTTAGTAACGGTAAAATGACAATAATAATTAAGGCTTAGATAATGTTAGTTTTTATTAAATACGAACAAACAGCTCAGGTTGCTCTTTTAAAGATAGACTTATCCATCTAGATCCCGAAGTGTACGGTCAGGTCAACAATCTCGGTGCGCTGTACTGTGAGTGTCTCATGAGGAAAGCTAACTGAACAGCATATTTACAATAAGAACTTGCTTCAGGAGGGAACTTTTTCATTAATAACTATACAATACATCACTTTTTTTTCCTACATAAGCTGATTGTCTTGAAAGGCTATTTCAGCGTAACCTTAGCTAGTAGGTGAGTTCACGGGGCTCAATCCGGAGTGATGCTAACACTAGCCCTAGCAAGAGCAGTGCTTCGCAGAATCTACCACCGGATCGGAAACGCGACCCAGTAAGAAGATGCGGCAAGAAACTCAGTGAACTGTGTCCGTGGGTTAATTCGCTCGTCGAGCCCTTCGTCGCAAGCGACGGGTTCGACGAGGACGGTGACCGGATACATCACTATAACCATCACTTGTTCATGCCGTTTGTAAACAGTAACGTAACAGCGATTTTTACGATGAGAGATCTGCACGCCTGGGGTTACAGCTCATAGCTTAAATATCACAACCCTAGAGCACCTAGAGATATAATATGAGGTCATGTATGATATGGTGGTTATTCTGCTCTTCAGGCTGTCACCTATAGACACAGCCGAGGGTTTCTCGCCGGGTCTTCTTGGTGGGTCGCGTTTCCGATCCGGTGGTAGATTCTGCGAAGCCCAGCTCTTGCTGCTAGTGTTAACAAATTCTCCCAGGCTTAGCCCGTGAGCTCACCTACCCGTCAGAAGCGTAGTTGCAATAGCCCTCCTAAGCTACTAGCGAATAGGTACGGGAAAAAAATTCGCTAATAATGTATATATCGCTATAGTCGATAAGATTTCTGCCTCTACAATTACAAGTATCGTTTGGAGCGTGTTAACTGATTAAACAACCAAAAATATTTACACATATTGTCTTCCGCACATCACTGATTACAACTGTTTCTTGTAATTTCGAAAAACAAGGTTTCGATTAAATATTGAATAGAACAAACAACATTTAGAAGGGGCACGTCCTTGTTTATTTCTCATACGTTTTGTCTGACTCGTCGCTGCAAGCATAATCAGTGAAATAAACATTAAATACGCTGTCTCGTTATGAATTATCGTACGAATTTAAATAATTTCTAAAATCATTCAATTTCCTATAAGGTATGATAGATAATGGGTATAATACAAATACTATATTATCGTTTTGAAGTCCTCGTGGCCTAACGGATAAGACGTCCGGTGCATTCGTGTTGAGCGATGCACCGGTGTACGAATCTCAGGCGGATACCAATTTTTCTAATGAAATACGTACTCAACACATGCTCACGATTGATTTCCACGGTGAAGGAATAACATCGTGTAATAAAAATGAAACCCGCAAAATTATAATTTGCGTAATTACTGGTGGTAGGACCTCTTGTGAGTCCGCGCGGGTGGGTACCACCGCCCTGTCTATTTCTGCCGTGAAGCAGTGATGCGTTTCGGTTTGAAGCGTGGGGCAGCCGTTGTAACTATACTTGAGACCTTAGAACTTATATCTCAAGGTGGGTGGTGCACTTGCGTTATGGATGTCTATGGGCTCCAATAACCACCTAACACCAGGTGGGCTGTGAGCTCGTCCACCAACCTAAGCAATAAAAATAAAATAAAATAAATCTTAAACGGAGCACAATATTCTTTGAGTGATGTGACGCATACTTGTGTTTTTAGTTTCATGTGCGCGTAAGGAGAAGGCGAGTGACGAATGCGCTTTCTCACGAGACGAATCGACATCGCTAACGTAACATTTTAATTGTAATAATAAATTGGAGCAATGTTTTTATATTGGCCGACTGCCTCACTACCCTGATAAAGAGTAAAAAGCAACCTGTCCTTGTACTGAAGCAGTAATAATCGATTACAAATAAATATCTCAACTTACTAAATATGTATAAGTTTACGATAATACATGTCTTTTAGTTACTCTTTTTATGTATGTAAGCTGAAATTTTGTTGTTCACGGTGAGATTTTAACCCACAGACACAGCCCACTGAGTTTTTCGCCGGATCTTCTCAGTGGGTCGCTTTTCCGATCCGGTGGTAGATTCTGCGAAGCACTACTCTTGCTAAGGCTAGTGTTAGAAACACTTCCGGTTTGAGCCCCGTGAGCTCATCTACATGTTAGGGTGAAGCTGAAATAGCCTCTCAAAGCTATCAGCGTAGGTGAGGAAAAAAAGTGAGATTTCTTGGACAGTTTCTGACATGGTTTTTGTTAAGTTCTGATAATACTTAGTATGCAAACAAGTTTAACAAAACAAGTTCGTTCTAGACACTAACATGTCAGAGCGCGGTGCGGCAATAAAGGTTAGAAATAAAAATCGTATGATATCAAAACAATCATGCACTTTATTCGCAATTAGAATTAAATCACATTTAGTAAAAATACACAAGGACTAGACAACCTTATAATTTTAAACAAACTTAACTAGAAATTATTCAACAAAATTTAATAAATCTCATCATTTGAGCAATACATTCGTCACGGGGTGTTTATATGTCAAGGCCCCGACGCACGCTATAGGAGGCCGTCAGCGCAAAAGTGGCCTAATCTTACTATACTTAGTATGGAGCAATAAGGTTTAAGTTTTCATGAATTTCAATTTGATTAGGCAAAAAAACAATACTCGCAAAAATAATTTTTACAAAGCCATCTGTTATCTATGGGTGAAACTATGGATAGGCCGATTTTGCACCAAAATTTAGTATATTTGAAATAAATTCATATATACATGTTATAACCTTGAATATAAAAAATTGTGGGTTTTACCACTTTTGCGCTGACAGCCTCATATGTTTGTACCGATCCAGCCAGTATTTCTATTCGTCTTTAACGCGACTGTCACAAGGAAGCAAATGTTCGGTAAAATTTCCGGGAGTTTTCAAGCGTCCAAAGGGAGCCTGCCAACATTCAGAATGTTTCCGAACGTCACTTCAACGTGCAATCGACATTAATATGTATAATGATAAAATAATATTCTAAATTATATTATAATAATAAAAAAAAAAACGAAATATAATAAAAATACTTTGATTAAAAATTAAAATACTATCTCTTACAGCCAGCCATAATAAACGTAGTGTAATATTGAAATGGAAAGTAGTATGTAACAGAAATATAAAAAATGCAATGTAGAATTACTGGCATTTTAAATTTACAGCATTGCAATTACAGCATTGGTAGGAAAAAAATATCATAAAATTCCACCCGAACAGATAAGAATGCGAGTTAACAATAAAGAGGTAAAATTGTGAAATCTTAAGTCAACTTAAACTACATGGACACTTAAGGTTGGCCGGCTTATGTTTCGCTTGCCCTTTTCTGATCCACCGACGTTTTAATTACTTAAAATTAGTCTAATTGTTATATGTATTTAATGCGGCTCGATAAGAATTATAATAGCATTAACAATTTGGAATGAGCAAATGTCTATAAATGTATATGTATTTTTTGTGCATTCTGTTTTCATTTTAGATTCTTTCTCTTGAATTACAATAGAACGAGTTCGTTAATTAATGCTACGAAATAAAGCAATTTAAAATTTAAAACCGTCCAGATTTAATTGAGTTCTGTTTCCATTTCTTTTTAGATACGTTTAAGCTATGAGGAAATACGAAATTAAAATTTGCTTTTGTGAATCACTATCATTTTTCTCGGAAACCATTATCTTATTGACAGTAAATTTTAAAAGATAGTACAGATTATTAACGGTATATACTTACTGACAGTATACTTATTGACAGCAAATTTTAAAAGATAGTACATTTCGGGTAATTAAGCAGATTTGCCGAGTCACATTAACGTTTTAGTACTAGATAAAATCTAAATGCCGATAAAATAGTTTTTACGTATTCTAATTTCGACGGGTTCGCAGTTACCATCCGGCTTATTTCTGATGTTAATCGATCTAATGTTACGAAATGAAATAAATAAACATATTTTTATTGTATCTTCGATATGACATTTCGATAACATGACTTTGCATATTTAAAGTTTATATAATAACAAAAAAGAGCGCAGAAAGATAAAAATATTGATGTTAAATGTACCAAATATATAAAATTTAATTCACTGCTTGCGTTGAGGTACTTGTAAATGTTTGGAACAGTGAATTACGGTCCTATTTTAATCACTGGGCAACCAGTTTTCATATTAAACTGTAAAAATTATGAAAAACGTATTGTCTATTTTACACATTAAATTAAATGCAAATGAAATAACAAATGCACGAATAAAACATACAAGTAGTTTCAATTATTTATATTTAAATTTATTGAATGTATCATTAACGTGATCCTAACAAGTGATCAGTGACGTCATTTAGCGTTACATCATAATGTCATAGCGATTCAAGCAGCAACTTGTCTGATAATTGTCAAGTATCACAAAACCACTTCAAGTGAATTTCGTAATCGAATATTTGTATTCAACTAATGATTATTTGTACGAAATGATATAATAACTAAGTAATAACTAGAACGTTCGATGTGTTTGTTCATTTTTAAAGCGAAATTGTTTTCAAATGCCGCGCCGTGAACGAGAATTCGAGAAGTGATTTTTTTTTTAAAATTAATCCGGTGATTGCTTGATTTGCATTTGCTGTTTTGCCACTCAACTCTGTTTCACGGCAGACACAATGGAGGGTAATTGAGTAGATATTAAAACGAATTATTTCTTAAGTTCTACCATCATTCGCTGACCTAAAAGGATTTGAACACCGAAACCTAGAACAGCTTTGTATACAAAGCCAGACGAAGTCCAATGTAAAGTAAAAATAATCTCATGTCCCTAAAAATAACACTGGTCCAATGTTGCTGTAAAAGTATTTTGGAATAAGTGTATTAGCGTTGGTGGTAATATATAATAGGAATATCCATATTACTTCCGTCCTCCGTAATTTCATCACGATGATTTCTTATCTCTTTTTAACGGCATAGTTTCGTCGTCAATATCTACTTTTCCGACTAATATTGGTTCAGCTCCCTTCTCCTCCGTGCCTTGGTCATCGTAAGGCAGTTCTCTTTTCTCCAACTCCTCCGCTAATCGCACAAATAGTGCCCTGAAAGATTAACAAAATCTAATCTTATCTTATCTACATCTTATCTACAAAATGAGCAAAAATGTTAAAAAAATGTGAAAGTTTAATAAAATAGCTACCATCAATTGTAGCTGTTGTCGAAGCCAGAGTTGGATTGAATGTACGTAAATTATTATAACATAAAGAAAAATTATCTTATTTCATAAATCGACAATGTATACTGAAGATAAATTTCGTCCCGCTTCACAAGAACATTGAACTTAAAAAGAAACAGGTGAATGAGGAAAAGGTAATGAAGTATAACTTAATTTATTTATATTTATTAATTTGGCTCATCTACTAGAATACCCTAAACGTAAATTATAAACAGAACCGTGCTATGAAGAGGAATAGAGAGAGTATAGTAACTACTATCGCCTTCATCAACCGAAGTTTGTCGGTCGTAGGTCATATTATGCCCAGTATAATTTAGACCCCGGGTGGTGTGTTTAAAGTTATTAACGAGTTTAGGTGCGACCTGAAGGTTTTTATTTATTTTTATTGCTTAGATGGGTAAACGAGCTCACAGCCCACCTGGTGTTAAGTGGTTACTGGAGCCCATAGACATCTACAATGTAAATGCGCCACCCACCTTGAGATATAAGTTCTTAGGTCTCAGGTATAGTTACAACAGCTGCCCCACCCTTCAAACCGAAACGCATCACTGCTTCACGCTAGAAATAGGCAGGGTGGTGATACCTACCCGCGCAGACTCCCAAGAGGTTCTAGCACCAGTAACAATGCGGAAAAATGGCGAACTAAATTGGTCTAACGTCAAAAACGCGAAATTCGGATGGGCATCCAAATACCTCAAAGTCTAAAGGCAGTATTTATGAAAACGCACTTACTGGAATACAAAGCCTTGCATATTCTTCGCTAGGTAATAGAGGAAGAGCCAATCGGCGAACTCGCAGCCGTTGACCACCCTGATGACGTTGTACGGGTTGAACTTGGCGTTGCTCACGTGACGGAACATCATCTCGTTGAACCGCAGCGACCGGCGGTACAGGAAAAACGAAATTACCCGCCATATCACAGCTGCGGGGGAAGTGTCTCATTGAGAAGTGCAATCAGATTAACGATTCAGGGCCGATCTTTATGTCGTCCGTCGAACAAATGACTACAAAACAATTGTTTTTTTTTTATTGCTGGGTGGGTGGACGATCTCGCAGCCCACCTGGTGTTAAGTGGCTACTGGAGCCCATAGACATGTACGACGTAAATGCGCCACCCACCTCGAGATATAAGTTCTAAGGTCTCAAGTATAGTTACAACGGCTGCCCCACCCTTCAAACCGAAACGCATTACTGCTTCACGGCAGAAATAGGCAGGGTGGTGGTACCCACCCGCGCGGACTCACAAGAGGTCCTACCACCAGTAATAAAATAATAATTATAAAATATTATAATAATAAAATATTAAGTAATAAATATTTAATAAAATATTTTATTAAATATCCAGTAATGAAATATTTAATTCAACTGATTCAATTCTAAAATTAATTTAAACGTTTTTATTTGTTAGAATTCCTTTTTGTCCTAAATTTTCTTTACGACACTTGAAAAATTTGTTCATCTTCTATTAAGTTGCTTTGTATGTCAAATATTTGTTTTGTTTATTTTAAATATGTTGAAATGTCGATAATCCCATTCTCACGGATCGTTTGGAACCTCTGGGTCTGCCGAGGGACTTCGGTTCCCTCTGTATTTTGTACCGTATGTTCCATGGGGAGTGCTCTGAGGTTCGAGATGATACCGGCATCTCGTTTTTACCATCGCACCGCCCGCCACCGGAGTAGAATTCATCCATACTACCTGGAGCCACGGCGGTCATACACAGTGCGTTTCTAGAGGTCTTTTTTGCCATGTACCATCCGGCTATGGAATGAGCTCCCCTCCACGGTGTTTCCCGAGCGCTATGACATGTCCTTCTTCAAACGAGGCTTGTGAAGAGTATTAAGCGGTAGGCAGCGGCTTGGCTCTGCCCCTGGCATTGCTGAAGTCCATGGGCGATGGTAACCACTCACCATCAGGTGGTCCGTATGCTCGTCTGCCTACAAGGGCAATAAAAAAAAAGTGGTTTCATCTTCACCCACTTTTAGTTTTTTAGACGTCCACACGGTACACGTGATTCTGGATTGTCCCAAATTCACTCTTGGTATTTCTTAGGCATTCCAAGCACCGGTCACCGTTCTCGTCGAACCCATTGAATGCGACGAAGGGTTCGTCGTGCAACTTAACCCAGAGACCCCGCGAGAAACTCAGTGAGTTGTGACTATTTGTGACACTTTGTGACACATATGTTTACGTTACGAGGACATAGTGTATATTGGCGACGTCGACGGAAGTGTACGAGAAATGTTTTAGTATCGGTAAAGGGAGGTTCGATGCTTAACCGACTTTCCGTGGACTAATCAACAACACACCCGGTATACCATCAAAATGATGAGAATACTACGATGTGTTATCTTATCATGGGTCTAACTGGATGATCTGTAGTTAACCTGGAACTTATGGCTTAACACATTCGAGCTCAGGAATGAGCGTTTAATTTTACAGACCAGCATCTAATGTCTACAGATGAACGGGTAATTGTGTCATTAAGTCAAAATCTCAAAAGCATTGGAAACCGGCAATCCGCCTGATCGTTTTGCAGTGGAAATAGATTAGTAGCACAGTCCTATACCCGGACTCAAAGTACGCCCAATAACCAGCGCCTTCACCAATAGCCAACTTACCCAATAAGGAGACGATGAAAAGGAAAAGCAGCCAGAACCAAAGCACTGTGTAGATCTTCTCGTGGATTATATTGAGGGCCATTACGCAGAGCGCGTCGTGTTGCTGGATTGAGCCACTCGGACCGTACTTGTGGAAGATGCACTTGGTTACCTGTTAGAAGCACAACAGGTCCAAAGTGCACGTAAATAAATGAATTTTCCGAACATCACCATAATCAGTTGCAAGTCGCATTGCAGGTGTTCTTTCTATTAGACTAAACTAGACTGGACTACCGCTAGTATTAGTGTACCTAGTGGTGGTAGGACGTCTTATGAGTCCGCACGGGTAGGTACCACCACCCTGCCTATTGCTGTCGTGAAGCAGTAATGCGTTTCGGTTTGAAGGGTGGGGCAGCCGTTTTAATGTACAAGTTGGAATTTAGAACTAATGTCTTCGGATGGGTGGCAAAATTTACATAGCTGATGCCTGTGGACCCCCACTGACCACTTAACACCAGGTAGAGTATGAGCTCGTGCACCGATTTTAGCAATAAAAATATAATCTAGATAGGTAATAAAATACTATAACAGGTATAGTATAATTTCTAAAGCTGTCTTAATTTCCAGAACTAGAAAAAAATACTAAATATGAAATTTAATAGGATAGAATAATAGTATTCAATTGGTATACATTTCTTTCTTTCATTGTTTTCCATATAATAAGCTCACCTTCGGAAACACAAGCTCCAGCGGATCGACTATGTGGCTCCAGTCTTTCGTTTCGAGTACTCTGGGGCCTAGTGACATGAACGCCCCGTTTAGGAACTTGTTGATCACCCACACCTGGAACATGACGTGCAGCAGATTCGCGACCTCCATGGAGACGAGCCAAGTCGACCACGTCCTCGATATCTTCAACCTTTTCATTCAAAACCTTGGGTTATCTTTTAACCTTAACATTAAATGTAAAATGGCCATCGATTTTTTTTCAACTTTGGCTTAACAAGCCCATGGACCACTTGCGATAAGGAAACTAACTACTGTAATACATAGACATCGCACAACGTATTCCTCTAACATTATAGACAGGGATTTGGCTGTGCTCTTTTCGTATTGCTTATGTCCACCAGGTTCTCTGTGTACAAATATAACAAAGAAACCCATCTTGAATCATGAAGTCGAAATATAAACTCTGTTGTACACAATACCTTTGAAACCAGAACTCATGGCTGCTCACTGGGTAATTAGAATATTTACAACTTTTTTTTTGTTTTTGTCTTAATTAGATTTAAATTTGTGAGTTTACATTTTCGCATTTACTAGAGGTTCGCATATTGTATATCTTTAAAGCTGTATTTATTAATGATACAATTAATTATTTCTAAACAGGTGTGCTGGTGAAGTTCTAGAAATGTGCCCACATTATTTGTTGTATGCACATGACCACAGTTGTACATGACATTTAAAGACTCGTTATCAATGTAGAGCGCTTGTTACACTCAAAATAAATAACAATTCTGGCAAACTGCTTTGAAATAATCTCAGAATTCGGGTCATATTTGAATAAAAAACAAAACATTTGTAAATGACACATTGTTTTTTTTTTCTTCTTTTAAGAACCAGTGAAATGAATTTTAAATATGTTCTGCGATGTTATTTTCATAACAATAAAGTACAATTTTCACTTTTGAAACTTTGGTTCAGTAATATCGCAATAATTTCTTTATGGTGGTTGTTATTGTTGGTGATTGGAGGTTATACTAAACTAGACTGACTTTTTTTTTAACGCTGGGGAATTCTTTTTCGGATACCCGGTCGAGGGAGGTAATTAACGGACCGGGTTATATCGGACTCCAGCGCGTCCAGAGAGGAAAAGACTAGACTAGACTGACCTACCACTAGGATTAATTAGACTATACCTACTGGTGATAGGACACACTGTTAGCCCGCGCGGGTAGGTACCTCTCAATGTCTGCCGCAAAGCAATAATGCTTTCAGTATTAAAGGGCAAGACAACCGTACTATAGAACTGAGTTTTTTTTATTGCCCTTGTAGGCATACGAGCATGCGGCTCATCTGATGCTGAGTGGTTACCGTCGCCCATAGACTTCAGCAATGCCAGGGACAGAGCCAAGCCGCTGTCCACCGCTTAATACCTATTCTCCAAAAGCCTCGTTTAAAGAAAGTCATGTCATAGCGCTCAGGAAATACCGTGGAGGGGAGCTCATTCCAAAGCCGGATGGTACGTGGGTTTAAAACTCATGTCTCAAGGTATACCTACCTAAATACAAGATCAAAAATCGCGGTAAGTACACTTAATTTCCATTTATTTGAAGTCCCACCCACCCTTTTCTGTAAATAGTACTTCTAGCATCTAGGTGTAATGTTTACCTACCATGACATAACTAAAGTTTGCTTTGAACGTCATTGAGAGAAACAAAAATGAGCATAGTTAATTTAAAAGCACACTGATTTCGCACGATGACTCGCAGGCCATCCCAAAAACGATTTCCGGCGTGACGCCATTTAAAACCATTCAGTTTTCCGTATTGTAATTTATAATTTGAAGTTTGTAGGTCAAATGGTTTTTCGTGAGCCTTTTGTTGTACACATTTAACTGTTAATTAATACTAGCTCTGTGATGAAAACACGATTTATCCTTATCTATTCGCTGGTAGCCTAAGAGGCTATGCCAGCTACGCGCTGACGGGTAAATGAGTTCACGGGCTCAACCTGAGAGAATTTGCTAACAACTAGCCTTATTAAGTGCTTCGCAGAATTTATCACCGGATCGGATTCGCAACCCACTGAGAAGATCCGGCGAGAAACTCAGTGGGCTAATAACACGATCATAATCGCCGATACCTCAAGATTTATATTCATTTTGTCTATTAGTTTGCGTTCATTGTCAATCTGATTTTTTAAATTAAAATTCCATTAAATTTCCTTCAACGATTACAGTTCATATATGCATTCATCCTGCTGTTTTTTTCTAGAGAAGCAGCTCTATAGCTCTGTGTCTATAGCATATTGGAGTTTTTTTTTTGTTGCTTAGATGGATGGACAAGCTCACAGCCCACCTGATGTTAAGTGGTTACTGGAGCCCATAGACATCTACAACATAAATGCGCCACCCCCTCGAGATATAAGTTCTAAGGTCTCTAAGGAGATATCAGTTCTACGGTCTCAGTATAGTTATAACGGCTACCCCACCCTTCGAACCGAAACGCATTACTGCTTCACGGCGGAAATAGGCGGGGTGGTGGTACCTACCCGTGCGGACTCCCAAGAGGTCCTACCACCAGTGATTACGCAAATTATAATTTTGCGGGTTTGATTTGTGTCATTAGCCCCTTGACAATTGTGTCACACTATTTAAAAATATCGTATCTCTGATGCAATTGCTTTATTAATTATCAGACATTTTGCATGTAAATATGTAAGGTATCGCGAATCTGTAGACTATGTTAGAGCGTAGCTGAGTAAAAGAAGCTGAGAGCCGTTATCGTAGAGGATGTAATGGACTCGACTGATTGTATTTACACTCTCAATTAGGTATCAACTAACTTAAACAAGAATAATTCACTCTCGTTTTAAAAAAATATTTTCAAACAAAACTATAGCCACGTTATTTATTAAAAAATGCTTCGAGAGTTATTTATACAAAAACCCACCAACCTTAATATGATGTCTTTCCTAATTGAATCCAGTTTGTTTTCGAGGGTCTTCTTTGAAGGTACTGTGGTGCCGTTGACGGTGATGTCGTCGTCGTGGAGCGCCAGCCCGGCGTACTGGAGTCCGTCAACCAGGGCCTTTATCCTGCCACCTACCCATTTGCATATATTAGTCACTCAGCTTTTATATCGTTTACGAAGGCTCACGTATTTTTTTATTTTTTATTGCTTAGGTGGGTGGACGAGCTCACGCCCCTATTATGTTAAGTGGTTTCCGGAGCCCATAGGCATCTATGTCAATCTATATACATCTATGTCAATATATCAATCTCTTTCGTATCTCAAGGTGAGATATGAATTGATATGTATACTTGAGATATGAGTTCTAAGTATTGGTGGGTGAACACAGTACAGTTACTCAAACAGGGGCTCAAACCTGACGTCGTTGCTAACACTAACCCTAGCAAGAGCAGTACTTTGCAGAATCTACCACGGGATCGGAAACCCGCCCCGCTGAGAAGATCCGGCGAGAAACTCAGTGCGCTGTCTGTGGGTTAATTTACTTGTCGAGCCCTTCGTCGCAAGGGACGGGTTCGACGAGAACGAAGACCTGAGAATTGAGAGCTGAATAACACTTCACAGGGTACATAGAACTATAGACTAGTTGAAATCATATAGCCCAGTCTCTTGTAACCTCAATCCTGAACCATACTACCATTCGGCTAACCGCGCAACTATTTCTCCAATAAAATATCATAAGAAATAATAAAAGTCTTCGAGCCATTGACGCGTTGTTATCTAATACGATCTCCCGAAGCCGCTCTGTCGATTTGATACGTCGACAACACTCTAACCCGAATTATGAGCGATAAGATAAAACATCACACGGAGCTCTCGTGTCTTTGTCAACTGAAATACTGTGTCAATGGAACGGGACAATCCAAATTGTAAACCATATATATACAAATAACTTATAAATTTTAATATGAGCGTATTTTTAACCCGCTTTCATTGACTTCATACATACATTACTGGTGGTAGGAATTTTGAGTCCGCACGGGTAGGTATCACCACCCTGCCTATTTCTGCCATGAAGCAGTAATGCGTTTCGGTTTGAAGGGTGGGGCAGCCGTTGTAACTATACTGAGACCGTAGAACTTATATCTCAAGGTGGGTGGCGCATTTACTTTGTAGATGTCTATGGGCTCCAGTAACCACTTAACAGCAGGTGGGCTGTGAGGTCGTCCACACATGAGAAACTCGTACATATTAGACATTTAGAATTGAAGTTGCTTTACTAAAATTTTTAAGAAAATTAGTTGTATACTTTCGACGACTTATAAACATGTATTCTATCAGTTTATAAAATATAATTTTAAATATTAAAAAATTATATAAAATGTTAGTTAGAAAAGGTCCAAGTACACCTTCTGTCTCTTTAAAATCAAGCGCATACATTAAGCTTTAAGGCTCAAAGTATTATAATCAAAACTAAAAAACTACAATTCTTCAATTACATTATGGCGATAAGACGTCCGGTGCATTCGTGTTGAAGCGATGCACCGGTGTTCGAATCCCGCATGCGGGTACCAATTTTTCTAATGAAATACGTACTCAACAAATGTTCACGATTGACTTCCACGGTGAAGGAATAACATCGTGTAATAAAAATGAAACCCGCAAAATTATAATTTGCGTAATTACTGGTGGTAGGACCTTTTGTGAGTCCGCGCGGGTGGGTACCACCACACTGCCTATTTCTGCCGTGAAGCAGTAATGCGTTTCGGTTTGAAGGGTGGGGCAGCCGTTGTAACTATACTTGAGACCTTAGAACTTGTATCTCAAGGTGGGTGGCGCATTTACGTTGTGGATGTCTATGGGCTCCAGTAACCACTTAACACCAGGTGGGCTGTGAGCTCGTCCACCCATCTAAGCAATAAAAAAAAAAAACCAAAAAAAAAAACATAAATTTTGGATTATGCCACTTCAATTCTAAAGGTACGATATGTGCGAACGTACACATGTCTGTTTGATAAGTAACGGAAAATTTGAACGTGCTTTTCACAGACTTTAAGACGTCCGAAAACTTGAAAATTTACACACGCATCAAGTACCGATGTCAGTACAATAATTTTATAACTTCCCTCTAATATGATGACCAGTATCGACAGGGTAAAAGATGAATCTTTTTTTTAAATATTAGCTTGTTTTTTATTCAGTTTTTAAACTAAATATATTATTAAAATTTAGTACTGTGAGCTTATATAACCACGATCATTATAACGCTAGAGTGAACTTCTCCCATCTCATACAAAAAGGTGCTTTAGACAAGACATAAAATTTAAAAAAAAAATCATTTTACAGTCGATTAGATGCTGACTCAGAACTTAGGTTACAATTAACAGAACTTCTGACATAAATTCGCGACGAGTAACCCACTCCATCACAATAATCGTAGATTTGTGATTTAATACAAAAATTAAATAGCAAAATACAATGAAACCGTCAAAAGCGAACACCCCATTTGTGCTGTCTAATTGAATTGTCTAATTGCTGCTCTATATATTTTTTTATTGCCCTTGTAGGCAGACGAGCATACGGCCCACCTAATGGTGAGTGGTTACCGTAGCCCGTGAACTTCAGCAATGCCGGGAGCAGAGCCAAACCGCTGCCTACCACTTAATACTCTCCGCAAGCCTCTTTTGAAGAAGGACATGTCATAGCGCTCGGGAAACACCCTGGAGGGGAGCTCATTCCATAGCCGGATGGTGCGTGGCAAAAATGACCTCTGGAAACGCACTGTCGATGAACGCAGCGGTTCCAGGTAATATGGATGAACTCTGTTCCGATGGCGGGAGGTACGATGATAAAAAGGAGATGAAGGTATCATCTCAAACAATTCGTCAGAGCATTACCCATGGAACATACGGTACAAAATACTATTAATGTAAGTCCTATAAATCACTTTACCTTCTTTTGTCTTCCATATGTAATGAGGCAGGTAGAAGCATATCGACTGGATGAAGAGTACGAAAGGTACCCACTGGTAATACGTGTGGTGGATGGTCTCGTCTGTGGCAAGGATGGGCCCTACTCCGGGATGAGGCAGGAACTCTCCTTGAAGAAGACTCTCGTTGTAATGACGAACCTGATGATGAAATAGAATTTTAATCATTACACAATCGATCGCATAAATAAGTGGTTGATTTGGAGAAAGTTCTTAAGTGGCATCGATCGGCAAATCAGTTGACAGACCTTCCAAAGTTCAGCAGTTAGTCAACACAAAATGCCGCTACCCACCTTGAGACACTGAAATCGATAAAAGCTTGTCTCATACCGCCCACGCGTTCTCAAAATACTTTCTGCCACCAATAATTGCCATGCTGTAATACTAAGAGCAGGGCCATTAATATATTGGTGAATTCGTTAATCGCTTTGTACGGCACCCATGAGACGAGATCGACTTGTAACTAGTGTTCCAACCCAAGTTAGAAGTTAGCACTAGAATAAATCGCTATTCTACGCTAAGAATAAATATCCACGTTCTCTATGCGAAAATATTCAGCCCCATGCCATAATTCGTTTTAAGCTTTCCGGTTATCCGATTATAATTTGCGTAAATACTGGTGGTAGGACGTCTTGTGAGTCCGCACGGGTAGGTACCATCACCCCGCCTTTTTCTGCTGTGAAGCAGTAATCCGTTTTGGTTTGAAAGGCGAGGCAGTCGTTGTACTGTTAAAAGTGAGACGTTACAACTCATGTCTCAAGGTGGGTGGCGGCATTTACATTGTAGATGTCTATGGGCAACGTTAACCACTTAAATATAAATAAATAATTATAAAATCGGAGTTAAATAAAAATAACATTTTTGTTTTTCCTTTGACGTGTCCCCCGTCGCCGCGTCGGACGGATTCCTTTTGTTTGTTTTAAGTTTATTTTATACAAAAGTTTAGGTCTTTTATTTATCGATTGAGGCACTACGAAGTATGCCGGGTCAGCTAGTATAATAATAATAATTATTAAATTAATTTGCATATGACCAAATAATTCTAACTAGAGGTCCTGCAGTAGTCGAAATTCGACTATAATTAATTGGCATTGTAAGTTTGTACACTATTATGATTGTCTTTTATACTTCTATAATCACAAATTTCGCCAAGACTACACTGTAAAAATATTAACAAAGACAAACAATATTTAATCTATTCTCAATTTGACAACAGACGCCAAGAACAAAAGTTTGACAATAAATAGTAGGTATGCATGCGTGTGTGCGTCAAATACACGGTATGTAGTGTGTGTAATGTTTTCTTTATTGATTTAATGTATCTTTTATGCATTATTTAAAAAAAATATTAGCATTGTGCACTTCTTCTCTATATTCTCTATAAGTGTGGAAAATTTCATACTCCTCCGTCCGCGCAATTTTCGTAAAAAGGGATACAAAGTTTTTGCTTCACGTATTAATATATAGATGCTTTGTTGTCTATTTATCTCACAAATACCTAATCTGTTGCACATGCTGTATTAATCACCAGTATGACTGTTTGTCGTGTGCTGCACGATTGTGGGTCATTAATATTATACTTTGTATCAAAGGCAGGCCTCTCGAGTTATCTCTGGACTTGATTGTATAAACTATTGATTGGTAAATCGGAAAATACTTTTACTAACAAAAAAAAAACGATTTAGGAACACTATATTACTAAGCTGCTAAATTTGTAATGTTAAAATCATGAATACCCCAGATGGTTTCAATTTACTTTTCAATTTACTCATAGATCTTACTATAACTTTTTTTTTATTGCTTAGATGGGTGGACGAGCTCACAGCCCACCTGGTGTTGAGTGGTTACTGGAGCCCATGGACATCTACAACGTAAATGCGCCACCCACCTTGAGATATAAGTTCTAAGATCTCAGTACAGTTACAACGGCTACCCCACCCTTCAAACCGAAACGCATTACTGCTTCACGGCAGAAATGGGCAGGGCGGTGGTACCTACCCGCGCGGACTCACAAGAGGACCTACCACCAGTGAAAACTAGTGATAGGGAGTAACGAAACGTAATGAGAGGTTAAAATTAATAACTTTTTTATCTCTAGCATTAATCTAGGATTCTCTAGTTTGTTATCTGTAGCGGACAGACTTACGAGACTAGAATAACACCTAGATCGAATACAAAATATCCTTCCCAAGGATCCGAAAGAAAACATAAATTGCACTCTGTGTTTAAGGTCACCTGTTATTAAAATGATTTCAGCCCGATACGTCTGTACTTCATTGGACCAGAAAAGAGATTTTATTCAACAAACTAGTTGAATCCCGTGGTTTCTACTCCGCTAAATTAGTAAATCGAAAATAATGAAATATGTTGCATTTTCACGGAATAAACAGTTGCATTTGTCACTCTTCGGTATGTAATCTACAAATCTATTTATTTGTAGTTTTGTTTGCACATAAAATCTTAAACCACTAGACACACTATCTTATTTATTATACTTAGCACCATTTAGCAGCCCTGCGCTTCGAGGATCTTGTCATTAACTATGATAAAAGTATCCGTAATAGTTCAAAATGAATAAAGGTTAAAAAAAAATCATCATCGTCATCATCATTAGCCTATATCAGTCCACTGCTAAACACAGGCGTCTACAATTGCACGCCATTGAGAACAACTGAGCACCACCATGGCAAAAGTAATACTTTCCATTGAAACAGTGATACAACGTTGCTCTTAACCATAAATAGTAGATATTAGTTAAAAATAAAATATTATTGTTCTAAGCCAATCAAGGTATACTACTTACTATTGTAAAAGTGGCCATGAAGAAGCAGTACGTCTGAATGACATGGTCGGGCACACCCTGATCCGAAAGACATTTGATGTGATCCCCGAAATACTCTCTAGCGCAGACCAGGATCACGAAAGCCAGCAAGATCGTCACAGTCAGCTGATAATGCAGCCTGAAGGCCACATTCTCGATCTTTGGTTTGCTGAATTGGAACCGCAGCCGTGGCGAGAGACTGTTAAGCGTCGCGACTAACATCTTGAAAGATTATACTCAGTTGACTTATGATGTCGGCTCAGATTGAGTGTTTCTGAAAGGGGAATATTATTTTATTGTCTCATTGATTTCGATACGCTTAAAAGAGGTTCGAAGGTCTTACATAATAAAAGCCTGTCTAGCCATTAGTTAGAAGATTAGGACATACAACACTTGAGTTACTACTATTTACTACTTCACAGCCATATCCTCCTACCATATCAAAATTTTTATTTTATTTTATTGCTTAGATGGGTGGACGAGCTCACAGCCCACCTGGTGCTAAGTGGTTACTGGAGCCAGATGGCGTAGAGCACGACCTCAAAGCTATCTGTGTCAGGAACTGGAAGGAGAAAGCCCTGAACAAAGCAGTCTGGAGAGGCATACTGGACCAGGCTAAGGCCCACTCTAGGCTGTAAGGCCTAAGATGATGATAATATCAAAAGCTCTATCTATACTTAATATTATAAAGCTGAAGAGTTTGTTTGTTTGAACGCGCTAATCGCAAAAAGTACTGGTCCGATTTGAAAAATTCTTTCAGTGTTAGATAACCCGTTTATTGAGGAAGGCTATATAACATTACCAAAACAGCTCATTAACATTCTATAATTCAAAAATATGTTCACTTTCTACGTAAATGAAGTGGGGGGTGACATTTAGTGTAATGCCAAAGTAACTATTCCACGCGGACGGAGTCGCGGGCAAAAGCTATCTCTATTAAAATTAGGGGGAAGTCAACAAACGTAGAGAATTAAGAATTGAAAAGGTTATTAAAGGGAATTTTTAACACCATTTGTATGCCAATGGCATTATGTGTCTCGGACTTTTCATTTCAATAAACACAACCTGACAACAAAAAAACGTCCCTGACCGTCTTAAAACAATTCAAATAATATTAAAGATAGGACTATGTATTTCGAAATACGTTTTTCAAATAGTTTTTGAGAACTCGTTGAAAAACGATGACTAACAATAATGATTTGAGTAATATGAGTGGGGCACAGGGCGGTGCCTATTGCATATCGGCTGATAGCTATCGTTATCATTCATGCGATTCAATGGTTTTGGCAGAGTGCAACATTTAAACCGAATTAAATCTAGTGACGCTTGGCCTTAAATGTCTGTTGTATATATTCAGGCATAGCCTGTCTAGGTAACCTTCACGTAAATCGATTGAAAGACGCACAAAAGAACACTGACAGGGTAACAAGCACCCACTAAGCACACTGATATCATTGAACGAAATGGGCTCTGAAATCGCCGACGTGCATTTCAATTTTAAGGGCGGGACAGAGATTTCAGACAATTATTTAATAAACTTCAACTTCAGGCTTCAAGATGGGCGGCTGTACTGTCACGTCTATGACTATGGCAACTTTTTGGTTTGGCCTACCAAAATACCAGTAACCAGGACCTCTTGTAAATCCGCACGGGTAGGTACCACCACCCTGCCTATTTCTGCCGTGAAGCAGTAATTCGAGGCAGCCGTTGTAACTATACTGAGACCTTAGAACTCATATCTCAAGGTGGGTGGCGGCATTTGCTCTGTAGATGCCTATGGGCTTCGGTAACCACTTAACACCAGGTGGGTCGTGAGCTATTCCACCAACCTAAGCAATAGAAAATTTTTTTTACGGTAAACACTCCTTAGTACAATAAAACCTCTTTTCGAACTTTCTACACATGCCAACATACAAAACTGAACACCCAAACAACAAAACAAGCTACCGCTAAAATTATCTGAAAATACCCCATTAAATTAACTAAATTGATCCACGATAAGTACTTACATAAAAACAAAAACTTCAATTCCACATATTCAATGTATGGAGGATTCAACAAAAAGGCGCGTAAATAAAAAAACCAGGTACAAAAATATTACGTGTAGACGAGAAACGGAGACGCGTTCGTCGCTCTTATGTCAAACGCCGAGTATGACACCGTATCGCGTAGATAAAACGATAAGATAAACAAAAATAACGATAACCGAAAGGCGAACAGCGGCGTCCGAATGTAAGAAACAAATATTTGAGGTTATTAATTACTTACGTTCCAAGAAACGGATTTTGTCAGCAGCAGTCTTAACGAAATTCGATCGGAAGTAGGTATTTAGTACGTGTCATAAAACTTCGTTCGATTAAAATGCTTGGTGTTGATGATTTGAGTATTGTTTTGAATTGAATCGCAAGTAATATAAATCGTCTTCTTCATTTATCATATTATTTGATCTTTAATTCTTATCCGCTCAAAGTAATTACTAGTTTGCTGAAAGAAAAGACATTATCTCTCTCCTTCTGTCATTCTCATATTTCTCTTTATTGTTTTAATTACTATTTGTTAATTATTTTTTTACAATTATTATTGTTGTGTTTTTTTTACAATATGGCTTAATAAATAAAGACATTTAAATAAATATATTTTGTGAACTTAGTATCGGCTTTATTAATAACCATACATTTCATGTAGGAAAATACGTGAAAGTTAGAAATAATACTAAATATTGTTCCTGCAACATGCAAGAGCTTCATAAAAACATATTAGTTTTAAAACGTATTAAATTGATTATTGTCTGCTTGAAGAACAATGAACCACACATACTTTGATTATATAGACGTATATAATAATATAATCAAAGCACCCACAAAATATAATTCCTAAAATTAAAATATAAAAAACTTACATAATCCTTAATGACTTGCCTCAGGTCTAAATAAATGGCAGTATACACCCTATGGTGACTATGGACCTCGATAACCACTTAACATCAGGTGAGCCGTGAGTTCATTCTCTTACATATAAAGATATATAATATGAATTTAGGTGGCTTTGTCAAAGGCAGAGGTACTCATGAGCAGATCCTAAACGTCCGGCAATTAGCAGAAAGATGCTGAGAATTCGATATACCTGGTATCCTACGCTTCGTTGACTACAGCAAGGAGTTTGAGTGCGTTAGCTGGAGCTGCTTATTACGAGTCCTCCAAGATCGTTTGGAGCCTCTGGGTCTGCGGAGGGACTTCGCTTCTTTTTATATTTTGTACCGTATGTTCCATGGGGAGTGCTCTGAGGAATTATTTGAGATGATTCCATCATCTCGTTTTTACTATCGCACCGTCCGCCACCGGAGTAGAGTTCATCAGAGATCTTCTTTGCCACGTACCATCCGGCTTTGGAATGAGCTCCCCTCCACGTTGTTTCCCGAGCGCTATGACTTGTCCTTCTTCAAACGAGGCTTGTGGAGAGTACTCAACGGTAGGCAGCGGCTTGGCTCTGCCCCTGGCATTGCCGAAGTCCATAGGCGACGGTAAAACTCGGAGTGCCTATGCGCCTTATAGCTCTTCTCCGATCCCTCTACTACAGCAACCAGAGTGCTGTAAGGATCGGCAATACTATGTCAAACCATTTTAGGTTCAGAAGAGAATTTCAGTCACCCATCCTGTTTAATATATACGGTGAATACATCATGCGTAAGATAGATCCTGTGATGAAGGCATCACCATGGGTGACATCAGAGTGACGAACCGACGCTACGCAGATGACACAGCTCTACTAGGAAGAACGGAAGCAGAGATGACAGAGCTTTTGAACAGGATGGAGCACATAGGGTTGGGGATGGGACTCGCCATCAAAAGATCCAAAACCAAAATCATGGTCGTTAATCGCACAAAAAAGTTGGAGCTTAGTGGAGCAATAAGCCTTGAGCTTGTTGACAACTCTGTTTACCTAGGCTCAAACATTAATAACACCATCGAACCTGAAATACGACGGCGTATCGGAATGGCAAAAGGATCTATGACTCAGCTTCTGGAATAATCTGGAAATCTAAAATAAAATATAGAATAAAATCTGGAAAGACCGTAACGTAACCCAGAAAACAAAGATAAAACGGGTGTTCACTGTAGTCATTTTCATTTTTCTGTACGGAGCGGAGAGCTGGACCCTTAAAGCAGCTGATCGGAAACGCATGGCTGCTTTTGAAATGTGGTGCTGTACAAGAATGCTCTGGAAACCTTGTACAGCGAAGAGAACCAACGTGTCTATCTTAGAACAGCTGAAGATCAAGACAAGACTGTCCACACTCTGCCTTCGCCGCGCGCTCGAATACTTCGGTCATATGCTTGGAAAACACCCGATAGCTTAGAGAGACTATTCGTGACGGGGAAGATCGAGGGAAAGAGACCGAGCGGACGCAGCCCGACAAGGTGATTCGACCAAATCCGCACAACACTACAAACTCCATTCCACGAAGCCCCTCACGCGGCCAATGATCAGAAACGCTGGAAAGACATAACAAATAATAAAATCCCGTCTAAATACGATAGTCACGACCTTCAGCTGTGAGGAAATGACGCGAGGAGGAGAGCATTCTCCTTAAAAACTTTGAGTATAGTTAATATTACTTTATCGATACCGCGTTCTGCTCGCCAATACAATTCAACCAAATATTCCGCACATTGCGAACATCTTTCACAAAACAGATAATAATTAATTTTAATTGTCAGCACAATTTTAGTCACGCACTACCAAATGTTAGTACCACAGAAACACTGACCAAAAAAAAAACAAACGAAGTATTTCTAAAACTAATCGATCAAATCCATAAGCACATAATCACGGTTAGACATGTGGGATTAGCAGCCTAAGTTGATAATTACAACTAATTAAAGCCGATGAAATCACTGGAATCTAATACTCTATTGAAACACCTGATTTGGATTTGATAACACTGATTAACAACAATTTCAAACCGTAAGTAAGCTATACATTTTTTATATTTTACATCCTCCATTTTTAACTTTATTATTTATTATTGCCCATCTTAAACAAACATAACCATAAACATAACCAACCATAAACCAAACATACCATTCGTTGCAGTTATTAAAAGTGTCAAAAGCTAAAACATATTACAGTTTAATTCGATACTTTTGGTTATTAATGCAGCCGTGAAGCAGTAATGCGTTTCGGTTTGAAGGGTGGGGCAGCCGTTGTAAATATACTTGAGACCTTCGAACTTATATCTCAAGGTGGGTGGCGCATTTACGTTGTGGATGTCTATGGGCTCCAGTAACCACTTGACACCAGGTGGGCTGTGAGCTCGTCCATCCATCTAAGCAATAAAAAAAAATCAAGCTATCTCATTCAAATTTAATATCTCATGTTTTTTTTAAATGTACACTTCGTTAATACACTAGATAGTGCGTCATGCTATAATATCAAATAAAAAACGAAAGTATACTTTCACGTTAAAGAAAATGTTGGTAATAAAAATCATATTTTAATATAGCTCTAACAATTTCTTAAGGTTCAATATCTTAGGCGCTTAGGCTACCAACAAATAGGTAGGGATTTTTTTTATCTTAGCTTCGAATAAATAGTAGAAACAAGGCCCACTGAGTTTCTCGCCGGATCTTCTCAGTGGGTCGCGTTTCCGATCCGGTGATAGATTCTGCGAAACACTGCTCTTGCTAGGGTCAATGTTAGCAACACTCCGGTTTGAGCCCCGTGAGCTCACCTACACACATTAGAGTATAGCTGAAATAGCCTCTCAAGGCTATCAGCATAGGTAGGAAAAAAAGAAACAATTCATAATCCAATCAGACTTATTTAGGTTATCGCTTTAATAAGAAACGCTGAGCTGTATCGAAATCGCTCCAACATTTATACAGTAGATATTAAACGAAATCTCAACGTTATAAAAAATAAAAAAATACACACACATACGTAGTTGAATGCCATTTATTTCTGTCAGCTCCCGAATATTTCTTTTCTGTCTCCGTTTGCGTATGTATGCAATGTTGCTTCTCTGTCATTAACTCATTGAGTGATAGAATTGTAAAATTGCTTTGTCGACCTTACCGAAGAAGCTACAATAATGATTTAATACACCATTTTTTTTATATAACGAACGCCAGAACGTTTTTAACTACATGACATCTAATTACTCAACACCACATTAAAATATAAAATGAACCCATTAGACGACCCAGCCTTTACGCCTAAGTGGGTAAGCTTGCTCAATTACTGTAATCAGAAATAACACGAAGGATTATAATGATAAAAACTGCTCTTATATTTTTTTTTTCCTACCTAATCTGGTAGCCTGGAGCGGCTATTCCAGCGTAACCGTAACTAGTAGGTGAGCTCACGGGGCTCAAACCTGAAGACGGTGCTAACACGAGCCCTAGCAAGAGTCGTGCTTCGCAGAATCTACCACCGGATCGGAAACGCGACCCACTGAGAAGATCCGGCGAGAAATTCAGTGGGCTGTGTCTGAGAGTTAATTTACTCGTCGAGCCCTTCGTCGCAAGCGACGGGTTCGACGAGAACGGTGACCGATGCTTGAAGTACCTAGAAGCACCATTAGTGGCTCGGCGGCCACGATGAGAGGGTTCTCGTGTCGTGCCGCTTTATCGAAGTGGAAACGAAATAGGAATGTGTTGATGAATGAGCCTATCTACCATATTCGGCGCGACCTTTAACATCTGCGCCTCTGCGGTCACAGAGCCCCACATTACCACATGAACCCTATTATGAGTGAGAACTTCTTAAGAGATTAGGCTCCCCCCCGAGAAAAAAAGTTCAAAATTTTAATTACGAAATCATTGTATTATCATCCGTCATCTGGATATATACAAATTTTTCAGTTAAAACAAACGTATTGGAGTCGGTGGAAATTACGTTCCAAATCCCGTGACATAGATAGGCACAACACAAGCTAATATGACCATGCTTGAAAACAACCTCTGTTCTCCGCTTTCAAAAACGGTTCGATTGGGCCGCTATAAAAAGGTTTCCGCTTTTATTAGGTTTCCGATTATTTATCTTCTGATAGCTTACTTTAGGAACACACGTCAAAACAATAGTCAATCTTTAAACAAAATAAATACTTCGCTTACTTAGTAATCTGCGTGACTCAACAGGTGTACACTCAGAGCATTGATTGCAATAATCACGTACGTAGCTATTCGTTGTAATCTGTAAAAATGTACTTGCAATAATGCTAATTTAGACATCGCTAAAACTCTTGTATTTTATGCGCTCCTAGTACCTTGCCAACAGTAAGTGGCAGCTTAGCATTGCTAATGTCCATGAAAGATGGTGATCACTTCGCATAAGGTGCGCTATATGCTTGTCTGCCTTCGTGTTCAACTAAAGCGAACATTCCTTGTCTATCGTGATCAGCTATGTAATGTTTGAATCCCTGAAACCAGTAACTCACAATTTAGACAAGCTCCTCTTATTTTTTTACTAAAGCTGATTGACTAAATGTCAACACCCAACCGCGACACAAAATCGAAATTATAACATGTACATATCTATATATACTAATCACTACATAGTATAAAACAAAGTCGCTTTCTCTGTCCCTATATCTGTCTGTCCCTATGTATGCTTAAATCTTTAAAACTACGCAACGGATTTTGATGCAGTTTTTTTAATAGATAGAGTGATTGAACAGGAAGGTTTATATGTATAATAACATCCATTAATTAGTGGAGAACTCAATAATAAATTACAGTTTCCGAAGCGAAGCGAGGGCGGGTCGCTAGTAATAATATTATAAAAAGGAAAGATTTGATTGTTTGTTTGCATTGAATAGGCTCCGAAAGTAATGACTCGATTTGAAAAATTCTTTCACTGTTGGCAAGCTATACTGTCCCCGGGTGATATAGGCTATTTTATACTTTCCAAAAAAATAAGGATCCTCACTAAAACTCCTTTAATGTAATCCAAGGTGTAAAAAAATACTTAAAATATTATTTGAATCACGTGCGCTGCTAATCGAGTGAAGCCGGGCGGGCCGCTAGTATTATATGTTAGGGAAGACGACAAACGGAAAACCTTCCAGGGGTGTCTGCTCAGTAGGAAGACCATCAGCCGGTATATTATTATTCGAAGCTTTTATATATGGAAATGTATATTATTATTGTCGTTAAAGCAATTCAGATATCTGTAAAATACCTTGTATTTTATAAGAGGCACATAGGTATCTTTCACACTGATGTATTCGTATTATTTAGTAAAATATATATTTTTATAATTTCGAGAACGTTTTTATAATTCAACGTGTGAGGAGTTTCAACAGATATAATAATCTTACTTATTGTATAAATTTTATGAGAGTAGCATGAAAGTTTACTGCGTGTTTTTTTTAATTGCATAGATGGGTGGACGAGCTCACATCCACAATCACATATTAAGTAGTTACCGGAGCCCATAGACGTCTACAATGTAAATGCCACACCACCCACCTCGAGAAATGAGTTCTCAGTTTTAACAATACAACGACTGATTAATGCTGATATCAAAATAAATACTTTTATCGGATCTGGTATTTATAGTAGATAAACTTTGTCTTTTGTTATGTCTTTACATTATTATGTAATTTCGAATTTTTTTCAAATAGTTATGACAACAATCAACCGACTGCTCGATATTATGAAAGAGAAAAGATAGAAAATTCAATAAGATCGATAATAGATTTCAGTTCCCGAAGCGAAGCCAGGGCGGATCGCTAGTGATGAATAAGTTATTCTTAATTACACAAACATTACTGAAGTATTTGTGAATCAATAATATATGTAATAAAACGAAACACAGGCTTGTCTGTGTGCGCGATGGGTCCGTAGCCAACATGACTGCATTCCTTCACAACGCCCGCATGAATAGTGAGGCAAATATGTAGGTTTATTTTTATTTTTTTTGTCAAACTAACCAAGGCAAAGGAACTTTGTTGCTGTGTAATCAACAATTATTATCGTAAGAAATTACTTAAAATATGTATTCTTTAATGCTCACCCATATCAAAGTGGTGCAAAGTAGGTATTGGATAGAACATTATAAAATATGGTAATACAGTCAAGTCAATGTTATTGGTGGTAGGCGTCGTGTGAGCTTGCACGGGTAGGTACCACCGCCCAGCCTATTTCTGCTGTGAAGCAGTAATGCGTTTCGGCTTGGAGTGCGGGGCTACCGTTGTACTGTTAAAACTGAGACCTTACAACTTTTGTCTCAAAGCGGGTGGTGGCATTTACGTTGTAGATGTCTATAGGCTCCAGTAATCACGTGGTCTTCACCTAATCAATAAAGTTAAAAAAATAAAAAAGGGTACTTTAAATTAAAAGACAGAAAAACGATTAAAATCTCATATTCTTATCTTTTCCTATTTGAAAATCAAAATCACACTTTTTTTATTAGTATTTTTCCCCCACCTATGCTGATAGCCTTGAGAGGCTATTTCAGCTTTACCCTAGTGTATAATTGAGCTCACGGGTCTTAAACCTGTCGAAGTTGCTAACACTGGCCCCTAGCAAGAGCAGTGCTTCGCAGAATCTACCACCGAATCGGAAACGCGACTCTAAGAAGATCTGGCGAAAAAATCAGTGGGCTGTACTCACACTAAGTATTAAAATAGTATAAATATAATATTATAAGTATAAAATAAATAAAATATGTATATTTATTTGTAATACATATATCAATCATATTTACATCGAGAGTTTTGAAATTTAAAACGTATTTATACCAATTTATACTAATTCTCAAATCTTTAGAAATGTACAATTAAGATAATTACAATTTTAGTTGAACGCCGCGATCTTTAGCCTGTATCTTTGTTCTGGCTACAGCTTCCAGTACTTCTACTAATCCTCAATCCTCGTAACCATGAATAGAGAAGCCTTTAAAACGTGGAAAGGAATGAGAATAAAGAAAATCTCTTTTTCTACTCTCTACCCACAAACATAGAGAGCGGTATGTAATACATTTTGATGTTTATATCCTAAGAAGAAGTGCTTAAATTACACTAAACCTTCTCACGAGGAGTACTTTTTTAAATTGGTAAATTGATGCATTCTGCTATTTGCATACCAGTATTGAATAAGGCACGCACACATCGTACGGGACAATAATCTTGATTTATGTTCTACACACACACGCACAAACACACACACACACATCCAGAAGCGAATAAAATACACTTATTTACAACATGCCCACATAAATAATAACGCATGTGTGATGCGTTTTGTTTTACATAAATTTTTAAAGAATGTTCTAAAGTATAAACATTTTTACTTTCGCTTCAGATTTAAAACAGTGAAATTTGAAACGATTCGCTTTATTCTACAAGTTGCTGTGTCGTATTCACTCACACATCAGTGGCGTTACTGTACGAGATGCTTAATATGTGTTAATACTCTCGTGAACCGAGCTGAATAACGAGGTAAATGAAACCCGACTTACAAATAAATTTAAAAACATAATCTTATCTTATTTAAGTTCCAATTATTGAATTTCTAAATTAATGGCAAAGCAGAAAGGCATATTGTTAATGATTTTTAATGCTAATTCAAAATACGTTATCAACAAAGATTACTGTTTTTTTTTCTTTCCTTCCTATTCTAGTAACTTCGAGGGGTTATTCTAGATTCACAGAGCGAGTAGGTGGGCTCACGGTGCTCTAACCTGACGACGTTGTTTACACTAGTCCTAGCAGGAGCAGTGCGTGGCAGAATCTACCACCGGATCGGAAACACGACCCACTGAGAAGATCCGGCGAGAAACTCAGTGGGCTGTGTCTGTGGGTTAATTTACTCGCGACGAGAAAGATGACTGGTGCTTGAGGTACCTAAAAGCACCGTTAGTGGATCGGGAGGATCCGTAATGACGTTTTTAGGGTGAGTTCAACTGTTTACCATTCGGTCCGCAGGATCGGGTATGTAATTACCGACGGCCACGACGAGAGGGTTTTCGTGTTGTGGCGCTTTCTCGAAATGAGGTTATTGGTAACATTGTAGTCCTGCACGTGGACTGTGTAACGACGAGCTATTCTATAGCGAAGCAGCCAACAGTTCTGATTTAAATGACGAGACAGGTTTTGTGCACCATCATTGATATTTCCACCTCATGTCTCAAGTTGAGGAGCATTAACGTTGTGACACCAAATCTCTCTGTTAACCACTTAACATCAGTTGGGCCATCAAAATATCCATCCAGGCCATACATAGGACATCCGCAAATTCGAAAAAAAATCTATCGTTACCATTATTTAGGTTAAAAATAACCTAAGTAAAGCCTGTCTGCCTCTGTCTGGAATACATCCAAATTACCAAAGTGTCGATTTTTTTTAAGTTTCGTACACACTAACTTAAAGCTGTTGACTTCAACGACATCTTTTATAAAAGGCTTAGAACTAGACAAAATAAAATAAAAAAGGTGAATTTTCATTTTGCATTAAACTTAATTATTCCGTGAAAAGTTAGAATTACCGTCGCTGGTGGAAATCTGTGGCTCTCCAAACAGAACCCCAATAACCCTATTAGCCCATAGTTGGTCCTTATCTTAAAACCTGAGATCCTCTTTTCGTGTAGATGAAAACTCAAATCAAACGAACTGCCATACCTCACGTTACTATTAGTTCGTTCTACGTGTAATGAAACATAAAAGTTTAGAAATATTTTTTTTATTGAATCATACGGATGATCGTTAACACGATATTCAAATGTTGACGAATAAAGCTTTAGTTGTTTATTATTAAGCCCGGAAACTGTAAAGTATTCGACCAATATAATCATGACAATAAAAACTCTAGACTAAATTACGCCTCGAAAAATGAAAAATTTGCAATTGCATTTGATTACTTATATTTTATTGGATCGGTATAGAAAAATCTCGATTTAAAACCACATACTCAATCTCTCTGTCCTTAGTCAGCTCGGAGAGCTTACACGTTTTATCTCTTGACTCCTCACATAATAGCATTGGCTTAAGACATCGTGATCTGTGGTTGGTTTAGCTAGATAGGAAAAAAATCTCAGATTCCTTAAATTTTGTGACTAGCTTCCCGCCCACAACTACGCTTGTGAGAACTAAACTTTACATCACGTGGACGGAAACCGCAGTAGGATAAATGATACCCTACATATATTCTTTCCCAGAGCTCAAAATGCTTGCATACATTTTTGTTAGCATCAAATCAGTAGTTTGGTCGTGAAATTTTAACAGTTACTATTGCCATTTAACCTCTAGCATCTTATAGTATAATAGGGCTTACAAGTCCTGATTTTCGTAAATTAAGTGGGTACCTTTAGACACGTAGTGGAAATCTCAATTGTAATTGTAATCTCACTAGTTGTTGTACTTAGTATCCCCTGTAAAGCATTTACTTAGTATTAACATTCCTGATATCGAGTATAAATCACATGTCTTTGCCAAACGCTTTTATCAGCAAAACAATAATTACAAAGTTTCGGACGTGACAATTTTGAACGCGTCATCATTAATTTAGTTGAACGAAACAAAAAATCACATCAATTTAAAAACGTACGTCTCCTAACTATCTATTCATCCATCTCCGAGTCAACAATTACGGCTATCAAAATGGTATTCTCGCCCAGACGTGGATTTAACGCCTACGACGAACAGAGATAGCTGGTCACATTTTTCTGTTGTCAGAAGAAGACAGAAATAGACCCGTTAGGAAAGTAGTTTTGGGTTGTGACTACCACATTTACGCGTCATTAGTGATGACCCACGTTCGATTGTGTTACATAATCGTTAATCCATAGTGGATAATCGTTAGAATTTCTTCATTCAACATTAAGTAATTCTCAGAAACATTGTGTGACCAGTGCAAGCTATTTCGCCACTTGCAAATTAAAATTTTATGAAATCGTGCTGTGCAGGTTTCAATTCAGTTTCACAATTTATTGCTCATGGTTGATCTTCGGTACTGAAAGCTGGTAGCCTGTTCGCTATGCGCATATCAAAATTGCAGCTGTTAATGTCATGGTTCTTTTAGGTTCGTTCATTAGGCCCGTTCTCTTCTGTCTATGAATGTTTCTACATCAACCTTTTTTCTTCTAAAGCTTTTAATTGGGCTCGTGGACCCTGGTATTTTCATCACAAAAGCCCTCGCAGAAATTCAAGATCAGTTTAGTGTTTTATAAGATAACTAGTTGTTTTTTTCCTTGCTCCGATAGTTAACAATATGCAAGGGATTATCCTCTAGGCCAATTTTAAAACTCCTTAAAAATTATAGAATAAAATATTATATAAAAAAATCTTTAACAAACTTTCGTTTATATATCTGTTTGTTTGTAGTTACTATTCTATCTATTCATGGTCTATGAAGTTTCGAACTATAAATTAAGATAAGTTTGGATGTATATTTATAGTGAAATGAAATAAGTAGATTTTGGAACGCGCAAAATATAGCGAATACACGTTCGTGAGTATTAAGCTGACTGATTACCTGTTATCAATCTTATTCCATCATTGAGATAATTAATCGATAATTGTGTTGATTGCACTGACTTTCAAGTGGTGTACACACAGAAACTCTTGAGTGTGAAGTAAATTTGCACATCCAAATAAATAATTGCGTGATAACTCTGATCTCTTTGATATCATTATTTTATACATGCCAAATAAGTCTCTAATGCATACCGAAGCAATTTATAATAATTTATAAAAATACAACTTGCTTATTTATTCAGACTAGTGGTCCCCCGGTAAGCAATAAGAAAAGTTTGACAACAATTAATTATTATGGATGCATGTGTGTGTCAAATATATGGTAGTGTGTGTAATGTTTTTTTTATTGATTTAATGTATTTTTTATGAATATCCGTGTCCGTGCAATTTTCATAAAAAAGGATACAGAGTTTTTGCTTGACGTATTAATATACATATAGATACTAAAGCCAAAATTTAATTTAATTGAATAGGAAGAAAACCCGCCACGTGTATACATTTTTTTTATTGCTTTGACGGGTGGACGAGCTCACGGCCCACCTGATGTTAAGTGGTTATCGAAGCCCATAGACACCTACGACGTAAATGCTGCCACCCACCTCGAGACATGAGTTCTAAGGTCTCAGGTTTTACAGTACAACGGCTGCCCATCCCTTCCAACCGAAACGCATCGCTGCTTCACGGCAGAAACAGGCAGGGTGGTGGTACCTACCCGTGCGAACTCACAAGATGTTACCACTAGTAACTCACAGAATGTCTTACCACCAGTAACTCTTAAGATGTCCTACCACCAGTAGCTCACAAGATGTCCTTACCACCAGTAAAATCTCTGTGAAATTCCCATTTTTAGATAATAAGAAATATTATAAAAACTGCATTGTTATGAAGATCACCTCCAAAAAGTACTCAATGATTCTTGTTCACATATCGATTTAGTTGAATCGATTAAAATAAATACGGGCATCACTAGTTTCAGAGATGCGTTCCAACGATAGAATTAAGTCAATCCTTACTCCCTACCTGCGCTGAGTCACGCGCATCCATCACCGTCTACCTGTGCCCTTTGTGTATTTTATTTTGTACTTTTTGTAAATACCACACCCGTTGTATTTGTTACCGGCAATCTATATAACACGGTATTCTATATAATACCTAGGCAATGTAACAATGTAACTCGAACTAAGTGAGCTAAGACGGGCCCTGAGTACCTGATTGAGTAAATAATAATGCCTACGTGAGTTACCACAGACTTTCATGTGAGTAAGTGTCTCTGAGTCAAAACGAAAACCGCAGAAATCCATTTTGAAATTATACAAAAACAAGTTTTGCAATAACGCTTGATCTTAATTATGACGCAATTTTCATTGAAGACACACCGCGATGAATATATAGTTTGGAGTGTCCTGTCACCTGTCACCTTTCCTGTCCTGTAACCTTTCCTGATGAGCTCAACGCAATTCGACCGTATTGAGTGGTTACAGGAGTCAACACGGGCAACACAACGCGTATGCTGATACTCATCATGGAACATGAGGACCAAGATTCAACATTTAACACGCTTTTATTAGCTTGGTATTTATATTAATATTATAAAGCTGAAGAGTTTGTTTGTTTGCTTGAACGCGCTAATCTCAGGAATTACTGGTCCGATTTGAAAAAATCTTTGAATGATAGATAGCCCATTTATTGAGGAAGGCTATTATAGGCTATATAACATCACGGTAAGCCCAATACAAGTGGAGCACCATTAAGAATGTTTCAAAATATTTTCACTTTCTACGTAAATGAAGTGGGGGGTAAAATTTAGCTTTATGCCCAAGTACCTAACTATTCCACGCGGACAGAGTCGGGGGCAAAAGCTTATGTATTATATCGAGAAATCGCGCAACTCCGCGTGGAGTGCGTTCGGGCGAGGCGCGAGTGCGCCAGGCATCGCCGCCGTCGCTTGCCGCGGCGCAACGATCCGGTTGCGTTCGCGGTGGTGGAGGCCCGGCTGTACGGCACATTTCGCGTCGCGCAGAGGGCTTTGCAGCTGGCCATCAGAAGAGCCAAGAACCAACACATGGAGGGTCTCTTGGAGACGCTGGATGAGGATCCGTGGGGGCGACCCTATCATATGGTGCGCAATAAAATGCGCCCATGGGCCCCCCCAATCACGGAGCGTCTCCAGCCTCAGCAGTTGCGGAACATCGTCTCGGCGCTGTTCCCGCAGGAGCGGGAGGGATTTGTCGCTCCCGCTATGGACGTCCCGTCGGAAAACGGCGGCGACGCCCCTGCTGAGGTGCCCCATATAACGGGGGCGGAGCTCCACGTAGCCGTGCGTAAAATGTGCGCGAAGGACACGGCGCCCAGCCCGGACGGCGTCCATGGCCGGGTTTGGGTCTTGGCTCTTGGTGCCCTGGAGGACCGACTCTTGAGGCTTTACAACTCCTGCCTCGAGTCGGGACGGTTTCCTTCATCGTGGAGGACGGGCAGACTCGTGCTGTTGAGAAAGGAGGGGCGCCCGGCGGATACTGCCGCCGGGTACCGTCCCATCGTGTTGCTGGATGAGGTGGGCAAGCTGCTGGAACGCATTCTGGCGGCCCGCATCATTCAGCATCTGATCGGGGTGGGACCCGATCTGTCGGCGGAGCAGTATGGCTTTCGAGAGGGCCGCTCAACGGTGGACGCGATCCTTCGCGTACGGGCTCTCTCGGAAGAAGCCGTCTCCAGGGGTGGGGTGGCCTTGGCGGTGTCGCTCGACATCGCCAATGCGTTTAACACCCTGCCCTGGTCCGTGATAGGGGGGGCACTGGAAAGACACGGAGTGCCTCTCTACCTTCGCCGACTGGTGGGTTCCTACTTGGAGGACAGATCGGTCACGTGTACCGGACACGGTGGGATCGTACACAGGTTCCCGGTCGTGCGCGGTGTTCCACAGGGGTCGGTGCTCGGCCCCCTTTTGTGGAACATCGGGTATGACTGGGTACTGAGGGGTGCCCTCCTCCCGGGCCTAAGCCTAATCTGTTACGCAGACGACACGCTGATCGTGGCCCGGGGGGGGAGTTTTGCTGAGTCTGCTCGTCTTGCCACCGCTGGGGTGGTGCATGTCGTCGGCAAAATCAGGAGATTGGGCCTCGACGTGGCGCTCAGTAAATCCGAAGCCATGTGGTTCCACAGGCCCCGGAGAGTGCCACCTGTCGATGCCCATATCATGGTTGGAGGCGTCCGTATCGAGGTCGGGGTGCAGTTGAAGTACCTCGGCCTCATTCTGGACAGTCGTTGGACCTTCCGTGCTCACTTTCAGAACCTGGTCCCTCGTTTGTTGGGGGTGGCCGGCGCGTTAAGCCGGCTTCTGCCCAACGTGGGGGGCCTGACCAGGTGACGCGCCGTCTCTATACGGGGGTGGTGCGATCAATGGCCCTATACGGGGCGCCCGTGTGGGGCCAGTCCCTGGCCGTGGGGGTAGCGAAGCTGCTGCAACGGCCGCAACGCACCATCGCGGTCAGGGTCATCCGTGGCTATCGCACCATCTCCTTCGAGGCCGCGTGTGTACTGGCTGGGACGCCGCCTTGGGTCCTGGAGGCGGAGGCGCTCGCCGCTGACTATCAGTGGCGGGCTGACCTTCGTTCCCGGGGCGTGGCACGTCCCAGCCCCAGTGTGGTCAGAGCGCGGAAGGCCCAATCTCGGCGGTCCGTGCTGGAGTCATGGTCCAGACGGCTGGCCGATCCTTCGGCTGGTCGTAGGACCGTCGAGGCGATTCGCCCGGTTCTTGTGAATTGGGTGAATCGTGACAGAGGACGCCTCACTTTCCGGCTCACGCAGGTGCTCACTGGGCATGGTTGCTTCGGTGAGTTCCTGCACCGGATCGGAGCCGAGCCGACGGCAGAGTGCCACCATTGTGGTTGCGACTTGGACACGGTGGAGCACACGCTCTTCGCCTGCCCCGCATGGGAGGGGTGGCGCCGTGTCCTCGTCGCAAAAATAGGAAACGACTTGTCGTTGCCGAGTGTTGTGGCATCGATGCTCGGTGACGACGAGTCGTGGAAGGCGATGCTCGACTTCTGCGAGTGCACCATCTCGCAGAAGGAGGCGGCGGGGCGCGTGAGAGACGCACAGGCCCGCCGCCGTCGAGCGGGGGCCAGGGAGGCGGATCTCGCCCAAGCCCTGGCCCTCTAAGTGTTTCGGGTCCCCCTCATATGTCGGTCTGGGGACCGGCGAGGGGAACCTAAGAAGACGTCGTGCACGCGTTTTACGCATGAGCATCCGGGTGATGGAAGGCCGGCTATCCTCAACCCACGCTGGTTCTGACCCAGCGGGGTATTCCGTAGGATAGACCATTCTAACCGGCGCCATCTAGGCGGGCTTCGGATAGCCTGCCGACCGAGAGGGCTGGTGGTCGTGGCGCCGACGACCACCAGTCCGGCGTCCCGAGGGGGAGGGTGATGGGAGAGATGTGCTCCGCACTAAACGCTTCACTTTCCCCCCTTTGCCTTTTCATGAGTTTTGTCTCATGCGAGGTTTGGACGTTGGTTGTTGAGAGACAGGAGGTTTTAGTCGGTTCGACTCCGACATACCCCGCCCTCCATCCCCAGGGAAGGGCGGAAGTCCGGCGATTTCCTCCTGACAAAAAAAAAAAAAAAATATATATATCGAAGGGTGGAAGTTTATTTGGTTTAAACGACATTTCGCTTAATACGCGACATTTATCTTTGTAATTAAAGGTCAATTTTATTTGGCATTAGCATCAACAGTTCCATGTGTCTAATTGAACTTTAAATAAGTTTACTTCATTGAAATAGCTGAAGAACTTTTTTGTTATGATATTTTTTTCCAAATTTTGAACTTTTATTGGCTTTCCTTGCTAAAATGTCGATTAAACCAAATAGCTTTTCATCTCTCGATATGTGTATTTGACAGTATTTGGTAACTTGAAAATTTATACAGAAGGACCGTTGCCAATACAATAATTTTATAACTTCTACAGTTTTAGGCAAAAATTAAATGCAGTTGTTTCAGGAATTCAGAATTCCATACCCCTAACCTAACGGAATAAAATATTATGATTATGATCTAGCCCTGATCTTTCAACCAGCGGTACCTGATTTGTAAATAGACGGGTAAATTATCAATTTGACTCTATTTATGTGCAACCTGACCTACATTTTCTGTTCTACTAACTGCTCCAATCGACTTGTACAATAAGGATTTATAAGTGAACTCTACAAAAGCAAAGCATAATTCGATATTCCGTGCTCCTTAAACACGACCAATCATATTACATGACAGTATGCTTTCTGCTGTTGTGATAAGGCTTATAATTGCGTAAAGTATGATGTTGTCGTTATAATTCGCTGCATGTCAAGGCATTCAGCGTAGATAAGTCTTAAATAGCCTTAATTGATACCTTACATGTAATGTGATCGTATCTCATATGGGTTCAATTGATAAATTACTCGTGAGTTTTGTAACTGTACTTCATTAGGAGCATTCAGAATAAAGATGTTGGTTATATGAAGAATGCGCTCGTGCGAAAAAGAAACCTAAAGTTAGCCATCAATAAGAGAATTTAATGGCATATCTGGGCATGCGAGTCGAGCATTTCTTAAGACTTGCTAACAATGTTTTGAGTTAATCCGACGTTTTGAAGGGGGTCAAAATCATGTTCAAATATCCCGTTACATACTAACTTACTAACTAACATACATACGTCTGAAGCTAACAAAAGCGTCTTAAAAAACTCCACTTTAAATCAAATCCTCAAACCCTATTGATCGCCTCGTTGGTCGAATGGTTAAAAACCGCTATAATACTGCAGCTAAGCGCTCTAATTCGACTCCTTTAATTCCCATTAAATGAAGAATCTTTAGCGTTCGGAGTTGTTCTTGTTTCGTACATGTGTGTCTGGTACCCACACGTAAAACAGGAATCTAGTTTAAGTTTTAAGAAGATTAACTTTTAATACGCCAACATTTAACCCATAGACACAGCCCACTGAGTTTCTCGCCGGATCTTCTCAGTGGGTCGCGTTTCCGATCCGGTGGTAGATTCTGCGAAGCACTGCTCTTGCTAGGGTCAGTGTTAGCAACACTCTGGTTTGAGCCCCGTGAGCTCAACTACACACGTTAGGGTGAAGCTAAAATAGCCTCTCAAAGCTATCAGCATAGGTAGGAAAAAACCGAAAAAAAATAATACCAACAATCACTTATACAAAATCAGTACTCACTGTATCAGATAAACCAAGCATTTGCGAGTAGCAACGGGACCCTGCGTTTCATTACCTGAGTATAGAAACTTTTTTGTCATTCAAAATACAATGAACATACAAAAAAGAACTATGCAGTGCATAGAAAAATTACCATTATGCAGGTATAAATGGCTGGCTAGTTGACGAGTGCGTCGGTTCGGCCGGGAGCAAGGCCACTTTAATTGCCGTGTGCCCCTTCTTCCAGAGGGGACTGGCTCAATTAGCCTAATGTGATCACGTGTCTACTGCTAACTGCTTACGTAAGACCGGTTTGTAATGATTGTTATTTGTTCGAACGTCTTTCGCAATTCGAATTTGTTCTAATGCAGTTTTAGAAAAGTCTTCCATCACCACTAAAATCTACAGCACTAAATGACGTGAGCTGACAGATAAAACACTATATCAGCGCACGTTATCATTTTTAAATGATGATTGTACAATAAAAGACAGTGTTAATCTTGTGTGCGTTCTGGTGTAGCGTGACATTTTTAACGTTTTTAAACCCAGTTCACTGACTGAGAGATTAAGCGGCCATTTTGATCTCAACTGTCGCGCCATTAATTCAATATTTACACAGAAGAAATATGTACTCGTATATGTTTGACGTTTTCTGGTTTACAATGTAGAACGTAGCTCATAGAATACTGACGATGAGGAACCTAAATGTAGGGAGGCTGTGGATCCGCATGAATCCTATGTACTTCTGTCGTGAAGCTATTATATTCTCCGAATTTCTTCTTCGATATTAGTCTCGGCCTCTTGTCTTTTTTTTTGTGATTGAAGGATTACTGGTGGCCCGGTGGCCTTTCCAGTTTCACCAGGACAGGTGGGCGAGCAAAGGCTCAACCAGAAGGGATTAGCTAACAGCTGCCCGAGCGACTCCAAAGCAGACCTAACAATTCTAGGGCAGCTGCTTCGCGAATGAGCCTCTTGTCTCAAATGAGGTGAACTTTACATTGTCTATTGCCTATCATAACCTTTAAAAATATATTTAATAATGTTTTTAATGAAATACTAAGTTTTATATTCAGTAATTCATTAAATGATTTTCCAACCATTTATTCAATGACATGTAGGATTTTTCTATTTACTGCGGTTCGCCAATGTATGTGTGTCACACTCAATGAACATGATGACATATTTTACACACTGATCTCGGACCAATGTTGTTAAGAATCGTAGGCAAGTACCGTGTGAGCAGCTTTGTTTGTTATTCATTGACCACAAATAAAACAATCAAAGCGTATTTCTAATGTTTAATTGACAGAATGTAGGAATTGCGACAGTGACAGTGACGTGGCAATACGATCTCAATTAGTTCAGAGCTTGTATATTATATGTAAGCTTATCTTGAACATGTCGTTAGCGAGATTCAGGCATCTGATATCTAAACTGAGATGGAAAAAATCGTGCATATCTTTCCCCGTGTGACGTCATTCACAATAGCGATACGCTAATCAATGATCAGAGCAGAAAATTCTCATGATTTTGATGTATGTCAGCGTTTATTTTACTAAATAACCACCAAAAACAAAAAGATGGAGAATAAAAATCTAAAATCTAAGTAGGCAATTAAAAATTCTGCTCAAATTTAAGATAAGCTATTTTTTGTTGTTTTTTTCTCCCTGCCTATTTGCTGGTAGCCTAAGATGCTATTCCAGCTTCCTGCGGACCTGTCGGTGAGCTCACGGGCTCAAGCTGAGAGAATTTGCTAACACTGGCCCTAGCAAGAGCAGTGCTTCGCAGAATCAACCACCTGATCAGAAACGCGACCCACTGAGAAGATCCGACGAGAAACTCAGTGGGCTGTATCCATAGATTAGTTCGCTCGTCGAACTCTTCGTCGTTATCGACGAGTTTGACGAACACGGTACGGCTTTACGGGGCCTAAAAGCACCGAAGTGGATCCGGGACATGTTTCTGACGACAGCGGCTTTGCGTAGCCCCGTCACCTGGGTCGAGTACGTAATTAGCGGCGTCCACAATAAGTGAGTTATTGTGTCGCGCCGCTTTGTCGAAGTAGCGTTCTGACACTACCTTAAGACAGCTTAAGATACGTAAGTACCAAATACGTACTTACGTCTCGGTTCTAAATTTAGAACGTCTTGATGGTCGACGTTCCTCATGTACCACGGTGCTCCGAAAGCTATCCTGCAGAAACGGAATTAGATGACCTGGATCTAAACATGATGAGACGAAACTTATACAAACACATTGAAAGCAGAGTTAGTGAATTATTATTATCGTGTCACAGTATCGCTTCAGACCTTGGAGTGTACAGATAGACAGTCCTCGCGATAACAAATACGTTACAAATAATATGTGTGTTACGTGTGATTCGGGTCATGATCACAGAAATAAAACATAATTATTACCAAAGAACGTTGCAATGAAGGAAGACATGAGAACGCCCACTGAGTTTCTCGCCGGATCTTCTCAGTGGGTCGCAATTCCGATCCGGTGGTAGATTTTGAGAAACACTGCTCTTACTAGGACTAGTGTTAGCCAATCGTCTTAGGTTGAGCCCGTGAGCTCACCTACCCGTCCAGGCGTAGCTGAAATAGCCCCTTAGGCTTCCAGCGAATAGATAGGAAAAGGAAAAAAAACATTAGAATTTGAACTTCATTTATATTTATGTACGAGATTCTATTAGACAACGATAATAATATTATACCTTTACTCATCGTCTGACTGCTTCACGGCAGAAGTGGGCAGTGTGCTTAGTGCGAGTTTTTTAACGTTCTCGACAGCGTAAAAGTTAGCTCATATTTGTATGGAATGGGATCGTTTGCGTACGTTTGCCGTTAGGGGCGCTGTTCCAACTGCATACAAAATTGGGTTAACTTTTACGCTATCGAGAACGTTAAAAAACTCGCACTAAGCACACAGGAAAGCGTTACGTAACGTGCGAGTTCAGAAAACGCGGTGGCATCATAAAGTAAAATATTCAAAGGGGAATGCCCACTCTCCATAGTGTGCTAGGCCCAAGATGGCAATATTTTTCCCGCAAAAATAAAAATCCTTGTTTTTTCAATAGAGTTACTTTTTTTTAAACTACTTATTGTAAACTGTAGTGGCGCTTATTTGCAAGAAAGTAAATGCATATTTATTAATGACAAAATTAATGCACTAATTTTTTTTTCTATAATCTATTGTCCGCTTTGGGCCTAAAATGGGCTTTCCCCTTTAGACCTTCAAATAAAACTGATGGATACTTGAGTTTTTTGACAAATAACAGTATGATATTGACGCAAGCCACGTGCTGATATCGTTTTATCTCGTTGAAAATGTCTTGTTGAGAGAGAATAAGAACATACACATAAATAAATCGCCGATCAGTAAAAACCAATTCAAAGTTCGTTCAGAAATAATAAGGTTATCGATGTATTTTAAACAAAGTAACGCAATTTATTAATACATATATTAATACGTGAAGCAAAAACGTTGTACCCCTTTTTACGAAAATTGCGCGGACGGAGGAGTATGAAATTTCCCACACTTATAGAGAATATAGAGAAGGAGTGCAGAATGATAACAGTTTTTTAAATTATGCATAAAAAATACATTAAATCAATAAAAAAAACATTACACACTCTACCATGTATGTATTTGACACACACACGCATGTACACTATTTGTTTAATGTCATATTTTTCTTATTGCTTATAATTTTCCAAATTGAGAATAGATTAAATGTTGTTTCTTATTAATATTTGTCTAAAGTGTATTTTTGGCGAAGTTTCTAATTATAGAAGTATAATAGTCTTTGAAAATAGAATCTCTATAGTGTACAAAGTTATAATTTCAATTAATATTTATTTCAATTAATTTAACGGCTGTCTGGTGTAGTGGTAAGTGACATGGTCACTACACAAGGTGGGGTCGCGGGTTCGAATCCCGCCAAGGGAAGATATTTGTATGATAAATATATAAAAAAATGTCTTTTCCAGGGTTATGGATGTATATTAAATATATGTATGTGTATAATAAAAATCTTACATTTATTTCCGTTATCTGGTACTTGTAACACAAGTTCTTTACGAACTTAGCACGGGACCAGTTAACGTGGCGTGATCGTTATAAAAAATAATAATAATAATAATAATAGTCGAATTTCGACTACCGCGGGACTACTAGTTTTTATAATTACGTGATAGTTCTAGTTCGCTATACCTTTTTTCAACAATACGCGTTACGGGAAAAGACACGGTCATCGCTTGCGAATCAGAAATGTATTAGCCTATTTAAAAAAAAATTAATAGGCGTCCTATCATTAAAAAATCCTTCAATAAACACGTTCCAGTTAAATTTGATTTACAAACTAAAACAGATTAACTTGATCGTATTAAATAAAAAGGAAATTTACATTCGCTGTAATTAACATTTAAAAGAGACTTCGTACAATAAACGCATATCTATATATTAATACGTGAAGCAAAAACTTTGTATCCCTTTTTACGAAAATTGCGCGGACGGAGGAGTATGAAATTTTCCACACTTATAGAGAATATAGAAAAGAAGTGCACAATGCTAATATTTTTTTAAAATAATGCATAAAAGATACATTAAATCAATAAAGAAAACATTACACACACTACATACCGTGTATTTAACGCACACACGCATGCATACTATTTATTGTCAAACTTTTGTTCTTGGCGTCTGTTGTCAAATTGAGAATAGATTAAATATTGTTTGCCTTTGTTAATATTTTTTAGAGTGTAGTCTTGGCGAAATTTGTGATTATAGAAGTATAATAGTGTACAAACTTACAATTCAAATTAATTATAGTCGAATTTCGACTACGCGCGCAAAAGTGGCCTAAGCTTACCATAGTTAGTATGGAGGCAATTAGGTTTGAATTTTCATGAATTTGAATTTGAGTAGGCAAAAGAACAATACGCACAAAAATAATGTTTACATAGCCATCTGCTACCTATGGGTGAAACTATGGATAGGCCGGTTTTGCATAAAAATTTATTATATTAATACTATAATAAATTCCAATATACATATAAGCTTGAATATAAAAAATTGCGCTGACGGCCTCAATCGAAAATTATTATTATACTTGCAGTTTTTAATACAATATTTGTCAACTGCTTAATTGATAGTCACCCGCAGCTTCTGACGAAGTAATTACCAAGAACTGTGAATTAGTAAGATTACTTTTTAACACTAATGATTTATTTCACATTCAATAAAATATAAAATATAACCAATGACCGCTAGTAACAAAAAGTGTGCCGCAGCCATAATGCGCACCATCACAAAATCGAAAATGATAAGCTATTAATACAACCAGAGAAAATCGCCAAAATAAGAATCTCAATTATAAAATAGATAAAAAAAGATATACGTCGATGAAATATTGGTGGGGGAATGTCTTCAATTAGTTCATATCTCGTTTATATTCATTTAGCGGTCGTAAAGACAGTAGAGCGCTTTTAAGTTAAGAGCGTTGGGCTGGCTGAGCTTCGCCGTCACCGCTAGCCATTCAAACTTTTGATCTTCAAACACGTGCAAAGTCAACGAACCGAACTCACTAAAATATCTGTGCTATCATAAGTAGGGTGATAAAAACCGCTTAGCGACGAGAGCCGTGTCGTGAATGCAAAGCGACCGGACCGGTTCTTGGCTCGGTTGCACAAGTCCTGTCCGGACCGGCTTGTGCCGACTTAACGACTTGACAGAATTCCAATAATCTCTCAATCGATTATAAATGTAATGAGCGGAGAAATTCGGACAGCAGACGTACGTGAACTTTGGCTAGTTGCAACTGTGCAACTACTGGTGGTAAGTCCGCACAGGTAGGTATAATCGAATAATAAATAAATAAGATGGGTGGACGAGCTCACAGCCAACCTGGTGTTAAGTGGTTACTGGAGCCCATAGACATCTACAAAGTAAATGCGCCACCCACCTTGAGATATAAGTTCTAAGGTCTCAGTATAGTTACAACAGCTGCCCCACCCTTCAAACCGAAACGCATTACTGCTTCACGGCCGAAATAGGCAAGGTGCTGGTACCTACCCGCGTGGACTCACAAGAGGTCCTACCACCAGTAAGATATCCAGTACTAGCCTTTCACCCGTCGATATGTACTTTAAATCTATCCGAAAATTTCTAGACCTACATTTTTTTTTTTTTGCTCTTGTAGGCAGACGATCATACGGCCCACCTGATGGTGAGTGGTTACCGTCGCCCATGGACTTCAGCAATGCCAGGGGCAGAGCCAAGCCGCTGCCTACCGAGCCGAGCCGCTGCCTACCGAGCCAAGCCGCTGCCTACCGAGCCAAGCCGCTGCCTACCGAGCCAAGCCGCTGCCTACCTAATTTCCTAATTTCTTTAAACAATTGATTAATAACCAATAACCGAGGCTGTGAAGACCGCCGAGGATAGAAAGACGTGGAGAAGCATAATGCATCAAGTAACCAACACTCCAAGCTAGACACGACATTCATCGATGAAGAGACAGACTCAGAAGAAGAAACAATTTATCTATAAATAATGTGGGTTACATTCAAATAAAATAACAACTAGAAACGAATAAGATAATAATAAAATAATAATAAAATAATAAAATAAAATAATAATAGAAAATGATTAGAGGAGGCCACGACCCTCAGCACTGAGGATTATCGACGCAAGGAGGAGGAGGAGGAGGAGAAACGAATAGGTATTTAAGAAATGTTTTTTTTTTTGTAATTTGTAAATCTGATCATAGACTAACAACCGGAGACTAATATCGCGATAAACTAAAATAAAACATATTGAGTCGAATTGAGAAACTCCCCTTGAGGTCGTTTAAAAAGCAGTTTTATGTTTTTTATGTTAGATCGATTATCCAATCGCAATTTTTAGGAAAAATTAAATCACTAAATAAAACTAGTTTTTTTATTAATGTTAATAAGTTAAGACGTCATAATAATATGTGGCTATGGCTAATGATTGTATTTGAGTGTTTTCTACTATTGAATTATCCCTATTTGAGGGTTTAGTTCCAATATATGAATCAGTAAGCACCGGTTAGGATAAGCACATCGTCGTGACTAAAATATTTACGGATTGTATCATTATCATAAAATCAAACCAAAAAGCTGTTTTTAGTCTAGTAGGCGTCTTCACAGGTGATTTTAAATCGTCATGAATTTACCAGAGATTCAGAATGCAGTTTCACCTCCAGCAGAGACGAAACATTTTTTTTTTTTTTTTTCCTACCTTAGCTGATAGCCCTAGCGGCTATGTCAGCGTAACCCTAACTTTAGTAGGTGAGCTCACGGGGCTCAAACCTGACGATGTTGCTAACACGAACCCTAGCAAGAGCCGTGCTTCGCAGAATCTACCACCGGATCGGAAACGCGACCCACTGAGAAGATCCGGCGAGAAACTCAGTGGGCTGTGTCTGAGAGTAGACGAAACATACGGATTGTTCTTATTACAGTGTATTACATTTGCACCAGTCTATTACATCTTATTACAGTGTAATACATCTGCATCCTGCACCATCTCAGTGTATTACAAAGTATCCGCTGGAAGGTGTGCAATAAAGACGGCGCCACAGTAGCAAGCGGAAAGATTTTAAAAAACAGCAGCATTCACTAACACACTTCTCTTCAATCCAGCACACATCACTCTGTTTAAAACTGCTATTTTCATATCATTTCCACTTCCTACACTAGCGCTATTTCGGTGAGTCTTCCAAAAATAACTTGCTGTTTACCCTCCAGGTTGACCCTCCATTATTTCATACACCGTTTTTCTATTAAGCATTTTCAATTAACTTCTACTATCAGCTTTGTGAGTGTGTGTTTTTTTCATAATTAAAGTTGTATTAGTACTTACGTCATTCGCTTAAGCGTTATCGTGGTTTTATAGCCCACTGAGTTTCTCGCCGAATCTTCTCAGTGAGTCGCGTTTCCGATCCGGTGGTAGATTCTGCCAAGCACTGCTCTTGCTAGAGCCAGTGTTAGCAACACCTCCAGGTTTGAGCCCAGATAGCTCATCTACACGCTGATATACCCTCTCAAGCCTATCAGCATAGGTAAAAAATCGTTTTATTGACTAATGTTCCACTTATATGCTATAACTATGTTATTGCTTCGCACTTCCCATTTAAAAACTGCATTTACGTGCAGCTGCAATCGATCGTGCTGAGTTACAGTTTTGATGAAAAAGTAATTCGATCTCAATTACTGATATGCTGTGTGCTTAGTGCGAGTTTTTTAACGTTCTCGATAGCGTACAAGTTAACTAAATTTGTTTACAGTTCGAACGTCTGCCTACGTTTGCCTTAGGGGCGCTGTTCCAACTGCATACAAATTTGAGTTAACTTTTACGCTATCGAGAACGTTAAAAAACTCGCATTAAGCACACTGGTAGTGGATAGCATATAGAGATTATGTCGAGGAGCTAATTAGAATATATCGACAGGAAAAGGACTCCCGTTTTAGTGACCAAATTTTAATCGTTCAGCATCTCTGTCATGGGAAATTAATCCTAAAATGTAATGGATTAAAAACGAAAACGGAATGGAAACAGCTTTTAACACGCCTAGCTGGATACGTATGATTGTTTGTATGTAACGAAAATTTTAACATCATTTTTGTAGACTTCAATACGTCCGATTGATTAACTTGAAAATTTTCAAACGCATCAACCAGCGCAACTTCACTCAAATGTCCAGATGAAATTAATTGTTAGTTTTGGTTTGCTAGTTTGGTTGTTTAAACGCTTTTTGTTTGGTTTTATTTATTTATTTAGTTGCACCAACAATCTATACTCTATACTAATATATACCTACATCTACAGTGGTTTTTACGGATGTTCCGTTATAACTACTGAACCATGCATCTGATTGACTTGAAACTTGGTATCCATGTAGAAAATACATGTACTTAATGGATAGGCTAATATTTATGTGAGTGTTGGACTCCCCACACCAGTTGCGGGGGCGTTAATGATGAGAATCTTTGTGGGGGTGAGAAATAATAATGTTAATTTTAAATGCCCAGGGAAGCGGGCGAGTGCGACTAGTCATCAATAAAATCATTGAAAAATTGACAATAAGTCCACGACAGATGTCACATCAATTTTTATGTGCAATCGACAGTTCAATAGTTGACAACATCTTGAAATTAGAAAAGTAAGATTAATTTAACGAAAATACAATGAATAATTTTAAGACATAATAATATGAGATCCAGAATAATTAACAACATATATTTAATTTATTTGTTTCAATTTTTTTGCGAAAAGGCTTTTTCTTGGTTGACACGTTGGCTGGCATTGCAAAATTTATGGAAATTCGCGGCAACGTCCATGCGTTCCGATTTCAAGTAACACACATTTGGGCATCGTGTGTTGTTCGTCAAACAGAATAATTGTGAAGTCTGTGAGATCGTGTAGCACTTGACGTATGTACCTGGCCTTCCATCTACAAGAATAAAAATAAATCTTTTGATTCAACGCTAAAATTTTTGAACACATTCTTGACAACCTTGAAACGCTTGAGCCCGCAAAAGAATTTAGTCGACATGCGTACGTACGCGCCTTGCATTTTATGACCCCCGCCGCCGTCCGGTCCCACGGCCCGGCTTGGGACTGACCACAAAAACTGTGCTAGAAAAAAGTATGGGTATAATATATTTGTATAGTATTGTGAAGGCGGGAGTACGTAGCGGCGATCTATCATTCCGTTATTTATTATACAACGCAATACGATTTAAGCTCACGACCTTTATTCTTTTTTTTTTCTTACCTAAGCTACCTATCGGGCAAGTAGGTGAGCTCGCTCAAGCCTGACGTTGTTGCTAACACGAACCCTAGCAAGAGCCGTGCTTCGCAGAATCTACCACTGGATCGGAAACGCGACCCACTGAGAAGATCTGGCGAGAAACTCAGTGGGCTGTGTGTGTGGGTTAAATCACTCGCTGAGCCCTTCGTCGCACGCGACGGGTTCGACGTGAACGATGACCGGTGCTTGGGGTACCTAAAAGCACCGTTAGTGGATCGGAAGGATCCGAAATGACGTGCGATCTTTGTATTACGAAGTCGTTATAAGAGGTATGAACACCGCCCATTTGAGACACAAAGTCCAAACGGGGTTTTCCAAGACTACTTAAAAATTTCCTCGAATTAATTCGACCAAATGATGTGAAATCGCTTGGCATTACCCAACATTATTCCTCAATCAAGGTGAGGAAATAATAGTTAATGTATCTTCATCATTGTTTGAGTACTCTACTTTTTAGTCTACTTTTATAGAAAAAAAAACTGATTATGTTAGTAATTGTAGTGTGTTATAATGATTTTCCATCATTATTATAATTTCTCAATCAAATGTCTCAACGTATACAAGTCCGAGACATAATCAATAAGAATTTATAATCTACGTAAATTATAATCTACGTAATTACTGGTGGTAGGACCTCTTGTGAGTCCGCACGGGTAGGTACCACCACCCTGACTATTTCTGCCGTGAAGCAGTAATGCGTTTCGGTTTGAAGGGTGGGGCAGTCGTTGTAACTATACTTGAGACCTTGAAACTTATATCTCAAGGTGGGTGGCGCATTTACATTGTAGATGTCTATGGGCTCCAGTAACCACTTAACCCCAGGTGGGCTGTGAGCACGTCCACCTATCTAAGCAATAAAATAAAATAAAAACTGAGGTAGCCGTTGAGGTAGCCTCGATTGAGGCGAGGTCGAGGAAGTTTCGTCGAATCCTCTTAAAATACAATCCACGACCATAACCATTTTTTGTATCATTATTAATTAATTGTAAGCATCAATGGTGCAATGATTTTTATGACGCATACGCACCATTCACTAACACGCCATTTTGTAAACAATGCATAATGATAGAAATGAAAAGAAATATTGAAACGATAATTGGTGTGACGTCACTATTCCTCGAATTTGTAAGTTTTCCATTAACATTATCAAATTAGTAATATTTACAAAATTCTAAATATAATTATGTTCAATCAAACATTTAAGTACCTAAATGAATATTAATTGTTTATTATTAGCACAGGACATTATTATGTTGTTTTGTTAATAGCACGAGTATAATGTTCTTGAAATATAAATTACTGCTTAGAACACATCTTGTATTGATATTTATCATTGAGATATTATGTACTACATAATAATATACAGCTTGCATAAATGATTGGAAGTATTCACCTTCTTCCGACGTTAAGAGCATTTGTAAGAAGACTAAATAAATAAATAATGGAACTCTTACAGATCGCAACTTTTTTTTTCCCTACGGATTCGTTGGTAGCACCGGGGGGCTATTCCAGCTACGCGCGGACGGTTAGGTGAGCTCACGGGCTCAGCCTGACAGAATTTGCTAACACTAGCCCTAGCAAAGGCAGTGCTTCGCTGAATCTACTACCAGATCTACAAATTCGGCAAAAAACTTCGACTAATCGCAACGCAACAAAATGGGATGGCATAACCAAGACGGGAATGTAAGAAACTAGACGAAAGTAGGGTAATATAAGAGTAGGGTAAGGTTTGTATGCCATGAAAACGCGAAGACTAACAGTTAATGTGATTTTTAAGCCCACTGAGTTTCTCGCCGGATCTTTTCAGTGGGTCGCGTTTCCGATCCGGTGGTAGATTCTAGGGTTCGTGTTAGCAACGTCGTCAAGTTTGAGCCCCGTGAGCTCACCTACTAGTTAAGGTTACGCTGGAATAGCCTCTCAAGGCTACCAGATTAGGTACGAAAAAAAAAAAGTTATTTTTAATTGAACTATTGTTAAATTTTCGATCGAATTTCGTTAATCACTAATTTCGTTTTTATTAACATTTTGAATAAGGATAAAAACGATTTGCAAAATTGTTTTATTGATAAATAAGCACTCGCACTTAACCGCCTATTTACATAGATTAGAATAGTAGAGGAAAATACGAGGATAATGCCAATGACAGATGATGGGAAAGCTGTCGGGTCAAGGAGACCACATACCTGTATCTTCCTGTGCTTAGTGCGAGTTTTTTAACGTTCTCGATAGCGTAAAAGTTAACTCAGATTAGAAGCGCACAGATACCCGGACAGACCGTAAGACCCTTGTCAAGTCGTCACCAAAGAAAGAATAGAAGAGTCTTTTGTGATCACAGTAACTGTTAACATCATACAAATATTATGTTTATAATATATGTACTTATATTTTAAAACTTATGCTTTATATTTAGCGAATTATTTTCTCGAATCTTCTGAACAATTTTACCACGACTATGATATAATATTACATTCTGAGCTTTCACGAGATGATAGCATAAACCCGACTTTATTTCGCCTTTGACTTAATTAAAATTAAATTAACTTAAATAATTACGCACCTAATGCAATGAAAATCTATGTTTATTACAAAAACCCACTTAATTAAAATTTTACCGAATATATTTCTATATTAAGTTCATTATGTATCAAACACATTCGAATCCGAGTAATTATTCTGAAAGCCATCTCGACCTTTGTAAAATAAAATCAGTTCATGAATTCCTTTGCTTATGGCTATTAAATCACTACAACTTAATTCTGTTTAAAAAAAAAAGTAGTCGAACGACAAAAGCACGTTTCCGAGAATCGCCAGACTCGACGAAACACGTCTTCTCTGTCGTAAATGAAAAAAACGTAACAACAACCACTAATCTATTCACCAGATTATAATCTTTAAACGCATCGAAAATAGAAGACAAGCTAGCGTTTATGTGTTAGAATAGAGTCCGTGGAAATAGAGCCTATATGTCAAATACACGAGCAACTACGATACATTATTCAAACAATCCTCCAGAGTTCTTTTTAGTTGGAAATCCATTGTAAATGAAATAGAACCATTGAAAGGCGCATCCAATTCACGCAAATGAGATTAGCCTTAATTGGAAGGGAATACGATATAAAATTGTATGTGAGTTGTGGTATTTCGCGAGACGGGTACGGTTGCTGGTTCGACGGGTTCCGTGTTACCCGTCCTTGCCGCCCCCACCTCTGTCCCCCTCTGTGGCCAGACAGCGTCTGGAAGATTAGTGGCGTTGGAATAGCCACAGGGCTGTGGAGAAAATATTTCTATGTTATCTTCGACAGATTTGTTCATGGTTCATTCTTAAATAGCGTCATTTGCCTTTCAGCGTAACGTAATGCATGCCACATGGCCTTCTAAAATATTTTAAGTCCCTAGAACTTAAGGTACATACCATTTATACATTATATATATTTGGTTCTTTATTCGCTTGAACTTCTTCTATGGGGTGAAAAGTTGCATTTTAATTTTTATGTGAAACTTCTCACTGCTGATTGTTTTCGCTTCAATGATGATTTGTGGCATAACGCCATTCACCTGTGGATGATAATGTTATTATAAATGTGAACATGATAAGCATTGTAAGTCGGTTTAATTCAATTATATTTGATTTAGAATTAATTAAAAGTGCCATTACATGACAAAATTAATTTTGATTACCCTGAAAAATCTTATGCTTTGTTAAATCTCGGTAAATCGGTAGACAGCGGCTTGACTGCCTGCGCATTGCTGACGTCAATGGGCGACGGTAACCACTCACTATCAGGTGGGTCGTATGCTCGCCTAACTACAAGGGCAATAAAAGAAAAACTTTGTTTCATAATTAAAGAAAACTCATCACCAAAATTGAATTGATTCCCCGACAGAACATGGAATGATCCAAAAGTTTGTTTTGACCCAAAAACTGACACTATAATCCGCTTGGAAACAACCATTACCCCGAGCAAGGCCTAAAAATGTAAATTCATACGAAACCGTTACCACTAAGTTAACTTTTCGACAACGTTCGCAATACTAAAAAAGATCGAGTCGCGCAGATTAAAACAAAAACGATCGGATAAACGTTGCCGTCCAGTCGGGCGGTATACTTCAATTGAGCTCAACATTATCTACATAAACAATCGAAAAACGCAATGTCTTTCACGTTGTAAACCCGAAACACGATAAATTGACAATAAAAATACCACAATTTAGACTACAACTTCATTACTAGTTTACAAGAGAGGTCGGTAACAATGAAATAACCTACATTACATCGAATTAACACACTGCCCTTGAGTTTTTTGTTTGTTACGCTTTGTCTTCGAGTATATTTTATTTAGATAAAGTTTGTCGCACACTTCAAATAGATTTGCGATAACAATTTATTTACTTGAATTTCGTAATAAAACAATGATTTTAAATGTAATGAATTTATTTATTAAGAAACCATTCAGTGGGTGCACGAATTAGTTTAGTTTTTCACAAGTTCTAGACAAATATTACTGGTGAAAAATACCTTTAATCTTACAGGGTTTTGTTAAGGGGTGTGAATGTTTCTTTGGTGCAACTGTTTTCCCATTTTAATTGTAAAATCGGCTACCGGACACGAAGATATGACAACGTAAATTACACCATTTAGCTTCAGACATGAAGTCTAAATTACATTACACAATAGCTCTTTGAAAACCGTAATCCATGCCTACTTCGTGACCGAATTACATTTGTGTAATATAATTCTCTTGTAATTCTGCGGTTTTATTGTTCCAGGTGCTCTCTGTATTTATAGTTTTGCAATATGTAAGCTGCGTAATTAAAATTATATCGAGAGGTTAAAGGCTATTTAGTTCAAGCGAAACTTTGCTTATTACGCACCAATTAATCTTTACAATTAAAGATCCGTTTTATTTGGCATTATTAGCATCAACAGTTCGTTGTTTTTAATTGAACTTCAATTAAGTTTACTTCATTCAAATCACCGAAGAAGTTTTTTTTTTGTTACGATATTTTGTCCAAATTTTAAACTTTATATATATATTGCTTAGATAGGTGGACGAGCTCACAGTCCACCTAGTGTTAAGTGCTTACTGGAGCCCATAGACATCTACAACGTAAATGCGCCACCCAATGAGATATGAGTTCTAAGATCTCAGTAAAGTTACAACGGCTGCCCCACCCTTCAAACCGAAACGCATTACTGCTTCACGGCAGAAATAGGCAGGGTGTCGTTACCTACCCGTGCGGACTCACAAGAGGTCCTACCACCAGTAAGTATATGGCTTTAAGCTGAAAACTGTCTTTTAAGCCAAATAAACTTTCACCCCTCGATATTGTACCTAACATCGGTACGGGCTAGAATATTTGAAACGAATTCATAATTTGACACGACGCGTTGATACGACAAGTTTTGTCGGTTGAGTCTATTAACGAGGAGATTGGGAACACACACATGCCGTTGATTATGTAACCGTAAACAAACTCGCAACATCTGACGTAAGACGTAGTGACGCGTTTATTGGGCCACTCGTAAATTTTCAGTTTCAGTTCCCATTCAGCCACACGACTCCATTGTCGAATGCTCAACGCTACTCAAGTTTTCTGCTAAAACACACAATGATGTGAGACTTCAAGGCGTGCTTAATGTAATTGCAGATTTCTGTTTAAAAAGACGCAAACGTCTTGACATCCGCCGTTAGCCTTGAAATCAGGTTGAAATATTGAACGGGGTTTCAAACTATGAAACGAAGACATATGTCCTATTCAGTACAGTGTAGGAAGCAACAAAGGAGAGGACTTCTTCGGGGTCGCGGAGAACTTGTATTTACGCAAGCTACTCTTGAAAACGTCATTAGCGCGTTTCAAGTTTTTTTATCTTCTGTTCCATGACAGCTACAGCTAAGACTAAGGTTTCAGAACTGCAAATCCAAATATATTTTTTTATACATTTTCTATAGTTATACGAACATACGGCCAAAGCCATGGTAATTAGTTACCGTTGCTCCTGATAATGCCAAAATTTACTAATTGACTCCTGTTCACTATTATCCAGAAGATATATAAGCGACAACCCACAAGATCCCTCCTGTTATCACAGAACAAAAGAATACCCTCGATACACAACTAAGATACTGATCAATGATACCGCTGCTGTCATCTAACGTCCATTTCACAATAGAATAAGCTCTTTATCATAATACAATATTATCATCTTATCATTGATAGCACTAAGTAGCGAAATTGAGTGAAGGTTATGTATCGATTGATCGCATCGCATGATGTGGGCATGTCGTCATTTCTGAATTCGTTTCTTAGTAAGTCAGATCCGTCTCTATTTCACTCAAAAGACGTCCATTGCTGTCCATGTTGTATTTACCTGCTTCTATGCAACAATTATCCTTTTTATTCTTTCGGGCCGGGGGCCGAACTTTCTTCCGAGGTCCCCGCGCATGGTACTTGACGATCTTCAGATGTTGGAAGTAGACCGCGGACCCAAGGAGTTTTAGGACCCTACCGCACTAAACGCACTGCACACTTACAGCCGACGTCCCATACCAACCAATCCATAGTAACGGCCCACTGAGATCGCCGGATCTGCTCAGTGGGTTGAGCTTCCGATCCGGTTGTAGATTCTGCGAAGCACTACTGTTATTAGAGCTAATGTTATCAAATTCTCTAGTTGACTACCAGTCCGCGCGAAGCCGGAATAGCCCCTTAGGCTACCAGCGAATACGTAGGAAAAAAAGAGACCTCAGTGAGCGAGAGACTTTCTTGACTATGGTCCTGTCGTTACTATTCACGATAACCACTCGCCGCCAAAGAAAAGCGTCTCAAATGCACGCCGGGTGCACAGCGCTTTATAATGTGACGTGAAAACAATAGAAACACTCGCTTATTTCCAGTACCATTTAGCTTTATCAACAATTAAGATTACGCAAACCTTATGTTATAAAGGACACAAGTACAGAATATTATAGCTTATTCATGTATGTAGCATCGGTAGCCGACTGTGAGTGAGGAAACTAGGACAGATTACCACGTGTATGAACCAAGACCCCAAGCTGATGATTGTGGACGTAATTGTATGTCTTCCGGATACTTGATTTGAGTCACCGCATGACGCGAATAGTAAAAGGTAACGGACGCATTTTAAATTCTTTGAATGGGTTTCATACCTTTTTTTACCTATCTTCGTCTACATATATTGGAAACTAGCGACCCGCCCTCGCTTCGCTTCGGAAACATTAAAACACACATGAAACCAAAAAAAAAATAAAAAAATATAAAAAAGTAGCCTATGTTCATCAGGGACAATGTCGGCTTCTAATGGAAAAAGAATTTTTCAAATCGGTCCAGTAGTTTCGGAGCCTATTCGAAACAAACAAACAAACAAATCTTTCCTCTTTATAATATTAGTATAGATAGGTTTGGCTTGTTTGTTTATATCGTGTGACCATTCTCAAAAGCGGAAACTATTTGTAGTTCCCTTGATAACTAACAATAAAGGAGCGCAAAAAAAACCTATACCTATCTTCTTTGATTATACATAATGTAATACAATGAGTAATCAACTGATCTGCGGGGTCAACAGTATGCCCCATTTGCTTTCGCTTAAGTTGGTGGTTTGCAAAATAAGAACTGAATAAAATGTTTTTTTTTTAATAATTCCATAAACGGGTCAACAAGCTCACGGCCAATAGACAACGTGAATATCGTCAGCTACCTTGAAACATGACGTCTGCGCTTAAACTAAAAAAAAAATGGTTGTTTGTGATATCGGTTTACGGACGATAGTTTTAAGTGATAACGTCAGTAGCAGAACTATTGGAACTGCAAGCTCTGACGTCACGCGAGAAGAGAGATAAATAATAATAAATAAATAAATATTTACTAACAATCACGCCACGTTAACTGGTCCCGTGCTAAGTTCGTAAAGAACTTGTGTTACAGGTACCAGATAACAGAAATAAATCTAAGATTTTTATTATACACATACATATATTTAATATACATCCATAAACCTGGAAAATACATTTTATATTTATCATACAAATATCTTCCCTTGGCGGGATTCGAACCCGCGACCCCCTTGTATAGTGACTATGTCACTTACCACTACACCAGACAGCCGTTTCATGTGTCACAAGCCAACGCTTGGGCCAATCGTGCCTCGCTCTCATTTGCACGCTCAGGCTTAGGCGGAACGTGACACTTTTTCATACGTGCAAGCGGTGTTCATCGATTTATAAGACGTTATCACTTCAGAGATATCATCATCATCATCAGCCTGTATCTCTCCACTGCTGGATGTAGGCCTCCCATAGTCCGCCACAATGAACGATCCTCCGCCTTCCGCATCCAATCTCTCCCAGCATATCGCCGCAAGTCATCGGCAATCTACTACTACTCCTCTCTACAAAACAATAATTATTTTCGGTCGCCCCGACCCTGTATTGCGTCGTATCTATTCCTGAGGATCTAGATGGTTCCAGGGAGTTCACGCTACTATGCGTAAAAAGGAAGCGTCAGTACTACAATGCTCAATTCAAAATCAGTCACTCAGAAAAGTAACCCTCAAAAATACCCTCCAAACCTAATCCATGATCCCTGCGTGTTACGTAAATAGACCAACATAATAGGCGCGTCTCGTCTTTTAAATAATTCATTTAATATTAGTAAACTGTATTACAAATGTACATATGAACGAGCTCTTTTAGTGTTTTTCCCCAGCAATAACCAAGAAATTGCATTCATACAACACAATTCAAGTGAAACGTATCGAACACTTTGTATTGTTAACAATCATTGTTTCTAACTTTATGACCTACTAGCCAACCGCCCCGACTTCCCGCGGAGGAGTCAGAATATGCGCTGAAAATACCTATTCTTACCTACATTCGTAATTTTGTAATGCTTTCCTAAGCTGTTTTTTTTTTCTACCTAAGCTGATAGCCTTGAGAGGCTATTCCAGCGTAACCTTAACTAGTAGGTGAGCTCACGGGGCTCAAACCTGACGATGTTGCTAACACGAACCCTAGCAAGAGCCGTGCTTCGCAGAATCTACCACCGGATCGGAAACGCGACCCACTGAGAAGATCCGGCGAGAAACTCAGTGGGCTGTGTCTGAGGGTTAATTTACTCGTCGAGCCCTTCGTCGCAAGCGACGGGTTCGACGAGAACGGTGACCGGGGTAAGCTGTAATATCTAAGTTCTAACATCTTTCTTCCGAAGTCACGAACTTCCGATATAAACTTTTTTTTATAGCTTAGACAACTGAACGAGCTAACGGCCCATCTAATGTTAAGTGATTACAGATGCCCATAGACATCAACGTAAAGGCCAGCACCCATCGTGAGACATGAGGTCTAAGTCTCAGTTTTATGGTACAACGGGTTACCCTTCAATCCGGATCGCATTACTGATTCGCGGCAGAAATGGACAGGGTCGTGGTAACTACTCGTGCGGACTTACAAGATCCGAACCAGTAAGATGCTCTCTTCTCTTTATTCTTTATTGTACACACAGCTAATAAAATACAATAATTGCGAAAACTTATAAAATGGCGAGCTTAACTCAACAATTGAGTTATCTACCAGCTAACCGTTCTTCCACTTTCAACGAATTAATAGGCTTCAAGATAAAATTGTTGAAGACGTCATATTAATATAATGACAATAAAAAATGCGATATAAAACAATAGTAGTAGATTTAATCTATCGCGCTTTTTTTCTACCTATGCTGATAGCCTTGAGAGGCTATTTCAGCTTCACCCTGACATGTAGGTGAGCTCACGAGGCTCAAACCGGAAGTGTTGCTAACACTGGCCCTAACAATAGCAGTGCTTCGCAGAATCTACCACCGGATCGGAAACGCGACTCACTAAGAAGATAAGGCGAGAAACTCAGTGGGCTGTGTCTATGGGTAAAACTCGCATAATTGGATCTTATTAATCTCATCAAAACGTTTACTTACAACTCGGTACTCATATCAATAGAACTACCGGTACCATGACTTCGTCAAATCGTTCAAATAAAATTCAATGCATGCTTGATGTGTGCAAAATTAATAAAACCACTCCTTACAAACGAAGGTCGAAATAAAAAGGAAAATTTCGATAAAATTCTCATGCATGGGTGCGGTTTTGATAAATACCAGTATTATTATCGAAAGTCATTAAATTGATACCAATTTAATTTTGAAGATAAAGAATTTATGTATTTGTAATATATTTTTTTATAATTTAAGATTATCGATCGTAGAAAATGCGATTCGAGCAGTGTTGCGACATTTAAAAGCATAACCACGTATCAAATGCTTAAACTTTTAATTCCATTATTACAAATTCGGCCACGAAACTGTATTAGCCGATTTTCAACGTAGAATATGTACGCTAAATACCATCAGAAATCATTAATTAAATAAATAATGTTAAATACAATTGTTCGCTCACTTCATTTTACCTACGTTAATAATTTTCACTCTCTCTCTCTCTCTCTTTCTTTATTTATACTAAGAGAGTTCCAAAATAACCGAAGTAACGATTCCTAACAATGATAAAACATAAACTTTAGCAGTCGAAGTCTCAACTGTATAGTTTAAGGTCTCATTGTTTTTTATTTTCGCACCTACTACTACTGGTGGTAGGACCTCTTGTGAGTCCGCGCGGATGGGTACCACCACCCTGCCTATTTCTGCCGTGAAGCAGTAATGCGTTTCGGTTTGAAGGGTGGGGCAGCCGTTATAACTATACTTGAGACCTTAGAACTGATATCTCAAGGTGGGTGACGTTGTGGATGTCTATGGGCTCCAGTAACCACAGGTGGGCTGTGAACTCGTCCACCCATCTAAGCAACAAAAAAATAATATTCGCTGGTAGCCTATGGGGCTATTCTAGCTTCGCGCGGACGGGTAGGTGAGCTCACGGGCCCAATGTAAGAGAATTTGCTAACACCAGCCCTAGCAAGAGCAGTGCGCAGCAGAACCTACCATCGGATCGGAGACGCGACCCACTGAGCTGGCGAGAAAACTCAGTAGGCTGTGTCTATGGGAGCAGTCAATGTTACCAGAACACGTAGACCGCTCTAGATACCTATAGGCAGAATGGCCACAGAACTATTAACACAATTCGATCAACAGTTTTATCTTGCCTTTCACTTCACATGAATTATTTTAATTTTATAAACAGTGTATTTAAATAATAATATGTATAATTTAAAAAAAACTCTCACTAAATACGTTTTAGTGGTCGAACGTAAATGGCGGCAAATAAAAAAAAGGCTTGCGATTTGATAATGGAAATGTGTCAATAAGATTTATGTACTCAGATAAGAGTTAACCACTGGCACATGTGAAACGCATTGCATAAGTAAATTGCAGTTTCTAAAATAAAATCTGTTATTATATTCAAAAACCATCAATGCTTATGTATAAACACATAACTTAAGCTGCAAGCCAGATTTTGTTTATTTTTACTTGTGTTTTTATGTATCTATTTAGCTTGTGATGTGTATTGTGAGCTTAATAAACAAATAAATAAAGAGTTGATATGTGTGTATATGCTCGCTCTAGACTCCGAATGACCTATTTCGATACAATTTTAGGAAATCTTAGAAGATTTCCTAGCGTGTAATGACGGGAAGATTTTTTATTTTTATTGCTTAGTTGGTTGAACGATCTCACGGATCACCTGGTGTTAAGTGGTTACCAGAGCCCATAGACATCTACAACGTAAATGCCACCATCCACCTTGAGACAAGAGTTCTAAGGTCTCAGTTTTAAGAGTACAACGGCTGCCCGACTCTTCTAACTGAAACGTATGACTGCTTCACGGCAAAAATAGGTTGGTGGTGGTGTTTACGCCTGCAGACGCACAAGACTTCCTACCATCAGTATCGTTTGTCAGTGGTTTGGTAGCGGTAGTGAAGTCGGCCCGTAAAGCAAGCAAGGCCTGACTGGTATGGAAATAAATATCAATTGTTAAATTAATATAAACTTGTTCTTCGGTTGAATCTGTCTGAGTCTTCATAAGGGAGCATTGCTTGAGAACCGCTTGATCCCGCTCTGACACTAGGAGCAGAGCCGGTAACTGTACTCGTCGAACTCGGCAAAGAGTTCGACGTCCAACCTAACCTAAGCATCAGCCCGTTGAGTTTTTCGCCGGAACTTCTCAGCGGGTCGCGAGTTGTCGCGATTCCGATCCGGTAGTAGATTCATTCGCGAAGCAGCTACTCTTGAGTTATTAGGTCTCCCTTGGAGGCGAGGAAACTGGAAAGGCCTCCGGGCCACCAGTAAATTCACAAACATAAAAAATGTAGAGCGTTTTTTTTTTTTTAATTGCCTTTGTAGGCAGACAAGCATACGGCCCACCTGATGGTAAGTGGTCACCGTCGCTCATGGACGTCAGCAATGCCAGGGGCAGAGCCAAGCCGCTGCCTACCATCTGATCCAGCCAGCGCACTGGATCATCCGGCCATTCTTTGACGTTGGCGTATTTGCCATATACCTATAATGCATTCTACCTCTCGATTTAAATTTTAGGACAAGCTCAGGACGAATTCTTCAATTTGTGGTACAAAAAGGATGAGGAAACGGTCAAGATTGAAATATAATTGAAATAATCGAATGACCGAAACGTATAAGGAAATAAACAAATGACCAGACGTCGAATTTCCTGTGACCCTGGTAATGTCCATCAGCCACAATGACTGCTTATCGTCAGATGAGTCGCTATACATACAAGGCAGTAAAAATATACGACAAGACAACTTAAGGGCGCCTAAAGATCTACCATAAATTTATTTAAAGAGGACATCATGTGTCAACGTACCTTAGATATTACAATTTAAATAAACCTCGATAAGGCTGTTTTAAAAAGTAGAAAAAAAAGGCCCGACATCTAATTAAAAAATGTTTACCAAGCAAGCTTAACCACAAGGTATATAACTTTGTTTTTCTGCTCATTCATAAAACGCTTAGTCAATAAAGGAAAACTGACTTAACACACACTGAATAATAAAAGAATGATTGCGATTCCTTGAAGTTAGCGATGGCTCACGTACTGCAGTATGAGACACTCCTACTTGTTAAGTTTTAATTTCTTCTTTCTTGAGTTATGAATAACACTGTTCTAGTTGTTTTTGCCGGGAAAAATATCTGTCTAAAAACTATACGTCACTTTTTTTCGCTGCCTGCTTTAGCTTAAGGTTCTAATCCAGCTACGCTGTTACTGCAATGAGTTTGAGGTCTCTATGAGCTATTCCAACTAAACAAAACTATACTAAATAATTCAATTAAGAACCACTACAAAATTATAGTTGAACAGTAGTCTAATTGGTATCCACATAAATGTTTATTGTTTTATCTCTATGTTATATTAAATAATATTAAGTTAAGTACATTCCCAAGATTGACTTCCACGGTGAAGGAATAACATCGTGTAATAAAAATGAAACCCGCAAAATTATAATTTGCGTAATTACTGGTGGTAGGACCTCTTGTGGGTCCGCGCGGGTAGGTACCACCGCCCTGCCTATTTCTGCCGTGAAGCAGTAATGCGTTTCGGTTTGAAGGGTGGGGCAGCCGTTGTAACTATACTTGAGACCTTAGAACTTATATCTCAAGGTGGGTGGCGCATTTACGTCGTAGATGTCTATGGGCTCCAGTAACCACTTAACACCAGGTGGGCTGTGAGCTCGTCCACCCATCTAGCAATAAAAAAAAAGTCAGTACCAATAGATTGTTAGCGTAGATTGTTTTAAATACAGTTGTGTTATTATGACGGAACTCGAATTAGAACTCATTAATCACAGCTGTTGAATAAAACGCGCGAGAGGATACTTGAGTGAACGAAAAATCCCGAAACATTCGAGTGGGGTAATTGAAACCGCAAGCCAAATAATTTTGGTTGAATTCAATGTCCCCCTTGACACATCAGGTGACGACGAAACTTTTAACCCAGGTGACGCACAAAGCAAATCTGCGGCTATTTCACTGTTGGGAAGGCTTGTAGTGCTCTGTATCTCTCCCTTATACGTAGGCTAGGATATACAGAGTGAAAGGAACTTAGAGTATACATAAGCAAGCTATAGAGTACCCGTTAGCGAGTATGAACTGTAAGCACGGGTTTGAACAGTATGTATACTCTAAGGCAGGGGCTCCCAAACTTATTTCATCTACTGCCCACTTTGAGAATAAATTATTTTGTAGCACCCTCATTTTTTCACCTACTTAAAAACTGCTATAGCGAAAGCTCAGTCGGTGTCTGAGAGTCCTCCTAGATGAAATTACAAATCGCCTCACAAGCCTTCTACACAACGCCCCCATTTTTTCTGGGTCTCTTACCCCTTTAGGCCTGCAGCGCCCACAAGGGGGCGTTATCGCCCACTTTGAAAAAGGCTGCTCTAAGGAAAGGAATAAGTGACAGTACATTAATTTGTCGGCATTTTGCGGTATTGTATCCACGAAAACACGAATCAGTTGATATCTACAATTGCATTCTTGAAATTATATTTTTCTTCGATTTCATGACTCACGTTGTTTGTAACAATATGCTGTGATATCTGTTTGTGTCTGAGCAGACACAAGTCAACACTTGACACTCGAAAAAAAACTTGATACTCAAAAATAAACGTTTTCCGCTTTTAAGTAATTGTATAAAACGTTTTGCAACTAATAGATATAGAAAGCATGTCTGAAGTAATTTTGTATTTTTTTATATTGTACTTGTGGGCAGACGATTTACCTGCAAGCAAGCGGCTTACCTGATAGCGAACGGTTACCGTCACTCATTAACGATATAAATGTCAGAGGCAAAGTTAAGCAGTTGCAAAAAAAAAAGAGAGGAAAAAAAAATTTGGAGGACAGAAGCGGCCGCCCCGAAGAAAGAAGAGATGATGAAGGAAGAAAGGATGAAGGGTGAAGAATGAAGAGAAGAAAAAAGAGACCGTCCCACCCATCACGATTTCATGCCTCCATATACCAACCCGCAGCTCATCACCCATGCCTCAATAGGCAAGGAGATTTAGCCCGGGCAGAGTTGTTTCCCCGAGGCCCGCTCCGCGCCCCCGCAAGAGGACACGACGACCCCCCACGAAGCAGTTGCCTACCGCTTAGTACTCTCCGTAAGCCTCGTTTGAAGAAATACATGTCATAGCGCTCGGGAAACACCGTGGAACACACGCAATCGTCCTTGGCAGTATGGATCGACTCTGCTTCAGCTTGCAGACGATGCGAAATGTAAAAGTGTATACGAAATGACGAAATCAGCTCAAACAATTCCTTAGAGCAATCTCCGTGGACCATACGTTAAAATAATATCACACTAATTCCCGTTATTGCTTAACTAAACTGCCTACTAAATTAAAACTACATCACATTATTTCCATTCCTAATGACGATAAAGCCGGCAACTCAAAAGCGATGTGCACCTAAAGACGGGACATTATTGGGCCACTCAACACATTATCATAGAAATATATTGCTTTTATTATTTACAACATGGATATGTGCCGCTTGATAAAATCGACTCTGACAAGTTAATTCTACTTTATACCAATTGAAAGTCATAAACGGCGCGTAATGATAACAGAGCTACTTTTATTCTTTAAACACGTGTTTAGAAGCATAAAATTTACAATTTTAGTTTTAAAAAAAATTATGATGTAAAACAATTTTAATAGTTTGTTTACGCATCGCAGTGAGCTCCATTAATGTCCGTCTTCGCAACGCTATAGCAATTAGTATTATTAACGATATTTGCAAATACTCCTTGGCGTCTAGCTTTCTGTGATCAGCTTAAGAACGCACGGACGCTTCTTCTGCTTCTTCTTCCTAGTGTTTTTCCTACTTAAACTCCTCCACTATGCTCTGTCTTCGCCATCTTTTTGGGTGAGGTTATTCTTCTTCTCTGTCGTTAGCACTATTGGCAGAGTGGTCGTGGTCATCAGGTGGTGGTGCGCTTCACCAGACGTCATGATTCCTCGCATACTGCTGCCCTTCTTGTGCACTCGTTGACGGGATCGTTTTTTGTTTTTGATTTTATTGCTTAGATGGGTGGATGAGCTCACAGCCCACTAGGTGTAAAGTGGTTACTGGAGTCCATAGACCTCTACAGCGTAAATGCCGCCACCCACCTTGAGATATGGGTTCTAAGGTCTCAGTTACAACGGATGCCGCACCTTTCAAACCGAAACGCATTACTGCTTCACGGCAGAAATAGTCAGGGCGGTGGTACCTATCCATGTGGACTCACAAGAGGTCCTACCACCAGTAGTTACGCAAAATTACGTATACAGCTGCCGTTAAACTGGTCGGTCCATCGTAACCGTGATCTGCCGCGCGGTCTTGTATGCTCTATCATGTCCTACAGCACAAGGCGATTAACCGAGTCATCATCCCGTTTGCGACACATGTCCGAAGAAGTGAGAATGCGACCCTGTACGATGGAGGATAGACGTTGCTTGTTTCAGAGTTACTACTATAGAATTAATTGACTGATTCGTTCGAGATTATTCTACTCCGATAAAAAAAAACTAAATGCATACTTAGAAAACGTAGTACATTTCAAAACATTAAATTAAAAACTTGTGATGCGTATTGAATATTTATTTAATAATACTTAAACAGCTATTGTACATTGAAGACAAAACATAGCGTTTTATCAAGAATCAGCAGAGTCTTGCCGACTTCACAATTGTAATTTGAATAAAATACTAATATACTTGAGTCAGGGACGGATTTGCGTCTAGGTCCCTGAGGCCCAGACCTAAGGCGGCATGATTTCAGGGGCAGCAAAGTTTTTAAATTCCAAAATTTTAGAGACGATAAAAAGTAAAGACAGTCTCCTTGAAAATGAGTTCAGATTATTTTTTAAAAAATTAGTTATTTATAAAGTTATGTTAAATTTAAAAAAAAATCAAATTAATCAAAAATAACCAAAATTAATAATATTATTCTAACATTAAGGGCGGCACGATAAACAGGGCCTAGGGTGGCTGAGATCAAGCCTAAATCCGTCACTGCTCAAGATGTACTTACTAACTGCACAAAAAATAGTTTCCACATGCAAACGACCGCGTTTTGGGAATCTTGCATTTATATTCAACTCACAACTTCTGAGTAGAATTCTGTGTCGTTTTTAGGGATGTCACTAAATGTTTATTATGTACTAATCTTTATGAATGTTCACATTTATTTATTAATTATTATTACCACTACATAGTATAAAATAAAGTCGCTTTCTCTGTCCCTATATCCGTATGTATGCTTAAATCTTTAAAATTACGCAACGGATTTTGATGCGGTTTTTTTTAATAGATAGAGTGATTCAAGAGGAAGGTTTATATGTATAATAACATCCATTAAATAGTGTAAAAATCAATAATAAATTACATTTTCCGAAGCGAAGCGAGGGCGGGTTGCTAGTAAATTTTAAAGTTATAATATTGACGGACTTGCTGGTCAATAGTTAGAGCCCCTGAGCGTTGCGTTCGATTCCGTATGTTTATCAGTCTCTGGTGCCAATAACACAGGGAATCCTGAATGGTAGCCGGATGACCGTGCGTGATTATTGTTATTATATTGCGTCTAAGCAATGGAATTTTAAACATCATATCATAACATCAATACTATAATTCACGTGTTTTAAAATAACGACTACATCTATCGACATCAATAACAATCGACAAAAATAGATAATTGTAGATCGTTCAAATACTCTACTATACGCTAGGGTTCAGTGACAAACGAGTCCAGCTTTTATCCGAAACGTGGACCTCCACGACGATATGGACCTAGAGTCCATCAGTAAGTACATGCAATCGACATCATGCGCCATTTCACGAAGGCGGCACGACACGACAACCCTCTCATCGTGACCGCCGGTAACTACATTCCCGATCTTGTGGACCGAATGGTAAACAGTCGACGTCGCCCAAAAAACGTCATTTCGAATCCTCCCGATCCACTAACGGTGCTTTTAGGTACCTTAAGCACCAGTCAGCGTTCTAGTCGAAGCCGTCTCTTGCGACGAAAGGCTCGGCGAGTAAATTAACCCACAGACACAGCCTACTGAGTTTCTCGCCGGATCTTCTCAGTGGAACGAGTTTCCGATCGGGTGGTAGATTCTGCGTAGCACTGCTTACGCTAGGGTTAGTGTTGGCATCGTCGTCAGGTTAGAGCCCCGTGAGCTCACCTACTAGTTCGGTGAATCTAGAATAACCCCTCGAGGTTACTAGGATAGGAAAAAAAAAAAGAATCCAGCTCTACTAAGCATAATGCAAATCGTAATATTTTAAGTATTTTTTTCTATGATCTATGATCTAGTTTTGTTCATGATCATGTTTTCTATGATCTAGTGCGCCAGCCCTACGGCACCTCAAACGTAACGGATCGCATGCTAATACAAGTTCAAGAGAAAGGTCATAAACACACACGGAATATTACCGCGTTTCAATTTTACATTCAATTCTTCGTAAATAGCCTTTTTGAAATCGATAAAGCTGTCTGTGGCAACAACAATCGCATGTGATCGGAATAGGGTTCTTCACTTTCTTCATGGGACTTCATTAAACAGTGTGGGAAAAATGTAGATGTAACATCACTTGAAACACGTAGTGGATAATAAATATTCAAGTTGTAAACATAACAACACTAAACTTTTTGCCTTTGACCCGTCGATATGTTTTCTTTGGGTTTTGTATAGCTGTCATATGTGTGTACGACTTGTGTAATTAGCCGATCGTGCATTTTGGTCCCGATTATGTTCCGTCAAGTGATGTGTAGTTTATGCTTCATTGTCTCAAATACTAATTTTTTTTTTTTTTTTTATTGCCCTTGTAGGCAGACGAGCATACGGCCCACCTGATGGTGAGTGGTTACCGCCGCCCATGGACTTCAGCAATGCCAGGGGCAGAGCCAAGCCGCTGCCTACCGCTTAATACTCTCCACAAGCCTCGTTTGAAGAAGGACATGTCATAGCGCTCGGGAAACACCGTGGAGGGGAGCTCATTCCATAGCCGGATGGTACGTGGCAAAAATTGCTGTCCGGATCCCTAGTTCGGGCCTTACAATTGAGACGCTTCTTTGGGCAGTTGCAAAGTGATTTCAGACCAATTGTTTAGTATTTATAAATGGTTCTTGTCAGAAAATTCTAATTAAAATATCTCGGGTGCAGCAGAACTGCTGGGGACCACCAATCTTCAGTCAAGCATGCTTATTGAATACCGGTAGCCTCGTTCCCCCATCGAGAGGTATAAAAGACAAGTATGCTTAGTGCGAGTTTTTTAACTTCTCGATAGCGTAAAAGTTAACTCAAATTTGTATGGAGTTGAACATCGCCCGTGGCACACTTTATCCAATAATTACGCACAAGCACAATTGACGAGTTTTCTCTCTGTTGTTTAGTTATGTGGAACAGCTCATGTCCCACCTGGTGTTAACTGGTTACTGGCGCTCATAGACAATAAATAATGTAATTATCGTCACATATCTTGAGACATGAGTTAGATTTTCTTTCCCTGCCTATTCGATGGTAGCCCAGGAGGCTATGCCAGCTTCCCACGATCGGGGCTCGCGGCATCGAGCAAAATCTTGCATTTATTGTATCCAGTAAATATCCTCACATAGGGAACGGTGACTCTTAAACTAGAAACCCGAAGCGAACTCAGCAAAACCTTCCTGCTGTTAGTAATGGTAATTAACCAATTCACTTTGAACACTCAGTACTGTATTAAATCAAACAACAAAATACTTTGTAGGTATTATTCAACAACGCTATATCCGTTTTCGTTGTATTTAATTAAATACTATGTATACTATATTAAATAATTAGTAGTCATCGTGGCCTAAAGGATAAGACGTCCGGTGCATTCGTGTGTAGCGATGCACCGGTGTTCGAACCCCGCAGGCGGGTACCAATTTTTCTAGTGAAATACGTACTCAACAAATGTTTACGATTGACTTCCACGGTGAAGGAAATAACATCGTGTAATAAAAATCAAACCCGCAAAATTATAATTTGCGTAATCACTGGTGGTAGGACCTCTTAGGAGTCCGCACGGGTAGGTACCACCACCCCGCCTATTTCCGCCGTGAAGCAGTAATGCGTTTCGGTTCGAAGAGTGGGGTAGCCGTTGTAACTATACTGAGACCTTAGAACTTATATCTCGAGGTGGGTGGCGCATTTACGTTGTAGATGTTTAAGGGCTCCAGTAACCACTTAACACCAGGTGGGCTGTGAGCTCGTCCACCCATCTAAGCAATAAAAAAAAACTTAATCGCAAAATAACGACTACGCGATTCCACAGAAAACGCGATTCACTTATTACAAAAATTCCAATCCCGTTTTATGACTTTGGACCTCACACAAGTCCGGCAATATAGACGATGTACGGACTCATTTGTCACCGGAAATAGTGTATTTGTTATCATATCTCAAGGTGGGTCGCTGTAATCATATTGAGATGTCAACTTACTCGTGTGACAACTTAAATCCAACTATATAGGCCGTAAAATTTTTCAGCAAAATGTACAATATATGTGTGTATGTATATATAATAATATGTTGTATGTGTTTATATATACTAGTGGCCCCGCAGTAGTCGAGATTCGACTATAATTAATCGAAATTATAAGCTTAAACATTATTATGGTTCTATTGTCAAACACTAAATTCGATAAAATTATCACCGAATTCGCGAAAACTGCACTATAGGTCAATAATATTAATGACAAACCTACGAATAAATAGACTTATTATTTATTCGTGACAAACAATATTAATCTATTTTCAATTCGACCACAGACTTTAAACAATAACAAAAGTTTCCAAATTGACAGTAAACAAAGAGTATATTTTTATGTATGTGTTGTGTCAAATACATCGTAGTGTGCGTAAAGTTTTCTTTATTGATTCAATGTATATTTTATGCATTATTTAAAAAAAAAATTAGGATTGTGCACTTCTTCTCTATATTCTCTATACTAATATTATAAAGAGGAAAGATTTGTTTGTTTGTTTGTTTCGAATAGGCTCCGAAACTACTGGACCGATTTGAAAAATTCTTTTTCCATTAGAAGCCGACATTGTCCCTGATGAACAAAGGCTACTTTTTTTTTAATTTTTTTTATTTTATTTTTTTGGTTTCATTTGTGTTTTAATGTTTCCGAAGCGAAGCGAGGGCGGGTCGCTAGTTCTCTATAAGTGTGGAAAATTTCATACTCCTCCGTCTGTGCAATTTTCGTAGAAAGGGATACAAAGTTTTTGCTTCACGTATTAATATATAGATATTTCAATTGATAGGTATACCGCGTGTAATTTGTTTCCTAGTGATTCTCGTCCACCTGATTGTTGTCGATAAGATCGCCAATTATACTTACTGTTTTGTATTAAGTGTTTTGCATATTTTATTTATTTTATATACAATAAAGCATACTCTCTCTCTCTCTCTCTTCCTCACTCATTCAAAATATCAACTAAATTAAATAAAAATATAAACTTTCACATGATCAGGATAATGAGAATCATAACGTGGGAAAATCAGATTATTATTTTGGTTTTATTGTTGAAACAACGTTATAACGTCACCGTTACCGGAGCCCATAGACATTTACAACGTAAATGCGCCACCCACCTTGAGATATAAGTTCTAAGATCTCAGTATAGTTACAACGGCTGCCCTACCCTTCAGACCGAAACGCATTACTGCTTCACGGCAGAAATAGGCAGGGCGGTGGTACCTACCCGCGCGGACTCACAAGAGTTCCTACCACCAGTAAGAAATTGGTATTATTGGTATTATATGCGATTGTGGAAATAAGAAAATTAATATTTTTATTAAACGAACTCAAAAGATTAATTAATTTGACGGATTCCATGTTAATACGCTTTATTGGCTTAGTCTGGCTCAGTATAGTTACAACGGCTGCCCCGCCTTTCAGACCGAAACGCATTATTGCTTCACGGCAGAAATAGGTAGGGCGGTGGTACCTACCCGTGCAGACTCACAGGAGGTCTTACCACCAGTAATTACGTAAATTATAATTTTTGCGGGTATGATTTCTGATTCAGCTAGGCACTGCTCTTGCTAGGGTTAGTGTTAGCAAATTCTCTTAGGTTAAGCACGTGAGCTCACCTACCGATCCTCGCGTTGTTGGTATAGCTCCGCAGGCTACCTACGATCAAGGGACAAAAAGGAAGATCAATCGAGCGCCCTAAATTTTCGACTTCAGTTTTGGTTTTATTCGTATTAATAAAAATTACGTATTTCACTAGAAAAATACGAAGATATCGTTCGACAATATCCGCGACAAAGATTAGATAAAAATAACAAAAATCATTTTGGTGAGCGAAACATGATATTGGGCTTTTTTTTTCACAACCGAACCTAGAAATGAGTCATTATTAAGGTAATGTAGTTGTAAACTGACTCACAATACTACTACAAGAACTCGACAAAAACAAATTCATTAAACTATAGACAATAAAAAAAATGCGAATTTCGATGGACACTTTTTTGTTGATGGTGTTTTTATAACCCTAAGGGCATATCTGGCTTTAAGCTGAACCCATAGACACTAGAAGGTGAACGAAAGGTTCACCTTGAAATTTAAACTGAATTCGATTATGGACTGTCATACCATAACCGCAATTGTGGCAGAAATGAGTAACGCCAACAAACCAAAAGAAAAAATTTAAAAACCTTGTGAAAATTTATTTTTTGGTCATGGCATGGCGCTTGCGTTCCTTCTACTATTCACCAATCTTGCGTTCAAAATCAAGAAAAGTATTTTATTAATTTATTTATGTATATCCTTATGAAAGTAGTCTTACAAGCAACGACCATGTTCTCAAATGATTACATTTATAAAATAGGCCTTGACATAATCGTTATTGCCGGTGGGTAAGGCCTCTATTGAACCTAGTTTATACTACTATATAAATAGTGCATTACAATCAAAAATGGAGACCATAAAACAGTTATATGCATCTGTCTTTTTTATTACTTATTTGTGTGGACGCGCTCACGGTAAATCTGGTGTTAACTTGTCACCCATGGTCATGGTATGGAACCCATAGGCATCAAGAACGTACATGCCGCCACCCACCTTGAGCCATAAGTCTAAGTCATAGTTTTTCAGCACAAGTGAGCTACAGCCGCAATACTGCCTAAATAACCGAAACGCATTACTGCTTCACGGCAGAAATAGGCAAGGTGGTGGTACATACCCGTGCGCGCTTACAAGACGCCCTACCACCAGTAAGATGCTTTCATAAAATTAAAGAATAAATCTTTTTTTTTTATTCAATACAAGATCGTGCTGTTCTGTGAAATAAAAACTTAGTACCGTCATATTTCAAGTAAGCAATGACAAAATTCTGGAAGATTAAATTTGAAAATCAATATCGTTTATTGTAAAAACATATTATTAGGCGGGCTTTTAAAACGTTCACATTCAAATACCTACGATTTGTTTTTAACGGCTTAAATACGGTAGCCCCGTGCACGAGAGGCCTAAGCGAACAGGCGAAGATATTGGAAATTAAATTCAGCACACCAGTTTCTTTTAAAAATTAAATGCAAGTTTATCATAAATTGATACGTTCTTAACATTGTAAATTGGGAAGGCTCAACTAGTGCATGTGTATTTGTTAACTTTTGGCCCACAAAGCTTAATAATGGAATAAAATAATACCTAATTTAAATCATTGAAAACCTTATAACTTTTCGTCGGGCAGCGATTTGATTGATGTCCATGATCAACACAGACAATAAAAGTAAAAAATTAAAATTGCAGACTCATTAATTTCATACCTACCATACTATTTAAAAAAATTACCGACATGTAACATTGAGTTACTGGAAGGTTTTTGCGATTAAAAACGTTAAATTAAAACTTTTATGGTAAGCAAACTTAGGTGCAGTACATAATTATAAACTATCTTCTTTGAAAGTTACTCGCTTGTTTAAATAACAGTGTAGATAGTAAACGTAGTACAACAAGATTTACACCGGGGTAATTACGATGCCGTAATGTTTCCAGTAATATGTCTCGTTGGCCGCCCGCTGGCAATCAATGTTCAGCAAGGGCGAGATGCATAGCCGCTGGGTAGCAGATGACGCTTCAAATAGGTAGAAATAGGGTCAGTGTTGTGTCGTTGATCCGAGGCAAGTTACGGGGCGGGGCCTACAGCGACCCGCGCACCCCACCGCACACAGCACACCAGCCTGAAGCCTGTGCCATTCCATTCCGCACCCGACACGAGGACGTAGCGCACGTCCGTACTCACGACCGCGACCGACGCGCCGCGCGCCCGCCATGTTTGACGTTTTCGGCTCCGTAAAGGGGCTTCTCAAGCTCGACTCTGTGTGCATCGACAACAATGTGTTCCGCTTACATTACAAAGCCACCGTGATTATCTTGATCGCGTTCTCGCTTCTCGTCACGTCGCGACAGTACATCGGTGACCCGATTGACTGCATCGTTGATGAAATCCCGCTCGCCGTTATGGACACGTACTGCTGGATATACTCTACTTTCACCATCCCGAACAGACTTATCGGCCGCGTCGGAAAGGATTACGTGCAACCCGGCGTCGGCCCACATGTCGAAGGACAAGACGAAGTTAAATATCACAAATATTATCAGTGGGTTTGTTTTGTGTTATTCTTTCAAGCAATCCTGTTTTATGTTCCCCGCTACTTGTGGAAAACGTGGGAAGGAGGCCGCATCAAGATGTTGGTCCTGGATCTTAACTGTCCCATCGTTGAAGACGAGTGCAAGTCGGGTCGTAAAAAGCTACTTGTCGACTATTTTCACACGAACTTGCACACTCAAAACTTTTACGCTTTCCGATTCTTTATATGTGAAGTTCTCAACTTTATCAACGTAGTGGGTCAAATATTCTTCATGGACTTCTTTTTGGACGGAGAATTTTCAACTTATGGCAGTGACGTGGTCAGCTTCACAGAAATGGAGCCCGAGGAACGCGTGGACCCGATGGCCAGAGTGTTTCCTAAAGTAACTAAATGCACCTTCCATAAATACGGTCCATCCGGTACGGTGCAGAAATTCGACGGCTTGTGTGTTTTGCCATTAAATATCGTCAACGAGAAGATCTACGTGTTCCTCTGGTTTTGGTTTATGATACTATCTATCCTGAGTGGAATTTCTTTGTTATACCGCATGGCCGTCGTCGCTGGACCCCGCGTCCGTCTCTACTTGCTGCGCGCACGCAGTCGCCTCGCGCCACAAGAGCAAATCGAAGCCGTAGCCCGCAAGCTACAGATCGGCGACTGGTTCGTTTTGTACCAACTCGGGAAGAACATTGATCCACTGATTTATAAAGAACTGATGACCGAGCTAGCGGAGAAGTTTGAAGGAAACGACAAAGTATAGTTACGCCGGTATATTAATGAAGGACAGTTAAGTTTGGGTCGTCCGTGTGACGTGTTAGTGAACGAAGGTCCGGTCCGCGTCTCGGCCGCTTTACTTGCGTCCGTGGCGCGGACCGGGCGAGGCCGCCAAGTCGCCAGACGAGGCGGAGAATGACCCCATCGGCCCACTACTCATTGTATTCCAGAAACGCTTTAAAATTATGACGCCACCGGCTCCGAGTGGTCCTGACTCTTCCAAGCGCAACATTTTGACTGAATCGTGCCACTTGCGCGAGTGCATTTAGCATAACGTTTTGGAATGTTTACTAATAGTCGTAGCCTTTAGGTAGATCTCGTGCCTTCGTTTTTTATTGTATTATTATACGTGTGCGAGTGTATTGTAATTTTGAAGGGATGTCTCATTGTGATATGTAATTATTATTAATCTAAATAAGTGTTTAACGTGAACGAGATTGAAAGAATGGACAGCTAGCTTATTGCTGCTTAGTTTAGATAGGTAGTTATCACTAATGTCTTTGTTATCGAATGCTATACTCGATACGATAAATTAATCGAATTCGACAATACTGTAATGTTTTACTGTTTCATAGGTACTTGTGTATTACATTGATAAATTTAGTCATACACGGTTGATATATTTTCTGAATATATTTACTTCGAAAAAAAAATTGTTTTGTTTCATTCTAATTCCTCTAATGAGTGGACTAATAGATTAATGAGTCATGTTAATATTATGATAACAATGCATGATACCTTACGTTGTCACACAAAGAAACCGCTAAAGTGTACAGTAACGCCATCTATAGTTTACGGACTAAAAACAACTTTTATAAACGTAAATGCGAAAGACAGATGTCGCTAAACTATTTTAATATTTTATTGCATTTTTAACGTAAACGAATCACAAAAATTATAAAATTTTCTTTTTCATTTCATAACGAGGATAACTAACTTTCTGTACCAGTATACTAATACAAAAAAAAACTATTTAATACAAAGTGATGCAAATTTCCTTGATTTTAACAAAAAAGTTATTAATTCCGAAGAGAATTACTATTACCTCGAAAGCGTTGAGCCCATAGCGAAAGTTTAAAAGTATTGGTTAGAGGGGGATAGAAGATTAAGATCCAGTTACAAACCTGCCATATTCAGTAATAACATAAAATTATTAAAGCGTGTACATTTAGTTAAAAACACGTCTCATTCAAATCTTTCAACCAATTCAATAAGGTTATGTTATTTTGTAATTAGCGCTCGTACTCAAATATTAAGTGTAATAAATATGTTAATAACAATTTAGGTACCGTAAAATGGGGCGATTAGGGACAAATTCCAACTTTATGAGCAATTTTAAGGTAGTTGTTGATGTATATAATGCTATATCAGGATCAAAATGATTGAGTCTTGGGGGCATCTTTGTTGTCTAATTTAAAATTATGCAACTAGCATTCCAGTTTAAGCAAAAAATGCAAAAATAGGTGTAATCCCTATTTACCCGAAAATTGCGGTTAATTGGGACGAAATGAGAAATTTGCTAGGGTTGGCACTACTTTTATTTTTATATATAGTTTTAATTTATTTATTTATTTAGTTGCACCAACAAAGTGATCATCAATAAAAAAAATTGAAAAACTGACAAAAGTACATGGCAGACATCACCTCAATTATAGGTGCAATCGACAGTGCATTAACAACAAAAAATATAATAGTGGGCTTTCTTAGAAACGGTTTATATTTCTCCGTTCTTGGTAAGTACTTAGGGGCTGATATTTCTATCTGGGTTAAGAGATTAGGTGTGTCCGTTATTCTATGGATTAATCAGATGAATACCCCCACTCTGAACAAATATTAAATATTTTATTATGTATTACTTAGACATTTTTGTCCACCTTGAGATTTCATTGATCTTGTTACATGTCTCTGCAAAATTGACTTACTTATATTAAATTGCTTATCTATTTCAACTAAAGACTTATTCCCAATTTCGCTTCGAATAAACCAGATTTTTACCAACAAATTTAAAAAATATTGTTATAACTACATAGACAACCCTACAAACCTGTACCTATTTATACTTAGGTCGTTTCCATTTCACGTATTCTCATCCCAATTGACCCCTTTTTCGTTGTTATTTGTACCTAAGACGTCCCCAATATCCCCAAAAACAACAGATTTTTACATGTATTTTTATTTAATTAAATACATTAAAACCAATAACAACTGAGACTTATCTTTAATATATATGCTGGTTCAAACACTAAATAACGTTTATAAATCATAGTCGTCTTCTATTATTATCAAATAAATAAAAGAGAGCAAAGTTTCTAGCACTAAAATAATTACCACCACAGGAAGTTAATTTGAAACGCGATTTTTTATAAGTTAGCAGCTATTATCATGCATATTCAGAGTTGTTTTGTGAACTTTCAACATTCTACTATTAAACTACAAAAAATGGAAGATTTTGCAACGAATATAAAACTTATATTGAGCGTCGAAAGATTTTCCCGGTTTTTTCCCGATTCGCCTCTCAATCCCTAATCGCCCCATTTTACCGGTAATTCAAATTTTTTACTTTGACTTTTGTTGACCACAGATTCGTTGTTATCCTTTTGAACAGGCAAAAGGATCTAGCTTAAACTTCTCTATTATTTGTAATAAATTAGAACAATATACAATTCGTAAAGGGGAAATTAAATGGATTTATAGGAAACGGATTGAAACTATATGAAATGAAATAACCGATCACTAAGCTATTTGTGAGAAATCACTATATTGATGCAGTAGTTGAAATGAGTCGTCTATTATCAAAGGCGGCAATCTGTGCATTTGGATAAAAAAATGTTATTGATATGTCAATACAGATTGATTTGAATATAATCGTCTCCTTCAAAGAATACGGTTCAAAACCTGCATTAAATAAAGGTTGATATTTAACCTGTTATTTATCTAAGATGTCGTTCAGAAGAGTTTTGTGACTGCCAATGGAATACAAAGTCAATAATTCGTTTTTCTGATTTACCAATAATTGTCCAAAAGTCACATTGCCGGCTTTGATAATAGTCGACTCAAATACAAGCCAAAACAATTTCCAGCTTTAAAATTCTAAGAGGTCGAATCTCAACTTAGTTACAAGTGCGGAATGTATGAACCAAAAAAATTTAAATAAAAGATAAGTTATAAAATAAACCGTGCATCAGGAAATTTGAATTATTTACGATATTCACCGGTACATATTTATAAGACATAATTGTTATTTGTAGACCTTGAAAAAAAAATGATGTTTCTAGAGCCTAGAAATCACCCGGCTTATCTCTATTAATTTGTCCACCGCTTATTGGTTCTTATCATAAACGTCCTGAACAACTAACAAGTATTTAAGTAATGGAAAAAATCTAATTCAGAAACAATTATTACGCTTATCAAGCGTAAATAGCAAAGTACAATATATGTTTGATGCGATAAACGCAAGAAGCAAAACATATGAGCAGTATTATGATTACAACAAGGACAAACGTGTCACCGTCAGTACCTGGTTACAAACGATACGGTTATTTAGTTTTCGCATACTGTTTATTCGGTGAGTAGATTTTAATAACATTTTATTCACAACAATACAGAAATATAACGATTCCGTGGACGGCTCTCTAAATAGATAAATAATTTTATGTTTCAAGTTTGCGGATTCACAACAATGAAGATCCCGTTAATCATCACGCCACAATTCCAGTGTTCCAAGGTCCCTGCAAGCCACCGTTGGAGTGTATCTTGCGATCTTTCGAATAACGTAAAGTAAAGAATTCATTTCATAATAAATACGAGTTTGTTTCCAAAATTTCAGGAGTCCGTTTTCAGTTTACAGAGAAACCACTAAAAAGAGGGTCTCACTCTTACGTCATCAGCGCGTCATTAGCGTCATGTACTGCAGCTCCCACACCCACGCAGTTCAACAGAAGCTATCTACAGCAGTCAAATCACAGCAAACCAGCATTGCAGCCTTAAAATACAGTTCGTAGCGGACATTGCTAACTTACTCGTACTTACTAACACGACCAGAGGCGGCTTTACCTATGGTGCAAGGTATGCGTTGGTAACCCTTAGTAGAGGGTGCTAAGGTAATGATCACACACTGGCTCTACGTGGGCTAGAAACGCCTTTGGGCACGACTTCCTATCCTGGTGAAGAGTAATGTAACGCGGTACAATCTTAGAATAGAATAAATTTTCCAAAAACCGAACCTTCTAGAACAACTGCTTCTAGCCTCTATACATCTTTTGCAATATGTGTGCTCATGGACTCATAGCTCAGTTCATATTAAAGGCTTGAAGGATTGACCTTAGAGAATTAAACCGAGAGGCGAGACAATTAGAATGTATTCATCCTGCATACAAAACGCGCCAATATTGAGGAGCAGAAAGAAGGACCTATGCAGGAAACCTCAAAAACGCAGAGCTTGGTTTTTTTCCGAGTACTGCACGAATAAGTACATAAATTATGAAAAGAAATGGCACAGTAAATGATCCGCCCAGGCTCCAGCTTTGCATGAGTCAGGATAGTGCTGAGATTAAAGTAAAGAAAACATTACATTAATGCATATATTATATTGTGTAGTAGTCAGAACATTCTTCTTTCTAGTAGAATTATTTCCAACCAGAACCTTGTTTACCAAAATTCGCATTTGGTGGTTCGATATTTCCAAATTTCCTTTCATTTACTAAAAGGACAAGTTTGTAGCCCCAGCGAATTAGGTTCTGAGTTCATCAATATATTTACCAGTCAGGACAATTAATGATTGCAAATATGTACATATTTTATGCACTTTCTTTCTGACTGTCCAATGCATAAATAGTAAGGAAACAGTACTCTTATATGCAATGTGCCTAACTATTTAGACACTAACTATTTATTAGATTAACATTAGATTTGCACACGTGCACATCACCTGCTAGTTAAGTTGACGGATTGTTAATCGTTATGTGTCGACAATATGCGAACAGACGACAGTCTGTGTTTATTAAACACAGGCTGCCTTCATTAAGCAAACAATAACTCGTCATTTCAACAGAAAATACTTTACAAATCAACTCACAGGATCATACACGATGATAACCCCCCTATTTTCGTGATTATGCATATATTTCTACTTCATTCACCTGTGATCCATTCATCCACACTACTTAGAACCGCTGCGTTCATCCACAATGCCTTTCTAGGCATATTTTCTGGGACATGTCACCCGGCTTTAATATGGGAAGTTCATCATTCACTCGGTTTTTCTCGAGAGTTATGATGTGTCTTTCTTCGACGAGGTTCGAACGAGGTTTGCAAAGAGTACACAGCGCTTAGCAGTGGTTTGACTATCGCCCAGCATTGCTGACGTCCATTAGCAATGGTAACCCTTCACCAGCAGTTGCGGCGCCCATCTTTTTTTTTGCTCACGACCTACCTGGTGTTAAGTGGTTAGCGGAGCCCATAGATAACTAAGACGTAAATGCCGCCACCTACCTCAAGACATACGGCTGCCCCACCCTTCAAACCAAAACGCATTACTGCTCCACAGTAGAAATAGGCAGGGTGGTGGTACCTAGCCATGCGGACTCAAGATGTCCTACCATCAGTAAATCTGCCTACAAGAGCAATAATAAATCAAAAAACCTTTATAATTCTCATCTTTACATCGCATTTAGAATAATTCTTGTGTTCGCAAGGGTAACCATCGTAAAAGCTCTAAAGGATGCGATCTAGTCTATTAGAGTAAAGGTTAATATGTCTCAGGGCAATTCACTTTTAGAAAACAATAAATCACTTAGGCACCGTCTACTTAAGATAGAATCGTTCATCCCTTAAACTTCCAAGTCCCCATATGCCGCCCAACTGTTGTACAGTTTCGATTACCGCCAATAAACTGGGGAGCACGATTTATTTATATGCTATGGCATCTGTATTATCTGTAGGTATAGTATCTGTGTATGATATCAGTATTTTGAGCCATACCGTCTACGTCTATTTCAGCCACAATTCCACTTTGCCTTCCGGTTTGAATTGCAACAGCCGTCAAACGATATGACTATCCGACCTTATATCTCATGGAGGTTGATAGCGTGTACATTGTGATATCATCGTCTGGGCTATAGTGACCACATAAGAACGTATGGTACTTCCTCTGCCCATCTATAGCGATAAACTATCAACAACTACCTCGAACTAATGAACATACGGTATGAATACAGACGTGCTTTATTGCCAGTACACAAAAATGGAAGCGTCTGTTCACACAGGATCATCCGCTCATTAAGTCGTAAACTGCACAGATCGTTAGCAGCAGTTACGTGGCTATAAAATTTCTTAATGCCTCTTTTGAAATATGAAAATACCAGACTGGCGACAGGATATCATTACGTAAATAAACAATTATTATGAAATTTTAATTATATTGCACTAAACCTTAGCTCAGTGGAAAACTCGATCAAAAATTTCAACGCTCGATAAAGAGACCAAAACAAGAAGTAGTACAAGATCACTGATTATGATGAATATTATTGATTTTAGAATAGAGTTTTACGTGGGAAAGCGAGCAGTAAAGTTTTGTAAATTATTTCAGCTTAATAACCCTTTAATATTAATTTCGTATAAATTTGCAGAATAGTGGAGAAATTATACAAAATTGTGAACATGGCTGATTTAATTTAACTCCACTTTCATCGATTCAATTTCACAATTATTATTATTGATTTTTGTGTTTTTTCCCCTACCTATTCACCGAAGCTGCTCTTCTAGCTACGCTCGAAATTTTTGTTACATTTCACTATTCGTACAATAATTTAGCCTTTGTTCCAAAACAATTGGCAATATGGGCTTTGTTTCTTTTGCCTATGCAATAGACAAACCAAAAACAAATTGTGAGTTATGTCATGGGAAAGTGCTGACTTTATAAAAGTAATGATTTCCAACATATATGTAGATTTTTCCAACTGAATTATTTCAAGAAATTTCTAAAATCAGAGATTTTGTTGTGATTATTTCGTTACGTTTTAGTTTGCCTTGCACATAAATTAACTTTAAATTAAAACATATATGTTTCTAATTACTGGACTATGTATTTCCAAACAACCTAACATTTTTTTATTAGCAAATAAATACGTTAGGAGAAGTGGCAATTAAAAAATGAAATAAAATTATAGAAGCTCGATTTCCATATTACGATAAAGAACTAAGAAAAAATTGTTGCAAAAATATAAAAAAATCGTCATGTCCAACATGAAATCAACAATTTGAAACATCGATTATTCTTCAGCAGTATTGTGCAGTTGTGTTTACGTTTACGTGACTAATCTGATAGGGACTTTTTGGCGAGAACGCGAAGAGCGGTGATGTGTGTATTGTTTTATTTTGTCCATTTAGTGTTTCTTCAGGTTTAAATATGTAATAACGGTGGTTTATGAACTGTTTAATATTTATGAAAGTGCACAAATGTGCGAAAATGAAACAAAGTCACTGGACGTAGCTTCTCGGGATCCTCTAAAAAGTCCACAGAAAAAGTCTCAGTAAATAACCACTATTTTACTGAGATTTTATTTCATCCCATATCATCTCATCTCATTCATTTAATTTCATCTCAGTTGATTAATTTGGGCTTCCTTCGTTTTTTATTATTCATATACTGTCATCATTCATCATTATCCTGCCCTTCACCCAGTCACCTGGGGTCGGCGCAACATGTTTTCTTCTTCCATACTCTTCTATCATATACCATTTCTTCGCTCACTCCTCTCTTACCCATATCGTCTTTCACACAATCTATCCATTTCTTCTTAGGTCTACCTCTTCCTCTGTATCCTTCCACATTCAAAGTTAACACTCTCCTCCACCAGCCTCATTTTCATTTCGACTCATCACATGTCCATACCATCCCAAACGCGCACTCCTCAGCTTCTCTGTCACAGGTGCCACTTTCCGACTTCCTCTAACATATTCATTCCGTATTCTATCCATTCTCCTTACTCCACACATCCATCGCAACATTCGCATCTCTGCTGCATGCAATCGCCTTTTATCCGCCACTATTATTCATATACTGTAAATAATTAAAATGGCGAACTAAAAAAATCTTATTACTTGACGCTGCCTAATGCACAAACCATGCCGGAGCCAAAAAATAAAGATAAAGAAGTACTATAATAAAGTGCCTTATTCACGATCCATCTTGCTGTACGTCCCGCCAAGACCATGCACGATGCACGATGCATTTAGCGCTTTATTCACGATCCATCACGGCTGTACGTCAGCTCAAGGCCGCAATTAATAATAATTATCGACGTACGTCAAGCCTATTCATGATCCTTTTGCATCGTGCATCGTGCATGGCCTTGGCGGGACGTACAGCAAGATGGATCGTGAATAAGGCGCTTAATAAATTAGGTAATCTATGCTCTTAATTTTATCTATGGGTTTTAACATGTATTGGGACTTTTTGGCGGGAACGCGAGCAGTGAAGTTGTGTGATTTGTTTTATTTTGTCTATTTAGTGTTTCTTCAGGTTTAAATGTGTAATAACGGTGGTTTATTAAATGTTTAATATCTGTGAAAGTGCACAAATGTGGGAAAATGAAACAAAGCTACTGGACGTAACTTCTCGGGTTCCTCCAAAAAGTCCACTGAAAAAATCTCAGTAAATGACCACCATTTTACTGCGATTATATTTCATCCCATATCATCTCATTTCATTAAATTTCATCCCAGTTGATTAATGTCTCAAATTAATCATCTTCATTTCATTTCACTCCATATTATCATTTTTCATAAAATTAAGAATATAAAGTAAAATAAGACATGACTTAAAGGTCTTAGTTACCAGGTCATAAAATCTCTTAAAAAAAATAGTCTATGGGTTTTGGATTTAATTTCTTTTCTTTCAGTTGTAATAAGATTCCAATAGTGCATGTCGTAACCAAGCCTGTCCATTAATGTTAAAAATAAGCTCTGTATTTTAAAACTTTTAATTCATTTAATTGCACAATCTCGATAAAGTTACATATATTAAAAACCGTATCAAGATGGAAACCGATATCCCTGCGCATGTTGAAGAAACAAGCAGCAGTGACACATTCGTTCACAGGCTGAAAGAACTGTCACAAGAAGAAATAAAGCTCTTACAAAATCAAAATACACGTCTTGTACCCGAAACCAAAGCGACTAGATTGGAAAAAGATGCTAAACGCCATTGGGATTTATTTTACAAAAGAAACGAAACAAAATTCTTCCGGGACCGGCATTGGACTACACGTGAGTTTCAAGAACTGATTAACTTCGATCCTGAACAGCAAATAGTTTACTTAGAGCTTGGTTGCGGGGTCGGTAATATGGTATTCCCGCTAATCGAAGAAGGCTTTACAAACTTCTTCTTTTACGCGTGTGATTTTTCACCGCGTGCAGTAGAATTTGTCAAACGTAACAGTTTGTACGACCAAAACCGCATGAAGGCTTTCTGTGCTGACTTAACCACAGAAGATTTATTCGAAAACATCCAGGAGAATTCAATAGACATCGCGAGTTTGATTTTTGTGTTATCTGCAATCCAGCCGGCTGCTTGGGCCCACGTGGCGGCGCTGTCTTACCGTGCTTTAAAACCCGGGGGCGTATTGCTCTTTAGAGATTATGGGAGGTATGACATGGCCCAGTTACGCTTTAAACCTGGACATAAAATTGCTGACAATTTCTACATGAGACAAGACGGAACTAGGTAATCAATCTGGACATTTTATCCCCTTTACAATGTCTTACGATTATTAAACTTAAAATATGAACTTAGTTATATCATTTTAGATCAATAGTAATAAATAATTTGGTTACAGGAGCTATTATTTTACGGAAGAAGAACTACTCAAACTTTTCACTAATGCTGGTTTCATGATCCTCACGAACACGTACGTGCAGCGCAGGACTGTAAATTTTAAAGAAGGCATAGATGTACCGCGAATATTTGTACAAGGAAAATATAAAAAACCTTCAAATGGTAAGATCGACTTCTCATTTATTTTCTCAAAACTCAAAGCTTTTCTCAAGAATTAAACTCAAACATAATTACAAATGAAGTTGAATTTCAGAGCCATGAAGGCTTACAATTGCTTATAGACATCACCAGGCTACCTTTGTAAGGAAGAATTAAATATTTCAATTGGTTAAGAATTCATGCCAAAGTCTTATTTAGGTGGACAGTGTCATTAACATTGTATTATATTTCATCTATTTTGTGTTATGGTGACCACTAAACATCTTTTGCCATCTATTCCACCTGTTAATTCTAATCATCAAATATTAAATGATGAAAAATGCTAACCATTGATTAAATAATGATTTGCATGTATTATTAGCTCTATCTGAATAGTTACATCAATTCCATTACAGTATTGAGTTTGTTAAATGCTTTAACCATTATTACTCTTTTTACAGACTGAAACAACTTGCAATTCCATTGAATGATTTATTGAAATGGTAAGTTACAAATATTTTACACTATAAATATACTCCTTTTAACTTGATTCAACTAATGTAGCATATGATGTTATCGCAGTGCATCTGAAAACCTCTGGTTGACTCGTAGCTGGCTATATTTTAGAATAGGGCTCTAATTGGCATTTCAATTTAATTAATTCTAATTATGGTAATGGAAATTTGTAATTTAATGTTTTTTTTTTCTTCAAAATTTTAGCATAGGGTGGCTTGCTATGAGGTCGGATGGAAACTATGCTTTTAAGGCAATCTGATTAAAAATAATAAGCAAATTATACCTTGAATTATTGATTACATTTAGTTTAACATATCTTTTTCTTTGGTTGCAGATTATTTATTTGAATAAACACGGACTATGATAAGTAAGCAACTCGTTTTCTTGTAAAATTGTAAAGTATTGTATTAGATCAAGCAACTTGTGAGAATGTCATATTTGTCTATACTAAAATGTTACAAGAATGTGTAAATAGACCTTCCAACCAAGAAGGTCAATACCAAACCAAATACATACAATACCAAACACTGTTTGTAGATCACTACTCATTGCCTGTGCTCATTACTTGAGGCTTGCAAAAAAAAAAACTATGATCAACATAAAATTTTATGCTATTTTCTCTAAATGATGATTTCATAGTTCATCTGAATGCTATGATGTATTACTGTATTGTCTTTCGCTCCTATCTGATTGATCATTGCCAAACAACTATTTTTATAACCAATTGATAAATATATTAATTGACAATAACTTATAACCAGGTTACAACTGAATCGCTGTGGCCCTGGGACACAATAAAGTAAGTAACAGATAATATTTGACCTGAATTATTCATCTAAGTACAATTTATGTTGTTTATCTTAGTTTTGAAGTTTCAAATAATAGTAATTACTATTCAAGATTGAGTTAACTAAATCAGTTATTAAAACTGTTTGAGAGAATTAAATTCAAAAACTAATTTATGATGATTTCATAGTTCATCTGAGTACTATGATGTATAGCTATTATTGTCTTTCGCTCCTATCTGATATTAAAACACAAGTAAAGTAATTTATAAAATGATAACATGAATAGTAATTTTCATGCGTTTTTTTTGTTAACAGATGTCAGTAAAGAAAAGGGACACTTAAAACACTGAGCAAGCAAGCAACACATGGTGAGTTATAATAATATTTACGTACCACACTTGTAATTTTGTTTTTTAACTTATTACTAATAATAGTAATGAATAATATTTGTGGTATTCAATGAATACCTATTAGGTATGAAGGTATTAGGTATCCATGAAGTTTGAAGGCAACTTTACTTCAGAATAAAAATAAACTAACAGCTAACCATATTTTACATAATAGATAATCTTGAAGCTAACGAATGCCTAAACTCCTTTTTTATTGGTGACCAGTTATCTGTTTCCAGTACTGACTATCTTAGTTGATATAATGAGGGTAATTTCCTATATAATTAAATGTCGTACCATTCAATATAGATTTAATCCATTCAAGATATTCAATATCTTCAATACCTTAGAAATATGTTCAGTTCTCTTAATCCAAACTTACAAAATTTTATATTCGCTAGTTTGATGCTATTTGTTGCATCATAAAGTTGTGATTTATTATTGCAAGGTTAATAATAATGTTTTTGATTCGACTTTCTCATTGTAACTTTTGTTAAGATTATTTCATATCTAAAATGATGATTTCAGATAGGGACATCTGTATATTTGATAATGATGTTAACATAACTATCCGCACTGACTTTTATAATATATTTCTATAATATAGGATGTTGAGAGCAAACAAAAATTGTCTGTTATCCCTCTGTTTCAGGTAGATCATCGTCATCAATTTTTTTTATGTTTTCAAAACAAAAGGATATCTTTTTACAAGTAAGTTTGAAATTTTTGTACAACATAATAAATAATACAAAACAATTTATCGGAAACTTCAAAATTTAAAACATCAACATTTACCAAAGATTCAGTAAATTAAGTAATAATGTTGTAATAATAATACACAAAAGCTAGTAAGCATATTTTATAGATTAATTGCTTATGAATGCAAAATATACTTTATAAAGCCTTTGTGTATTTTGAAATATATCCCTTTGTATAAATTCTCCCTTATAATGTACTTGCTAGCTGTAATAATAGTACTTTGAAATAATATAATTCTCAAATAGCAATTTTAAATGATGATTACAGATAGGGACATCTGATGTTATAATGCTGTTAACATAACTATCTTCACTGATTATTATAACAAAGTCAAAAATGATATTGTGATATTTAAAATTAATTCATAATTGAGATTTTTTTTTTTCTGTTATAGATAAGACACAGTTTAACAAGGGACAATAACAACATTGCAGCATTAAGGTAAGAATTGAGAATTATGCATACTAGAAATAATCTAGTAATAATTGAAGACATGAGTGGATAAAGGGGATATGATACAATTTGTTAATTTTGAGAAAACTTGCAACAAACTTGTTACTTGTAATTTAATCTTCATACATAACTCCTTCATCATGTGCAATTTCCTTGTAATAGCCTTTAAATGTGCAGCTTTAAGGTCTAATATGGTTTATAGGCACATTAATACCTTCATTCAAAACTCAAAAATCTTAAAAATTGTATTTAACCCCTTCATCCGCTCGTGTCTTGAAATGATGACCGACCACTTCAGGTCTCCCTCAACAGAGTGAACCCAATATCAATCATGTTGACCAAAACATTAGCGTCTGATCATAAGTTCACATCTTATAAAATTAAACTTCACAAATAACAAATTATTTATTTATTTGTAATTTGTTTCAGGAAAAGTGAATAAAACGACAAAAATTGCACTTCGAGATAAGTGAGTAACTATTTGACATTAATTTAGATTTAGTATATTTCTTTTGGTTACTATGATGCCTATCCAGTTACAGTATTTTTTGAATGGTTACCTTTAGTAGCAAATTGTACTATTAACTTTTCCTGAACCCATTTGTGTGCTTGTAATACTGTGAAGATGATAAAGCTGTAAAAACCCAGCAGTAACTTCAGACTACAGTCTTATAAGATTATTCAACTTTGGACATGATGAACCGACCACTTCAGGTCTCCCTCAACAGAGAGAACCCAATATCAACCATGTTGACCAACCATTAGCGTCTGATCCTCAATAAAATAAAAACAATATAAATTGAGAATATAATGCATATAGTAGTACAATAATATTTTTTACATTACAGAAAAACCTGTCTGCTACTTCTTAACTGGTCTCAGAATATTTTAGACCAAGGTATGTATAATATGGATTCTAATGGAAATTAATTTTTATCACGTATGTCAAAATCATGACTATATAGAAGCGCTTTTAAAGAACCAATCAAAGATGAAACCGTTTGATCTATTATACATTAACTTATTGCTATAAATAAATAAAAAATGTCCAATCTATATTAAATTGTTACAAAAGCTGTAAAACATCATCAATGTTACAATGAAAATACTGTTCATATATATAACATGTATTGAAGTAAATATAGTATTTTTTTATATATTTGAAATGATGACCGACCACTTCAGGTCTCCCTCAACAGAGCGAACCCAATATCAACCATGTTGACCAACCATTAGCGTCTGATCTCAATATTCTAAATGCAAACAAAACTAAATTAGCAGAACAACTCACTTAATATATTTTCTTTTGCAGAACAACATTATGTCGTGCTCTGTAGATTAATCTTGAGAAAGGTAAGGTTCTTTAATTTTGGCCTAAATCTTGATCTTGGAAATTATAATATTTCTGCTACTAAGTAATTGAATGTATCCACATGTCTCAAATCGCATATAACAGCCCAAAACAGCGTAAAAAGTAAATTTAAAAAAACCTTTGAATGTCAGCACGTAAGTTGACGCCTAAAGGTCGTCTCACTGACTCCGTGGGCGCGCATCGCTAATGCAGCGCGTCCCGTCAGCGAGGCGCACATCGACGTGGAAACAAAACTGCCGATGCGTTGTTGCCATGGCCAAATCGGTTATAACAACCACAACATGCTATCTTTATTACTAGCGGACCCGACAGACGTCTTGCAAAAATTCATTCAAGTCTACCGTTTAGTTCCAGTATACATAAATAACTTAAATACAGACTGCAGCGCCATCTGCCGGGCTGATTTGTGGATCTAAACCATCCAGGATGCCGTCCAAACGCATGATTAATATTATAAATGTAATGTTTCTTGTTTCAGAAAGGCTGTTGAAAGTACTACGTAATAGAAGCTATTAGATTTATTTTTACATACAAAAATAAAGTTATTATTTCAATATTTCCTTTTTTTTTATATAACCCGCTTGTATGTACTTTAATCGTCACGTCATGATCTTTTGCATAGGTGATATTACTCCAATTTGATTGATTGCGTAAGCCAGCGTAAGGGAAAGCTTACATAGCACACATTTAGTATGATAAAAATGCTTTAGTACATATTCGATTCGTTTTGTATTTAAAACTAATACTGAATATAAAATGAAAAGTTGTAATTTGAAGGGAAATGAAATTACCATAGAAAAAAGATTTCTAATATAAATGTTGATCTAAATCTAAAAATACTAATATATAAATCTACAGTAGTTGTTACGGATTTTCCGTTATAACTACCGAAACATGCATCCGATTGACTTGAAACTTTGTATCCATGTAGAAAATACATGTACCTACTTAATGGATAGGCTAATATTCATATGAGTGTTGGACTCCCTACACCTGTTGCGGGGGCGTTAATAATGAGAATCTTTGTGGGGGTGAGAATAATGTTAATTTTAAATGCCCAGCGAAGCTGACGGGTACAGCTACTTATTATATACAACTATAGGATTAAGCCTGAGAAAGAATTCTTCTGGCTTAACTTCTGTGCGCCTTAAATTGTAACCTGGTTTTCTTCTTAAATGTGGTTCTTATGCAATCGTGGATTTCTTTTGGCTTGTTTGGCAGTAAGATATGAGCTAACGTAGATACCAGTTTTCTAGTATTTGACATTATTTATTGACATTATTAAAAGTAGGTAGGTACCGAAAAAGTCAAACGAAATTTTGCAGTAACCTTTTTTTTAACGCTGGGGAATCCATTTACGGATACCTGGTCGCGGGGGGTTTGCAGTAACCTAGTGCAATAATATTTGTTTTTAATCTCCTGCAAATAATGTAGTTAGGTACAGTAAAAGCTCTTTATTCGCGGGGTATATGTTTCGTAAGAATGCCGGAAAAGCGCATTTACAAAGGATATTCAGTTCGATACCAACCTACCTATAGATTACAATCCCTTTCATCAATGTGTACCGATGAAATCCATGAATATAGGATCGCATTTTTTTCTATCCGTCGATGAAGGAAGCGTGATTATGGAGCTTCTACTGTATTTATTAATCAACCGTTATGCTTCACATGCTCTGACAAATTGAAAGTGTTTAAATTAAAGTGATTCCGCTGAATTGATTTAGTATTTTAAGACTTGAGTAACAAGCGATCCTTGAAATTTTCAATATTTGCTTTAAGAATTGTTATTATACGGCTGACGTTTCAGTACGAGATAAAACGATAAGGCTTACCTATGCATCATGATAATCGTCTTATCGTTACTGCCGCTGACCACTCCCCAAATCCTGATCACGGAGGAGCCAGTCATCGTCGACGCCCTAGACACGTCCTTACGGATCCATCAGATCCAATAAACTTTGCATTAGACACCTTTGGCTCTAACACTAGAAGTAGGGACCAAGATAACCGTACTCGTCGAACTCTGAAAAGAGAGCAGCCTAACCTAAACATCAACCCGCTGAGTTTCTCAGAGTCGCGATTCCGATCCGGTAGTAGATTCATTCGCGAAGCAGCTACTTTTGAGTTGTTGGGTCTCCTTTGGAGGGGCTCGGGTAGCTATTAGCAAAACCCACCCCTCCTGACTGAGCCCTTGCTCGCCTACCTGCCCTGGTAAAACTGAAAAGGCCTCCGGGTCACCAGTAATCTCTCAAACAAACAAAAACGAGAAAAAAGGTGGTCGAGACATCCCCTTGCGAAATATAGAGAGTATTTAAAGCGTCTATCAAGAAATGCTGATCATTTTCTGCAAAAACGAGTCTTTGTAATATTTCCTAACAAATTAATCCCTACTGCCAACAGCAACTGGGGCTGTTTGATGTAGAGCGTTGTTATTCCTTTGACGGGTCAATACAGTAAGTTCTATTTACAGCATAAAAACAACCAGATCAATTTAGAAAATAATTTATTACTCAACACAGAAATTGCAACTATAAAAAGAATTTCCTTCTAGATGTTTCCATTTGGTGTCTCCTGCCGGCGATGATCCATTCGTAATCTCCACGCTTCGAGTCGAATGTCCCTTGCTGGAGCGAGATCAGCTTCAAAGTAAACCGAGGTCCTAGTTCGCACAACTTGGCGCGTTTTCCGTCTTTTGTAAATTCATACCTGGAATAAACAAATACATAGGTACACAATGCATAGCTTTTTACCAAGATTTTGTGGATAACATATTTTTAAGTATTCACTATATTACATTTAGTACTAGTTTTATCGAATTATTTAAGGGCGAAATGCAAACGAAAGGAAACTAGACAACATCGAACTTTAAGAGACAATTTTTATATGATCGAATATGCGGTAATTATTCGTCGCTTATAGAACACAATTGACTGTTAAAATATAAAAAAGATTCATGTAACCATCTCTAGTGTTGGTAGTTAGGTAGGTAAATACCTACTGTGATCTCGTCCACCAATCTAAGCAATAAGAAAAAATGCACATTTTGTTTTCTATATATTAATACGTGAAGCAAAAACTTTGTAACCCTTTTACGAAAATTGCGCGGACGGAGGTGTATGAATTTTTTTTTTTTTATTGCTAAGATGGGTGGGCGAGCTCACAGCCCACCTGGTGTTAAGTGGTTACTGGAGCCCATAGACATCTACAACGTAAACGCGCCACCCACCTCGAGATATAAGTTCTAAGGTCTCAGTAGGCGCCGTGCGGACTCCCAAGAGGTCCTACCACCAGTGATTACGCAAATTATAATTTTGCGGGTTTGATTTTTATTACACGATGTTATTCCTTCACCGTGGAAGTCAATCGTGACAATTGTAGAGTACGTATTTCATTAAAAAAATTGGTACCCGCTTGCGGGATTCGAACACCGGTGCATCGCTACATACGAATACACCGGACGTCTTATCCTTTAAGCCACGACGACTTCATAATTTCATAATTTCCCACGCTTATAGAGAAGGGAGTGCAGTAAAGTGTCTTGAAGCGTTCATATTGTATTGAATGTGGTGAGAATCAAATACATATATTATATACTTAGTCTGGCCATAAATACTGTTACAATTAAAAATAAACAAAATATTATATTTGAGTTTGGAATCTGTCATTTTTATATGATTGCTCATTGTGTTTTCTCATTTTGGCGCCAATACATTGTACAATATTTTGCGATATTAAAATGTCGCGTATTTTAAAAGATTACTTAGGACTTGCAGCCTATAAGAGACGTACCTACTGGTCATTTCTTAACTGATAAGTTAAAAGAGAATAGGGTGGTAAAATCGAAACAACTACTGAAGCGGTACGCAAAGGGAGGTCATAGAAAAAAATTGTTTACGGATGAGAATTTTTTTACAATTGAGCAACATTTTAATGATTATGATGATATTAACAAGCAAAATGACCGTATTTATGCTCAAAGCTCTAAGGAAGCTTCCCAATTAGTCGACAGAGTGCAACGTGGGCACTATCCGACTTCAGTGATGGTTTGATGGGGTATTAGCTATGAAGGAGTGACTGAGCCATACGTTTGTGAAAAAGGTATCAAAACATCGGCACAAGTGTATCAAGATACCATTCTTCAGAAGATAGTGAAGCCCCTTAACAACACCATGTTCAATAATCAAGAATGGTCCTTCCAGCAAGACTCGGCGCCAGGTCATAAAGCTCGGTCTACGCAGTCTTGGTTGGAAACGAACGTTTCGGACTTCATCAGAGCTGAAGACTGGCCGTCGTCTAGTCCCGATCTTAATCCGCTGGATTATGATTTATGGTCAGTTTTAGAGAGTACGGCTTGCTCTAAACGCCATGATAATTTGGAGTCCCTAAAACAATCTGTACGATTGGCAGTGAAAAATTTTCCCATGGAAAGAGTGCGTGCTTCTATTGATAACTGGCCTCAACGTTTAAAGGACTGTATTGCAGCCAATGGAGACCACTTCGAATAAGCTTTTTATACATTCAATTGTTTTATATTTATGTATTAAACTGTAAAACACTGTAAAAGTAATGTTATTTGCCATAGATTTTTTTTTGTTTGTAACAGTATTTATGGCCAGTACATTCAAAAGGCAGTTACTTTCTGATCTCGGGACCGCTAGTTTATTAATATACTCACCGATGATGCCTGAAGAATATATAGTCTCGTTGGTTATGAAAGGTAACAGCTCTCCGGCCTCGGAATTGTGGCTCATAGTGAAAGAGCGCACCTAGCATGCGACCCACGGTCAGACCCAATCTTGTACTGAAGTTGTTGAGTACGACCTAAAAATGTTTATGCCAGAATAACATTTATAAAGATCCATAAGTCATGAGAAAATTATAGTTAGTACTCAAGATTTGATTAATTAGGACACAAAAAATTATAACAGATATATAAAACAATTACAGGAAAATTGCATTCATTCAATATTGTGCACTAAGCAATATTAATACATAATAATCAACATCTAGCCTGTTTCTGAAGCTAAAAATTGAATATTTTCTTTTTAAAGAATGGTAGAGCCATTACATTAATTTAAACTTGGATCTCATGTTTCAAGTTGATTTTTGATGTAAACATAATTATTACAAGTAACCACACTAGATGCAATATTATTAAAAATAATCAAGAAAGTATTTTCAACTTTACTGCTAAACCCTGCACTGATGTAATATATTAACTTCCATTATATAGTTGTTAAAGTGAATTCTTCAGCCCTTAGTGATGTATGCAAAAATTTCAACATTCAACTGTTTGATGCCCAGTAAGATAAACAGTTATTTATCTACCTCTGGTCTGTGTATGGTAATTTCTTTATGGTCCTTTCCTAGTTCTGGTGTGATCTTACAGCTAGAAAGACGGAAGTGCGCAGTGGGACCTGCAGGCAAATGGATGAGAAGAAAACCATTAGGCTGCCGTTGGTTCTCATTAATTATAATCACATCTGTGACGTCTTCTCTGATTGCTGATTGTACTATACGTTTCACTGATGACCTGTCAACAAATTAAAAATTTTTTCAATATATTTTTAAGAGAATGTAACATAGAACATGTTTAATGTAAAATATAGTAAATATGGCAGTTTATAAAAGGTATTCACCATAGATTTATATTAGGTTTGTTATAAGTTGTTTTATATTCATGTTTTAGTTAAATCACATAACATCATGAATTTGAAGACAACCAAATAATATATCATAATTAAGAGGGATCAGCCATAGAAAAATCATCATTTGACTCATCATGATCATCATTAGCCCAAATGTTCAAAACTAGACATGGCTCAGCCAAGTTTCGCCATAATTGTGCTTTTGACTAATCAAATATGTTTTTTTTTCATATTTGTAATCATTATCTTCATACATCTTAAGCTGAGTTGAAACTTTTACAGTAGGCACAAGGATGTATTTATCGTTAAAAACGACAAATGGTGTGTGAGTAATGTTAGATATATACAATACTCAGTGTAGAATATAGCTCTTACTAGTGGATATTAAAATAATGTTTCTTGAAATTGGTTATCTCATTTAATGGACACACTAACAATGATAGGCTGTATAAATGCATTAAAAAATACCTCTGTCTGTATCTCGATAAAGAATTAGGTATAATCCTAGTGAGTTCTCTTCCGAATATTCTTGTTTTACTGTGTGGATTGTCAGAGTATGTGATCAACACTTTTGGCTCATACGAATTCTCGTAGTATGTTGAAAGTTCATCAAGTTCCATATCTTTTTGTGCCTGAAATAGGAAATACAATGTGGTTATGTATTGCATTTAAGCATTAAAGAATAAAATCTTCCTTTTTCTACAAAAGCATATTTACACTTCACTAAAGACAAAGATTGTTTTTTTTTTTGTTATTGCTTAGTTGGGTGGACAAGCTCACAGCCCACCTGGTGTTAAGTGGTTACTGGAGCCCATAGACATCCTCAACGTAAATACGCCACCCACCTTGAGATATAAGTTCTAAGGTTTCAAGTATAGTTACAACGGCTGTATATAAATAAGTTGTCGAACCTGTGAAATTTACTGTGTAAATAGGTGGAAATATTAAATCTCAATTATTAGGATTGTTTATTAACATGTTATAATGCTGTACATTATCATCATATCAATCTAAACACAACAATCTTTTATACTTGTATGTTTGTAGTCACATGTGTATAGTAAAGATTTTATAGTACTTGGAAAGATCCTTATAATAAGGTTCTGCATTTTTACCTCCTCTTGTTCCTCGGTGTCAGCATTAACGAGCATCGTCTCATCTTTTTCACGAAGAGTTTCCAACGTGTGAGGGATTTTCTTAGGTACATCATCTCCCTCTTGTTTCTTTTCTAACTTGCGTCTAAAAATTTTAATTTTTTTACATTACAAATAATTGTTTGAACTAATTGAAATAAAATCACCATGCTAAAATTCGTATTTACAGTGGTTAGCATTAGAAAATAACGTTTATACATAACCATACTTACTTTTTTTTATCCTTTCCACGAGCCATTTTGTATTTTTATATTTTATGCAACTAAAGTAGTATTTTTTAAATTCATTAAAGAATAACTTGGTATGTTGGTACACTTATCAGAAATTAGAACTTTAAAAAAATAACAATAACAGCACGCTACTTCATTCAGAAAATTTCACGTTTTCTTGACACTGATACTGACATTTGACTTTTGTTTTTAATTCGTGCATTGAACTGGCAAAGGAAATCCAGCTTACACAGTCAAATCATTTGCAATAAAGGTGAAACCAAGTCGATTGTATGGAAACTGAAATGAAATAAAATTAATAATGGAAGTAATGAGCGGAAATTAAATGAGTTCATTTAAAACACCAAAGTAGGTATTCCATGAGATGAAACGAAATGACCTGTCATCAAAATTATGGTAATGCAACAGTATCTGATTCAGTGGATTTTCGTTATGGAAGAATCCCAAAATATTGACCAGCAATTTTATTTCATTTTACCAACATTGTGTACAATACTGTTCATAACATACCATTGTTGTGCATTTAAAGAACGAAACACTTCATTATTATCTATGAAAATAAATGAAAAATTTCCTTAGATTCGGGTCTTACGTTGCCATTATTGTTAGCAAATTTGTTTTCCTTCCTTTTCATACCATATTACCTGTAGCCTCGGGGGTTGTTCTGGCTACACTGGGTGAGTGAGCGAGTTTGCGGGCTCGACCTAGAAAAGTTTGTTAACACCGGCCCTAGCAAGAGCAGTAGTGCTTTGCTGAAAATACCACCGAATCGGAATCGCAACTCATTGAGAAGATACGGCGAGAAACTCAGTGGATTGTGTCTGTGGGTTGAGTTACACTTCATACTCTTCGTCGCATTCGACGAGAACGATGATCAGCTTATTAAAATTTTCGACCGAGTTTATAAAAAACTTCAATTAGATAATGATATTAATTAAGTAACGTCCTAGTAAAACGGTGGAATTTTACTGAGATTTTGGTGGACTTATTGGAGCAAGCCGAAAAGGGACGTCCAGAGAATTTGTTTCATTTATCCACATCTCCCTATTTGTACACTTTCGCAGTTGCTAAATGCTAAATAAACCGCATTAATACGCGTTTAAACCTGAAGAAACACTAAATTTGTAAAATAAAATAATTCACACTACTTCCTCCTCCTTCTCGCGTTCCCGCCAAAAATTAATATGTCCACAAATTGCTTTAGTGTTATCTTCTTGAGCTGACAAACGGAACGTAGCTGATGCAATCAAATATTTAAATTTCAAAGACTAAAACCTTATTTCTTAGGCAGAAATAAATAGAAATAGCCTTTTTTTATTGCTTAGATGGGTGGACGAGCTCACAGCCCACCTGGTATTAAGTGGTTACTGAAGCCCATTGACATCTACGACGTAAATGCACCACCCACCTTGAGATATAAGTTCTAAAGATCTCAAGTATAGTTACAACGGTTGCCCCACGCTTCAAACCGAAACGCATTACTGCTTCACGGCAAAAATAGGCAGGGCGGTGGTACCTACCCGCGCGGACTAACGAGAGGTCCTACCACCAGTAATTACGCAAATCATAATTTTGCGGGTTTGATTTTTATTACAAGATTATTCCTTCACCGTGGAAGTCAATCGTGAATATTTGTTAAGTACGTATTTCATTAGTTGTACCCCCCTGCGGGATTCGAACACCGGTGCATCGCTCAACACGAATGCACCGGACGTCTTATCGCTTAGGCCACGACGACTTCATTTATTGATTTTTTATTACCCATGTAGGGAATATTGATGATCAGAGACACAGTTTTAGCAGAGTGGATCCGTGCGGATCCGGCTAAGAATAGTTCCGCCCCCTTATCTTCCCAGGGGTGTCGTAAAAGGCGACAGGGGGATTTTAAGCGCAAACATCCAGCGACTTACCCGATTGGTAGCGGGCAATCTACCAACAAAAGCATTCCCAAGGAGGGTTGACGTCAGGCAGGCGGCCGGTCGTAAAACTTTGCCAAAACCTTCACAGCTATGAATACGAGGGCATATGATGAGAATGATAGGACTAGGGCGTACCCTGTAGGCGACGCGCAGGTGCAGCACCCGGCACCTGTGGGAAATGGGTTAGGGTTGTCACATCAGGAACGGGTGCGACGTAAGACGCGAGTTCGTGAAGTAAGAATGAGGTATGCTAGTTGGAATGTAGGGACGATGACTGGAAGAGCAAGAGAAATAATGGATGGATGGAAATAATGGATGGAGAAATAATAAACGGATGTATGTAAGAAACGAAGGATAAATGTGGCATGTTTGCAAGAGACGAAATGGAAAGGAACAAGAGGTAGAGAGATTGGTGAAGGATATAAATTCTTATATAGTGGGAGTGATGGAAGAAAGAATGGAGTTGGGATTGTGCTAGATAGTGAGTTGAAAAAATATCTGACGGATGTAAGACGAGTGAATGATAGGCTGATGCTAGTGAAATTAATAAAAGATGATTTGATTATTAATGTTGTTAGTGCATATGCCCCACAATCTGGATGTGATAGAAGTATGAAAGAGAAGTTTTGGGTTGAGTTTGACTTGCTGATGATGGATATTCCTGACTCAGAAGAGATATATGTGGGTGCAGACTTCAATGGGCATGTAGGACAAAGGAATGATAGATATGAAAGAGTGCATGGAGGATATGGGTTTGGTACTAGAAATGAGGAAGGTGAAATGTTGTTGGAAGCTGCTTTGGCGTTTGATCTAGCAATAGCTAACACATTTTTCAATAAACGCAAGGAACATCTTATAACATACAAAAGTGGAAACTGCAACACCCACGTGGATTATTTTTTGATCCGACGACATAAAATTACTTCTGTTAAAAACTGCAAAATTATCCCGGGTGAATCCTTAGCTCCTCAACACCGTTTATTAGTATTGGACTCTAAGCATTACATACGCAAACAAACAAGCAATTCCAAACCGGTCCCGAGAATAAAATGGCATATGATTGGGAACACAGAATGTGGTGAAAAATTTAGAAAACAAGTAGTAGATAAAATGATAGAAATGAAAGATTTGAGTGGACGAACGGTGAATGAATGTTGGAATGAAATGGCTGAGTGCATAAGGAATGTGGCAAAAAGTGTGTTTGGAATGTCAACGGGAAAGAAAATTAAAGATAGAAACTTGGTGGTGGAGCGACGACGTTCAAAAAGCGCTTAAAGAAAAGAAAAAGACCTTTAAGAAATTCCAGAACACAGATTTCCCAGATTTGGTGACGAAAGAGAAGTTAAAAACAGCATATAAAGAGAGCAAGAGGGCAGCAAAAAAGGCTGTAGCTATTGCCAGGGCCAAGGCACAGGATGCTTTGTATGAGTCACTAGAAAGACCTGAAGGACAAAAACACATTTATAGGATAGCCAAAGCAAGAGAGAAGGATGGAAGAGATTTTAACCACATTAAGTGCGTGAAAGATAGTGCTGGAAGAGTGTTAACAAATGATGAGGAAATAAGAGATAGATGGAAGAGGTATTTTGAAAGGTTGATGAATGAAGAGAATGACTGGAGTGGTGAACTGCAAAATGTTCCAATAAATACTGGGGTAGTAAGGGAAATAAGTATGCAAGAAGTACGAAAGGCTGTACAAGATATGAAGAATGGAAAATCTATTGGACCAGATGGTATTCCAATAGAAGTGTGGAAGTTTCTGAAAGCGGATGGATGCACGTGGCTGACTTTATTCTTCAATAAATTGTTTCAAGAAGAGGCCATGCCTGACGAGTGGTGCAAAAGTTCACTCGTGCCTGTATTTAAGAGCAAAGGTGACATACAGGTATGCGACAATTATAGAGGAATAAAGCTCATGTCACATAGTATGAAAGCTTGGGAGAAAGTGATAGCGAGAAGAATGAGAGATGAGAGTGAGGTATCACAAAACCAATTCGGGTTCATGCCGGGACGCAGTACAACGGACGCCATTTTTTGCCTGCGCCAATTGTGCGAAAAATATCGCCGTGCAAGTAAAAATGTGCACATGGTGTTTGTTGATTTAGAAAAAGCGTATGATAGGGTTCCCCGTGAGGTTTTGTGGTGGAGCATGAAAGTGAAAGGAGTGCCAGGGAAATACCAACGGCTTGTTCGAGCTATGTACGGTAGAGCTAGTACGTACGTACGCTCCGCAGCTGGCGATAGCGACGAGTTCAGTGTGGCGGTAGGCTTACACCAGGGATCAGCTTTAAGCCCTTACCTGTTCATCCTAATAATGGATGCCCTAACATCGGACATACAGGAAGAGGCGCCTTGGTGTATGCTGTTCGCCGACGACATTGTTCTCGTTGGAGAGGAAGGGCCTGAGATACAGAGGAGATTGGCAAAATGGAAAGAAAGGTTGGAAAACGTGGGTTTGAAGATCAGTCGAACAAAAACCAAGCACATGTTTTGTGATTTTGGTGGTTCTTCAGACTTCACGCCAATCGCCTTAGATGGTGTATCCCTCTGCCAGTCTGCTCCGACTTCAAGTACCTCGGCTCTATACTCCAGAACGACGGCAACATAGACCGGGACGTCACAAATCGAATAAACGCTGGTTGGATGAAATGGCGACAGGTCTCTGCAACAGCATGCGATCGTAGAATGCCCCTTCAGCTCAAGGGTAAAATTTACAAAACGATCATTAGACCTGTCGTGCTGTATGGATCTGAGTGTTGGGCGACGAAAGTTAAGCATGAAAGAGGAGTGCATGCGGCAGAGATGCGAATGTTGAGATGGATGTGTGGAGTGACAAGAATGGATAAGATAAAGAATGAGTATATCAGAGGAAGTTTGAAAGTGGCCCCGGTAAACAACAAATTAAGGAGCAGACGGTTAGCGTGGTATGGACATGTAATGCGTAGAGAGAAGATGCATGTGACTAGGAGATGTATGGAAATGGTAGTGCAAGGTAGAGGGGGAAGAGGTCGACCGAAGAAGACATGGATGGAGTGTGTGAATGACGATATGAGAGAGAGAGGAGTGAGTGTTGAGATGACGGCTGATAGAAGAGAATGGAAGAGAAAAATTAGCTGTGCCGACCCCACATAGTGGGATAAGGTGGAGAAAAAGAAGAGGATGGATTATCTGTAGTTATAGGTAATGAAAAAAAAGTAATCTGATATGTAAACCCCGTATCACTACCCGATTCTGAACTATGTTTCTGCTGTTAGATATCGTGCCTCTCGATAAATTTGATAAACGTGAACATAACGAAATAGTAAAATAATTTGAATGATGAATATATATTTTTTTACTAATTTAGATTAACCGAGGAACTTATGGCTAACCTACCTAACATTAGTATGTTGTTGGATTTATTTTGTAAGTAGTATAATTGCTGGGATAAATCGTTAAAATCAGACAAATATTAACATGTCACCTCTGCCGACTTTAACGTTTGGCAATTCTATAAAGTACCGCGCACTGCCTCTAGGTTTAAGGGATTTAATAAGAAATATATAGAATGAATAGTGTAACGCCAAAAGTTTCACATACAACTGCAGTGTTTTTTAGTTTTGATTTATAATAATTAATCTATGTATTACATACTATAATAATATGTTTCCACTACATATATATTATCCAGTAATTTTATCAAAATTTGCACGTAAAATGAAAAATATATACCACAATAATTGTTGGTAAATTTTATTAAATCAGAAATATAATTAATGAAGTTGTACGTCTTGTCTTGCCAGCTCCAACAACATAGGATCGTCGAAAAACTTATTGATGGATACGTCTTCACTGAGCCCCTTGCGTCGACGGGTCTTGATCATGAACTCTCTGGCTAAATGCGTCGCTGGCTGTGGTTCCAATGGCCTAAATAAATAAAAAATGAATTAAATATGATTTTATCATTCACTGCTGATACAGATTCGTTTATAATAAATATCATTATCTTCGTCAATACACTGACCCGGCAGACTTCGTAGTGCCTCAATCGATAAATAAAAGACCTAAGCTTTTGTATAAAATAAACTTAAAATAAACAAAACGAATCCGTCCGACGGGGGACACATGAAAAAGAAAACAATTTTTTTTTTTTATTAGTTCCGAGCATTTATTATTTATCTACCTTTTAAATCTTCTCTGGGCTTCCACAAATAATTCAAGACCAAAATTAGCCAAATCGGTCCAGCCGATCTCGAGTTTTAGCGAGACGAACGAACAGCAATTCATTTTTATAAATATAGATAGATAAAACAATCCAAACTAGACAACTCACCTGATAACAATACTCTTATCGAGCGGGTCGCCGGGCACGATCTGCCAGTGATGGAAGACCTGCAGACAGAAGGCCTGGCCCTGCGTGTGCGTGCGCAGGTCTGTCTCGAAGCCGAACGAGTCTATGGCCGGGACGAACGCTTTGATGGTGTAGAGCGGCGACCCGGGGACCGGAGCGTCCTGGGTCACGTGACCTGCGCGACGAGCCACAGACTCAGTCGGTTTTTTCTACCTAAGCTGATAGTCTTGAGAGACCATATCAGCGTCACCGGGCGAGTGGGTGAGCTCACGGGGCTCAAACTTGACGTTGTTGCTAACACGATCCCTAGCAAGAGCTGTGCTTCGTAGAATCAACCACCGGATCGGAAACGCGACCCACTGAGAAGATCTGGCGAGAAACTCAGTGGGCTGTGTCTATGGGTTAATTTACTCGCCGAGCCCTTCGTCGCAAGCGACGGGTTCGACGAAAGCCCCGATGACCGGCTCTGTCGGTGGAATCAACAGCACTATATATATATGTATATATGTGTGGGATGGTAGAGTGAAATGTAGTGGACTTGAATGTCAAAATCTTATATTTTCCAAAAAAAAAAACATTCGTAACCTTGTCATGTCAATCGATGACTGTCATTTTCATTATTCTTATTTTAAAATAATTTTAATGTGTCAGTGTGAAGCCTGATTAAAAAAATACCGATCTTCCTACATATATATACATTATTATGTACATATGTATGTATGTATATATTTAAATGAAAAACCGCATTTGCGCTAAAGTCGCCGCACTGTGCGGACACGTGCGCACCGGCCAATCTGGTTGTAATCAGAATTATAACAATCTTGTTGCCACACGAAATTAAAAGCTGCTTTATCTGCGATATTTTTTTCCGTTCAAAATGCTGTGATATTAAAACGTTGCCAACAAATTATTTTAATAATACCTCTCCTCTTAGCCAGCACCGTGTAGACGGCGGATACGCAGTCGGCCGGCGCTTGCACCTCAACAAACAGATACGGCTCCATCAGACGAGGGGTCGCCATTAGAAATGCTGAATACGCCACCTGTTTAACAGAAGGTCCTGAATCGGTCTGCCCTCATGGTGTATCTGTCTGAGGATCTGCCCTCTGGTGGTAAGGACCTCTTGAGAGTCCGCGAGGGTAGGTACCACCACCCTGCCTATTTCTGCCGTGAAGCAGAAATGCGTTTCAGTTTGAAGGTTGGGGCAGCTGTTGTAACTATACTTGAGACTTTAGAACTTATATTTCAAGGTGGGTGGCGCATTTACGTTCTAGATGTCTATGGGCTACAGTAACCACTTAACACCAGGTGTACTGTGAGCTCGTCCACCCATCTAATAAATAAAAAAATAATACATATATATATTTTTTCAATTAAATTGCGACTCAAGCAATGTCTTATTTTTTTTATTTTTTAGACTCTTTTGCGGGAACGCAAGGAGTGAAGTTGTGTGATTTGTTTTATTTTGCCTATTTAGTGCTTCTCTAGGTTTAAATGTTTAATAACAGTGGTTTATTAACTGTTTAATATCTGTGAAAGTGCAAAAATGTGGGAAAACGAAACAAAGCTGCTGGACATAACTTCTCGGGATCCTCTAAAAAGTCCACTGAAAAAATCTCAGTAAATGACCACCATTTTACTGAGTTTATATTTCATCCCATGTCATCTCATTTCATTTAATTTCACTCCATATTATCATTTTTCATAAAACTATGAATATAAATTAAAATAAGACATGACTTAAAGGTCTTAGTTACCAGGTCATAAAATCCCTTTAAAAAAAATCTTGTTTTTATTTACTGCTCATCAGATGAATATCGAATTTCACAACGGTTATCCCATCCACGAAACCGGTACAAATTACTTTTACGCAGCAAAAATAGGGTGGTTGTACTCGTCTAATGTTGCGTTACACAAAACCGGTGTCAGGATGTCCGGCGCGTCCGCACGAGTAGCTTCCACCGTCCTGCCCACTTCTACCGAGAACTGGTCACGCATTCCGATTTGAAGATAGGGAGAGCTACTTCATTATTGGCGCTATGAAGTTATAACCAACAGACACAGCCCACTGAGTTTCTCGCCGGATCTTCTAAGTGAGTCGCGTTTCCGATCCGGTGGTAGATTCTACGAAGCACTGCTCTTGCTAGGGCTAGTGTTAGCAACGGCTCACCCAGACGTTAAGTTTACGCTGACATAGCCTCTCAAGGCAATCAACTTAGGTAGGATTTATTGAAGTTCAACTGAGGGTTAAGCTTCAGGCCTGGTGTGGTACTGGCGAGTGGCGGTGCTCAACTCACGCGTCGCGCCGTGGGGATGATCTGTCCGCCGCCCCGGTGCAGCGGCTCCTGCGCGATGACAGCGTCCAGGATCTTGAATTTCACGTTCCTGATAGGCTCCTCACAGAGCGGCCCTTCCCGCGTGCCCCACTGGAAGCCTGGCAATGGCGCCAATTTACATTAAGACATGAATGAGTATGAACTTAGACGGTAACGTGAGGAGGGAGCATCCTATAACACTTGGACGGACTGGGTCTAATGCCCGTATCTTTAGACGTTTCGTAAAATAGTCCTCCACTCTTAACTCATCCGATGATGCTCGAGACTTCCCTCCAAACTTACTTGAGTTTGGTATTTTTAGTCGACCATTACAATATTCCTCAACTGTCCTCGAGTGAGGTAATAATGATGAAAATTTGATCAAGCTAGCATCAAACCCATAGAGTTCTGTAGTCTATGGTCATTGTTTAATGTCAAAGTCAGGCTGCCGCTGTCTGTTTGACACTAGATGAACTTGTTTGATGTTTTGGTTGCTGAGTTATTCGTAAATATGTGTGCGTGCGGTAAATCTGAAAGTATATTACTTATTTTCTAACCTATTATTATTTTAGATTTCGGATCCGGCTTTGTATTTTTATTCGCCGCTTTTGTGTGATTTTGGTTGCATCGTGTTGTTGAAGTGCTTTTCCACAACCACCAGTTTATTATTATATAAATAAAACTTATAATCGCATTGACTTTATTTATCAGGTAGTAAGCAAAATATGTCTCTTATGTAGGTAAATAAAATAAAGAGTTTCAACTGTCTAACCTCGAACTATTTACTTTATTAATAAATATTATCAAACTTAAATTATCAAAATATGCGGGAATCATGCACAGATCCAGGCCATTGCACAACAATATCATATATTTCCATTTGCGGTCCACATACTATTTGGACATTGATAGAAAACCAGCCTTGAGGAACGTTCGAGGTACGTCGCGTCGTACCTTGACTTGACAGTTCGCTTACTTCACTCCGGTTAGGAAATTTTTCCAAGGACGTTTGAGTGGAGTTTATTTTTACGACTAATCATACCAAAACGCGCGTTGGAGGTTGAGTCGAGTCGAGTTAAGCTCGTGTAAACGACTAAAGATACGGGTGTAAGAGGATGTGCGAAAGAGTATGAGTGCAGAGATGACGTATGACAGGCCTGAATGGAAAAGAGGGTTTGTTCTGTTTTTGATTTCCAAATAAATAATAGTTTAAAAAACTAACAAAATAAGCTTTTACAGAAAATCCAACTAAAAAATAGAAAATAAATTTTAATAAATTTGAATTAAAAATAGTGTAAGAAAAAATTATTTTATTGTAAAAAAAGCGTGGGGTGCATGGTATCAGTAGTTATAAATATTTTACGAAGAGATATGAGTCGAAGGGTTATTTTGATAATATCCTAAAAAGCACCCCACGCTTTTTTACAATAAAAAAAAAAAATTACACTATTTTTAACTCAAATTTATTAAAATTTATTTTCTATTTTTTAGTTGGAGTTTCTATAAAAGCGTATTTTGTTAGTTTTTTTTAAACTATTATTTATTTTTCATTTTTTAGTTGAATTTAAATTTTTTTAATTTTTTTTTGTTTAATTGTCATCGGTCCTTAATAACTATACCAAATTTCAAGTTAATCCGACGTTTTGAAGGGGGTCAAAATCATGTTCAAATATTCCGTTACAAACATACATACATACGTCTGAAGCTAATAAAAGCGTATTAATGATTATGAAAAATGAATTTACACTTGGAAAAATTACTTTTAATTACCGGACGACTTGTCTATTAGGAAAGGGAAAACTCAGTTTACCTTGAACAATGCTATCCTTGACCGAAGCCAGGAGATGCTTGTCCACTTCGGAGGGTAGAGTGTCATCGACTAGAATGTTGGGTCCCATCGTGTCGGGACCGAAGGCCCAAATCGAACGGGCCGCCAGAAGATCCCAATCGTATCTGCAAATATTAAAGTTTTTTATTCAAATCTTATCTTATTGGATTACTGGGACTCATTTAAGTTTCGGTGAGTTGAACACGTGGAATGGACTGTAACGATAGCCATCATAGCACACAAGATATTTGATCGATCTCGCTTACGTCCTTTTCAAGATAAGCTTGCGTATCGACAGGAGAAAGAGGAAATGTCGTAACTTACATTTTGGACTAAATAACTGTTTACCATACTCTTGTATGAAAAAAATACGATTAAAGTTTTCACCTTTTTTTTGTCATAAAATTTCATACCAATTTTCAACCGTCTATCTCTATGAATATAATACGAGTTGTGAATTTTTGAAATAGTTTTATGGCGCTGGTGTAAAGTTGGGTTTTTCGAGTTACGACAATTCCACTGTCATCCGTCGATATAAGTTATAAGTAAGATATAAGTTCCAAACAACATTCGGACCCGTTTGATGAGATTTCTTCCCTTTGTGCGTTAACCTCCAAACTGATCCTCTCCCAGATTGAACATGATCACGTCGGGAGATATGTAAGCTTATCTTGAAAATGTTATTAAGGAGACACAGACATCTGTCAAATATCTTGTGTGCTATGATAGTTACAGTCACAAGAGAATCTCTGAATTATGAATAATTCAATGTTACAATCTTTTATTTTTATTTTTTTATTGCTTATGTGTGGACGAGCTCACAGCCCACCTGGTGTTAAGTGGTTACTGGAGCTTATAGACATCTATAACGTAAATGCGCCACACACCTTAAGATATAAGTTCTAAGGTCTCAATATAGTTACAACGGCTGCCCCACCCTTCAAACCGAAACGCATTACTGCTTCACGGCAGAAATAGGCAGGGCGGTGGTATCTACCCGTGCGGACTCACAAGAGGTCCTACCACCAGTAAAAAAATCTTATCAGAACGAATCACTTACTTAGTCTGGAAGAATTCTCCTAGCCTCTTCCTGTCCCAGGACACGCAGACCGCGCCCGTCTCTATGTCCTCGGCGAGACCCCGCTCTAGAGGTTCGGCGATCATCGTCAGTTTGTTCCTCTTGTTCGGAGTCTCGGCGAAGCATTTCAACGACGACGTCTCGACTACAGTTTCGCAGAACGACACGACTGGATCAGCAACTGAACAAAATGTTTGTATTTTTTTTTAAATGGATTTTATGACCTAGTAACTAGGACCTTTAGGTCAAGTCTTATTTTAATTTTTAACTCTTATTTTTACTGAAAAATGATAATATAGAGTGAACTGAAATTAAATCAATATGATTAATTTGAGACATTAATCAACTGGGACGAAATTAAATGAAATGATTCATTTACTGTGATTTTTTTAGTGGACCTTTTGGAGGATCCCGAGAAGTTACGTCCAGCGGCTTTGTTTCATTTTCCCACATTTGTGCACTTTCACAGATATTAAACAATTAATAAACCACCGTTATAACACATTTAAACCTGAAGAAACACTAAATAGACAAAATAAAACAAATCACACAACTTCACTCCTTGCGTTCCCACTAAAAAGTCCAAATGTTTGTATTGTTTTAAATTTTATTCAGATTAGGCTGTAAATTATGTATCACTTTGCCTTTAGTCGACTGATGAAGTTTATAGTCTGTGGCATCGATACGTCATGTCACGTCAAGCTGTATTCTGTTTGAGGTCATCAGCGATCTACAAGTATTAGGTATATTTCTTGTATTTTACATTGTAATAATATATTTTTTGACTAGCAATCGAACCGAACCTTTCTAAAAACTTAGTTTGAAAATTGTAAAAACAGTCTTCGAATAAAACAATAATTTTATACCTTTGATATCAATCTCGGAGTACATATTCCTCAGATCGTGCATCACGCAGTCCAAATATAGTTCACCGGTTCCCAATATAACGTGTTCCCCTGACTCCTCCACCCGGGTCGACAGTAGTGGATACGACTTATTTACCTGGGGTAAAGCATTTATGTTCATGTGAAAAAAAAACTTAAAGTATACAAATGGGCACCAACATGGCAACCCTGAACTTGATCCAAAGTAAATTATGGTGCGACGCAGTACAAGGTGTGAAGCTGTTTATGTGCGAATATAGTGTTATCACTACACTCTGCTGCGGTAATATCGGTGTAATAATGCGGGTAAGATTTTTTTTGTTTTGCTTTGAGTTTATATATTTTATAAGCCGTTCACAATTAGTACAACGGTCCCGCTTCTTTCTTCTTCGAAATCATAAATTCACTCCGATTTGAAGGTTGAGATTGATCCTTCAATTGAAGTTTCGACTTAATCCCCAAGGCCATACAGTGGCATTTACACTGTGCTTTCTGTAGGCTCTGGTCAGTGAGCACTTAACAATTTGAAACGGGTCTTGTTTCTTAGTCCATATTGTTCTTGAACAGCGAACTGACAGACCTTTCTCAGCCCATCCAGCATCTTGGGTAGCTCCGAGGGGTTGACCGGCTCGACGGCTATCTTGACGACGGCTTGAGTGTTGAACCGGAGCGGCGTGAACGTGTGCAGCTCGCAGTCCTCCTCCGCCGACACGACGGTGCACGTCTTCACTATCGGCTGGTCGATGCCTTCTATGAGGGCCCAGCACCCGGCCGGTACGCGGTTCAGTTCCACCTGAAAAAAAACAAAATTTATTTATTAACGTTATATTTTTTCTGTAACTCTTTTTATTTAGATTATAAAATTACGAACTAATTGTAACTCGATTGTATATCCGAGCGCCCGTATATCGACACAACCGCAGCTGATGACAGCGGGAGCCATCTCTCGGTCAATAGCGTCACTAGTGCTTTGTTGTGTGATTTGTTTTATTTTGTCTATTTAGTGTTTCTTCAGGTTTAAATGTGTAATAATGGTGGTTTATTAACTGTTTAATATCTGTGAAAGTGCACAAATGTGGGAAAATGAAACAAAGCCACTGGACGTAACTTGTCGGTATCCTCCAAAAAGTCCACTGAAAAAATCTCAGTAAATGACCACCATTTTACTGAGATTATATTTCATCCCATATCATTTAATTTCATCCCAGTCGATTAATGTCCCAATTAATCATCTTCATTTCATTTCATTTCACTTCATTTCTTCTTAAAAATAAGATGATTAAAGGTCTTAGTTACCAGGCCATAAAATCTCTTAAAAAAATCCTTTATTAAAGTCAAATTCACTATTTGGTATTATAAATATCGAACTAAGTAAACAATGAATTCCCTCAACCAATCTACTTTTCTTTTATATTTCTTGATTACCACCATGGTGGCCTCAAAGTAAATGCCTAGGGACAGAGAAAGCGACTTTGTTTTATACTATGTAGTAATGCTATTATATTATAGTGTAGTCTGAAAGCGGCTTTAGGCGATAATACCACATATTACATTTTTGTATTATTATTTATATATTTATAATTTATATGTTTTGGTTCGCAATAATTATCCACTGAACTCACTTTATATCTAGCCTCATATATCCAGAGCCTTCCGACGTTCATGATCCTGGAGTCCTCTTCATCCTGGGAGCTGTAGTTTTCACCCAGGACTCGCACGGTCTGTCCGGCGTACAGCGTCCCGCTCATGATACGCGCCAGTACCTGTCAACATTTTCTACGTTGAAAAAATTGGTAGCCGATGATAAAATTATGGGTGTCTTTGCCTACAAAACTCCATTTGAATAAAAAAAAAATAGTGCGCGAGCAACTTGGTGCTCGTGTATGAAGTGAGTTTTTTACTGGTGGTAAGACGTCTTATGTGTAGTCCGCACGAGTAGATACCACCGCCCCGCCTATTTCTACCGTGAAGCAGTAATGCGTTTCAGTTTGAAGGGTGGGGCAGCCGTTGTAACCATACTGAGACCTTAATAGAACTTATATCTCAAGGTGGGTGGCGCATTTACGTTACGTTAGATGTCTTTGGGCTCCGGTAACGGTGACCGGTAAATTTTTTAACAATGAAACTAAAATAATAATCTGATTTTCCCACGTTATAATTCTCATTATCCTGATCATGTGAAAGTAGGAGTGGGTGATATCGGTTTTGCCGCGTATCGAATCGTATCTATATATCGAGTATCAATATCGGATATTGAATCTATATATTTTCTGAATCTATATATTGATGGATGCTAGTAGATTTTCTCGATTCATGATATTTGAGATTTGAAACGATACGCTGATATAATATCGTAGTAGATATAGATTTAAGTCAACGTTATACGGTTTTTTTTCTGATATCAATTTATAATATGATTTTAAAGTAATAAAAAGAACATGAAAATAAAATATCAAAAAAACTTTCCTTCATGCTTTTATCAGGCTTAGGACTGGCTACATTATTTTCAGTTTTTAGTATTTTGTGTCTTAATTTAAAATTACAAAATATACCAAAAGAGTGTAGATTTCAAAAGTTTAATACAAACACAAGAAATAAACTCAATTATTTGGATTCAACTAAAAATAGAAAAATGTGTACTTTAAAAATCAAACACAAAAAACTTTTAAGTATTTTTAAAAACTTGTCCAAAAATTCTAGTTCAAGGTCAAAGCGCGTGAAATTAAATTCAACGATGCAAATAGGCTATACTGCGTTCAAGTTAGGGTCGAAAGTTGAAACTTCTTTCCTAAATTGTATCCTGCTGATGCGCTAAGAATAATCTACAGACATATGGACTTAAATATAAGGTTTACAATTGTATGGATAATGCCTGTTTCTGTTTCATTCATCACATGATATCCCTATCGTGCGCTCACTCACTCTGGCCGATTCGATACGAACCAAACGAATATTGCTGATATTAACGAATCGGTACGATATGCCGATGCGCATCACATCGAGCAATATCGTGTATCGGCTGATATCGAAATATAGATTGCGATTCACGAATCGGTACGATATGCCGATGCGCATCACATCGAGCAATATCGTGTATCGGGTGATATCGATATATAGATTTCGTGCGGGGCGATATCGGATTCAACGATATTGCTGCGATATATAGATATTGATATTATTTATTTATTATTATTATTATTGAATCTAGATACGATTTATATCACCCACTCCTATGTGAAAGTTTATATTTTTATTTAACTTAGTTGATATTTTGAAAGTGAGAGGAAGAGAGAGAGAATAACCACTTAACACCAGGTGGGCTGTGAGCTCGTCCACCTATCTCAGCAATAAAAAAAAAGTTACCAGGAAGAAGCCGCAGTCGTCGGTGGGGTACATCTTGGTGGTGTGCGCCACGAGCCGCGCGGACTGGTCGCAGTGCAGCATGTCTTGACGCAGCTCCCCGCCGGCGCCGCGGTAGCAGTGCGCCACCTTGCGCGCCGCCGCGTCCAGCGGGGACGGCACGTGCCGGACCGCCATCTCCACGAACCCGCTACACAACACACACATTCAAACAGTCCTCATTTATATAAATAACTAGCTGTAACCGTCCGCTTCGCTGGCATTTAAAATTAACATTATTATTTCTCACCCCCACAAAGATTCTCATCATTAACGCCCCCGCAACTGGTGTAGGGAGTTCAACACTCATATAAATATTAGCCTATCCATTAAGTACGTGTATTTTCTACATGGATACCAAGTTTCAAGTCAATCGGATGCAGTAGTTATAATGGAACATCCGTAAAAACCACTGTAGATTTATATATTAGTATAGATATTATCTGGGCTAAACATCGGTATTCACATCTTACCAGAAGTCGCCGAAGAACCTGCTGCACACGAGGCGGAGTAGCGGACGCACGTTCAGTTTGGCTTCCTGCTTCGTTAACTTTATACCGAGTTCTGTGAGCACAGCTGGCAGGGTGTCGTCCACGTCTCCCACCACCTGTGATGAAATATGTCTTCAATAACTTCAACTTTAGCACAGTACTTCCATACACTACCTGGTACTGATAGCAACGCAATTCAAAAATGTTTAAATATTTTATGGCGTTATTTATTACTTTGGTCTCACAAATAACCTAAACAAAAAATGGATACGTTAGTTTATAAGCCATAGCTCTCTCTATAACATATTAAAAGTCCTTAGCTTATCAAGGACTTCCGTAAATTCTATACTTGAATAAACATCTAAAGCCAAACTAGTAATTTCCTATAAGATTTGGCTAGACAGGAAATTCATATAGAGAATGAGGAGAGCGTAATGTGCATTATTGATATGGGCTCTTTAAACCTACACCTGCGTTACAAGTCCACTGGCATTCTCTAAATTCCTCTCTCCGCACCATAACGGGTCCGGTATCTGCACGGTCAATCCATGGATTGTTGATATTTTCTAATTAATTATTATTTACAATCAATTACTTGTGCAAAAATCTTGTACAGCGGCTCCAATATGAACTCTACGAAGCTTCTCTGAGCAGAGGCGTGAGGTTGTTTTTTCGTGAAGCGTCTAGTCTTCGCGTTGAAGTAGACATCGCCCCACAGCCAGCCCGCCATGTCGGATGCCCGCAGCCCGCACGCGGGGTACGAGGCAGCGTACATCGCCGCAAACGATTCCAGAGAGAAACACACGTCGTACAGTGTTGACGCAAAGCAGACATTACCTGGACAACAGTATACTCATTCAACTTGGCAATCGCCATAAAAATGGATTAAAGTATTCATTACTCTTATTTGTGTAGATGGCTACATAATTACCATTTAAATTCACAATTGGTCAAAATGAAAAAAAAAAAAATCTTTTGGCAATGTTCCGTACCGTATCTAAGACACAATGTTTATTTGAAATTGATCCATTCCAATTGACATGAAACTTAGTACAGTACAATTGTTGTTATTTATGCTCCAGGTATGGTTGGTGACATATCTGGCTATAGGAGACAATAATAACTTACCCAGAAGTGGTGAAAATACAATTGGAGGCTCATCAGGATTATCCTGAGGTTGATTGGTCTCCAGCATAGAATTCAGCTCATCAATAATATGCCTGAGCTTATAATAGGCATCCGCAGGAGGTAATTTTAGCTCAAGCATTAGCCTGTCTATTTTGTTGATGCAAAGAGTTAAATGAACTCTCTCTTGTACTGCATGACGTAGCATTCGCTCCGTGTTGAGCATTATACCTTCAGCAGCGTCCACAAAGAGTACCGCTCCTATAAAAGACAAAATTAGCCTGTATTTGTTTATACCGAAACTTCTTTTTAAAAAATATTTTATAAAGACTAATTGACTCGACAATTAAAAATGCTCAGATGTCGACTTATGGTTATAGTATCAACTAAAGAATAACACATGACTTTGATTGTTGGTTAAATTGCTTTTATGAGTACTGAGAATTGATATGTATTTCACAATTAAACTTTCCTCTTTAGTAAAAAAATTACCATCCGATATCCGCAAAGCAGCAGTCACCTCATCACTAAAGTTCACATGACCTGGAGTATCCATGATATTCAATAAATGTGACTTTCCCTTTATATCCTTCAATAGCAATGTTACCGGCATGGACTTTATTGACACTCCTCGCTCTTGCTCCACAAACAGAGTATCTGTATATCTTATAGGTATTGTCGTCTCATTGTTGATTGTTCCAGGATGTGTCTGTCTCATGAGACAGTCTACAAAAGATGTTTTTCCTGAAATAAAACAGGTTTAAGAAGATCAAATAACTGCTGCACATTTTTTTTTTTGTTACTAAATTCTATTTTAGATTAATAATAATCATTGAAATCTTAGTGTTTTCTTCAGTTTTCTGGCATTTAATAGTTTCATTTTATTTTATTCAATATACTTTAATGATTTTACTGTAATCTATGTGTACATAGCATAGTAGTTTTTATTAAACGCAACATTAAAAATGTAAGGGTAATTTTGGAAAATATAATAATAATCAAATTAATTTATTATTAACAAATAAAAGCTCTACAACAAGCTCATGGGTGACTTGTCTGCTTATTTATTTCAAAGAAATCACATCACATACCATTGTGTAAATGGCCCATTAACGTAATATTTCTGATTAAGTTAGTATTATCTAACATGTCAGCCATGTACTCCATGTCGTAGGTGGTCTCTGGTAGCTGCTGTTCTTGAACCTGGAACTTCTTGTGTTTCACTGGCTCTACCAGGGGTTTGTCGAGAGCCTGTGTATCTTCTTCTTGGACGACTGTCTCTACGTCGGGTCCATACACTTCTACAGCTTGAGGATAGTAACTGAAGTTTGATGGTTAACAATGTTATTATTAATCAATAATGAATTTTAACAAATACCAAAACAGGGCATAGCTTTTCTCAGTACTTTTTTCTTTGTTAAAAATATTAGGTATTCGAGGTCTGAGTGTGCTTGTTCTGTGGTCTAGCATGTGCGTCGCTAGTACCGGTAACGTAGGTTAGCATCTTACCAGGCCGCTTTATTTGTTAGTATTAAAAGAAAAAGTTTTACCGTTTGTCCTCATGAAGAACGACGGACATAGGCGCAACTTCAGGCTCCGCGTCTGCGTCCTCGTCCTCCTCCATTGCTTCCTCATCACCTTCACGATTATCCTGACCATATACACTCTGTTCGTCTTCAGAATCAGACTCCAAGTCTGGCCCGATGTAATTTCCAAATTCGTCATATAAATCTCCGTCCATTTTTAGTATTGATAACTATATTTTGAAAATATTTCTAAAAATTATTATCCAAAACAACTGCCGATGCTCTAAGATTGTTTTGAACAAATTTTGACTTTGACAGAAAGATAACCTTAAAATCTGGTTTAATTTCTAAACGAAAATAAACGAATTGGACTGTATGAAAAAAACATAGGTAAAGAGCAGCACTAAAATAATTTAGCAATGTTTTAATTCTATCAAAAAATACCATTTAAATGTCTTATGGTTAGCTTTTGAACTAATATTTCGTAATATATTTGTGTATTTTCACAGAGATTATTTTAATGCAAACTTACATTGTTGCCCTAGTGGTTTGTTTTTTTAGATAATATAGTCAAAACGATTAAAAAGCTTTGATGTAAACCTACTTTAATATAAAGCTATTAATTCTGATTTTGATTTCAATTAATATATTTTTAGAAAATAAAATAAGAGTTCCCCAGGCATAGGCATGTTCATTATTCGTTTACCTAATTACTAAACGAAACTATATTTTCTAAAGTTGCCCGCCTGATCAGTTGTCACTTTTTGTCAAATCCTTTTCAATACAAAAATGGCTGCTGTGCAACAAAATTTTTCGAAAATGATTTCGGGACAGCTTCGTAATAAAGCAAATGAGTTTCTTAACTCCAGAAAACATGCGAACAATCTTGCTGATATATTGCAGATATTTGAGGTGAGCATGAAATCCCTTGTTCATTTAGTACAACGAAAAATGTAATGCGTCATAGGTTACATTTGTAATTCGTGATTTTAATATTTATATTACAGGTCGAAACAGACAATTATACGCCGCTACTGCTTACAATAGAAGTAATATTCACCGAACTATTAAAACGGGGCGATTTAGTCCAGGAAATCGTTCCATTAAAGCCTGCAGGTATGATTTTGTTTTGCCGCACGAAAATGTGTTTTTGAATTGAATATATCGATTTTAGCATGGTGCGAACCTGACTGTACGTAGATATACGTTGTGTTTACGTAGTATGTAAGCTGTGTTACGTTGCGAAAAATGTTGCTGTCTAAATTTGTCAATTTAGCTGCATACTAATTGACATTTGCTTTTAAAAAACATTTGAATAAATATATGAAATACTGCAATTATTGCAGTTGAACCGTAATTACGAAGCTAACACGTTAGGATTTTAAGAACTAACGATTCAGTTTTTTAATTGAAAAAAAAGCACAGTCATATAAATATATTTTTTACTAAATAAAGTTTGCAATTTGCTATTGTGTGGGCTGTCACTAGTTTCAAGGTCGTTTCTGTAGATATGTTTGTCTATTTAATTATCTTCAGATTTAGTTATCTTATTTTATAACTTATTTTGTCAAAATTAAACTCAATGTGAAGCTATCATTAGCATATTTTGAATCAAAATCTCAATTGTGTTAGTTGCTTGATAGAAATTAAAATGAATTAAGAAAACTACTCCAAACTTTAATGGAGAAGTAGACTTTTTAGAAATATATTTTGAAATCAATATTTTTCCCTGATTATTATTAAAATCCTTAAAATATCTAACTGTAGTATAATTATTATTGATTACTTATGACTTTCTTACTATTTCTAAATCACAAACTTACAGAAGCAGAACATAGACAACAAATTATTTTAAAAAGCTGAACATATCTTGTGATTACCTTATTTTTTAGTAGGGGCAAGTATCAATAATTACAAAAACATATAGTCTATATATTAAGACATTCTCAAAAACAACTGTACCTTTGTTTATTTTAATTATTCTTGATTGATTTACATTGTAATTACATTACATAACATTAGATGATTTACATTCGCTTAGTGTTAACTAAATCTATTGCATTTTTAGTCCATGACAGAAATAGGCAAGATAAAAAATCAACACTGAAATGTTTATATTTAATTTGTGACTAAACTGAAAGCTGTGTATCACCACCATATGACTTATTCTGGTGTAAAGTAATTAAGAATTTTGCTTTGCTTTGAGTATGCAATATCATGTTTCAAAGTGAAGGTGGCGTACATGCGGCGGTTTCTGGTAGATACAAAAACTTTAGTCAGGGTAGGAACTGGTCTGCCTCAACTCTATAAAAAAACAGTATTCAGAAAAAAATCAAAATCCAACTTGAAGAAAATATATTTTCTAGAACAAAGTCCAGAAGCAGAGTACACAAGATGGCTTCGTGAATGCTACGAGACTGCTCTCGCTCGTATATTAACTTGTGTAATGAAAGGACGCACGAATTCTCGTTTGCAAGCTCTTGTCACAGCCTCCAAATTACTGCAAGTTGAAGGGAAACACCCACTGGAGCAGAGCTCTGGATATTACTTCCCATCATTCAGATTGAAGGTAATTGTGTGTGTGTTCAATGTGCTTAAATTACAGTCGTTCTGTATGTAGGTGGGATAAATCTAACATTCATCATCACCAACAACTTCAAGAAGCAGTTTTGAAACAATAATTAGGATCGGAACATCGTTGCAAGCACCTTAGTAATTCAAGCTATGAACTCATGCGTCCACTCCCATACACTTTAGCAGATGAGCAGCTACTTCATCTGCTTCAATGGTAGCCTTCACAGAGAACCTTCTGTACGACTTAAAGATGTTGTTTGTATAGTATGTCCAGTTATTTCATTAATACTTATGCTTACGAAAGTAGCTGACTGATGCCCTACCAAAACAAAATGTAAAACTTCTTCATTAACAAGATTTTGTTCAAATTTTACTTATATTTTGTATTTTATTAGTTATATTTTACAATGGCCAGAGAATCATATCATCACTACGTACTAATCGAAAGTATTTTCTTACAGAACATTTTCACAGTACTGTTGGACTCTGATATGTCCATGTCAGCTCCATTAGCACGTTTCCAAGAGTTCACAGAGTACAAAGATGTGCAGCAGTATGGACTGAAAGTTCTCTCTACCCTGGCATATCGGAAGTGAGTATATTTTTTCCCACCAGAATACAGTCAAGGTTTCTAACTGTGAGCAGAAAGAACACTTTCCAGATTTCACTTTCAGTAAAAATGGACTCTGCATGTACTCCAGTCACCACATAATGTGGCATTAACATTGGTATATCTGTGATTATCATAGTAAGCAATAATATTTGTTCTAGGTCTCCAACTACAGTCTACATGCAGAATTACTTGGAACTTCTTGACAAACTACTAATCTCAGAGATTGCCACGGAGACAAAAACTAAAAATAACAAAGGTGGTGATGACCATGAAGAAGAATTTAAAGTTCTATGTGGCACAAATGGTAAGAGAATTGAGTTTAGTTTGCATGTAAGCACACTTATTGGAAGATTCTCAGACTGGTACCTAAATCAGATAATATGGCTATTAAAAAAAATTCACTAGAAAATTTGCACACATCACTAGCTGACTGATGAATTATATAAATTTATGGTTTAGCCATAATATCCTGACTAGATATTTTTTTTATTAGATTCAGGCTTGTGAAGTCTAATTTTTAGATGATTTTTTTTCTTTTAAAATCTACTTAGAAATGCCAAAAAAGTCCTTGTTTTTGATGTCATTTACCCTTGTCTCCAAAAGTTTTCGTTTTTTTTTAATAATACATATTATAATATGAATTTTATGTAACACAGAAAACTAAAAATTAGCAATGCATGCGAGCGACCTCCTCTACAGTGAGTTAAATAGCAACTGATTTCACTTATTTTTAGCTAGAATGTCCATGAACGTGATGGTGCTGGTCAGTCGGTCTAATGGTTAAACATAATGTTTATAATAGACTAATGCGTCTTGTATATACATATAATGTATTATTTTATTTACATCAAAATAGCTTAGTAAAACTATAGCACAGATTGAGTTGCTCTTATAAAGAGAAACAACATTTAAAGCTATTGCTTCACCACTATTTTTATATATTTCTAATGTTCCTTCTTCTAATGTTTCAATATTCGAAATTTTATTTATGTCATCTTTACAACATATTAACCTCTTTTAAGATAAATCGTATAGAGGTTACATACATATAACAATGTTGCTTGTCGCAGCCAAGGTGCCGTTCCCGTACAACCCGGGCGTGTGTCGTCGCTACGCCAACCGCTGCTGGAGCTTCGCGTGCCAGTGGCCGCTGTGCTCGGAGCCGCGCACGCACCGCCGCGCCCTGCTGCTGCTGGTGGAGCGCCTCATGCCGCTGCTCAGCAAGCCGCACCTCGCCACTGACATGCTCTGCGACAGTCTCGACGCAGGTCAGAAATAGCTCATGCCGCCCTTATCATGTCTGCTTAGATGGGTGGACGAGCTCACAGCCCACAGTGCTAAGTGGTTACTGGAGCCCATAGACATCTACAACGTAAATACGCCACCCACCTTGAGATATAAGTTCTAAGGTCTCAGTATAGTTACAACGGCTGCCCCGCCCTTCAAACCGAAACGCATTACTGCTTCACGGCAGAAATAGGCGGGACGGTGGTACCTACCCGTGCGGACTCACAAGAGGTCCTACCACCATTAATTACGCAAATTATAATTTTGCGGGTTTGATTTTTATTACACGATGTTATTCCTTCACCGTGGAAGTCAATCGTGAACAATTGTTAAGTACGTATTTCATTAGAAAAATAGTAACCGCCTGCGGGATTCGAACACCGTTGCATCGCTACGAATGCACCGGACGTCTTATCCTTTAGGCCACAACGACTTCTAAATGTGGGCTTAGCTCTTAGTCTGTCTCAGCAATCGTAAAAAACCTTTACTGATGGTAGGATATCTTGAATCCGCATGCGTAGGTACCACCACCCTGCCTATTTCTACGGTGAAGCAGTAATGCATTTCGGTTTGAAGGGTAGGGCAGCCGTTGCACTGTTAAAACTGAGACTTAGAACTTATATCTCAAGGTGGGTGGCGCATTTACCTTGTGGATGGCTATGGGCTCCAGTAACCACTTAACATCAGGTGGGCCGTGAACTCGCCCACCCACCTAAGCAATAAAAATAAAATAAAAAACACATGTATCTCATTCACACAAATTATAAGATGATGGTATTTTTTTATTACCTTTGTAGGCAGACGAGCATACGGCCCACCTGATGGTGAGTGGTTACCGTCGCCCATGGACTTCAGCAATGCCTGCCGTTAAAAATGTTAGAAATGGAAGTTGGTAATGCAGTATTAAAATTTGGCCTCTGAATAAAGTTGTAATGAAATGATTCGACTGTAAGCAGGCGGCCCGATCAGCATGCTGGCGCTGCAGGGCGTGCTGGAGCTGGTGCGGCGGCACAACGTCGACTACCCGGACATGTACGACCGCCTGTACGCGATGTTCGAGCCGGAGATGTTCGCCACGCGCTACAAGCGGCGCCTCATGCACCTCGCCGACATCTTCCTCAGCTCCACGTGAGTCGAACGCGGACTCTATGCTCGCGACACCACGTACCATCCGGCTTTGGAATGAACTCCCCTCCACGATATTTTCCGAGCGCTATGACATGTCCTTCTTCAAACGAGGCTTGCGGAGAGTACTTAATGGTAGGCAGCGGCTTGGCTCTGCCCCCGGCATTGCTGACGTCCATGAGCGACGGTGACCACTTACCGTCAGGTGGGCCGTATGCTCATCTGCCTACAAAGGCAATAAAAAAAAGACGTTTGCGATTCAACAATTTGTTGTACCTGGCGGCATAGATATCCTCGGAATAGGTTTTTTTTTCCTACTTGGTATATAAGGAATGTTTTCATCCAGAAAGTTCCGGGCGTCAATATTAAATTTTTCTTACTTTGAAAGCATTTTTTGCGTACAACGGAAGCTACGTATGTTCACGTCTTCACTATTGTAAAAACAACGTTTGTTCAAAATTAAAAATTAGAGAGACGCGAGACTGATGACAATACAATAATTTTATTAGATTTACCCAACATCTTTATTTGCTATTAAAGTATTTTTTTAGATTATATATATCGCACCTTTAGAATTATAGAGACCCTATTCGAAATTTTTTTATTTCGAAAATGGATCTAGAACGACCCCTTTCGGCGACTCATAATAATCAAATGTAGCTTATAGAGGGACAGACTTATCCATCGGTCTCTTTCACTTCGTCCGCTTCCTCTACGTCTTTTCTTTCTTTTTACGGTTTGAAAAGTTCAATCGAGGCTTTAAAAAAAAAACCTCTTTTAGGCAGACGAGCATATGGCCCACATGATGGTGAGTGGTTACCGTGGCCCATGGACTTCAGCAATGCCAGGGGCAGAGCCAGGCCAACTGCCTACCGTTGACTACATTTTATGGGTTATGTCTATAATTCTACAGGTGGGATGTATTTATGTGTAAATTGACAGACATTTGCCTGAGAGTTTGGTGGCGGCGTTCGCAAAGCGTCTGTCCCGGCTGGCGCTGGTGGCCTGCCCGGAGGACGCCGTGGGGCTGCTGCAGCTCATAGCCAACCTGCTGCTCCGACATCCGGCGTTGAAGCGCATGATCTGCTACGAAGATACGCCGGCCATCAGTGAGTCAATTGTAATAATTAAATTGAAGGCAGCAAAGTCAATTGTTTACTTTGGACCAAAGTAGAAAAGGTATTTGGATTGAAGCTATTTGTCGGTACAGATAATAAGTTTGTTCTTCTGTAAATTTATTCATCTCTCATCATTCGCTCTCCATCACCACAGTGGTCGTAGTAGTAACAGACTGTAGCTACTGCATCACAGGATTAGTGTTGCAGTCACTATCATTGTGTTTATTCCATGTTGTCAATTAATCAGATCTGTTGTGTATTATGTAGTGGTATATGAAAATCAGATATTTTGTATTTGAATTCAGGTGTACCTGCATTTGTATGTGTGTGTGTCCGCAATATTCGTTTCATATTAAATCGAATCTATACTTCTATACTAATATATAAATCTACAGTGGTTTTTACGAATGTTCCGTTATAACTACTGAACCATGCATCCGATTGACTTGAAACTTGGTATCCGTGTAGAAAATACATGTACTTAATGGATAGGCTAATATTTATATGAGTGTTGGACTCCCTGATAATAATGACAATAAATAATAAAGTAAATTTTAAATGCCCAGCGAAACGGGCGGGTATGGCTAGTGTTTAATAAGCGCGATGTGTTGTCTGTTAACGTGGCGCCTGTGTTGCTCCGCATGTAGTAGCAGCGCAGTTGTAGCGTGGTCGCGCCCGCAGTTGGAGAAGAGCCTTTCCGTTGTTTTTTAGCAATGTTGCAACCGGTTGCATTTCTTTTTGAAACCTTTTGCGGCAATAGGTTGCTTTTGCAACAGGTTTTTTTTAGTAGTCAGATCAGGTAATAAAATGAAAGCAATGAAAAATCTTGTATTTGTTAGTGATAAATTGAAAATTAAATAAAAATTGATCATAGTAGTAATCTACTAATACATTTATTTTTTATTGACATTTAAAAATACCAATTAACGAAGTTTTTCGGTTGTAAGTCGGGTCCCAAGCTTGCAATAGGGCAACGGGCGCAACGGCGCGGCAACGGTAACACTCGGCAACAGTATTCGTCAGTCAAAGTTCACAACTGTCATTACGTGCGCAGCGCGTTTCGCATTACGTTGTTTTAATTTTTGGCTTTCGTTCGTTTTCGTAAACAACCTAATGCGCGATTTCTCGTAACAGGTTACATTTTTATTTTCAAAGCAACCTGTTGCTGCAACAGGTTTCGTAAAAAATTAGTCATCTTTACCCGCAGTGTCGAGCGACCCGTACGTGATGGAGGAGACGTGCGCGGCGCGGGCGGGCGCGCTGGGCTCGTCGCTGTGGGAGGTGGCCGCGCTGCGCCGCCACGCCGCGCCCGCGCTCTCCGCCGCGCTCGCCGCCGTGCTCGCCGCCGCCGACCCGCGCCCCGAGCCCTTCAACCTGTCCTCCGGGGACGCCAACCAGGTACTGACCTTCACTTTGTGATAGCGTAGCGACACGACGCCTGTACCCCTCAATAAATAGTTACAACGTCTGCCCCCCCTTCAAACCGAAACGCATTACTACTTCACGGCAGAAATGGGCAGGGTGGTGGTACCTACCCGTGCGGACTCACAAGAGGTTCTACCACCAGTAAAAAGTATCTGTTTAACAGACGGTACTACTACCACCGGTCGGCTAGCTCGAATACATGAATAAATATACTTAATTCTGTACACAGATGTTTGATGCTGAGTTGAAGAAAAGATTCAAAACGATCGAGATGAACTTTATCCGGCCTCAAGGTATGACTGCGCCCTCTGGCGAACGTCTCATGCAGTACTGGGAACTGATGGCTTGAATATCGAATCGAAATAATCGATAAAAATCCAGTGCGAGAAACCCGATTATCGATACTAATGTAGAATTTAAACTTATCGACTTTAGATTCGTGTAAGTTATTTAAATGTTTAAAAAATTTTAAAATTCGATATAATCCTCTCTTGTTAAATATAATAAATATATTTTTACACAGCCACAATAGTCGTAGAGTGCGAAAGTCGAGTTTCGAATTAATCGATACAAGTCATCGATTACATCCCTGATATTCTAAATGTTGCATCGTCGTTTTAACGCGAACAACACTAATGACAAAACACGAAACATTGTTTCATGTTTAAATTTAACATAACTTATTCGGCCTACATATGGACATACATTACGGACTTGTTGATTAAACAAATCATTGTACTGTATTAATCGTTAAGGACTAAAAAAAAAACGAAATGATCTTATTATCTTTTATTCAGTGTGTGTGACGTGATTCAAACATTTCATTAAAACAGTTAACTGCCAAAGTTTATAAATTACATGTGATTAGCGATTGAGTTATTTGAATTCGAAATTTAATAAAAGCTCTAGTACCCCAGTTGTATTAGGATCGCTGGTTCGATCCGAGCACCCGGAATGTGCTTTAGTTACTGTGTTCGCGGACTTGTTAAACTTTTGAACTCAACACTTTGGACCCTACCAGAGATTTTGAAAACGTTCAAACACGCATACAATAATTTTAAAACGTACACACGGAGATTACATTATCGTCATAGAGTACAGCAGTGGTAGTTCCATTTTTCCAACTGGAAAGACGAAGATATTACACCATACAGCCTAACATTTTGTATATTCTATTCTCTTTCTTGAATAATAATATGAAAATGATTATTTTGAGACATTAATAAATTGAGATGACATTAAATAAGATGTGATGATGATGATGATAATGTGATGAAATAATATTATTATAATCTCAGTAAAATGGTGGTATTTAACTAAGACCTTTTCACTGGACTTTTTGAAAGATCCTGAGAAACCACATCCAGCGGCTTTGTTTCATTTTTCCACATTTATGTACTTGCACACATACTAAACAATTAATAAACCACCGTTATTACACATCTAAATCTGAAGAAACGCTAAATAGATAAAATAAAACAATTCACACAACTTCGCTCCTCGCGTTTCCCCACAAAATGCCCCTCATAGAGTACAGTTAACACAGGCGCTCTTTTTTTTTCTCGTATTGTCAAACGATTGAGTGTCAACCGCCGGATCCCGTGATCATCACAGCGTGGACCCCGTTGCTCACCTTGAGATGATTTCACTCTCAATTGCATTAGTAGAATTGTTCCCTACTTCCACATTACAAAGCAAGACACTTGGTGGCAGAAATTGACAAAACAGTGCCACTAACTCTACTCGATAAAAGTACTGTAAGTAAGAATTGGGGGAAAAGGAAATAAAATTATTAAGAAAAAATACTGTTTTGTAGTAACTAGCTGTGAAGGTTTGTGTGCATCGTCTCATCAATGGACTATTGGTCTACTCAAGGTGTCTCTGGCCCATGTGACGCCAGCGTGCAATCATTGCACTAGCGCCCTCTACTTTAGCGCCCGGTCAGAATGGAATAGGTCAAATGTCAACAGCACCATAGGTAAAACAGCGTCTTGGTCTACTGCCGTCTAAGATCCTCTGGTCTAAAATGTGATCTACAAATCAATTTTTTATCGGTTCTCACATGGGCGTTCAAAGGGTTAATATCAAAGCATGGGCGGTTCTCGTTCGAAATCGTCGATGGACAATGTCATTGTCTTTTTTTTTTCTACCTAAGCTGATTAGCCTTGAGAGGCTGTATCAGTGCTGTCTCGCACGTTCACCTTCTAATACATTAAAAGTAGAGCCGCATGTTTTTGTTGAACGTATATTTAAGATAGTTAAAAGTAAGATTTAAAGCATTTGTAGCGAAAATTGACGTTAAAAATTCACCAAAAATAACTTTAAATTAACAAATACGAAAAATGTATGTTTTAGTTTTAATACAAGACACATTTAATTTTTACTTTGATGATGTATTTTTTTTGAGACTTCAGTAAAACATTATGTATTGATTTCCTATATATTTTTTTTATTTCTGGCAACATTACCAGATAGAATTTACAATTATGTAATTAATGGGGGGTCTTTTGACAAAATATAAGCTTTTCTAAACCACATTTCTGGGTACTAACAGTAAGTACTTAGTAGTTTTTTGCTAACTTAATGAACAATACCGAACAAATAATATTGAGTTAACATTTAGTTTGTTAATGTCAATCAAAGTATTCGATATCTTACCTAAATGGCACACAACTACCTAGAGTACTGTAGGTATTCATTTTTGTACTTGTTTCTCAAACACTGAAATACAGCATCGGTTAGACAGAGCCAGCAAGCACTTTACTACACACATTGATGTAAAAGAAAATCTACTTTTCACGCACAAAATCACAGAAGACATGGCACACAAGTTCTCATGAGGATTCGAATGTTTTATATAATTTTACCATCATGGTAATACCAGCTGTAAAGATGTCATGAGAACTCAAGAATTTTCACTATCATGGCAATACCAGCTAAAAATCTCTCACGAGAATTAGGATATCGTCGCTGCGCGTGCGAATCCGCGTAAGAGCAACTTGTAAAAACCGCGTATTTGCTTTTTGATGATTTTACAGGAGGAAGAAAAAACTTAATATCTCAGCCATTTCAATTGTTATTACCAACTGAACTTCACAGCTAGTTCTTTACACCTTTCTTTAATGGAAAATAACGTAAATTGAATCGTAGTTAGCCTAGATTTTGTGTAAAGTCACTTACGCGGTTTTGTTTTAACTAATTACAAAATAATTACACTTTTATTAAAGGTACGCGGTTTTTAAATGAAACAATTGATTAAAGGGTTGTATTTATTATTAGAAAAACCAAATCGGAAACAGTACAATCTAACAAAAATATTACGTATATTATTATCGAAATCAGTTTACAAAAGGATATTTATTACCTATTCATAATTATTAGATCATTAATATTTAATCATTGATATTTAATCATTAATAGAGATCTTATTAAAAGAGTTCAGACTTCCATTCCAGGTCTTATAGATTCAATAAATAAGGTAATCTTTAAGACCAGTCTTTAAAAAACATATATTCAGGTGTAATTACTTCAGACTTGGTACTTTTCTGGCCCCCTTTGTAATTACTTCGAACTTGGTACTTTTCTGGCCCCCTTTGTAATTACTTCGAACTTGGTACTTTTCTGTGATCCTTTGTTATTGTGGCATGTTTTGAGGGTAAAATATTTCCCGATTTTTCAACTTCCTCTCAATCCCCGAGTGGACTGAATCTACTTCCATTTGCGAGTGACCTATCTTTAAGTACTTCTGAGTTATTATTACGTTCCTAGCCATAGCCAAGTGCAACAGCGCATTTGATACAACATTATTTCTGTTTTGTGCTGTACAACCATCTCTAAATATAACATCCTTTCAATCATTATCCAGTAATTTAGTTACGTAGTCTACGAAAAAAGACGCGAAAGTAGTAGCTTTTAAGGCGGATGCTGTCCCATCGAACCGGTAACACGTGACTCAATTATTGCTAAGATTGTAACAAGAAAAGTTATGTACGGCGCGATTAGTTTCAAAATAAAGTGCACTGGCATTGAGGAAAGAACATAGTTTAATTGCCTGAAGGTCTGCTGTTAATGCATGTATGATTCCTTTTTGGGCTAATTCTTTTCTGCTTTAGCCAAGTCCTTTCGTTCAATATGTTTAGCATACTGTTCGTTTGATAAATTACCAATTTTGTGAGCACAGCACTGGTCACAAGCATCCTTTTTTGGTTGAAACAATCCAATATTCTCCTCAAGCAAAACGCTTTTAAATAATAGTTTGGGGAAAACATTTCTTCGCATTTTGTAAGAAAATTCACAACATTTTTTAATATAGTTTATTTACATTTAACTACAGTATGTAGGTACCATTTTGCTCGATAACTTTTTGCCATCTTTTAGGTAGGGACATAATCCCATTGCTATAGAAATTTTGGGGCTCCTGATCAAATACCACGACAATTGGTTTTGGCAGTCCTCTCGTGATCTTAACCAGACACTGCCTAAAGAATTCTGAAGAGACCGACACAGGTGGAAATCTGAAAGTGCAAGGTCAGGACAATACGGCGGATGCATTAACACCTTCCAGCCAAGCTCTTTTAATTTTTGCTGAGTGGCTAAAGATGTGTCTAGCATTATCATGATGAGAAACCACACTCCTTCTGTTGATTAATTCCGGCCGCTGTCTCTCAACTTCTTGTTTTAATCTCATCAGTTGTTCGCAGTAGATTTCAGAAGCGATGGTCCTGCCTGGTGGTAACGGCTCATAATGAATCCCTTCCAATCTCACCCCACACACAGCATCACCTTGTTGCGAGCTAACCCGGGTTTCGCCACAGTCTGTGAAGCCTGACCGGCCTTTGACCACGACCTTTTTCGCACGTTCTTGTCGTTGTATATTTAATAATTATATGTAATTTAAATATTCTAAGATAAGCACATTACAAACGGAAAATAATAGACATTTAAAACAAACTTACATGTTGGTTATTCACGGCAAAATAATTATTTTCGGGAGCACACACAAATTGCGTTACATTTTCCTCACGACCGTAGTAAATACGCGCAATTGCTTCCAACTTCATGCCTCCTACTGTTCCGCGGTATTGTTTTGATAGTAAAATTGGTGTTTTTCCTTGGATAATTCAAATCAGGTGAGGTCTAATATATGCCTATGAGAGTTTAGAAGCGACCAGCACGATATTGGAATTTTGCGCGTTTTGCTGTTACGCGGTATTTACAAACTGCTCTTACGCGGTTTCGCACGCGCAGCGACGATATGGTTTTGATAAAAAATAATTTAACATCATGGCTAGACAAAGGTATACGTCCTCTTAATAACAATGCTTAAAAACATATTTATTTCCCATACTAATTAAAAATTCAACTGCTATTATAATCTTTATCATCCCACTCTAGTCTAAGCATCGATTATAACATTAACATTAGTCTTCCCTTTTGTTGATTCTGAATATAGAAACCTGATTCCATGATTGCTTTTGTAAATGATCAAGTAATTGTTGAAGTTTTTCGACGAAACATTGAATTCCCTGAAATTTACAACAAAACTGTAAAAAAACTATGGATCGGCCATATTTATTTTGTTTTTTATTTTATTTTATTGATTATTATAGTGTACTCGTTTGTTCGGGCGTTGGCGGGGTTTTGTGTTAAACTGATGCCATTCTGTAGTTTCCACTAAAACATTACAAAAATATGATAAAAAATTAAATCTTAACTGTTATTCAGCCCTATTTTGATTTTATAGAACTAAATGCGTAAATGCGTTGATATAATTTGGGGTAACTTAAGATAAATACGACAAGAAATAACGTATTTATAAACTAAAATATAAGGTACAGTTTCCTTTGTACACATTCGCCGCCAATGACTTCAGAGCCTCGCAGTTGAGGGCGCGGCTGTTTTAGAATACACATAAAGACATACTTCATGACGGTGACGTCATGAATGAGTTTGTCAACGCAAAACACGCATCATTACAATTAAAAAATAATGATTTGTCATTCGATATCATTTTAGTATTTTTTTTCATTACCATAAAAACTACATTGTAGTTCAAGGTTTGGCCAATTTTGCGTTGAGAACCTCTACAGATATAAGATTTAAGAAGAGCCACCATAAGGCCATCTTGAAATATTCAATAAAATCATATACCAACACCTATTGTTATACCAGTGAATTTTCTGAGCTAACAATTTACTGTAATGTTAGCTACTAGTCCTACAGATGTGGTCCCGAAGTGACGAACCGACCAATGGGAGTGCAGCTTTTGATAAAGCGTTGACATCGAAAGCTCCCAGCTTGTGATAATCTTGTGCGATCATTGAGAATTTATTAGTCTTGTTTTTATCACTATTGAAACAATGTTCATGGATAGTAAAGTGTATAAAGCTATTACATGTTTTATAGAAAATGTTAAGTGTAATTAATAAACAACATTTTAAAGCACTTTATTGTTGTTTAAAAGTCATCTTGATACTTACATACTTGAAAGGAATAGATTTTTAAATTTGTACTTTTGTATAATTATATGGAAGTTTCTGTTAGGACGATTTTCGAATTAATATACTAGAATGCTTAAACAATATTATGAAGAATAAAGACTTTTTATATCAAAATTGTTAAACTTACCACTGTACACGATACAGCGAATCTCTGCCAGACTCCCACAGCCGCGCCCACCGGATTAATGTGATTATAATTTAGATGTAAGTTAGATTGTAAGACATTATTTTATATTCATTTAAAGTTTTATTGTATTATTATGAATAAACTATTCTAATGTTCGAAATTGCATTGTTTTTTTTAAAGTACATATAATAAGTGAACCAGTTCTCGGTCGCGGTCCGCAGTCGAGATGGGGACTTGCAAGGGCGCGTCAATGGAAAGCCGACGTCGCGTCGCCTGAAGCATCATGGCTCGTTGGATCCCCCGGAACCATTCTCGGTGCTTTAGGCTCTTCAAGCTCTGTGTGCTTAGTGCGAGTTTTTTAACGTTCTCGATAGCGTAAAAGTTAACCCAAATTTGTATGCAGTTGGAAAAGCGCCTCTAGCGGAAAACGTTCCGTAATGTAAAAATGAAATGTTTTTTCTATAGATATTTCCTTGAGAGCACGAGTAGCTGGGTCGAAAATGGTCCATGTCCTTTGAGTTAACTTTTACTTTAATTTACTTAACATTTACGCTATCGATAACGTTAAAAAACTCGCGCTGAGCACACCGGTCGCTCGTCTTCGTCGAACTCGTCGGTTATGACGAAGAATTCGACGAGTGAATTAACCCACAGACGCAGCCTGGATCTTCTCAGGGGTTGTGATTCCGATCCGGTGATAGATTCTGCGAAGTAGGGCTAGTGTTACCAGATTCTCTCAGGTCGAAACCGTGAGTTCACCTACCCGTTCGGGAATAACTCAGGCTACCAATAGGTAGGGATAAAAAAACGGCATGTGTATCGATTCGGATTTTGTACTCAATTTTAAATTTAAAGGATTACTTCCGAACATCTCCGATCCGCCCCTTGCTGCTGTCGTCGTGGACCAGAACACATCTGTTCCAATCTTAGGGATCGATACATTACGTCTCGCGGTCATTGGAGGCATTCGGTTGTAATGTTTGAACATCAGTTCCAGGTTTCAGCCAAAAAACGATTTAAATAAATATAGTTTATTTATAACTAAACACGGTTACACTACAAACAAATTGTAAGGCACTTCAATACATCACTGATTTTTAATAACCGAAATTAAACTAATAAACAATTTAGGAAAGTTAACATTGTAAATATATATGGTCATGACCGATAACCAATTTAGTCTACGTGAGCTAATACTAAAAAACTAAAAAGAGAAAACTACACCATTTGGTAATATAAAAAATAAATTCTAATACAGGTAATAATCTACAAACTAAAAGCAACATGAACTGGACTAGGCACATATACATATATTTTTTTTATATATCCATAAATAAAACATGGCAGAAATTGTTTTACATGTACAAAACAGATTTCAGAATGTGGGCAGTCTTTGAACACGGCGGTGTGTCGCATGGAGGTACAATCACAGATCGATGCCTCCAATGAACACTACGCTAACTCCAAATTCGTAGATTTACAGGAAGAGCGTTTAAACGAAAAAAGTTGATAAAATCTTTATTATTGCAGATATATTTATGGTTTTTTTGTGTAACTAGCTGATTAACTCTTGCTTCGAACCCCATCGATAATGATTAATTGTAATACTTTTAACATAGTGAAGCGATTTGCGTGGAAAACCAAAATTTCAAAATTTTCAGTTAGAGTAGTGTTCATTGGAGGCATCGAGATAAGAAAATTTAAACAAAACAATAACAACAGCATTCATTCAAATAAATATCGATGAGTGAAGAAAGGCTATTTGGTTTAAGCGACATTTTTGCAATTTTACAGGAGAGCCATTTAAGATTTAAAAATTTTGAAAAAATAACATAAGAAAAAAACTTCTTCAGGTATTTCAATGGAGTAAATTTAATTGAAGCTCAATTAAAAACATCGAACTGTTGATGATAATCTATACATATAAATAAAATTGGAGTGTCTGTTTGTAATATTGAAATAACCGCTTTTTACAACATGCATATGAATATATATACGGTACATACACCAAAATAACATTTTTTACGACTTTTGTGTCTATCTGTGTCTGTCCGTTTGTTCCGGTTAATCTCTGGAACGGCTGGACCGATTTTGACGGGACTTTCACTGACAGGTAGCTGATGATATAAGGAGTAACTTAGGCTACTTTTTTAGACTAGCTTCGCCCCGCGGCGTCACCCGCGGTACGTCAATAACCGCGGGTAACATCGCGGGACTCAACTATCTTTAATAAAATTTAATGTTTCCGAAGAGAAGCGTGGGCGGGTCGCTAGTACCAAATAAAACGCATTTTTACAAAGATAAATGTCGCTTAAGCCAAATAGCCTTTCACCTCTCGATATAATAATAAGTCAAATATACAACTATAGGCATTTTTTTAAATAATAATACTTGTCACAGATACATAACTATTGAGCAAAAATATTTGTTTATAATATTGCTTTTTAGAAATACATCATAAATTCCTTAACTTTGGTATGACTCACGTCAAGGCATTATTACACTGTCGTCCCTGTTTACTATAAAGCGCCCTGTAAACGATCAAATTGTTTGTCAAATTATTTGAGTGTGCAGTTTTGTTTGACGCGTTTGTCAAACAGTACGTGTTTGACTCTGACGGCATGTTTGACAAACAAGTTTGAAGGTGTAAGGGGGTGTTTGTCAAACAAGATCTCAGTCGTTGCTCGACACGACGCACAGTGGGTCGATACTGTGATTTTAGTGACTTAGGGACCAACTTTGTTTTTTTATAAAAAAATTTATGTAGATAGATAGAGCTCGTTAATCTCAATAATAATTGTTTTGGGCAAAAATTACAAAAACTTTATAGTTTGGTCAGAAAAATGTGTTTTGTGATTTTTTTGTATGGAGCGGGTCACATTAAATTAAATTCCTGCTAAGTACCGCGAGGTCCCGCTTTGAAACTTTATTTTCCTTATACCTTGTATAGTCTACTATCATTTGATGCTATGAACATGTGCATAAAGTTGCAACTCTGCCAAATAAATGGATCGAAAAAAATTAATAAATACATAGAATAAAAACCTTTATATTTTTTTTCGTAAGTGCTTTTAAGTTAAATTTGATATGGATTAGTAAGTAAAAGCACGTAATGATACCCATAATTAAATAATACCTAACAACAATACATTTAGTAGGTCTCTAATTAAGCAATCTCTCTAATTATTAAGATAGTTAACATTATTTAATGAGGATAATTAGTTAAGTAGCCATTACTGGGTAGTAGAAAATATAGTAAACATTTGTTTGTCTCTGGAAGTATAAAGTGACCATGTTTATTATATACTAACTAGTGTTCGTTTATTCGTACTACTACTAACATCTCGTGATTGTCGTTGTGATCTTGCTGTTTCCGTTATAATTGGTAATTTTGTTAACAATTTAGGATTATTTATGATTTTAAAAGAGCAACTACAGTCGCTGTCTGATAATAAAAAACTCTTTCAATTCCTACAAAATCAAATAAACGTGACCGAAGAGAAAAATGTTGAGCTCCAAAAATTCTGTACGCAATTTTGTTCAAATATAAGTGCAATATGGAAACGAAGTAGTCGCATGTTAGCGCAGTTTATAAGAAAAAAATGTGATTGGTTAGAATGTGCAATAAACTGGCCCGAAGGAATGATACCTTTTTTTTTTTTGGTATCGATGGAGAATCCTAGTCTTTACGGATACCCTGCCGACGGGGGTCGGACCGGGTTATGTCGGACTCCGCGCCTCCGGTAGAAGAAAGAGGAAGAAGTCGCGAACCGAGGTCCGCGCCCTCAACCAATTGGTCCACGGAGACTACGCCTTTAGAAAGGCGCGCTGGGCTAAGTTCAGCTCTCGCCAAACCCGCCCAGCTTAACGACTACCGACTAAACCCCAACGAGCTCCTCCACTCCGGCTGGGCGGGGACCCAGGTACCGCCATGTGCGCGCCATAGGCCCGCCTTCGCCGGCTCCCACCCCAATGTTACGTTGGGCGGGATCTGCCACCGGGGACTTCTTCCCCCTCTCATCTCCACGACTCGTGAGGGGCGCACTGGAGCCACAGCGCACCACCACCCCACAGGACCTTAGTGCCGAGCACCGGGCGCCCCCGCACCCAGCAATCGACGGCCCCTGCAGGAGCCGGGTGGGGGCTTTCTGCCCGCACCACCCGCTCCGCCTTCACTGCCTACGAACCAAGGTCCACGACCTCCTCCTCACGACTTCCTCCTCGGTTCATCGGCATGCCCGGTTCTTCATAAAGCCCCGGTCTTCCTTGTGCCCGACGGAGGCTGGACGTCCATCGGAGTCGTCGTCTCGCCGAGTTGACTTCGGTCTGCAGCAACGGGTGCGGCCGCGGGTGCAGCGACGTCCTCTCTCCTCGGTTTTCTCGGGGGCCTTGCACATGCCTTGCCCCCCGAAGTGTGGTCCGCTGGTTTCCCGGCGGAGGCGCAGACGGCGCATCGCGGTGCCAGTGTGCATCCGGATGCCACGTGGCCGGTCTGTCCGCACCGGTAGCAGTCGTGGCTGCGGTCGACCGACGACGGGCACCGCGCACCCACATGGCCCAACGCGTGGCAGCGAAAGCATTGTAGCCTCCGGGCCTCCAGCAGGTGGACGCGAACAACGCTCCACCCGATGCGCAGCTTCGTCACTGTCACAATCTTCTTCGCCGCTGCTATCGGGCAACGAACGAGAACCTGGCCCATTCCTCCGGATCCGGGCTTGATAGAGCCAGCCTTGACTGCATCGACGGAGCATTCGCCGATGCGCGCAAGCTCGGTGCATATCTCCTCCTCCGTCAGCGAATCGTCAAGTCCGCTTATGCGGATTGCAGCGGTCACCATCGGTCTTGTCACCGTTACTCTCTTGGAAGAGAGAACCTCCTTAAGGAATGATACCTGAAGCTATCAACACTGCACATGAAAGGCTCGAGATTTCTAATACTCAAGATTTTGAAAATGTACCACCCTCAAATGTACTACAGAAGCCTCAACATCTATTTTTGCACCTCGAAAACCTTTTTAAGAATTGGGATCCAGGCAAAAACGAAGACGCATTGAACAAATTTACCAATCGCTTTCGTTATCCCCGGATGAAATGAAAGCTACTACAATTGCTAGTTTGAGAAACACTAGAAATGAAGATGTAGGAGAAATAATGAACCACTTGTCAAAATCACCCCGAAGATCTAGAAAAAGTTAATAAGTATTTAATTACAAGTAAAGTGAAAAGTAGTACATATTCTCCCGATAAGGCAATATTAGTTTCACTTAAATTAAGTGGCAGTATATAAACCTAAGAGAAGCAGCAAGTGAAAATGGGTCTGATTTATACCCTTCTTAATATAAAATTAAGCAAGAAAAGACCAAATGTTATCCAGGGTAAGACGAGGCAATTATTACTGAAGAAGGAGCTGCTATTAAAATGCAAGCATTACTAAACTTGGCGCTATATAGGCTTTTAGATGTGATTACTTCGGATTTGGACTCTGCAAGAGAGCTACTGCTTATAAGCAAATAGGCTTTGATAGAGCCCCAGGTCAAAGTCTAGTTCCTATAAGGCTTCAGAAATTTGATGGAACAATTGTTTGGGAAAACGACCTACCCTCATCAACTTTTTATTGCCGTCCAATAATGTTTAAATTTACAAAAGAAACGCAGCCAACAGTGACAATTATAAAAGCTAGCATAACAGAAGAAATAGAAAGACTTCAGCCATCAAAAATCAAACAAGTTGAAGTTAAGCATCAATTGCACATGATGATGATAGACGGCAAAATAACCTCATATTTTTCAGAAACATTTTCTGCTGTCTGTGATATTTGCAAAGCAAAACCGTCAGAGTTTTTTGGAGTGACTTGCTTATCAAAGAGAAAATAATGAAGAAATATTCCAGTATGGAATGCCATCTTTACATGCCTGGATAAAATGCATGGAGTGCTTACTTCATATCGGTAAATATAATTTTATTACTTCACAATTTTTTCATCGTATGTAGTTTCCTGTGAGATAATTTTTTAAATGACACTTTTTTTGTTTACTTCTTATCGTTTGGACTTCAAGAAATGGAGTTGCAAGGGGCGATGACAAAGAAAAAATAACAACCAGAAAAAGTGCTATACAGCAAGCGTTTAAAAAGGAATGCGGTTTACTTATAGATGTTGTCAAGCAAGGAGTAGGAACAACCAATGATGGCAATACTGCCAGAAGATTTTTCAGGGATGCAGAAGAAACAGCCCGCATAACAGGAATACGTAAAGGTTTCACGTGATTCTTCACTCTGTTGCATCTGGAGAGCGCGTTTCCAATTTTTCGGAATTTTTTAGATATACTGCAGAATTGTATGTTAATTTATATCCCTGGTATTATATATGCCTTCCAGTATCCATAAATTGTTGGCACATGGCAGTGATATATAATAATGAAGAACTTTGGTGCCATTCGTATAGGTAAACTCTCGGAAGAGGCAGCGGAAGCTCGCAATAAAGATTTTCGGAAATATACAGAGAGATGTTATTCAAGAATGAGAAGTAGAACGTCGACTAATGAGGATATTTTACACAATCTTCTTTCGTCTTCTGACCCAAAGATCGAAAGGTGAAACAAAATATATAATATTTAGAGAGATTGCATAATTAGAGACCTACTAAATGTATTGTTGTTAGGTATTATTTAATTATGGGTATCATTACGTGCTTTTACTTACTAATCCATATCAAATTTAACTTAAAAGCACTTACGAAAAAAAATATAAAGGTTTTTATTCTATGTATTTATTAAATTTTTTCGATCCATTTATTTGGCAGAGTTGCAACTTTATGCACATGTTCATAGCATCAAATGATAGTAGACTAGACAAGGTATAAGGAAAATAAAGTTTCAAAGCGGGACCTCGCGGTACTTAGCAGAAATTTAATTTAATGTGACCCGCTCCATACAAAAAAATCACAAAACACATTTTTCTGACCAAACTATAAAGTTTTTGTAATTTTTGCCCAAAACAATTATTATTGAGATTAACGAGCTCTATCTATCTACATAAAAAAAATTATAAAAAAACAAAGTTGGTCCCTAAGTCACTAAAATCATAGAATCGACCCACTGTGCGACGTCTCGTTACGGCAAGAATAAAACCGAGTCTACGGGCGAGTTAACAACTTGTTTGACCTTTGATTTGATCGTTTATGCTATCTATCTATATATATATAAATGAATTGCTGTTCGTTAGTCTCGCTAAAACTCGAGAACGGCAGAACCGATTTGGGTAATTTTGGTCTTGAATTATTTGTGGAAGTCCAAAGAAGGTTTTAAAAGGTAGACAAATATGAAAATGCTCGGAATTAAATAAAAATAACAATTTTGTTTTTCCGTTGAGTTGTCCTCCGTCGTATGGATTCCTTTTGTTTGTTTTAAGTTTATTTTATACAAAAGTTTAGGTCTTTTATTTATCGATTGAGGCACTACGAAGTCTGCCGGCTCAGCTAGTTGTTTGATAAAAACGTAAAGTTTGACAAACAAATTTGATCGTTTACAGGGCGATTAATATTAGCAGTCTGTCCCAACTCTACAGCGAACGGTAGCTTCAAGGATGAACTATTTGTTCGCGACTCTCGGTATTGCTCGACTTGCAGCAAGTCACCGGAGGGGTCTTCTCTCTCGTTTCCTCGTGTGCTTGTTCCTCGCTTACTTTCTCTTTCTTGCAGCACGACGTAGGCTCTTGAACTACAACAATTTCTTTTTTACAACATTTCTCCTCATGAGGCGGCTCCGACTTGCAACAGCCTGAGCGCTCTTTCACTAGCAGTTTTGTATCTTCTATATTTGAATTGTCTTCTTTTTCACTGTGACATTGGGCTTTTTTCGCCCTGGCAACTTTCGACGGGCATTTCTTGGCGCCGTACTGGCAGGTTACGTAATTTTCGGTACTGGCGCCATCTTGTGACGTGGACGGAAAGTAGTGGGACGGCTGTATGCAAGTGCGAGTCTGGCAGTTGTAGAAGTCCGAATCTGACTCAGAGTGATTCAGGAGAGGTGGAGTCGATGTTTCGGCTGAAAGTAAGAGGAATTGTTTATTTAATAGTTACATACCAATGAGTTGTTAATAAATAAATAAGACATTCGTTTTGATGTCGGTATTATTTAGTAAATTTATATATTAGATGTTGGTTAATGGAAACAATTTAATAGACAGAAATTTGAAAATCAAGTACTCGATTAGGATAATAGATTTATGTCCGTATTAAAATTGAAATTTTAAATACTCTACAGCGAATATACTGAAATACAGAGAAAACGCGGCTTTAGATTAACAATATTTAAATAATATATTATTTCAATATTATTGCTAGTGCATTCTAATGCGCCATGCTAGACGCGGCACTTTCAGAGCTTTCTTATATAAGAATACGAAGTTGGTACTCCAATATATCCAAGCCCATGATTTTAACACGTGTGTGTCCCATTTGACATCTCTCCGAAAAAAATGAGTGGTCACTATTTCCATAATTCGCCTTTTATTTTTGAGTTATTCCTTGAGAATATTTACGAAAAAGCACTTCCAACAATTTTTCGATCCAACGATCCTTGACATGAAACGGCCTTAGGGTATCGTGGACGCATGATATCTATCGGGGCGTTCAACGTGTTAATTTATCTTTAGAAAAATGAATTGCTGTTCGTTAGTGTCGCTAAAACTCGAGAACGGCTGGACCGATTTGGCTAATTTTGGTCTTGAGTTATCCAGAAAAGGTTTAAAAGGTAGATAAATATGAAAATTCTTGAAATTAAATAAAAATAACAATTTTGTTTGTCCTTTGATGCATCCCCCGTCGGACGGAGTCATTTTGTTTGTTTTAAGTTTATTTTATACAAAAGTTTAGTTCTTTTATTTATCGATTGAGGCACTACGAAGTCTGCCGGATCAGCTAGTTTCAAATAAAGCTATTGTACTAAGGTTAGCTGCCGGCGACAGTACGGTTAACCTTTCGAGGGCATTAAACAAATTTACGGAAAATTGCTCCATTACTGTTATTAGTCCCGCATTAGGATAATGGTTACCCTTTACTACAGCGTCAACGAATAATGGAGTATGACACGAAACAAGACAAGAATAACAAAAATATAACGTACATTAATTGAGAATCTAAATCAGTCGTGTCAATGACAAGATCTCCTATAGCTACATGCTAGCCTGGTACTTAACTTGGGTCAAAACATTAATTACTAAAAAATAAACGAATTCACAAAAAAATAACAAAAAACACTCCAAGGCTAGAAACCCAAATGATAATAGGACATATAGCTACATGCGATTCTAGCACTTTTAACTACGAACAATCAGTAGTTCGCTATAACAAACAAAACGATTTCTAAAGAAATACAAAATACCAAATACCTAGACAATACATTTTATTCAAAATCATAATCTTCAACACTAGAAACTTTAATTTTATAAACGATACGACCTCCTACAGCTACATGATACCCTAGTACATCTGATGTAGTCACAATCACTATTTAGTTACAGAAGGAGAAAAAAAAAATTTCTAAGTTTAAAACAAAAGCAAACTAATACACTCAAAAAAGACTGCAGTATGAAAAACTTAAAAAAAATCATCACTAGTTAGTTACTGAAGGAGAAAAAAAAACAATTTCTAAATTAAAAAAAAAAGAAAACTAAAAAAAAGACTGCACTATGAAAAACTAAAAAAAAAATCGAAATAAAAAAACTGCGGTGTTGAACAAGAGACCTCCTACGGCACCTTGCTAGCCTAGTAGTTTCCCGGCGGGTAGGCGTCGCTCGAGAGCGTCGTGTCTGTCTGCTGCAATTCGAGGCCGTCCAGCTCCTTGCAGAGCTTTCCCTCGCAGACCTCCCACGTGCATTTCTCGGTGTTACACCGGTCTTGTATGGGGAAACATTCCGTTTATTTATTCAATAGACCAGCAAAGCGGTACAAGCCTCTGAACGAATGAGGTGGGTTTTTTTTAAATTCATGTTAAAAAAACCGCATATGATTTTGCTTCATGAATTGAATAGATTTTGCTAGAAATACGGTAATTTTTTTGTTTTTTTTTTACTTAACCTTCGAGCCCGGTTCCCCGATAATTAAAATCCTCCGAAATCTAATAAATTTGTATTTGGTCGCTACAATGTTTAATAACACACTTTTTTAAAGTCCTTAATGAATCGCTGTTACAAGAGGACAGGCTCACAAATTTATATCAATAAAAATGGGAGCTCGAAGATGACACCTTGCAGTACATAGGACATAACAATAACTGAACCTATAAGGAGGCAGCGGCTTGGCTCTGCCCCTGGCATTGCTGACGTCCATGAGCGACGGTAACCACTTACTATCAGGTGGGCCGTATGTTCGTCTGCCTGTTAGGGCAATAAAAAAAAACCTAATCTGCGACCATAGACTCCCACATATCCCACGCGTCACTTCTTCACTGGATTTTTTGTTTTTGTTTTATTGCCTTTGTAGGCAGACGAGCATACGGCCCACCTGATGGTAAGTGGTCACCGTCGCTCATGGACGTCAGCAATGCCAGGGGCAGAGCCAAGCCGCTGCCTACCGCTTAATACTCTCCACGAGCCTCGTTTGAAGGTGAATTTGCGTGTGGTCCAAAGTTTCTAAAACCCCCGCGCAGTAAAAACCTCAACTGTGAGGTAATTTAGTATCGATTCAACCAGCCCTCAGTCATGTCAGTATATATAATTCAAACATATATGTCTATATATAAATAGTGTTGTGTTATTTGTTTTCTATTGAATCTATTGCTATATTTTCTCAATGTAAAGCAAAACAAAACCCCATTCTAGCAAAAATCCTCTTTAGTCAGAGCTCTTTAGTCAGCGCTTTTGTCTACAGCCATTAGTTAATATTTCTGTATAATGTTAAGTTTTCATTAATAAAATGTTTTTCCATATTAGCCCATAGCTCCATAGCTTTATTCAATATGCTTTAAAACAGCTAAAAAGAAAATCATGCATAAGAAAGATTTAAATTTAAACTAATTTCATCTCATTAATGTATTCTTGTATAAGCTCTCATAATGATTTCATACCTGTATCGTCACATTCCGGTGTACATATAACCACTCTCTTCGTTCTGTGGCATTGCATCTGTAGTCGTGTTAATTTCGGGCCGAATAAAAAGTATCCTGTGACCAAAAATAATCATTAATTGTCTATGACGTTATTTATTAAACTTCGCATTGTCTGTGGTTTTTTCTCAAATGTTTCGTAAGTATTGAGTGGCGCCATTCCCATTGTGACGTTTAACTTGGTAGGTAGGTGAGCTGTGAGTTCAGTCACCCATAAATACATAAAATTAATAAAAAATCAACTTAGCATGTCACTTTAGAGGTCCGAAGTCCGAGTGGTTACCGGAGCCCATAGACATCTACAACGTAAATGCCGCCACCCACCTTGAGATATGATTTCCAAGGTCTCAGTATAGTTACAACGGCTGCCCCGCCCTTCAAACCGAAACGCATTAGTGCTTCACGGCAGAAATAGACAGGGCGGTGGTACCTACCCGCGACACAAGACGTCCTACCACCAGTAATTATACAAATTATAAATTTGCGGTTTTGATTTTTATTAAACGATGTTATTCCTTAACCGTGGAAGTCAATCGTGAACATTTGTTAAGTACGTATTTCATTAAAAAAATTGGTACCCGCCTACAGGATTCGAACACCGTTGCATCGCTAGATACGAACGCACCGGACGTCTTATCCTTTAGGCCACGACGACTTTCGTACTGATGTATTAAGTACCAGTCGATACCGATATTTTTATACTAAAATATTGTTACAATTTTTTTTTGTAAATTATAGATTACAGACCAAAGATTATGACGAGGGTGAGGTACACACGTAGGTATCTAAATCTAAAATCTATCGTAACTAAATCAGACTACGTACCGAGCATCATTCCGAAAACGACGGCTAGCAACAGATGCACATTGTACACCATGACGGCCAACATGAGCAGGTAGCCGACCACGTTGTGCGCCAGGAACACGACCGACTGGTGTGCGTTCACCAACGCCCTGACAATATGCGGCCAGTTAAAACCTGCCACGCTTTTCTATACCATGAAACAAGCGAGGGCTTATAAGAAACGTTCGAGTTCGCTATACATTGCTGATTCGTGATAAACTAATTTAACCCTTTCATCTCGATTCGTCGATAGATCGACTCTATCAATGCGTATAAAGTGTCGGAATACCGACTACTTGCGCAGTTTCATACGACGGACATCTTTTAGCGCGCGCAAATGTATAACGTTTTCAAGCATATATTTTTCAAAAATCCTTTAGCAATTTCTGCAAAATATGTTAAAATAAGCTCAGCACTCAAAAAAGGTTAATAAGCTATTCAGAAAGAAAAACAGGTGTATGCGTGTTTCCTCGATCAGTCAAAAGCTTTCGACTCGATTAAATACAACATAGGTTTTTTTTGTTGCTTAGATGTGTGGACGAGCTCACAGCCCACCTGGTAATAAGTGGTTACCGTAGCCCATAGACATCTACAATTTAAATGCCGCCATCCACCTTGAGATATGAGTTCTAAGATCTCAGTATAGTTACAACGGCTGCCCCACCCTTCAAACCGAAACTCATTACTGCTTCACGGCAGATGTAGGCGGGGTGGTGGTACCTACCCGTGCGGGCTTATAAGACGTCCTAACCAGTAGGTGCTAGGCAAAAAAAAACCAACTCATAACATAAATACTCACCTCACTTTAATTAGCCCCCATCTGCTGACCTGCGCTGTGGTGGTGTTACGACTAGTTGTCGGTTCCATGGCCCCTCGCTCTCTACAGTCAATTATTTTAATATTTATTACGTTCGTAGTCTTTACAATCAACATCCGTCTTTTTTTTTTTTCCTTCCTACACTGAGAGCCTTGAGAGACTATTTCAGCGTGATCTTAACTAGTAGGTGAGCTCACGGGGCTCAAACCTGACGACGTTGCTAACACGACGAACCATAGCAAGAGCCGTGCTTCGCAGAATCTACCACCGGATCGGAAACGCGACCCATTGAGAAGATCCGGCGAGAAACTCAGTGGGGTGTGTCTGAGGGAACATCCGTCGATATCCGTGCACTGCACTAGAAGGACGTGCTCTGTACAACAATTTTACAAGCATAGTACGTTGCAAATGATCCAAGCCACTGAAACGCAGTTATTCATACTTCTTAGAAGCCTTAAATACGCCCAACGAACATCGCCTCGGTAGATATAATCAGACGTTCTTGAGACGATTAAAAAAATGCCTCATTTATTCTTGTCAGCATGAAGCTCATCGTTCGCACCACAGGTAATACGTTCGCACGGTGTTGCCAGTTATCGAAATACATTAACGAAATAAATGGCGCGCTATATTGTTAGACTTGTAGTGAAATTATTATATATTAGTGTGGTCGAATATAACAGGTATACTCTCTCTTAAACACGAAAAATCTAAAGCATCATATTCATATGTACCATTTATAACTGAAGTTTTATAGTGTTTGGTTCGGTTTTCGCGTATTGTAGGCATAATTAACGGTACGCAGCGGCTTGACTCTGTCCCCGGCATTGCTGACGTCCATGAGCGACGGTAACCAATCACTATCAGGTGGGCCGTATGCTCGTCTACCTACAAAAGCAATGTAATAAATTAAAACTATTTTTCAGGTTTAATCTTGCTCTTATTATTTCCGACGTTTATTACAGTTCTGATGCGACATTTGAATATTTTGTTACTACCGCATGTTTTTGAATAAAAGGTTTTCTTTCCTTAAATTACATTATTGTGTAAAAATAATATAATATAATATTAAAATGCGGCAAATATCACACGATCTTAATCATGAATGATCAGAACTATGGCTCGATAAACAACTAATGTGATCTTTTATTACAATAATAATTACTTATTTTATTTCAACAATAAACATAATAATATACTTGTGTAGTTCAAGCGAAAAATTCACTATTTATTACAGATCAACTATAAAGATAGAGTTGATGATATGATTGTTATCGTAGATTGAGTTACGCTCAATTTGATTTCAAAAATTGTGGACGTAATCATTTCAAAGGAAAAAATCCTAAACATGAGCCTCATCCTTGGGCAAAGCTTCAAATGATATGGAGTTATTGCTTTGATCTTCTTCTTTTTCTCCACCTTATCCCACTAGGTGGGGTCGGCACAGCTAATTTTTCTCTTCCATTCTCTTCTATCAGCCGTCATCTCAACAGTCACTCCTCTCCCTCTCATATCGTCATTCACACACTCCATCCATGTCTTCTGCGGTCGACCTCTTCCCCCTCTACCTTGCACTACCATTTCCTAGTCACATGCATCTTCTCTCTACGCATCACATGTCCATACCACGCTAACCGTCCGCTCTTGCATATACTTATTGCTTTAATCATAGTTTGCAAAGTCGTAAATAATACGAAACCTTTAAAGCGATCCTAGTTGTAGACTTATAAGAAACTAGCGGCCCGCTCTGGGTCCGCTCGGGTCTTCAACAAAAATTACAACGATATTTGACGTTTTTTATTTTTTTTAAATAAAAGACCACTTATTGCGGCATAACTATAATAGTTAGACATATGCTGTCGCGACACTTTTTGTAAATAATAATGTGTTCTACAAAGTCGTAGTACATTATTTTATTCTATCATCAATAGTTTTCGCAGGGCACGCGATGTAAAGAATATTTTAGGTAATTTTTTTACACCTTGGGTTACATTATTGAAGTTTTGGTAAGGATCCCTATTTTTTTTCAAAAAAGATTATGGCCTATGTCACATGGGAATAGTGTAGCTTCCAAACAGTGCAAGAATTTCTCAAATCGATTCAGTAGTTTCGGAGCCTATTCAATACAAACAATCAAATCTTTCCTCTTTATATTATTAGTATAGATTAAAGTAGAATCTATTTGCAAACAACAAAACCGAATGTTTTAAATGCAGTTTTAAATTTTCCACGCATTAGTTTACCGTTTTTGAAGCTTTCGTGATTGAAGCGCTTGTGACGAACTCGTAATGGTTTTTTTTTTTTTTTTATAGCAATAGGCAAACGAGCAAGACGGATCACCTGATGGTAAGTGATTCACCGCCGCCCACGGTCACTAGCGTTTACGCCAGTGCGTTGCCTACCCTTCAGATAAGAATATGCTCTTTTCTTGAATAACCCAATGTCGCAGTTGTTGGGGAAGACCGCTGATGGCAACGAATTCCAGAGATTTACTGTGCGTGGCAGAAAACTGTTTTTCAAACGCATTGTAGTGGAACGCCAACCATCCAGATGGTGCGGATGATAGTTCCGGCGAGACGATCGGTTGCGAAAATCAGCGGCTTCTATTAAATTGAACAACTCCTCGGAACACTCCCCATTGTAAATTCTGTAAAGTATGCATAGGGAAGATAGATCCCTACGCAGTGCCAGACGATCTAGCCGATCGGCAAGTACAGGATCGTCGACAATCCGAGATGCCCTACGTTGGTTTCGGTCAAAGGGATATATATATATTTTTTTTTTTTTTTTTTTTTTTTTTTTTTTTTTTTTTTTTTTTTTTTTTTTTTTTTTTTTTTTTATTGCTTAGCTGTGTGGACGAGCTCACAGCCCACCCGATGCTAAGTGGTTACTGGAGCCCATAGACATCTACAACGTAAATACGCCACACACCTTGAGATATAGTTCTTGTTAATATTGTAACAAAATGTAAATGATTACTAGCGCCATCTGTCATCATCTGTCTGTATATAACTTTGACAATAAATAGTTAGTCTATCCTCAACCGCCATTTTATTAGGTTACGGGCCCAGAAAATCGCAGAAAATCAAAAAAAATCCCAGTATTGAGTCGTTTTAACAAGATTTTGCAGTAAAGCAAGTGTTAAAAGACAGTATTCAGTGAGATTTAGTTGTGAACTGGACTGATCGCATTGATTATCGCAGTGTATTTGTGTAAAAACTATTCGTCAAAATGGCTACCAACTACCTTATCAATGTGCCGAAACTAAAAGGACGCGATAATTATTCAGAGTGGTGTTTCGCTGCAGAAAATTTTTTAGTACTCGAAGGGATGAAGCATTGCATCAAGCCAGAACCGGGGAAAGAAATAGCAAGCGCGGATGACGAAAAAACTAAAGCCAAATTGATCATGACCATCGACCCGTCGTTGTACGTACATGTCAAAACCGTTAAATCGTCGAAAGAATTGTGGGATAAACTAAGGCAATTATTCGATGATAGTGGCTTTTCACGAAGAATTAGTCTATTGAGAAATTTAATTTCAATCCGGCGAGATAATTGCAGTTCGATGACGTCATACGTGACGCAGATAATCGATACAGCGCAGAAATTAAGTGGAACGGGATTTGAAATAAACGAGGAATGGGTGGGATCATTGCTGTTGGCGGGGCTGCCAGAAAAGTTTGCCCCAATGATCATGGCAATAGAGCATTCCGGGATTGCCATAAACTCTGACGTAATTAAAACAAAATTACTTGATATGAGTTCCGAGATCGGTGACCATGATCCGGAAGTTGCACTATGGTCGAAACCAAAAACGAGGGTAGATCAAAATTTCAATACAAAAGGCGAGAAACGAACATCAAATACGACAAATGTAAAAAAAAAGGTTATAAAATGCTATAAATGTAAGCAAAATGGTCATTATAAAAATCAGTGTCCGAGTTTAGAAGCCGAAAAAAGAAAACAATCCAACGCCTTTAGTGCTATTTTCTTAAGTGGAAATTTCAACTGCGATAGTTGGTACATAGATAGCGGGGCCAGCAAACACATGACAGCAAAGAAAGAATACGTTGAGAGTCCATCATTTGAACATGAAATTAAAGAAATAATTGTTGCGAACAAAACATCCGTCCCGGTAGTGTGTTCTGGTGATGTAAACATAATCACAGTTGTGAATGGTGTAGAATATGACATCACAGTTTCAAATGTATTGTGCATACCGAGTTTAACAACAAACTTGCTTTCAGTGAGTCAGTTAATTGAGAATGGCAATAAGGTAATCTTTAAAGAGAAATTTTGCTATATTTACAATCAACAGAGAACTCTAGTTGGAAAGGCAGAATTAGTAGATGGTGTGTACAGATTATATACTAAGAAATCAGAACAGTTATTCGCAGCCACAGCTAAGGTGTCGAGTGAAACTTGGCATCGACGATTAGGGCATATCAACAGTACCAGCTTGAACAAAATGAAGAATGGAGCTACGACAGGTATTTCATACACAAATAAAGCTGATGTTGACAAATCTAAGTGTACTGTTTGCTGTAAGGGGAAGCAGGCTAGACTACCTTTTCAGCCTAGTTCAACTAACACCCAAGATATTTTAGAATTAATACACTCAGATGTGTGTGGTCCGATGGAAAATGTGTCTATTGGAGGATCCAGATACTATGTCTTATTTGTGGATGACTACAGCAGAATGGTTTTTGTATACTTCATGAAAACAAAGTCAGAGGTATTTAAGTTTTTCAAAGAATTCCAGTCACTTGTAGAAAAACAGACAGATCGGAAAATTAAAATTCTAAGAACAGACAATGGCGGTGAGTACTGCAGTCAAGACTTTGAAAGATATCTAAAACAACACGGAATAATTCACCAGAAAAGTAATGCTTACACACCACAGCAAAATGGTGTGTGTGAAAGGATGAATAGGTCATTAGTTGAAAAGGCTAGATGTCTAATTTTTGATGCTGGTTTACATAAAAAGTTTTGGGCAGAAGCCATAAATACTTCTGTATACTTAAGGAATCGATCAGTTGTTACTGGATTAAACAACATGACTCCATATGAAGCCTGGACAAAGAAAAAACCTGACTTAAGTCATGTACGTATTTTTGGAAGTAAGGTTATGATGCACATACCAAAAGAAAAGCGCTTAAAATGGGATATGAAGGCTAAAGAACTTATTTTGGTAGGCTATGCAGACAATGTAAAAGGCTATAGGGTTTATAACCCAGAAAATAACTCTGTCACAACTAGCAGAGACATTATAATAATGGAGAAAACTGAAAATACAATTGAAATTCCTATTGAGTGCAAGGCTCCAGCGGAGGAACAGAGAGAAGGAGACGAAAGTAGAACTACAGAAAGTACAGACACTGAATGTGATGATAATGATATCACATATATTCCAGAGGCTTCTTCAGTAAGTGACTCATATGACAGTTTTTCTGAAACAGCATCAGAACCAGAACCTTCATTATTAGACTTGAATCAGGATATTCCAAACAAGCGAGTGAGAAAAATACCTGATAGATTTAGCTATAGCCACTTATGTATTGCAGAATCAGATGATCAAAATATAATGGATATTTCACTCAAGGAAGCTTTAAATGGACCTGAAAGTAAATTTTGGAGATCAAGCATGGAGGAGGAATTAGAATCATTTAAGAAAAATGATGCATGGGAACTTGTGGATAAGCCTCGTGACTCTACAGTAGTGCAGTGCAAATGGGTATTTAAAAAGAAGTATGATAGTGTCGGTAATGTGCGTTATCGTGCTAGATTAGTGGCAAAAGGCTTTTCACAGAAAGCTGGCATAGATTATCATGAAACTTTTTCACCTGTGCTACGTTATACTACATTAAGATTGTTATTTTCTATAGCAGTAAAACTAGGTTTAGATATACGTCATCTTGATGTCACTACAGCCTTTCTAAATGGTTTTTTGAATGAATCTGTGTATATGCAAAAACCTGTCCTTTATAGAGATTGTAATGATAATGATGACAAAGTATTAAAGCTTAAACGTGCCATCTATGGACTTAAGCAATCATCTCGTGCTTGGTATCAGAGAGTTAATGATTACTTAGAGTCTTTAGGATATTTAAAATCTAAGTATGAACCGTGTTTGTTTACGAAGTCTGAAGGAAATGCTAAAGTTATAATAGCATTGTTTGTTGATGATTTTTTTGTTTTTTCTAACTGTAAAATTGCAACTAATCAGTTAATACAAGATTTGAGTAGTAAATTTAAAATTAAAGATTTGGGTCAAATAAAGCAATGTTTAGGCTTAAGAGTGAATATGTATAAAAATGTTATAACTGTTGACCAAGAACAGTATATAGAAAGCTTGTTAAAAAAGTTTAACATGTCACATTGTAAAACTATAGAAACTCCTATGGAGATTAATTTAAGATTGGAAAAATCTGAGAATAGTTTATGTAATAAAAATATTCCATATAGACAATTGATAGGTAACTTAATGTATTTAGCTGTATTAACCAGACCAGACTTAGCTTACAGTGTATGTTATTTGAGCCAGTTTAATAATTCATATGATGAAACTCATTGGAAACATTTAAAAAGAATTTTAAAGTATTTAAAAGGTACTAAAAATTATGGTCTTGTTTTTTCTAAGGATAATTCTTATATAGAAGGATATGTTGATGCAGATTGGGGTTCAGATTCAAATGATAGAAAATCTTTTTCTGGTTTTTGTTTTAAATTGTCTGGTACAGTTATTTCTTTTGAATGTAGGAAACAGAGAAATGTAGCTCTGTCCTCAACAGAAGCAGAGTATATTTCCATGTCAGAAGCCAGTAAAGAGGCTATCTATTTAAAAAGATTATTGTTTGAAATTTTAGGAAATTCAGAAACAATTACATTATATAATGATTGCCAAAGCGCACAAAAACTTATTTTGAACCCAGTATACCATAGAAGATCTAAACATATAGACATAAGATACCATTTTCTGAGAGAAGTAGTTGCAAACAAGTTTATTAAAGTTGATTATTTAGAAACTGCTGAAATGCCAGCAGATATTTTTACAAAAAGTTTGGGGTCTTTAAAGCATAAATATTTCACAAAAAAGCTTGGTATATTACCTGTTACGAAGTATTTATGATTTTGTTAAGCGGAGGTGTTAATATTGTAACAAAATGTAAATGATTACTAGCGCCATCTGTCATCATCTGTCTGTATATAACTTTGACAATAAATAGTTAGTCTATCCTCAACCGCCATTTTATTAGTTCTAAGGTCTCAGTATAGTCACAACGGCTGCCCCACCCTTCAAACCGAAACGCATTACTGCTTCACGGCAGAAATAGGCGGGGCGGTGGTACCTACCCGTGCGGACTCACAAGTCCTACCACCAGTAACAGTATAGCTGATAACCCGGAGCCCCGGCCCAAAGGTGGCCGCAATACTCCATGTGAGGCCGCACCTGCGCCTTATACAGCTTAAGGCGGTGAGCCGGCTTGAAGTACTGTTTGGCCCTGTTGAGTACTCCGAGTTTTTTGGAGGCCATTTTAGCCTTGCTCTCCAAATGACCGCCAAACTGGACAACACTCGAAATGTCTACGCCCAGAATGCCCATGTTCGACTTGGCACAAAGGTGAGTGTTTCCGAAGAGTGGCGATGCGACAAAGGGGGCTTTTTTAGCGGTGAACGCGCAAAGTCTTAGAAGGGTTAAACTGGACTAGATTTAGTCCCCCCCAATCGGAAATCTTCACAAGGGATGAATCGATTTCAGACACAAGTTTGTTCCGACACTCATCGACGTGATCCCGAGAGATATTGCTGCGGCCGAAATACAGTGCATCCACGGTACTGTCATCCGCATAGCAATGAATGCCACTGGTATGCAACAAATCATTGATATGCAGAATGAACAATGTTGGGGATAACACGCAGCCTTGGGGAACACCAGCATTTACGGTCCGGGGGTCCGAGCATGAGCCGTCTACGACGACTTTAACTCTCCGTTCCGCAAGGAAACTGCCGATCCACCTACAAAGTCTCTCAGGAAGCCCATAGGAAGGAAGCTTCGATAGTAAGGCTTTATGCCAAACCCGATCGAAGGCTTTCGCAATATCCAAACTAACGCCTAGTGCCTCACCCCTACTCTCAACCGCCTGCGCCCAACGGTGAGTTAGTAAAGCCAAAAGATCACCAGCTGATCGGCCTTTGCGGAAGCCATATTGGCGGTCGCTGATCAGCTGGTGCTCTTCCAGGTAGCCCATGAGCTGGCGGTTGATTATGGATTCCATAATTTTGGAGAGTAAGGAGGTGATAGCGATAGGCCTGTAGTTGGACGGATCTGAGCGGTCGCCTTTTTTAGGGATCGGGTGTACTAGAGCCGTCTTCCATGAATGTGGGACAACGCCGAGGACATAAGAGTGTCTGAATAAGCGCGTTAAAACCGGTGCCAGCTCTGGAGCACACACCTTCAGCACAATAGGAGATATTCCATCGGGCCCACTCGACTTGTTGACATCCAGGGAGAATAGTGCTTTCCGCACAGCACACTGTGTGAAGCGGACGTCCGCCATTGTGGTTTCACACCTCGGGATGGTAGGAGGAGTGTTCCCCCTGTCGTCAAGAGTCGAGTTTTCCGCAAAGATAGAGCCAAGAAGATCGGCTTTCTCCCTTGCGGAATAGGCCAATGAACCATCCTCCCCGCGCAAAGGTGGAAGCGTCGACCGACAGAAATTACCCTGGACAGCCTTGGCGAGAGACCAGAACGCACGAGAGCCAGATGGCAGGCGCGCCAGTCTCTCGCCAATTCTCCCAACGTAATTTGATTTTGCCAGTGCAATTTGCATCTTAAAGAACCTGGAAGCAGAGTTGTACTTCTTCTTGAGTGAGTCAGAGTTTACATCCTTAGCGGCCTTTGCCCTAGCCCAAGCCTGGTAGCATTCCCGCTTGCGACGATGTGCGTCACGGCAAGACCAAACCAGGGCCGAGACCTGCCACCGACAGGCACCGCTGAGCTAGGAACAAATAATTCCATGCCCTGCAGCACGACGCCGGCAACCGAGTCAGCGCAGGTGCTAAGATCCTCTGACTTGAAGCAAATCTGCCCCCATGGGTAGGATGCAAAGAAAGAGCGCATCCCGTTCCAGTCTGCTGACCTGTAGTGCCAAACACGTCGTCTACCAGATGGAAGTGGTTGTGACGAGACGGTGAGAGGCACCACGCTCCGAACTAGGCAATGGTCCGATGACCCGAGAGGAGCATCGACCCATACCCGAATGGGTTCGGGGCGAGAGGTCAGCAGAAGGTCCAATAAGGAAGGCGAATGGTCTTCCACATCCGGCACACGTGTGGGAGAAGGTACCATCTGCGTCAGACGATTGGCAAAGGCAAAACCGTGAGCAGACCTTCCCGCATGGTCAGTACGTGTTGACCCAAGCCAGTCAGAGTGGTGGGCATTAAAGTCGCCCAAAACCACAATTTCTGCGGTAGGAACCTGCTCAAGTATTCTGTCAGTGGACACCTGCAGGTGCTCGAAGAGCCGGTCAATTTCCGAATTTCCGCTATGAGACCTGTAAAGGCACGCGTAGACGCGAATGTGATCCTCATAATCGACGCGCACCCAAAGGGTCGACAGGTCTCTGCCTTCAAGACTGCTGAGCCTACGGTAACAAATTCCCTCCCTGATGTACACACACACGCCGGCGCGTGGCACAAAAATGTGCTCCAGGCTATAGGCCGGGTACTTTAGATATGAAGTGTCAGTTGGGGAGGAAATCTGCGTCTCCGTCAGGAAAAGCAAATCTGGCCTTTCCGTCTCGAGATGGTGGTGGACGGCATTTAAGTTCGAGTGAAGTCCCCTGATGTTAGAAAAATCCACTGCTAAAGTGGAGGGGGACTTCCTCGTTATTGGACTCAGTTTGCACCCAGCAGCTGTGATAAACGACGCTTGATGTGCCCCCCCAGAATACGATGGGCAGCCTGAGCCAGAGCGAGAGGATAGCATCTCTCGCTCTCGCTCAGAGAGGGATTCTCCAGTCTCTAAGAGACTGGTACCCTCCTGGGGTATTTTATTTGTATCACTCGTCGCCATCACAAAAATCAAAAACAGCATAAGGGGTGGGGAAGGAAAGGGAAGGAGAAAGGTCACAGAGGGTGAGGAATTGTGGGACAGGGAATAAAAAGACAGGAAGGGGCCAACTGATACTCATTCCCACACGCAACGCAACAGTGCCTAGAAAATCTGTTGCGATACGTGTAGTATAATGAAAGTGCCAGTTGCTATTTGGGCCCCGAGGTAGAGGGATAAGGGCGCCGGGACTCTCACTCACCAGTCGAAACGCGGTGGCCTCTAGGAGGCCCCCACTTCACGCTGATTTTCTGTGAGAGGGTAGTGTTTCACCGGTCGATCCTGCCCACCTACGTGCTACAGCGAACTGCAGACTTGGATCTACTACTCGTAATGTCATTTTAAAGATAAATATTTCAAATTATAAGCCTTATTTATCGATAAAATTTAAATTCTATGCTATTTGGGACAACTATGCAATAAAAAAAAATAAAAAAAACTGGTAACCTCTGTCGGTGAACACGGCAAAGATAAACTAAAAATAGCGCTCGGATATTAATTTTCTCTACATGTGTCAAACAAAAGTAATAAATCTCTTTTCTGTGTACACTTTCCCATATGCCATATTTTAGTTTACTCTGATTTTAAGCTAGACTAGTTAGGATTTTGTACACAGGAGAAACTTATAACGCAGATTAAACCTGTAACACAGGATAAATTCCTAAATTTACTGACGTCGAATGTGTATAGTTTGTTTAATAACTCAATTAACTTTTACTACGTATTTTGAACAGCCGTGGCATGAACTAGTTCGATTAGTAAAAGTGTATGGGCGCGAACGGCCATGACCGCTATTAATATTATAAAGGATGTAAACTGTGGGGCAATGACATTCCAATATAATTAAGGTTCGAAATACCTTGGTCGCAAGCTTCGACGTGAACGGTGACCGGTGCTTGAGGTAATTGCATAGATTTGAACCATTTCGTCTGATGTTCAGTAGTCAGACAGTTTAAAGTCTCTTACCAACCGGAGGCATGAGGTCGCTCCGTGTTACTAGCGCACTGAACTAAACGAGTCCGCCCAACCTAGTTTCGTTTCAAACTTTCACAAAACTAATAGAATTACAATTTTTCCGTGCATTATACCAAGTTCCGGACAACGCCCGATCTAGAATAAATTACACCGACTGACCTCGATGTAATGTATCGAATAAAGTTAATAAAAAACAAAAGGTTTAGCTTGAAAATACATATATTATGTATAATGCTTTTACTTTTTAACTATGACTGACTCGATAATACAGTAGTTAGCGACCTCTAACTGTTGCGCCGATGATCGTCGGTTCAATTCCCACATCGGGCAAACAAAATTTTGATAAACATGTTTGTTTGCTCTTTGTCTGGATGATTATTATCTATATGTATATGTATTTATTTAAACGTAAATATGTATGTCAGCCTCTGATACCCATAACACAGGGAATACTAATTTGGGACCGGACGACCGTGCGTAATTTGTTCCCAGTTATTTATTTGATTACTAGAGGTCCCGCAGTAGTCGAAATTCGACTATAATTAAATGGAATTGTAAGTTTGTACACTATTATGATTGTATTTTAAACTTCTATAATCGCAAATTTCGCCAAGACACTATAAAAAATATTAACAAAGACAAACAATATTCTCATTTGACAACAGACGTCAAGAACAAAAGTTTGACAATAAATAGTATGATGCATGCGTGTGTGCGTCAAATACATGGTATGTAGTGTGTGTGATGTTTTTTTATTGATTTAATGTATCTTTTATGCATTATTATTATTATTCGCCAAGGATGCGTGATATCTCCCATCCTTTTTAATATCTATGGAGAACACATAATGCGACAAACTTTAGATGGTTGGGAAGGTGGCATAAAGATAGGCGGAGTAAAGATATCGAATCTCAGGTACGCGGACGATACCACCCTCTTCGCTTCATCGGAAAATGAAATGACGGAGCTACTTCACAAACTGGAAACTGTCAGTATGGAAATGCTTGCTATATGGCTTGCTATTAATAAATCCAAGACCAAGCTAATGATTATTGACCGTTTCAAAGCTATCCAACGCAACAATCTCCTACATGACTACGAAACCGTAACCCAGTTCCCATACCTTGGCTCACTGATTACCAACAAAGGAAGTAGCGAACCGGAAATACGGAGACGGACTGGCATGGCAAAATCTGCAATGACCCAACTGAGCAAAATCTGGAGAGACCGTAATATTACCCACCGAACTAAAATACATCTGGTCCGCACCCTTGTCTTCTCCATTGCTCTATATAGTGCAGAGACGTGGACACTCAAAGCCGCAGATAGGCAGAGAATCGACGCTTTTGAGATGTGGTGCTGGCGACGTATGCTACTAATACCATGGACGGCCCGCCGCACCAACATATCTATTCTCAGGCAGTTAAAAATAGAAAAGATTCATCGTCTATCCACAATCTGCCTACAAAGAATATTGCGGTATTTTGGTCATATTGCACGTAGGGATACCAGCAATTTGGAACGCCTTGTGGTGACCGGTAAAATAGAGGGAAAAAGGCCTAGGGGTAGAGGTCCCAAACGATGGTCGGACCAAATAGCGGAGGAACTGGGAATACCTATCAGCGAAGCACTCCACCGGGCTGCAGGGCGGGATCGATGGAGACAGTTGGTTGACGAAATCGGACGGAGTCACGATCCTCAGCAGTGAGGAACCGATCGAAGAGAGATGCATTATTTAAAAAAATATTAGCATTGTGCACTTCTTCTCTATATTCTCTATAAGTGTGGAAAATTTCATACTCCTCCGTCCGCGCAATTTTCGTAAAAAGGGATACAAAGTTTTTGCTTCACGTATTAATATATAGATAACTCATTGTGATAACTAAATATAGACCTTTTTTAATTCACACGTTTTTTTTTCATTAAACTATTTTTTTGACAACCAATGCGATGTGGTTACTGTAGCCCATAGATACCGCAATTGTGATAGTATGTTTTTAATGCTCTCGATAGCGTAGAAGTGAACATACATTTGTATGGAGTTGGAACGTTTGCCTAAGTTTGCCGGTAGGGGCGCTGTTCCAACTCTATACAAATTTGAGTTAACTTTTACGCTATCGAGAACGTTAAAAAACTCGCACTAAGCACACAGAACACAATCTCTCAATTCGATAACGAGATCACAATAGTATTCTATACGAAAACCAAACGTACCTGAAGGTAATAAAACGCAATTTTGCATGGTCATTTTTCCCCCCCCCCCTACCTATTCGCTGGCAGCCTAAGGGACTATTCCAACTACGCTCGGACGGGAAGGTGAGCTCACAGGCTCAACCTAAGAAAATTTGCTAAAACTAGCCTTAGCAAGAACAATGCTTCGCAGAATTTATCACCGGATTGAAATCGCGACCCACTTAGAATACCGGGCGCGTAACTCACTGGACTGCATATTCGTCAGAAATCTAACGCCGTTTTGATCGGGAGTATCTATTGTTAAATAGAATTACCTGTCGCAAAGAAGGTTTCGTCTTTCATCCGATCTATATGGGTACAGTTTGTTGTGTGCCTCGCGCTGCACTTTGGCTAGGTACACCTGAAATATTTGAAATACTATAAAACTTTTGACTTATTGAAATAAACACGAATTAAATCCTAAATTCTCGGACTACTTCCCTGTCGTCAATTCATTTCATTTTCCTTACTTAATAAATAAAGTGAAAGTGGCGATTTTCATATAATTTTATTTTGAAATTACATAGTTCAATATGAACGGATAGTTCAATAATTTTTTATATTAAAATTCACACTCTGGCGTTTCATTACAATGTATTTGCTTACTAAGAGAGACTCACTAGTGGTAGGACCTCTTGTGAGTCCGCGCGGGTAGGTACCACCACCCTGCCTATTTCTGCCGTGAAGCAGCAATGCGTTTCGGCTTGAAGGGTAGGGCAGCCGTTGTAACTATACTTGAGACCTTAGAACTTATATCTCAAGATGGGTGGCGCATTTACGTTTTAGATGTCTATGGGCTCCAGTAACCACTTGACACAAGGTGGGCTGTGAGCTCGTCCACCCATCTAAACAATAAAAAACAAAAGACAAGATCTAAAAGCTTTGTCCGTACCTTGGAACCTTCGAACAGGAGTGCCACAAAGAAAAGCGCGATCCAGGTTAGGGCGAACGCCCACCGCGTGCTGATGATTAGACCGGAGAACAGGAAATCTCCGAGGTCGTAACCGAACCACATCCACATGTGCATCTTAGCGGTTTTTCCCTAGAGTAATCAGTGAGAGGTGTTAACTTTTTTTTTAATTGTTTTCCGCCATACCTTTACAGCGTGGCCTACACTTTATATCGCCGAAGCGGAGACCCTTGCTGAGCATCAGAATGAAAGGTAGCCAGGGTTCAAATTAAGTACTAATATTAAGAAAAAAAAAAGACTCACAAACCCTAAGAAATAAAGTGGGTGTTTTTTTTTAACTAAGCAGATTGCCTTGAGAAGCTATTTCACGGGGCTCAAACCGGAGTGATGCTAACACTGACCCTAGCAAGAGCAATGCTTCGCAGAATCGGAAACGCGACCCACTGAAAAGATCCGGCGAGAAACTCAGTGGGCTGTGTCTATGGATCAATTCGCTCGTCGAGCCCTTCGTCGCAAGCGACGGGTTCGACGAGGACGGTGACCGGCGCTTGTGGTATCTAAAAGCACCGTTAATTGATCGGGAGGATCTGTAATGAGTGGGTGTACTATGATGATGATGGATGGGAAATTACACAATGGTATTTGAAAGCAAACTTCATATTTTTTACTATAGTCGAACAATAATTTATTCTAACTTCATTTGATTCAAGTGGTGAAGCAGTGAACAGCAACCCTGACTGCTGGTCATGGCTCGATTCACACTTTGAGCAAACATTCATGTGATGAACAATTTTGTTGTCTGGGTCACTGGGTGTTGATATATATTTTTAATTTATATATTAAACTGATATAATTATACATCAGTTTTCGATATCCATAGTATATAATTGGAAATCATATTTTAAAACTGATGAATTTGTGAGATTTTAAAGAAAAAATGATAAAATTCATTTAAAACAGAAGAAGTATCTCAGAAAATTTTGAAGCTTTATTGTTTGTTTGATTTGTATTAGAACACATTACTCAGTTCTTTAATAGAGCTCTATAAGTTTTGCGTGTTTCTTGTTCTACATTCTAAACATTTAATAAAATTTCTAAATAAATAAGATACCTTAAATCTAAGATGCAATTTGACATAAAGCACCCAGTTCTTCAAATGTTTACTTAAGTAAATATGTACATCAGAGTTGTATATTTCAATGTCAATGTAAATTTACCCTTTAAATAAGCAAAACAGACTCTAGCTGCTATTGCGTGTGTGTGCACAGATAGCAGAGCCAAAATAATTAAAATCAGATTTTTTTTAAAAAGGTGATCTATTTTACTTAAATCAATATGAGCATTTTTTATTATTATTTTTAGGTACCACAGGAGAAATATGGGTAACATTTTCACTTAATAGCAAATTTTGTTTAAAAATACTGAATCACACTAAAATCACTTACAGTAGTTCTCAAGCAGCTGAATGATACTATTAAGCCTTGTATTATACTATTTTTAGTTTATAGAATCTAATTTAAAACAATACTGGGAACAATGGACAGTTATCTTTCATAAAATGTTGACCAAATTTTGTATACTAATCACAGGCCATTGTGATTGATATGATTCATGTGATTGTCTTGTCAATTCTTCAGTTTGAATTTATATTGTTTTAGTTTTAATACAGCCATAGGTAAACATGGATGCATTCAGTTTACCAATAGTCTTTAACATCAGCAATATTTGCAGAACTTAGAATAAACCATTTATTGCATGTCAGCAGAGTTTACTAGCACTCTCCTAGCTGTTTCAGCCACTATCAACATAATGTGAGGAGAGGATAGAGTGGTTATTCTTCCAATGCTATGAAGTCGTTCAGAATCAGGATTTTTAAATTAACCAAGATTATAAAATGGAATGCCATGATTTCTTGGTTAATAGACTAAGAAAACCACCAATTACAAAACAAAACAAAAATTGGGGCCACTCTTACATAAACTCATACTGGGTGATTTGAGTATTGTATATTTATGGATTGATTTTTAAATTCCAGTATGTTTATACTTAAATTTTAAATAGTTTATTTTTATATTGAATGTGAAAATTATGTTTATAGTAGCGCTCAATGTTTTAAAAATTTAAACTAATATATGTGTAATATGAACTGGGATGTACCATTTGGGTCCTTTGTGTTCTATTCTATTTTAGGCTTCAACTTCTCAATATACTTACACTAGTTTTTAGAGTAGGGCTTTATGTTTTGCTTTTTTATATTTTATTATTGTATTTCTATGAATAAATTATAGCCTGTTAAACTAAATCTTCATAAGTAAATATTAAGCAAATAGGAGAAATTGTAGTGGATCTGGTGAAGTGGATATTTGTTGGTTTAATTACATAATTAAGAAATAATTATTCAGATTTGTCATTACTTTGTAAGTAGGAAAAATCCTTAATGTTCTTAATTCACAATTTTATTAAGTGAAGCACTAGTATAGTTTAGCGGTACGCAGCGGCTTGACTCTGCCCCTGGCATTGCTGAAGTCCATGGGCGACGGTAACCACTCACCATCAGGTGGGCCGTATGCTCGTCTGCCTACAAGGGAAATAAAAAAAAACTTGTATAGAACATTGTAACTAAAATAAGACTGGCATATGAATACAAATTTTTTGGAACTTTAGAAAAAAAATAAAAATATGCATTGTTGTTTAAGCGCTTTAAAATACAGGTATCAATAAGGACTCTAGTTCATTACATTCAAAATAATTTTAAATATGATTTAGTGTTCGTAGCACTTACCTACTACTTATCAATTAAACTGTATTGTCCACTTCAAATTGCTGCGTTCCATTTCTATTTACCAAATGCAATTTTCATATCGTTCGACACCAACAACGTTATCTAACTCATTGATAATTTTAAAAATAAAAGTAAATAACTTTATCATAACAGGCGCGCTCTTATCTTTTGAAACTTAATTTTTTTCACCCACTTTTGGGTCAGCTACAAATATTGCATCTGACTATAAATTATGATTTTAAATTGTATACCAAAATAAAGCCTAACTGACGAGTCTGAGAGCAATTTTTAATTAATATAAAATACAAATAATACAAATGAATTGTCAAATAGACAATCACAGAACACTATTACTTCTAGCGAAGTAGACAAGTCTGTTAATAAATACTAGACTAAAATACTATGGATCATTATGGATGTGTGTACCTAGTACGCAAGTATTGTCTAGTACTATACTACTGATCCGTTAATGTATATCCTGGATCTTAATAGTTTTATTAAATAATATCATGTCAAACGCTTAAACGACGCCAGTCCAATCCGTAATAACTTTGCAGGCTTATAGTTTCAGACAGATATTGTCCAGCCGAGCGGAACAGATAAATCAAACAAACAAAACCAAAGCTTTTCGAATTATTCTGAATAGTTGAAGAACCGTTTCGAAATAAACAATTTGGCTTAATATTTCCAGGTGAGTTCATTCATACTTTAGTCTATATATGAAAACTATTCAGCAGTAGGCGAGCTGTAAATCCCATCTACTAATATAGATTTTGAAATTGCTTCAGCTTAAGGCAATAAAAAATAAAACGGTTACAAGTTGATGATTTCATAATGAAATCATTATGGTTACCGGAATTGTGGATTAAAAGCTGACTTAAGATTTACTGACGTGTCCGACGGACTGAGGAACTGGTTAATAAAGCTTAGCCTTGAGAGACGACTAACCAGACCGCCATTAATAATGCACAGGGTAAATATTAATACCAGAATATGTTGAGGAAATTAGTTCAGTCTATTCCATTTACATTTCTATGCATGTCTAGGACCCAATCCAATTTAAAAAAAATCTAATACTAACCATAGATTTAGACACGTACCTACTCCCAACTTGAGTTCTGAGTTTCTGAGTGAAATGAAATTGACATTGACTTTTGCTAACATGAAAGAAAAAGCATTGTGTGAATTAACGTTGTAGGTACTTATTAACTCCATTGAATTAACATAATATAATAAGTGTACTATATACGGTTCATAGAACCGACAAGGCCTATGGGCTTAGATCCTTTTGCCTTTTCTAATAAGGAAAAATTGTACCAAAAAAAATATCTATGGCTTCTATGGTTCTGATCTGAAATAAAAATAATAAACAATTTTATGAATAAAATGGAAACAAACGTGAAGCCTCCTAAAAAAAAACCTACAACAATAGAAGACCTCACGAAAGAACAAATTCAACAAGCGATAATTAAGAAACGAGAGTGTAACTCAAAAGCGCAACATATAGTTGAAAGTTTTCTAGAAAATAGCATAAACGAAGTTTATTTCCTCAAATGCTTACCAGACCTAAACCAGTCTCATTTCGAAGATGTTATTGAAGAACGATCAATCATAAGTCTATGTGGTTACCCGCTCTGCTCGAACACATTATCCAAGAAGGACATACCGAAACAAAAATACCGAATCTCCATGAAATCGAACAAAGTATATGATATTACAGTTAGAAAAAGCTTTTGCAGTAATAGTTGTTATAAATCTGCCATGCACATTAAAAAGCAAATGCTAACAAGCCCACTTTGGTTTAGAGAATATGAGATAATCCCACAATTTAATTTATTACCAATGAATTCAGCAGATGGTTGCATGGGACAGGAGATTGATGTGTCAATAATTGACAGAGTGAAAGTAGAACTTGAAAACAAGCCTTTCGTAGGTACCAGTGTTTTTGTAAAAGCTACTCTTAGAGATATGGCATCAAATAATGGTAAAGATGATGTATATAATAAAGCTACTGAGGAGCAAAATGAACAAAACTTTAAATTAAGTACGGAAAGTCCTGAACTGGATGAAAAAGAAATGAAGCATAAAGACAGCGTAAATAAAGCATCAGAAGGGAAATCCTATATCTTAAATACAGAATCAAATTCTGTTCAAACACAAAAGTATCCACAGGAAAAATCTTGTCCTGTATCAGTGAAGTCTGAAAATACTGATAAAATGAAAAAAGCAGTATACAATCCAATGAACATTGTCGGAGATATCATAGAAAAACCTGAGAAGAAAATTGATTTGACTTTACTAAGTGCAAAGGATGAACAAAATAATACAAGCTCATCTCTATCTCAAGATAAAAAGAAAGAGAAAAAGCCATTAGTGACTGTATTGATTGTAGAAGTGGAAAAATGTCTAGCAGAATGGTTTACTTTAGACACATTAATTTTTCTCTATGGCGAAGAGAAAGTGAGAGAAATGGTAGCAGATAAAGAAGACAGTGTGAAAGAATATCTGAAAAATTTTACAAAAGGTACATTCTACAATTCCACAGCCTATGATCAATACCAAGCTTTATGCAGGAAACTTAATATGCTTGAATTAGAAGACAAACGTTATGATGCCAAAACAATGCAAAGGGAAATGAAACCGCTGCCAGATTACACTATGCTACAGGAAGAAAGCAAGAAAATACAATTGAAAGTAAAGGCTTTTTTTGCTGGTCAAACTGAAATACCTGAACCAGAGCCTGAAGAAAAGAACACACAATCAGATGAGAACTTCACAGCTTTGCCATTAGTAGACAAGAATTCTCAAAATGCATTACGTAGACGAATAGTCTGTCAACATTTAAATAAGACCCTACCAGACATCTTGAGGTGCCTAGGTTTATTAAGTTTGGCCATAAGCACGGAGGTGCGTCTTTTGGTAAACACATTCAAATTGAAAGCAAATAATATAATGTTTAAGCCGATACAGTGGACTATGATTACCATAATATTCATAAAACTTCTATCATTAAGAGATGTACACTTGGCACACTTATTGGAGCAACCAATGGCATACCAACATATTCAGTTGTTACTCTTGAGTTACAAACAAGATAATGGTTATTTAGATAGACTAATATTTTGGCTGACTGATGTTGATAGATTATTGAATACAAACAGTCACTGTGCTATAGAATGATTGTATGCATAATCTTACTGTAACATTAATGTAACTTGTGATAAATGTGTGTGTGTAGATTGTAAATACTTGTTTTGTTCAAAACACTTTTTTTAATTCAAAATATTGTTGTTTTAGTTTCATGGAATATACACTTGCCAGAGTAATATTTATCAATAAACTCGCAAAAATGTTATTGCATTGATAATGCAAAAGCTCACAGCTCAGCCAGTATTAAAAAAAAAGGGTGCGTGTACTTTTGTACGCGCGTAAGAAGTTATACTTTATTTTTATTAAATTTATTCCTTTTTTTTTTAGATATTAAATAATTAATAATAAATATTTAACGTTAATAATTTAATAATATTTAGTATGAATTATATTAAATAATAATTTTATCATTTATATTACTAAAAAATGAATGCTGATAACACTTTTTTTACGAGTGTACATGCGCGAAAGTTCACCTGCGGCTATATTCAGACTCGCCAAGTTACGTCGGTCGATTTAGTGGGCAACTTCATTCTGTTAATTTTGTGTCACGGTGCGCGCGCATAGTAAAATTTCACTCTCATCAATTTTTCATAACGCGCCTAAAGAAGTATATATAACTTCAACAGTTACTGGACCCCATAAACATTACAAATTTAGATGCCATTGTGCTACTTGAGTCATGAGATTGTAGCAACAAAAACCTGGATATACTAATTTTGCTAAGTTTTAATATTTTTTCTCTACTTATTTGAATTAGTTTCTTTTACCTACCTATTCACTGGTAGCCTAAGGGACGATTCCAGTTACGCGCGGACGAGTAAGTGAGCTCACTGGCTCAACCTAAGAGAATTTGCTAACACCAGTCCCAGCAAGAGCAGTGCTTAGCAGAATCTACCACCGGATCAGAATCGCGACCCACGCGAGAAGAAAAAAACTCAGTGGGTGGAATCAGAACAGACTTCTGCCTGTTAATAAAATAAAACACAAAATTGAACATAATCTTACGAGCAATACGATTTATTTAAACAAGGATCTAATATGGAAAGAGCTGCTCCCACTAGATGTAACGATCCTGTTATAAGAACCGAGGGAGTTCCAAGAGCGCCCTGCGTCTGCTTTATATTGACAAGTGCGCTTGAAACACATTCCATCACTGCCACCTCAGATGTACTGCGCAATGTTTTGTTCCAAATTTGTTTGTATGCTTTACACCTAGAAATTAATTCTTCTTGTTCGACTAAAGAGTAATTGTCGTTGTTCTGATTCGTTTCCTTGTAAGCTGTCGGAGTGACGAAATATACTTTGGTGAAATTCAAGTATTTCAATGGTTGTAACAAAACTTTGGCATTCCTGTCGCCGGTCGCGCTGAATAACAATATTATGTTCGGTGACCTAAAAGAATAATTGTGGGTTATTAAGTGGCATTATAGAAAAAAAAAAGTTTTTACATGTAACTACAATCAATTTAATAGATATAAAATCTAGACGTTAATAATACTAATTTTTTGTCGATACTATTAAAATTAAAAGATTATCGAGAAATACTTTAATGTTAAATATATTAACTAAATTTTAAAATGTAATGGAAGTAAAATAATTTTAATCGGATAGGGAAATTCTTAATTAGAAGCATGTGAAATATTTAGAAGAGCGGATATCTTGTGGCTTAACCGCGACAAGCATTTTTGTATAATCTAATTGCACCCTTGACGTCAACGTCATAATACAAAATAGGCACAGCCTAGTATGAAATGAAAATGGTTACAGCTTGCTTGTTTGTCGTGATCCTCTCCAGTGAAACCCAGAGATGGTAAGGATTGTAAGATGGCGAGAAGAATTCAATTGGTCAACAGGTACAGTTTACATGTAAAAAATGCATTATTAATAACCATTTTTGCTCATTCATTTAAGCTCATGGTATATGCCGCCGATCACCTTGAGACATACATTATATGGAAGAAAGATTCTGTAATGTTTCTTCAGAACAGAAATTGACAGGATTATCACCCATGCAAGTCATTGTTCCCTACTACCAATATGATTAAGGGGTTATTATTAAAGAGGGCAGAACAACTTTGGGAGTAAGAAAAAATATCAACGACCAGTTAGACTATTACCCTTGGAGGACGTCCTGACCTTACTATTGTCGTAATGAGAAGCCCTCAAAGAGCATTTTATAAAATCTATTTTCGGTTGTCAGATCTAAAAAGAGTGACATAACTCAGACTTATATGCACAAATTCGTTATCAATTTTGATATTTACCTATTATTATCGCTGAACCACTGCGCGCATATCTCCATAGACTCCTTGGTGTGTGCTCCGTCGAGATAAAACTTCGCATAGTCCGCGTTAATTACTTGATACCTCCCCGGCCATTGACATTTCCCTAGACCCTGGCACGTCGATGGCGGCAATTCCACCACCATTTTACTGGTGATCAGTCCGTTGTGAACTCCGTTCACGGTGTTTTTCGGGAAGTTTATTTTGTTTTCGTGTTTTTTTCGCATCCAAGCGTGCGCCAGTTGTATTGCTAGAGACGCGTTGGTCCGATATGCCGTTAATTCGACAGGTAAACGGGCTTTTTGTGATGTTTCGAACGAGTACGAGTCGTAATCGGGAACGACAGTTAGGGGACACTGGAAAAAAACCGACATTTTGAATTTATGAAAAAAAAATTTTTTTTTTATTGACTTGACAATGTGTAAACTTTCTCATGATATCGCAACGTACATGCCGCTCTGGGACATGAGACTGATAACGAAACACGTCATTTCGGATCCTCCCGGTCCACTAATGGTGCTTTTAGGTACCCCAAGCACCGGTCATCGTTCTCGTCGAACCCGTCGAAGGGCTCGACGAGTAAATTCACCCACAGACACAGCCCACTGAGTTTCTCGCCGGATCTTCTCAGTGGGTCGCGTTTCCGATCCGGTGGTAGATTCTGCGAAGCACGACTCTTGCTAGGGTTCGTGTTAGCAACGTCGTCAGGTTTGAGCCCCGTGAGCTCACCTACTAGTTAAGGTTACGCTCAAATAGACTGTCAAGGCTATCAGCTTCAGTAGGAAAAAAAACGATAACGAAATTATTCAGTTTTTTCATTTTTATTTTATTTTTATTATCCAAAGTATAAATATATAGACAAACCTTTAAACTATCAGCATATTGTATGAGTACATCCATAGCTTCGTTAGGTTGTTGCACAGTATAAGCTTCGCAGCCTCGCTTCATGATGCCCGCTTTGGACGCCGCTATTTCCTGTATCGTGTTCCCTAATATCGAAGTGTGATCCAATCCTAATGCCGTTATGCCGACAACGGGAACTTTCCTGGAAAGTATTTAAAAAAAATACACCTTAACGACCAATGAATAGAGCTTAGTTTCAATTGAAGATTCGAAAACTTCGAAAATTGGAAAATAAAACCTGCAAAATTAAACTGTACAAATGTTTTTTATCAGACGAATAAATATCGAAAAATTCAAGAAGTAAAAAAAACTACAATATCTATACACTACTACGTATTAATATTTTTTTAAAACGAATAGGTATTATATTTATTTTATTCATTTAGGCCACTTCTCGTCTGAAAAATGCAATTAAAATCGGAATATATTTTTTTGTGACCTTTAAAATTTTAAAACTTTCAAACTTCAACCTCCTTGTCGTCTCTCGTAAGTTGTAGGAGCTACCAAACAGTTAATTTTAAATTTTTACCTCAAAATATTGGTATAGTCGACTAGGCCGCCTATACCGACTTCCACGATGGCCACATCCACCTTTTCCTTGAGGAATATATTGTAAGCCATCACCGTTAAGAACGCGAAGTATTTCGGCATGTCGCCTTCAAAATTCTGAAATATCATATATTTATATTAAATACTAGCTGACCCGACAGACTTCGTAGTGCCTCAATCGATAAATAAAAGACAAAAGGAATCCGTCCGCTGGGGGGGACATCAAAGGACAAACAAAAATTGTTATTTTTATTTAATTCCGAGCATTTTCTTATTTATCTACCTTTTAAACCTTCTCTGGACTTCCACGAATAATTCAAGACTAAAATTAGCCAAATCGGTCCAGCCGTTTTCGAGTTTTAGCGAGACTAACGAACAGCAATTCATTTTTATATATATAGATTTAAAATAAAACCTTTGTAGCGAGTAACTTTCATAGACGCCTGAATCTCGCTAACGACATTTTGAAGATTTTTTATAAAGATGAAGATAAGTGTGCATATATACAAGTCCTGAACAATAACATTCTGACCGTCTGTCTACCGGGTATTTTCATTCACTCCGTGGAAGACCTTCCCTTTGTCGATTAGTCCCAAATATATTCATTTATATATAACCATTTCTTTTTAATGTTTGTATAACAATTCAATATATAGCATATATACTTATATATATATGTAAAGTGGGCTCGCAAGTGTTGATACTAGCATCCTATCGTAAAGTCGACATGCAATTAACGAATAGAAATTTTACGAAAACAGTTAAAACTTCATAATTGAAGTTTTAACTGTTTTAAAGCATAGGTGAGACAATTCCGTCTCACTTTTTTTTTCCTACCTATGCTGATTGCTTTGAGAGGCTATTTTAGCTTCGCCCTAACGTGTGTAGGTGAGCTCACTCAAACCGGAGTGTTGCTAATACTGACTCTAGCAAGAGCAGTGCTCCGCAGAATCTACCACCGGATCGGAAACGCAACCCACTGAGAATATACAGCGAGAAACTCAGTGGGCGGTGTCAGTGGCTAGTCTCACTTATGTATGCTTTTTATTATAAGAAAGGGTGAACGAACTCTCGTTCCACTTGGCTTTGTCTTGGTGTGGTCCACAAATTGAGGCCTACATCTCAATTGTTTAGTAAATACGCATTTAAAAATTTTGGGGGTTTGATTTTTATTGAGTGAGGTTATTCCTTCATCACGGATTCATCAATCGTGAACATTTGTTAAGAACGTATTTCATTACAAAAAAAAAAAAAATTAGCTGCCTACGGGATTCGAAGTCCGACACAGTCGCATCGTTCAGCACCGATTCTTTTATCTTTTAGGCCACGACGACCATAAACTAGAACAATATACAAACCTCAACACGAATGACCTACACACTTTTTTTTTTCGTAAATTAATCCGTACCTGTGTATCTTCAAGTCGCTGGTGAACATCATGAAAATACTTCGCGAACATGTCTTCGGAGATTACCCGTCCGTCTAAGCGTACCCGTTCTCGAACAGCCACTAGATGCGGTGACGAATAGAACCCTGTGCGGAAGCCGTGGTGACGGAGTATTGATTCGCACATCGCACTCGTTGAACCCTGGAAGCGTGACATTGATCTTAGATAACGGCGTATAATAACATTAGACAAAAAATAAAACGACAAAACGTAATTAGGGTATTAAAAGACCAGAAACCGAAGGCTTACATAATGACATAAAAAACAATAAACGATCGATTCTAAATTTGAAAATTATATAATACACCGATGTTGTCTGTGCAAATACGCAATATATAGTCGGATTTTTTATTAGACGAAGTAAACTGACGTTTACTGTGTTGTCAGTTTTTGATGAAATAAAAATAGTGTTGTGACAAAGTGAACAATTGAAAAAACTCCTGAATTAATGAAATGCCCTCGATTGTCTAGTGAATAGTTATAGTCGGATTTTTAATTAGACGAAGCCAGCTGACAGTAGCTAATGTCACTTTGTGAAATAATGTTGCTATATTTAAAGTAATAGTGATGCGTTCAGTTCTCGTTCAATCACATAAATGAACAATGAGTGTGAAGAGTTACTCATTAATTTCAAACTATAAAAGAATATTATTTATATTTTACAATAAAATTGTATTAAAGTGATCCAATATAATAATATGTTACTAGTAGTATGTAACTACAATCAGTTTTTTTTATTTTCATTACCTATGTACCTATAATTGTTATATTTTATACATCTATAGTTTCAACTATATGATGCATTGGAAATAGGACAGTCTTACAAGCTTCCTCGCAATGTTTTTCTTAATGTTTAAAACACTCGGTATTCAGTACAGGTAGATACCATAGGAACATAATGTTTCGTCGAAAACTCGTTGGTATGTACAAAGCACGGCTAAAATTCGAACCCCGTGCCCGATATCGGCAGTTCGGCACACTAACTATTCACTAGACAATCGAGGCAATTTCATTAATTCAGGAGTTTTTTCAATCGTTCACTTTGTCACAACACTATTTTTATTTCATCAAAAACTGACAACACAGTAAACGTCAGTTTACTTCGTCTAATAAAAAATCCGACTATAGTGTGCCGAACTGCCGATATCGGGCACGGGGTTCGAATTTTAGCCGTGCCTTGTACAAACCAACGAGTTTTCGACGAAACATTATGTTCCTATGGTATCTACCTGTACTGAATACCGAGTGTTTTAAACATTAAGAAAAACATTGCGAGGAAGCTTGTAAGACTGTCCTATTTCCAATGCATCATATAGTTGAAACTATAGATGTATAAAATATAACAATTATAGGTACATAGGTAATGAAAGTAAAAAAAACTGATTGTAGTTACATACTACTAGTAACATATTATTATATTGGATCACTTTAATACAATTTTATTGTAAAATATAAATAATATTCTTTTATAGTTTGAAATTAATGATTAACTCTTCACACTCATTGTTCATTTATGTGATTGAACGAGAACTGAACGCATCACTATTACTTTAAATATAGCAACATTATTTCACAAAGTGACATTAGCTACTGTCAGCTGGCTTCGTCTAATTAAAAATCCGACTATAATGGCTCCTCTTCACAGTCGGCCATGATGGGCCAACAAATGATCGTCCATCATCGCCGCCATGATCGGGCAACTCTCCACACAATCGTGAACGTTCATTTACTATTTGTTAAGACGTTTAAGTAGCGATGATGGAAATCGAAGGGATCGCGGCTGTGGCAATATTTTTAGTTAGCTCATATAGTAATTTAGTTATTGTGCGCGAAAAAAAAATCGTGAAAACTCTTATTTTTTATTGCCCTTGTAGACAGACGAGCATAACTGATGGTGAGTGGTTACCGTCGCCCATGGACTTCAGCAATGCTAGGTGCAGAGCCAAGCCGCTGTCTACCGATAACTATAAACAAGATGGAGGAAGAGAAGGTGGTGGGTCGTGACTATCAATCGGAACAAAACAAGGTCCACGCAACCATAGTTTTGTAGTCGACACAATTGACACACACTCGAGACAACTACATCCTGAGTAATCGGCGATGGTGTGGACGCTCACACAATCATGGGCCATCATTCCTTTGATCTACCGACACAGCGCCGATTGCGCACGATCATACGCGATGATGGCCGATCACAGACATTTATACCCTCTACACTATCGTGAGTTTCTATAATCGCCCATCATGGCCGATTGTGAAGAGGAGCCATAACGAGTTTAAAATCAAAATGGGATTCTTCAGTCTCGGGACGCAGTTCGCGTTGGCGAAACATTAATATAATATCATGGACTCGAAATCGAAAACGCAGATAGTTGTATCTGCGTTTTCGATTGCGAGTCCATGATATTATATTAATGTTTAAGTTTGGCTTAGCAACATTAAACAAATATTTTTCCTCCTAGGGAAGTTTTTTTTGTTTTCCTTCCTACATTTATGATCAAGCAAAATAAACGTATGTATGTAGGTATGTAAATTAAACTTTTAATGCGTGGGGACAGTTGCAAAGAAAATTAATAATTTAATAAATATTCACTAGTTCTCATTGATGAGGCAGGAGTGGTATATATGCTCCTTACTATTGGCTAACTGAACTCCCTAATTATAAACATAAATATTAGAGATAGGGCATGTAGCAAGACCAGATAGATCAGTAGCAGCATTCTGCCTATTTTCGTCATAATCATGAAACAATTATACAGAAATAGGTAATTTAGTCAGATAGTCATCATCAATGAATCATACAATACGAAATATGTTAGTCCGAACCAAAGGTGATTAAAAATAAGGTAAATTATAAAACCAGATAATAAGTATGTGGCCATAAAATACCTTGCCTTTGGTTCCAGCAACATGAACCACAGATAGCTCGTCCAACTTTGACATGGTCACACCTGTTCTTGACAAATAATTCTCCATATCTTCTAAATTTGTACATTTCTGGAAGTATGAATTAGTATAATAATATTGACGCTTGAAAGGCAAACGTGACTAAGCGACAATAACTGCTTTATACATAAATGATAGGCAATAACCATATTCGATACGCAAAAAAAATATATTTCTAGGTCTATTAAAATCATTTCAATTCTACAGTTAGATTCGTTAAAATATAATTTTTTTCAGGTATTTCAACTTTAAATTAGTCTACTGTAAAGTTCACGCATCGTCGCTTAGTCACTTTTGCCTTTCAAGCGTCAATATATTTATTGTAAATTACATCTATTTCGCAGATAATAATATATTCATAAATTTTATCATTATTTGACCTTGAACAATATTGTGTACCTACAATTTGAATAATGAATATTCAATGTATTAAATATACATGTAAGTAAACATCTGTTAATAAGACAATACATACATTATGACACGTACCATTCAGTTATCAAGTTTCATATTCAAGATTCTATAAAATAAATTGAATATGAAGTTTTTTTTTGGAAAGTTAAAACTTTCATTTGGACATGGAGATGACTTTTTTTATTGAATAGATGTGTAAATGAGCTCTCATTTCTAGTGATATATGGGAGTTACATCACCACATAAATATCTCCACTCGTCTTCAGACACAAGATCAAAGTTTGAAAAGTAATATCAATCAAAACATCACACAATGTGTACAATGAATTGGAAAATTCAATCATTTTATAATATTTTTTTAAAAGTTCATGGTCTGACAGACTTAGTAACATCTGCGTTTAGACTATTGCCATAGTCCATGACACACAGAGAGTAAATTCACAACCCATTTATTATCTTGAAGTCTGTTAATTTTATAGAAAAAAATGCTATCCAAGTTAGCTAGAATAGCTCAAATAATGGTGGCAGCCTAATAACAATATTTATCATATGTATTCAAAATAGGAAGACAGTTGCATAGCTAAATGAGAAGAGGAAAATCCTATTACCTAAGGCCTACTACCAATCCCACTACCAAAGGTCATATAATGTGAAAGTAGTAGATGTCACACACCTCTAATACCTAAAATAATTTATTGCTTAACTATCTCAATTACGAATAGGTAACATTTTATTATTTTAAAATTTAATTAGATGCGCTTACTTGTCCTGTTCTGATATCCTTTCTGATTTGTTCTATTGTAGATTTGTTTGATTGCAATTTGTTTAATTTACGAACTGCATCCTGTAATATTTTTGTATGGAATATTATACGTATTACGTTAACAAATGTAATATTCTTAATAACAAATAATATGATTTAAAAAAACTTACTTCGTAATAGGAACACATCCTCACTGTTATTCTATTAAGTAAATAGCTACGGCACAGACCGATGCTATTCATCAGCCTGTCGAACACCTACTATTTCGCTCGATTGGCGAGTTCTATCTCAGTTCACCTCACCGTCTAGCTGACTCTAGCTATGTAATTAGCTAATTGTGGCAAAAAACAGCACTACAATACGACCGTGAAATTAGCTGGTGTAGTGTAGCATGTTGCGACTCCGTTTTTAGTATTCATTGATCGAATGAGCTGATACATGACCCCGAGGGTCGTCTGTCGTCATAAGATGGAACCAAATTAATCCGGAACGTAGACGGTACATAGAAGTATATCATTTTGTTGATCATATTTTTTGTAAACATAACCTCCAGTTTGCTAACAATGTAAAGAGGACACGTGAACTGCCAAACAATTTTACTTTGTCTTGTGCAAATAAATAGGTAAAAGATTCAAATCCTATACAGCCAGTTGCCTACAAGAACAATAAAAACAAAACAAAACAAACCAACAAAAGATTAAAGCACTTAAGAACAAAAAAAAAACACGTGTGGCACTCGGGGACTACCGCGGTAAAGCTATTGCATAGCATTTTCTATCAACTTTTGCAATTATAATTAGACAATAATAATTAAATATTAAAGCAATAAAAAATAATACCACGGTATATTTATATACATTAACAAAAGCAAAACATTAGCTGTCCCCTTCACACTCATAAGTTAGACCGCGCGAGAGAGAGATGGGCAAACTTTTCATGATGCGCATACAGTGCGACGTCATGCCGCGCGCTTATTCACTAACACTACACAAGCGCAACGTGTGAATGTGTTGAACGCGAGCTACTGTATGGTGGACGGAGTTGGGGTGTTAGGTTTTATTTTCGTTACGGAATTTCTTGAATCGGTCGCCGCGCTCAAAGCCCGCGATAAAAGCTATGGAATAGCTTAAAAATGTTTAGAACAAGAGGGTATGTTATGAACCAACTAAACTTACCATTCCTACCTGTCATTCAATAGCCTGCGGCCGAGCCTCGGATGTGATAGAACGTAATCGTGTCGCCTTTTTGAGTTCTGAAACCAGGGAATAGAGGAGACCCAAAACTCACGGGGCAGGGGATCGGACGAGGTTCATGTCTCGACTCCTGATGTAATGACAAAGGCTTGATATGTTCACTTTCAAGTTCCAAAACATACTTCTGCAATATGGTAACTTCGCAGAAGGCGAAAGCTATACAAGCCACGACGCTCGGTAGTGATAAGTCTGTACTGATTTGTGCGACGGTGCTACCCCTCTAAGATTATTCCCTATCAATAGTAACTGCTAGTCAGTAATTCGAGTATGCTAGTATTATATTCAAATAACACTGATGTCCAATTTTCAATAGTTGCTTTCTTGGTCTTTACTCCTACGGAAAAAGATAGGATTGTACTGTTCTAAGCTACCTCCCAGCTATAATTACAGACTTCGGTAATAAAAAAGATGAAAACGCTGTTAATGCGGATATGTGATGCAGCAAAAGAACCAGTAGATAAGAGTAGTTCGAAACTGCATTTCTTAGTTCGCTGTTAGAGCTTTCCATCTTGTCCCATTTGTGGAACATCGCTTGCTTCTTTTGCAATCACTTGCTATGATTAAATATTGAAGTGGTAATGAAAAATATTAATTAAAACTGGTACTAAGCCAACAAGAACAAAAAACCTATATACGATAACACTGAAGAGAAAACCGAGATATTCTCTTTGGTGAAAAAATAAATCTCATTTATTCAAAGTGACATTATGCTATTTTACTTAATTGACGAGTAATAATAAAAATAATATCTTATAAAAAATATTTTACAAAGAAAAAGATTTAATCAGTAAGTACATTTTACAGTTTCCGTAAAGGTATTGACTGCCACAGCTTGCTCAGTATACTCGCAGAAATGACTGAAACGGATGCTACAAATCGACCACTTGAAATGGTTCCAAGGTTTATTCCTTATATGGAAAAATATAGAGTATACCAAATATTTAAGGTAAACGCAACGAACAGACTATTGTTTAATTCATCTTCAATAAAAACAAAGCTAACTCGTTATCCTCCTTGCATCGTGTTCCTCAGTGCTGTGGATCTCACCTTTACCGAGCACTTTTGTCTGGACTATGTTCCTCCATTCCTTCCTGTCTAATGCGCAGAGGATAACGACATTGATGCTGAAGTCCAATGTCGTATTAATTATATATTTTTTTATTGCTTACTTGGGTGGACGAACTCACAGCCCACCTGGTGTTAAGTGGTTACTGAAGCCCATAGACATCTATAACGTAAATGCGTCACCCAACTTGAGATGTAAGTTCGAAGGTCTCAGTACAGTTACAAGGGCTGCCCCACCTTTCAAGCCGAAATGCATTACTGCTTCACGGCAGAAATAGGCATGGCGGTGGTACCTACCCGTGCGATTCACAAGAGGTCTTACCGCCAGTAATTACACAAATTATAATTTTGTGGGTTTGATTTTAATTACACGATGTTATTCCTTCACCGTGGAAGTCAATCGTGAACATTTGTTAAGTACGTATTTCATTAGAAAAATTAGTACCCGCCTGCGGGATTCGAACACCGTTGCATCGCTAGATACGAATGTACCGGACGTGTTCTGACTTCTAATAAGTAATTAACTTGTTATAGGACATGTTGAAAGATCTACTAATCAACTTGCCCAAAGATCATTTGAAGCACATGAAAATATTCTTACATCGTTATTCGCAGAGCTGTAAAGATGCGGATAGGATCATCCTATTAGTATCGCCAGAGCTCGAACATATCGGTGGGTGTTATATTCTATATTCCTATTTCTTAAGAAATATGATTAATCTTAACAAATATGAATAATGATTAATCATAACGATAGAACTCTTTCCTGTCGCTATTGCGTGTTGCTTCCGTTCTAGATTGTACGTTTAGAAAATAGAAAATAAGTAACTAGGTATAATTATTAATTACAATATTTTCTTCGGTAATTTATTATTAATTTATTTAAGTAATTAAAGCTACTTTACGGTTTAATCGGACCGCCGATGACCACAAAAACTGTAAAGTATTCGAAATACAGGTTTTTTTTTTTTTTAAATAAATAAATAAATATTTACTAACAATCACGCCACGTTAACTGGTCCCGTGATAAGTTCGTAAAGAACTTGTGTTACAGGTACCAGATAACTGATATAAATGTAAGATTTTTATTATACACATACATATATTTAATAGACATCCATAGCCCTGGAAAAGACATTTATATTTATCATACAAATATCTTCCCTTGGCGGGATTCGAACCCGCGAGCCCCTTGTGTAGTGACCATGTCACTTACCACTACACCAGACGGCCGTTAAATAATATAACAACAATAAAAAAGCGAGATGAAACCGTAAAACTAATTTTAATCATTTACTGGTGGTAGGATCTCTTGTGAGTCCGCGCGGGTGGGTACCACTACCCCGCCTATTGCTGCCGTGAAGCAGTAATGCGTTTCGGTTTGAAGGGTGAGGCAGCCGTTGTAACTATACTGAGACCTTAGGACTTATATCTCAAGGTGGGTGGCGCATTTACATTGTAGATGCCTATGGGCTCCAGTAGCCACATAACACCAGGTGGGCTGTGAGCTCGTCCACCCATCCAAGCAATAAAAAAAAAACATTTAATTACATATTTTGGAACAGTGAATAAGTAAGCATTTTTTTCCGTTAATTTCAAATTGTGTACAATAATATGAAAAATTATCAGTGAATATTCCCAACACACCCACGTACGCTTTTGCGGAAACCTGGCTGAGTTGATACCATGGAAAATAGTTTAACTAAGCGCGAATCTGGCCCATCTCACTTCTGTTATTGCTTACCTAAATTCGCCTCCTTTCTCACTATAGTCCCTCACTAATGGAAGGCCTCATCATTAATGGATATACCCCGTATCCAGAAAAAAGAAATAAAATACAATAAAGTGCTCGAATTTGGAATGATTCCCTTGTATGTAATGTGAGGTATTATACCTCATTTGAAATTAAAGTGTCTCATGTTTCTCTGATACGTGTACATACTACGTGACTGCCGAGCTTTTTAATAAACGCATGCATCATGGCTGTACGTGCGGTGGGTGCATTTAAAATCAAATGTATTTTTCATAGATATCACGGCCATTCTAAAACAGTTGATAAAGGACTTGGGTTTGTTCGTGATCACACGCCGAGTCGTAATGGATCGATACGAGAAGGTAAATGATAAAACACGTTTTCATCGATAAAACAATAATGAAATAAATTGATGATTTCACCATAATTACAGCACGAAAATTACATGCCCGGATGCGTGTCTCCTGTTGTCTTATCGGAAATTACGAAAACTCTTACTATGAAAGATCAAATACTTCAAGCCGGCTGGTTGATGTTTGGTAAAGTAATTGTACTTGAGACCTAAAATTTGGGATAATTTGGTCGCGTCGTATGGCCGTTGGTAAATAGCCCTGAGTAATGTACTACAGGTCGGAATTTGGGTATAATTCGCCTCTTTTATCTATCTTGTTTTGCGGGTTTTCGTTATCCATAGGACTAAAGAATATATAAAGTCATATAAAATATATATTTATAAGTATATAGCAATATAAAACCTAGGATCTTTTCATTTTGTCGGTCGTTAATTGAAAGTGATCGTTAAACTTAATACGAACGGATTCAAACATTTTATTGTTTATCTTAAATTGACCAAAAATCTGTATGAAGTTTTATTGTCTACTAGCTGACTCGCCAGACTTCGTAGTGCCTCAATCGATAAATAAAAGATTTTTGTATAAAATAAACTTAAAATAAACAAAACGAATCCGTCTAACGGTGGCGACATTAAAGGAAAAACAAAATTGTTATTTTTATTTATTTATCTACCTTTTAAGCCTTCTCTGGATTTCTACAAATAATTCAAGAACTAAGAGAAGAATAATTCAAGAAGAGACTAACGAACAGCAATTATTTTTTATCTAAATTATATTGTCTATAAAAATCTGTTTTTATCGAATTATTATTGTCTGATTTCTTAACCTACTTATGCTAGATAAATTTTTGATATATACAGACCATCCCTGCACAGTGCGGGAGGCACGTTGTCTGCAGCAGGATGGTGTGCTGCCAACCGTGACACTAGCCCTCATGCCAACCCCCCCTCAAGCTCCTCCGTCTGACAATCTACTCACATCGGCTAGATCATTTTTTCAACAGGATTTCGAAGGACTCAAGTTTGCATACAAGGCTACTCTAAAGGTAAACACGTATACATACATATATTTGATATACTTAGTCTGGCCATAAATACTGTTACAATTAAAAATAAACAAAATATTACATTTGAATTTGGAATCTGTCATTTTTATATGATTGCTCATTGAGTTTTCGCATTTTGGCGCCAATAAGTACCGTAAAATGGGGCGATTAGGGACAAATTCCAACTTTATGAGCCATTTTAAGGTAGTTGTTGATGTATATAATGCTATATCAGGATCAAAATGATTGAGTCTTGGGGGCATCTTTGTTGTGTAATTTAAAATTATGCAACTAGCATTCCAGTTTAAGCAAAAAATGCAAAAATAGGTGTAATCCCTATTTACCCGAAAATTGCGGTTAATTGGGACGAAATGAGAAATTTGCTAGGGCTGGCACTACTTTTATTTTTATATATAGTTTTAATTTATTTATTTATTTAGTTGCACCAACAAAGTGATAATCAATAAAAAAAATTGAAAAACTGACAAAAGTACATGGCAGACATCACCTCAATTATAGGTGCAATCGACAGTGCATTAACAAAATATATATATATATATATATATATATATATATATATAGTGGGCTTTCTTAGAAACGGTTTATATTTCTCCGTTCTTGGTAAGTACTTAGGGGCTGATATTTCTATCTGGGTTAAGAGATTAGGTGATTAGGTAGGTAGATTAGGTTATTCCATGGATTAATCAGATGAATACCCCCACTCTGAACAAATATTAAATATTGTATTATGTATTACTTAGACATTTTTGTCCACCTTGAGATTTCATTGATCTTATTATATGTCTCTGCAAAATCGACTTACTTATATTAAATTGCTTATCTATTTCAATTAAAGACTTATTCCCAATTTCACTTCGAATAAACCAGATTTTTACCAACAAATTTAAAAAATATTGTTATAACTACATAGACAACCCTACAAACCTGTACCTATTTATACTTAGCTCGTTTCCATTTCACGTATTCTCATCCCAATTGACCCCTTTTTCGTTGTTATTTGTACCTAAGACGTCCCCAATATCCCCAAAAACAACAGATTTTTACATGTATTTTTATTTAATCAAATACATTAAAACCAATAACAACTGAGACTTTCCTTTAATATATATGCTGGTTCAAACACTAAATAACGTTTATAAATCATAGTCGTCTTCTATTATTATCAAATAAATAAAAGAGATCAAAGTTTCTAGCACTAAAATAATTACCACCACAGGAAGTTAATTTGAAACGCGATTTTTTATAAGTTAGCAGCTATTATCATGCATATTCAGAGTTGTTTTGTGAACTTTCAACATTCTACTATTAAACTACAAAAAATGGAAGATTTTGCAACGAATATAAAACTTATATTGAGCGTCGAAAGATTTTCCCGGTTTTTTCCCGATTCGCCTCTCAATCCCTAATCGCCCCATTTTACCGGTACATTGTACAATATTTTGAGATATTAAAATGGAGTGGGGTGATAAAGGGAACCGAATCGCTGTGATTGCATTACACAAAGTAGGTATGAAGCCAAATGCAATTTTTAAAACTCTCCATACGCTTGGTATTAGTAAAAAGTGAAAAAATTTCCCATGGAAAGAGTGCGTGCTTCTATTGATAACTGGCCTCAACGTTTAAAGGACTGTATTGCAGCCAATGGAGACCACTTCAAATAAGCTTTTTATACTTTAAATTGTTTTATATTTATGTATTAAATTAACACACTGTAAAAGTAATAAATTTTTATTTGCAATAGAATTTTTTTTTTTTTTTTTGTAACAGTATTTGTGGCCAGACTAAGTATATTTGTTGTTTTACTCTGTTTTTTGTTGTATATATGAACATATTGGAAATGAAAAATAGGAAAAGAGCAGGTTTTAGGTTTCTTGTCGATTCTTATTAGTTTTGAAACTATTCCGTACCGCTGGTAAAGCCATGTCGAGTCACAAAGGTCTACTTGAATTAAAAAACATATATTTCTTTTCTCCTCTTGCTTCCTTTTATTTCATTTAAAACATGTACAGGAGGTGTACATTGATTCCGAAGATGAAATAGAAAAAATATCAACAAAATGCTTTAATGCCATTCGGGCGTGTGCGGCCGGCGCTCAAGGACCCTATCAGGGACACCACGTGGTCGGCGCTCCTGGAGTGTACAGAGTCCTTGTTATTGGACCTCGTGGATCGGGCCGCAGGTCTCAGGCTTTGGCTCTGGCCAAACATTTCCGCTTAGTCTATCGTGAGTGTAGAAAAAATCTTTAATTTTAAGATAACTTTTTACGGTTCTCTAATTTTTATTGTTGTTTCGAGTAAAGAAATTTTACATTTTTTTAATACCCCCGTGGAAAATCTCACGCAGTACATTTCGACGATTTGTTAAGTGAAGCTAAAGCAAAGACCGACGAGTTTGGACAGAAACTACGTCAACATGAACCGAGCGTGCAAGTGAAAGCTGTCATAGTGAAGCGACGTATCTTGTTGAAGGTTATGTTTCATTACAACTTTTTTTTCGGGCACGGGGCCGCACCTCCTACGAGGCGTCTACGCCTAAGGAGCACGCAGGGTGTGTGTGACTTGACGGCCTACAGATGTTAGAAGCAGACCGCGGGTCCAAGGATATATTTAGGGCCCTACCGCATATTCCATTACACCCGTCATCAGACGTTTGCAGCATTGGCAGAGTGGTCGTGGTTATCAGTTCGGATGGTGGTGCGCTTCACAGGAAGTCGCCATTCTTCGGGTACCGCGGCCTTTTTGGGGCCCTCGTTAACGTGACCGCTTAGAACTGCCTTTGTTTGGTCAGTCCATATTAACGGTAGCATTATACGGTGCTCATCTTAACATTCAATCGCATTTAGTTATGATGTTAATGGGCACAATACCAACTCACATCGGTTGTAATCGGCTACTTTTTAAAAAATGTGTAAAATATACTTTTCAGTTCACATAATGCTGTGTAGTGTCCAGAATAGAATCACTCACGGCTTGAGTATTTCAAAGGCGTATCTCCCCGGAAAAACGGGCGTTTATTAGCACTTGTATACTTCAGTCGCCAACCGCTGTATGCTAGTGGAACAGCGTATTTCCCGCCACGGTGTGGGGGTGGGGGATTTGACACTTCGGTATCAAAGCAAATTTCCCTGAATATAATTGCTTCGGTACAACTATGCAATTGCTTCGAAGCAATTATGGGTAGGATATCCCTTATGCTATTATACAATTAAGACGTCGACCCCATGTCTCAAGATTCATGGTTATATTCACGTTGTAATGTCTTCATAGACAGCAGTTTTAAGTGAATCCTTAATGTGGTGTAAGCCGTGAGCTTCGTCCAAACATCTATAATTTACAGCAGAAATTTTTATTAAAATATCCATAGAAATTGTTGTTTAAATTGTATTCTTCTCATTAGGATTGCATCGATAACGGTTGGGTTCTCGTTGGATTCCCGATGTCGGGGAAAGAATTCGAACTTTTAGACAATACACCGACCCCGCCAAATAGGTTCGTTTTAATCAAATTTATAATGAATACAAACATGAATGAACAGCATATAGGTATCTATATAATTCAAATTAGGAAAATAATTATTATAGTACATATAGTAATTAAAAAAAGGAAAGTCTTCAGTAGTATTTAGTCATAATTTACGCTCACTTCTTCTTCCTGGCGTTTTCCCGGTGCTTAGTCATAATTTACGCTCACTTCTTCTTCCTGGCGTTTTCCCGGTGCTGAGGAAACAAACATTTAAAAAATCTAATCGAATTGTAAATTTTTTTGAAGTCTCATAAAAATGATTATGGCTGTGTGTGTGAACAAAACTACAAGCAAAAAGTTATATATCAAGTCACCGCACTAGTTATTCATTCATTCATTTCACTTTCGTTACGCTACACAAAGCCCTGTTACCATAATTTCGATCAACAGTTAAATGCACTTTCGAAGTGAAAGCTTAGTTGCAAATACTTTAGGTTTCTTTGTGCTGAAAAATCTTGCTTCAATGTATCTTAACTGTATTATTTTATCGGTTAGACGATCCTACACTGCCAAGTCTGTTTGAATGTTTATCAGAAGATACAGGTACTTGGCCCAGCCACCTCCAGTTCCTATGACATTCCCGTAACTAATCCATAGGAATATTTGATCCAATAACTTCTACCTTCCTTTCCTACTTACTGGCTGTAGGCGGTATATCAGAAGTCCGCACAGAAAGTGAATACTACTTTACGCATTTCTTTCGCGAATCATTCGTATATTTTGGTCTCAAATTGGGATATTCGTGACACTAATAAGACTTCCGTTTCATGTCACATCACATAACACCAGGTAGACCGATTGGATAATAAAAAAAGACTTTTCTATGTTGGCCTTATTGTAGAACTTATTTTAATTCAATTGACTTTATGTATGCTGCTACAAAGATAAAACTTGGCATTGAATTTGAAATCCCAGAGAAACTTATAGCTGTTTAGCTGTTTTGGGATGGTGGGATTGCTGGTGGTCTTCGTCTTTCCAACTTCACCACGCCAGATGGGGTTAGGCATAATAAGATACAAGCCGTTACAATGTTTTACATTTATCTAGAATAATAATATTGAACGTGGATGCTTCAACGTGTAAGAGTCGTCGCTTGAGTCGAGGGGTGGACTGGTGCAGCGGTGATGAAGCACCCTTAGGTTCGGGGTCTCGAGTTATGCGGCATCCTAGAGATGACGAAGCTCAACTTGAAATCGAGGTAGAATGTTTCAATCCTTAAGAATTAGTCTCTATACTTACGTTCATTGTATGTTGAGTAACACTAGAGTCGTAGCCCTTTAAAATCATCATTTCTGTTAATCCCAATAGTATTTTCTTCATGTTAATCAAATTTCAGACCACAATAAAATCTAGGACAGTTCATTGTTCTCGTCCTCCGTTGTACGGAACAATGACCTAGATTCTTTAGCCTACCGTTATTATTGAAAAGCATGCCTACTTAACTTAACATCCGCGTTAGTTACAAAAAAAATTATCAGTCGCTTTCCCTCAAATATATTAAAATATACAGAAACTCAAATTTATTAATAATTTATTTTGTAACTGTTTAGGAATGTCAATGATTTTTGTTTTACAGTTAGACAACTATTTCTCCGAGGCATTAGCGGAGCTACGAGCGGCGGCCGGCATCACTGCGGTGGAAGTCGACGCTAGTCAATCTTTTGGTTAGTTTAAATCAGGTATTCCCAAAGTGGTCGATGTCGATTTCCCAGGAGCGACATAAATTATAATATCATATTTGATACTTTCCAGATGTAGTTTTTTTTTCTTTCCTATGCTTATAGCTTTGAGAGGCTATATCAGCTTCGTCCTAACGTGTAGGTGAGCTCACGGGGCTCAAACCGGAGTGGTGCTAACACTGGCCCTAGCAAGAGCAGTGCTTCGCAGAATCTATCACCGGATCGGAAACGCGACCCACTGAGAAGATCCGGCGAGAAACTTAGTGGACTAATTCGCCCGTTGAGCCCTTCGTCGCAAGCGACGGGGACGGTGACTTGTGCTTGTGGTACCTAAAAGCACCATTAATGGATCAGGAGGATCCGTAATGACGTGTTTTGGGCGACGTCGACTGTTTACCATTCGGTCTACAGGATCGGGTATGAGTGTCTAGAAAGTATCAACTGATATTTATCACTTGGCAATCAGATGAAGTCTTTAAATTGATAAGTATTTTGTATCAATAAATAAGTTCTAGACTACTTACTGGTGGTAAGACCTCTTGAGTCCGCGCGGGTAGGTACCACCGCCCTGCTCATTTCTGCCGTGAAGCAGTAATGCGTTTCAGTTTGAAGAGTGGGGCAGCCATTTTAACTATACTTGAGACCTTAGAACTTATCTCATGGTGGGTGGCGCATTTACGTTGTAGATGTCTATGGGCTCCAGTAACCACTTAGCACCAGTAACACCAGGTGGGCTGTGAGCTCGTCCACCCATCTAAGCAATAATTCGTATGTTCGTTATAAAGTTACGTAAAGATTCGAAGTCAACCTGTAAAACAGGCCCGTTTAGTATTAAAACTGAATGTACAAGATAGATAGATTGCAATGTAGTAATATCTATCAACAGACGGCGTGCAAGTGAAACTGCAGGCGGCCGTGATGGCTGCACCTAGTTTTGATATAGAGTGCGGGGCCCAACTGTGCCACGTCCGAGCAGACTGACTTTGTCATCTAAAATTTCAAATAAAAGACTTTGCTCAATAGAAAAAATGTTTTATTATGTACTCCTTCGTACTTCTTTGAAATTATTTAACTACACATAATTATTTAAATTATTCTGCTAATTATGAACTAACAAATTTGCAGTCTCTAAAACAATTACATACATACAGAACACTGCGGTCGTCTCATAGTGTGCGAGAATAATCGATCCGATACAGGAAGACTGAATCGACTGATGTTATCAATCTCCATGTTAACAAACACACAATTAACTATTGCTTTTACTAAAAATACAAAATGCACATTTTTTTTACAGAAACAGGCGCACGTCTCACTCACACGTGCGTGCGCAACGGCAGATACTCGATCAGATCTCGACTCTGTGAGGTTCGTCGCACACGCCCACTCACTGCACTCATACAATAAATATACACACTCGAGCTAACAACACTGCATCCATCCGTGCGTGGGACACTCGCCGCGCAAGACGATCGCGGCCATCTGTGCGGAGATCACGTTTGGCTGCGATTCAGTCTGATTACAACTCGTCCTTGAAGTCGTCATCTTCCGGCGCCCCCGGGGGCGGTACTCCACCCTGGCCTTGGTAAAGTTTGGCGATGATGGGCTGCACGACATCTTCAAGCGTCTTCTTCTGTTTCTTGTATTCTTCAGACTCTGCATCTTGATTATCTTCTAACCACTTAATGGCTGCATCTAAGGCTTCTTCCATCTTCGCCTTGTCATCATCAGTAACCTGTTATGAAGTAAAGATTTTTTTAGGATCAACATATTAAAAAGCATATAAAATACACTTTCTTCAAAATAATTTTTTGCATTAATCGAAATTATTTAGATACAAACCTTAGCACCAAGTTTTTCCTTATCCTGAAGTTGGTTTTTGATTGAGTAAGCATAACTTTCGAGCTCATTTCTCGATTCCACTCGTTCCTTTAACTTCTTGTCATCATCAGCAAACTTCTCAGCATCCTTAATCATTCTTTCAATATCTTCAGGTGTCAGTCTGTTCTGGTCATTAGTGATTACAATTTTTTCTCTGTTTCCTGTTCCCTTATCTTCAGCAGACACTTGCAAAATACCGTTGGCATCAATTTCGAATGTGACTTCAATTTGTGGAATACCACGAGGAGCAGGAGGGATCCCAGTTAAGTCAAATTTACCAAGTAGATGGTTGTCCTTGGTCATTGGTCGCTCACCCTCGTACACTTGGATAGTGACAGTGTGTTGGTTGTCACTGGCAGTAGAGAAGATCTGAGATTTCTTAGTTGGAATGACAGTGTTACGAGGAATGAGTTTGGTCATCACTCCACCGACAGTTTCAATACCCATGGTCAGAGGGTTGACATCAAGCAAGACAATAGCATCAGTATCTTGTTCACCACTGAGTACACCAGCCTGCACAGCAGCACCATATGCAACAGCCTCATCAGGGTTAATTCCACGAGATGGCTCCTTGCCATTGAAGAATTCCTTGACCAGTTGTTGAACCTTAGGGATACGGGTAGAGCCTCCTACTAAGACAATTTCATCAACATCCTTCTTGTTCATGTCAGCATCTTCTAATACTTTCTGCACAGGTTTCAAAGTGGATCTGAAGAGGTCCATGTTCAATTCCTCAAATTTAGCTCTGGTGAGGGTTTCAGAGAAGTCATCACCTTCAAAGAATGATTCAATTTCGATCTTGACTTGGTGACTGGAAGACAGGGCTCTCTTTGCTTTTTCAACCTCACGACGCAACTTCTGCACGGCACGGTTGTCTTTTCTGATGTCCTTGCCTTTCTTCTTCTTGTACAACTTGATGAAATGTTCCATGACTCTCTGGTCAAAGTCTTCACCTCCCAAGTGGGTATCCCCATTGGTTGCAACAACTTCAAATACACCATTATCAATGGTTAGCAGAGATACATCAAAGGTTCCACCACCCAAATCAAAGACAAGAACGTTCTTCTCTCCTTCCTTCTTGTCAAGGCCATAGGCGATAGCAGCAGCAGTAGGCTCATTAATGATTCTCATTACATTAAGACCAGAAATTGTACCAGCATCTTTGGTTGCTTGACGTTGAGCATCATTGAAATAAGCAGGCACAGTAACAACAGCATGAGTAACCTTTTTTCCAAGGTAAGCCTCAGCAGTCTCCTTCATTTTAGTTAGAACCATAGCAGAGATTTCTTCAGGGGCAAATACTTTGTCACCTTGTGAAGTTTGTACTTGAACATGAGGTTTGCTGTTCTTTTCAATGACCTTGAAGGGGAAGAATTTAACATCATGTTGGACAGTTTGGTCACCCCATTCACGACCAATCAAACGCTTGGCATCAAAAACAGTATTTTCAGGGTTTGTAGTAAGCTGGTTTTTAGCAGCATCACCAATTAAACGTTCACCATCTTGAGTGAAGGCCACGTATGAAGGTGTAATACGGTTTCCCTGGTCATTGGCAATGATTTCTACACGTCCATTTTTGTAGACTCCGACACTGCGAGTAAAAAAAGAATGTTGTTAGACTAATAGAAATAGTGTTTAGAAAATTTTACCATAAGCCTAAAGAAGCATTTTTTAAATCTCCACTTTCATTGTGAAATCATAAATAAAGAGCAATATATTCAACTATAATCTATAAATTATTGTTAGAATCAGAATATATTTTTTAATACAGTGTTAAATTTCGAATGTAATAGTTTAGCTTCAGTGTAAATGCTTAAAAATGATCAGTATGTTTTAGGATAGAATAACTCACCATGAGTAAGTGGTACCCAAATCGATACCGATTACTGTGCCGATGTCCTTATCTTTCTCCTTCTTGTCGTCGGCACAAACGGCCGCGACCACCAAAACTAGCGCGAACAAACTCCACCGCATCTTGACCATGCAAAATCTGAAGCAAATTTGAAATAAAAACACCTTATTTATTGTTCCATGGAAGTTATGCTTTAACACCATTGAGACACGTAACCAATGCCAGGGACACGTCATCCAAAGCTCGGGGTCAATATCCGGTCTATTAAAATACTAGAAAATGAAATTAGAAACGCATGGTGTAGAATGTATTCATAGGAATCTAATAACTCCAATTATTATAACATCAAGAATAGCTAAGTGGGCCGTCCCATAGCGGCTTTGACGTCGAGAAAATTCTTTGGCCGCTATTTCCAGTACACGAGTTTTACGATGGTTAATTTGCCTACATTTTTAAACTTGGTTACGTTTTCGTTAATGAAATCGTGTTTTATCCTGTTTAAATGAAATCGGGAACTGCGAAAACGAGAATTATTGTCAAAATTCTAAATTGTCAGAGCTAGAAGTTACAGTGATAAGTTAAAAAGTTCCATACGATTAAAGCAATTATAATTACCTATAGATTAAAAGACTCCGAAATTAACAAAAATCTAAATTAAATTATATTCACAGCCACGATAGGATCACTTTAAAATGCTTTTATCAAACACTTGCGTATTCAAACAGTACACCGATACTTTTCGTTCAATTGTTCAAGAAAAACTGAAGTATGACACGCTGCCGTCGCTATTATTTAGCGCTAGTGTTCATCGTGGGCGATTACTATTGGTCCACTTTGTGATGACGTAGCTGTAAAGTGTGTATAATTGGTACAAGTAAGTCGATCTGGATCATTCCAATTGGCCCACGTTTCTAAGTGGCCTTTGAATGGAAAGTTAAAGGGCGGCATAATCAAATTCTTGGATAAGAGTATGATGAATTATGAAAGTTTTACATGCAAAATTGTGAAACATTAAAAAAAAACTAAAAAAAATATTATTAAAATACAAAAAATGTTTTCAAATACATTCCTATATATGTACCATTCAGACAGTTATGTCTTTCCTAGCTCAAAAAACAGAATGTAATAATTACATTTTGATACCTTATTTTTGTTTGTTTCTTTCCATCTGCCACCAAATTTTGTAAATTTTTGAAACTATAGTTAAAATGTGTACATCATAGATTATACACTTAATATATTTGAGATAAATTACTGTGGTAATAAAAGTATAGTAATTTGGGTCAATACCTATATATTCATAACAAACATCTTCATGGACTGCAACCCTTAGAGGGAAAGCAGTCCATAGCAACAGTTAATAAAACAAAACGTCCAAAAATCATGAAATGCAGAATGCAAACAACTGCAGTATATTTTACCTGTAGCTTAGTTAACACTCAATTTATGTTCTTCGTATCAGATTAAATTTTACGGACAGACGAGCTTTCGTTTCATCTCTTGAGTTATACTTAGAGGTATATACTAGTATATAGGATCCACATATATCACCGGTATAGCCAAGACCATCGAGACATGAGGAGGAAGTCGCAATTGATGCAAAATTCCAAGTCTGCAGATCATCCACCCAGACAATACAGACCATGCAAGATCTCTAAGAACAATTTTCTTTAGGAAGTTATTGGTCAAAACACATCTAAGTAGGTATTTTATCATTTTTGAATTTTAGTAATATGTATATGTATATACACACAACTAAAAAGTTAAATAAAATATTTTTAAATTCAATCTGATTTTTGTACAAGCACATAAACATAATTATGTATATAAAAAAACTAAAAAGTTTCAATTTAGCCACTTCCAAAGATAAAGTGTTCAGTAGCTATTTTAGTAAAATTTCTTGTACTTTGACTTAATCTACGTAATACCTATTTGCGGCAACTAGTGTCAATTAATAAAAAAAACTATTCTTTCTATGTTTTCTTCAAATTTAAATGAAGTTATTGAACTTTTGTTTCAAAAGATGGCTGACTGCGGCTGACCAAGCGGTTTATACTTGAATATATGCGACTAATCCGTATTTATTTAAATTTTATACTTAACATACATAGCATGGTAATATTCATGGTAAATTTCAGCGTAACACAAGAAGTATATAATAATATGTATGTATTGTTGTGCCACAGCACAAGAAATCTTAAAAATCGCAGTAGAGGCTGACTGTGTCCACTATTCTTAGTAGGTTTGACTTTCAACATATCACCGGCAGCTCCAAAATCTGAGGCTATAACATAATAAAAACCATTCTTAGCAGCGTAAAGTCGTGCATTCCATTACTTGTTTTATTATGGATTATTTTTTACTTTTCATTCATTACCGATTCTGAAGATTGGGATATTCTTTCTCGGCCAAAACCAATATACTACAGGACTACAGCTTTATAAATGAAAAAAAAAGAAACATTTCCTCGAACAATTTATTGGTGTATAAAAATTAAGTAGAACAATAACAACAGTCTCTGTACTTGATATAACTACTATAATTATAAAACTGTACTTATTATATATTATATGTCATCCACCACCACTACCACTTACAGATACATAGTTTATTTGACATTTATTACTTCTTTTCTGATATTATGCTTAAAATGAGAGGAGCGAAATACGTTATGATGCAATCGGCGCCTGAAAACAAAAGTATATCTTTATATAAATATAATATGAAGTCGTCGTGGCCTAAGGGATAAGACGTCCAGTGCATTCGTGTTGAGCGATGCACCGGTGTTCGAATCCCGCAGGCGGGTACCAATTTTTCTAATGAAATACGTCTCAACAAATGTTCACGATTGATTTCCACGGTGAAGGAATAACATCGTGTAATAAAAATGAAACCCGCAAAATTATAATTTGCGTAATTACTGGTGGTAGGACCTCTTGAGAGTCCGCGCGGGAGGGTACCACCACCCTGCCTATTTTTGCCGTGAAGCAGTAATGCGTTTTGGTTTGAAAGGTGGGGCAGCCGTTGTAACTATACTTGAGACCTTAGAACTTATATCTCAAGGTGGGTGGCGCATTTACGTTGTGGATGTCTATGGGCTCCAGTAACCACTTGACACCAGGTGGGCTGTGAGATCGTCCACCCATCTAAGCAACAAAAAAAAAACATATTGGCCTTAACATTTTTTTTATTGCCTTTGTAGACGGACGAGCATCCGGCTCAAGGTAAGTGGTTACCGTCGCTCATGGACATCAGCAATGCCAGGGGCAGAGCCAAGTCGCTGATTACCATTGAGTACTCTTCACAAGCATCGCTTGAAGAAGGACATGTCATAGCACTCAGCAAACACTGTAGAGAACATTCTAGAACCGGATGGTACGTTTTTTTTTTTAAATAGTCTATTTCTTTTTCAACAACAAAACCAATGAGAAGGTCTAACTCATAAACTAAACCTTGAAGCAGTAGTGATTATCGTCGAATTTCGCTCGTTGAGCGAACGCTGCTCTATATAACGAGTAGGTATCTCACCCGCCCTCCTCATGCACGTGAGGATCTCCATCAAGTTGGTCTGCATGCTCGCGCGGTCACCGCTCCTAGATATCAGCTCGTACTCTCCGGATACCTAACCCGGATTACAAACGTTAACATTAACTCGTGGTCTAAAAATTTCAGACACTTTAAAAGTTATGGGCGGTTGAGGGAATGAGTCATAGAGAAAGCTTGAAGAATGAGAAGATCCGCCTTTTAAAGCCTGTACCATTTTTGGGAGTGTCCTTTTGCCTTCTTGTTTAGGAAGACTCTTCTTATTTTCTCCAGCTTATCCCACTAGGTGGGGTCGGCACAGGGAATTTTTCTATTCCATTCTCTTCTATCAATCTCAACACTCTCACTCTCACACTCCCCTCTCTCTCTCATATCGTCATTCACACACTCCATCCATGTCTTCTTCCGTCAACCTCTTCCCCCTCCACCTTGCACTACCATTTCCATACATCTCCTAGTTACACGCATCTTCTCTCTCCGCATCACATGTCCATACCACGCTAACTATCCGCTTTTTAATTTGGTAATTACCGGGGCTACTTTTACACTTCCTCTTAGGAAGAGACTTGCGAGAGTTCTTACTTTATTAGTTAGTTATTTGTTTATTATGAAGAGAAGCCTATCATAACATGAATGCCGTCACCTATTTTCTGATATGAATTCGAAGTTTAAATTGCATGACCTGCATGACATGCATTGGAATGCACGAAAGCTTCATGCTATATACTCATGCAGACATTCAGTAAGTCATGCTACCAGTATGTTATATGCATACATTTTTTTCTATCTTTCCTAGTAATCTCGAGGTTCATCTAACTAATGTGTAGGCGAGCTCACGGGGCTCAAGCTGTTGAATTCGTTAACACTAGCCCTAGCATGAGCAGTGCTTCGCTGAATCTACTACCGGATCGGAATCGCGACGCGTATTCCCAGAACAAAACAACATTCTTAATACTACAAATAGGTCAATACTAAGCAAATGAGAAATAGAAATGACAGTAATAATTTTTATGTTATGATATTATGATGATACAATATTAGTAATAATAAAATTTAAGCAGAATCCAATATTTGAGAAAAAGTTTATCAGTCTTTGATATTAATAAACTCCATTGATGTAACATATTTGTTCGTTAACTGTTACGATAATACCTAATATTTTTGGGAATACAAATCTACCTGGTATATGAACAAGGGGTGGTGCGGGAAGCGGTCCTTGGTCTGCCGCACTATGTCCAGGTAGGGCAGGCCCGGTTTCACCATCAGGAAGTCTGCGCCTTCAGAAACGTCACGCGCCTGCTCGTTTCAATTAGCATTTAATCAATATTTCACATTTATATTTTTCTTATTATTACAAAGAGAAAACAATGATATTTTTTCAAAAAATATTAAGCAACAAAACGAATTAAGTTATTTGGCACACATAGATGAAAATGAAAGGCTATTTGAGGGGCTATTTCAGCTTCGCCCTAACATGTAGGTGAGCTCACGGGACTCAAGCCGGAGTGTTGCTAACACTGGCCCTAGCAAGAGCAGGTGCCTCGCAGAATCTACCGCCGGATCGGAAACGCGACCCACTGAGAAGATCCGGCGAGAAACTCAGTGGGCTGTGTCTGTGGGTTAATTCGCTCGTCGAACCCTTCGTCGCCAGCGACGGGTTCGACGAGGACGGTGACCGGAAAAAATGACACTTTTGACTTTGCTTATTTATATGATTTAAACATTCCAATAATAGTAGACTGAAAAAATCATAAAATTAACTCGAAAGGTATTTATAAAAACACAAGTTGGAATGTTCCGGAATGGCCATATAATAATATACAATAAAAATATTGGTCATAGATAAATAATATTTTGGAACCAATTTAGTTAATTTGTGCTATCATATTCCTACATTAAGTGCCTACAAAAATATGTCCCATACCTTAAAAAAAATAATTCTTAACTTTGGGTGGTTACGTTCAAGAAACCGATTCGAAAATTTAACCTAAATCATTTTCATGAACTACAATTAGAACACTTGGCGTTACTTACTGCGGCCCTGGCGGCTAAGGCGGCGCTGCCCGGCGGAAGCTGATAGCATTTCCTGTCGCCTTCCATCGGAGAACTCTTCATAGTGTCACGGAACGGTCCGTACATCGACGACGCAAACTTACACGAGTAAGACAGTATGGACACCTTAGAAATGACAAAAAAAAAACATAGGAGCACAGGCGATAAGAGCGCAGAAGCGGCGGGAAGAGGGCAGAATAAATTTTATTATTTAAACATTAAACAAATATAAGAAGTTGCCGAAGGTGTAGGGTTGATAGCGGCTTCTGGAGTCGCTCATTACTCATTACTTGCTACGACATATTCAGGGTAGATACCACCGTTCTACCTCTCTGCTGTCAATTAATCAACCGTCCTGGCTGAGTATTTGCTCGTCCACCTGTCCTGGTGAAACTGGAAAGGCCTTATGGCCACCATTAATCACACATTAAAACAAAAAAAAATCCATCGTGGATCGATTTAAAGAGCGACACAGCCATTTCTCAAACTGTGCGCTTGCTAAGAACAAGCGGCCGTGAAAACCTAGCGGTATTCAACTCACTTAAATGAACTAAAGCAAATGTAAATTTGTTTGTAACGAAAATAAAACTTGTTTTTTTAGTTTTTGATTTTATAATGAAAGATTTTTGGTTTGCTGTCATTGTCAGGTTATATTTAATATTCTGGTTCGCTCATCTCATTTCATGCCACGCTATGGCTTAGATGCCCAACTAAAGAGGCCCCAACAACTTTTCTGAGATTTTTTATAAAGACAATAACTGCAATATGAAGGGCTTATCTACCACCGATCCCATGTTTTCTTTAAATACGATCGCTAAGGAATCGTGCAAAACTTCGGCTATTGTATGTCGCATTCTTGGACATGGAACAGGCATTTGACTGTGTGCCAAGAGATACGATACGGTGGAGCCTTCGTAAGAAGAATGACCCGAACATTATGTTAAAATCACAGTTGACATGTACTGGGATGCGAGGTCAATGGTACGAACAGTAGTGGGTCAGACAAAACCAATAGCAGTTGCAGAAGATCTGCAACAAGGTACAGTATTGAGTCCCTTCCTAGTCGGCAAGGTTTTAGACTCGCTTACTGAAGTGGCGCAGTCCTCAGCCTCGTGGACTTTCATCTATGCAGACGACGTTGCCATCTGCACCGAGAGCGGCAGAGAGCTACGAGAGGCACTCCTGTTGTGGAAACAGCAGTTACAGGCTGGTGGCCTAGTATTGAGTGTTGCGAAGACACATTAAATGTCTTTGATGACCCCAGATCCAGATGACAACAGCCCGATTTCCATCTACGGTCAACTTGTAACCATATGCGATCAATACAAGTACAACGTGCATAACATTCAAGTTGCTAAAATGAAGATGCTTGATGACAAAATCCGCAACGAGTACGTGCGTGGATGCTTGTGTACGCGACATCGCTGACAAGATGCAGGAGAGTAGACTGAGATGGTATGATCACGTAAAAAGGAAGCCACCAGAAATTTGGCACTATTGCATTTCTATTGTTTTAATGGCGATCACAAAATAAACAAATACAAATAAGATTCAAATAATTCAATCACTTACTTGGTTTTGCAATTTATTTCTGACCAGCTCCTCTTTGATTGCTTTAATCCTATTGTCCATCATGTCTGAAGGAGCCACCACATGAGCACCTGCATTTTGAAAAAAGAAATTCTATTATTTTAATTAAATACACATATTCTTTACCGAAGTTCCTAAAGTTGAAATGAAATGCAGTAAAAAAAACGATATGTCGGAAATCACCTTTATACAGATTTATATTATATGTCTGGCTCGTTCGCTCAGTAATCCAAATTTGACCTTAATCATGGACACTATAAGAACCTGATTAATTATATATGGATCAGCTCAGCATGACCTCTTTTTTCATGTATCATACGTCATCTCTGTATTCACACCATATCCTCTTTCACACAATCCATCCAAGTCTCTTTTAGGCACCCTCACATGACATTTGACATTTTGAAATGAAAAAAACTATTTCCATTTTTTTTGATAGCCTAAAGCTCCTCAATAGCTACTAAATAAATAAAAAAACAATAAGGCAACATCTGTTAACTGAGGTGAAAATGGTACTTATCAGTCTTGTCTTTACTTTGTCATGATTATATTTTTCTTGATGTCATTTTGGAGTCATACAATATTCTATCAAGAAAATCAGTTTATATATAAAAAAATATGACTTATGGGGGTAGGAACCTTTTTTTGTTGCTTTAAATTGGTTAAAACTGATGTTAAAAAAAAATATTATTAGTTTAAGTAAGGAGATAAAAATTTAAGTAGTTATACCAGCTTTTGCATAAGCCAATGCGACTTCAGCTATCCTCTTTACCGATGCTTCATGGTCGATACCTCCTCCACTCTTCAGTAAGCCACAATGTCCGTGTGATGTGTACGGACATAAACATACATCACATGCTATTAACAAACCAGGAAAGGCAGCACGCAATTTCGGCAATGCTTTTATTACTGGATTGTCACCTGAATCTGCACTAGTACCTGTTGGGTCCTGCAAACAGATATTTAAAGTATGTCTATGACATATTATATAGCAATGAGCAGTATGTTTCTCGAAGAATTTAGAGACATCAATATGTAGAGTATTGATTCTACAACTTTTTTTTGTAACTACACTATTTTAAAATTTAATGGCACACTAAGCAAAAGGTAGATTTAAAAGAATAGATATATACATAAGTAAACTTATGTATATAATAGTGTGATTATAACTTTGAATGTAAAATTTGGCAGCACTCTTAAGAATTTGAGTTTATAATTTGAGAATCACTGGTTGTAGAGATTTCATTACTGAAATTAATAAATTTTTAGCTACATTTAAGGCTATTTATTTCATTAATTATGAGTTTAAGTGTGTTACCTTAGGCAGTGTCTCCACAATCCCAAAAATGAGGATAGATTTAAGTCCTTTTTCCACAAGTTCTGCTAAAAGGGGTATGAGTTGGTCAACACCATATCTGTTTACATTCGGCATACTATGAACCGGTTCGATAGCATTATCTTTTTCTCTATAAATAAAAAAGTTTCATTTCACAAACAAAACAATAAATTTTAGAATTACACAAATACATTTATGTTCAGATTATTGAATTCCTGTGTTATTTACATTTGGGAATAATTGTTCCCATAAATTCTTAATTATGATTCTTAATTAGTGAACGAAAAGAATAATATGAAACTACCCAAATCAAATTTCCAAAGTAGGTAGCGACTATTCTGCAGCTAAGACTTATCACGGTAATGCGATACCAATATATTATATTTACACGATCTATTTATTGCCTACAGAAATATAAGCCCATAATACATACATTAAAAACACAGGATACATAATATTGTGCGGTTCGATGCTTGTGTTCGGTTCCTGTAACTTTCTCAAGGCAGCATGATGGTATCCGCCTTGCAGCACATGTTCAGGTGTTAAATACAAATTACTCATTATCTTTGTTTCTTTGATTAAATGAGAATATGTATTTTAATTAAGACTTTTTACAAATTTTAAAAGAAAATTTCACTTTAGAAACTACCTACTTTTGCTTTCGTGGGACTGACAGTTGACATTTTGAAATAAATTATTAACTTAGTTTTTTCAATTTAGAAAGGCAAAGGGAATATAGCCCTTTCCTTTCATCTACTACCAGATCAGAATTACGACCTGCTTATAAATCCGGTATATAAGCAACTTTGAACAAAAGTGAAATAAAATAATATTTTTCATGAGTACCCGTCTTATCTTTATTGGTATTTAAATCAATTAGTTATATATTTTATATTACATATATGTAAACCCCACATAGTGGGATAAGGTGGAGAAAAAGAAGAAGATTACATATATGTAAACGGTATATATTTGTTTATTGTATGTATATATTTTCTATAATAATGTATTGTGTATAGTACACCGTAACATACCTGCTATATTTTTATATTTTCCAAAATTTCTGTAAATTAAATGGTTGTCTGAAAGAGATCACTTTTAGCGATAAGACCGCCTATTGTACAAATGTCTGCTGCAATCTGCTTTTTGACGGTTTTTTGATTGTAAATTGTGTTTTGGTGTGCAATAAAGTGTATTTATTCTCTCTCTCTCTCTTATCATCGGCTTAACAATGCTTGGTATTCGTGGAGAGCGATGTTATTAATAAACAAGAACGTGGGAGAAAGCATCTAGCCTCATGGGACACCAAAGTTAATGATCCAGAGCAGCCATGAACGTTCTTTACACATTTACACTAAAAAAATTATTTTCAATTTTAATGTTCTTACTCTTGCATCAAATTTTTGCATATGATATTCAAATCATGTTAGACAACCTCTTACTGTAATAATTTATTATTTAATATTAATTTATAGCTCTATAATCTTCTAGATATTATTTTCCTCTCATCTACGCAAACGGGGTTAGTAGATATAAAACGTCGTTTTTTAGACTTCGTTAACCTGTCTTAGTAACGTTAGATTTCCACCCTAGATTGGGGTTATCTGGGACCACTAAGGCTGCCTGTCCACCGGAGCGTCCACAATCAAAATCATAAGATTGCAAAATGATTTTGTGCAATCTTATTGGTTAATATTTCTCAGTCTCCCCGCTCCGCTCCGGTCAACAGGCAGCCTTAGATTAGAGTATTCTAATGTAGCTTACGTTAGATAACGTAATCGATATGCCACTATAGGCATTTATTCCACTGTGATGAATTTTGTTAAAATTAAAGTAAACAAATTCATTAAAATTAATGACTAAATAGAAACGCACAGTTTCAAAATGTTTTATTGGAATATTTTTGTTTCGAATATAACATTTATTACATCTATTACATATATATAATATGTAAAAATGATTTTAAAATAAATTAAAGCTTAATAATTATAATTTACAACGACAACTACATTCCAGTAGAGTTTAATTACTGTCGTTGTTACTGCCCCCTTTCACCGGATACCTGCAGTCGGGAGCGCCGCACTCGCATCTCATCCACTTCGCTTTTATTGCCCAAAACTTGTCGCCGTAGTCAAAACTGTTAATGAAAATAAAAATCATTGTAAATTTTTTTCATATTGATTTAATAGGCAGACGAGTGAGACGATATGTGAAGGCAGATGATCCAGGCCATCGCCGAGCCACTATCCAATTATTATAGACTAGCCGTACTCGCCCTCTTCGCTGGGCATTTAAAATTAACATTATTATTATTAGGGAGTCCAACACTCATATATCCTATCCATCCTAGCCTATCTATTAAGTACATGTATTTTCTACATGGATACCAAGTTTCAAGTCAACCGGATCCATGGTTTAGTAGTTATAACGGAACATCCGTAAAAACTACTGTAGATTTATATATTAGTATAGATACGTTAGTATTATTCTTAGTAAGGTTACGTGAGCGGTTCTCCTGGGTGTATGTCCCTGGTCGCGAACAGGACGACGAGCGGCAGGCGCAGGTCGCGGTGGCGGGTGAACACGCGGACGGCGGCCGCGCTCGCCTCGCAGCTGTGGTTTATGAAGCGGGCCGCGCTGCCGTACGACGCCGCGTCTATGCACAGCTGCGTCTTGTCCGCACATTGCTGCACAACAATCACTATATCTTAAAGTACCCTTTATCTTGGACATTTGAAAATATTTTCTATATTTAAAAAAAAAATTAAGACCAAAAGTTGTAACGACACTTTTTGCTAAGCCGTGCGGCGTGCCATGTTTCTCTGTCTTTCTCTCTCTCTCTCTCATAGAAAACAAGACAGTTATTTTCGTTTCGTCTTTCTATTTCGCATTGTACGGTGTGGTGTTGCGACGATTATTTTTGTTGAGTGTATATAGGTTTTTTGTACATAATCTTATATATATAAAAATGAATTGCTGTTCGTTAGTCTCGCTAAAACTCGAGAACGGCTAGATCGATTTGGCTAATTTTGGTCTTGAATTATTTGTGGAAGTCCAGAGAAGGTTTAAATGGTAGATAAATATGAAAACGCTCGGAATTAAATAAAAATAACAATTTTGTTTTTCCTTTGATGTGTCCCCCGTCGGACGGATTCCTTTTGTTTGTTTTAAGTTTAATTTTTACAAAAGTTTAGATCTTTCATTTATCGATTGAGGCACTACGAAGTCTGGCGGGTCAGCTAGTATATCATAAAGTACCCTTTGTCTTGAAAATTAGAAGATAGTTTTCTAATCATTAAAATATATGTTTACGGTTTTGTAAAGCGACTAATAAAATTTAAAAATTTTGGATACTATTGTCGTGATCATGGAAAATTCAAAAAATCGAATTAAGACTAACCTCGAGGAGATCCGGCTTGAGATCAAGTGAGAACATGTAATGGTCGGTGGGCCTGGTGTCGGCCACGGCGGAGGCGAGCAGCTCCCCGCAGTACAGCGCGAGCGGCGCGCCCCGCGGCACCGCCTCGCGCGCCCGCAGCCCCCACCCCGCGCCCCCCGCGCACCGGTACACCTCCGTGCGGACGAACGTCGCGCCGCGCGAGGACAGCTTGCCCACCAAATTGTTCGTACACTTCTTCTGTAATTAGAAAGGATTTCAAAAACGTTACTTACTGAAGGTAGATCATATTGTGTGTGCGTTGTGCGAGTTTTTTAACTTCTCGATCGCATAAAAGCTAACTCAAATTTGTATGGACTTGGAACAGCGCCCCTAGCGGTCAACAAAGGGAAGCTATTCCAACTCCATACAAATTTGTTCATATGCTCACTGCAGTCTGTACTGTCGCCACGATGTTCTATGTCGGAAGCATCTTATGTTTTTTAGCACTTGTATTTGATTCCAGAATTTAAAACATTCGAAATAGATTCGGGAGGTATACGACAAAAGTCAGCGGCGTGTAATTCGTATCGTTTGGCCACCTGTCTTTACAGACACCTTTCATTCGTGTTTTGTGACGAACCCTTGTATTTATGTGCACACCTTGTTACACGCGCAAGTGGCGTTGCATTCGAAGAGTACTGGCGGGTCGTGGTGCGGGAAGTTGGGCGGCAGGCGGCCCGCGCGCGCCCAGCGCCGCACCGACAGCACGCAGCACGCGCACGACTCCGACGAACACGAGCCCTCCTTGCACGTGCAGCCCTGCGGACGAACGAGGACACTAAGTGGGGTATACCTCGGTTTCATTAACGTGCCTTTTCCAAGCTATCTGCTAGGAACCTGGTGAACTATTTATATAGACCCAGGCTTTACTACAAATCGTATCGCATAGCATACGGTTCGACAGCGTTCCAGAGCTTGAGGTGTTGAATGAAATATCAGAGCGGCCTGGTGTGGAGTACTGACATGAACCGAATCCTACCAGGTACTAGAAGACACTATGGGTGACTTCCATGACCAGCTCTATGATTTTAATTGTGTATAGACTCAATAACTGTGTGGTTGATTAAATGAAAATTTACTATTTTATTTTAAAGGATCCTATAAAAAAATATTACATATTACGAACTGACTTGCAACAGTGTGTCGGTATGAGCTTAGTTCAAGTAATACAATTTAAATGTTATGCCTAATGTTTTTGTTAAAAATAATAGGTGTTGAAATAATACTCTGGAATAGAATAAATTGTTAACGGTTTAATTCATTGAGAAAACCAACGAAAAGGAAGTGATTTGCAAAAACGGGAACTTAAATAAAGCAAAGACGGTGGCGTCACAAGTGAGCAAAATTTTTACATTATAGATCAGTTTAGAAATTATGTTTACAATCTTCCAACAATAGGCACCTATAATCTATCTTCTATCTATATATATAAAAATGAATTGCTGTTTGAAAACGGCTGGACCGATTTGGCTAATTTTGGTCTTGAATGATTTGTGGAAGTCCAGAGAAGGTTTAAAAGATTTAAAATAAATTTGAAAATGCTTGGAATTAAATAAAAATACAAATTTTGTTTTTCCTTTGATTCCGGGGGCAACGGACGAATTCCTTTTGTTTGTTTTAAGTTTATTTTTACAAAAGTTTAGGTATTTTATTTATTGATTGAGGCACTACGAATTCTGCCGAGTCAGCTAGTGAGTAAAGTAAGCTAGTGAGTAAAGTAAATAAATTGTTGTAGATCCGCAAGGAAACAGATTACATTTACTGCCGACACGCGCCAGATTACCTGCATCGTCTGTATGGTGTTGTCTATGGGGATCTGCGTGGGCATGACGTGCGACGTGACGTACACGAAGTCGTCGGGCAGCGGGGTCGAGTCCACTTCGTTGACGCACGGTATCGGATACATCTCGCACCCATTCGAAATGTCACTGTCAATAAGCAAATCTTATAAAATAACTAGCTGACTCGGCAAACGATATGTTGCCTTAAATAAGATTTCTAGGGAAATTCTAGTGTAGAAAAAAAAACCTCATTCAACCACATTCATTATAACCTAAAAAAAATTATCCAAAAAATAAAAATAAATGTTTGGGGTGGACAACCCTTATCACTTAGGGGTATGAAAAGTAGATATTGTCCGATTATCCACCCTGGCCGATATGCACGCTAAGATTCACGAAAATCGGTCGCGTCGTTTCGGAGGAGTTCAATCACGCACACCGTGACACGAGAAATTTATATATTAGATCTTATCGATGTCAGTTTCGGCAATCGGAAGACGTTGATCTAGTTACACTCCGATTGATTTACATAATGTATTCGTTTTCTGTCCGTCGCTACAGCGGCGTACAGGCAGGTTGCACACGTGAACCTGACTAATGACATAAGGCAGGTTACACACCTGTATCAGACTAATGACGTAAGACAGGTTGCACACATGCACCGGACTAATGACGTAAGACAAGTTGCACACATGGACCCGACTAATGACTAAGGCAGGTTGCACACGTAGGCCTAACTAATGACCTAAGCTAGGTTGGACACATGTCCCGGATTAATGACGTAAGAACAAGGAAAAAGAAACCACGCGTACAAGGATAGAACGTTTCGCTGGCCGAGCTTCTCTGTGATCGCGAGATTCATCTGCATGCTGAGCGAGATGGCGCGCCGGCTGGGGTCCGTGGCCACGTCGATCGGGAGCTCCCCGGCAGAATTCGCAACGTCCGTCTGAAAACGTTCACATTTGTTGCCATAAACAATATGACAGACTAAGATGATCGTATTCTTCTTCTTCTTCCAGTGCCTCTTCAATCCTAAAGGTTGGCCGTTAGCTTCCTGTATTCATTTCTATCAGCAGCCAGCCGGAACAGCTGTTCGACGGGGGCACTAACGCTCCACTCCCGGATATTCCGGAGCCATGACTTCTTTCTTCGCCCAGTACGTCTCTTTATCGTATTGCATAATGCTAATAAATTATAATTGCGAACCCAACGTGCGTCATAGGAGACGGGCAACCACTCATCAAGTAAATTGTATTGCAACACAAAAACCGGCCACAAAACATTAATATAATAAAAAAATAAATCTAATTTTTAAACAGAGGAATCCCAGTTATCAGTTTCTGGTCGGGTTTGCGAGACCAACTCCCTTATCTAATATGTTCGTTTCTGCTAGTAAAGTGGATCGCCATGGTTACCTTGGCGCCTCTGGCCAGCAGGATCACGACGCACGAGTAGTGGCCTTGTCTCGCTGCGACATGTCTGAAATTAAAAAAAATATCACCAAATTACAAATTGTCAAATATTTTGTATTAACTTATTACATAATGAAAATGTGTTTTGTTTGTCTCTGTGCACTTTTTAAGGCACTTATAATAAGTAGAGGGGCTAGGACGCGAGGATACTAGATCAACAACAAACAGCCGAAACTGCAGTTTTTGTTGTTGCAACAGTGGCTGTTTATGATATTATTTACTCAATTTTTTTTAGTACTTTTGTGAATTGTTTTATTGCTCTATTTAAAGATTTTTTTATTTGATTAATTAAATTTTTAGTATAATCTGTGTACAAACTCAGCACGTTTGTTTTGTTTAGTCGTGCGTGCATGGCTTATGTGCTAAGCCAGATTTTTTAATTTTGTTGTGTATCTTTTTAGCTTGTTTTTTTTTCCTACCTAAGCTGATGGTCTTGAGAGACCATATCAGCATCACCGGGCGAGTAGGTGAGCTCACGAGGCTCAAACCTGACGTTGTTGTTAACACGAACATCAGCAAGAGCAGTGCTTCGTAGAATTTTACCATCGGATCGGAAACGCGACCCACTAAGAAGATCTGGCGAAAAAGTCAGTGGGCTGTGTCTGAGGGTTAATTTATGAGGGTTAATAACGATGACCGATTTAGCTTGTAATGGGTATTGTGTGCCAAATAGATAAATAAATATATATGTCAGAGGGCAGGGAGGTGTGCGGCGTACTGACAGCGGCGTGTCGAGGTGCGCGTTGTGCGCGTGCGCGGCGGCGGGCGCGGCGGCGGCGAGCAGCGGCAGCGCGCGGGAGGAGCCGGCCGCCGCGCACCAGTGCACCGCGCTGTTGCCCTCCTTGTCCACGGACAGCGCGTCCGCTCCTTCGCGCAGCAGTAGCCTGAAGCACACACACCCACGCACACTTGAGTACAGTAATGTTGCGAGACCTAATCGGGTTACTTTTAAGATGACTAATCGAAATTATTTATTTTGTTGACCAAAAAATCGATTTAGAATTTAGTTAGTTCAGAATTTTTGTTAAATTTTAACATTTTGAATTGGCCTAATTTTTTTTTTGAGTTTGCGGTTACGGCAAGGCATCCAGGAATGATGAGGTCCATATCGAAGGGTGAAAGGCTATTTTAAGCGACATTTTTGCAGCTTTACAGGAGAAACGTTTATAGGAAAATTTAAAAAAAATGTCAGAACAGAACAGTAAAACTTTATCAGCTATTTGAATGAACTAAATATAATTGACGTTCAATTAAAAGCATCGATTTACTGAAACTAGTACCAAATAAAACACACCTTTAATTACAAAGGTAAATGTCACGTATTAAGCGAAATGTCATTTAATCCAAGTAGCCTTTCACGGCTCGATATGTCAGCAACCAACTATAAGTCTCTAGATACTAAGATTTATCATCCTTGCATCACTGGATATTTTCATACACTATAAGGAAACTCATAGCATTACAGTGTAAATGTTAATAGACATCCTCAGAATAAACTTAACTATACAAACTATTCAAAAAGAAATTGTTTATACACGATAATTAAACTATATTGGCTCTTTAGACCAGTATCAAAACCCGCAACCAAAAAATACAAACATATATAACATAAAAATCCTATTTGCAAGAGACTCTGAAGACATTGATGATGAAGAGGAAGAAGATGATGAATCTATACTATGATATTATAAAGAAGAAAAAATTGTTTGTTTGTTTGTATTGAATGGGCTCTGAAACTACTGAACTGATTTGAAAAATTATTTTACTGTTTGGAAGCTACACTATTCCCGAGGGACATAGACTATAAATCTATTTTAAAAAAATTTGGGATTCTTTTTAAACTCCAATAATGTAACCCAAGGTGCCAAAAAATTACCTAAAAATTTCTTTACATTGCGTGCCCTGTGAAAACTATTGATGATAGAATAAAATAATGTACTACGACTTTGTAGAACACATTATTATTTACAAAAAGTATCGCGATAGCTAATGTGTAACTATTATAGTTATGCCGTAATATTTTTTATTTTTATTTATTGCTTAATTGGATGGACGAGCTCACAGCCCACCTGGTGTTAAGTGGTTACTGGAGCCCATAGACATCTACAACGTAAATGCGCCACCCACCTCGAGATATAAGTTCCAAGATCTCAGTATAATTACAACGGCTACCCCACCCTTCGAACCGAAACGCATTACTGCTTCACGGCGGAAATAGGCGGGGTGGTGGTACCTACCCGTGCGGACTCCCAAGAGGTCCTACCACCAGTACAGTAATAAGTGTTATTTTATTAAAAAAATTAAAAGAACGTCAAATATCATTGAATTTTTTGTTGACCCGAGCGAAGCCGGAGCGGGCCGCTAGTTACAAGATATATAGGTTTCCTTTTTTTAAGTTGGACAAGGGTACCTGACAACGTCAGCATGATCATTCTCGACGGCCCAGACGAGCGGGGTCCAGCCGCCCTGGTCGCGCGCGTCCACCTCGGCGCCCGCGGACAGCAGCGCGCCGCACACAGCCGCGTCCCCGTGCTGGGCCGCTATGTGGAGAGCCGTCATGCCTTCCGAATCCTGTATTCAAATTTAACGTCAGTTTTTCGAACTCATAAAAATATTCAAAGACAAGAAAAGACCTAAGCTTTTGTATAAAATAAACTTAAAACAAACAAAAGGAATCCGTCCGACGGGGGACACATCAGAGGAATAACAAAATTGTTATTTTTATTTAATTCCGAGCATTTTCATATTTATCTACCTTTTAAACCTTTTCTGGACTTCCACAAATTATTCATGACCAAAATTAGCCAAATCGGTCCAGCCGATCCTGAGTTTAAGCGAGACTAACGAACAGCAATTCATTTTTATATATATAATCATTATACGAGGAGAGTAAAAACATATTATTATGTGCAATTAGTACGCGGTCAAAGTGAAACCTCCAAAAGTGCTAAAAACCAAGTCCTATACATGTTTCTGTTTGTAGTGTCGCTTTTCGCATTTTCATTAAGTGAGTCGACTATTATCAAAGCCGGCAATGTGACTTTTGGACAATTATTGGTAAATCAGAAAAACGAATTATTGACTTTGTATTCCATTGGCAGTCACAAAACTCTTCTGAACGACATCTTAGATAAATAACAGGTTAAGTATTAACCTTTATTTAATGCAGGTTTTGAACCGTATTCTTTGAAGGAGACGATTATATTCAAATCAATCTGTATCGCCATATCAATAACATTTTTTTGTCCAAATGCACAGATTGCCACCTTTGATAATAGACGACTTAAGTAACAAATTACAGCGGTACTGACAAGGTTTTACTTCAGTATAATTTAAAATGTGCTTGTGCGCTAAAGTATTAACATTATCAGACACAAACCGATGTTTTTATTCGTGGATGTCGCTCATCCGTATTAAGTACATATTTCCTTACAATAACTGGAACCTTCACGCGAGATTGAGACGAGTACAGCGGGCCACGACGGCTTCTTGTTATGGGAACACGATTAATTGAGATGGCAACACTGTAGTGGGGAAGTTGCGTCCAAAATAGTATGGTGCGCTCCACATGAACGTCGTATCACCACCAGATCGTATAAAAGACAGGACGAACGCAGAGCAGCTTTAAATATAAAGGGTTAATATTGGAAGGTTGGAAACTGGTAATGAACAACACAACACACTCACGGCGGCGTTCAAGTCGCAGCCGGCCGCTATCAGGTATCTTATGACCCTCATCAAGTCTTCATCGTTCGGTTTCTCCCTTTCGACTGCCCCTAACGTTGCCTTCTCTTCTCCGTCACTGTGTTCTGTTTCTGCTTCTGGTTTCTCGTTCTCTTCGTCCTTTTCGTGGTCCACTTCCATCTCTTCTGTTGAATCTCTTTCGTCTTTTTTTATATCTTCGATCTTCTTAACCGATTTATCGACAAGCGCTGTTGGTAAAAATATTTTTTTACTAAAATTATGCGGTTGAGCAATTACTTTGCAGTAGGTAAACTATCTAGGTGTGTGAGTAGATTTTAATGTAGGCCGATTGAAAACTATTTAAAAAGGTTTTTTTGCAACGGGTTTTAAAATTAAGTGATGAATAAAACGTTTAATACACTGACAACAAATCTACAGAAACAATAAGAGAAAATATACTAAGCCATAGAGTGTCTGATTCTCTTCACCACTTTGACATAACAATGCGCCACATTATTATTATTTTATTGCTTAGATGGGTGAACGAGCTCACAGCCCACTTGGTGTTAAGTGGTTATTGGAGCCCATTGACTTCTACGACGTAAATGCGCCACCCACCTTGACATATCAGTTCTAAGGTCTCAGTAAAGTTACAACGGCTGCCCCACCCTTCAGGCGGGGTGGTGGTATGTACCCGTGCGGACTCACAAGAGGTCCTACCAACAGTAATTACGCAAATTATAATTTTGCGGGTTTCATTTTTATTACAGGATGTTATTCCTTCACTGTGGATGTCAATTAAAAAAGTACGGCGTTTTGATGTGTTCAAGCCTTATTGTCGTAGTTATAAGGGCCGCAGAACAAGGGAGCTTTGAATGAACTGACCCGACACGGCGACGACGAGCGGCGTCCTGGCGCGGCGGTCGCGGCGGTCGAGCGAGGCGGCGGCGGCGTGCAGCGCGTGCAGCGCCGCCGCGTGCCCGCCGCGCGCCGCCGCGTGCACGCACGACCCGCCCGCCTCCGACGCCACGCCGCGGTCCACGTCGCACACCGCCGCTGCACACACCGACACGCTCACGGAAATGTCTATAAGTTACTCAGCTAGTAGAATAATAATAAAATCATTTATTGCCTTACATAAAATAAAAGAAAAAAGAAAAAGGCAAAAGAAAGTAGCTCAGCTAATGCTGTTCAAAGTCGATAAATCGAACAGCGCTGACTTTCAGTCACCCCCGTTTCCCTTTGGTTCATTACGGGAAACTAGTATATATATAAATAAGAAAAACAAAAGAATAGATCTTTGACTTACCAATTTTAGTCAACAAATTATTTACGTTCTCCCGGGCCAGTATTGCGTCACACAATTCTTGCAAAGCCTCTTCTTCGTCTTCCGCGCTGACCGGCCGCTTCGACAGCAGCTCCAAGTCGAGCGGAGGCGACGGCAGCAGGTCTTCGGGGATTATAGGCTCTATTTTGGCTTCTTTGGTTTTACTCAAAAAAGATAAGTGGGCGGGCGTACTGAAAACCATGTTATGAATATCATATTTAAGGCACCGATGGACTAATATGCAGAACGTTCCATTGTGATTAATTTTTGACGATCTTGAAAAATTTCAAGCAGACATCTATATATTAAATTAAACCCCTTCAAATACTTTTATAAGGAATTTGTACTTAAACAGCAAAGTGCGGAGGCAGGGATTCTGTAGATTATGCCACATATTTAAATTTAGGTATTATTAGATTTAAGTTTATAGATTAAAATTACAGGTAGCGGCAGAATAACAGCGATAGTTTCAGCTATCACAAAGCTAAACCGCGGCCTTTTTATCTCCACTGTGTCAGCATAATATATTGTAATATTGTTTAGAATTAGAATTTTTATGTCATACTAATTGAAAAGTTATTTGTATTTGTATTTTGGAGTAAATAAATGTAATTATTAATATTATATTTGTAAATTAATCAGTAGTTTATTTATATCAGTAAGTATTTTGGTAGGCAGCGGCTTGGCTCTGCCCCTGGCATTGTTGAAGTCCATGGGCGACGGTAACCACTCACCATCAGGAGGGCTGTATGCTCGCCTTGTAGGCAGGGCAATAAAAAAATTAAAAAAAGTATTGACAAGGGAATGAAGCCATTATATATACCATTGCTCTCTTTGTTCAGGTAAGAATATCCTCTTGTTGCTGCAAGTCATGGTGAGCTTGACGCTGTGGCAGTCCGTGTTGGCGGGCAACCAGCGGTACGAGTACACGCCGCAGTGGGGACACCCCACCGCCGACTGCGCATCGTTCGTGCTCAGGCTGCACTCCACGTGGAACAGGTGATTTTTTGAACACTGGTAGAATATGCCCTGGTAACGGAAACATAATATTAATATGCTAAGCACCATTAGAATTGTTTATTATCTCAATAGGAATTGGACATGCAACATATCACCAAGACGGTGATATGATATTACATTGATAGCTATCGAACCAGAAAGCCTCAATGCACCGCAACAGCAGTAAATTCTAGTTTAGCCATAGACAAAAAGGAAAATTCAATCCCGAAAAATATAATAAATAATAGTTTAAAAAAACTAACAAAATACGCTTTTATAGAAAATCCAACTAAAAAATAGGTAGAATATAAATTTTAATAAATTTGAATTAAAAATAGTGTAAGAAAAAATGATTTTATTGTAAAAAAGCGTGTGGTGCTTTTTAGGATATTATCAAAATAACCCTTCTACTCATATCTGTTCATAAAATATTTATAACTATTGATACAATGCACCCCACATAAGTTTTTTTAAACTATTATTTATTTTTCATTTTTAGTAGAATTTCAATTACCTCAATTTATTTTTCAATATTTTTTAAAAAATTGAATTGACATCTGTCCTTTATAAGTATACGAAAGCTCGAGTTAATCCGACATTTTGAATGGAGTCAAAATTATGTTCAATGATTCCGTTACATACATACGTCTGAAGCTAATAAAAGCGTATCAAAAAGAGCTCCGCACTGATAGAGCAAACAGCAGAGTCTTACAATGAGTTTACCTGGGTACAGAAGAGTCCGCACGCGGCGCAGCACATGTGGCTGGTGAGCTGGCCGGCGTGCAGCGTGCAGGCGAGGAGGTAGGGGGCGCGGGGCCCGGCGCGCAGCAGGGCGGCGTGGGCGCCGTCGGGGTCGCGCCGCGCCAGGTGGGAGCAGCCCACGCGGACGCCGTCCAGCAACTCTATCGCCTGACAGAACACCGGCTCTGTCGCACAAAGAAATCACAGAACGTAACATTATGTGACGATTACATTCTTCAGTCTAATTTTTCGACAATAACGTTAGTACGGGCTTACAGCCCACCTGGTGTTAAGTGGTTACTGGAGCCCATAGACATCTACAACGTAAATGCGCCACCCACCTTGAGTTATAAGTTCTAAGCTCTCAAGTATAGTTACAGCGGCTGCTCCACTCTTCAAACCGAAACGCATTACTGCTTCACGGCAGAAATGCGCAGGGTGGTGGTACCTACCCGCACGGACTTAGAAAAGGTCCTACCACCAGCAAAAAGTAGTGTCAAACATAGGCTAACTATTATAGAATACAACTGTCACTTTGACATAATGTCCCAAGGTAGGTAGCACTATTCACGTTTTGATGTTGTGTCTCTGATAACCACTCAACATCGGCTTGTTTGCTAATAATAGTAGACCTTGTTTAGTTATGTACCCTACCAGTGAGATCCTCAGGTGCGGCATATACATTGCTCGGCTCTTCGCACATGCACATGGCGACTACCGTGGAGTCCTCGAGTGGGCAAGCAGCTTCAGAGCCCTCTTCAGCGTCTGCTGGCTCTCTAATAAAAACAATAGTCATCATAAAATTGAAGCCCCAATTCGTTAATTACAGGTTGTCTGTCTGCAGGTTGAAAAAGCAATAAATAATAATTACCCTCTAAAATAAATAAAAATCTATAATATTTATGTACACTCACGCTTTGACTTCTTGCATTTCTTCATCAGAAGCATCTTCAGCGCATGCGGAACGAATTCTTTTACGTTTTGGACGATCACTTCTGAACAAACAGTATTCTATTACATGGATGTAGTAAACTTAGAAAAAATATTTTCATTTTAATATTTTGAATCTACATAAGTGGTAAACACACGATAATGATCTAAGGTTCCTCTGTATGAAAAATCTTTAATTTCATTCGAAGATGGATATTCCGTAACAATACACAGGTGTCTCAACAAAGTCAGACATGAACTACGAATACAGGTAGCATTCTTGTTTCCATTGGAACTAAACCTCAGGAGAAGAACACCACAAGATTGAGAGAATAAAGAGTTTAAAATAAAACTAACCTTTCATTAGACTCAGTATAATGTGCTTTTGTTCTGCGTGTTGAACGGCGTCGAGGGACCCTGCAAATATATATATAAAATTTAATAAATATTCTCAAATACCAAACATAAAATTGTTGCAATTTTAAACTTTCCTTGAGAATTATTGATTAAAAAGCAACTTGAAAAAGTAAATGGTAAAAATAAATCAAATTGTAAAGTAATCAAAAGTGCATGTGCAATCAATTAATATTGTTGAGTATTTCTGCAGTTTCAATCATCGAAAAAAAAAACAGGTGCAGAATTTACAAAAATATTTCCAATCTGCTGCAATGATCATATTCATGAAAACTGTAATTTTTTTATGGCTGTTAAACAAATTACTACTACTTACTACATAATTTAGGTAATTTTTAATTCTTACTTGAAAACCTAAACTAAATCTTCATTTTAGATTATAAAACCATGATATATTTACCTCAATAAACCTCAAACCAATTTATGATAATAGTTTGCTATTATCACTGATAATAGAACAACAATAGAAATAAATAGGTTGGATCTACTTCTTGGAAAAATCAATTTAATTTAATAATATGCTTCAGTATAGACTTTTTTGCAAGTTATGGCCCATTATTTTAAAAGTAAATGTGGTCTTTTAAAATATTACTTACTTACAAGGCCTTAAAAGCATTTGTGAAGTGTTAAATTTTTAAAAACTAAAATCATGTAAACCCAATCTTATAATTCTATTTTCGAAATTTAAAGATCTAAGTAGCATAACTAATGGTAAAATACTTTTTAATGTACTTTGATTCCTTTCACATGCAAAAGCAAAGCTTAAATAAATCAAAACAATTATAGATGAAAGCGGACGGTGCATGTCTACTTTCTACTTTCGATTTATTTATACTTCACTTTTCATCATCAACTGGAGGAGATGAGTCACTGTCTATGTATGAGTTACATAATCGTCTCGACCTCCGTGGTTGTTCGCTAGGTGATGCCTCCGTTGAGCAGCAGTATTCTTCATCGCTGCCAGAATCAGCCTCCTCCTCATCGGCTTCAAGAAGTTTGGTGATCACTTCAGTGTCATCATCTAATTCATCATCTTCTTCCTCTTCATCATCCATGTCTTCAGAGTCTCTAGAAAATAGGATTTTTATGTCATGTATGTTTGTATGTTTTTGTTGCGGGTTTTGATACTGGTCTAGAGCCAATATAGTTTAATTATCTTGTGAAAACAATATGTTTTTGAATAGTTTGTATAGTTAAGTTTATTCTGAGGATGTCTATTAACATTTACACTGTAATGCTATGAGTTTCTTTATAGTGTATGAAAATATCCAGTGAGGTAAGAATAATAAATCTTAGTATCTAGAGACTCCATAGTTGGTTGCAAACATATTGAGGGTTAAAAGGCTATTTGGTTTAAGTGACATTTCACTTAATATTCGACATTTATATTTGTAATTATAGGTGTGTTTTATTCGGTATTAGCATCAACAATAGATGTTTTTAATTGAACTTCAATTGAGTTTACTCCTTTAAAACGGATGAAGAAGTTTTTTTTTTTTGTTATAATGTTTTTTTCAAATTTTAAACTTTAATTGGCTCTTCTGTAAAGTTGCAAAAAATGTTGCTTAATCCAAATAGCCTTTTACCCCTCAATATGTATAAGTGATCAAGCCTCATTTTATTACATTGTGAATGTCACTATAATGTGATATGTTATAAAAGCCTTCAACCGAGTTCAACTACCCAATCCTACAACTACTTGACTGCAGAAATAGGCACAATGGTTTTATGATCTACCTATTTGATGTAAAATAAGCTTTACCACCAATCTAAATCTAAGTATGTGATCATCTTCTTTTACATTCAGATGGTAATTTAAACAAAAAGGCAAATCTCTATCTCATATTATAATATGTGAACTTTATACCAACCGGCCATCAACATAATCTTCATCCTCCTCTTCTTCAGGGTTAATAGCTTTCAAGCCCAATTCACACAGGTGTTTTAGTTTCATATCTGAGCTTTGGCTGAGGGTGTCGTCATCTGTGCCAATCTCAATCACGTCTTGTTCTGCATCTTTTCCCTTATTTTTAGTATCTGGTTCCACAGGATCAGGTCTAGCTGATCTTCTAGTTCTTACACCTTTATCCACTGTCTCGTGAGCCACTTCTTCTACGGGTTTTGCTTTTTGTCGTCGTGTAGAGCGCTGTGGTGTAATAATATCATACATTTTTTCTTTTCTTGCAATAGCATTGGCAACAACATTGTCACTATCTTTGTTTCTACGGCTAGTTGACCTTTTTGTGGTAAGATTGTCACACTCGTCGTTCTCCGATGCGGATTTATCTTTTTTAGGTGAAGTAGATGTGTCGCTGTCACAGACCCATTCCCATTTACCTCGTGTCCTGCTGGATCTGCGAGGACAGAACTCTTCTTGTTTTTCTTCCGTGGATACTACCTTCATATTACTATTTTTAGCATTAGACTTCTCCGAGCGTATGGTTAATACGATTCGAGGCTTCGGTTCTTCGTCACTTTTTTCTATTTTCTTGATGTCGCACTTTTCCAGTGAGACTGTGAGGTTGTCTGTGATTTTGTCTGTCTTTTTCTTTGGAGATGGTTCGGTTTCCGTATTCATGTTGCTTTCAAGGTTTATCTAAATATCAAGGTCAAAAAATGATCACTTGGAAGTACAAAAAATAAGAGGACGCAAACCCGACACCCTGGGTTACAAATTACTGTGCTTGCATTGTTGGTAGATTCCACTATCCATGATGTTTAATCATAAACTTTCAATTTGCTCACTACAGATATGTAAATTATTAGACAACATAATCGGTTAATAATGAGAATATATAAAAAAATTGGTTGAAAAGAATTGAATGTTGCACTTGGTTTATACAATTTTCATTTTCAGTCGAAGATTTTTGTTTATTTGTCTCAACTCTCAGGGTACTTGAACAGGCAAAGGGAACATTGCGCATACTATGAAGTGCTTAATATTAAAGGTTAGTCACGTCCTTAGGCGAAAATTAAATTGAGTTTCGTTGACATAAGGAAAATACCTCACTGCGATTAATCATTAATACGTGAAATCTTTAACAACAGCTTAAAACAAATAAGAGTACTGTAACTACTGTAAACCATCCATTCCAAAAGAGGACATTCGCACAAGCCACAAAAGCCAGATGCACTGAAATATGAAACATTTATTAAAAAGTACGGTAATAAACTTCCTCATTTAACAAGTATATTAACAACCGAGGCTCTTGCTATTAAATCTGCACTTGATTATATTGAAGCTCAGGCAGTACAGTAATGGCTAATTATCTCTGATAGTATGAGCATTTTGAAGGCATTAGATAATCCAAGATTATTTACCAACACCAGTTATTTTATTTTCGATATCAGGGAAAAGTACTATAATTTAAATAATAATCATCATAAATATATAATTTTGTTTTGGACACCATCGCATGCTGGTGTTGCTGGCAATGAGATGGTTAATTACTTGGCAAAATGTATTGCAGCAATCCCTAATTATCTTATAAAACAAGTACCAATTCCAGATTCAGATTTTTTTATTACAATAAACCACAAATTGTGTGAAAAATTCAAAGATATTTGGCTAGAAATGGTTCAGTCAAAAGGTAAATGGTATGCTGAAATTAAAGATAAAATTTCTTCCCCTTGGTTCATTTAAGGGAATTCTTACCTTGATAGGAAGATTTATACAACCATCTGTCGCTTGAGGTTAGGTCATTGCCGCTTCAATGCTCATTTGTTTCAAATCAATGTTTTGTCTTCTCCCGTTTGTAATGACTGCAATAATGATATACAGTCCCTTGATCACATTTTCTTTAGTTGTTTTGCTTTTTCACTGGATATATTTGTGTTTATTGACCGTCTGCTGTGTATATATGGAAATGCTGAGGACATCCCGCGTACTCTTCAGCTATTATTAAGAAATTAAGAAAGCTTTAAGCCAATTTGTGAATTTATGGATTCAACAGTTGGAGATATCTAAAAATGGGATTACAAGGATTTGACGAAGTTATGGCACCGTCTATAACATTATGATATTTTGTTTACTATTTTTTTTTATTCCAGCTAAGATGTTAAAAAGTCTTGAACGTGGATTTGACAGTAAAACTCGAATATGCCATTTTACAAGGATTGGAAAATATATAAGACTTGGCTTCGGCCTTATTGAAATTTTTATTTCAGGGAGAAATTATAAAGGACTTGGCTTCGGCCTTAATGAAATTTTTATTTCAGAATATAATATAAATAATATAAGACCTGGATTCCGCGTTTTTGAAAATTATATAAAACAAACAAGGCTGTATGGGCTTAGATCCCCTTGTTTCCTAATAAGGAAAAATTGTACCAAACAAAAAATGTCTATGGCCAGAAGCCGCTCGCTGACAGTGAAGTGAACTGACAAAAATGCCAAAATGAATGTCAAATGTCAGAGACATAAGTTGAAAGAACAACATCAAAGTTTGCATTTGAAAATATCAACGGATTTTAAGTTTTGACACGCAGAACCAAAGTATTTATTAGAAAAATAAATTTGTGTTTTGTTAATATTTAAGATGTGTCTAAATAACTATTAGTGCAACAAAATAATTATCAAGAGACTGTCATCAAATATAAGACTGTATTCAAGATGAGTGGAAACACGGAATCTACTTCTAACAGCATCAAATTTGCTCCGATGCCAATGTCAGCTTTATTAGCTAATTTGATGCCTCTTCAAAAAGAGTCAGATACCCCTGATTCAAGTTTTTTGTCTGCTGACGAGAGCGATGATGATTCGGTAGGCGAAACGGTCTCCAAGAAGCCTTCAACAAATAATAAAATAAATAGGGACTTCTACACACCTGTAATAAAACCCAAATCGAAAGAAGTTAAAGCGGACGTTTTGGAGAAAAAAGCCTGTGTTAGTACTGACAACAAAGAAAATATAAGTAGCAGTTTCAGGTCTAATCTAACACATCCTACCAAAGACAGTTTGATATCACAAACTCCTAAATTATTTCCGCAGCCCACCTCTGAAGTGAAGAAACGTAATGTATTACTGCCATTTAATAACAGTACTGTTAAAAGTACTAATTCAGATATTAAACAAACACCTGAAATGATTAAAGTTCAAAATAGTGCACAGAAAAATAAATCTTCAACACCAGGGATTAAATCAGGTATACGTAAGTTTACACCAAACTCAGCTAAAAAGAGTCATAAGAAAACTCCACAGAACAGCATGATCCCGAGCAGAGATAGGGTGAGGTGTGAATTGTTTACGCAAAACAAAAAGGATGAGAAGAGTAATCAAATATCACAGCCACAGCCAATAATACCTGAGCCGGAGACCCCCTTAAACAAAAAACTGATACCTGCATCATATGCAGCTACACCTTCATACCCTCAAGGCGCTGTTGGCAATAATTCCAAAATTTTATTTAAAACAACAAACATTAAGGATAAAAAGTACATGTTCATTAAGAAATTGGGCATAGGAGGTTCTAGTGAGGTTTACAAGGTAAAATACAATTAAGTACGACAATTAGTATGTTTTGAAGTGTACAAGCTTGTACTCTCATTAGTTCTCAAATAAAAAAACTGAGAATTGCCCAAGTTGTAGACATACATAATATTAATTTAATTATGACTAATTACAACTACTTTTACAGTTTAAGTGTTGTGTTATTTATTGTTATGATCAGTCATCATCACAACTGTGACTTCTAAAACTGTTAAGTATTCAAAACTTCAGAAATGATATAATTACATTAAAAAAATGCGAGATTAAACAGTAAATACTTAGTGGTGGGATCTATTCTGGGTTTGAATATTTGAAAGCCACAATCTCTTTTGATTATGACTATTTTTGCCATCAATCACTTGTGAGATTAGTCATGAGCACAATCGTCCAGCTAGAATCTATACTAATATTATAAAGAGGAAAGATTTGTTTGTTTGTTTGTTTCGAATAGGCTCCGAAACTACTGGACCGATTTCAAAAATTCTTTTTCCATTAGAAGCCGACATTGTCCCTGATGAACATAGGCTTTTTATTTTTTTGTTTTTATGTGTGTTTTAATGTTTCCGAAGCGAAGCGAGGGCCGGTCGCTAGTATAATATAAACTGAGTTAGTTCTTAGTCTTGATGTTAATGTTGCTCTACAATTTTATGAGTTATATGATCTGTAATATAATAATTTCTTTCATTAAACCACACCTATCTATGGTAATACAAGGTCGATTGAATTGTTTTTTATACATCAGATTGTAAATATTCTTTTCAGGTCCTAGAAGTGGGAACATCTTGTGAGTATGCAGTAAAGTGTGTTTACTTAGCAACAGATCATGAACTGGCCCAAGGATATATCAATGAGGTTCGACTGCTCAGGGAATTGCAGAACTCAGATAGGGTTGTAAAGCTATATGACTAGTGAGTTTATTATTCATGAAAATGTGTATAAAAATTAGTACTCATTTATATTTATTAAATGGCACGGGAATAGTAATTAAATTTCTGGAACTAATTTAAATTGCTCATAGATATCTATATACATATATATGATACCTGTACATCATTGACTGCATCCTTTGTGGCAGTTAGGTAGAATGGTAGTACCTACTTATGCTACATACAAATTCTATTACCAATAAATATGCAAATTATATGTTTTTATGGGATTGTTTTTTACATAATCTTCTTTTAAGAAACTTTTTGAGTATTAATTTGCCGTAAAATGATAAGTGCTTGAATCCTAGTGAACACATGCCACTGTTAAAATCCTGTAAGAAGTACCCGATTTTCTTAAAATTGATAGGTACCTGTAAGATTTAAAGACCGGCATGGTTGTATCACTTGACATTTTTTTAAAGTTACACTTGTGCAATTCACAATTGCGTTACATTACACCTTTCTGTGCAGTGAGTATGACAAATCACAACAGTTGTTACGCATGGTTTTGGAAGTTGGTGAGACGGATTTATCAACATTCTTAAAAGGATGCAATTCGGGAGTACCTCCTGCTCTTGTGCTTCATTACTGGGAGGAAATGCTCCATGCTGTTAATTACATACATGAAAACGGTGCGTATTTATGTAATTTAGTATTCTTTTATAGTCTTGTTCTATTTTAGTTATTAATAACTCTCAATAGTATGACTGCTAAAGTAAGGGTACTCAATAGAAATAAATATTTAAGAAATATATATTATGTTATAATAATAATTATGATAATATATTTATTTAATATTTAAGAAATAAATATAATTTCTGCTATATTGGATAGTCATTAGAAATAAATATTAAATGCTCACAAAATGTATAATATGTATAATTAATGTTTGACTAGATCAATGTTGTACTCTTATTGTATACATAATTTCTTGTCCCATTTCAATGTGATCTTTGTGATAACATTTAGGTGTAATTTTATTTCTCTAACATTTTGTCTTTGCATAAATTGAAATTACAATAAAAATGTGTTTGCACAGGTGTGATTCACGCAGACCTGAAGCCCGCAAACTTCTTGTTGGTGAGTGGACGTCTGAAGCTGATCGACTTCGGTATCGCGTCGTCAGTCAGCGGCGACGCGACGAGCGTGGTGCGGGCGCAAGCGGCCGGCACGTACTCCTACATCAGCCCCGAGGCGCTGCTCGGCGGCGCCGGACAACACGCGCACTCGCCGCCGGACGGCTCCGCGCCCATCAAGGTACTAGACGCAGCCGCACACAGGACACTTGCTGCCCAGTCTGTACAGAAGCTCAAAGTGTCAATATGCCCACCTCTAATACATCAGCAGTCTCGAATCGGAACGAACGATTTCTGTGGAAATTATGCTCGCACTAAAAAAGCTCAAGTGTGTGTTTCGGACATCATACGCTAATTTTGTAATGCCCATAATACTAATCAGGCCGTCCCACAACAACTTGGTGTCGCTCGGTGGAGCAGGAGCTGAGCGTATTGTTCATGACGTAGGAGGAGCTTGAACAGACTGCCCAAGATCGATGTAAACAGAAGGATTTGATTTGATCCCTACACCCCAGCAGAGGGTAATAGGAAAGAAAGAAGATGATACTAATCATACACTTTTTATCTTATTTAGAATATCATAAATGGAATTGGAATTTTTATATTATCTTTGGTTTCACAGATCTCATTCCGTTCAGACGTGTGGTCTTTGGGCTGTATTCTGTACAGTATGGTTTATGGCCACACACCTTTTGCGCACATACGTAGTCTCGCTAAACTGGCTGCCATTCTCGACCCCAACCATCGGATAGAGTATCCGCCTGCTCCACGTACGTATTGCTTATTAAATGTGTGTAGGCGCTATATATGGAAAGTGTAACATCTATTCATTACTGGGAAAATAACTTCGAAAAAGTGCAATATGTACTAGATCACTTCACATTTGGCGAGTAAGAAATTGACAAAATTTGAGCCATTTTGGAGACGCATTGGTTTTTTATTCATATAAAGAGAACACCATTCATGATTTAGACGCTGTGGACTACGTTGTCATTCGCTAGCGTGAGATATTGGACAATTGTATTTAAATATGGCCTAATACGGCCAATACTACTAATTTCTTTAGAGATCATGAACGTTCAATTGGTGCAATTCTTGTATATTAATATATATGTATATAATCTGAATCTCGGAAACGGTTTTCCAACGATTTTCATAAAATTTAGTATACAAGGGATTTCGAGGGCAATTAATCGATCTAGCTACGATTTATTTTCAGAAAATGTTGTTTTATGCGTGTTTTCAATAATCAACTTTATTGATAATCAACTTAAACATAAACAATTTTTTTTTATTGATAAAAATAGCTTATAATATAATATCAATATGTAATTCGTATCTTTTTTTTATTGCTTAGATGGATGACGAGCTCACAGCCACCTGGTGTTAATTGGTTACTGGAGCCCATAGACATCTACAACGTAAATGCGCCACCCACCTTGAGATATAAGTTCTAAGGTCTCAAGTATAGTTACAACGGCTGCTCCACCCTTCAAACCGCAACGCATTACTGCTTCACGGCAGAAATAGGCAGGGTGGTGGTACCTACCCGTGCGAACTCACAAGAGGTCCTACCACCAATGTTTTAATGTGAAGTTTTGAATGTTGTCCCAGATCTGCCTCCGTCGTTGCTGTCGACCCTGAAGTGGTGCCTGACGTACAACGCGCGAGGGCGGCCCTACGTGCGCGAGCTGCTGGCCGTGCAGCACCTGCAGCCGCCCAGCTCGCCGCTGCCGCAGCCGCTGCTCGACAAGCTGCAGAAGCTCGTCACGCCCCAGGAGTACAGCTTGCTGCAGAGAGCACAGATATGAACATATCATTTCGGAATCATGTCGTTTCGAGTCAATTATTAGTTTTCATAATCTATTTATGAATCACTATCGTTCTAGAACTTCGCGTAACAAATAATCAGAATCAGATGTCAGAATTTGTAAATCTTAGACGAACATGCACGTCGCATGGTGTAATGTAGATATTTCAAGTCAGCCTCAACCTTGTTGACCAGCTACAAGATGCAGATTGTACACATAAAATGATATCATGAGTCTTCTGACAGACTTAAATATTTCTACTACCAAAGCTGCAAATATTGATTTTTTGTAAATTAGATATTTATTATTTAACTCATAATAGTTGGTCAGAAGTTTTTTATATTAACATAAGTATTAAAGAGGAATGTAAATTAATTAAAGACATAATAATTGTAAGTTTATAACCACTATGAAATGCACTAAATTGTTGTAAAATATTGTGTGCACTTAAATAAATTGTACATAAATAATTATATTTGTTATTTGCTATGAAGAATTATAATACCTTTTGTATATACATACCTATTTGATGTGGCATATATTTGATCATATTAGAAATCATGTTGTAGCACTAACATTAACCAATATGCACAGAATGTCTTATATCTTGCTAATGCCGTGTAATAGCGAAGCCGCTGCTTACTGCTGAAAACTTCGTTTAAATATAATTATTTCTTTATTTAATGATTATTTTTGTTTGTTTTTTTTTTGCTTCCTCCATTAGGATTATCTTGTTTGAGTCTTTTAATTCTCTAAGCAAAGCTATTAAGTTAATTCTCATTTTGATCCCTCGGATTTTATTTGTATCGTAGCCCCGTTTTTTATCAAGGTTTGTTTGGATATTCTGTCTAAATTAGCAAAAATATTGTTCAGACTCAAAAGCGCGCCTTTCAGATCAATGGAGCAATATGTCTAAACAAATTTCTATCAACTCTTTCAGAAGATTTTTTGTAATTGATGAATGTTAACATTTATATTTGCAGGGGACGATCAATGAATAGTGGAAATTAAAAAAAATATAATAAAATTTATTAGAAACTATTATGCCGACGGCTGCATCTAAAGCAGCTTCCGAATTTAGATTGTTGGTCAGTTAGAGGTCGACGAGGTGCACTGCGCTTAGGCGATCCTAAACGTAACTTCCAACAATTTGCGGCATTTATAGCCAAAAAAATATAAATATCGAAAACGGACTTTTACTGGTGGCAGGACCTCTCGTGAGTCGGCACGAGCAGGTACCACCACCCTGCCTGTTTCTGCCGTTAAGCAGTAATGCGTTTCGGTTTGAAGGGTGGGGCAGCCGTTGTAACTATACTGAGATCTTAGAACTTATATCTCACGGTGGGTGGCGGCATTTACTTTGTAAATGTCTATGGCCTCTAGTAACCACTTAACACCAGCTGGGCTGTGAGCTGGTCTACACATCTAAGAAAGAAAAAAAAAAATATATTAAAAAACCCCCCATTAAATTTATTGTTTGATTACAAATTCGGGTTTCAAGATTTAATTTTCCATGATCAAATTAAACGAATTTTAAGTTTTAAACAAATATTTATTGAAATTTCATAAATAATACAAAAAATAAATATAGAGTTTCAGCAAAGCTTCGAAACACATGTCATATTATAATGGCGTACATAAATAATACTTCTATAGAACTTTTATTTAACTTGATCAAGCACAGTCTTAACGGTAGCTTCGTATCCCTCTGCTGGATTCAGAGAAAAGAAATCCATACCGTTACAGTACATGAACCTGGGAACATGTACAAGTGTGAGTAAACTCTCCCGGATCGAGTCGGACGGTGCGCGTTCTCATTGAACCATCGCCGTCCTAACGACACGCGCGATCAGCTACTCGATAGAAATCATCGTATTTTTCAACACTTACGATTATAATTTATAAATGCTCAGTGGAATAACATGGATAAGCTTATAAGCAGTTAATAATTTATATTTGTCTAGCTAACGTTCAATAAGTTATATTCAGTCGTAATAAAATAGCAATTACGCTCACGACCGCCATTCGCGCTGCACGAGGAAGGTGACCAAATAAAAAGCGAGTTAGTTGATAAATTTAATGAAAGTGGCGGGGCCGGTCGCGGGGCAGGGGGAGGGGGAGGGTTTTAGTTTTGGAACAGAGTGTGTGTGAAATCGATGTAGTCGAGCGCGTTGGGTATGGGGCGCTCCGTCTTCGGTTCCACGTAGGGCTTCATGCGCGCCACGCAGTAGTCCGCCATCTCCTTCGTGAGGTTCTGTTAACAATTAACCAAAAAAATTGTGAATTTTCTCTTTGGTTTGAGATCAAAAACTTCAGATAAATTAATTCCGTGATTTTTTAATGACATTCAATCGAATAAGATAAGACGCACAAAAAAGAATCATCACCACAAATATTCACCCCCATCGATACACATAAATATTTTTAATGCAAGTATACTGACCGCGTACAGTTCTTCCTTGGTGACGTAGGGCCGGTCCTGGTGCGCGGTGATGGCGCGGAACGCGTTCTCGATCTCCTCGGAGGAGTGCACGTTCTCGGTCTCCTTGCTGATCATGAAGGCCATGTACTCTTGAAGGGATACTTGGCCATCGCGGTTCGGATCTACGATACCTGTTCCAAACACTTATTTTAAATATATGCACCTACTGAGTCATCGTACCGAACAAACATTAAGCTTAGATTGGATGAACAAGCAAAAACCAATTGTTATATTAATTAAAATTGGAATTCTATTATGTCAAACGTATACAGCAGGAGTCAGAGAACAGAGAAACCTTGTATTTGAAGTCGAGGATAAGTGCTTTTATTAATGTTTTTGACATTTAACATACCGTGACTCGTGAGAGGCTCAAGTTTTTGGGCTTAATTTACTTTTGAATAGTATATTAGTGTTTCCCATCTAAGCTGTGGGCTATAGGCAGCATGGGTTATACTTACTGAGTATAGATTCAAACTCAGGATCGGGTTGTCCCTCTTCAACCATGGGCAGGTCGTACCCGAGGGCTCGCAGACACGACTTGAACTCGTGGTGGTTGAGGCGTCCAGATCGATCCTTGTCGAAGTGCTTGAACATCATCGAGAACTCCTTCAGGGCGTCTTCGCTTACACCTGAAATATAAATGGAATTATTTTATATAATTTTGAAGTATGCTGGCAGACTAGTCTGATAGAATTTAAGACATTGAAACCAGAATAACGTTAACGACATTTACAAGATTAATTGGCATATACAAAGTTCTAAATAACAATATCAGCTCACTGAACAATATATGGAGTTCAAACAAGATCTGTCCTAAAGCAGGATTATAATTATAGGAAAATACACATTACAATAATTTGTCTGTACAATTTACTAACTATTGCTTTTGTTACTAAACATAACCTAGGATAGCCCCTCGAGGTTACTAGCATAGGTAGAAAAAAAAAAACTAAATAGAGATCCAAAGTTTGTCAATTTTGTCACAGAACAATATAAAGTGTAAAGTCTTAAAAAAAACGTGAAAAGTTCCTTGCGTTCATTATGCTTCTACAAGCACCACTCACAGCCACTGAAAGAAACGTTTGAGTTATGAGGCGACAGTCCGGTTCAGCGGTGTAGCTACTGATACAAAACACGAAGAAGGATACAAACCGGAATGGTTCCTGGCTTGTATCTGCTGCTCGAGGTTGTGCTGCATGCGCATAGAGAGCTGGTCCAGCTGGTCCCACTGCTGCGCTAGTCCCACGGTGCTGTGCTCCGTGTAGCGGTTGTCCAGGATCAGATGCTCCTCCAGGGCGGCGCCTGACAACATACAATTCTTTCATAAACCATCTATACTAATATATCAATCTAACAGTGGTTTTTACGGATGTTCCGTTATAACTACTGAACCGTGCATCCGATTGACTTGAAATTTGGTATTCATGTAGAAAATACACGTACTTAATGGATAGGCTAATATTTACATGAGTGTTGGACTCCCTACACCAGTTGCGGGGGAGTTAATGATGAGAATCTTTGTGGGGGTGAGAAATAATAATGTTAATTTTAAATGCCCAGCGAAGCGGACAGGTACAGCTAGTTTTAAAATATTTATGTATTTTTTCATCAAATGCTAAGATCACTGGCATCAAAATCAAGCCAAGAGAAAACTATGTCATTAAAATTAGTTCGACTCACCTAACTCTTCAAGGCGTCTCAGGTCAGCTCTGCGGGCGCGTACTTCTGACGCTCGTTGGCGCAGCGTCGCCAGCTGTTGTTCCAAGGAACCCGTGCCCTCCATCATTGATGTGCTGTTAGTCATATATTACAAAATCATTATGTGCAGATTTACTTGATTTATTAGATTGATTTAACTCATTTTAGATTTGTTCGTTTCAAGAGCAATATGCAACCCTTTTTATTATAGCTTCAGCGTAAAAAATTGTCCAATCTGAAATGTAAATGTGTAATACAGTGTTTGTGACTCATTCGACTCAACAACTCAAGCTCAAGCCTACCCATTTAGAGAACATTTAAATACTATTTGAAACGTAAGTCATTTTAATAATTATATAAAATACTCTTTCGGTTTTGTAAAACTGATATGATTATTGTCATTGAGTGAACAATTATGTTATGATATGTAAAAAGTTGAAAAGTTTTATGGCCTTATTAAAAATATGGATTAGCTTAATCATCTGAATTAATTGCATCACAAGCCGCTCGTCTCAGTCGGGGAAGATAGGCTTGTTGAATATTTACATTGTTTTTTTTTTAAGTCCACATCACTATACAGTTTGAAAGCCAATGCAAATTATCTGCGTAGGAAAAATTACGACAGGTACATGCTTACAACAAGACGTTTGGCAAAACAAAAGATAGCAAACAATCATTAACAAATATCGGGAATTGTTTTAAATGTGAAATAAACATCGACTAAATTCATTTGTTTATGAAAAATCGATTATTAATCGATTGATAATCGATAATTTATGACATAGTTAGTTAATAATTTAATATATTATTATATTTTGCCGAACTTCGATTAAGCGTTTAGTATAAAAACACTTAAACCATCAAATACGTTACCCGTCCCAGCCTAGCAACCGGTACCTGTACATCATTGTCATTGTCAATATTGATTATGCACTCACTCTCCGTGACGGTGAACTTGGGATTGATAGTTACCTGTCACTTCGCCATAAAATTTTGGATTTTGTTCGGTTTTATTAAAGATTGGATAAAAATTGCCGGGTTTTTAATTACATAGGGACATCAGTTAATGGTCATCCGGTGTCAAGTAAGTATGTGATGACTGAGAATACAGTGCAGTGTCGCTCAGGACACAAGGTAAAGAAGTCCCGTATGGTCTACTCAAGGCGCTGTGCATTGTAAAGGGTTTTGCCGAATTCATTTTGAGTCTTATTTGATTTGGAGATAAATCGTCTTTTCGCATTAAAAGTGTACAATTGCCGAATATATTCGAAATTGAGTTAATATGCGAAATTATTTGGTATCACTAGTATTTTTCTCATAAATACTGTCAAAAGAGCGTAGTTTAGTTTTAGTTTTTTTTTTAATTTACCTATGTTTTGACTACTATTAACAAAATTAATACATTTTTTTTATTGCCCTTGTAGGCAGACGAGCATACGGCCCACCTGATGGTGAGTGGTTACCGTCGCTCATGGACTTTAGCAATGCCAGGGGCAGAGCCAAGCCGCTGCCTACATAATATTATCTTACTTTAAAAGACAAATAATGTAACAGGTAAAAAATAAAAAATCTTACAAAGATGATTAATATTAAAAATATCACATGTTAAACCTTTAAGACATTCTCCTGTAAAATTATTAAGTTTTGAGATTATACAGTTTTAATGCGAGAAGACGAAATATGATATTTGAGTTTTGCATGTCTAGTGATTGGTCAACGCACCGAGTCTCGGTGAGCCACTGATGGAAGGTGTTGGCGTGCTTGGCGAACTCCTTCCGCAGCTTGTCGTTCTCCTCCTGCCGTTGTGCTTCCTTTGACAACTCCACGTCTCGCTCCGCTACACAATTATATTCAAGATAAAAAAATGTTCTAAGGTGTAATACATTTTTTGTAGTTTATTTTAAATTGGAGCATTTTATAGATAAGAGATGGAGATTCTAGTATTTCAAGTTGGTTATTACTTTAACTTTAGGCAAGCAAATTGTAAATGAATGTAAATTTAAATATGATCTAAAACAGGGGTCGGCAGCGCGGCGCCCGCGGGTCCAAATTTAGTATAGCGCCCTTAAAGGACAAACAGGTTGCCGACCCCTGATCTAAAAGATACTTTCGAATTCAACATTACATAAAAGTAAGAATTTTGCTAGAGCATGTTGTTATTGACGAGAGGTGATGAGCGTGACACATACCGATGATCTTGCGCAAGTTGCGCCACGTGTCGTCGAGCGCCTCCATCGTGAACCAAGTGTAGGGGTTGGCGCCCACGTTGAACGACTTGATCTGCGCGTCCAGCGCGGCCAGCGCCTCGAAGTCGCTCTGGGCCGACGACAGCGATGCCTGCGGGATGCAGTTGCACACGTCATTACAGTGTTCACACCATGTAGCTTTTTATTTTCTTTTATTTTTTATTGCTTAGATGAGTGGACGCGCTCGCAGCCCACCTGGTGTTAAGTGGTTACTGAAGCCCATAGACATCTACAACGTAAATGCGCCACCCACCTTGAGATAAGTTCTAGGGTATCAAATATAGTTACAGCGGCTGCCCCACCCTTCAAACCGAAACACATTACTGCTTCACAGCAGAAATAGGCGGGATACAGTTGGAATGCGTGGGTCACTCGCCTGGAACTGCGCGTGCGCGTCCTTGAGCGCGCGTATCTCCTCGATGGAGTTGCAGCGCACGGGGTCCGTCAGGTCCTCCTCCGCGTTCTCGAACCACGAGTTGAATGCAGAAGCCTGTCGACAGTTGAAATTAAATTAGCAACACATTTACACTACTTATCTATTGTAAAAAGATTAAGAGGGTATCCTCTGAAGGGTAAGAAAGAAGAAGATAAAAAAATACTGTTTTATCATGAAATTCTTTTTTTTTTTAGTTATAATTATTGGTATCAAGAAAAATATGGACTATAGACTATTCCCACTTTGACAATATTACATAAAATAAAACGAACTCTTGGTGTGATTGTGGTAAAACTTCGATCATAGAGCGAACATTAGCTGTAGGATATAGGAAACATAAAAGAATAAATGAAACATGATGCAGAATGAAGTGTTCTACCTAAGGCTTAGTATAAATAACAGTAAACGTACACTGTTTAAATTTTGTAAATGGTAACAAATTACTTCGAAAAACAATACTTATTACTATTGTATATTGAAAACAAAAGTTTAAAAACGTAATATTCTCTAAAGTTAACATTAGACTTTGACATTATCGAAAGGTTTTTGTTCTTGTTGTCCTTGTCCTTATTCCACTATGTGGAGTCGACAGCATTTCTGCTTTTTCTATGAAGACCTATAATACGTAATCTTAGCACAGACACTCATCTCACGCATATCCTCTTCTACATAGTTCACCCAAGTCTTTGTAGGACCCCCCTCACAATTATCGTCTACGTCGATATCTTTGAAGGTTTTTATGGCTTTTAGGGCTTTATATTAAGGCTTTATATGATTAAAATTAGTATTACAAGTGGCACTTGGAAGCTATGATGCGAACACAGGCTATTCTCATTTTCAGCGACTTTATGTATCGTCTTATTGACTAAAACATTCAATATAACAATCGTACATGTGTTACCGTGATGTTTGACCTCTAGCCAGCTAAGATGGTGGTGTACCTTTTTGGCGAAGGTGAGGTAGAGTTCCTCGATCTGTCGGAACTGGTCCTGCAGCTGCAGCAGCCGTTGCTTCCTGGTGGCGGAGTCGGAGAGCAGTCGCTGCCAGCGCGCGATGACGTCACCGTGCCGCTTCACGATGGCGGGCGTCTGCTCGTGCCCCGCCGCCACCAGCTGCTCTTTCAGAGACGTGATGTTCTGGATCCCTTCGTGCTCGAACGCCGCCAGACCTTATACCACATTAAATCTTATTAGGATTCGTAATTCTAAATTCATTATGAGTTGACATGTTAATTACTTTTTGATTCTATGGTCTTGCCATACTATTACGATCTCAGTATGGCTTTGTACAAAACAATTTTACTTAGATATTTATGTATATTTTTCTGATTTAAACATACTATTATTATATTCTTGTGAACATTTTGCAGCTAATGTGATGATGAAAATTTTATAAACCACTGACCAGCATCGAAAGTGTCTTGCTTGGTGAGCAATGTCTGTACAGTGGACAGATCTCGACCGAACTCATCAGATCGCACGTGTGTCTCCTTGTCTGCGATCCAGGATTCCACCACGTCGGCCTTCCACAATAGCTGGAGATAGAGGGAGTTGTCCACAAGGGCTACTTTGCGACGAGCCGCCAATGCCGTGAGCTTCTCCAGTTTGGCCTGAAATTTAAAGCATAATTTAATATTTATATCCTTGTGATATCATACACCTTGAGATATGAGTTCTAGGGTCTAAATTATGTTACAACAGCTGCCCCGTTCAAACCGAACGCATTACTGCTTCACGGCAGAAATACGCGGGGTGGTGGGATTAGGGCAGCGTCTAATACAAGCATAAACATATTCGGCTGTTTAGAATTTCAGGTCATAGGAAAGTTTAATTTAGATTTAATATTTGCTTCTGAGCAAGATTAGTCAGTAGCAGTGAAAGGACAATGCCCATTTTCTATGGGCGTTTGGGCCCCTAAAAAAAGTTGTCGTGTCATGATGGTTTTAACTTAATTTGATAGACAAAGAAATATCGTTTCATATTCAGAAAACGATTTTTATATTCTCACCCAGGTTTAAGAGAAATCTGTTTTTTTCTGCAGCTAAAATTAAGTTGTTAATTGATTTCTTCAAAATCAATAATCGCTCTCATCATTATTTACAGTATTAAATAAGTTAATTGTAGTTAATGTTGCTAGAAATAAGCCCTTACATACATTTTATTATTATTATATCCTCATAATAATAATAATAAAATGAAATTAAATCCGGAAGTCGGCAACGATATTGTTGTTGTTGTTTTTAAATTCGCCAATAAGCAGGCAAAGAGAGTAGCCTATACAGCCTAATCTGTCGTAGTTATATTTTTTTTATGTCGTTAATCGTGAACAACGATTATTGACGTTTAATACATAAAACAACACCCAATTTATATATTATACATCACAATAAACTATTAAAAAAACATTAAAATAAAAATTCAAGTGACGCTTCACTCGGGTTGCTGCCAAAACTCTGATCATATATAATAAGAATAGAATAATGGTAGGCCATTGAGATTTTTACTAATGGAATCATTCATATCTAAAGATATTCAATAATTCATGGTATTAAGTATTATTATAACAATATATAAATATTGAATTGAACAAAAATAAACTAAAAAGTCTGTGAATTATAACCATTAGCTATTTTTTTTATTTGTTGTTCAAGTCACAGGCAACTCTTCCGTTTGGCAGCATATAGGTTTACTATAAGGCTGTATGGGCTAAGCCCTTTGCCTATTGGCGAATTTAAAAACGATGGCACTCAGTTTTGGGATGTTAACAATTATGTAATTTATTTTTTTGTAAAACAATGCCAGGGTGAAAGAAATGTTGATACATAAACTAAACAACGTGAAAAAATAAGTCATAGTTTTTCAAGTACAAATAGTTTTGACATAAAGTTGGCCCACTTTTGGGCATTGTCCTTTCAAGCAGAGTGAGTGCCGGGTTTTTTTTTTGTTTATTGCCCTTGTAGGCAGACGATCATACGGCCCACCTGATGGTGAGTGGTTACTGTCGCCCATGGACTTCAGCAATGCCAGGGGCATAGCCAAGCCGCTGCCTACAAATGTGGTGTATTGGGTACCTGCAGGGCGCGGATGCGGTGCGCCAGCGCGTCGTGGTGCAGGTTGCCGGCCGCCAGCAGCGCGTCGCCCGCCGCCGCCAGCTCGCGCACCCGCTCGCCGCGCGCCGCCAGCTCCGCCTCCAGCGCCTCGTGCTTCTTCAGCAGGCCCTGCACCGCCGCCATGCTGTCTCCGCACTCGCCCACCGCCACCAGTTGCTGCTTCTCGCTGTCGGTACACGTACGCGCACGGATTAAGAGACAAGTATAACTGACCTTGCTAGCTTCAGTTTTTAATAAAGAATAGGGAATCTAATGAAAATTTATTTTCAGTTAGTTATCTTAGAACCCTTTTTAGTTATTTAGAAATCGCACAAGGTATCTAGAATTTATACGAAATTAAAATTGGGCAATGCTTTAATTTTTAAATAGGCCTCATGTTTTTATTGCTTATCGCAGAGATTTTCCAACTACCCGCCTCACCTGATCCAGGCCTCCTCTTCGTCAACCTTGGCAAGGAACTGTTGGTAGGCGAGCGACTGCTGCAGCTTAGCTCCTCGTTCCGCAGCCAGCGCTTGGAGTTCATCCCAGGCCAAGGCCAGAGCTTTCAGCCGCTGTTCGATCTCGAGCACGCCAAGGTTGGACACGTCCATCAGTTTCTCGCCGGCCTCCTGCACGGCTTGTATGGCGGGCTCGTGACTCGCAAGTTCTGCTTCGAGACGCTTGTGCTTCTTCAGTAAGTTCTGGACGCCGGTCAAGTCGCGGCCGTAGTCATCCGAAGCGACCAAAAGTTTTTTCTCCCTGTCATACAATTATTATTTATTTGGCTGTCATTAGTTACACACATTTAGAAACAATATGCCGTGGCACCGCAGGGTACTGACTTGATCCAGGACTCCTCGTCGGCGATGTCCCTGAAGAACTGGTGCAGCGTGTTGGCCTCGTGCAGTCTGGCGCGGCGGTGCGCGGCGAGGTTGCGCACGCGCTCGAAGCGCTCGTTGATGGCGTCGCGGCGCGAGCCGATGCCGGCGCTGTCGAACTGCCCGCTCTCCACCAGCGCGTCCGCCTGCCCGTTCATGTCTGGAACACACCGGCTGGCTTAGCACGTGAGCGTAGCGCGCCTCTTATTGGATTAAGCCCCTTACTTTGTCACAAATGTACATGACACAAAGTGCGTAGTCGTTGAAGGCGAAATACGAATCAACTGCTGCTATTCCGTTCTGTGGCAAAAACAAATATTAAACCAAGATGCCGACACTCCGCGCTACTTTTGTATCGTTAACTCACCATTGATTCTGTCCTCGTGAGCTTGGATATCAGCTTCCACAAGCTGGTGTTTCTTCATTAAGTTCTGAACAGAAGCCAGGTCCTTGCCGGAGTCTTCAGAGGTCAACAAGCTCTCGACCTCACCGAGCCAGAAGTCCAGATCTTTAACGGCAGCAATGTAAGTCCGCTGCTTGTTCGCTTCTTTCAATTTGAGAGACTTCTCTGTAGTCTTCTGAGTGAGGTACTCCCATTGGTCAGCGATGGAAGCGAGACGAGCCTGTTTATAAGGTATTTTATTGGTAGCTTTTAAACTTAAGTTTATTATTTCCTAAGTCCATGGTTCTTCGTAACAAATTAATTTAAAATCTATATATTTTGCGGGCAAAGTCTCACCAGCTGAATGGTAAGGTCTGTTAGGTTAGGTTCAGTACCTGCACGGCATCCTCGCTGCCGCTGCACTGTCCGCGCTGCACGAGGTTGCCTCCCATGGCGAGCACGGACTGAATGCGCTCGGCGTTGGCCGCCAGTTCTGCTTCGAACGCTTGGTGCTTCTGATGTTTGGACTGAATGTTGGTTGGGTCCTGGACAAAGTATACATTAATTATTTGTAATACAAAATGATTCTTGAATAAATATATTTGAATTGTGGACATTGACTAGCACTTTTAAATTAACGCAAATTCTTTGGACAGGGTAATGTTAGCTTATATAGTATAGAATATATATAGAAGTGTCGTATGTAATATAAGACGTCGTCACTTGTGCTCGCGAATATTGCCCTATTTGCAAGCTATTTATTTAATATGTGACATGACAATCTGTCATGAATTTATATTGAAATCGCTTAGCTCGTCTAATATACACAGATGCAAAAAGGAAAGGAATAAAACTGCGACATCAACTAATTTCGAACTGACCTTGTAACTCTCTTCAGTAGCTAACTGCATCTTCTCCATGATCCAGTTCTCCATCTCGTCAGCGTCGCGAGAGAATTGTTGCAGAGTTTGTTCATCACCCAATCTAAATGATTGCAATTTTTTGTAAATACAATCTGTTTTGATATTTATGAAGGTTAACAACATTGAATATTTAAAGTGCGTTCACATAGAGCTAGGAGAGGAGAGCAGCTTTTTAACAAATTGGAAACAGAGTTTTGTTTATTTTTGTATATGCAGTTTTTTGTCATTAAGAGTGCTTGAACGCGCTGCGTGTGAAATAATAAGAGGAGCCAGCCGGCTCCGATTGCGTGCGCATCCGCTTTCAGATCTCTTCCAGCAGGTCTATGCGAAATAGTTGGCGGCTCCGATACGGCCAATTACAAAAAAAAAAAAACCTATACAATCCGGTCAGTGTGAACGGACCCTTATTATGTGTATGCCCGAGGTGTGTGCGAGTTACCTGGAGCGTTTCTCTATGAGTGCCTCCTTGAGGTGCCTCCAGCGGTCGAGCACCTGCTTGCGCTTGTCGTCGATGTCGTCGGTCGCGTAGTGGTCGGAAGCGATCAGCTGGTCGGCCAACGTCTGCAGCTGGGCAATCTTCTCCTCCTGGGTTGCAAACATGTTACTATGCAATTAATCGATTCATTTTTAATTACAATACATTGAAAAACATTTTTTTTGCGGTGCGAGGACTAATTAACTACTTATTAAATCGTTAATAGCGCTCTCGGACGCCCTCCACAACTTCAGTGGTAAAGACAATTATTATCATTCAAACACTTCATAAGGGAAATTATCTCCATTGTTTCCTATTTAATTTTATTTGTACAGAATTTGTATATAATACCATTAAATTAGAACCAGACACCTTAGTTTTAAGATATAGTTTTATCTTAGTTGCTGACTTGTAATTATTATAACTACCAGAAACATTTATTTGCGTTTTGTAAGCCTTTTAGAATAGGACGCCGCGAACCAGCGTGTCCGTTAAACATAAAGGAGTAAGCTGTTACATGAGCATTGATGGCCTTGTCGAAGTCCTCGTGTTTCTTGATGAGCTGCTCGACGTTGTCCGGCTGCTGCTGGTCGGCGGAGTCGGCGTGGTCCGCGGGCGCGAGGAAGGCCTCGCGAGCCGCCATCCAGCCCTCCGCCTGCTCGCAGTCACGGTAGAACAGCTGCAGCTCCAAGTTCTGGTCTAACTTCATGCGTCGGTTCACCCAAGCTCTGGAAAACAGGTAGTTGATGAGCTAAGTTTTTGATATGTGAACTCTTGCTGCTGGTAGGATACTGATGAGTAGGAATTAATACAAATTTCGTGTGGAATATAATTAGATTGAAAAGTAGTTTAATTTACTTATTTGCGTTCATGCATTGTTCAGCAAATTCAGTTGGAGCTTTGTGATGTTGTTATTGGCACTTCGGGTAAGGTTTTTGACATTTTTTTTTTCTATCTAGTAGCTTTGAGGGGTTATTCTAGATTCACCGATCTAGTAGGTGAGCTCACGGGACTCAAACCGAGAGTGTTGCTAACACTGGCCCTAGCAGGAGCAGTGCTTCGCAAAATCTACTACCGGATCGGAAACACGACCCACTGAGAAGATCCGGCGAGACTCAGCGGGCTGTGTCTGTGGGTTAATTTACTCGTCGAGCCCTTCGTCGCAAGCGACGGGTTCGACGAAGACGGTGACCGGTGCTTGAGGTAGCTAAAAGCGCCGTTAATGGATCGGGAGGATCCGTAACATGACACCCGGCAAAATGATGCAATATGGTTCATACTTCTCGAGTTCCTGTCTGGCGTCGCTCATGTTGTTGAGCTTCTCCTGTATGTCGACGCTGGCGTAGTGGCCGCCCTGCAGCAGCTGCTGGCCGAACAGCTCCAGAGCCTGGAACGTGCCCGCGCGAGCGTCCATCTCCGTACGATGCTCCTGTTGTTTAAATGATTCACACTCAATTAATACAGGTTTTCGTTATATTCAACAAGTTTGTCCTAGTTTGCCACCTATTACGCAATGATGAAGTTAAGGACAAAGCACAAAGTTTTGCTTAAACCCTATCCAAGACAATTCCTTCCTTTCTAAAGTGCCAGGGTACTCTCAGATGTCCATGGGATAAACCACGGGGTCTACGTTGGCGTGGAAAAGAAAAAGGGATTAAAAATTATCGTAAGCGGGGTCCACGAAAATTTCTTTCGATAGTAAATGATTTACTGTCAATCCATCAAGTACATACAACCCTCCCATTAAAATTATGACTATTTTGTGATGATTGTATTTTTTGAAGTTACATTATGTTATTATATTATTAATATTTAATTTTAATTATATTCAGACTGTAATCACACAACAATGTAATATGATAACAATAATTTATAGTGTTATAATTACATATCTGAATAAACAAAAAAATACTATTTCTGAATAAGAACTTTTATAAATGAAATAAGTGAGAATTAATAATAAGTGGTTCTTTGTGGCGACCGTTTTCTTTTCGTTAACTAGCAGTTCGTGGTTGGAAGGCAGCCGCAACGCAAATTTCCACAGTTAGATAAAATCTCCACATTTTCTTATGAGTTTTGGGAACACTGCAGAAATGTAGCTGCAGCTACATTTCTAGCTGTAGTATATATGAAAAAAACTCGTAATCTCTGGTCTAATCGAATTTGCCAAAATCGTTTAATACCCACGCTAAAAAAATCACTCATTGAGGGTAATATTTATGATTAAAAAGCCCAAAAATAAACACAACATAAAGTGAACAAACACATAAATAAAAAGACTAGTGTAGAAGTTCTGAAAACATCGAAACACGTAAGAAAAAAAACCACTCAAATAAGGACGTTACTTTCACAAAAAATAAGTATAGTTATATTTTGGAAGAGTTTCTAATGAGCATAAAAGCAAGCGAGACAGTGATATAAATCATAACGCAAAATCTTCCATACAGTTTATAGTGTGCTATAACTCTTCGGTTCATCTTAGAAGCTGACTGTCAACAAAAAAGACATAGAGCGATCCAACTATTCGTCTGCTAAACCATTTCATCGACAAACCGAATCTATAGCACATTTCCGAACGAAAGTAACGTCATTATATACAACAACAACTTGAAAAAGAAAATCTTTTCTATTGTTAATAAAAATAACGTGTTTTAAACTCAGACCGTTAGACTCATCCGTGTGAATGATTGATTCTAAAACATTAGAGCACATCTACATAGTGTTTGTGTATTATATTTTTATAACTACCGATGTGCATTATAAATAACTGTTGAAATATTTAGGAATGTTTAAAGATTATGACCCGTTTAGAATCACCGTTAATCGGTAAATTGTAATTTACATTTTACTTCTTTTTAAAATAAATTTAATAGACAATAACAAATATTTAGACAGCAGCATAAATACAAAAGGTACTTTTATGGCTCAAAGTGATCTCTTTCAGACAACCAAATAGGAAGTATAATACTAAATGACTCATTTATACCAATTAAGGTCTTCCCATATTTTCCCTATAAAAACAGAATCTAAAGTCTAATCATTCCTTTCATTTAATTATTATAAAATAATTTATAGATTATTGGATATTTGGTAAATTTCTATAGAAATTTCCGTTTTTTAGTTCATACTAGAGTTGATTATAATGTTAGATAAATCGATTAGAATCGATTAATTTTAATTGCATCATATCCCTAGTTGTTAGATTTGCGTGACCCATGCGAGCGTTGCGTCTGACCTGCGGCACTACGCCGTAATGCGCGTCTATCTCCGATCGCTGGCTCTAAAAATATATTTTCATTTTTAATTTTCTGTTACAGGAGTTTTCGTGTCTCAGGATAAATGTGTACACATTTTATAATGCAGCGACAATTTAATAGTAAAACTGGTGATGGGACAATACCTGATGTCTTTCCAGCAGGGCCTCAGCGCCGGTGACGTCATTGGCGAGTTCGTCCGAGCTCACCAGCGCCATCATCGAGTTGATCCACGCCATCAAGTCGCGGTAGTCCGACAAGAACCTGTTTTATTTTATTTTATGATTATATTATACATTTTTATTATATATTATTATTATATTATATAGTATTATAACAAATTGCTATCTACATATTTGGAAATATTGCAAATATCCGAACTTTGGCAACATTTTGGTGTTTACTGTGCAGAGTTAGGGTTACTAATTTATAACACACTAGTTGTGGCACTAGACGAAAATTTCATATATTTACAGAAGATCCTTAAGTCTTACACACATTGTAACATTTAAAAAAAGGCTAATTATTTTGCTAATGATTTTTGAATAAACCATGTACTGACTGAAAGACTGAAAGGCCTAAGTTTGAATTTTAACGGTAATAACCTCTGCAGGTCGTAGGAGTCCAGAAGCTTCTCCTTCCTGGCATTGGCTCGCGCCTGCAGTTGCTGCCAGGCTTCGTTGATCTCTATCTGCTTGCTGTAGGTAGCATCGGCGGAGTCTCCGTGCGTGGACATCAGCCGGTTGGCGGTGTCGTCCAGTTGGCGGATCTTGTCGCCGAGGGCTGCCAGATCGCGCTCTAGGCCTTCATGCTTGCCTGTATATAAAGTAAAACCGTTAATATAACTGTTGACAATAAGACTACCTACTTTTACTTTTTAAAGAAAATGTTTTTAGTGTGGAAGTCAGAGCAAAAATATTTTTTGCAGTACACTAGAGAGCTGCAAAGTTTCTGGAGTATGATAGCCGTTGTTTTAAAGGGGAGGGTTGGACGGCATGCGGTACTGACGCTGCAGGGTCTGCACGGAGCGCAGGTCGCGGCCCAGGTCGTCGGAGGCGAGCGCGGCGTCCTTCTCCGCGATCCAGTCCTTGGTCTCGTCGACGTCGCGGTGGAAGCGCTGCACCTCGTGCGCCGAGCCCAGCTGCGCCGCGCGCTCCGCCGTCAGCTGCTGCAGCGAGCTCCACTTCGAGTTCAGCTCCTGCACCACGCACGGAACAACATCACTTTGTTATTGAGTTAGCGGTGTATCCTTGTAACTACGGTTTGCTTTGTAGTTTGACTAATAAAAAAGGGCTGAATTATGCATTAGAAATACAATAAATCCATAAAAAACATTATACACCCTACCATCTGTTTGACACACACGCATGCATACTGTTTGTTTGTAATGTCAAACTTTTCTTATCGCTTATAGTCTTTGGTCAAATTCAGAATAGATTAAATATTGTTTGTCTTTATTAATATTTGCCTAAAGTGTAGTCTTGGCGAAATCTGTGATTATATATTTGACAATATAATCATAATAATGTTCAAACTTATAATTACAATTAATTATAGTCGAATTTCGACTACCGCGGGACCACTAGTTACAGAAATTACACATTACCCATTCCTCCCTTTTACGACATTGACAGATTTTCAAATATAAAAATATTATTATAATATATTAATATTATTATAAATAGATACGTTTTGCATCTTGCATCTATGGTAACTGTTTTATATAGTTCGGATATCGTCCAAAGGGCAATGCAGAGAAATTACATTCACACAATATTGCAAATGTATATTTTATAATTATTCCCAGTAATATATATATTCGTATCCGCATTGAATAAATAAACATGCAATTACTTCATTAATAGATCGTAATAACAAACTTAACCACAGGATTACATAACTGTAAACTCACTGAAGACACCCTTTGATCATGACACTAATTTGGTTTACAAACAACATGTTATTCGTAAATCACTGGACTGTGAGTTTATTTTTCATAATTTTTTACTCAATGAACGCTAATGCACTGAATAAAATTAATTTTATAGTCTTTTTCAAAAAAAAACAAAGAATGATTCGTTGGCAATGTGTCCGGGCACTGACCTGCATCTGAGTCTTGATCTTCAGGGCTGCCTCGGTCTGTCCGACGGTCATCAGCTGCACGGCGATCTCGTTCATCTCGGCGAGCCGCACCTCGTTGGCTCGCAGGTCGTTCTGGAAGTCGTCGAACTTCTTCTGCATCACCTCGACCTGCTCCAGATCTTCGCCCACGTCTTGAACTTGAGCGTGCATCTCCTATTAGAAAAAGTTTTATTTTAAAGTGAAAATGAGTATACACCAATATTGATATATATATGTAGGATTGGTAAAAATAGAACGTATGAAAAAAGTGTGGAACGGAGCATTAAGATATGAGTGAGAGAAAACGTTAAGAGAGAAAAGAATGGCAGAGAAAAGAAAGATGGCGAAGATCGTTAAAACGAGCAAATCGTAAAAAAAACTGAATTAATATTTCATTATTATATTATAAAAGATTTTGGAAAGGAAGAATAACAGTGGAATAATTTTGTTTTATGCGCCACGATCCCAATTCTACATCTATCTATATATATAAAAATGAATTGCTGTTCGTTAGTCTCGCTAAGACTCGAGAACGGCTGGACCGATTTCACTAATTTTGGTCTTGAATTATTTGTGGAAGTCCAGAGAAGGTTTAAAGGGTGATAAATATGAAAATGCTCGGAATTAAATAAAAATAACAATTTTGTTTTTCCTTTGATGTGTCCCTCGTCGGACGGATTTCTTTTGTTTGTTTTAAGTTTATTTTATACAAAAGTTTAGGTCTTTTATTTATCGATTGAGGCACTACGAAGTCTGCCAGGTCAGCTAGTATAAATTTATTTATATATTGTCGCAGGTCGTCTCCCGGGACAGTACCTTGTCCTTGATCCAGGTGGCGAGCTCGGCCGCCTCCCGCACCAGCACGTAGGCCTTGACGGTCTCGTTGAGTTTGTTCTGCCGCTCGCGCGCCAGCCCCAGCAGGTTGTCATACTGCGACTCGATCTGTCCGTGCGGAACCACGACCAAACTTTTATATGTGGAAACTGATTATGTCCTCTACTTCCAATCGGGCAATGTGATGAACCCGACCGACACTTTCTCGATCTTTTATTGTTATACTACTAAAGCAACACAAGTACTTTCAAACATAATAAATGAAGCAGATACTCGTGACACTATACTTTTTGATTACAAAATCAACACGTGGAGTACAAAAATACAACTTTGGCAGGCAGCGGCTTGGCTCTGCCAGTGGCATTGTTGAAGACCATGCGCGACAGTAACCACTCACCATCAGATGGGCCGTATGAACGTCTGCTTACAAGGGCAATAAAAAAAATGGAGCCAAATTAAAAAAAAAAATTTAATTACAATTACTAAATTTTACTTTAATTTAACAATAAAAAGATTGCATATTGTGCCAAAGGCCTTCAACACAACAGCAACATGGCTATTCCGCAACAATTTTTTCTTTATATTTTTGCTATTAGACTACAGAAACCTAGTAAAGGGAGCGCAAGTGTGTTCACCTGGTTTTGTCTGGCGGCGATGGAGTTGGAGTCGGCGAGGTTCTGCTGGGAGGACGACAGTCCGGCGTCGATCTTCTTGACGTATGCGGCCGGGACGAAGCCTTGGCGGTCGTTTACTTCCACCTTCCACCAGTCCTAAAGCATCGTTCATAACATTTTTAGTTTAAGTTCGCCGCACAGACTTAAATATATTTAGAACAACCTAAACGTCTGGAACTGTAAGTACCGTTAAATTCACAAAATAATCAATATGTTGTTTCGTATTACAATTTTTAAAGGTTTTTATAATCATTACAAAATGCTTTTTACTACATTATATTTCTGTGAATTAAATGAAGATTTGTTCAATCAAAAATGTATGACTTTGTTTATATTGATGTGCCTTTGGAAAACATACAGCATTGTATTATGAAGAAGCAGTGTGTACTTAGCTTAAATTCCTTGTCTATGTCCAACCATAGACAGTCAATTTAGTTCCATCTTTAGCCGCTAGGTGCTGCCAGCAAGTATAAAGGAAGCGCAGCCATCTTTGATCTTCATAGCGTTGTGTACTTTCGTACTGTGAAGTCGCAAATCCACAAATATTTATTCGACTTCTTATTAATTGCAAAAAATATTTATTTTGTGTTTCTATGAGTGTTATTTTGCAATCATTACGAGTATTATTTACCAATCCTATCATCGGACGCCATGAATCACGCGTCATCTGTTGGAGGTGATGTTGAGTCAAGCTCCATAATTTCCGAGAGGGAAGATGTCCAGGCGAGACGCGATGGAGACGCCTTGCGTTCGAACAGCTCGTCAAGCGAAAAAGAACAAAAGGAGTCTCTGCGTAAGAAACGACGGGATTCAAAGGTAACGGTCGATCTTCGAATCGGCTCGTTATCCCACCAGGTCAGTGACGTTGTAAATCTAATAATGCATCAACTGTGTGTAACAATTGAATGCAACGAAAATTGTTGTAAACAAATTGATCTCGTCAATACGGAAATTTTGACAAAAACACAACAGATTTAAACTAATAATCTTTGTAACATAATTACTGAAAACTTTGGCAAATCGTCTCCGTCGTACAAGTTACCCGTAAAAGCGTTTTAAATTGTATACGGAAAAAAGGGCTGTATGGATAGAAATAAGACGTCAAAGTTTAATTTCCGTGGTCTCTAACAAAGTATCCTGTTGCCAACGCACTACTCATTGAGGAATCTTTTGTTTGATAATACTAAATTGAAATCTATTCAGTCCCTCGGAGGGCTACAATCCTATTTGTCACGACCTCGTACAAAAGGCAAGCCAAACATTATAAACAATCATAGTCCGTAACATCTGGCACAATCCAGAGGGGGGCAATTGAAGACACCGACGGGAGGCACTGAGTGCCACCAAAATTGTAATAATTTGTAAACCATGTATGGTTACCAAATACCAAAAAAAAAAAAAAAACAAAAACAAAAAAAAAAATTCTGCGTAAGAAAAGCGACGGATCAATGCGTCCAATTTTCGATCTTCGAGAGTTGAACAAGGTCGTAAAGATAAAACACGTAACTGTTTTCGGACACCTCGGTACCAAACTTTCTCCACCCAGGGGACTGGATGATAGAATTAAACATTTCTCAGGAATATTTTTCTAGTATCAGTCGCAAAATTTCGTCGATACTTCTTGAGGATCAGTACCAAGGTACCAGTATCAGTACCTTCAGGAAGGAATCGGTACCTTCTTATGAGTTAGTATGAAATGACATGCCTACCCTTCGGTCTGGCTTCAGAGCCACACCTTTTTTGCTTCTATAACATGCGGGTCGCAGAGACCTTGCGTGCAAAGGGAACTCGAGTGCTAGTGTCTACCTAGACGACTTCCTTTTGGTCGACCAAGACAAATCCAAGTTGAAACTTCAGGCTGCAGAAGCTGTGAAACTTTTGGATTAACCTTTTTTGCTTCCATAACATGCTGGGTCGCAGAGACCTTGCGTGCAAAAGGAACTCGAGTGCTAGTCTACCTAGACGACTTCCTTTTGGTCGACCAAAACAAATCCAAGTTGAAACTTCAGGCTGCAGAAGCTGTGAAGCTTTTGGATTATCTGGGCTGGCATGTCAATTTCCATTATATAGGGTGCTCGGTCGCTCGGTCGCGGAGATATTGCGTGCAAAGTCGAGTGCTAGCTTACCTACACGACTTAATCTTGTTTCACCAAGACAAATAAACGTTTTTGTTCCCATATCATGCTCGGTCGCGGAGACCTTGCGTACATAGGGAAGTCAAATGTTAACGTACCTACGCGACTTTTTTGGTCCTTGAAGACAAATAAACCTTTTTGCTTCCGTAGCATGCTCGGTCGCGGAGGCATTGCGTGCAAAATCGAAAGTGCTAGCTTACCTACACGACTTGATCTTGTTTCACCAAAACAAATAAACGTTTTTGCTCCCATACCATGCTCGGTCGCGAAGACCTTACGTACATAGGGAAGTCAAATGTTAACCTACCTACGCGACTTTTTTGGTCCATGAAGACAAATACACCTTTTTTGCTTGCATAGCATGCTCTGTCGCGGAGACATTGCGTGCAAAGGGATGTTGAGTGTTATCCCACCTACGCAAATTCCACCTGGTCCATCAAAAGAAGTCCAAGTTGAGTCTTCAGGCCACATAAGCTGTAAAGCTCTTGTATTATTTGGGCTGCCAAGTCAGCCTTACAAAAAATCAATTAGTACACTGGTTCAAGAGATGACATGTTTAGGGATTCGATGGAAAATTGCGAGAAATAAAGTGGCCACTCAACAACATCCTAGCTCAAACTCTGACGGAATTACATCAATCTATGCTAACTTGCAAATTGCGAACTTGAAAATTCTTGCGAAGTTTCAAGAAAAAACACCCCCGTAAAAACGGGCCATCCTACATGTGTTAACAATTAAATGCAGCGCTGACGCGGAGCCCCATCTCAGACATTGCCGATACACAAAACCAACCATTTCCTGGCAACGGAAGCTTCGGACATGTGTAGGGGTTACAAATGCAGTGCTGACACGGAGTCACATGTCAAACATTGCCGAGACACAAAACCAACCATTTCCTGGCAACGGAAGCTTCGGACATGGGTAGGGGTTACAATTAGACAAAATATTAACGCCCTGTCTATGGTCAGCTCAACAACTGAAACGGCTCAGCCACAAAAGAGCTATTTGCAATGGTAGTGACAATCAAAATGAATCTGAAAGTATTTCACTAGCGTTGACCTTTCGATCTTTAAACCTAAGCGATAAGTTCAAGATAACTGTCAGCTTATAATCTCTCGGGGAGATACAACATCGTAACCGACAGGCTATCACGAGGAAATCAACCTGCGAAATGGCACTTTTTACCACAAGTGACCACAAAAGTTTTTCGAAAGTGGGGTCATCCGGATATAAACCCATTCGCCGACCAAGATTGGATACCTTCAGCAGACCGTAGAGGATGCAACTAGCATGGAGAATTCCTCCTCTCAACCTTCTCCCCAGAGTACTGACTCACTTCAAGTGTCTAGGGAACCTACCTGGTAGAGTTCCCAGACTGAGCGAAAGCATTTGGGTTCCAAGCCCTCAGATCCCGAACGCTAGATAACGCGCACGAAATCCAAAACCTGCCTCCTCCACAGGGTAAACATTAACCCTGAAAACTTAGAAAGGGGGGGGGGGGAGGTTGTACAAATAATAGACTGGTCTACACAGGAGAAGATTTATTTAAAATTAGCTGGTGTCAATCCACTTTGCCAGCATACTTACCAGCGACTAGAAGATGGTGCATATGGTGCTACAGATTTAAAATTGATCCTAAGTCTGCAGATGTTGCCAAATTCTTTTTTCTTTTCCAAAAAGAAAATTTTGCCTATAAAACAATCCTTCTGCATAAAGCAGCGCTGTCGACTTTCTGTGGGCAACATACATGTAGGACAGCGAACATTCTCAAGCTCTCTAATAAAAATTGCTATTCTAAAAAAGCCATCGGAATAACTAAACAAAATTCAACTACTTATTACAACTTTACTAAGTATAGTCCCATTCACATGAGATCCGAGAATAGTTCTAAATTGGTTTTCTTCAAACCCAGCCACCACCAGATCACGCCTCAAGGTAGCTTGAAGGACACCAACAACCATGTTGCTGGCTACTGGACGCAGAGTTAATGATCTTACTTTGCTCAACATTTAACAGAGAAAAACATCTTTCTGATACCAGTCATTGGGTCTAAAATTAAAATCCATTTTCGTCAATAATCTGCATAAGTGCTTTCTAAACATGAAACTAAAGACATGCCCAGTAAGATTCGTAAGGAATTTTTTCTAACTATGTGTGTTGTCACAAAAGCGGCATACCGTACTGTAATTGGAAACTGGTCTTCGTTCAACCTTACGAGGTAGTGGCATCAACCCATATCTAAGAAGTTGTAGATCAGCAGTAGCCTCTGAGATGGATTGGTAATGAACCAATAGACGAAATACTTTCTAGAGGCAAATGCAAATCATCCAAACGTTTACAATAATTATTTCCGAATAATAGAACTTCCTAAAGATCCTCACGATTCTTTTTTTCAAAACATTTACACCTACATGATGTATATACATCATTTATACAATTTATACATTTTCTTGTATATACAAGATAAAATGTTTATTACAAACTTATAAATATTTTTTAATTATTGAATTAACATGGAAGTTAACAACTGTGTTTTTTCGATTTAATAATTATATAAATTATGAACATTATCATTGCGCTTCATAATTTTATTATAGCTTACCTATTTCATCATAGCGTTGTGCTTAATAATTTCACCAGCAGATAACAAACACGTCTTCATAATACAATGCTGTATGTTTTCCAAAGGCACATCAATATTACGGTTTTACATAACAATAAAACCGATATTATGTGCCGAGAAGGAAAACATACAGCATTGCAGGAAGTTCTTCCTGGTGAAGACTATGAAGATCAAAGATGGCTGCGCTTCCTTTATACTTGCTGGCAGCACCTAGCGGCTAAAGATGGAACTAAATTGACTGTCTATGGTTGGACATAGACAAGGAATTTAAGCTAAGTACACACTGCTTCTTCATAATACAATGCTGTATGTTTTCCTTCTCGGCACATAATATCGGTTTTATTGTTATGTAAAACCGTAATATTATGATACGGTCCCTGCGCTTGTTCCAAGTACATAAAGGGATTAGTTTTAAGCAGTTTAAATTATCTCCTCGATAAGATGTGAATCCATTATAAATAAAACTGTCGCTTTTTTACTAGAATTAGACAATGATAAAAAAAATATTTAAGATGAAATTTTAAAATCAATTTATATCATTACTATAAAACACGAGTGAAGTGAAAATTTTAAGTCAAAGTATTACTTGTGGTGCCACTTTTTAATTATAATTTATTTATTTATTTATGTACACACAGAAAACAAGACACAGTACAGAGTAATAGGAAAATTATGTACAAAGGCACTGCTTAATTTAATGTTTATTATTTTCATATTACAATTTACGTCTTTCCGAACACAAACTTATCAATTACAACTTTATTAATAAAACCTCAAAATCCTATAAAATTAAACTCACACTTGTAACGTCAGGTTTGCGTTTTCTTTTAACAAAAACCTTACCGACAACCAAAATTATAAGCCAACTAAAAACTATCATTTCGTTAATACTAAACTAATATCACGGAGCTATCACAGACGTTATCACATCACACTAAAGAATGTTAGTCTCGTCTATTTACACTACTACATTTTCGTTCCTCACTTCGGATTCGTCTTTCAAAAACACACAAGCGTCTATATTTCACGTAATGTGTGTGTCCGTCCGCGCTGAGTTACGATTATCGAATGGTTCACATGTGACATTTAATTGATTACATAAATACGAGTTCGGTTCAAAGCAGATAACGCTTGGCCGAGAATATAAGACCGCGTTCATAGTGGAGGACGTTCGAGTTTATATATTATACGAAATCTGGGCGATATTTTTTTTTATATATATGAATAGAATATTAAAAAGTAAAAAAGTGTCAATAAACTTTAAAAAAAATTTGCAGTACATTTTTTGCAGGGAGTGTTCTGTAAATACTATTGGAAACGAAGTCTCAGAGGGCAAAGAGCGCTATATTAACTGGTCACCGCCGACTAGCATCAGCGACTAACCAGTTTAATGACAACTTCCTCACACTGCTGTACCAGTTCTGACAAAATCGGACCAGTATGGGACCATTCAAACGACCGAGTTTTGTGTGCATAACGACGGTCAGTAAATACAAAGGATTAACTTCACGACATGGCACTTTGTTTTTTGTTCCATAGTTCGGTGGACAAGCTCACAGCCCACCTGGTGTTAAGTGGTTACCAGAGCCCATACACATCTACAACGTAAATGCCGCCACTCGCATTGAGATGAGTTCTAAGGTCTCAATATAGTTACAACGGCTGCCAAACCTTTCAGACCGAAACGTATTACTGCTTCACGGCAGAAACAGTCAGGGCGGTGATACCTACCCGTGCGGACTCACAAGACGTTTTACCGATTGGTTCCAAAAGATAAGGAATATCATATGATTTCACCGATTTCACGTCATTACAATTTTTTTAATATTTGCGTAATACTCTAATAATATGTTTAAATACTTTATTAATTAATACATTGACTTTGTTCTTACGTACAGTTCTGTGAAGAGAAGTTTACAAGGCGCGAAAAAACACATTCAGATTTAACAAATGATTTTTTGTTGGAGATTTCATTTGTTTTCAAATTAATTAATTTTAATAGTTAGAACATTTAAATCGTACAACTAACAATATGAACGTCCTTGAATTAAACAGAACGCAGGTCATTGACTCCAACAAATGTGTTCGACCATCTAGTAGAGAACGTAAAGCATTTTTACGCTGGTAGAATAACGCCATCTATCGCCGAACAGCCGAACGAATATCGAAGGTACTAGTAAAACCGAGAAGTACAGCGCCATCTATTGTCAGATAACAGCAGCACTCTTCAAAGCTACCCGGCTTGCCCAGAATGTACTCGATAAATCTAGGGATGTCGTATCGACTATAAAAGCGTTGCAGAGATGGCACGCAGTCAGTTAGTAATCGGAACTACTCTAAGCGAAACAGCGAAAGGATCACCTGAAGCGGAAGAAGTGAATTGAGGATTTTAAAGTGTTTGTGAAATGTTTTAAGTGTTTTAAGTGCTAATACACTTTAAAAATTGTCTTTGGTAGAAATTTTATTTATACAGAATCCCAGCGCGTAAAGGTATTAAAATACTGAAATGCATGGTACGTGGAGCCCGAGTGAGCGTGTTTAATTTTTTATTTATTTTTATTGCTCCATCAGGCAGACGAGCATACGGCCCACCTGATGGTAAGTGGTTAACGTCACTAAGGATGCGCACCTTGTTGTTGGAGTTGAGCAGCGTGAGCACGTCGCCGCGCTTCATGGAGACCTCGCGCGGTGACTTCTCCGCGTAGTCGTACAGCGCCGCCACGCACTCCTTGCCCGACTCGTCCACCACGGGCGACTCCTGCTGCTGCGGACACACGGGACCGTCAGCGGCCGCCCTGCTGGTCTAACTCGATCGATTGTTACTCATTATACTTGCAATGTCTTGCAACCTTGGCCTATATCACTGAGATATGTCAAAGTTTAAAATATTATAATCTGTTCAAGGGTTGATCTACATTATGTATTAGTGTTTGCGTCCAGGCATGTTGTTACTGCTTTGGAATTAATAACAAAATAAAATAAAATGTTGCGTGTGCAACTTGGTGCACGTGAAAGAAGTGAAACTTCTTTTGCGATGTGTAGTAAATATGGTTTTGTTCATTTTACATCCTTACAAATTCCTCTTGTAATAGGGAATGCTGTGTATAAGAGAAACGACTTCTTCAACATTTAATAATTTTTTAAAGTATACAGTCAAAACCGTTTACTGCGACATCGTTTAGAACAGCATGCCGGTTATAATAACCTAGAACAAAGGTCCCGGCTGAATGCCATATGACCGCCTTATTAAAAATATTGCTTTCTACGACATTGGTAATAACGACATACCTCATAAAACGACCACATTTAACTAATATTTCGGAGAATTAGATCTGTTAGAACGACCGGCTAAGCTGTATTGTAAACAATTTGAATAGGTATCCACATTTGTCTTCAATGGCTATTAAAATCAGGAAAGAGAACAATAGGATTTAGTTTAGTGTAGGGTCTTTTCTAATTCTTAGAAACAAAAAACGTGCATGCGGTAGTCAAAGCCCGCTTCTTCATATCTCTTCAGTTAGTTTATTACTTATCTATACACAAGACGCACCAAAACTTTGTGGAGTTATTCGTAAAACTTTCAAAATGTCGCAAAGAAAAAGAAAACAAATTAATATTGAAGAAAAATCGCGTATTATGTAAATATATTCTTCCAATAATTCCCTATCGATTTGTTTGTACTTGCACGATACACATTAAGCATCACCGGTTGTTACGACTATCGGTTTTTACGACTGAATATGAGCAGTCCCTTCGATGTCGTTATAACAGATTTTGACTGTATATAGAAAAATATTTTTTTAATATCTTTCATTACAAATAAAATATAAGATAGTCAATATGTTAGTGCCATCTACAGGAACAATGAGAAACTAATAACAAGCCATCTAGTGGCCAACGCCCATAAACAGAATTTGTATAAGAAAAACGATCTAGCTCGTTTTCTTCCTCTCTCCAAGGCGAGTGGTTCGTGAGACGGTCTATTTTCTCACTCTCGCTCGTCCTAAATTATATCTTTTCGCTCCAGCCGTAAGAAATCTGTCGCAAACTACATTTAACTCTCAACGCGCCTAAAGAAGTTTCACTTCAAAAACCCTGTTTCATTATAAACTTACTCTGCATGAATTGGCCTGTTCCCTCAGCGACTTGATGGTATTCCCGAAAGCTTCCAAGTCAGACAGCAAGGCCTCGTGTTTCTTTAGCAGCGCCTCAGAGGAGTCCTCGTCCTTTCCGTAGTCCTGGGTGCAGGCGATGGGCTCCTTCTCTCTCATCCAAGATTCGGCTTCGTTGGCATCAGCAAAGTACTGCTGAGCTTGAAGAGAATCTTCGAGGTCTTGTTTACGCTATTTGCATGCAAAAAAATAGAATTGTCTACTTAAAGAATCATTGGATTACATGTTACATAAGATGATTAAATCATGATAATATACCTTTCCTTGTACATTTTTTTCCATTTCTTTAAAGTGATATAAATAAAACACCACAAGAGTCACAGTTCAATAACATTTTTATCAAAATAAATCCATACTGTGAATGGTAGATCTGGGGGCGCTAGAAGGGCTAGGCTGTAGGTGGTTCCTCTCGGCAGTGACTCTCTTACGTGTAGCAAAAGTAAAAGCGTATGTATAATGTATTACTGGCTGTCAACAAATTATAAGTGTAAGGTGCTTGCGTGTACCTGCAGCGCCTTCTCCTGCAGCTGGGTCCAGTTGTCGCGGAGTTGCGTGAGTCTGGCGGCGATGTCGGCGGCGGCGAAGTGTCCGGCGTCCCGCAGCGCAGCCCCGGCCGCCCGCACCGCCTCAACGCGCGCCTCGTGCTGCGCCATCTCACCCAGCACGGCCTGGTGCTTCTTCATGAGGTTCTGGACGCCGATCAGGTCGCGACCTGGAGCCACGTTAAACGTTAAAAAAGCCTTTACACAACAGGGTGCTCAAATAATGTAATTTAGACATTTCTCATATTTCAAACCAACTTGTATTGGACAACAAGAAACTCGGAATCTATATTTTATTAAAAACTTTACTATCTTGAATCTTTTTAAGGTGATCGATCGATTTTTTATCAGTGAGCTAGCTATTTTATCAATAAAAGTTTCCTGCATGTTCGCAGAGAATAGCACCACCCACCCTATGAGAGTGGGGAGCAACGTATCTTACACTAGAGCACTATACAGGCGAGCCCGTGTTCATAGGTAGAGTACACATTAGGCCTGCACAGTTCAGTGCCCATATTCTGTTATTTTTGTCATATGTTCCAGTTGGAAGAGGCAACAACCTGTGCGGTACAACTGACGATGCTTCTCTTAAGATATCACCAGTTGCAGCTAGCAACAGCAACTCTCGACTCTAATATTAGTCTTTATTTAGAGTTAGCTATAGTGGATAGTTAAGTGATGCTTCAGATTATCTGCTTATAATCTATTTAAGATTTATTGTGGATCAATAACAGCGCAAAAAGTATATCACTAATTTTTCATTAATCAAGGAGTCGCTAGACTTACTTGTATTCGAGATTTTCTTACGACAAATTAATACAGCTATGGTCTTTGAAACTTGCCTCTGTTCGTGGACGCAATGACGGGCTCCTTCTCCCGTATCCAGGCGGCCTCGTCGTCCAGGTCGCGGAACAGCTGCTGCGCCTGCAGCGAGTCCAGCAGCCTCCGCTTGCGCACCGCCATGGGCGCGTCCAGAGCCGCGTATCGGCCCACCAACGCGTCCTGTGCAGTACGTCTTATGTTACTCACACTGAATGGTAAACCGTCGACGTCGCCCAAAGCACGTCATTACGGATCCTCCCGATCAATTAACGGTGCTTTTAGGCACCACAAGCACCGTCGAACCCGTCGATTGTGACGAAGGGCTCGACGAGCGAATTAACCCATAGACACAGCCCACTGAGTTTCTCGCCGAATCTTCTCAGTGGGTCGCGTTTCCGATCCGGTGGTAATTTCTGCGAAGCACGGCTTTTGCTAGGGTCAGTGTGAGCAACACTCCGGTTTGAGCTCCGTAAGCTCACCTAAACACATTAGGGCGAAGCTGAAATAGCTTCTCAAGGCTATCAGCATAGGCAGGATTAAAAATACGTTACTCCCAATTCTTCGTACGTCTTACGTTACTCACAATTTTACGTACGTCTTACGTTACAATATTTTTATTTTATTACAGTTCACGGCTTTCGATTTCAGCTCGTAGCCGTGACCATTGCGTTCGATTCAAAGGCATGAGTTTAGTTAGTCAAATGCAGCTAAAAATCAAACAAGTCTAATGCTATTGCAAATACTTTCCGCAGTAAAAATCTCGCCATATTTAAAGCCATAACACACCAGTGCCATTACTTTCTTGAATATTGAGAGCAAGTCGTGTTCTACTATCAAGTAGCAATGTGCTAAGATAAAAATTTCACTTGTTCGTTTCCCTTTTGAAGGATGGGTGTGATCGATATGTGATATAGGGAGGGAGACATGCCTAATAACACAAAGTACTAATAAAACTGTACTGTACTGGCGGAAATATAACGCCGCTTCCAGGTCCTACAAGAAGGTTATTGCCAGGGCGAAATCGGAGCACGTTGCTAGAATTGGCGAGCGACTTAAGAGCTATCCCTCTGGGAGCCGTGCTTTTTGGTCGCTCGCCAAAGCTGCAGAAGGTAACTTTCGCAGGTCTAGTCTCCCACCACTACGCAAGTCCGATGACAGTCTGGCCCATAGTGCGAAAGAGAAGGCTGACCTTCTGGTCAAACTCTTCGCCTCGAACTCGACTGTGGATGACGGGGGTGCCACACCACCGAACATCCTCCGGTGTGATAGTTCCCTGCCGGAGATCTGCTTTACACAGTGTGCAGTCAGGCGGGAACTCCGACTCCTGGACGTCCATAAGTCGAGTGGGCCAGACGGCATCCCTGCAGTGGTTCTGAAAACGTGCGCCCCTGAGCTGACGCCTGCGCTAACGCGTTTGTATCGCCTCTCTTATTGCGCTAACAGGGTTCCGTCTTCATGGAAGACCGCCCACGTCCACCCTATCCCCAAGAAGGGTGACCGGTCGGACCCATCGAGCTATAGGCCTATCGCGATAACTTCCTTGCTTTCCAAGGTGATGGAGCGAATAATTAATATACAACTCCTGAAGTATCTGGAGGATCGCCAGCTGATCAGTGACCGACAGTACGGTTTCCGTCACGGTCGCTCAGCTGGCGATCTTCTTGTATACCTTACTCACAGGTGGGCTGAAGCCTTGGAGAGCAAGGGCGAGGCTCTTGCTGTGAGCCTTGATGTCGCGAAGGCCTTCGACAGGGTCTGGCATAGGGCACTTCTGTCGAAGTTACCATCTTACGGAATCCCCGAGGGTCTCTGCAAGTGGATCGCTAGCTTTTTGGATGGGCGGAACATCACGGTCGTTGTAGACGGTGATTGTTCTGATACCATGACCATTAACGCTGGCGTTCCACAAGGTTCGGTGCTCTCCCCCACGCTTTTCATCCTGTATATCAATGACATGCTGTCTATTGATGGCATGCATTGCTATGCGGATGACAGCACGGGGGATGCGCGATATATCGGCCATCAGAGTCTCTCTCGTAGCGTGGTGCAAGAGAGACGATCAAAACTTGTGTCTGAAGTGGAGAACTCTCTGGGGCGAGTCTCCAAATGGGGTGAATTGAACTTGGTTCAATTCAACCCGTTAAAGACACAAGTTTGCGCGTTCACTGCGAAGAAGGACCCCTTTGTCATGGCGCCGCAATTCCAAGGAGTATCCCTGCAACTTTCCGAGAGTATTGGGATACTTGGGGTCGACATTTCGAGCGATGTCCAGTTTCGGAGTCATTTGGAAGGCAAAGCCAAGTTGGCGTCCAAAATGCTGGGAGTCCTCAACAGAGCGAAGCGGTACTTCACGCCTGGACAAAGGCTTTTGCTTTATAAAGCACAAGTCCGGCCTCGCGTGGAGTACTGCTCCCATCTCTGGGCCGGGGCTCCCAAATACCAGCTTCTTCCATTTGACTCCATACAGAGGAGGGCCGTTCGGATTGTCGATAATCCCATTCTCACGGATCGTTTGGAGCCTCTGGGTCTGCGGAGGGACTTCGGTTCCCTCTGTATTTTGTACCGTATGTTCCATGGGGAGTGCTCTGAGGAATTGTTCGAGATGATACCGGCATCTCGTTTTTACCATCGCACCGCCCGCCACCGGAGTAGAGTTCATCCATACTACCTGGAGCCACTGAGGTCATCCACAGTGCGTTTCCAGAAGTCTTTTTTGCCACGTACCATCCGGCTATGGAATGAACTCCCCTCCACGGTGTTTCCCGAGCGCTATGATATGTCCTTCTTCAAACGAGGCTTGTGGAGAGTATTAAACGGTAGGCAGCGGCTTGGCTCTGCCCCTGGCATTGCTGAAGTCCATGGGCGACGGTAACCACTCACCATCAGGTGGGCCGTATGCTCGTCTGCCTACAAGGGCAATAAAAAAAAAAAAAAAAAAAAAAAAAAGATTAGTTCCGACTGACCCGCTTAGCCTTGATGTTATCCGCGTCGAAGTGTCCCTTCTCTATGAACTGCTCGGCCTGGTTCCGTATGGCATCGATGCGTTCGGCGTGCGAGCTCACGTCGGCCTCCAACAGCGCGTGCTTCTTCTGGAGATTCTGCACGCTGGTCAGATCCTAGGCGACAACAGACAGACAGTTACACTTACATAGTATTATTAAAACGAATCAACATTAAATTGTTAACAAAACCAATAAACATAGACACTGCTGACTATGTGGTTTTGAGACTTATATACCTGTTTGCAGTGTGGTTTTGGAAAGTTAAAGAGTTAAAATGTTTTGCGTTTAAATATAATGGAAGCATCTGCGCGCGCGTGTACCTTCCCGTAGTCCTCGCTGAGCAGCTGTCCTTCAACTTCTGAGAGCCAAAGTTCAATGTCCTCGACGGCCCGGTTGTACTGCTGTTGTTGAGCCGCTTCCTGCAACTTGTTTCCCTTCAGCTCCGAAGACTGCACCAGTCGCTCCCATATTCCGCCCAGCTCTTCCACGCGAGACGATATTTGAGCTGTACGTGTCATAAACGATTCGTGATAATACAGTAAAACAAAAATAAAAAATAAATATAAAAATGAATTGCTGTTCGTTAGTCTCGCTAAAAGTCTCGAACGGCTGGACCGATTTGGCTAATTTTGGTCTTGAATTATTTGCGGAAGTCCAGGGAAGGTTTAAAAGATTAGATAAATATGAAAATACACGGAATTAAATAAAAATAACAATTTTGTTTTTCCTTTGATGTGTCGGACGACGGATTCTTTCCGTCGGTCGGATTCCTTTTGTTTGTTTTAAGTTTATTTTTTAACAAAAGTTTAGGTCTTTTATTTATCGATTGAGGCACTCAGAAGTCTGCCGGGTCAGCTAGTAAAAAATAAAATAAAAATTTTACAGTAGTACTAACGTTGAGCAAAATGTTCGAGCTCAAGCAGACGCTTGCCGACGGCCGTTATCTCGTCGACGCGAGGTTTGTTGGCCTGCAGCTCCTGTTCGAAGTTCTGATGTTTCTGCACCTTGCCATTCAGGTTGGTCGGATCCAAGTACGAATCGTCGGTGGCAAACTTCAGCTTCTCGTTTACCCAGCCTGAAATAATTACAGCAAATAAATTAATTGTCTTTAACAAGATTTTTGTTCCAGCAGTATGGTGATATACTGTACGCATGTTTACCTTTAGTTTCATCACAATCCCGTTCGAACTGTTGATACTTGTAGGCGTCTTCGAGGAGAGCGCGGCGCTGGTTCGACTTCTCTAGTAAAGCCGCACGACGCTCCAACAACTGACATTGACCAAAGTTTATAGATTATTAAGTGCAAACAGATATCAGTATTGGCTATAGAATATAAAACACACGGCATACCATCTCTCGTCTTTGTGCGACATCGTCGGCGGCGTAATGGTTGCCCTCAATAAGTTTGGTAGCGAACTCGTCTAGGGCCTTGATCTTCTCTTCTTGCGCGGCGAGTGACTTTTCAAAGTCTTCATGTTTCTTCAGCAACGCTTCCACGGAGTCTAAAGAGTCTCCTACATCTTCGTTCGCAAGGAAAGCCTGTGGAAAATATTGCAATTACAATGTGCACCAGAATTGAAAAAAAATCTTTATTGCTTTTTATATGTGTATATTAATGTTTTAACTGAAGCCTCTATTAATTGTTATGAAATCTTTACTAATCATAATTTTGCTAATTTTAATTTTAATTTTACTAACATAGTTATAAGTATTACTCTAATAACAACATATTATTATGGACTTATAATGGTCGGAATTAAATGATTTTTTTTTCTTTAAATACCTCTTGTTTGTGCATCCAGGCGTCGGCCTGTTCAGTGTCGCGGTAGAAGAGTTGCAGGTCCATGCACTGAAGGTAGAGCACGCGGCGCTGCTCCCACAGCTGCTGCAGCGCTGCGGCCTCCCGCTCCAGCGTGTGCAGCGCCGCGGACACGTCGGCCGCCGCGTGGTGCTCGCTGGCCACCAGCGCCTGCCCCGCCACGGCGCACGCGCCGATCACGTCCGCGCGCGCGTCCATCTCGCCCTGCGTCGACAGTTCACCATGTCATTTTCATATTTTTGGGTGAATTAAATTCTGAGGTTTTATTTTGCACTTTAGAGACAGGTGGATAAACCTTCGACGTTTAAGAATATTATGTTATTCATTTCCTGAATTTGAATCCACTTTAACAAACATCATACACTTTTGATACACAAAGTTCCAAAAATTTAGAGCATTTTCTTTTTTATTTATTAATTATATTTTGCATTCCGACAGTGAGACAGTTAATTAGTTATAGTTATTTAAAAAAGGCATTCGCTGCGTTCGTACATTCAACGATTCCTTTAGAGGTTGATTGATCAGATGACATACCTTGTGCTCCTGGTGCCTCTCGAGCAGAGCCTCGGCCCCGGGCACGTCCTTGGCGAGGTCGTCGGCGGCGATGAGCGCCCGCATGTCTGCGAGCCAGGAGAGCAGGTCGCGGTAGTCGGCCAGGAAGCGGTGCAGCGCGAGCGCGGCCTCGAGGCGCTGCCGGCGGTGCGCGGCGCGCTGCACCAGGCGCTGCCAGGCCGCGTGCGCCTCGTCGCGCTTGGCGCTGATGGCGTCGGCGTGCGCGCCGTGGATGGCCCCCAGGCGGACGGCCTCTCCCTCCAGCACCGACACCTTGTCCTCTAACGCGGCCAGATCGCGCTCTACTCCTTCGTGCTTGCGCTGCAACAGTCACGCCATCATTAGAAATTATAGGATAGTAGCCAATAACAAATACTGTATGCGCTGCTGAATGTGGCGTACACAACTTTTATATAGGAAGAAATCACTGATAGTCAAAGAATATCCGTTTGTTATATACTTCGCTAACAAGTAACTAATTCTATCTATGTATGTTGATGTATTGAGTACTGCTGTATATGAGTGCTGAACGTGTACTGGCGCTTTATACTACGGTTTGAGTAAAGCGATGTAAAAGTGATGTAAATGCGCGCCTGCCCTGTACGATACATGACTCGTACAAATACAATTAAGACAAAAGAAGCTATGGTACACCTCATTCTACACGTTGCACCCACTCATTAACTGTACATTAGAATCACTTCTGTCAATGACAGTCAGTGAGTTGCATTACTTTATTACGAACGCTACGTGGATATCCCGGGGTGTACCTGTAGCGTCTGCACGGTGGCCAGGTCGCGCCCGTAGTCATCGGATCCGAGCACGGCATCCTTCTCCGAGATCCAGGCGATGGTCTCGTCGGCGTCGCGATTGAAGCGCTGGATCTCGTGGGCTCCGAACAAACGTTCTTGACGCATGAGCGCCATCTGACGCAGGCGCTGCCAGGCTTCGTTCAACTCCTGATATAAAAAAAAAATCCGTACCATTTAAAAAATATTCTATGTATAATTGTGTTTGTTTTAATTTACACTTAATATTATTAACATAGCAATAAATGATAAGTTATTTAAAAAAAAGAACATAAAACTATGTACTTACGTCCTTTCTCTTAACGATAGTTTCCCTTTCAGGGTGTCCTTCGAGTACGAGTCTCTCGGCGAGCTGGTTGACTTCAGTGACTCGATACTCCTGGGCGGCCATGTCCTTCTGGAACTCGTCGAACTTGCGCTGAAGCACCTCAACATGCTCCAGGTCAGAACCGAATTCATCCGCGCACACAAATGTTTCCTGTTCAAACAAAGCTTCATGAGTCAAAAAAAAAATAACAGCACCACTATTATTGATCGTCAGTGGCAGCAAAACGCCTAAGTTTTTTTTAAATATATTTTATTTCACCTTGTCATGAATCCAGAACATGACTTCATCGCAGTGCCTCAGAAACTGCACCAGTACAAGCGCCTGCTGCAGCTTCATGCCCTTCTCGGCGAGGCGGGACAGCAGCAGTTCCCAGAGACGGTGCAGTTCGTCCAAGCGCCGACGGATGGTCTCCGAAGCGAAGTGTCCCGCAGCTATCATCTCTGACCCGGTGTTGTCCAAAACTACGATAGCATTGGAGTGCGCAGCTACCTCCGCTTCGAATGCTTGATGTTTCTGGATTTTCGCCTGAGTGAATTGAAAATACACATATAGTTGTGACTACTGATAAATAAATTGGTGATTTGTGCCCCTGAAAATTTATTCCAGTTACTTTTTTATAACATAGATGGCTGAATCGTATATTCTAATAGCTTTAGAACCATAATGGTTTTGCAACGCAAATTGACAAGGTAGTAGTAACATTCAATGCTGATTAGCAGGGCCGCGCCGACCCCCTGCAACACCTGTGTGCGAAACCCAGGAAGCGCCTCCTATTTTTACGAATCTTCATGCTTCAATGTATTTTTTTTAATTATTTGTTAATTTTGACTAATCTTTTGACGTAAATTTTGGGATGCTTTTACTTTAAATGTATTATATGTTTTGTTATTTACAAGTTATATGTTGTGCCTATTGTACCTTCTTACTTATCGTTACTACACTACAAAGAATTTGTTTGTTGTGTAAGTGTAACGTAAATAATTTCGGTGGTGGCGCCCTTATTGTCTTGGCGCTTGTGTGCACCGCACACTTCACACGTAGGGGCGGCGCGGCCCTTCTGATTGGTGATCACCGTACACTGGTAAAATATTCAAAGAATGCTGCTCTCTGTTCGCCAATCTTGAAGATCTTACTTTTTTCTTCCCTTTTAACTATGTAAACGTAACTTTTTCTTGTATTCTGGAGAACCTATACATACCTGAAGGTTGGTGGGATCTTTGTAGCTCTCATCGCTGGCGGCCTGCAGCTTCTCCTGAATCCACGACTCGAGTTCATCAGCATCACGCTTGAAGTACTGGAAGCGACGGGAGTCCTCGAGTTTTTCACGTTTGGCACGGGCTTCCTGCTTAAACTCTTCATAGCGGTTCAAAACCTAGGAGTTAACAATATATTTTTTTTTAGTCAACAAGAATAAAAATCGTCACTAATATCTTGTAATCTTACAATTAACTGCTCAAGACACCATTGACAAGTATATTACTTATAAACTCCCATATGACCATACCATAAAGAGACTATAAGACAACGAAAATCACAAATGATTGACTATTTCCATCCACTATTTAATCTTGTGACTGATGACGAAACTTTAAAACTTAAATCTGAATGATATCAGTTTTATTATGAGTGAATTTTGAATCTCGAGAGATTTTCTCTGAGCTCATATTATCTCAATGTCAACATCAAAATTTTCTAAAAAGCTTAAATAAATTTTCATAGCCATTGGCAGCGTCTTCACTGTGATCTGTTGGTGTATATGAGCAAATTTGGTTAACTTGCCTTATATTCTGAGAACGTAACCCGTGTTACGAAGCCTCATAATAATGACATAGGTACAAAAATAAAATCCAAACAATGAAATGTCATTTTTTTTAAAAAAATCATTCTGTATCACTACTTTCTGAACAAGTGTGATATATTTAAATGAATACTGCAAACACACCTCCTCACGACGCTCCTGAATGTCCTCTGCTGTTTCGAGGATCTTCACCTCTTTCGGTGGTGGGATCTGCTCCATGATGGATACGTCGATTCAACTACCATAAAACAAATATTTTGTACTAAAAATGAATACATCAGTTAGAAGGAAGTGAGTTAATAAAGAAAAATGTCGATAAAATATAAAACGAATTTATTTATTCATAGAACTAGGAAAAAATTTTGGTGGTTGAGTGATCGAAGCAAGTGTTTTGGTTATTTATATAATTCTCGGGTGTTTTATTGGGTTCCATTCCTTGTTGATTAACTAATTATTAGTTTTGTGTTTATATAAGTGTGTTGTCTTATTTGTAAGTATTATAATATAGTAGTTTAGTGTAAATAGTGTAATTATGAACGGCGTCGACCCCCCCGATCCCGGGGAGGTTATATCCTTGACCCATCTAACTCTCCAATCCCAATGGACACGGAGTCACTACATCCTTCAAGAAAAAGACAAACTCCCCCAAATTCTGATTATTCTTTACCTCAAAAAAAAAATACAGTCGCGCAAGTTATCGGATCTGTTCAGTCTGTATACACTCTACCAGAGTTTGAGGGCAACAGAAAACGGTATTTGGATCAGGATGTTGCTCCTTTTTTAATCCACGTAAGTAAAGATTGTGAGATTTCGTCTAGTTCTTCGCTTCGCCCAATTAAGTTCGGTCACTTTTTACATCACAACAATATCAAGGACGTTGCTAAAGATGGTGTTAAACGTATCGGCCGAAACCGAGTCTCAGTCCAATTTAAAACTGCTGTTGCCGCAAATTCCTTCCTAGATCACCCAGGTCTTGCCGCAGCCAAATACAATGCCGTTATACCTTCTTATAATGTGACTCGCATGGGTATTGTAAGAGGCGTTCCCGTAGAGTGGACCTTAGAAGAATTAGTTTCTTCCATTGAAGTTCCAGATGGTTTTGGACGTGTCATCAGAGCCCGACGACTCAATAAAAAATCAATTGAAAACAACACTCCTATTTGGACTCCTACTCCGACAGTTGTCCTTACATTTATTGGCCAAAAGCTTCCTGATAGGGTTTACTGCTTTTTCAATTCCCTCCCAGTTCAGACATATATTTTACCAACTATTCAATGTAATAATTGCTGCAGATTTGGACATGTTGCTACGCAATGCCGGTCAAATGCGCGTTGTTTTATCTGTGCGAAATCTCACTCTGGCATTGAATGTAATAGTTTATCTCCGATACCTACCTGTTTGTTTTGCTCTGGTAACCATAAAGCCATAGATACATCTTGCCCTGAATATTCTAGACAGAAATCTATCAAACTGGTGATGTCACAAGAGAACATTTCATACAACGAAGCAGCAATCAGGTTCCCACAAGTTAGAAGATCCTTTGCAGACATTTCTCGTACGCCTCCCCCCCTTTTTCCCACTCAATCTTCCCAAACCCTAACCCAACCTTCTCCACACACCCAAGCCATATCCAATTCAGTCTCGTACCGTCGCACTTACTGTACACAAAAATCCCCTCCAGCTCCGGCATCCAGTCCAGGTTATGATAGGCAAGCTCATCAAGCAATCGTTATTACTCCCCCTTCTAGTCTCCCTAATGGGAGTGCCTATCCTTCAGATGATGTATCTCCCAATGACAATCTCCTGGAACTCTTACTGTCTACAATTTTGAATATATTTTCCCGTTTTGGGGACTTTGAACTACCGAACAATGTCATGTCTAAACTTACTGAGCTTAATAAAATTATTAAAAATGCCCAAATTCCTACAATGGAATTGTCACAGCATTCGTCACAAGAAGAATGATATCATCACTCTTATTAACAAATACAAACCTTCTATCTTTGCTGTCCAGGAGACATGGCTTAAGCCTGGATCCAACTTTAGGATCCCGGGTTTCTCATGTCTCCGGGACGATAGATCAGATGGTTATGCTGGCTCTGCTATTTTAGTATGCAGAAATGTGATATTTAAACAACTCTCCCTTCCTTCCCACAGTAATAGCATTTTTGCTGTTGCTGTTAGAGCTAATAATATTTCTTTCCTCTCCATCTACATCCCTGAACCTAACTTAGCTATTCTCTTTGAATTAAAAACTATTATTACAAGTCTTCCTCCACCTATCCTTATTCTTGGTGATTTTAATATTCACCATACATCTTGGGGTTGTTATTACTGTGATTCTATTTCTTTTCCTTTTCTTGATCTCTGTGATGAACTAGATTTGTGTTTACTGAATGACGGGTCCCCTACTCGCAGAGTTCCTCCATCTCAGAATCCAAAGACTGCTGTGGACCTTTCCTTAACTTCTCCTTCCTTGGCTTCTAGCCTCTCCTGGTCTGTCCTTTCTTCCACTCACGGTAGTGATCACTTTACTATCATTCTGTCAATTCCTGATTCCCTTCATTCTATTCCTACTGCTTCCCTTCCACCTCTCTTAAAATTTAATATTCACAGAGCTGATTGGTCTCAATTCAGATCTCATTTAGATCAAGAGATAATGAATATTCCTTTGATTAACCCTGTCAATGTCCTTTCTTCTTACCTAATTTTCAGAAACGCTCTTCTTTCTTCTGCTGCTAATTCTATACCTCTCAAAAACACTGTTAGATGTAAAATCCCTTCTCCTCCGTGGTGGGATTCGGAGTGCACTCAAGCTTGCCAGAGCAGATCAGAGGCAGAGAATGCTTATTCGGTTGCGATGAGCTCGGAAAATTTCATCTCTTACCAGAGAATTGCTGCCAAGACTGTAAGGCTTTTATCAGAAAAGAAAAGATTTGGTTGGTTGCGTTTTTGCGAGGAGCTTTCTCCTATTACTCCCCCTTCTAAAGTCTGGAAGAATATGAGACGATATCGCTGCTCTGTTCCTGCTCTTGTCATCTCATCTAACGATCCTTCTGACTGGATTGAACATTTTTCTTGTAGGTTAGCTCCTCCCTCTGTACCTTGCTTGGAAGAAACCTTTCCCTCCGCTTTTTCCTCTAATTCTACTGATGATTTTGAGTCTCCTTTTTCTTGGGAGGAACTTTCAGCTGTCTTGGAGGGTTTAAGTGATTCATCCCCAGGAATTGACGGGATTCCATACTCTTTTATTTCCAAAAGCAGTAACTCTGTAAAACGGGTATTCCTTTCCATTCTTAATAATATCTTTTTATCTGGAACTCCACCTGACGAATGGAGGACTCAGATTATCATCCCTATTTTAAAACCTGGAAAGCCCAGCTCTGACCCTTCTAGCTATCGGCCAATCGCTTTGTCCTGTACAATGGCTAAGATATTGGAACATTTAATCAAGAATCGTTTGGAATGGATTGTGGAAAATAGAAACATATTAGCTAAATCTCAGTTTGGATTCCGAAAAGGTTTTAGTACTATGGATAGTTTAAGCATATTTCTAACAGACGTTCGTATTTCCTTCTCTAAAAATGAGTCTTTAGTAGGTGTTTTTCTGGACATATCATCTGCGTATGACAATGTTCTTCTTCCAGTGCTCAGGCAGAAAATGCTCCAGCTGAGTATTCCTGTGAAGATTGTAAACATAATTTTTAATCTCCTGTCTCCTAGATTCGTATATATTCGTGCTCCAAATTATTCTTCCTCTCCCAGACAGCTGTGGAAGGGGCTCCCCCAAGGGTCAGTCCTCAGCCCGTTACTTTACAGTATTTATACGTACGATTTAGAGCTTTCGGTTAATTCCTTTTGTCAAGTTCTACAATATGCTGATGATCTCGCACTCTATGTTTCTTCTAAGAATATTGATGAGGCCTCTTCTCTCCTAAATTCAGGTATAGGCTATCTCCAAGACTGGCTCTCAGACCACGGTCTGTCCCTATCTATTCCTAAAAGCAAAGTGGTTGTTTTCTCTCGGTCCAGATCTTGTCCTAACGTTTCAATATCTTATGATCAACATAATTTTTCGGTTGTAGACAATGTGAAATTTCTTGGTGTTGTATTAGATTCTAGATTAACTGGTGTCCATCATATTAATCATATTGTTAAAAAATGTGAAAAAAATATTAACATTTTGCGTTCCTTATCTGGTGTCTGGTGGGGATGTCACCCCTATACTCAAAAACTTATGTATAACGCCTTAGTACGTAGTCACTTAGACTATGGCACTTTCCTTCTGGAACCTTGTAACAAATCTGCTATGAGTTCCCTTGACAAACTTCAATCTAAATGTCTGAGATTAATCTGTGGAGCTATGAAATCGTCACCTATTAATGCTCTTCAGGTAGAATGCGGCGATGCTCCCTTATTCCTTAGAAGACAATACTTATCTGACCGGTTCCTTTCTAAAGTCATTCAATCCCCTTATCATCCTCTTATCTCTAAACTTCATATCCTTTCTGATTTTATCTCTTCTAATAAATATTGGTACCACAAGGATTATCCCTGCCTTTTCAATAGTTTTGTCAGCTATCTCCGCCTTCCTTGTCCTGTATTTCAGTATCAAAAATTTCCTCTTTTCGACATCTCTTTTAAGGCTCTTATCTTTCAGCCTCAAGTTCTTTTAGATCTCGGCATAGAAAAAAAATGTAATTCTGCAAATTCCCAGTTAAATAGATACATTGCCAAGCATTGGCCCGATTGGCTCATCATTTACACTGATGCTTCTAAGTTGTCAGACCAGGGTTGTGTTGGCTCCGCTGTCTGGATTCCCAAATACAATATGATTCTCAATTTTAAATGCCCCCCTCAAGCTTCAGTCTTCTCTGGTGAGTCCATAGCTATTCTGGAAGCACTATCATTCATTGAGTCCCATAAACTAAATAAATCTGTTATTCTTACTGATTCTAAGAGTTGTTTACAGGCTATCGTTGCTAACCAATTTAAATCTAAATCTAAATTTCCTTACATACTTAAAATTAAAAATTTACTTTTCAGCTGCCATTCTAAAAACATTGAAGTTGTCCTTGCTTGGTTGCCTGGCCACAGTGGCATTTTAGGTAATGAAACTGCAGATCTTTGTGCCAAAGATGCCACAACAACTGGCTGTATGGATCATTACAGAATTTATTCTAATGATTTAATCCCAATAGCTAAACAACGATTGCTTTCTTCTTGGAATTCTTGCTGGCAAAAGACTAGTTTTTATAAAGGTAAACACTACGCTGATATTCAAGGCTTTATTCCTCCCCGACCTTGGTTCTGCAACTTCAAAGATTTACATAAACGCGTTACAAGTACGATCTGTAGATTAAGGCTAGGCCATACGTGTACCCCCGTCCACCTGGCTAAACTTCATATCAGGGATAGTTCTATTTGCGAATGTGGTCTTGACGAAGGCTCTCCAAATCACATGTTTTTCAGTTGTCCTCGTCTATCTTCCTCCCTCTATGATCTCCTTCCTCCTGATATTCCTCGCCCCATTGATCTCAAATCTCTTCTTTCCCTTGTCAACTCTCCTTTCGTTTATATTCTTAGTTCATTCATTAACCAAAATAACATTAAGCTGTAGTTTGTCTGTCTTTTATCGAACTAACCCCTGTATATATATTGTGTGCGTCTTATTTGTTTTAGGTAAATCAACAGAGATCCTGTCATCAAACATTCTTAGCTACTCACTTAATTCTTAGTGAATATCTGTGACCTTGCTCGTTCACGAAGCCCGCTATAGAAAGCAGAGTATTATATACACTTGACATTGGCGAAATCTAAAAGGAAACGCCATAAACCTAAGAGATAGAATAGATATTTATTCATAATATGTATTTATATCGCACCCTTAAAATATAAATGACACTATACGAAAATGTTCATTTTACAGTATGGCCGTTTTAAGTTTTTTTTAATATTGTATGGGTGATATGGAACATAAAAAATGTAATTATAGCTTCGTGATCGGCTTAAAATAACAGTTTAACTAACGCTGTTTCAGAATCCAGTGGCATACCATAAAATTATTGATTAATTATCAATGGAGAAGCATTTAAAAAAAAAGTTTTGTATAGTGTCGGTTATAGTTTGATAGTTATTCAATAATTTTTGCTTAATGACCTCTAAGTCGTTATTTTACCTACATTGTACTGATAAAAAAGAGACAAATAAAACAATATAATTACTGAAATATTAAAGAATACTATTTATTTGACACACGCTCACAGTTTTAGGTCAAAACTACCGCAAATAATCATAATAACAAATCTGTCTAAATCTAGACAAAGGTATTGTCAAAAAAACTGAAACTTAGGATTTGTGTTTGAATAAAATTCGTAATTTTATCATAATTAACATTATATTAAAATCTTGTTCTTACTTACTAATCAATACAAATTAATAGAGGTATTCCAAATTAAATACCAAGGTTAAAAGTCTTTCAAAGTAGGAACTGTAAAAGTTACGTATAAATAAGCATATCAAAGGCTTAATCACAAGAGTCAGCAAAAATATTATTTATGATAACTTACAGTAGGTACTTAACTTAAAAATATTGTTTTTCACAAAAAACCGTAAGTAATTATAAAAAATATTGTATCAACATTATGTAGGTACATCCTATAAAATGTTGTAAAACTAAATTTAAAACTGAATTATGTAAGAACCTGTCGTCTCTTAGCAATTCGGTCTTTAAGCATCAAGTTCTAGAACCGAGAAAAATATTAATAAAGTAACAGTAACTTAAAAAAAATTTCGCACAAAAATCCGTAAAATAGATCACAAAAAAAACCTATCAAAAACCTCTTCTTACAAATAATAATTAATCAACTACATTTTTAAAGGGTGGACACTACCCACCTAGTTCAAAACTCTGTCAAAGTAGGAATTGTAAAAGTTGGGTATCAAACCAGCATCTAGAAGGCTTTTCACGTCACTCTTCTTTCTTTCGGATAAATCTAACTTTTGGTTATACAGATGTTGCAATTCTTCAGTCCTCTGGTTCCTTGCACTGGCTCTTTTAGATCCCAGGTTAAGTTCTTTGAAATCATCAACGTAGGATGTTTTGTAACAAAATTTTACCTTATCATCTTCAACTTTCACCACTTTGATGACTTTTATATCAGACACCTTTACAAGTTCACTTTCAACGCTTTTGTTCAGTCTAGGAACGGGCAGTTGTTTGATGTCAATGAAATAGTTATAAGCCGTTTCGTTTACTTTGAATGGTGTGCCATGTTTTTTTGCACTTCTGATGTCGGTTACGTACTGGGAAGGCACATAAATGAGTCCAGATTTAAGTATTCTTTTTATATGTTGCTCAATCGTTGAATGTGCTGCATCTCCTTCGTTCTGTGTGTGTCCACGGATTTAAAACTTGTGTGTTATAGATGTTACTTTCCAGTTAAGTGCACATCATCGGTATGTACATCTATGCAAGATGTACATACCGATGATGAATTGATTTTTCTGCTGGCCGCAGCAGTTATCTGAGTAGAAAATAAATCTATGTTTTTGTCAGCTAAAGAAGATTTCTTTGCAAGTATTTTAAGACACAACTGCCTATTTGCTCTTGCATTTGCTCCACGGTTACCTTGCGATTCGTCCCAGAAAAAAACATTCAGTATTATGTCTTGCAAGCTCAGAGATCGTAAAATTCAAACAATTTATCTTTGACTTGTAGAAGACAGAAAACAAAATTCTAATTAAAGTTATTAAATAACTGACGTTAAACTCAAACTGCCACTTATGCACTTACTCACTGTAAATATTCGAAAGTATATTTATTTAATAAGTGACACTTAACGAAATGTGCCAGTTTTTTACTCATCTTGATAAGGGATTCCTCCGGTGACTTGTCGCGATCTGGCATAGTGCCGGTTTATTAATTACCGACCGTGCAAGTTGTTACAAATTCATAAGTGACACTAGCAGCATCTAGCGAAAATTAAGCACATTAGAGCTACAGGGGTCTTTGCATTAGGCGCGTTTCGTCTTACGCACTTTGACACTATACTTAACTAAAAAATAGCATTTTTTGTATAGTGCCATTTATGTTTTAAGGGTGCGATATGTATTACAACGTCGCATAGAAAATCTTCAACAGTAAGTATATATACATAGATAAATAATGCATTTTAAGAATTTTGTCACGTATGTCGAGCAACAACTATGCGCATTTCATAACTGCATGAGCAACGTTTCACGAGAAATCGTTAGTACCGAATCAATACATTCCACTTGTAGGATCGATATCACTTGATCGATTTGCTTCACGAAGATTTCCATATGATACATGTATTATTTATAAGTTACATGTATCATATAAGTTTTGATAAAATACATGTTTAACGATCTTAAAGATTAATGATAAAAATAAAAATTAACTTTCTATCTCAATTAATTTAATTTACGTGACGCCAAAGTACAAAGTTAACATACATAATGAATGAAATGTATGTACGTTTTTTTTTCAAACGGCGTCTATAGAATGAGCAGTGATTGATACCCGTCGCTCAGGGACATCAGCGATGCCAAGCACACAACCAAGTCGCTGTCTAATGTTGTTAGAAAATTAATATTAAACATATCTAAACGCACTCATAGCTGGTTTGTTCAATAACAAAATATTTAGATTTAAAATTACCTAAACATCAACGTGCTCGTTCGCCAGTGACCACGAAAATTGTACAGTATTCGAAATATCGGAAATAATGAATCAACAATAAAAAACGGCGAGATTAACCAGCCAAAATAGTTTAGAATTATGACTTCGACTCGTGAAAACCGATGCAAATATTATGTAACTATGAGCGAAAATAAACATGAACAATTAAAGGGCTATTATACCTCTAACATTTATAATATACAAACAGAGTTACGATTCTGTTAGGTAACACAAATTTTATTTGATAATTACTATCTTATCAACGAATGATAGCAAGAGCGGCGTAACTTTATGCAGTATGAATTACTGTTTCAGAAAAGACAGTTGATTTCCAGGGCTAGCGATATTCAAACGATTATCCCAAACTCTATCTTTACTAATGACCAAATATAGAAAAAAAAAACTTCCTTTAATCTACATGAATTTTAAGCCAAAGGTCGGGCTACACTTGACATCAGACGCGATTACGTCACACAGCCTTGTGACTCATAAACTATGTAATCTGTATTGTTAGCTTGATAATGAACGTGTTTCTCTGCATGCCTTTAAAGACTTGACTAATTCAGTATGACTGCTCACAGAACAGATAAATTACCAAATACTTCATACACATTCATAAGAATAAAAGCAATATTTCAACTGTTAACTTCAAGTTGTACACTTTGCTTTTTGTTGTTTTTTTGTTGCTTTGTGAATTTATAGAGCAGCTGATGCCGGTGGTTATGCTCGCTATAAAAAAGCGGAACTGATTCAGAAATAGAACAGAAGACATTAACATGGTCGGATATGTTGATATTATACAGGTCCACCTAATGTGATCACAAATAGGATACAATAATGACTATGCTAATGACTGTCGACAATTAACCATCTTAATTATATTAAATATGTGTAATTTAAATCAAATTAAATACTAATTGTGATATGTGAAGACTATGTCTACTGATTTTAGTTTTTTGACTCATGCACAGTGGACACTGTTGGACATAGGCTTCCCCCAAGGTTCGCCATAAAAGTCGGTCTTGCGCAGCCTGCATCCAGCGGATTCCCATGATTTTTAGTAGCTCGTCTGTGCTCCTCGTGGGGGACCTACCCACGCTGCGCTTTCCTGAGCGCGGTCGCCACTCAAGAACTTTTCGGCCCCGGCGGCCATTTGCTCTACGAGCAATGTTTCCTGCGTACTGCCAATTCAACCTTGCAATCCTTCGGGCTATGTCAGTTACCTTGGTTCTTCTGAATATCTCCCCATTCCTGATTCGATTTCGCAAGGAAACTCCAAGCATAGCCCTCTTCGTTGCTATTTGAGTGACTTTAAGCCTTCTGATACGGCACATTGTCAGCGACCACGTCTCACTGCCGTATGTCATCACTCGGAACACACACTGGTTATAGACATTCGTCTTCAGACACTGCGTTAATTAGGATGAGAAGATTTTACGCAGTTTCCCGAACGCTGCCCATTCTAGTCGGAATTGACGATTGATTTCTCGAAGTTGGACCTATTTATTACCTAGTTGGACAATTTGTCCCAGGCTTCGAGCGTAAAGCATCCGACCTTTACTGGACTGGGCACTACATGGACATTCGACATAATTTTCGTTTTATCCATGTTCATACCAAGGTCTACTCTCACAGAGCCCTATGAGGTCATTGAGCGTTTTACTGAAATCCTCCAAGTTCTCGGCCATAATCACGTGTCGTCGGCAAATCGAAGGTGAACTAATTAATCGCGGTTGATGTTAATGCTAAGCATTCCCTTTCCAATCCAAAACTTTGAAAATATCCTCCAATGCACAGGTGAACAGTTTCAGAGAAATAACATCTCACTCCAGAAACATGGGTTCCGAAGCCTGGTCCTGTAATTAGACTGACATAGTGGCGTTTTCGTACAAACACTTCAAGACCTTTAATGTACCAGTGATCAAATTGGGACCTTTATCTCTATCTTATATTAATCTATATAATCTTTTGACTATCACACTTCTTACAACCAGAGTAGATTGTATGCATTCTATCTCGAACTCCTGTGTTCATCCATAGTTCATTTTCAGTAATTTTTTGGCCATGTACCACCTGGCTCTGGAATAAACTCCCATCCATGATACTTCCTGAGCACTATAAGATCTTCCGAATAGATAAGGTTTGAAGTAATAGCTTGGCTTTGCTTCTGGCATTGCTGACATCCATCGCTGACGATCACTACTTACTATCAATCAGGGTGGTCATATACTTTTCTTCCAATGGTGTCAATAAGTAAATGTATTAGAGTCCTAAAAATGTTTCATTTGCATGACGCTCTATTATACCATACAAACAAACTAATTCATAGCCTCTCCAGTCTCCACTGTTAAATGAATTATCGACATGGCCTAGGCCCTTTTCTGCATCACGCTCGCGTACTGCCCCGCTTTCGCGGAGCAGCGCCGCGTCCTCGTTGCAAAAATAGGACCGGACTTGTCGCTTCCGACCGTCGTGGCTGCGATGCTCGGCAGCGATGAGTCCTGGCAGGCGATGCTCGACTTCTGCGTGTCCACCATCTCGCAGAAGGAGGCGGCGGAACGGGAGAGGGAGAACTCTTCCTCCCTCTCGGCGCCGTGCCGCCGCCGTCGAGCCGGGGGTCGGAGGAGCGCGTTTGTCCAGCTCCGGCCCCTATGAGGAGGCAGTCTCCTCCCGGTGATGGTCACGGGGCGACCTAAGGGGGTTGAGACTGCGCCGCACGCTACCGTCACTCTAGCGCGCTGGCACCAGGAGGACGGGACGACGCGTCGGCGACTGCGGATTGCGATGCGGTCCGCATTTTCGTCGTCTCTGTCGTCCCTGAACATACTGTGGAAGAGCAACCCGGTCGGCGGTGTATCGCGTTCCGACCCGGCAGGCTGGTTCTGGCCCAGCGGGGTATCCCGGAACACCAGCGGCATCGCCCGGGCGGCCTGGTAAGGCCGCCGTACCGCGGAGACTGACGTCGTTGGTCGTTGACTATCGCCTCGACGACCCGTCGGTCGGGCGTCCTCGGGGTGGCGCCGCGTGTCTGGTTGTAGTGTTGACCGCGGGAACCCCCCTACTCTGACCGGGTTTTGACCCCGGACGGAGATCGGACGCCGGGTGTAAGAGTGCAGGGGAGTCGTTTAGTGGGTGGGCCCTAAATTCCTTAGGCCCGCGGTCTGCTCTCAACACCTGCAGATCGTTGAGTCTCACATACCCCGCGCGCCCCCTAGGCGCGGGGACCTCGTAGGAGGTTCGGCCCTCGGCCCGAAAAAAAAAAAAGGCCCTTTTCTGCATGAAGTCAAACCTAAGTACCTGATATTTATATAATGATTCTATACAGATAATAAAGTATTAAGAGTTAATGTATGAAATTGCTGATTTGTACTGAAAAAATTAAATTCACTTTTTTTTTCATTTAACATATTTATTTAATCAAAATATCTACCATTATTATCTATACATTGCTGCCATCCAATATAACCTGATAGAACTCTGGTGATCTAGATTCTGATCTGATCAGCGTCAATTTGAAGTACCTATTACAATAAAGCGGCAATTTCATACTTTAACCCCTATTACTACTAAACAGATGTTATTCAAAGAAGAAAATATCATAAGATCAAGATTTTTACAAATCATACTTACTAGATGTTGTAATGACCTACTTATCGTCACAGTTGATTGCTTAGCTAGAGTAAATCAATACTGTAATTTAGTCAACCATAACCATAGAAATAAAGGAATATTGGATTGAATTTACGATAACCATAATCAAAAAATGCAATGGCTGACCCCAGGTCAAAGGCTGCAACAGTTCCCAAAAGCAAAGCTTACCAATAAAAAGGTAATGGTAACTGTTTGGTGGTCTCACCATGGTGTTATTCACTATAGCTTTCTTCGATCTGGTCAAGTATACACGGCAGATGTCTACTGTGCCGAACATCATACATTATATTATTATGTCTTGTCTCATATTTATAATATTGAATACTTTAGTTTTCTTTTTTCCTTTGATATTAACCCCTTACATTAGAAACCTATTATTTCAGAATAAGCAATTATGTGTTTCCAATAAAAGAAAAATAAACATTAATTACAAATACACAAAAGTGTCATTGTCTATTATCAGTGTCCTAAATGTAAGGAGACCCAGTGTCCTGATATTAAGTGATAAGATATTATGTCTAAAATGAAATCCTATAGGGAGGTACCAATTGTTTTAAGGACATATTCACACGTAAAAGGAATGGATGTTTTTTCCAATTTATAAGTCTTATTACATTCTTTAAAATAAGTAAAATTTACAAACAAAGCTCAGCAAACATTAAGTGACAACAGAGCTAAGATTGAGTCTTCTTATTAACTTTAACAGCTTGGTGGCAAGACAGCAAAATTTTTGCTTCAGGTAGGTCATTGCTCATATGGGTCATTGCTGTGGGGGGACTTCCATAAAAGTCAATTAATATTTACATTTATTGCATACTTTAAATCTTGTATGGTTTTTTTTTATTATTCGAATAATTTGTTTTTGTCTTAATTTTGTTTATTTCCGTTTTATTTGTGGAAAAATTAACCAAAAATTTTTCTAATAGAAAAACTAGGATTGTACAGAAAATATTTCAGGAGCATATTATTACAAATATATTTTTTATGCAGAAATGAATCAAGTAACGTACCGAAACAGTTTGTTTTGTAACAGAAGTCAAGAGCTTCTTAAATGTCCAGCTCTGCCCAATCAAGGCGAAAACAGAACTGCAGCCGGCTACGCAATCAATATTACATTGCAGTATTACACATGTGTACAATAGAGTGTAGAAAGTACTCCGCAATACTGTAATAAGGAGCGGCTACTGACGTCCTACTTCCACACGCCCCTCCGGCGATACGATTTTATCGACCGACTTCCTTCCTAAGTTTAATGACGTAATGCTCCAAAATAAACCAATGACAACAGTTAGTACAACTTTTACAAGTCTCGCCAGAAAATAAATGTTTAACGAAGATAGTAAGGAAATCAAATATGATGCTGCTCTTCCACAAATTCTGTTATCGTTTCCATTTGGACATTTTGGTATTCGCCGACACTTGGGTGTGTCATCGATAATTGAAAAGGAAATTGAGTTTTGGAGCTTTAATCCGAAATAAAATTCTTGATCTGAGAGTCAAAGTACTAACTTACCTGTGTAGCAGTAATCGGTCACAAATAACACAAGAATTCTAGCACTTTTCACAAATTTTCATGGAAAATCGTTCGTTCGATTAAATCAGGTTTAGAATACACCATAGATTATACACTTACACAATTACACACACAGATTAGGCTTGTTGAAAAAATATCGATACATCGAAATATCGATATTATTTTTTCAATGTATCGATTTTTTTATTTTTTCCCTACCTAAGCTGGTAGCCTGGAGCGGCTATTCCAGCGTAACTGTAACTAGTAGGTGAGCTCACGGGGCTCAAACCTGACGACGATGCTTACACAAACCCTAGCAAGAGTCGTGCTTCGCAGTATCTACCACCGGATCGGAATCGCGACCTACTGAGAAGATCCGGCGAGAAACTCAGTGGGCTGTGTCTGAGAGTTAATTTACTCGTCGAGCCCTTCGTCGCAAGCGACGGGTTCGACGAGAACGGTGACCGGTGCTTCAAGTACCTAGAAGCACCGTTAGTGGATTAGAAGGATAATGTATCGATAATTTTGAGCGATATTTTATACTTCGATACATAGATGTATCGATATAAAATTCCAAGTATCGAAAAGGTATGAAAATCGATTTTTTAAAATTTTTTTTTTTTTTTTTTCCTACCTAAGCTGATAGCCTTGAGAGGCTATGTCAGCGTAACCCTAACTTTAGTAGGTGAGCTCACGGGGCTCAACCTGACGATGTTGCTAACACGAACCCTAGCAAGAGCCGTGCTTCGCAGAATCTACCACCGGATCGGAAACGCGACCCACTGAGAAGATCCGGCGAGAAACTCAGTGGGCTGAGTCTGAGAGTTAATTTACTCGTCGAGCCCTTCGTCGCAAGCGACGGGTTCGACGAGAACGGTGACCGATGCTTGAAGTACCTAGAAGCACCGTTAGTGGATCGGGAGGATCCGAGATGACGTGTTTTGGGCGACGTCGACTGCTTTCCATTCGGTCCGCAGGATCGGGAATGTAGTTATCGGCGGCCACGATGAGAGGGTTCTCGTGTCGTGCCGCTTTATCGAAGTGGCGCATGGACGCCGACTGCAGATACTTACTGATGGACTCTAAGTCCAGGTCGTCATGGAGGTCGACGTTCCTGACGAACCACGGGGCTCCGACGGCTATCCTGCAAAAACGGGATTGAATGATTTGAAATGATTTTAAGTGTATGCGGGCCGCGTGAGCGAACACTACACTTGCATAGGTCATGACGGGGTTTTTTTTTTTTCAGACCAACAAACATTTATATCGACGCTTGAAAGGTAAACATGACTAAGCGACAACGCGTGAACCTTACAGTAGACTAATTTAAAGTTGTAATATCTGAAAAAAATTCCATTTTAACGAATCTAACTATAGGATTGAAATGATTTTATATAAAAAGATTTTATATAGATAGACCTAGAAATACATTTTTTTGCACATCGAATATATTTAAAGGTTATTGCCTATCATTTATGTATAAAGCAGTTATTGTCGCTTATATATAATGTCTATAATTTGATAAACAGGTAAAATTATCTGAATTAAAAAAAAAAGGTTTCTAGTTACAATTAAAATTTTCTAAGCCATCATTGAAAGATTTGGAGTAACATCCCATAAGGTCCCATAAAGTGATTCCATAGTTCACAACAAATCGAGTAAATGTATCTAAATACTATTCCATTTTTTATGCTTGTAGAAAGTGTAAAGAATTGAACTAAAATTACTGTGGTAAATCATGCAAAAGAGCGAGACGTTTATGAATAAAAATATATTGTAAGAAACAATAGGGATATATTTTTTTGTAACAAAATCACGCTATTATTATATTTTATACAATATGTGCCAATATTATATAAATAAACCATAACATATTGTAGTGTATTCCAATACAATACCAAAATCTAGTTAATGCCTCATCAGTCTTAAAAACAATAGAAAATTATTAAAACTTATAAAAGCTCTAGTTTTCAGAATAAATCAACAACAACAATAATAAATTGTATTCTGCTATTTAACATAACCAAACTTAACAACACTTACATTACTATTGTAATATAATCAGTCTCCAAACGCATACGATAGATATGCGGCATGGGATCTTGTTATTTTTTGTTATTCAATCACAATCTTCAATATCGTGCTCAGTTGCACGTGGAATGCTCAGAAAGAAACTCTTGTTTAAGACAATTAGGAATGACTGTCAGTGCAAAGTTTGAGCAAATCATCATATTTAGCTTTTGTAACTGAAACCAAGGTGACAGTGATAGCTTGATTTTAGGCTGAACTTCGACGTCAAAAGATGATGCTGAAGCATTCATAGATGTTTTGTATTTAATGCTTAGCATTCTTTGTTAAGATTTTATATGAAAGAATAAGGAGACTCTTTTTAATATCACAAATTATATTTTTATTCACACGACACAATCTTATTAAGTAGGTATATCTCAACACTCCTCCTAAATGATAGCATGGTTTACAGTTATTATTTAATACACAACTATATCTAACTTAACTAAACAAACAGTAAACTAACTAATTATGAATTAGCACAAAAACTTATTAATGCATTTATAAAACTTGTCTGTGCTCAAACTTTTAGTCATAACATCCGCTAAATTTTCATTGGTACAAATATGTTCTATGCTGATCACCTTATTGACAACCAAGTCTTTTATATAATGAAACCGTATATCAATGTGTTTTGTACGCTTAGAGTTCTCATAATTCTTGGCCATTGATATTGCACTTTTGTTGTCAACAAATAGCACGGCATTTACATCACAACCTAGGTGCTTACATATGCCTTTTAAATTAACAATTTCCTGTGCTAATGATGAGGCAGCTACGTACTCGCTTTCGGCAGACGATAAAGTTACGCATTGTTGCTTCTTTGAAAACCAAGCAATGGGGTTTTGCCCTTGTAGGATAATACCGCCGCTAACACTTTTTCTGTCGCTTTTATCTCCAGCCCAATCGGCATCAGAAAATCCGTATAAATTATTGTCATTTGTCTTCTTAAATAATAATCCTTTTTCTTTTGTTTCTTTCAAATAACGTACTACTCTTTTTCCAGCTTTCCATAATTCTTTGTTCGGTTTATCTAAAAATCTGCTCAGATATGACACTGCAAATGTTAAATCCGGTCTTGTTGTTACATTATTACATTGTTGTTACATTACATAAATTAGACTTCCTATTAGTTCTCGATACGGTACGTCCAAAACTTCTGTATTGTCCTTTATTTCTATATTGTAATTTCTTTCCATGGGAGTTTTAATTCCGTTACATTCATCCATTTTGAATTTAGTCAATATCTTTTCAATCATTTTAGTTTGTTTCAGTTCTAAAGTATCTTTGTTTCTTTTAACTTCCATTCCGAGAAAGTTCTTCATTTCGCCCATATATTTTGCGTTAAGCTCCTCCTTAAGTGCTTTAATAGTATCTTCCCCGTTTCCAATGATTAGGATATCGTCCACGTAAATCAGCATCCAGCAGTCTTCTTTGTAATACAAACAGTAATCATATTCTGATCTTTGGAATCCGTTAGCTTTCGCAAATTCGTCAAGTGTTTCATTCCAACATTTTGGTGATTCAATCAATCCATATAATGCTCTCTTTAGTTTCAATGCTGTATTATTATTTTTTATTTCTAATCCTTGGGGTATTTTAATAAATACATCAGACTTTAATTTTCCATTTAGGAATGCAGTGGGAATGTCTAGTTGAATAATCTTTAAATCATCTTGTACAGCTTTTGATAAGATCATTCTTATGGTAGAATGTCTAGCAACGGGTGCATAAACGCTGTCAAAAATATATTTTTTCTTTTGTTGGAAGCCTCTAGCTACCAGTCTTGCCTTTTTTGTTCCATCTTCTTTTTGTTTAAATATCCATTTTGTATCTATGAGCTTTCTTCCATCGGTTATTTCTTGTTCTTCCCACGTTTGTAGTCTTTGGAGTGCATCTAGTTCTTTATTGATTGCGTTTTTCCATTCTGGTTCTTTTATAGCTTCTTCGAAAGTTTCTGGTGCATTTGCACTCAGACATATAACATTATTAGTTTCATTTATGTTTTCTATATTCGTCTCGTAATCTTTAAGATAAGCAGGAGGATTTATCGTTCTTTTGGGTCTGATTATTGCTTCTTCAATTTGATCAGTGTTCATTTCTGCATCTTTAAATTCATCTTCCTGTTCTACAATATCTTCCTTTTCTTTATTGATTTCTTCTTCTTTGTCTTGAATATACCTTACTTGTTTCACTTCTTCGTTATTTTTGAATTTAATGTCGCTTTCATTAAATCTTACATCTCTGGAAATAACTATCTTATCTTCTTCTGGATCCCATAATCTGTAACCAACAGTTCCATAACCTACCATTCTTGTTTCTTTTGCTCTCTTGGCAAACTTGTCCGGTTTGGGTACTATAGTAGCCCAAGCTTTGGAACCAAATACTCTCAATCGCGATAGGTCATTTTTACCAAAAAATATTTCGCTGGGTGTCTTGAAGTTTATGGCCCATGATGGCGATCTGTTTAATTGGTAAGCTGCACATTGTATCGCTTCGCACCACAGATGTTTTGGTAAATTTGTTTCCGATAATAGAGTCCTCGTTTTGTCGCATAATGTGCGGTTCATTCGTTCTGATATGCCATTAAGTTGTGACGTGTACGGTAATGTGTATTCTAAACGAATACCTCTATTTATGCAAAAAAGTTTCAAACTGTTAGCAGTGTACTCTCCACCATTATCGCATCTAATTCTTTTTACTTTATTCCCCGTTTCGTTTTCAATTCTTAATACATATTTCATTAGTCGTTCTGTTGCTTCAGATTTGCTCTTCAAGGGATACACTACGCAAAAATGAGAGAAATCGTCAATAATTGTCATAAAATATTTTTCACCATTAGGTCCTTGATGTCTGATCGGTCCTGCTATGTCTGTGTGAAGCATCTCGGCTGTCATTTTCGTTCTAGGCTTTGGGATAGGCGTGAATGGGCTTCGGGTGGCTTTGCCCTCCATACAAGGACTACAAATTCTATTAGATACAGGTAAGTTTAGTATATTAAGGCTTTTCCTATTTAAGTGACCTAAACGTTTGTGCCATAGATCTGTCGCATCAGTAACATTACAAACTTCGGACTTACATAATTCGGCTTGTAGCTTATACAACTTTCCTTGCACGGTGCCGCATAAAAATGTCTTTTTATTAAATATTTTAACATTGTATTTATTAAAGTTTATGTTAAAACCTGCCTCGACAATCTTTTTTACTGATAACAAATTGTATGAAACATCTTTCACAATTAGAGCATCAATGTTAATCGTAGTATTTTGATATTTTACTTTAAGTTTACCTCTTTTACTAGTTGTAATACATTGGCCGTTAGCTACGATTATTTTGACATGTTTATCTAAGTACGTAATATCCGTCATATAATTTTCATATTTTTCATTTATTAAATGCTCCGTACAGCCTGAGTCTATAATTAGTTCTATGTTACCACATTCACCCACATTAGCAATAATATCGCTAGCAATGAAACCTATTTCTTTGTTGTCTCTGCCTGTTGCTGAAGTATGTTGATACGTTGTATGTCGTGAACTTGAATTTCCTCTAAATGAGCGTCCATGCGATCTTGGATAGCTCCGTCCTCGTGTCAATGACTGTCCTCTACTCGGCCCTTGTCCTCGTCCTGATCTTCGGCATTCGAATGATTTGTGTCCACGTTTTCCGCAGGAGTGGCACGTGATGAAGGCATTATTCTCATAACTTTCACTATTTCTGTTCATTTTTAACTTTGTCTCCATATCAAGTAGTCTTGCTTTAACAAATTCTAGGTTCAGTTGTTTTTCGGAAGCCATAGTCTCAATTGATGTAATTACTTGATCGTATATCTTTGGTAGAGAAGATAGTAGATAGCAAATTTGATCTTCTACATCGACGTTTACGTTGATTACCGCTAATTCGCTAAGAATTCCTTCAAATTTTAGGAAATATTGCTGTAAGTTGCTTTCATTTTCATAGCGCATTGTTATGAGTTTCGGTTTTAAATAAAATTTGTTACAGACTGTTTTTCGTTCAAATATGGCCTCTAATGACGTTAACATTTCTTTGGTCGTATTCGCATTTTTTACAATGTCAATATATTTGTCGCTCAGACATTGTACCAAAATTGATTTTGCTCGTGAGTCATCTTTATCCGTCGGTTTCTCTTTTAAAAATACATTGCTTAATTGCTTTTCTTCCAGCAGTAATTTCAGTCTAAATTCCCAATGACTAAAATTTGAATTTTCAGTCAAAATCGGCAGAAGAGACCCCGCAGTTGTCATCTTTATTTTTTATAATTTTCGCCGATATTATTTCTAGTGGATCGCAACCCAATATATTTTTATTTACTTACTGCACGCGATCTGCTACCATGTTAAGATTTTATATGGAAGAATAAGCAGACTCTTTTTAATATCATCAATTATATTTTTATTCACACGACACAATCTTATTAAGTAGAGAATGTATCCATGGTAACGAGTCAACATTACTAGTGCGGCGATACGCAGCTAGTTCTATATCTCAACATTCTTTCCTCCTGAAAATGCGATGGATCTTGCCTAGCTATTGAAAATACTGTAAACCATTGTGATGATGCGTAAACAGTGGTACTTTTTGATCGATTTTCTATTATGGCATGCACAGTATCGACATGTAAGTGTGTCCCGTCAATAGACAGTTTATTTGAATAATGTCGATATATTTACACTCCTGTAATGATGAATGCAAAATTGCTAATAATACCGTACGGTTACGGTTTTGGCCTGGACAACTGTCGCATTATTGAAGCAATCGCATAACATTTCTTCTAGCATCAACGGACTGAATATAGTTATGTAAAGTAGTTAACTATGTTCCTGGGATTTTTTTTAAATGAAATTTCATGAAATTTGATGTAACTTTATGAAATTTCATGATGCTTCTGAAATTTTATGAAATTTCGCAAAATTTTATGAAATTTCACAAAATTTTATGAAATTATACTATTGAAATTCTATAAAATTTCATAAAGTTTCATAAAATATCATAAAATGTCATTAGAAATAATGTCTATTGATTAGCACGAATATTCTCTGTCAAATCATACCGATATATCGATATTTTTTAATAAAAATATCAATATCGATATTGATATTTTCAAAAAATATCGATACGATATGTATCGACACTTTATTGCATTTCGGACATCCTTAACACAAATTACTTTAGCACTGTTTTTTTTAAGGGATTTTATGCTTATAACCTGGTAACTAGGACTTTTAGGTCAAGTCTTATTTTAATTTCAATGAAAACTTCTTTATATGAAAAATGATTTAATGAAATGAAACGAAACAAAATGAAACGAAACGAAGCGAAACGAGAGACGATGAAATATACTTTCAGTTAAATGGTAGTCATTTACTGAAACTTTTTCAGTGGACTTTTTGTAGGATCCTGAGAAATTCCGTTCAGCGGCTTTGTTTCATTTTCCCACATTTGTGTGCTTTCACAGTTACTATGCTGTTAATAAACCACCGTTATTACACAATTTAAACCCGAAGAAACACTAACTATTTGTCTATACAAAGTAAAACAAATCATACAACTACACTCCTCGCGTTCCCGCCAAAACGTCCAGCACTGGATTAGCACTACAGAAAACATTGATTAGCTTCATGCAAGTTGTACATTTTTTATTTTACCCAATGAACGAGTTACAGCTACAGGGTATATCTTTTTCCAGGAAACAATCTTATGGTTACAATATTTATAAATAAGTACCCAAATCAGCAACGTTGTTAAAAACAAGTTTACAAAATAAACAATCTGAACAAAAATCTGGTTATAAACCAACGCTTGAAGTTTGGAAGTACTATTTAATTAATAAAATTGAAGTCTCTTGGTGTATTTTTCCGGTTTTAAGCTGGGTGTGCATTAGTTTGCACATGCGGGAATATGGTTTCTTAATTGTTAGACAGAACAGCGGCTGTCAGCTCGGCAGCGTTGCATTTTAGTGGTCGTATGCTGGACTGCTGGATCTACCGTCGGAAACTAAAAATTACTCTATGGTAACACTAAGCATTTATTTATTTCTGTTTGACTCCATAGTCGCAGCCTATCGATCCCAAAACGATGATTACAATTATAATTATTTCGTCATTAACACTTATAAAACTTTGGTATATTTGGTAATTGGTAATAACCGTGGTAGTTTAATAACTGAATCTTCCGGGGAGGAACGATACTTTAATTTTAATACTAGTTAAATTTGCGTAATAACTATAGAACAGAGACAATATATATGAAATTTCAGTGCGGGAAACGGCATTCATGTTGTTATTTCTACGGCTGCAAACGCCACTTCAAAGCATTTGACCGAGAGCTCGTTCAGTCATCTAGGTAATAAAAAAACCTAGGCACGCTTAAAAAGCAGAAAATTAAATAACAATGGGTTGAATCAACTAAAACATCCTGTGAAAAGTTGATTGTAAAAAAAAGAATTCGAAACGCATTATTATAACCCTAATTAAATTGAACTCAAAATGTCCCAAGTAAAATTAATGGTTGGTTGAAGTATATCACAAATTCAACTTTTATTTACTTTGCTAATAAAAAAGGTGACAGTGCTTTTTTAAAACAAAATTTTCAAGCATAGCTTCGTGAGGAAAGCTTACTCCTTGTATCCCCTTTCGCTGGATGATTGGGGTTTATTTTATGGTTTGGTATTTCTACTCGATTTAAAATAAATTGATGTGAATTTGTAGAATAAGGTAACATTTCTTGTTGGTTTCTTTTTCCTCTTCTTAGTCGTTGGTACTCTTGGTTGGGTTGTAGTCTGGGTTGTAGTCATCAGTTCGGGTGGTGGTGCGCTTCACAAGACGTTGCCATTCCTCGCGTCCCGCGGCCTTTCTTGTACACTCGTTGACGGGACCTACCGCGCAGTCTTATACCCTAAATTGTACCTTGCACCACCAAGCACTTCACTCCCCTGAGTCGACACCCCGTCGTTAGACATGACCGAAGAAAGTGAAAATTCGACCCTGAACGATATTGTAGTAACATAATAATGAAAACTACGGAAATCACGCACAACAACAAAGAGTGAATTGCCAAAGTATTTGTACTCACGTTTTGATATTTATTGGTTCTGGTAAAAACTTAAGACACTAGGACGGTTGTGAGCTCATTCGTTAATTTTGTGAATTTTTAATACTGGTAGTTTTCCAATTACAGCACAAAAGCGCATTATGCGGCATAATGCTCAACTAAGCTTCAGCATAATTCGGCATTGTGCGACACTGAGTCGCATTATGCGCTCTTGTGCTGTAATTGGAAAACTACCACTTTGTAATAAGTTTTTTTTTCAAGTACTGAGTTGAGCTTGCACACGCATCCACGTAATTTTACTATCGATTCTAATCCAATCGATAACTTTTTACAAATCCCTAGTATTCCCTAGTCAACTGTCAAAAATAAATTGAAATTTGAAGGCTTGGTTGCTACATAGGTACCTACTGCTGGCCACAGAACACTATTACTTCTAGCGAAGAAGAACAACAGCTTCATAGTAAAAAAATGCCTACACCAACGCTCCAGTTAATGCCATCGGTACTAACGTATGGCGCGAGAATTTAAAATGGTATGCAAGTAGAGAATTTAATTAAGGAATAATTTCATGTAGAGAAATAAAACAAGGATTGTACATGGGTAACAATTTTATTAAGCTACCATAATTAAAAACAAAAAGTCTTAATGTATATTCTTATTAACAATTAAAGTATTTATATTATATACAGCACTGCGCGTGGCGGCAGAATAATTTTAAAGGATATAAAGTTTACATTTAGATTAGATTTTAGATTTAAAATTAGAATTAAGTTTTTTACTGTAATAAATTAATGAGAAAATCTACGTTATTTGTAAAAGGCTTACCACAGTGTAATTGACTGTTTCATATAAAAGATTTAGTGTGGTAAAATTATGGTGTCGTTATTTATTAACAATAAATATATATAAATTACATACTTGATGACTTTTTTACTTATTTTATAATAATTCAGTATATTTAAACGTAGAGAAACTTTTAATATAAAATATCCTTGAAAGGGACGTCATTGAAAAGTAACTAATTAGATGAAGTTACATAGTAACTGAACACGGGTGTTATATGACTTATAAACATGAAAATCTATCATTTATTGATGATTAATGACTCCTAAACTCGAAACATACTAATTTTAGTTTCTTGTAGAATTAGAAAAGGTATTATCTGACAATAAAGTATTGTTTTAAATTTACAAATGTGTTGAGCATAAATGTTTTGTAAATAATCTGACATCAATCTGAGATAACTGCAATTGTTTTACCACTAGGACTGCAATTAATAGTTAAGTTGCAATATAAGTTAATTGCAATAAAATTAATGCATTTTTTATAATTTAATGGAATGGTTGAATATTTAATCGATTTACACTTTACATACATCATCACTTAATATTAAACGTTTTTCAATATATTTATTTTTCTCTTCCATGATTTTTGGACGCTTCTTCCATAAATTCATCATTTTTTATTTTACAAAATCTTTTTAAACATATAGCAATTGTACTTTTTATAATTGTTTCAATATTGACTGCGTAATGTTCTTCACATACCTTTAGTCAATCTTTGTCCAAATTTTCACTTAATAAAGTATATAAATTCATTTTAATTTTTTCTGTGTGACTGTGATCTTTTAGATAATTGTTTACCAAATTTGCAGCCTTTTCAACCATTTTACAAAAACTGTACTGAATGTAATTTAAACTACATTTAACATCGTCATATTCTTTGAACAATGTAAACAAATGACATACCTAAGTGTTCTGGTCTGCTAGCATAATACTTTTACAAAGAGTACAATTGAGTGCCATCTTTTTTACAATAAATCCGCAAAGATAAGCACATGCTTGCATTTCACCAGAACACTGAGGAGGCATATCTCCTAGCTCTTTGTTACTTTCACATAAAATATGAATTGGATCAACAAAATAACCTACTAATAATCTATAACAACAGTTTGATTTGAGTCGTCTATTATCAAGGGAGGCAATCTGTGCATTTGGACAAAAAAATGTTATTGATATGTCAATACAGATTGATTTGAATATAATCGTCTCCTTCAAAGAATACGGTTCAAAACCTGCATTAAATAAAGGTTAATACTTAACCTGTTATTTATCTAAGATGTCGTTCAGAAGAGTTTTGTGACTGCCAATGGAATACAAAGTCAATAATTAGTTTTTCTGATTTACCAATAATTGTCCAAAAGTCACATTGCCGGCTTTGATAATAGTCGACTCATTTCTTATAAATGCTTAAGGCTAACACTTTATCATCCAGTGTCCATCTCCATCCAGCTAATTTTCTTGGAACGTTGTTCAGTTGGCATTGTAATAGTAAATAAAATGAACTACTTAATTTGCTTTTTAATAATTCATTAGTAGGTTCATTTGATGTTAGTACACTTAATATAGATCTTTTGGATTTTTTAACACCTTTAAACTTTCTTCAGAGCCTCATTATTTCAGATAGGTTTTTCTGCATCTCTTATGCAGCTTTTGCTTTTTAGGTGTAAGTTCAGTGAACTTTTTCACATCCAAGTCCTTCAAAATACCTTTGCTTATTGATGGTTCCTGGAAAATATACAAAAATAATTAAATCACAAATTTCAAATTTAAATAAAACATTTAGAAAATTAATTCCTTTAAAGTAAATTTTTTGGTAACTTTAATACTTTCGATCTATGTATTCTATGTAGGTTTACATGTTATTATTATTATTTTGGAAAAAAATATTTTCTTAAAAGTGATGTTTATTTCTTTTTCACAATTTGAAATTCAAGTACTATGTCAAGATAACCAATGTGATATAACTACATCAGAATAAATTAATTATCTACATCCCCCAAGTGTATCCTAACATATCTACCTATTCTATATAGGATAAGTGAATATGTTTTACTTGGGAGAAGACTTTCTTCAATATGAAAAGGATACAAATCAATATTTTTTTGATTTGTTATGGAATATTATCACGAGATAAGAAGTTTAATGCCCGTAACTGTTTTATAATTTTTTGAGTAATATTTTTATGATTATAAAGTAAACTATGTAAATACTCACTTGGATGTCATGACTTGCTTTAGATGGACTACACTGTTCGTCTCTTAATTGGGAAAGTATACTTTGAGCTTCAGATGGAAGTCTTTTCCTGTTGCTGCTGGTAAATGAAGAATCATCAAAATGATTGCCACATAGCATCCAATGCTGTGCGTTCAACTTTTCTAACAATTCATTGGATGTCCAATCACCATCAGAAAACAAAATTTAGCCCTAAAAAAATAATGCTTTCATTGTACACAGGTATAAAGTATGAAGCTGTTCTACTTTAAATTAAAAAACAAAGTTCTAAGCAATCTTCAAAATAATATTAAGTAAGTACACTTTTTGCATAATTCAAGTCGGAATTGTGCAAAAAGTGAGAACTTGTAAAATCAGGAGGACGTTTATCTAAAATTAATCCAAATATTAATGTTTGATCTACTTACCTCAGAGACCGATGCTTGGACGGAAGAGGAAACCTATGGAAGGTTAAGGAAAATATTCTTTTGATGTAATGCCGCATTTTGAGCATTTTACACTTCCTTTCCCTACCATGTTTTAGAAAAGTACAACAGCCTAAATGTCGCGGAAAGAATCAATCAATCGCGGTAGTTTGTAAATCTTAAGTTTAAAAAAAATCCAAAATGTCGCGACAGTCGCTTTTTTTTAAAGTGATTTTATGACCAGGTAACTAAGACTTTTAAGTTATGTCTTATAATGTATATTCTTTTTTTGTGAAAAATGATAATATGGACTGAAATAAAATTCATCCCAGTTGATTAATGTCTCAAATTAATCATCTTCATTTCATTTCACTCCATAATATCATTTTTCATAAAAATATGAATATAAATTAAAATATAAGACATGATTTAAAGGTCTTAGTTACCTGGACATAAAATCCCTTAAAAAAATTTATCGCTGATTGCTTCTTTTGTAGAGCGCTTACTCATTTTCGCAGATATTGCCAGTGTTGGCATTGGCCGCTAAGAAAGCTGACGGACTGTTGCTGGCTGGCTGATTGAATGTTGTATCAATTTGTGTTTCGGAAGTCAATTAACAATTAACCCTCGCATAGTTATGGCTCGTTGAGGATTAAAAACCACTGGTTCGTGCGTGTATCATCGATGTGTTTCGTCAAGTTTGTGTAAAACATGGCTTCGGGCGGTGAGGAACTGTGGCGCGATTGCGCGTCTTGGCTTACAAGATGTGGGTTGCTGCGTCCCGACCATAAGGCAAATTGGGAAACTAGCACCATTCACGACTTGGCGTATACATTACGCGACGGTGTGCTTCTTTGCAATCTCTTGAACGTACTACATCCGGGATGCATCGACATGAAGGACGTCAATCAGAGACCTCAAATGGCGCAGGTAATCAAATCTTAGCGACCTTCAAATTAAATGTTTTTTAATTCTGTTTTATGAATGCACTTCGGCCTATATATTTAATGGTTAAGTAATATTTTAATTCCATTTGTTAAAATACTTTATTATTATTTTAAATAAAATATCAATATACCTAAAAAACAAACCCTATTAATATTGAGTGCAAAGTAAAGCTAAGCACTATGGTTGCATTCTAAATTATAAATAAATCACATTTAAAATTGTATATTATTAATTATGCATTCATACTGTGTGTTGGATTGTATAATTCCATTCATAATTAGGATAGTATAGGAGAGGGCACTGAATGTGTTAGAGGTGTTATCTGCATCGTAAATTGAAAGTTGAATGAACACATGCAGTTTGTGTACGGGCCATTCATAAGTTAATATTAATGCCCACTGAATGATTGATAACTGTAGACATTACATGTTTTGTGTAATTACTCTAAAGTAATATCCCCTGCTAGAACTTTAAATGCTGATTTTTTTTAAATAGCAAATAATAGCAGAAAAAAAATCATACAACACAATAAATGTAAAGTTATGAAAATAAAAAGTTTTTGCCTTCAGTTCTTGTGTCTTCGCAACATCAAAGTCTTCTTAAGGACATGCCATGAAGTATTTGAACTACGAGAAACTGATCTTTTTGATCCATCAATGCTGTTTGAACTGTCGAATTTTCATCGGGTTTTATGTACACTTGCTAAGCTTAGCCAGTGTCCTAAAGTTCTCGCTAACAGCATTACGTGAGTTCATTTAATTTTATTACTCATATACATTATTCTTACTCATACTACACAAGGTAAAAATAAAAACAAAAATAACAAATGTAGACTGTGTAAACAATAATTATATATGAATTACATAATTATAGAATTTCGTTGTTCTGTGTAAAATATAATAATAGTGTACAAGATGAGTAATCTTAAATAATCACAATGTATCTAAACTATAATTTATTAGTATTGTTACATTATCCTCAAATACCAATTAAATAAACAGTTATTATTACAATTTTTTATTTAGACTACTGAGGCCTGTAAACTGCTGTTTACAATTGTGACACGAAAACTTACTAAAACTGGTTACTCTACTGTGTTACTTGTTGGAAACAACAAGCTAAGTGAGCTGTAATTAAATATTAAATATAATATAAAATGATAATTAAGTGCCTTGAAGCATTTTCTTCGACTTAACCCTACTTTAAAGCGAAAGCCTACATTTCTCTTTCGTTTAAATTGAAATGTTTTTCAGGCCCTTCTCAGCACATAGAACTCAATCCGAGGAGGATATATATAAAGATCTGCAGTCTGTGTGAGTATTTATGTTGTGAAACAATTACAGTATGTTATGAATATCAAAGAATAAGTTATGAAACATTTTCAAATGTTCTATTGCCCTAATCTTTTACTAAAACTCCAATTAAAAGTATAATTTTTTTGGATTCCAAGGGTTGAAATGATAACATGTAGAGAAGGAAATTCTATCGATATGCCCCCACCATACACGCCTGACAGTATGGCGCTGCCGGCAGCAGATGCGCCCTGGGTGCAATTCACCATACCAAGTGCTACTTGTGAGGACAGAGTTGAAGAGATATACGAGGACTTGTGCTACGTCAAATTCACATCGGCCATGCCCGAGGTGGCTATACAATTGTGTAGACTTGGTGCTCGCCAGCTTGAGAGATGAACTGTATTTTATAGGATTATTTGTTCAAAATTGGCTATAATAATACAAAAACAAAACTCGTTTAGAAATGAAGCAAATTTATCTTAATCAAAGACCATCTTATTCAATGCTCAACTACTACAACAAGGCATCACTGTCATATTAGAGTCAAATGGAATTTTTTCTCAGAAGATGGAATTGAATACTGATATATACTAAGACTATTAAAAAAAAATGAAAAGCCAATATTTAATTTTAATAGCTTAAACCAAATCTATTATTAGGAATACAATGAATTTAGTACCACTATAAAATGACAATTCATTTCCCACTGGCTGCAAAAATTTGGCTTCAAAAGTTTGGGTGTTCTATATGATGATTTTGCTTTGAGCCATGATGACCTGCTTCCCTCTTTAATTTGCTAGAGTAGTACATAGAACGCATTGGCTTAAATATCAATGGATGGAAAACGGGAATGCGGTATGGATACTGTAAATGAATGTAAATATTTTATACCGTTTTCAAATACCTAATACCGTTATGAAATATTTATTTGGAATTCATTTGAATGAACAATGTATAGTGACCTGATAAGAAATCTTGAAACAGATTTTAATAATCTGATTTCTTCTCTGGGCTGTCTAAAAAAAAGTGTATACACATTATCTTAGAATTGATAATAAAATGTAGGTCGTTAAAGACACATTTTTTTCGATCCTTTGCTATTATCTCTAAAAATTAATTTTGTTATAAAATGCAATATGTTGTGATATAAAGTCGTTAAGGCATTTCAAGGAATTATTTCCGTAATAATCTGAGACAAATAAATACCAGTGACGTAACGTGGCACTGAAATGATTCGTTTCCCGCTGACTGTTTTATTAATATTGACGCGATAAGCTCGACAATTTTTTGCGGTATCTTTAAAGAAAGTGTGCTTGCGTGTGTGTGAGAGAGTGCGTGTGTGCTTGCGTTCTTGCACGCGTTCGTGTGTGTGTGTTTTTTTATTGCCCTTGTAGGCAGTCTAGTATATGGCCCACGTGATGGTGAATGATTACTGTCGCCCATGGACTTCAGGAACGCTAGGGGCAGAGCCAAGCCGCTGTCTACCGTGTGTGTAAAGAAAACAATTAATTATCAGGTTTTCCTTCTTTCTGTAGGTGGCGGCCTCCCCCCGGTGAAGGCTTGACCTTCACCGGGGGGACCTGAGGGGGTGAGGCCGCGCGGCGCGCTACCAGCACTCTAGCGCGCTGCCGTGGAGTGAATAGAGCGACCGGTTGACGGTGTATCGCGTCCCGACCCGGCAGGCTGGTTCTGGTCCAGCGGGGTATTCCGGGACACCAGCGGCACCGTCTGGGCGGCCCGACGGGCTGCCGTACCGAGACGGCCGACGTTTCAGAGCCTTCGATTCGCCTCGAAGGCTGCGTCGGCTGGGCGTCCTTGGGGTGAGCCGCGCCGTCTGGTTGTAGTGTTGACCGCGGTAGCCCCCCTACCTCATCCGGGTTCTGACCTCGGAGGGGATCGGACGTCGGGTGTAAGAGTGCAGGGGAGTCGTTTAGTGGGTGGGTCCTAAAATCCTTGGGCCCGCGGTCTGCTCACAACACCATGCAGATCGTTGAGTCTCACATACCCCGCGCGCCCCTTTTGCGCGGGGACCTCGTAGGAGGTTCGGCCCTCTACCCGAAAAAAAAAAAAAAAAAGGTTTTCCTTCTTTTCTCAACCGAATTTCTTTTTTTCTATTAAAGAACTTAAGTTTTAGGCGTAAAGTATGGAAGTAGATAAATGCCACATTATCTATGTGATTTGAGAAAAATATATGAAAATTTCTGATGCGACGATGAAGGCTATATTTTATGTTGAACACACACGTCGTCTTTTACTCGGATCATTGAAGACGACAATGTAAATGTTATCTTAATATCTTGTAAATGTGCATTTTTTTTAATTCACTCTTTTTATCGCCAATGGAAACCACATTTTTAATACATAAAAGAAAAATGTCGGTTTTGAAATTGAGAAATTTCCCGATACTCGAAAGCATCTATCTAAAACTCCGGTACTGAATGTATTCCTATTAAAAATAGCACGGAAAACCGCCAAACATAATCGAACGTAAACAAGCTATGTTTACGCCACAAATAAACCCTTACACACATACCAAACATGTTAGAGCATCGCTATTATGCAACACGGAATAATAATGTCTAAATTCAAACAGATTTCGTACTCTGTACCTATATCGTTAATATCCCTGCATGCTTCTCGATGGGAAATTGAATTCAAACATAAAATAGTTATCAAACTGCAACGCAACGCAACAGCGGTCACAGCCCTTTGCCGATCCTGCGGACCGAATGTTAAACAGTTGACGTCACCCCAAAACACGTCATATCGTATCCTCCCGATCCACTAACGGTGCTTTTAGATACCTCAAGCACTGGTCATCGTTCTCGTCGAACCCGTCGCTTGAGACGAAGGACTCGGCGAGTAAATTAACCCAGAGACAGCCCACTGAGTTTCTCGCCGGATCTTTTCAGTGGATCGCTTTTCTAATCTGGTGGTAGATTCTGCGAATCACTGCTCTTGGTAGGGTTATGGTTAGCAACGTTGTCATGTTTGAGCCCCGTAAGCTCACTCATTCGCTCGATTACACTGGCATAGCCTCTCAGGACTACCGTGGTAAAGATGAAATGGAACTACAAGCGTGGTTAAAGATGAACACGTATATCTAAAGCTCTTAAATTTATAACATTGTGTCTTATCGCTGACCCCTGTAAGTGAGTGATAAAGCGATAGGTCCGACACATGTCTGCGATCATATTATCTAGAATATGTACGCACAACGAAAGTGATGATGGCATGTAGATGTTTGGATTTTAAAAGTCTATTTAGAAGCCGCGTGTTTTTTTTTTTCACTACTATTATAACCTCGCATGATTATAAGCTTTTGAATTACTGTTTATGACGGTAAGCGATTGCTTGATGACCCGATCGTAAACCAATTACTACCAAATACCTACATATATTTGTTTAAATGAAATAATAAATTTAGAAGTTCATAATGAATGAGGCGTTCGCTCCTGGCCTTTTAATTTTTCATTATTATTATTATTATTATTTTTAATGGTATTTTATGACTTGTTTTTTCCTTTATTGTAAATATGTTTATTTATTTAAGAAAAAAGAAAATATTTGAGAAAAACTAAAAAAAGAAAAAGCCCGCTGAGTTTGTTTCGCCGGTTCTTCTCAGGACTGTGGCTTTTTTTGGAACCGGTGGTAGAGTTAACATTGTTATTTTTATTTTGACATTCAACAAGTGTGTCATACTGACATCTAAGTTGAAATAAATTATTTTGAAATTGGATTTGAATTTTAATAAATATATAATATTATGAATGAAAGTTTCGTCATAATTATATAAAATTAAGGTACTACTTATCAATTTATAAAGTTTAGAAAATCAGAAAAATACCAATACTATTATTACTGCCGGAACAAATTCAATATAAAAGTCCGGCTTTGGTACCTTGATACTATTTTTACAGAATCCATTGCTCAATTAGATAATCTTCAAAATCTCTAAGTAAACGGATTATAATTAAAACGAATCAACTTTTAGCTTAGTCTATAAATATAATACTCTTATCAGATGAGCCTTACTTGGAACTATTTTTGCTCAGATTTGCACTTGTACAAGTACAGTAGCGTGTTAACCTCCGAACGTGGAGAGTTTAGTATAACTCGTCATGCGAGCGACAATCAGACAGCTGAGGCGAAATAAATTTCGCAGACAAACATATCTGACCATATATAACAATCAATAACTGATTATGCTTATATAACAAACATATCTCCTATATGTAAATTTATTAAGCGGCGAGTATAGTACACATCATAAATAACCCATGCATCACCCCGCTGAGTTTCTCGCCGGATCTTCTCAGCGGGTCACGATTCCGGTCCGGTAGTAGATTCCTTTGCGAAGCAGTTGCTCTTGAGCTGTTAAGTCTCCTTTGGAGGCGCTCGGGCAGTTGTTAGCAAATCCCAGCCCTTGGCTGAGCCTTTGCTCGCCGAACTGTCCTCGTGAAACTGGATAGGCCTCTGGTCCACCAGTAATCCCTCATTGATAAAAAAAAACAAATAGAGAAGCAGTCGCTTTTTTTCACTATTCAGTTAAACAAGAGCAATAGTTTTCATCGTAAATCTGCTAGTTACTATTTCATTTACTTAAGTTTTCCGATTCTGTTTAGTACTACCGCGTTAAAAAACAAACAAATTGACAAAGACGAAACAATTTTACCTAATTAGCTACGATACTTGTTAAAGTGAAATCAGGTTCAGATTAAAATCTCGTATAGATCGCGATGGCTTTGAACTAAATAACGATGTCAAATTGTGATCATTCATCATAGTTTGTCTCGTTTACATTTCCATATATTATATCCGTAATTTTGGATATTAATGAATGTAAAGCGGTGTGGTGTGTGGTTTACGATCGTGTCGTAACGTTGTCGGTGCGTGCGCAGCGGCGAGGCGTGCGCCCCGCTGGGAGCCGACGTCGGTGAGTACTCCAGCTACTGCGCTCGCATACACGACGAGGAGATCTACCACGACCTCTGCGCGGTCAAGAACAACAGGGAATTCGCTACGCCGACCCGCACTTTGCACACAGTACGATGGGTTTCCTCTTTTTTTGTTTTTTTTTTCAATATTATCATTTTGCATTGCCTGTTTTTTCGGTAGGTACGTGTACGTACGGTCGAGAAATAATCGCGATGAATGAAAATCTAATTCATTTAATAAATAACAAAAACACAAATGTCAATCGCATTTCAAATAATAATAAAAATCAAAAACGTTCAAAGAAAGTCGACGAATCAGATTTGTACCTAGAAATTCTCGCTCAATCAAATTCTAGACGCGGTAACAAGTAAAAGTTGGAAAATCTTCTGGCCCGCACTGAATTATTCATGCAACGTTTATTCCTCGGACCGAGACTGTTTTTTTTCGCCGGTAGTTTATTAGTTTTGTGTCACATTTAACGCTATGCAGTAGAGATTTGTTTCCGAGTCTTGTCGAATGTATTACCGAATTATAAAGTCGTATTTTTTATTGAGCTGATTACGTATTCACTAATGATCTGAACTTAATTACCAATTATCGTCTTACGGAAAAAAATCTACCGAATTATTAATTTCTATATATGCCCAGATAAATACCGTTTGTTTAAAACTAGTTTATTTTTGAATGTTAAAACAATTTTGTCTATGGTGAGTGTTGCCAGATCTTCAGTGATTACGTTCCTGGAATGCATTGCGCGTAGTTTTTGTAAATATTGCATTTTTAGTGAATAAACATTTTTATTCTTGATTCCGAATGCATGTGAAATCAAAATGGTAAATGTGATTTACAGCTAGCGACATCTTCACACAGCTTGGAGAAGAGGGACTATGTCATTAGGGAACTTGTAGATACTGAAAGCAATTACGTGGATGTTTTGAGCAAAATAATACAACATTTTATGAGGCCGCTTATGCCGTATTTGAAGCCGCAGGACCTACAAGGAATATTCTTTGGGATTAAGGTGAGAAATCAATCTCATTATTTAAGACTTCTAGTTACATGACCACGCCCAAGATGAAATCTTAGGATCGGTATTTTTTTCTAAGTAAATAATGACATAGCTGATATCAATATACGTGTACCGTGTATTGAACAATTAAAATTACTTTTACGATAACTTTTTTTATTGCACAGATGTGTGGACGAGCTCACAGCCCACCTGGTGTTAAGTGGTTACTGCAGCCCATAGACATTTACAACGTAAATGCTGCCACCCAGCTTGAGATATGAGTTCTAAGGTCTCAGTATAGTTACAACGGCTGCCCCACCCTTCAAACCGAAACGCATTACTGCTTCACGGCAGAAATAGGCGGGGCGGTTTTAATAATTTAATTTCATTATTTTCACTGATGACTAAGTTGTCTTATATATTTGGAGATTTTGCTAACTACCGTCTAATTATAGTAAAACGTATTTAATCAGATTTCCGTTTCTTTCCATTCAGAAAGAACTAAGAGGGTCTTTATAAATAACAAACACGGAATTAACTACGCGAGAAACGCCAAAATCGAACTAACACCTTTTCTTAAAGCGTGTAATCAATTAGCAATGTTTTTCGGTCGAGTAACGAATTAGTTTACGATTGAATAATACGTATTCCCCAAATAATATTAACAACTGAACGAACTGTTCTTTTCTTATTCCCCTTTTGTAAAATATAAAAAAAACAGTTGTTAATATTTTTTAATTGCGTTAGATGTGTGATAGAGCTCACGGCCCATCTGGCATTAAGCCTCTACCACTAAATTTACTGCATAACAACTGTCCCACTCAACCGGTTAATAACTGCAAGGAATTTCCCTCCCCCAACCCTTTTTCCCAGTTCTTGGATTCAGTGCAGAGCATAGAACGTGTTGATATCATCATTGATATCATCGCATTCCCTGATTTTTACCGGTTTGAAATTTCTGCATGGTTATAGAGATTTCATCGCTCTCGCCATGAATCAAGACTATTTAGCTTTCGGATTGCGATATCTTGCTCCAGTAACTGTGCCTATCTATCTATGCACACAATATAGTTGAATAACTTGAAAAAAAAACACTTTATAGTAAGCCAAACAAAATATTAAAATATAATTTTTTTTGGTTAATTTGATCAGAATATTGGGCCATAATCATTCCAAACTTCTTAGCTTCTCTGTCACAGGTGCCACTTTCAGACTTCCTCTAACATATTCATTCCGTTTTCTATCCATTATCGTTACTCCACACATCCATCGCAACATTCGCATCTCTGCTGCATGCATGGCTTTAGTACATAATGTCGAATGTATAGGAGCTGTACGAGATCCACTCCGGACTGCTGCGCCAGTTGAAGCTGGCGACGGAAGCGTGCGTGCCCGGCAGCGGCGCCCCGCGGCTCGCGGACGTGTTCCTCGCGTGGCGGGAGAAGCTCCTGCTGTACGGGGACTACTGCTCGAACCTCACGCACGCCCAGGACACACTCAAGCTGCTCGACGCCAAGGATAACACCTTCAATAAGCAATTAGCGGTGAGAGCTCTCTCTCATTATTAGTAGGATATGTTACTGCATTAGCGGAATGGATAACTCAGCATTCTGAATGAAATGCAAAAATTCTTCAAGAAGGAGCAAGATTAAAAAAAAATTACTAAGTCTAAGTAAAAAAATGATTAAGTCTGCTATGAGTTTCCGGAAAACGCAACACACGAATATTTTTGGATCCCTTGAATTTAAAACCTTAAACCTTGACCGTCTTTTTGCTAATCGAAATCAAGCGCTGACGAGTATTTATATAAACTAGTGCTCCCCTAGTGATCGAAATTCGATTCGAAGATTTCGCCAAGTCTACGTTATAGACATTCTCAATTTGACCACAGATTTTAGCAATAAGGTTTTTTTTATGAATTTGAAATGCATAATTAAAAAAAAGTATTAGCATTATGCACTCCTCTATATTCTCTATAAATATGGGAAATTTCATACTCCTCCATCCGCGCAATTTTCGTAAAAAGGGGTACGAAGTTTTTGCTTCACTTATTAATATATAGATAAACTGTAGCGGTAATGGTGTTTTTTGTATGTTATTTTTTACAGAAATGTCAGAAAGAGCACAGCGACGGCCGGATACAGCTGAGAGACATACTGTCCGTGCCGATGCAGAGGGTGCTCAAATATCATTTGCTGCTAGACAAACTTGTGCATGAAACGCAACCGGTAAGCTCAGTAACGTCCTGTCGCACAGTGTGCAGACACTGATGACTTGCCGTGTAGCTCTACCTAACCTAAACTTGTCAATTGTGATCAGATCACGTGCAGACCCTATACAGCCGCACCACTGGATATTACTCGCTAATCTCAGAGACACGGAGAATTTCATTAAACATCCTACAAATTGCATGAATTTCTGTTAAAAATATCACTGTGTAAATCTTTCTAAACTAGTCTAACTAATAAATTTAATAAGGAACAAAAGGAAAAAGATTAAAAATAAATCTTAATGACACATACCAAGCTTGTGACTTACAATGCTCTTTACATTACTACTCGATATTAGAGACGCTTCTGCTACACCTGTATAAAAGTTGTGGCGTAGCGGAGGGGGTTGTCATCATGCCCTGGGCGTTTACTCACAAAGAGGTGCCAAATGGTCCGCAAAACCAAAAATAGCTAATTTTTATTTATTTTATGTGTAATATAATAAATGTTAATTCGTAAATAAAAAGGATAGGGGTGGGGGGTCTAAAAAGATATTGTGCGCCGGGCGCGGGCTTAGATCGTTACGTCACTGATAACAGTTCAAATGTATTTTAGAATCATGAAGAGTTCCGAGGACTGGAGCGAGCGAAGGAAGCCATGGTCGACGTCGCGCAGTACATCAACGAGGTGAAACGAGACAGCGAGGTGCTGACGCTGTTGGCCAACGTGCAGGTACCGGGCTCAGTTACTGCTGTGCCTTCGCTAAGCCGAAGTTCATTATTGTGTTGTGTCTATGGCTTGTACTCTTCGTTATCGTTGGGGGCAGACGAGCCGATGCGCTACCTGATGGTGACTGGCCATCGTTCCTCATCGACCTGAGCAATAGCTATATTATCAGTGGTCGACGTCGCCCAAAACACGTCATTACAGATCCTCCCGATCCATTAACGGTGCTTTTAGGTGCCACAAGCGCCGGTCACCGTCCTCGTCGAATTCGTCGCTTGCGATGAAGGACTCGACGAGTGAATTAACCCACAGACACAGCCCACTGAGCTTCTCGCCGGATCTTCTCAGTGGGTCGCGTTTCCGATCCGGTGGTAGATTCTGTGAAGCACTGCTCTTGCTAGGGCTAGTGTTAGTAACACTCCGGTTTGAGCCCCGTGTGCTCACCTACACGTTAGGGCGAAGCTGAAATAGCCTATCAAGATTATCAGCATAGGTAAGAAAAAAAAATATCACTGTTCAAAATAAAACAAAATGTCGTCCAGCTTAGTTTAAAGCTTTTCACCTCTCAATATAATTATGTTAAGCTGGTATCAACTCTAGGAGGAACGAGCAATAATTGAGATGCTTTTCAATATTAGGACAGTATTATAAACTGGGAAGGCGCAGCGCTAGGTGCCGGGGGCGCAGGGCTGGCGGCATACGGCCGTCTGTTACTGGACGGAGAACTGAAGGTGAAAGCGCATGAAGATCAGAAGCTGAGGACCCGTTACGTTTTTGTCTTTGATAAACTAATGCTTCTCTGCAAACCCGTTAAGGTCAGTTTGATCATATAATACTTTTTAATAAGATTTAATTTTTAATTATTACAAATTGCATAACGCCGTCCACGTCACCTTAGTTTTTATTTAACTAGAACTTTAATTAACGCAACATGCGTAATTTTGTTTTATTTAACGTGACATATTTAATTGAGCACACACTTGTCTCGAAATCAGTATAATAAAAATATTTTTCTTTTAAATATTAATTTTAATAATATATACGGTGTGTAAGTTTTTTTTTTGGTATCTTTGTAATTCCAATTTTAGACAAATTTAAGAGTCAAAAAATGTTATACTAATAATGGCAATGTTGCACGCAGGAGAACCAGTACCTGTACCGCGTGGGCGTGCGGCTGGCCGAGTTCCGCGTGGAGGAGGGCAGCAGCCGGCGCGCGCTGCGCACGGACGCGCGCTGGGCCGCGCACTTCTACCTCGTGCGCCGCACCAAGGACTCCACCTACACGCTGTACGCGCGCACCGACGACTGCAAGCGGAAGTGGGTCAAGGCCATCAAGGACGCCATGTTCGTATCCACCTCCCCACCGGCACTACGACATCTGACCGAACACGTAGCTAACACTTACAACGGCTTGGCTCTGCTCCTGGCATTGCTGAAGTCCATGGGCGACGGTAACCACTCACCATCAAGTGGGTCGTATGCTCGTATGCCTACAAGGGCAATAAAAAAAAAACTTCCGTGAGTTAGACTATAGAAACTTGTATTGTCATCAGTTCTTGACATTTTATGAAATAAATCGGATGTCTTGATGTGAAGATGAATAGTACAATAAGATATTCCGTTACACAGATATGTTGGTGATAGGACCACTTGTGAATTCGCATGGGTAGGTACCACCACCTTGCCTATTACTACCGTGAAGCAGGAATGTGTTTCGGTTTGAAGGGTGAGGCAGCTGTTGTAGATGTTTATGGGCTTCGGTAACCACTTAAGTCCAGGTAGGCTGTGAGCTCGTCCATCCATTTAAGTAAATAAAAAAAAAAGTTGATTTATGTCAAACTAATAAATGCATGTTATAAATCAAAGTAGTAAAATTTATAAACTAAGGTGGTGGTATTGCGTAGTCTGATTGCACGGGTAGACCCACATTCCGATTGATTCTATGACCGCTATATAATAAATATAATCGGAACTTCTATCTCATGGCTCAATGTTAACCGCTCAACACTAAGAGATCAAGTGACAGTTTTTTGGTGAATCTGCAGCAGTAAGAATGGGGTAGCCGTTGTAACTATACTGAGACCTTAGAACTTATATCTCGAGGTGGGTGGCGCGTTTACGTTGTAGATGTCTATGGGCTCCAGTAACCACTTAACACCAGGTGGGCTGTGAGCTCGTCCACCCATCAATGCAATAAATAAAAAAACAGCAGTTTTAATTTAAAAGTACAGTATAGTAAATTGTTTTAATAATACCTTAGTTTCATTCACCAATGTCCCTCTAATTTCAACAAATATCGTTTACGTATTAAAACCTATTCGATTTCGTGTCGGGAGTTATGTAACATGATGTCATATAAGTTTAATTTTTTTTAGTGATAATCTGGAGCCGGCGGGCTGTCGGAGTACGAACCACAAGTTCGTGCTGCACACGTTCGAGAAGGCCGCCACGTGCCACCACTGCTCCAAGTTCCTCAAAGGCAGAATATTCCAGGTGATCACGCATATTCGAATATAAACTTACAATATTAATGAAGCTACGGTCACTGCTGAGGCTCGTTCAAGCTATGATTTCCTGTCGTGTTTCGTTTGCTATAACCATATTATTATACTAACTAGACGAGAATAAGCACGTACCGATGTCTGTGACTTGATGGTGCAGTTCTTTGACATCCGGTACACAAAAACATCTATGAGGACTTTAAGTACTTTAAATTCATCTAAATAGATAGCATTGCTTATTAAATAATTACGTTAATGTTCACATCTGGCATAATAATATGCTGTTCAGGATAGGTACAACATCTCCTTTCAATGTCCCTATTTAAAAAATGTTGGACAATATAATACACTAAAGAGAGCATTACACTTTAACTAGTTTAACTAGTTTGAGAATAATTATGAAATAAAGCTAATAAAGTCCTATAATATGTATAAATGCTTCGTGTTTGTTTGGGATCGAGAAGTTATGAGATAAGTTAGTTAGCTCCCCAAACCTAATTGTTTTAACAACACTGTCACCGGTGTAGCTCCACATTATAGATTAGTTCATGATGTTCTCGCAGGGCTATCTGTGCTCGGTGTGCAACGCGTGCGCCCACAAGGAGTGCATCGCTCTGTCGGGGCGCTGCGGAGGGGGACTCGCCCCCGCGCCGCCCCTGCCGCCCCACCACCACCAGCCTGACAACGCGCTGCACTACTACATGTGGTACTGTACTATACCTCACATACTACCAGGCTGTAGAGGACAGATAAGAACTTCTTATAAGATCCTTGTAAAAAAGCATTACTCAATCCAATAATAATTCAATAATCGAGATCCACGTTAATTGTTCATGTAACAAATAAACGTCTGCGTTTATAGAAAATATTCGAATAAAGAACATGTAGTTGATTCTTAACTTTGTATTCGTTAGGTATGTGGGTGAGATGGGACGAGAGACGGCGACCGCCCGCCTGGAGCGGCGCGTGGACGGCACGTTCCTGCTGCGCGTGCGGCCCCATCACGCCGCACATCCCGCGCTGCATCCCGCCAACGACACACACTACGCTCTCTCGCTCAAGTACGTCCCTCGCACCACACACTCCGCACGTCTCGCGCTGCATCCCGCCAACGACATGCACTACGCTCTCTCGCTCAAGTACGTCCCTCGCACCACACACCCCACACGTCTCGCGCTGCATCCCGCCAACGACACGCACTACGCTCTCTCGCACCACACACCCCGCACGTCTCGCGCTGCATCCCGCCAACGACACGCACTACGCTCTCTCGCTCAAGTACGTCCCTCGCATCACACACCCCACACGTCTCGCGCTGCATCCCGCCAACGACACGCACTACGCTCTCTCGCACCACACACCCCGCACATCCCGCGCTGCATCCCGCCAACGACACTCACTACGCTCTCTCGCTCAAGTACGTCCCTCGCACCACACACCCCGCACGTCTCGCGCTGCATCCCGCCAACGACACGCACTACGCTCTCTCGCTCAAGTACGTCCCTCGCACCACACACCCCACACGTCTCGCGCTGCATCCCGCCAACGACACGCACTACGCTCCCTCGCACCACACACCCCGCACGTCTCGCGCTGCATCCCGCCAACGACACGCACTACGCTCTCTCGCACCACACACCCCGCACATCCCGCGCTGCATCCCGCCAACGACACTCACTACGCTCTCTCGCTCAAGTACGTCCCTCGCACCACACACCCCGCACGTCTCGCGCTGCATCCCGCCAACGACACGCACTACGCTCTCTCGCACCACACACCCCGCACATCCCGCGCTGCATCCCGCCAACGACACTCACTACGCTCTCTCGCTCAAGTACGTCCCTCGCACCACACACCCCGCACGTCTCGCGCTGCATCCCGCCAACGACACGCACTACGCTCTCTCGCTCAAGTACGTCCCTCGCACCACACACTCCGCACGTCTCGCGCTGCATCCCGCCAACGACACGCACTACGCTCTCTCGCACCACACACCCCGCACATCCCGCGCTGCATCCCGCCAACGACACTCACTACGCTCTCTCGCTCAAGTACGTCCCTCGCACCACACACCCCGCACGTCTCGCGCTGCATCCCGCCAACGACACGCACTACGCTCTCTCGCTCAAGTACGTCCCTCGCACCACACACTCCGCACGTCTCGCGCTGCATCCCGCCAACGACACGCACTACGCTCTCTCGCACCACACACCCCGCACGTCTCGCGCTGCATCCCGCCAACGACACGCACTACGCTCTCTCGCTCAAGTACGTCCCTCGCACCACACACCCCGCACGTCTCGCGCTGCATCCCGCCAACGACACGCACTACGCTCTCTCGCTCAAGTACGTCCCTCGCACCACACACCCCGCACGTCTCGCGCTGCATCCCGCCAACGACACGCACTACGCTCTCTCGCTCAAGTACGTCCCTCGCACCACACACTCCGCACGTCTCGCGCTGCATCCCGCCAACGACACGCACTACGCTCTCTCGCACCACACACCCCGCACATCCCGCGCTGCATCCCGCCAACGACACTCACTACGCTCTCTCGCTCAAGTACGTCCCTCGCACCACACACCCCGCACGTCTCGCGCTGCATCCCGCCAACGACACGCACTACGCTCTCTCGCTCAAGTACGTCCCTCGCACCACACACTCCGCACGTCTCGCGCTGCATCCCGCCAACGACACGCACTACGCTCTCTCGCACCACACACCCCGCACGTCTCGCGCTGCATCCCGCCAACGACACGCACTACGCTCTCTCGCTCAAGTACGTCCCTCGCACCACACACCCCGCACGTCTCGCGCTGCATCCCGCCAACGACACGCACTACGCTCTCTCGCTCAAGTACGTCCCTCGCACCACACACCCCGCACGTCTCGCGCTGCATCCCGCCAACGACACGCACTACGCTCTCTCGCACCACACACCCCGCACATCCCGCGCTGCATCCCGCCAACGACACTCACTACGCTCTCTCGCTCAAGTACGTCCCTCGCACCACACACCCCGCACGTCTCGCGCTGCATCCCGCCAACGACACGCACTACGCTCTCTCGCACCACACACCCCGCACATCCCGCGCTGCATCCCGCCAACGACACTCACTACGCTCTCTCGCACCACACACCCCGCACATCCCGCGCTGCATCCCGCCAACGACACTCACTACGCTCTCTCGCTCAAGTACGTCCCTCGCACCACACACCCCGCACGTCTCGCGCTGCATCCCGCCAACGACACGCACTACGCTCTCTCGCACCACACACCCCGCACATCCCGCGCTGCATCCCGCCAACGACACTCACTACGCTCTCTCGCTCAAGTACGTCCCTCGCACCACACACCCCGCACGTCTCGCGCTGCATCCCGCCAACGACACGCACTACGCTCTCTCGCTCAAGTACGTCCCTCGCACCACACACTCCGCACGTCTCGCGCTGCATCCCGCCAACGACACGCACTACGCTCTCTCGCACCACACACCCCGCACATCCCGCGCTGCATCCCGCCAACGACACTCACTACGCTCTCTCGCTCAAGTACGTCCCTCGCACCACACACCCCGCACGTCTCGCGCTGCATCCCGCCAACGACACGCACTACGCTCTCTCGCTCAAGTACGTCCCTCGCACCACACACCCCGCACGTCTCGCGCTGCATCCCGCCAACGACACGCACTACGCTCTCTCGCACCACACACCCCGCACATCCCGCGCTGCATCCCGCCAACGACACTCACTACGCTCTCTCGCTCAAGTACGTCCCTCGCACCACACACTCCGCACGTCTCGCGCTGCATCCCGCCAACGACACGCACTACGCTCTCTCGCACCACACACCCCGCACGTCTCGCGCTGCATCCCGCCAACGACACGCACTACGCTCTCTCGCTCAAGTACGTCCCTCGCACCACACACTCCGCACGTCTCGCGCTGCATCCCGCCAACGACACGCACTACGCTCTCTCGCACCACACACCCCGCACATCCCGCGCTGCATCCCGCCAACGACACTCACTACGCTCTCTCGCTCAAGTACGTCCCTCGCACCACACACCCCGCACGTCTCGCGCTGCATCCCGCCAACGACACGCACTACGCTCTCTCGCTCAAGTACGTCCCTCGCACCACACACTCCGCACGTCTCGCGCTGCATCCCGCCAACGACACGCACTACGCTCTCTCGCACCACACACCCCGCACGTCTCGCGCTGCATCCCGCCAACGACACGCACTACGCTCTCTCGCTCAAGTACGTCCCTCGCACCACACACCCCGCACGTCTCGCGCTGCATCCCGCCAACGACACGCACTACGCTCTCTCGCTCAAGTACGTCCCTCGCACCACACACCCCGCACGTCTCGCGCTGCATCCCGCCAACGACACGCACTACGCTCTCTCGCTCAAGTACGTCCCTCGCACCACACACTCCGCACGTCTCGCGCTGCATCCCGCCAACGACACGCACTACGCTCTCTCGCACCACACACCCCGCACATCCCGCGCTGCATCCCGCCAACGACACTCAATACGCTCTCTCGCTCAAGTACGTCCCTCGCACCACACACCCCGCACGTCTCGCGCTGCATCCCGCCAACGACACGCACTACGCTCTCTCGCTCAAGTACGTCCCTCGCACCACACACCCCGCACGTCTCGCGCTGCATCCCGCCAACGACACGCACTACGCTCTCTCGCACCACACACCCCGCACATCCCGCGCTGCATCCCGCCAACGACACTCACTACGCTCTCTCGCTCAAGTACGTCCCTCGCACCACACACCCCGCACGTCTCGCGCTGCATCCCGCCAACGACACGCACTACGCTCTCTCGCTCAAGTACGTCCCTCGCACCACACACTCCGCACGTCTCGCGCTGCATCCCGCCAACGACACGCACTACGCTCTCTCGCACCACACACCCCGCACGTCTCGCGCTGCATCCCGCCAACGACACGCACTACGCTCTCTCGCTCAAGTACGTCCCTCGCACCACACACCCCGCACGTCTCGCGCTGCATCCCGCCAACGACACGCACTACGCTCTCTCGCTCAAGTACGTCCCTCGCACCACACACCCCGCACGTCTCGCGCTGCATCCCGCCAACGACACGCACTACGCTCTCTCGCTCAAGTACGTCCCTCGCACCACACACCCCGCACGTCTCGCGCTGCATCCCGCCAACGACACGCACTACGCTCTCTCGCTCAAGTACGTCCCTCGCACCACACACCCCGCACGTCTCGCGCTGCATCCCGCCAACGACACGCACTACGCTCTCTCGCTCAAGTACGTCCCTCGCACCACACACTCCGCACGTCTCGCGCTGCATCCCGCCAACGACACGCACTACGCTCTCTCGCACCACACACCCCGCACATCCCGCGCTGCATCCCGCCAACGACACTCAATACGCTCTCTCGCTCAAGTACGTCCCTCGCACCACACACCCCGCACGTCTCGCGCTGCATCCCGCCAACGACACGCACTACGCTCTCTCGCTCAAGTACGTCCCTCGCACCACACACCCCGCACGTCTCGCGCTGCATCCCGCCAACGACACGCACTACGCTCTCTCGCACCACACACCCCGCACATCCCGCGCTGCATCCCGCCAACGACACTCACTACGCTCTCTCGCTCAAGTACGTCCCTCGCACCACACACCCCGCACGTCTCGCGCTGCATCCCGCCAACGACACGCACTACGCTCTCTCGCTCAAGTACGTCCCTCGCACCACACACTCCGCACGTCTCGCGCTGCATCCCGCCAACGACACGCACTACGCTCTCTCGCACCACACACCCCGCACGTCTCGCGCTGCATCCCGCCAACGACACGCACTACGCTCTCTCGCTCAAGTACGTCCCTCGCACCACACACCCCGCACGTCTCGCGCTGCATCCCGCCAACGACACGCACTACGCTCTCTCGCTCAAGTACGTCCCTCGCACCACACACCCCGCACGTCTCGCGCTGCATCCCGCCAACGACACGCACTACGCTCTCTCGCACCACACACCCCGCACATCCCGCGCTGCATCCCGCCAACGACACTCACTACGCTCTCTCGCTCAAGTACGTCCCTCGCACCACACACCCCGCACGTCTCGCGCTGCATCCCGCCAACGACACGCACTACGCTCTCTCGCTCAAGTACGTCCCTCGCACCACACACTCCGCACGTCTCGCGCTGCATCCCGCCAACGACACGCACTACGCTCTCTCGCACCACACACCCCGCACGTCTCGCGCTGCATCCCGCCAACGACACGCACTACGCTCTCTCGCTCAAGTACGTCCCTCGCACCACACACCCCGCACGTCTCGCGCTGCATCCCGCCAACGACACGCACTACGCTCTCTCGCTCAAGTACGTCCCTCGCACCACACACCCCGCACGTCTCGCGCTGCATCCCGCCAACGACACGCACTACGCTCTCTCGCACCACACACCCCGCACATCCCGCGCTGCATCCCGCCAACGACACTCACTACGCTCTCTCGCTCAAGTACGTCCCTCGCACCACACACCCCGCACGTCTCGCGCTGCATCCCGCCAACGACACGCACTACGCTCTCTCGCACCACACACCCCGCACATCCCGCGCTGCATCTCGCCAACGACACTCACTACGCTCTCTCGCTCAAGTACGTCCCTCGCACCACACACCCCGCACGTCTCGCGCTGCATCCCGCCAACGACACGCACTACGCTCTCTCGCTCAAGTACGTCCCTCGCACCACACACCCCGCACGTCTCGCGCTGCATCCCGCCAACGACACGCACTACGCTCTCTCGCACCACACACCCCGCACGTCTCGCGCTGCATCCCGCCAACGACACGCACTACGCTCTCTCGCTCAAGTACGTCCCTCGCACCACACACTCCGCACGTCTCGCGCTGCATCCCGCCAACGACACGCACTACGCTCTCTCGCTCAAGTACGTCCCTCGCACCACACACCCCGCACGTCTCGCGCTGCATCCCGCCAACGACACGCACTACGCTCTCTCGCACCACACACCCCGCACATCCCGCGCTGCATCCCGCCAACGACACTCACTACGCTCTCTCGCTCAAGTACGTCCCTCGCACCACACACCCCGCACGTCTCGCGCTGCATCCCGCCAACGACACGCACTACGCTCTCTCGCACCACACACCCCGCACATCCCGCGCTGCATCCCGCCAACGACACTCACTACGCTCTCTCGCTCAAGTACGTCCCTCGCACCACACGCCCCGCACGTCTCGCGCTGCATCCCGCCAACGACACGCACTACGCTCTCTCGCACCACACACCCCGCACATCCCGCGCTGCATCCCGCCAACGACACGCACTACGCTCTCTCGCTCAAGTACGTCCCTCGCACCACACACCCCGCACGTCTTGCATCACATATACTGATTAAATTATGTAATTATAAATGGCCAGATGGCCTAATTATTGTTGGTCAATTATATTCTAGGACTGACAACACCGTGAAACACATGCGAGTGTGCCGCAAACCGATCGATCAGATCCCTCACTACTTCCTGTCGGAGTCGCGCTTCTTCCGGAGCGTCGTGGAACTGGTCTCCTACTACGAGAAGACGAGCCTGTCGGAGAACTTCGAAGGGTAGGATAATGAGCATCTTTTGAGAGCGTAACAGATATAAAGATCTACAAACAATTTATGTAACTGTTTAAATATAATTAAGTTGTTATAAATAACAGGAAAGACTTAATTGTATTACCATGGAAGCAGAATCCCTATGTAATGTAATCAAATAACATTTCCATTTGTTATTTATTAATTTCGGACAGAAAGTCATGTAGCAATACCCAAGTTCTATTGTAAAATTCCAATAAGTTTTAATTTTGTGACGCAGACGTGTCAATAGTAACAAATTTAATTAAAAGTTAAGTATAAAAAAAATGGAACGGGAAGGAAGTAAAAATGGGCATAAGTTAAACAGGAAACCGGAAGATACATGTTAGTTCAGTTTCGACGACTGTACATTTTTGTTAGGTCCTTTCTGGGGAACTCAATAAATAAATTAATTAAAAATAAATATTAAAAAATAAATATTCCATAAAGATTGCCCTTTCGAAATATGATCATATGAAGACAGTTTTATTTTAAAAACACATTTATTTTATTTATTAACAATATATAGTCTTACACACTTACACTTTTTTTTACGTGGTGGACGATCTCACGGCTCACCTGGTGAAAGTAATCACCGGAGCCCATAGACATCAATAATGTAAATGCCGTCACCTACCTTGAGACATGAGTTCTTAGTCTCAGTTTTTACAGTACAACGCCAACCTTAAACCGAAACGCATTACTGCTTCACGACCTTACCTGTGCAGGCTCACAGGAGGGCGTCCTGTACAGTAATGCATTATTGTTGAAATAATACTCCGGAATAAAATAAATTGTAAACGGTTTAATTCAAAGAGAACAACAAGAAAAGGAAGTAATTTGCAAAAGTAGAAACTTGTATATAAAGCAAAGAAGGTGGCGTCACAAGTAAGCAAATGGCGAACTATTTTGACATTATATAGTTTAGAAATTATGTTTACAATCTTCCAACAATATAGTGATACATTAAACGAATGTGAATTTACTTTTCTTTAATTGCCTTTTCATCTATAACTAATCTGTTTAGAATAGACACCATAATGGTGTTATCAAGAGCCACATTGTAAGTGCAATATGTTAAACGCTATTTCTGATTCGCAGCTTAAACTCAAATCTTCGATGGCCGTTCCGTCGCGTGGTGGCGACCGTCATCCACGATTTCCGCCCGCTGGAGAGCTCCCAGCTGGCGCTGCGGCCCGGCTCCAAGGTGCTCGTGCTCAGTAAGGAGGGAGACTCCCGGGGCTGGTGGAAGGGACGAACGCTAGATAAGGTCATTATTTAATTAATGCTTGTGCTATCCAACGACACAAAAGAACTAGTTGAAGAATAAGGAATCTTTGAATAAACTATTTACTTATCATTTCAATACATAAAATCATTTATAAACTACAAAAAGAATCATATTAATACTTGCCCTTTTAAATGATTTGAATATACAGTGGGTGTCAACTAATCTCGGCTTATTATCGGATATTACAGAAACATAGTTACTACTGAACGCTGCCGGTCTACCTTGAGTCATGAGGTCGAAACCGAATTGTATAACGGAAATGATATGTCGACTCAATAAGCATTACGTTTCGATGAGTCTCAAAAGATTAAAATGATTGTACAGGGTGACAACAGATCCGGGTACTTCCCCAAGGAGTGCGTGCGGGAGGAGCCGGAGTGCATCGGGGCGCTGGACTGATGTCAGCTGTGCCTCGCCGAGCGCGAGCTGCACTACGCGGCGCCGCACGGCGAGCCCGACGATCTCGTCTGAGCGGCGCGCAATGTACCGCGTCCGGCCCGCGATGTACCGCGTCTGCCACGCAATGTACTGCGTCTGATGCGCGATGTACTGCGTCCGGCGCGCCGTCACTTTCACAAATGTTAGTAAGCATCAAAAGTATTCAATAGTACCTTTTATCTCACTTTTACGGTACTGTGTGAAATTTGACTTGAAAATGTCATAAAAATGTTCCCTTATGAATGTAAATAAAATGTATTGTCCCTTCACAAACGAAACGGGCTATAACTCAGTGCCATCCTGCTCTTGTCGATAGTGAATAAAGGGATAGCAAATTATAGGACAAATGTTAATAAAATTTAGTAATTACATTATCAGAGTAGTAGATATATTGAAGTTTAACCCTTCCGTAGTTTATATTTGCTGTTACAAAAATCTAGCGAACTATTGTTTGAAAACATATTTTATGATATAAAATTCAAATAACGAATATTTTGAATACGAAAATTAATGCGAATAGAAGAGAGTGAAGTGTACATAGTACGTAGATATCGATTTGTAAACATAATTTAAAAAATCTCGAAATCGATTCACGATTATGAAAAATTAATTATTAATACTAAATATTTTGAATACGAAATTTTTATTTAAATAGGAATACTATATACATATACGTACTTCGTTTTGGTGAAAATTTAATTAAAATAAAAATCCTTAATATGTATTACATGAAATAATCGTCTACACTTGCGTGATGATTTTGAATGTAGCGTCAAGTGTCTACGAATCTACTTCACTCAAATGTATTTTTGTTTCAAAAGTAAGAAGTCAGTGTTCCCTTTATAAATCTCTTTCGTGTCCGCTTCGATGTTTAGTGTCGTCTAATGTGGCGGCCGTACGGTCTAACTGATTATATGTTAGCATCGTCGCTCACGGGCATCGGCAATATCAAGGACAAAGCTAATCCGCCTCCATAAACAACTCTCCAAATATTTTGAATCAGCTATAATTTGATTTGGAATATTCAGACCCTCTCTTACAAAATAAAATAAAGTCATGGAATAGGCACCTTTGCTTGGTTATATTGCCGTTGCCCATGAGCCACATTGAGTGTATCTCTTTTTATAATGACGGTAATAATCCCGAGTACTGCGAGATAAACTAAGAAACTAAAAACAGTAAACGCGAGTTTGGGAAGTGACGTCATTGCAGGTCGGTCGGTGCTGTCTGAGCCCGCGCTAGTAACAAGACGAGGGCTAAAACATCCGTCGGAAAAACTAATTCCTTACAGGAATATCTCTCTTTTGTTTTGCCTACCTATTCTAGTGACCTCGAAAAGTTATACTAGTTTCACAGAATGAGTGGATTAGCTCACGGAGCTCTAACCTGAGATCGTTGCTAGCACTAGCTTTAACAAGAGCAGTGCGTCTTAGAATCTACCACCGGATCGGAATCGCGACCCACCGAGAAGATCCGGCGAGAAACTCAGTGGGCATGCAATATCTCCAGTGTGTATACATTCGTCAGCCACATGAAAGCATCTATAATAGCATTTAGTTCGGCTCGTGAGTCGTAGACGTGACCAAAACTACTAAAATAATTCTTAAACTGAATATAACGAACGCGACATTGAACCGTAGAAGTACATAGTTCGAATTGCATCTGGAATGTTCGTCGAAGCTCTCTGTGCGTCAATGTCCGCGTCAATGGTGCAGAGAGAGATTAGTGTAAAGTGTAGACGCGCACAACCTCTCCGTAGTCTTCGCAGCACTATGGATGACAATACAAAATAACTCTCCTAATTAAAGTGTATTTTACATCGAATCAGCTCTCTCCGCCTCCGCGTCTAATTCCCAAACATTTAGGAAACGTTCTATCATTACCTTTAGATATTATTTGTGAATATTATTGGCGCTTGCAGTGAGACGGGAAATGCCAAAATCATAGTCAAACACTCGCCGGTGCTACCTGTACCTCATGCTAATATTCTACCAACATTCCATCTTTTAGTATTATTTCACCTACTGCTCTTTTGTTTTTATGTTCCATTAGAGAATTGTTATTTTAGAAGTACCTACTGTGCAAATTTTAATTTTTTTTATACATGACGCGCTTTGCAAGTATCCTATTATTATTATTTTAAATTATAATTTAGTAAATACATATTACTAGTATTTTATTAAATCTTGACAAATTACCTGTATGCGTTATCACGTTAAAATGTATTCTGTATCATATGTATTTCCATAAATAGAATACATAATTTGCTTTTAAATCACAGCTTGACTACTGAAATTTACATAATAAATTAAATTATTTATTGTCATATGAACTCCACGTTTCATAGATGAAAATTTTATTAAATTAATATAATTCTAAACAATATTCAATTTATATAAAGATTTAAAAGTGTAAGTATTTTTAACAGACAATGTAATTAATTTTAGATCAAAAATTAAAATGACTGGTTGTCAACGAGAATGTGGCATAATACATAAGCGGAAAGCAGTATCCCCTTGCGATACCGTTTTGTCTCAAATAATACTAATTTTAAAATCTAAACAAATATCAACTGGCGGTTGATTCCCTCCCTCTGTAGAGAATATTATTTGTCTGTTAAAATTGAAATATTTTTCTTAATGAAGCATAATTTTAGTGTCAATTAATTGTCTATCTATAATTGTAGATCTCTATTAGGGACTTATTTTATTATACAAAAGATCCCAAAGATCGAAGCGTACGGCGTTTGTTTATCCCCTAATCCCTAAAACCAAACCCTAAATAAATTGCGTAATATTTATAATGTACATTTGGCCACGAAAATACCATTCACAGGATTGACATAAACTTAAAATCGTAATTCTCATTCAACACTTCAATTATGCTCGATAAAAAAAAAGTATTTAAGAAAAACTAAATATATTCCTGCTTAATGTAAATAAAATACGTCACTATAAAAAAGAAAATTCAACTATAATTTGGAGTGACAGCTGAGAAAAATACATTTAACAAATTTCTAAATGTACACTTCCCACCGATCTTTTAAAACCACTCTTATGTTCCTTATAAAAACTTCTCCGTTTCTTTTTAAGCATTAAGTAACTATTTTACAAAAATATAACAATATTCCTATTTATTTACTTTCAAATTATCTAAAGTAAATCTTGTTTGTTGTATCCTATAACTTTAACGAGGTATCAAAGTTATTAATGTACTTTCAGTAAATTAAACTTAGTCAAACCATATCCGAAGCATAAGGACGAATCACGAAACAAATAGAAAATATTTGGGTAGGTATATCGTTAACGTATCCGGATATTCAAACTCTTAATCAAATGTTTAAATAAATTTTATTCTAATATATGGTTACATGATTATATCTAAAAATTGATTAATATAAAACTGTTTGCAACAAAAAAAGTAGAAAAGATAATCCCATCCCATCTTCTGATACGAATTAAAATAATACCAAATTACATTTTTACAGTAACTTACCGGAAATATTGTGTCTATAAGTTTATAAAAATAACTCGATACATTTAATGAATTCTACAATATAAATTATAAAACCCAACAGTGCCACAGAATGTTTAAGATTATAATGAATGCTTCCTTGTTAGTTAATTATGTAGATAGTTTATGTGACCACCGCTTTATTGAAAGTTGTGAGGGAAAACATTAATATTTTATTTATTAATTGTAAGTAAAAAATAAATATTAAAAAAAATATTTTCTTGAAACGTGTTAATAATGTTTAATAAAAGTTTCTTGTCCATGGTGACAGGGTTCTCAAGCATTTATCATGTTCACGTCTATTTGAATTGAACAAAACAGAGCCACCGCAAGATGCTCTCTAGGCGGAAACTGGAAATGGCGGGAATTAGGATAATTTTGATTTCGTGACTTCGCGCGTCGTTAGAAAACTAAAATCATAATTCAAATAGACCAGAACAAGAAGTTATTCGTAGATATATGTAGTAAGTAAACTATGGTTGTTATGACATAATAAATATATATTTATATTTAAGTTGGAAAGGACGAGGTTTTGTTGAGGCGACGCTGCGTTAGATAGGTTATAAAAAATGTGATGCGCTGGTAAATCTCAATCTGTTTTTTTTAATTAATATGAATTCAAACGACTAATATTTCAAATAATAACAGCTAAAAATGTCAATTTATGATTTTTAATTTTACCTAAGATGGAAATCACTTAAAATAGTGTTTTACGGTCGATTTCAACTTCTTATGCCTAGTAAATAAGGCGTATCCCATTTTACGACCAGATTTGGAATCCCCTTTGCCTTCGTAGACAATAAATAATTATTTGAGGATTTAACACTTCTTTTGTGTTCAATATCGGTTATTATTTCCATTTGTTTATTTTAATTGCTTAAACTGCATGTTTTATTAATGGTGCCAAATTAAAATACAATAGGGTGCATTATCGATGATCTCCAAATATAATTAAATCCATATTAATATTCAGCAAAATATGTGTTCCTTTGTTTTTTATGGACATTTCACGGTTATTTGTAATTTTAATTTCGAGAATGTTGCGTTGTTGTAATTAATATTTATTTTTAATGGACTCAAGTTGAATGAAATTTAACATAATTATATTTACATTTTTCACAACATTCACATATTTTTTTAGGATTTATTTTATAGAAAAATTCGATTACAAATAATGATAAAGAGAAGAGTTTACGGTCACGAACTGTAACATTATTACATTAATCCCGTCAGTCTTTCTCTCTTTTACAATTTTAATACGAGTTTAATTATGATATTTATGTTTTATTGAAAGTACTGAAACGATTTTAATTTAATAATAAAGTAAACTATTATTAATGTAATTGTTGGTGCTATGCTAGTTTTGTGTTCAATCACTAACCAGTGCTAATCGTGAGTATTCGTGAGTATGTACGCAGCTGCACGCGCCCGTGAACGTTGTAACGTGTAGAATTGTATTTTTGGTATTATTTATGTAAATTGTATGTTCACGTTTTGTAAATATAAAATTGTAAGAAATATACAGAAAAATAAACTGCATATCTCATTGTTCTCTAGATTTTAAGGGATACTCCGAAATTAAAAGTAAATGTTGGAGAAAAGTTGTTTTATTTGTGTTTTCTGCATTTTGTTAATTAAGGGTGTGATGGAGACCAAAGACATCACGCGCCTTTGCGATGTCTTTAAACTCCGGTAATTAGCGAACCGCGAGCTTATCTAATCATGAAAACCAAGTAAAAAAACAACTTATATTATTTAAAAACAAAAATACATTTAAAAGTAACATAAAAGTATTACAATTTTTACATAGAAATAAATTACCATATTATTAAATTACTCTAGCCACGTTTATTTTAGATCGGGTGTGCTGCTACCGAGATAAGTCTTTAAATCTGAAACTGTAGATTTGATCAGTTTGGCGGGAATCGTGGGACGATTCAAACGTTTATAGGCTGCGAATCTGTGGCATCCGCCGAAACTGTAGTAGTAATCGCCACCTTGAGAGCCTTTGATCCAAAGTATGTCTATTGGCGGGACGTTGCCTGCTAGCTCTTGCTTCTGAAATATGAAGATTTTACAAAAAACTTTATAGCTGAGTATCTTTAGACTGTTTTTTTTTTCATACCTATTCTAGTGACCTCGAGGGGTCATATTAGATTCACTGAACGAATGGGTGAGCTTACGGGGCTCCAATCTGGTGACGTTGCTAACACTAGCCCTAGCAAGAGCAGTGCTTCGCAGAATCTACCACTGGATCGGAAACGCGACTCAATGAGAAGATCCGGCGAGAAACTCAGTGGGCCGTGTCTGAGAGTAATATAAAGACTGTAGTGTCGTTACTTAAAAAGGTCAGTCAAGAGTCACGTAATTTTTTAGCAGCTAACTTTGAAGTTGACATTTTTTTCTTTTGTCATATCACGCAATCAATCAACAGAAAATGAGAGAAAAAAATAATGTAAATAAAAATAGAATCAGTGCTTCACAAATTTAAAAAATAAGTTTATAGCCTAACATGTCATGAACCGAACGGAAACTGAAAAATAAATTACAATATAAAATAATGGCAATTTCTAATTAGGTATAACATGTATTTTCATTAAGCTACTTCATTACTGGAGGTAGGACCGCTTGTGAGTCCGCGTGGGTAGGTACCACTACCCTGCCTATTTCTGCCGTGAAGCAGTAATGCGTTTCGGTTTGAAGGGTAGGGCAGCCGTTGTAACTATACTTGAGACCTTAGAACTCGTATCTCAAGGTGGGTGGCGCATTTACGTTGTAGATGTCTATGGGCTCCAGTAACCATTCAACACCAGGTGGGCTGTGAGCTCGTCCACCCATCTAAGCAATAAAAAATAAAAATAAAATAATAATTTCCTAGTACTCAGCGTATTGGCTGCGCCCATGGCGTTGCAACACATGTATACAATCTGCCTTTGCTTTCTCTCTGTCATCAAGTTTGCCTTTAGAGGCAAAAAGTCGGATAAGAAACATTTATTTTGTATATTTTCATAGCTTGTTTGCGGGTGGTATTATCTAATACATTAATTAGGTAGTGTATCAATTGACAGTCTTATTATTGTTATTGTTTTGTCACTTTAAAAAAGATAATGCTAATGGAGGTCGAGCACTCATGTTAAAATAACCTCTAAACATTAAAATTAACGGTTGTTATGTTGCAAATGATTACCGATAAAAGGGGTCAAGCCTCCTTAAGTCGACCTTTTGATAAGTTAAATATTATCAAAATAGTATTGTAATTTTTCTTTTTTTACATTGTCTTAATTAAAATGAAAAGTTTTTACATTTATGTCTTGATACCTACACGTGTGCTCACTATAGGTACCTATTTGTTTACTAGTTGCAGGCCTTTTTCAATGCTGGTTAACCAAGTAATAGTATTTCACTAGTTTTTTTTTTTTTTTTTTTTCGGGTAGAGGGCCGAACCTCCTACGAGGTCCCCGCGCAAGAGGGGCGCGCGGGGTATGTGAGACTCAACGATCTGCATGGTGTTGTGAGCAGACCGCGGGCCCAAGGATTTTAGGACCCACCCACTAAACGACTCCCCTGCACTCTTACACCCGACGTCCGATCCCCTCCGAGGTCAGAACCCGGATGAGGTAGGGGGGCTACCGCGGTCAACACTACAACCAGACGGCGCGGCTCACCCCAAGGACGCCCAGCCGACGGAGCCTTCGAGGCGAATCGAAGGCTCTGAAACGTCGGCCGTCTCGGTACGGCAGCCCATCGGGCCGCCCAGACGGTGCCGCTGGTGTCCCGGAATACCCCGCTGGACCAGAACCAGCCTGCCGGGTCGGGACGCGATACACCGTCGACCGGTCGCTCTATTCACTCCACGGCAGCGCGCTAGAGTGCTGGTAGCGCGCCGCGCGGTCTCACCCCCTCAGGTCGCCCCTTGACCTTCACCGGGGGGAGGCCGCCACCTACAGGGGCCGGGACGTACGGGCGTATTCCCGCCTCCGGCCCCCGGCTCGACGGCGACGGATCGGTGCGGAAAGGGAAGAGCTCTCCCTCTCTCGCTCCGCCGCCTCCTTCTGCGAGATGGTGGACTCGCAGAAGTCGAGCATCGCCTTCCAGGACGCGTCGCTGCCGAGCATCGTAGCCACGACGCGCGGCAGCGAGAGGTCCTCTCCAATGACCGCGACGAGGGCGGCGCGTTGCTCGTCGAATCCAGAGCAACGCGCCAATGTGTGTTCCGCTGTGTCTTCCTCGTCGCGGTCCGCGCAGTGGTGGCACTGCGCCGTCGGTTCCCTTCCGGCTATCTTAAAGAGGTACCGGCCAAAACACCCATGGCCGGTCAACATCTGCGTCAGCCGGAAGGTGAGGCATCCGCGGTCGCGGCCCACCCAGTCCGCGAGAACCGGGCGGACCGCCTCGACGGTACTAGTGTGACCTGGTCGCCTCCCGTTGAATCAATACATATTAATTATCACAGTACCTACCTATGAAACACACAAGTTTTATAGACACATATTTTGGATCGTGTAAAAGGGCGCATTGTAACTAGGCAATATGTACCTAGCCTATTTCTGCCGCAAATCAATTAAAACGTTCAGTATCGGATGTTTGCATAGCCTTCATATCATATCAACAGTTATTTCTTTCAACTTTGACTTAATGTCTGAAGGCGGTGGCTACATGCCGTGATGTTTATAAACATATAATTTACTGGTGGTAGGACCTCTTGTGAGTCCGCGCGGGTAGGTACCACCCTGCCTATTTCTGCCGTAAAGCAGTAATGCGTTTCGGTTTGAAGGGTGGGCCAGCCGTTGTAACTATACTTGAGACCTTAGAATTTATATCTCAAGGTGGGTGGCGCATTTACGTTGTGGATGTCTATGGGCTCCAGTAACCACTTTACACCAGGTGGGCTGAGAGTTCGTCCACACATCTAAGCAATGGTAACCACTTAACATTAGATGGACTTTGTCAACTAACCATCTAGATCTAGAATAACCATAAAAAATATATTTATTTAATTTTATTTTTTATGTTCGTATGTATGTAACTGTTTAGATAAAATTAATACTTAAATATAAGTATATTTACAGGTGTGCTTATTAAATACGTCGTTGATGAAGGTCTGGGTGGAACAGGGATAAGCCTGATGACTCATTTCACACATGCCCACACAAATCATACTCTGGGACGTTGAAAACGTTCCATTTATACCATGATAAAGTATAACTAACCTGTATTGTTTCCATGAGAGATTCCACTTTGGCCTCGTCCAGCTCCGGAATGAAGGGCCTGGTGATAACCGACATTGGAACATCATGGACTTCCTCCTTGTAGGCGCTGTGTACACTTGTCATCTTCGAGGCTGACATTAACGAAGCAAAACATAAAAATAAATAAATGCATTTCATTCGGTATCTAATAGGCATCGTGTAATCGACTATGATGATAATTATGTATTTATCGAAATTTTATCTAAGAATACAAAATGCCGTGAATGAAACGACTTGCCTATGCAAACGGTAAATGAGTTACATTTCTGATTTATGGTATGGTCTTAAACCAATTTAATGTATAAACAGTATATACAAATGTCCTTATTTGGTTTATGTATCCGGAAATATTTGTTTTAAATTACTTTTATTTGATAATGTAAAATGAAACTTCAAAGATAATTAATTGCAATGAATTCAATCTCAACCTTACGATTCTTTTCATTTATGATCACAACATTGATTGTACTTGATATATGTAGCTCTAGCTCTAGTGATGACAAATCATACTTTATTTAGTTATGTGTATTATTTAAAGAGCAACATCTTTTTTTGAAAGTTGTACTCACATCTAGCCGCTGTCGCAGAGGTTAAGCTGGCAATATTCTTTAACATAACCCTAGTCCACCGGAGTCGACCTCACCGCCAGAATGATTTCACTGCACTAACCGAGCGAGGAGTAAGAGGACGGGCGTCGAAAACTGACATAACGAACTAACATGGCCAAGGTCACATTGCGCCTGATAAAATTAAATATACAAACACAACACTATTGTATTATTTTGCAAACAATTCTTTTTGTGATGAAAAGTTGGTCTTGGTCGAGACTCGGTCCTACTACTACGGTCTGACTACGTCAATCTAGTGACGCTGTTCCAAACTCCATACAAATTTAAATTAACTTTTCGCGATCGAGAAGTTAATAAACTTGCCCTAAGCACACGTACTATCGGGAGAATCGTAAGCTCGCATGCGATGATTCAAAATAAACAAAAAAACACCTTGGATCACAAGGCAATCCGCGGGATTTACGTTGTGGCGCTTATGGGCCACTTAACACTAGGTCAGGCACGAACTTGTTTGTGTACCGATGGAAATATCAAAAAGAGAGTACCTAGTTCCCGCATTAGTATGAAATTTCTCGAAACTCATCGCGCGTCATCTAACGGTCGTCAAACTATATTAGAGCTGCGTGCTACTCCAATATTTATACCATTTATTACATTGTAGTTTCATCAGAATTTTCCAGTTTTGTACGAAAGCGTAAAATTCACCAGTCGACAGAAACTTTCGTATTTATAATATAACTATTCTATGAATTTCCTTAGGAAACATACTGTTTGGCATAATGACAAGGTAAGCACGTGACTTTGTTTTGTGCACCTACATCCAAAGAACAGTAGCCCGCCATATTGGTCTAGTGATGTATGGTGGTAGTGTCATATAAGTAACGACACTACAGTCTATATATTACACTCGGACACAACTCACTGAGTTTCTAGGATCTTCTCAGTGGATCTAATTTACTGACTACAATATCACCACTCTCTGCTTCAATTCCCAGTCTGAGTCATTAGGTTAAATTCGTCATTGAACTGCATATTGTGGCCATCGTAGCCTTAAAGTTAGGGTGCTCGGTATCCCTACTCGTATCAAGCGATGCGACTATGCCAATGTTCAAATCCCGCAGGCAGGTACGGGATTTTACTATATTTCTATCACGTCTAATTAATTAGCTTACCTAAATGAGAAAATTTTGGGCTAAGGGAACCAAGCCATAGTCCCAGATGATTAATCTTGTTATACAATTAAGAGAAGTGAAAACAAAAGTTGGGAATTTCAAATAAAAAAAACGTCCATTATAACTACACAAAAAATGTATTTAGTCAATCTGATGGTCGCAATAACATTGAACTCGTCGTCGTATACATGGTGTCCGCGTCGTCACATGTAAATATAGTAAGTTCTAAACCATAATTATTAATGGCGACGACGCGTCTCGTTATAATATTAACGTTCCACAGTTTTAAACAAATATTTTATTAATTTCTCCGTTTAATTTCTCGTATACTGTTTCAGATATTTTGTTTTTAGAACACGTTTAATGTGACGCTCGCAACGTTTCCGTAATAGTCGTCTACGTGGAACTAAATAGTCTTGATCCTTCTGCGATAGTCAACGACGAAACATAATAAAACTTACAACTGAACGAGATAAAGTAATGCTGCACCGACAGCACCATGTTGTTAAACTTACAAAAAAAATCACTGAAGTTCTATATATTCACAACAAAAATCATGTCAAATAATAAAAATAATAATCACATGATTACATTCAAAATATCGATTAAAAAATCAAGTAATAGTATAAAATAATCAATTCCATTAACATGCTCGACACAGTAACACAACCATTCATTAAAATATAAAATTGCACACGAATATCCGCACTATCAACGGTATATAAACATGGGAGTGCGTACTTTTCTCAGACATTTTTTTTTTCTACATATAAATAAATGGCAACACAGTCAAATTTCGTTCCAATCAATAATCTGTAGATGAATCAAAAACATAATTCAAGTCTTAATTTTTCATAATGGCAATAATAATGGGCAGATCTAACACGTACATGATTGAGGGCGGACCGAAATTTCGCTGTTAAATTTAAAATGAGAACTAAATTAAAATCGATAACATATGTTTAGTTAAGTACCAAGTCGGAAAATAACAATATCTAAGCCATTTTAGTATACACGGTAGGGACGCATTAGTGGAAATATTACAGCACAAAATATCTGATCCCTTAAATCTATAATGTTACACTATAAACTAAGACTTACAGCTATCGTATAAATATAACCACCGTAGAGTAGAATAGTGAACGTACAGAGATCCCGGCCTTCTGATTCTCGACATAATTAATACTAATACTGTCCAAATAATTACTTCAAATTATAACTGGTATTAAAATAATAATAAAAACAAAATAATACTAATAAAGTTGCCTTTTCAAGTCGTTTTAGAAAAATATTGTATAAAATAAATACTGGGGGCCAGTCATATAGATTAATAAAAATTAAATACATTTCAATTACATTTACCTCCAAAAATACGATAAAAATATTATGTAACGTGCTAATAATGCATAGTATACAATGTTCTATGTCCTAAGGCAAGGGCTACACTCTCAGAACACATTTCTCATCGTAACAATACTTCAGTAATGGAACTTTAAACATTCAAATACATGAGAAAACAAGCAGTGAACAGTTTTAAATAATTTACATTCCATTGATTTGGAATATTGCAGATTGCAGAGGTCGTTGTGTTCCGAGAGGGCGCGTAGAGGCGAGCACTCGCGGTACTCCTTTACCTAACGATATACATAATATTATGTAATGTAAATGGCAATTCAGTGGAAGCTGCACGATTATGCGTCATGTCGTCAACCTGAAATGGATGCAAATTATAAATTTACTAGCTGACCCGGCAGACTTCGTAGTGCCTAAACCTAAACCTTTGTATAACATAAACTTATAACAAACAAAAGGAATCCGTCCGACGAGGGACACATCAAAGGAAAAACAAAATTGTTATTTTTATGTAATTCTGAGCATTTTCATATTTATCTACCTTTTACACCTCTGGACTTCCACATATAATGCAAGACCAAAATTAGCCAAATCGGTCCAGCCGTTCTCGAGTTTTAGCGAGACTAACGAACAGCAATTCATTTATATATATGTACATATATAGATTTGCAGTATAGATTGTGACAGAGAATCCTCCAAAAATATTATTTGGAAAGGTCACATTTGAAAATTATTTAAATTAACTGTAAATTGTCTTTAACTGGTTTTTATTTTTTTGGGGAGTATGGCTGTATTGCTGATCACCCGGAAGGTTTTCTAGTTGGAACTTGTCCTTCTGACGTTTCAAAAAGAAAGAGAGAGAATAGAAAAGCATTTCAGTTTTCAAAAAAAGATGTGTCAGATAACATCCCTAATTAGAATTTGAAGAACTGCAGATAAAGTTATGAAGTACTGAGGGTATTACGGTATGAGCTATGTCGTGCCATCTGCGCTTATGTCACCATCAGTTGGATCGATTCTTTCAGCTTTTAATATGAAATAACTTTGGCTAAAAATATGGCTAGCTTTGCTTAAGCCTTAATTTTTAATTCAATAGAGCAATACAACTTGATTGAAGTAATATCGAAGGTCGCCACATTGTTACCACATAGATGTTGTTATGCTTTGATTTTGATATTTTATGTGTTGTGAAAAAAATTAGGTCAAGAAAAAAGCCTTGACTGGGCATTGGTAAAATGTTGATATAAAAGATAGTTACATATGTGTGGCGATTAGGGCGATAGATCCTGGTGCATGGGGTCGTAGGGCATGGAGGCGTCGTAGGGCGGCTGCTGGTCGTAGGGCGGCGCCGGCAGCGAGTAGCCCAGCGAGTCCTGGGGCGGCGCCGGCGACATCAGCGGAGTGGCCGCGCCCGAGGCTCCGCCCAGCGAGTACGGCGACGCGCCCGCTGCTGCACGCACACGCGCACACACTCACCACTCTCCGCACGCACACGCACACGCACACGACTACTCATACAGCTGCTTCACATTAGGTCCCCACCCTCCACCGGAACGGAATTCATCCCTACTACCTGGAACCGCTGCGGGTATCACAATGCGTTTCCAGAAATACTTTACTACATTCCAACAGTTCGAGTCAAGCCCCACCTCAATATTCACCCCGGTGCTATGCACAGTACGGACGTGTGTCTCTCTTCAAACAGGTAGTCCTCAATAATTATTATAGGAAGTAGCTTGTGTGCTCTTAGCAATGGTGATGACCGTAAGTCGCGATAACCACTTGCGATAAGTTTTATTACAGCTTACAAAGACAATCGAAACAATATTTTCAAATTTGAATTTGTCACTGGCCATATTTTGTCAACATTGTGTCCACAGGTTTGATACATCTGAGTTTTTCTCTTTTTTTTTTTCTGCCATCTCTACCCTCTCTACCAGACATTTTTCTCTACCGTAACGATGCCGGTCCGACCTAATGTGAACTAGCTCACTGTGATTTAGTCATCTCAATGATAAAATCATCGTATTTGTTTAGTCGTGACGTCATAGGTTATTTATGTGCGGCAAAAACTACTATTACACTTGAATTGACTTCAATGTGGTGTGATATTTTTTTATACTACTAATTTCATCGACTTACTCCTTTACTAATCAATCTCATTATCACCTAAATTTGTAATTAAGATTAAGCTCAATTTATTTATTCAATAAATAAATTGAAAACTAAACATGTTTACGTTAGTCCCACTCACCGGCTGCTTTCTTGGCAGCATAAAGGTTGGCCTCCTCTTGTGCCTTGCCAATGTTCTTCTTGTAGCGAATGCGCTTGTTGCCAAACCAATTAGAGACCTGCAATAGAAACCAACACTTACTCCCACATTCTTGAAGACACTCATTATCTGCTGTTTGTATATATAAAAATGAATGGCTGTTTGTTAGTCTCGCTAAAACTCGAGAATGGCAGGACCGTTTTGGCTAATTTTGGCCTTGAATTATTTGTGAAGTCCAGAGAAGGTTTTTTTAAACCTTCATATTTATCTACCAAAAGGTAGATAAATATGAAAATGCTGATGGATTCCTTTTGTTTGTTCTAAGTTTATTTTATACAAAAGTTTGGGTCTTTTATTTATCGATTGAGGCACTACGAAGTCTGCCCGGTCAGCTAGTTTAACTAAATAGTTTATAATATTGTCTTTTTCAACTCACTTAAACTTGAAATACATATTCCTAATTCGTTAAAATTAGTCAAAGCAATATGTGTCCGCGCGTTTGTGCGCTACCTGCGACACAGTAATGGCGCACTTCCTGGCGAGCTCCTCCTTGACTTCCTCGCCGGGGTAGGGGTTGTCCAGGTGCGAGTAGAAGTACTCATTGAGCAACTCTATCGCGTGCTTGGTGAAGTTACGTCGCTTGCGTCTCGCGTCTAGGAAGCTGTAAAGGGAGCCAAGGGTCCGTTACCTGCGATACGGTAATGCCGCACTTGCGCGCCAGCTCCTCTTTCGCCTCCTCGCTGGGGTACGGGTTCGACAGATGCGAGTAGAAGTATTCATTGAGGATCTCCGACGCTTGCTTGCTGAAGTTACGGCGCTTTCTGCGCGCGTCCAGGAAACTGCAAGCGGGAATCGTATTCGATTTTCATTGTTTTAATTGAGGCCAAAGTTGAGCTGGTTGTAAAATAATTTTCTTAATGTAGACGTTGTAATGTTTGTCATTCATTTACCGTGAGCGCAGAATCATCACTGCCTCGCAAGTGGACTGCTTGAGCTGCATCTGGATGGAGCTAAACTTCTTGTGAATTATTTGCACCATGCGTTCAATTTCCTGCCACAAAAACACATTTATTTAATTAATAAGCATTAATAAAATAGTCGATCTTTGCCTCACTTCGTCTTATCTTCCGGGATTCGTGACAGAGCAAAGATCGACGCTTTTGAAATGTGGTGTTGGAGACGGATGTTGCGAATTCCATGGACAGCACACTGGACCAATGGACCTGTCCGCTATCTGCTTCCAACGTATTCTCGCGCACTTCGGCCACATCGCTCGTAGAGGCCCCGATAACTTGGAGAAGCTGATGGTAGTTGGTCAGGTTGACGGGAGAAGATCACGCGGACGCTCACCTATCTGCTGGTCTGATCTGGTTAAGACGCATACCAGCATGCCAATAACCGAGGCTATAAAGACCGCCGAGGACAAGAAGACGTGAGGAAGCATTGTGCATCGAGTGGTCCACATTTTAGATTAGACACGACCTTCAGTAATGAAGAGACCGACTCAGAAGAAAAAGAAAAAGAAGAATAAAATAGTATGGATTCTCTTAATCAAAAATGTAAATGTGTAACCTCTTTTTATGTTTATTTTGTACTTTTTACTGATACTACAAAAATTGAAATAATTTGCCCATATTGGATATCAGTACATCAACTAAGGAATGGTAAAAATATCGGCCAGGTATAATTTAGAAAGTAATTTATATATTACTAACAACACGCCCTCGCTTCGCGTCGGAAACTGTGATTTATTATTGATTTCTCCACTATGTAATGGATGTTTTTATAAATATAAACCTTCCTCTTCAATCACTCTATCTATTAAAAAAACGGCCTCAAAATCTGTTGTGTAGTTTTAAAGATTTAAGCATACATAGGGATATAGGGACAGAGAAGGCAACTTTGTTTTGTACTATGTAGCGATTATTATTATTGAAAACTGTACTTATTATTAATTACAAGACAGCTTATATAATTTTGTTCAAAATACCTTAGGGGTGATAGGTCTGGTGCGACTTTGCTCTCTTAGCAAATTCATGACGTGTGTAGTGAACTCATTGCAGGCATTCTCATACTTGTCGAGCTCCTGATGATAGATCTGCCGTATCTGCGCCAGTTTTGCACGGTAGTCCGAGTGCTCGATGGCATTATCTGCTTGAGTAACAGTCACTTAGTTGCCGCACGACATTACTTTACAATTTTTTTTTTAAGTCTATTCTATCTTTTATACAAGCAATTAGTACTTTTACTGCACTTTAATCTGATATTCCTTGAATACCAATTCAATCAAAAGTTATTAGAGTGAAATGCTAGTATTTAATAACAATAAAAAAAGGTTTTAATTTCCAAATTTTTAGAAGTGTGACATTTATCTGTGTGTTTGAAAAATTCTACAATGTCAGCCAATTCTAATACTGATCATCAAAACTTAGACTTGGTTGCCCCTGACTGTTAGGCTGAATTTTGTTGGTTGGAATCCCCCATTGGGTCAATAATGTTGACAAATAGGTTTGTTTGAGTATCTAATATATATTACAGACTTAAATTTAGAAAGCCATATTAACTCTACTCCTGCAAAAGTAAGGGGAATTCTAGTTTGAAGCCATTTATGATTTAACCCAAATATCCATTTATATGGATTCAGACTACATGATTGTCATTAATATTTTTATATGAACTATATTCTCTACGTGACTATGATGCTTACCTATCCATAACACAAGGTAGGCAATCAACTAATAAACATAAGTTAGACATAACATAGAAACATAGATTATGATAGACTATTAGTAAATATTAAGACAAAAAGGTTTCCTAATTATTAAATGATTTTAGAACTACTTGAAAAGTTATCAAATGATGAAATATTTCCGAATCTAATCTACAGAGTCTAGTTTTAATTTTAGTTTACAGGTCTTTTGGCAAAATAATTGTAATGCATGAACATTTACTTTTTTAAAACCATTTTTTTTTAATTTGATGAATGACCACTTTTCACTGCGATAAGAATATCTACAGACCCTTGAGCTTTTTCGGTACATCTAAACTAAATTACTCGTTGGTAAGATAACTTTCAAATGTACTATTGTTAATAAATGTGGTGACTGGAAAACTATCATATAAAAAGAGCATTTAAATTTATACACTTTCATTATACATATTCATTGATAAATACTAATACATGATAAAAAATTTTCTATTCCTTTGTAAGAACTTCAACTGGAATTTTTTAAATGTAATCAATTTCAATTTACCCCATTCACCGGCCGCAGCAGATGCCGAGGCAGCAGCACCAGCACCTCCACCTTTCTCTGGTCCAGCTACACCCTCCGCAATCAACATATTGTCAAGCCTCATCAGCTGGGGATCAGGTGGCTCCTCCTCTTGAGTGTTTCTCAGAGATAGCACTGCGGATTTTAGGAAGTTTATTTTATGTAAGAGTTACAATAAATATAGGAATCGTGATTCAAATGAAAATTTAATCTTCTTAGTTAACAAATTTTTGTTTTGGACTTTTGTATCTGATTTTATCTTTTATGCTGTTACATGTCCCTTGTTTAAGGCATACTTCTGTAACTTGTAGAAATTGTTTATGTTTAACATCAAATGTTTGTGTTATTAGTGTTTATATAATATTTATATCTGTAACATCTCCATCGATGAGATAAAACAATAAATACCTGTCTTTTCTTTAATTTCACAGAGTACTGAAAACAGAGCAGGCTTCATTCTATGGCAGTTCAGCGTGTGTTTTCTCGCCTGAGCTTCATCTAAACTTTGATCTGTAATGTTCATTATTTGTTGTAAAATTTCGCCAATGTCCTGCTTGCGAGCTTCGCCTCCTTCAGAGGCTGGTGCGCCTTCTCCTCCAGGCAGCCCATAACCCTGCGGTCCCATCATTCCGCCGCTATGCGCCATCATCCGGTTCGGATCGTCCATTGCTAACTGGTCTTGACAGTCAATACATAAATAACTTTAATGTCTTATTCTAATTACGTATACTTATTTTGTACGTGATTTTCAATTTCAATTGGTAAACCAAAATTCAAAGTAAACGTGAAGAACGAAACTCCACTCGCTGAATACCAACTATAAAATGGCCGCCTCCCTTTGGGCCAGTTTGTACTTGTGCTGTCAAATGTAATCAAATGTTTCACACGGGAAAAAGAAAACAAACAATTAAACTACGACGTTAAAACTGTTCCTATCACGCTCAATCTCATCACTATGAAAAGAGTAAATTCAAGCGAGAAAGAGACAACCGCTGAGATTAATGTCTAGCGTAAGCTGCTATCTCACAGATCTCACTGCCAACATAAGAGTTGAAAACTTAAACCATAACCTACCATAAAGTACGTTTAATCTATGGACTGTGCAGAACATAGATTATACACTTAATATTGAGAAGTGTTTGCAGAATATGAGAGGTTTCCATGGCTAGCTACTTCTCATAGTAACTAATATGCTAATTTGTGCCTGTCGTTCGAAAAAGGCCCGTGTCTCAAATGGTTTGTGCATGATCACATCACGACTTATAACACAGGTGGTTAATCACTAACCGGTGAAGGATTATTTGAAGCACAAAGATTGTCACATTTGGAAAGCAAATAAAAATATTAATTCATATCAAATTGACTGCACCCTCCTTTTTTATGACGTAATGGCTTCGTTTACCCGTAGTGATATTTAAGAAAGGACGTGTTTATTTTAATTAGGTAGGTACTTTTAACATTAGACGGCTGTCTTGTTTTAATAACGTGGCTATTAACTAGGATTCAATGTTTGCTTTTAAAAGAAGGGGCTTCGACGTAGTTTTTATAAAATGTCGATTAAATTAAACTGTTTTTATCGCGTTTGATTTGGTTTCAAATTCACAAGAATTGTCATACTGTACGAGACATAGAGAGTTAAAAATAAAATGAAGTAAAAAAAAAATTGGTACAAATGTTTTAATGTGTTTAACTGCTTACTCGAGGAAGAGCCTCTTATGAGTCCACACGGGTAGTTATCACCACCCCGCCTATTGCTGCCGTACAATATAATTGAACATTGCTTATGCTATAAATTTTTTTTGCAATTCCAATCTACGATTTCGAGTTCCTGGTTGGTCATTAAATATCTGCAAGCATGATAAGACTCCTATATATATTGTAAGATATTTTGCACTTGTCACCTGTTTTTCCTCTTTTAAGAGGGACAACGAGTAATTATGGAACTGACGGTGTTGGACAGTTAAATTTGAGGGGACTGGGTTCTGTAGGTGAGGGGCCACTTACAAAACACTTATTGCAAATACTTCGTACACTATTACGCCATTTAATATTTTATTTTGATAAAACTCTTAGATGTTGCTCTGACCGTGTCTAGATGAGAAGTCATTTTCTTCACTGACGAGAAGACAATTATTTGTTTTAAACATTTAAAATAATTCCAATATTCGAAATCTGTAACCTTACATGTGTCAAGTGTTGCCGGCCATTACTTTCATATTCAAACTCCAACAGACGGGATTTACGTGAAGTTTTGGGCCATCTGATCGTTAGCTTTTACCGTTCTTCATCATCATTAATAGCCTATAACAGTACATAGGACTCACCTAGGGCATGCTACCAGACCCAATCTAGAGCCTTGTTTTCATACACTAGGTGCCTGTTAACTTATCCTAACCGTCACTCCACCTCGTCTATGGGCATCCTACAGTACGTTTACCGGTCTTCACACGGTAACTCGTCTATCCCATTGCTTATCGGTTCTGTGACAGATATGACCGACTCATTACCACTTCAATTTGCTTGCCCAATGAGCTATAGCCAAAACTACTTTTTAGGTAGAAAAAATTAAACTTGGCTTCCACGGCAGGTGGTGGTCAAAAGGTATCTTCTCTTGCGTTTCTATCTACTTACCGTCGAACACGGGCTACAAAATACAGAGAAAACCAAAGTCTTATTGAGCGCCTACTGTGTTATTTTATTTTATCTGTTTTAATTTCATATGATCATTTATTTCAATCCCTAAGCTTTCACTTTTTAGACGACAGAAATGGCTTTGGTTTTGTCATTTAATAATATTATTATATAGTACGGACTATATTCCTTTTGTCTCTCAACGGGAGAAAAAGTCAATTCCTGTCACTGCATTCCATGGAATCAAAGTCAAAGAGACATATTTTGTACTCGTCAATCGAGTTTTTCGCCAACATTTGGCACTTTCTAATTTCATCATCTTTTTCTTTTTCTGTGCTAATACTCGTGTTTATATAAATTCAACAAAAAGCTTAAAAACTCATGAATAGTTAGCTAATTTGGATATAAAGACTATAAAGCCGACAATATATATTATGTATCCTGTCGTAAAGTGGACTTCCTAACTCCACGCGGTCATCGGCCTGCGAATAAAATAGTCCATATGCATAAACTTCGAATCGATTCGGATAATAGCTCTCAGTTAAATGAGACACGTTCTGTCACTAGTTTATAAGTGTAGTGTATTTAGTAAACAAGTCACAGTCTTCAGTAATCATTTACGTCTTTCACACAGTCAGCAGTGGGGCAGCAATAAGCTTCATCGAAAGATTAAAATACCGAATCCTTTTCGAGAAATCATTATGGCCGATCCTAAGATTGAAGAAATCCTCGCTCCTTTGAGAGCTAACGTGAAAGAACAAGGCGATTTGGTTAGAAAACTTAAAGAAGAAAAAGCACCCGAAATTGATATAAAGAAGGCAGTCGCTGAATTAAAAACTAGGAAGAAGATATTAGAAGACAAAGAGCTGAGCCTCGCACCCGCGGAAGATTTGTTTGACCGTGCTAAAATGGAAGATCTAATTAAAAGGCGCTTTTTCTATGACCAGTCTTTTGCTATATATGGTGGAATTACTGGCCAGTTTGATTTTGGTCCTATGGGATGTGCACTTAAGAGTAACATGATCCACTTATGGAAGAAGTTTTTTATTCTTCAGGAACAAATGTTAGAGGTAGAATGCTCAATTCTTACTCCAGAACCTGTACTCAAAGCCTCAGGTCATGTGGAGAGATTTGCAGACTTGATGACCAAGGATATTAAAACGGGTGAGTGCTTCCGGCTTGACCATTTAATTAAAGGACACCTTGAAAAAATCAAATCCGATAAGAACACCAAAATTGAATTGAAGACAGAGATTGAAGATATTCTTATAAAACTAGATGGAATGAATGCTGACGAGATGTCCGCCTTGATGAAAAGATTTGAAATGAAATCACCTATTAGTGGAAATGATTTAACTCCTCCAATAGAATTTAACCTAATGTTTAACACACAAATAGGCCCATCAGGCTTAGTAAAAGGTTTTCTAAGGCCCGAAACAGCTCAAGGCATTTTCGTTAACTTCAAACGTCTCTTAGAGTTCAATCAAGGACGTTTACCATTTGCAGCTGCACAAATAGGAAATTCCTTCAGAAATGAAATTTCACCTCGATCAGGTCTCCTCAGAGTTAGAGAATTTACTATGTGTGAAATTGAGCATTTTTGTGATGTTAAAGAGCATCCAAAATTTGAATCTGTAAAAAACACTCAGATGCTATTGTATTCTGCTGATAATCAGGAACAAGGTAAACCTGCAGAGCTAACAACCATTGGAGATGCTGTAACGAAAGGCATTGTTAATAATGAAACACTTGGGTATTTCATGGCAAGAATTCACATGTATATGTTGGCTGTTGGTATTGATCCTAAGAGACTGAGATTCAGACAGCACATGGGCAATGAAATGGCTCACTATGCATGTGACTGTTGGGATGCAGAGTGTCTGAGTAGCTATGGCTGGATCGAGTGTGTTGGATGTGCTGATAGATCAGCTTATGATTTAACACAACACACAAAAGCTACTGGAATCAGATTGGCTGCAGAAAAGAAACTTCCAGCTCCAAAACAGATAGAAGTTGTTGAAGCTGTTGCCAACAAGGCAGCCATTGGAAAGGCATTTAAAAAAGATTCCCAGGCCATTAATGATACTTTGGCTACATTAGACAATCCTGCTTTAGAAGAGATGCAAAAAGAACTTGACAGTAATGGTGAATACACGCTTATTACTGCTAGAGGAGAATTCAAACTAACTCCCAGCCTTGTGAACGTTAAGAAGACTCAAAAAACAATTCATGTAGAGGAAATTATACCAAGTGTCATTGAACCTTCATTTGGTGTTGGTAGAATTTTATACTGCATTTTAGAACATAACTTTAGGATGAGGGAGGGAGATGAACAAAGAACATATTTTTCACTTCCACCAACAGTTGCTCCCATGAAATGTGTTGTTCTACCCTTGAGTGGTAATGCAGAATTCCAGCCATTCGTAAGAGATCTTTCTCAAGAGCTGATCACAGTTGATGTTTCTCATAAGGTTGATGACTCCTCAGGTTCAATCGGCCGTCGTTATGCCAGAACTGATGAACTGGGAGTGCCTTATGCTGTGACTGTCGATTTTGATACAATTAAAGAACCCCACACAGTCACCCTTAGAGAAAGGGATAGTATGAGGCAAGTAAGATTGCCCATGGCAGATGTTCCCACAGTTGTAAGGGATTTATCTAATAGCAAAATATTGTGGTCTAATGTTGAGCAGAAATATCCTAAGTTTGAACAACAAGAAACTGTGAAAGGTACATCTGTGTAACTGACGCAAGTTTGCACAGCTGCTTTTGTAGATTTATCATTATTCTCCATTAATTGTATTTATTGTTAGCTTGTGCTACCTATTATAAACAGATAAGAAGATTACAATAAATTGAATAAATTTTGCTGTAATTGTTCTTTTTCATTCAGATATTATGAAACCTTGAGTATAAATTGATGAACATATTTTACATGCAATATATTTTTATGTAGTATACTTTTTTTTTTTGCTACCTAAGCTTGAGAGGCTATTTCAGCGTAACCTTAACTAGTAGGTGAGCTCACGGGGCTCAAACCGGAGTCATGCTAACACTGACCATAGCAAGAGCAGTGTTTCGCAGAATCTACCACCGGATCGGAAATGCGACCCACTGATAAGATCCGGCGAGAAACTCAGTGGGCTGTGTTAATTCGCTCGCTGTGGGGTTAAATCGCTCTTCGAGCCCTTGGTCGCAAGCGACGGGTTCGACGAAGACGGTGACCGGTGCTTGAGGTACCTAAAAGCACCCTTAATGGATAGGGATCCGCAATGACGTGTTTTAGGCGACGTCGACATAACAATAATGACACTAAAATAACTGTTATTTGTTGGTAAAGAAATAGGATTAGGTAAATGTGAAAAAAAACTAACAACACTAACATAATCCCATTGCTAGACACTTTGGATCCTAACAACTTAAAGACGACCAGAAAAGTTATTACTTCGTACATTAATTTTATGGTTCCAGTACATCCAAGGCAAGGTACCATAAGTGTCAATAACCTAAGTATAATTAAAATCTCTTATGACCACGATTTGGTTAACTTGAAACACTAAAATTAAAATTTAAAACGAAAGATAATGTTTCACTTTCAACAGCACGTAATAACGTGACTGCATTGCATAATAAAAATGTGTTACTTAACTCCACTTACACAATAAGTAGGTACCAAACATAGATGCGTTTATGTCTAAATTATTGCTGGATGACCAAGGCGATACAGTGAAGAGGTATTTACATAAAAGCAACAATTCTTTCTAGATTGTTTTAATGCTACAAAATTTTGAAGTGATTATGGGTTGAAGTAGGACAACCAATGTGAAACTTCATATTCAATAGTGAGACTTAGAGCAAATTTGCGAATCATTATTAATAGCTTTACTTTTTCCTACCTATTCTACTAACCTCGAGGGGTCTAACTAGATACACCAAACGAGTAGGTGAGCTCACGGGGCTTTAACCTAGTGAATTTGCTAACAAGAGCAGTACTTTCTAGAATCTACTACCAGATCTGAAGGGCGACCCACTGAGAAAATCTGGCGAGAAACTGGTTATTTAATTATGAAATAAGATGATATTGGTCGTTTATTTTAAAAAAAAATGTTAATTTCAAACAACAATTGGCATAATCACACAAGTCCACAACAAAGTGGCCGGATTCCCTTCACTTGAACATATCTTTTGTATAAGCCGCGCCAATAAACGAATCGAAAATGGCGTCTATGTACCTGCACTGACAGATGGTAGGGTCAACAAATAAAAAGTTATGAAGAAAAAATTGTTTATTGTAAAAAAAAAAAAGGAGAATGTACTTTATTTTACTTTATGCCCTGGCAGAGGGGGAGGTGTCTTATCTGGGATGCAACTTGCGTGGACACTTTTACTGCCAGTCATCTAAGTCGCACAACTCGAACTCAACAACATAGTAAGAACTGATACTTTTTTTGCATGCAGTACGCGCCGTGTAAAAGACATTAGTTTAGAGTGAGAGCGCATGATCGCCGCCGCCATTTTAGATTCGTTTCTTTATTGGCGCGACTTATACTTTATAATTGAAGACAATTTAATAATTTCTAAGAGACATAATAATAAAACACGAAAATAGAGAAAAAAAACAATTTATTATAAAAGACATTGATAGTGCGGATGTCACAGTTTGATGCGTTTATCTGTGCCGTCGTTCCCGCGAGCGGTCCCGGTGTCGCGGCCGGTCGCGCGACCGAGAGCGGCGCCGGTCGCGTCGGTCACGCCGCTCTCGGTCGCGGTCGCGCTCTCTATCCTCGCGCTTTGATCTGTCCTTTGAGTATCTGAAAATTTTACACCAACCACTATCAGAACAAACGTCCACTCGTCTCTTCTAGTGGTGGGCGATCCACTTACCAGTAGTTTTGACACTAATTAACGAACCCGACTAATGGAATTTCTCAATGGTTTATTAATATATCTTTTATTAATTTTATGGCATGTTACCCGTCAGCGCGTAGCGGGAATAACCCCTAAAGCTACCAGCGAATAGGTAATAGCGTATTATACTGCACAGCCGTATTTTACTGAAGTCATGGTGGTCTAAAGATAATCAATAAATCACACAACTTTGGTACCACCACCCCGCCTATTTCTGCCTTGAAGCAGTTATGCGTTTCGGCTTGAAGGTTGAACAAACAAAAAAATTGTACGTAGTTTACGAACAGTTCTCCCCACGTCACAGATCGTCATCTGGCCCCAAACTAGGATTCCCTGTACCTACCTGTCACCTCCATTCCTATCGGCGTAGTCCCTGCGATCGCGGTCATCGTAGTCCCTGCGGTCGCGGTCGTCGTAGTCCCTGCGGTCGCGGTCGTCGTGGTCGCGGCGATCAGATTCCATCCGTCCTGGGTTGTAGGAGGAGGCCCTTGCCGCTGGGGCCGGCTTTGTTGGTGCAATACTGCGGTTGTGCTCTGCTAATCTGTATCGGATTAAATTAATTTTCTTGGTCAGATATAATAGAATATAATAAATACTTTTAATATGCTATAAGTTGCACCCAGCAAAATAAAGTCCATATATGTCTATATGTATACATCATTGGTGGCCAACCGGTCGATCGCGGCTATTAGTCCAGTAGATCGAGGCAAGGCAAAAAATATAAATACATAAAACAGACTGAGCAACATAATCACCAACTGCAGCGGGCATCATTTTTATCTAGTTTAATGTATTAAATATGTTTTGGTTCAACATATTTATGTGAATCAGCATTTTCCTACTTAAAACAAATAAAAAATAAAAACCATTCTCATTTGATAAATTGGATTCTTTAAGTTTAGCAATTTCTAAAACTAAAGTAATTTGAGAAAAACAACAAAGAAGTAGTTACAAAGATTAAATTAAAATTTTATGTTATTCATTTTAATAAAATATAATACTTATTTGTATACTGAATTACAGTGTATCATTGAATTTCAAGAAATGTCATTGATAAATCGCAGAGGGTTTCATTAGTAAACAGTTCTAAGTTCTATTCAAGTTGGTCACCTCTGATATGCATATTCCAGTATTAACTTTAAGGTGGGTGGCGCATTTACGTTGTGGATGTCTATGGGTTCCAGTAACCACTTAACACCAGGTGGGCTGTGAGCTCGTACACAAATCCAAGCAATAAAAAATAAAAAAATTAAACAACAAGAATACTACCTACTTCTGTTCAATCTGTTTCTGGATGGGAACAGGTATCCTTGGAAACAATGTGCTAAACCAGTCAAGTTTTACAAGCATCTGTCGTACAAGTGCTCCAATAGTTGTGGATGCACCACCTCCAGCACGGGGGTCAACCTCTTCTTCATCTTCAAAGTAATCCACATACCAGTCAAATAGATCAGCTGGTGGTTGTGTATATCGAATGTACATGAAGCCTATTAAACAAAAATATAACACTTATTTCATCATACAGAAAACGTGTAAGGCATATCTAAAGCCAAAATGAAAATATAACATATGCAGAAAAGTATGGCTTAAATGTATAAATACAGTTGTTTTATAGTAAGTTCTTGATTGGAGATCCTGCTATAAAGTGATTGCAGTGGGAGTTACATTATTTTCTTATATTTATACAAAGGAAAATAGGCCCACCTAGAGAGATACTATTGTTGACACCTAATGGTATCTTATGTCTTGTGGAAGATCATTAAGATATACTAGAGTGGTGCATCAAGCCAAATTGTCAAAGAAACATGGAATATTGTGGATTTACATACAACTTATGCTTAATTTTATAGTTAAAGGAAAGGTAAGTTACTAATATGTTATAAAATAATCGAGAACCATACCTACCCAGTGCTCTGATATATGGAGAGTCAGTGTGTTGCAACAACCCGTTAACTTGTTTTCGTGTCAACCGGAGAGTATACAGCTTGTAGAGGAGGCAGAAAGCAGTGGACACAATTCCACCAGCACCCACACCTCGTACCTAGAAGGCAGAAAAAAATCACTACGTTATTATTAATGATTGTCATAAAACTTCAATTGAAACTAAAAAAATTGTTCCAAAATTGAAATTTAGTACTTGCAATAATTGCTAACATTTTGATATTGCTAGGTGAATAATGTGAGATCACAATAATCATCTGATAAGCACCATGGCACCATCAGTTTGTAAATGCAGACAGGCTCTGATGTTAGTAGCTTAGATTACTTTGGTGACCAGGCTCTCAGTATGGAGCGTAGAAGTAAGGAGGGCCATCTCTGTGTATTAAAAGTTTCCACTGGAAGGGAGCCAATTAAGATGGCACAACAGTAGCAAGTGGAAAGATTTTAAAAAACAGGGCCATAAACTAATAGAGTAGGATATTAAATGAAGAAGGAAAGAAACACTTCCTACTTAAATGGCAATAAAATTAAAGTGAAAATTTTAAATGCAGCACATTTTTTAACTACACAAGTCAGAAAATTTTTAAATTTTACAGCCCAGTACCCTGCTATATTCATGTCATTTCCTTTTCCTACACTAGGGCTATTTCAGTGAGACTTCCAACAATAACTTGGTGTTTACAGGTGGACATTTTTCAACTTGTCCCCAATGAAAGAAGGTTCTCCTTACTAGTGTACCCTCCATAGCTCTTAGTGATATTAACCTGTCCTTTACCTATCTAACTGTTATTACTTCCTTATTTTTTTAGTAGTTTCTATATAAATTTTTATATATAATAACTATATTAGTGCAAAAGTTTGATAAACTTACATAAATGGGTAAACACAACATTACTATGTTTACTAAATAATAGTTCATTTAACAATCATTCATTTGATTTGAAAGGTAGCTTAAATTCTTGATATGGTATTTGGTGAACAGTGAATTCCAGGTAAATAAATGTCTTCACATGTAAGGTAGTTTAAAAAAGTATATTGTTATATCAGATTAGTTTTGCTAAGCAAACAAATATTACAATATTATGTTTTCATAACTTAATCCAGCAGTCAGGGAACTTTTTAATTTATTACCCCAAAATAATTTTATGTAAGTTGATATTACCCCATGGCGAAGAACAAAAAAAAAACGGAATCACTTCTTTTTAGCATCTTTCATATTATAGCCCCCATGATAATTTTGAAAAAAAAAATTATTTTTTGTTTTTAATTTTTTGTTTTAATTTTAATTTTTTGTTTTGTTTTATTTCGTTTCATTGAGTTTGAAATAACAACGATTCTAACGAAGTTTCACTTCAATATATACTTTTTACTCACAAAAGTTACATTTTTACCCCCCAAAATTTCATTTGACCCCATTTGGGGTAATTTACCCTTGTTCCCCGACCGTTGACATAATCTATAGCACATTTCCAACATCAAGGTCTTCATTAAATACCTATATATTATACTAAGATTACATTCTAAAAAACAGTGCAAAATAATCTGAAGGTTAGAAAAACAAATAAACAATAAAAAAGGTGATGAACATACTCACGCCGCCACACATGCCGGTCTGGCCTGATGTCTTGCGGCTACCACGCTCCCATGGCTCAAGGTGTTTCACCTGATAATATATTTCGTCTACCACCTCATGGTAGGTCTTCAACTTGAACAGGTGCACTAATAACAATAAAATTGTGGAAATTGAAATTTATCCAATAAAATGTTAAGGCTTTTTTTAATTACTTTGCATACAGATAATTTACTCTCTATTCTGTCAATAATTGGTCTCTATATGCCTATTAGTCCCGTCCTTAAAATACTCTGTTCTAGAACCTTCACTTCAACTTGATTAATTAATATCAAACTCTTAACCTATGAAAATTTTAAAATAAATGTCATTTGAAACAAATGATAAAAATTTAGATGAAAGTGATTGCTTTGAAGACTCATGTAACAAGAAAGTTTTACTAAAGTGAGTTTAAGTAATTTTAAAACACAAGTGTATAAATAAAAAAGTGGTAGTACAATTTTGACAAGGTGAGCTCAGATTCAAGTTTAAAAGGTACTAAAAAGTTTGAAATCAACATTAAGACGATAAAATAAAAGCATAAATTAATGAAGTAATAGTGAGATAATTAAAAACGTTACTAATTCGAAGCCCAAACTCCTCTGCGTTGTTTTGTTTGCTTACCTACCTTTGAAGTAGCTAGAGCCTTGAATATTGGCTAATATTAGTGGATTCAAGTTCATGGTCTGTTCGTTACCCCATATCGGTAAAACATTATGCTGTTTTCCAGTTTTAGAAGTCTTCTGGTGTTGATTGAACTCTGAAATGTACAACAATCAACATGAGTTAAAGAGAACAATATTTGGTAAAGCAACAATTGGCACGAAACTCACCATCGATTTCAGTCATCATAAAATTCAAGTTATACTTATCATATGAATAAAACTAATATTATCAGCCCTGATTTAATGAATTTGCACTTTATCGTGTAGATTTCACTTGAAATGCTTGTTAAATTAAAACAAATGTGATTTCACAAAATTGACAACAACATGAAGCTCGGCGGCCATGTTTTAGAGATCGATCGAAATTCAAATCGAGAATCAAACTTATCGTTTTGGTTAAGGTATAATCTATGTTTTAATCTTGATACATCTGTGGGAGGGCTTTTTGGCGGGAACGCGGGTAGTGAAATTGTGTGATTTGTTTAATTATGTCTATTTAGTGTTTCTTCAGGCTTAAATGTGTAATAACAGTGGTTTATTAACTGTTTAGTATCTGTGAAAATGCACAAATGTAGGAAAATAAAAGAAACACAAAAAAAAAAAAAAACGTGTGGCACTCGGGAACTGCCGCCGCGGTAAAGCTATTGCATAGCATTTTGTATCAACTTATGCAATGATAATTAGATAACGATAATTTAATATTAAAAAAAAAAAAAAAAAACAAGACCACGCTATATTAAACATTAATAAAAGCAAAACATTAACTGTCCCCTTCACACTCATAAGCTAGACCGCGCGAGAGAGAGATGGGCAGACTTTTCATGATGCGCATGCAGTGTGACGTCACGTCACGCGCTTATTCACAAACACTACACAAGCGCAACGTGTGAATGTGTTGAACGCGAGCTACATAGTAGGCGTAGTGGGGGTGTCAGGTTATTTTCGTTACGGAATTTCTTGATTCAGTCAGCGCTCAAAGCCCGCGATAAAATCTATGCAATAGCTTAAAAAAGCCGCTAAACGTAACTTCTCGGGTTCTTCCAAAAAGCCCACTGACAAAGTCCCAGTAAATGACCACCATTTTACTGATATTATATTTCATACCATATCATTTCATTTCACTTCACGTCATCTCCGGTCACCGTTCTCGTCGAACCCGTCGCTTGCGACGAAGGGCTCGGCAAGTAAATTAACCCATAGACACAGCCCACTGAGTTTCTCGCCGGATATTCTGTGGGTCGCGTTTCCGATCCGGTGGTAGATTCTGCGAAACACTGCCCTTGCTAGGGTTCGTGTTAGTAACATCGTCAGGTTTGAGTCCCTTGAGCTCACCTACACGTCAAGAAGCTGAAATCAGGAAAGAAGCGTATTTATTGGAACAGTCAAACGGAACAGGTTCATCTATGAAAAAACTCGGAACTGTTGTCTATAGACCGAAACAACTGTTCATTAATATTCCATAAGTTGTGTTCTTCCGTTCCACAGCAGAGAGCCAGAAACGAAACCGTTTGGAACAAGCTCTTTTCTCTTTTCACGTACAAAAATAGAAAAAGATAGCATATACATCCTGGTCCCAAACAGTTTGTAACATGCTCTTTTCTCCTTACACTTATAGTAATAGAGAAGGATAGCAATAACATTTAACATGCATACCCATTTTGGCAAAAGTAGTTTCCACTGAAGTATGGAACCTACTAGTTTCACATATCATTATTATTAATAAACCAAGTTGTCAGTCCTGATGAGGTTATTACACTTGGCTGAATTCAGACGCTACTGAATTCAGTCAAGTGTAATAGCATTATGTAAGTTAGTCTACTGAATTCAGTAGCAAGGATGGTTTCTGAATGACCATAGATTATACACTTAATATATTTGAGATGAATGACTGAATCATTTAGAAACCGATTTAGAAACGCATTTAGGAAGGTGTACCTAATCGCATTTAGTTACTGAATGGCTTCAGTCGGCCCTGTCGGCCCATAGCTCTCCGTGCGTGAGGACGTCTTAGTTTGTTTTTTGCTTCCGTATAAAAAGTATTAATTTCGGTCGCCTTTATTTAATGTGCCAGACATTTATAAATAGCCCGACGTGTTTCAGGGATAGTTTTTGTCATCAGGGGTTAGGATGTTGAAGAACTAAATTTTAAATCTTTATACGATTTTCCTGTTGCAAGAAATCTTAATGTTACAACCAATCTTTCTTTTGGACTTATACTATCGTAGAATTAGAAATGTAATAGACATATAATAGACTATCGTAGGATAGTATTCTGCTTTTGAATAAACGGTGTCACAAGGCTTAATATTAGGACAAACGAGATTGAATCCATTTATAGAGAATTTCTGAAGTCTGCTGGTTCTAAATCACTCATAATGTTCATATTTGCTAACACTCCGCACAGCAATAAATATTTCTTCACTGATATTATTGTTTTTATTTTTTTTATTTTGAGAAATTGAAACAAAATATATAAACAAAAAAAAAACAAAAAAATTGTTGTTGTTTAACAATACTGGGGCCATCCTCTTACGCACACGACACGTCTTACATCGTTGCGTTTAAACTGACAATTGATTCAATAACTGAATTTAAAACAGTGTAATCAGAAGCTTCTGAATCCAGACGTCTGAATTCAGCTAAGTGTAATAACCTTATAAGCCTAAGAAAGCATGAAGTATTGTTTTCATTTCAAAAAATGTATTAAAACCTTTTCATATGTATGACTGTTCCTTTATGTGGAACATTTTATGTTTTAAAAAAATAATTTTGTAGTTTGTGATTAATAGATATTTGTTAGCTTAGGTCAGTGATACATATAAGTTAGGATAATTTTCTTGACTTGCTTTAGTTAGTTAGGTCTATTTAATTTTACTAAAAATCAAGAAGTACTTACAGTTAGACCTTTGGAAAAAGTACCTACCTACATGTTTGTTACCTCAGATTAGTATCTATCACACATTTCGTTTGATTTCTTTAATTAAAAGATTAGGTTAACACGTCTTAATAGTTATTAAACTGTAATCAAGTAAACTGTGTAATAATCTGTAAGTATTTATAATTTAGTTTTATGCGACTTTTTGGCGGGAACGCGAGAAGTGAAGTTGTGTGATTTGTTTTATTTTGTCTATTTAGTGTTTCTTCAGGTTTAAATGTGCAATAACGGTGGTTTATTAACTGTTTAATATCTGTGAAAGTGCACAAATATGGGAAAATGAAACAAAGCCGCTGGACGCAACTTTTCGGGATCCTCCAAAAAGTCCACTGAAAAAATCTTAGTAAATGACCACCGTTTTACTTAGATTATATTTCATCCCATATCATCTCATTTAATTTAATTTCATCCCAGTTGATTAATGTCTCAAATTAATCATTTTCATTTCATTTCACTCCATATTATAATTATTCATAAAAATAAGCATATAAATTAAAATAAGACATGACTTAAAGGTCTTAGTTACCAGGTCACAAAAATCACTTAAAAAAATACGTGTGCTAAGTACCGGTAAAATGGGGCGATTAGGGACAAATTCTAACTTTATGACCAATTTTAAGGTAGTTGTTGATGTATATAATGCTATAACAGGATCAAAATGATTGAGTGTTGGGGGCATCTTTGTTGTCCAATTTAAAACTATGCAACTAGCATTCCAGTTTAAGCAAAAAAATAGGTGTAATCCCTATTTACCCGGAAATTGCGGTTAATTGGGACGAAATGAGAAATTTGCTAGGGTGGGCACTACTTGGTTTTAATTTATTTATTTTATTTAGTTGCACCAACAAAGTGATCATAAATAAAAAAACATTGAAAAACTGACACTCTGAACAAATATTAAATATTTTATTATGAATTACTTAGACATTTTTGTCCACCTTGAGATTTCATTGTTCTTATTACATGTCTGTGCAAAATCGACTTACTTATAGTAAATTGCTTAGCTATTTCAACTAAAGACTTATTCCCAATTAGGCAATTTCCCAATTGCTGTTTTTAATATTAAGGGATAATATCTCTTATAAGGCTTTGCACTCTTTGATACGTACACGCGAGGCATATCTAAAAATAGAAAACAATACGTAACTGATAATATAAATATTTATCAAACAATAAAATAACACATTGATAATTTTGAATAAAAGTTCTAGACAAAAACATCATGAATAAACCAGATTTTTACCAACAAATTTAAAAAATATTGTTATAACTATATGACAACCCTAGAAACCTGTACCTATTTATACTTAGGTCGTTTCCATTTCACGTATTCTCATCCCAATTAACCCCTTTTTCGTTGTTATTTGTACCTAAAACGTCCCCAATATCCCCAAAAACAACAAATTTTTACATGTATTTTTATTAGACTTGCGCAAAACATCACTTCCCAATGTAATGTGATATGACATCACTTTTACAGACAGGTGATATTACTCGAAAACATTACACATCACTCTTAACATTACACATCACTCTTAACATTACTCGGTGCGTTCAATAGATACTGTGACGAATACATTGTATCTATACACCCGAATCATTACCTAAGTGATGTGTTCATACTTTGTATTGTAATCTACTGTTATATTACTTGACAGAGATTGACTTACTTAATAATATAATAATTTTATTTTTTAATTAATATAATTTATTGTGGGATGAACGGATTTCATATGGCGACTTAGACTGCAAATTGAGCTCGACGATAATGTTAATATACGAGAGCAGTAGACGCATTGTTTCGGCGCGGTCTCCTCAAAATGCATCCAAAGAGGACTGTACTTTCATTTAGACGCCATTCTTTCTTTCACTTATTAAACACGCATTAAAACAAATAATAAAACTATCTTCAAACAAGTGCTTAAGTAATTCAAGCACAAAAATTAATATGAAATATTACTAAGCAATTACGAGCGACTAGCGATTTTACAAAAATTGCGAATAAAAAATTAAGTAACTACTTGCGGGGAACTACCGGCTAGCCGCATGAAAAATATAAACACAAATATCTATATTAAAATTCAGACGTACCATAGGTATAAAAATGTACCTAGCGGCCAGGGCATACGGTTCAAAATCACTAGGAATAATTCTGTGTTGCTTGCTCATTTCTTTTGCGTAGATCGGTCTGTCTCGCTCGCTCGTTTCCGTTCGTGTATATTAAGTAACATTACACGACAAAGAAAGAAACATGTTGGGTGATAGCTTCGCTAGAAATAATAGTGTTCTGTGGGTGATAGACGTGATAGTGTGATGTTTGTTTCCTTCGCGTAATGTGTGATGTTGCATTACATCGTAGAGTAATATTACCGGAGTAATATCACTCGCATTACTTACACATGTCTAATTTTTATTTTATCAAATACATTAAAACCAATAACAACTGAGACTTACCTATAATATACATGATGGTTCAAACAACATAAATCACAGTCGTCTTCTATTATTATCAAATAAATAAAAGAGAGCAGTTTCTAGCACTAAAATAATTACCACCATAGAAAGTTAATTTGAAACGCGATTTTTTATAAGTTAGCAGCTATTATCATGCATATTCAAAGTTGTTTTGTAAACTTTCAACGTTCTACTATTAAACTACAAAAAATGGAAGATTTTGCAACGAATATAAAAGTAATATTGAGTGTCGAAAGATTTTCCCGATTCGCCTCTCAATCCCTAATCGCCCCATTTTACGGTACCTACTGCTTATTGTAAGAATGCCTCGAAAAAGATCCAACCTCTCCCAGTGCAGCAGGAATGCTAAAAGAATGAGATTAGTTCGATCACAGGAATCTGAAGAAGATTATGAGGCAAGACTCACTGCATGTGTGGAACGTCAGGCCAGGTTTCGTGCCACAGAAACTTCGGCTCAGCGAGAATCTCGATTGAGTTCACATCGTTCTCGAATGATGGCCACTCGAATTAGGGAGAACAGGGAACAGCGTGAGGCACGTTTGTCCATCGATCGTGAATCTCATGCACTATGGCGTGAGTCTAAGACTTCCACTAATAGGAAATCCCGCCTGAGCTCTCGGAGGGTTCGGATAGCAAATGCCCGGTCTCAAGAGACACTTGAAGAACGAGAAGCACGTCTCACGGCCGATCGCGAGGGTCACGCACTATCGCCAGAGTCCGAGAGCTTTACTGATAGGGAAATCCGTATGAGCTCTCAGAGGGTTCGAACAGCAAATACCAGGTCTCAGGAGACACTAGAAGAACGGGAAGTACGACTAACTGCCGCTCGCGTTTCCAGTGAGCCTGTTTCGCTATGACAATAAACAATAAAGCCCAATGTCAGATGCTAAAAGTTGCGGGTGCAGATCTAAGTGTTAACTGTTTTTCACACAATCAGCTTTATGTAGCTCTGTCATGTGTTAGCAATCTTAGCAACCTGTATGCTTTGATCCCTGACTATACATCTAATGCTGTGTATAGAGAAGCATTACTTAAAATTATATTTTTCGAAATACCCAAATGACTGTGTTTATGAACCAAGAGATATGTCCAAAAACTGCTGCCCAGTCACTATTCTATGCGGAGAGATGCGGACACAGCTAGTTAGTAATAGAATTACAGTGGTTGGTCATATAGTAGGCTTACTTTATTTATGGTAATTAAAAATCAATGTGTTCATATACCTGGTCTGGAGCCTCTTTCATGTGTCTGTCTGTCTTTATCCAATTAATGAATAACTGTCTTTACAGGAGTTGAGCTTAAATTTGATAAAAAACAAAGTCAATGTCACATTACATGGAATAAAGAAATAACTTCATAAACTTAACAAAATATTAGGATTTAATATTATTATTAGGATTTAAAGTATTATTAATAAAAGTATTAAAATACAAATGTTTTTATTATTGATAGTACAGCTCCAAATTCATCCCATCGTGGATTTCATCTGTCTTCACATTAAGGAAATAAGTAGAATTCAAGAATGTTAAATAGGTCCTCAGGTTTTCCATTGATCAAAAAAAACTTAAATACTCAAATTAAAATCTTAGTATTAGAGACAAATCTATTTGAAAAATATGAATTAGTACATTCTTTCAGATGACCAGTGATGATATTAGATTAAAATAAAATATATTTATGTGACCATGTGTTAAAACAAATACTAATTGATCATTTTTGTTACATATGTACCATAATTGTCAAAGTGCCATCTGAGTATGTACATGTCCTACAGTCTTGATGTAGTTCCAAAGTAATGAAAATTCAGTCTTATTCTAGATAATTAAAATCAGTGCAAGTAATAATGTATATAATAATGTAATACATTGCAGGCATTTACCCAATTCCACCAGCACTTCAAACTCATTTCTCACTGTAGTCACTGGCATTTAGAAAAATACCAGAAAAAGATTTTAATATTGTGTAGAAGCATCAGAAATTAATCAATTTTAACAAATGGTATATTTATGTGGATAGATAATAGGCTACTCTTTGTATTCTACACACACAGGGCCAAAAGAGCCTGCAAATAATATTAACTAAACTCTTAATAATTTTACAGATTCTCATAGCAGTCTAATTAGTCACTGAAATCTATACTGCCACTAACGGAGATCTGAAGCTACAGCTTGAACCACTTTAGGTAAAAACTTTCCCACCTTCCAATCAAATACCTATGTCATACTACGTAGAGCTTATAAACTAAGCGAGATTTAGATTCAACTAATTATATTGTTGTTGGCATTCAAGGTATGTACTTTGATATGACCGTCGATGTCTATGGGCTCCTATGAACACTTAACAGAATTTCGGCCTTGGGCTCATCCACCCATCAAAACTATAAAAAAACAACCAAGGCTTGATAATATTCTGTTATCTATCAGAATATTTTCAAGCCTTGGTTGATTTTTGCAACGCACGGATCACTAAAAATGACTGAAAATATGACGATATTGGTGAATGTAACGCGGGAAAAAGCCTGTGCTTTATATTTTATAAAGGATACAGTCTGCAAGTTTAATATGATCCTTGAATACTGTGTACCATTTCTTGAGTACTATTTTGTCGTATCTAGTGCCAGTTTGTGCGGCTATTAACTTCTTTAAATCACCCACGGTATCGTCAGGGTTGCATTTAACTCGAACCTTCTTACCGAGTCGATCATTGCATGTTACTTCAAGCATTTTGCTCTCAAATCAGCTCTCAGTTTTATTAAGAAATAAAATATATAAATAGTAATTTTTTATTTCTTTTAGTTGTTTTGACTCCGTTTAAAATTTTTACAGCAGTTTTGATAGTTTTTGTCACGTTTTTTTCTTTGAATGTTTCGCTGGCCTGGTAACGAGACCTTTAAGCTAATTTTGAAGAAATATATCCAAGAAAATAGTTTTCAAATATGTACTTGAGCCAAATGTTAATCATATATTACAATATTATGGTAGTATATACACATGAATAAAAACCCTCTGTCTGCAGTCTATAAACTTTTATGTGATGCTGATGTATTAAAACTCAGAAAAAAATATCAAACAACTATATGGTGACAAATCTAATAATTATAACATTAGTTTCTCCCATTTTAATTTTAATAGTATTCGTTTCTATTGAAATCTGTAATTTGAAAGATTATTAACCGCAAGTGAAAATTGAAGCACAATACCAAGGGTTCAAAATCTAATCTAAAGCACACATTTTACAACATAATAAAATATTTTTTCCTACCTAAGCTGATAGCCTTGAGAGGCTATATCAGCGTCACCGAACGAAAATAAAATAAGTTACTGCCAGTGCGCTAGGAGATATACGTACCCGTAAAAGACAATGGTCATACGGCATCAATATTGTTCATTTGATCGCAAAAGACAAACGCAAAATAAACTATATATTTAAGTATATATCTTTCTAAATAAGAAGAAACTGATGTGAATGAAATCATAAAAATTCATCCTGTGTGCTCAATGTTTAGTCTAGACATTCTTTTTTAGCTGATTATTTTGATTTTAGTTTTTTTTTTTTTTTTTTATTGCTTAGATGGGTGGACGAGCTCACAGCCCACCTGGAGTTAAGTGGTTACTGGAGCCCATAGACATCCACAACGTAAATGCGCCACCCACCTTGAGATACAAGTTCTAAGGTCTCAAGTATAGTTACAACGGCTGCCCCACCCTTCAAACCGAAACGCATTACTGCTTCACGGCAGAAATAGGCAGGGTGGTGGTACCCACCCGCGCGGACTCACAAGAGGTCCTACCACCAGTAATTACGCAAATTATAATTTTGCGGGTTTGATTCTTATTACACGATGTTATTCCTTCACCGTGGAAGTCAATCGTGAACATTTGTTGAGTACGTATTTCATTAGAAAAATTGGTACCCGCCTGCGGGATTCGAACACTGGTGCATCGCTTCAACACGAATACACCGGACGTCTTATCCGTTAGGCCACGACGACTTCAAAAGTTGTTTAATAAGTTAATTTCTGAAAACACGGTCAGCATCAAGTATATTAAGTGTATAATCTATGGTCAGCATTGAAGTTCTCTTTCGCGAATAAAACGCAGAGCACTGACATTTGAAATCAAAACATCCGCTGAATTATGAATTTACTGACTCTAAATATCTTAAATTAAATTAAAATAAAAAAAATCAAGTTTTTTAAGTCTTTCATTTTCATAAATGAAAAGAAGTTGTTAATGTGGTTCTTGAGATTCTGTGTAATTATTAGCATTAATTTTGACACCGGATATTCATCCAAAAATCACACGTCATTTGACAGTGGACGACCGACGAGTGACGTGACAACTTGAATCTCACTTTCAGTGAGATTTCTTTTTTCGGTGTTAGTGCTGTGTTCTGCGTGAAAAATGCAAATTCCTAATGAATACGTATCAACCGCTGAAGACGTAGCCGATCAGGTTTGTGCTTTTCTGTTGTACTGTTAAAATCATTTTAAATTACATGCAGATCTAAACTTTGTTTGTCACGTCACCGTATTTATTTGCTCATTGGTCCTCTTGGAAGCAGTAGCCCCAATATTTATTTACAATATTAAAAATAGTCCATAAGCGACTGTAATTGCTGGCAAGTATAATAGCATTGTCATCTAACCAAGAGCCGTAGAATTATATTGAAGTTTAAAATTACATCTTCAAATGGATGTTTTGGCACGTTTCGTCTTACAACCTAGCTATCTATATAATGAAATTTAAATTTAACATGCTGATTCATTGGAATAATACTATTGTAGCATTATCTACAAATACAAATCATTAACTTGATTTATTTTATAAATAACAATGAAGTCTAACAATAAAGTTTGATTTATAAAATCTGAACCATGAGTACTATTATACGCTATTAAATACTCATGACTTAAATAAAATTAAAATAATTTAATGTGAGTATGAGATGTGAAACTGTTGTGATAGGTTATAAACCTATCTTATTTAATAGTGATATTAAAATGTAGTAATGATAAAAGAACATCTAAATAAATGAATCTAACTTATTTGTGGAACTTAATCAAACCATAAGTAGAGTGGTAGATTTTTAAGACTTTATTTGTCATAATTAGTATGACTAGAGTTAGAGTTTTAAGTTAAATTAAGGCCGGAGAGAGCTTCTTGTGATAATGAATTTAATTAGCATTCTGTCTTTTACTTTTAAAAATCCATTCATACACTCATCGGTCGAAGCTATTGAAAATCTTAATAAAAAATGTTTGAACTTTATATATTTCATAATGAGTTTATCACTGAAGAGGAAAAAGCTATTTCAAAAATAGATTGCAATATTTGTGTTACATAGTTATCTACTCGTATTTCCGTAATAGGACTTCAATATGAAGCAATAACTATAACATTGAGAAATAATAAATAAATATTTTTACTGATTAAAACAATTCATTCCTCATAAGGAAATTGGAGTTCAAATAATCCACTTCAAATTTAGTGATTGGAACTAATTAAAATTTGTTGTAATGGTTCCTAATGAGATAAGTTTTCAAAGTGCTGATACCAATGAGGTTTGTTTAAACAATAAGTTGTTAATTGCATTAAATAGACATACAGAGTTGAATTTTTGGTGCAGTTGTTTTGGCCTCACCTTTACAAAATGCAGATTTCTTCATCATAGAGAGTTGGTAACTTAATCCGTGTGTGATATGAAATAACATTAGTTATAATACAATATTTATGTAATTGCCTCACTCACATAGATTACAATGGCAACACAAGCCTATGAGTTGATCCCACCAAATTTGTTCATTTCTGCCTAATCATTCAACAGTTTCAACGATAGCTGTTATTACAATGTGATTACTTATGGTTGTTAATGGTCTATGGTATCTGGGGACAGACTTGGGAATGCAATTTTTAGTTCTCAAAGTACTAGGAATCCTAGGCTAGAACTAAATCACCACATGTGATTTTTCTCTGATAAAAAATCATTTATATGTTTTATATGATGTGATATAGTAAGTGCTTAGTAATGTGGTGCACTGTTATTATCAGTGCTCATCCATAGACCATAGCACTTAATAGTAGTCTGTAGTATAAAGATACTTCTGACATTAACACAATAAATACTATGAGTTAGTGGGCTGTCAATTGGAAGAAAGAATATTTAACAACAGTGTTATCTTAACTAGAGCCGAGAAGATATAAAAGTCATTAACTGTAGTAATTACAGTATGCTGTCTTATAATAATAGTTTGTTTGCTAATACTACATTACAAAACCGGTTCTTGATCTTAAATTCCGTACATAAAATTCCTTTAATTGTGTTAGCACAAATTTAAATTTTAAATTTGAATTATTAAACTGCGTAGTAAGTGTAAGAGAACATTAAAAGAAAAAAAGCTACAAATAATTGGAACCTAAAAAATTGATAGGTTCATAATTATTATAGATTCAAAGGAGATTCTCTTTCATTCGTATATATATTCAGTGACATGTGAATTTCAAGCATGGATTACGTCATACGAGTCACTTTGCCTTTATTTTTCCCTATCTATTAAGGAAGAAGCCTAAGGAGCTATTAAGTCGTTGTGGCCTAAAGGACAATACGTCTGGTGTATTCGTATCTAGCGATGCACCGGTGTTCGAATCCGCCGGCGGCTATGAAGGAATAATATCGTGTAACAAAAAAACCAAACCCGCAAAATTATAATTTGCGTAATTTCTGGTGGTAGGACCTCTTGTGAGTCCGTGCGGGTAGGTACCACCACCCGGCCTATTTCTGCCGTGAAGCAGTATTTGCGTTTCGGTTTGAAGGGTAGGGCAGCCATTCTAACTATACTGAGACCTTAAAAATTATATCTCAAGATGGGTGGCGGCATTTACGTTGTAGATGTTTATGGACTCTGGTGACCACTTAACATCAGGTGGGCCGTAAGCTCGTCCACCCACCTAAGCAATAAAAAAAAATATTATAATACTCGAGCTACAGGTAGGTGAGATCACGGGCTCAACCTGAGAGAATTGTGTAACTCGGAAAATAGGTGTCGAGACGGCTTTTCGTATTCCTTACGTAGTCCATATTACTACGCGAACATAAGTGAAAGTGAAATTAGCTATGCGAATTATGAATTCGAAATGACTTGATAGTAGATCAGAGTAGACTGAAATCTTCACATATACTTTTATCGTTGTAGTCTGCATTTCGAGAAGCGATATCGTACCTTTTTTTTCGGTCCGGGGCCCGACCACCTTCGAATTTCTCGCGCCTAGGATGCGCGCTGGGTATGCACGACTTCACGAACTGCTAATGTTGGGAACAGACCGCGGGCCCAAGGATATTTTTAGGGCCCTACCGCACCAAACAACTCCCCTGCACCCTCATACCCGACGTCCGATCTCCGCCCGGGGTCCGAACCCGGTTAGAATAGGTAGGAGCTTGCGGTCAACACTACAACGAGATTCGCGGTGCCACGCCAAAGACGCCATTGCCGATGGGTCGTCGACGACCAACGACGTCGATCTCCGCGGTACGGATATTGCCGGGTCGGAACGCGTTACACCGCCGAACGGGCTGCTCTTCCACAGTATGTTCGGTGACGACACCGACGCGTCGTCCCATTCTCCAGATGACAGGGCGATAGTGTGACGGTAGCGTGCGGCGCAGCTTCAACCCCATCAGGTTGCCCCGTGATCATCACCGGGAGGAGACTACCGCCTCCTTCCGCGAGATGGTGGACTCGCAGAAGTCGCGCATCACCACGTGATATCCGACCTAACCTAATAAGCTAACTCCAGTCGGGCCCTGCGATTATCTGTTCAAATACAGCTATAAAAATACCGTACAGATTTAAATACCAAATGCTTCAAATGTGCGTCATAAGAGGATTCGGAAGTACCATTTTATAGCGTGGAAGCAATTAAAAATAATGTAAACACAAACTAACAATTTTCGAATAGAATCTATATCACCTACTTCAAAATATAATTGATATACTCGTATGAACTATAATTTGATATATGAACCACGTTACGTTACAATCACAGATAACAAATGTTATCGCTCCCTTATAATACTTTACCGAATAATGTAAACGTATAATATTATGTAATTAGATATTTATATGTAGTAATCGTTAATGCTGTCGTTACAAATTTCTTTTAAATTTATATTCTTGATTGTGTAATCTAATCTTCATGTATTAGTGTTAGACCCAGTTGTTTGGAACCTTTCGGTCTATGCAGGGTCCTTGATTTTCTTTTGTTTTGTACTATATGTTCCGCTGAGACTGTTCTGGGTATGTAATTATGTTTATTGATCCCATCGTCTCTATTTTACCATGACACCAGCCATCACCGCAGCAGAGTTCATCCTTTTAACGGTAGGCTGCGGCTTGGCTCTGTCCCTGGCATTGCTGAAGTCCATGGGCGACGGTAACCGCTCACCATCAGGTAGGCCGTATGCTCGTCTGCATACAAGGGCAATACTGCCTGGAAACACTGCACTCATCCACTTTTGAATTTCTGAGATATTTTTTGCCACATGCAATATGAAAATAAACTTCTCTCCATAGGGCTCCCCGAGTGGTATAGGGTACATGTCCTTCCAAACTACGTTTGAAAAGTTACCTGATCGGTAGGTAGCAGCTCTGGATTGCTGGTGTTCAGCATGGGTAACCAATACTCATAAGATGAGCCATATGCTGAACTCAACAATATTAGAATTATTAGTTTACCAATCTTCCGACTGAGACAAATTATTTGAAAACTTCACGGTTGTTTACATTCCAATTTTTTATTTGACGGATTTTTACCACGATCTTTATTAAGTTCCCGATACATATTTCAGCCTTTTTTTATTTTATTTATTATCTTAAATAGGTGGACGAGCTCACGGCGTTGTTGTAATTGCAACCCGCCGATATCACAAACTGAATTCCGTCACTCACCTTAAGAAATTAGATTGAAGTTTCAATAGCATTGTATTGCGACTCTCCGACACTTCAAACCTGTAGAATGTCGGTCTCGCGGCAGAAATAGGCAGGGTGACTCTACCATCCATTGCTCGGTAAACCCTTAGTCGTACAGGAAGAGATGCGTTGCCGCGTTGGTGCGACACCGTACAGACTAATTACAATACAAAATACAGAAAAAAAAGTTATTATTACCATCCTACATTGTGATACCAATAATTGGTGCACTGTGATCAAGATATCGGAGAATAAAATTATCAAAAAAAAACACGTATGCAATACTTACTTCTGTATTTTTTTAATGCTCTACATTGACTAAGTAAATGTATTTAAAAAAAAATAATAAATTTTGTTGTCTATAAATTCAACATCTAAACAAACAGAGACACATAACTTGAACAAAGAAATTTATTATTATAATATGACAGATATGCGCCAACCGTTTCACAAATTTGTTCAAAACTTAGAGAAAGGTTGTTTTAAAAATATTTGGCCAATAACACTATAGTAATGCTGACCGATAGCTTCTTAACAATGGTCACACCGAATGTCAAGCACATAATCTTATCGTGACTGCCTTTATTATACTAAGACATTTTTCTTATCTCTCCTCTATCTAAACACGATACTGTAATAGTCATTAATATGTTTAAATAAGCAGCTTACAAGTGAACAGACGAATTTTATCTAGTAGATAAAGTCGCTTCAGAGCTTAAAAATTTGTGTAAGCAGATAGTAAGCCACCCATCTCCACAGCTACTTCTAATTTTAAGTACAGCTTGAATTCTCATGCACCTGATAATTCGATTTCAAGTCTCAGAGCGACGACATTGAAGTCATACTCTCTATGGTTTTTAGTAACTGTTAAACTAACCGCTATAGTTCGATAAATAAAGGTTGATACGCCTGACAGTCGGCAGAGTGACATTCCTAAGGTTAACTTCTGTTCGAACAAATCAATTATGTCCGTAATTTAAAACATACTAAGCAGCATAATAAAAACAATTGGCCTTTTACGAACAAGCTTATGCCGAATAATGTTATATCTGGCACATTCCTCATGTAACACAGCAATTGCTTAGCACAGATCACGCGATGTGATTGGAAAATACTTTAATCCATTCATAAATAGAAAGCATTTACCTATAGGAAAAGTTTTTCATGGCATTTTCACGAGATTTCTTTTTTTTTTTTTAAGGTAATACGAAAAGGCAAAAATGTCTTACCCACTGTGGCGCGACTGTGCCTTATATCCACATTCCTGGAGGACGGTCTCCGCATGTGGTTCCAGTGGTCAGAGCAGAGAGACTACATGGACATGTCCTGGGGCTGCGGCAAATTCCTCGCCACAATGTTTGTTGTAAGTTTTATTTTTACGTTTCGACTATATCGCGAAAAACAGGATGACGAAAGTGGTTCAATCCAAACTATATTGCATAGCTTATTTGTTAAAGTTATAGGCGGAACGGTGTACATCGGCGAGTTCAATTGAGACAACCTCATGTCTTAAGATGTGTGGTAGCAATTACTTGATGATTTTTATGGATTTCAGTAGCCAATTAAATCCAGGTAAGTTCATCTTGAAAAACGATACGCTCTACCACTTGTCTGCCTCTACTCCCGTCCCTCCGTAGAAATGTGCTACAGTATTCGCTTAGCCTTTTATTACTCCCACGAAGGTCTGACATTAACTAAGACATTTGTCTCCGGTGGGATGGATGTAATATGCGCTGGGTCTACCCTGTCCCGCCGTCTCAATAGCTCCTATTGGGCTCCTGCTCGGTCCGGGGTAGGGCGCGGCAGTGTGAGCGGCAGAAGTTTTTAGTGAGGTTCAACCCCCACATAACCCCACCTGCCACGCGGGCGATTTTCTCCCGTGGAAAGACATTTGCCTCGTATATCCATCAACTCTAATATAAAAAAAACCACTCGCAATAGCGTCTCCAAGCTCCTGCACACCCACATGTTCATAATAATATGAACAAATTTAACCAAAAATAATAGTAAATTATGAGTAATCAAAGTTGCAAACGGGAAGATGTCGGTCTTGTACCTTGACATATTTATCACAAACAATACATACGCTACTCTGTAACACGTCGACTTACGAGATCACGGTCACGTTTCTTGATAAAACTAAATGAAAATTTCATTTATATTCATAATGAATGGGCTGATTTTTTAAGTTGTACGTTGCTCGGTGATTTAACATAATAGGATAGAAAAAGGACTTCGGCGCCGCGTCTCCGTGATAAAGACATCTATGTTGTGATATATATGGATACCAGGTACCATCTGCAATAACGAGGGGTTCGGCGAGAAATTAATCCACAGACACAGCTCACTGAGTTGCTCGCCGGATCTTCTCAGTGGGTCGCGTTTCTGATACGGTGGTAGATTCTGCGAAGCACGGCTTTTGCTAGGTTTCGTGTTAGTAACATCGTCAGGTTTGAGCCCCGTGAGCTCACCTACATGTCAAGAAGAAGCTGAAATAGCCTCTCAACGCTATCTGCATAGGTAGGGGAAAAAAGTGCAGTAATAAACATAACTAGACTATTATTGACAAAGAGAGTCGACATGCCAATACGACCGCCCACGAATCGTAGCTTAGTATAAATTCTAAAATTATCGTGAGTCGTAGAAAATATAATAAACACTCGTTTCACGATTGCGTTCTTCCGTTGCCGGGACACTTATTGTTATTCGAAAATTCAGAAGTTTTAAATGAATAAATTAAAATCCAGGTGTAATCAAAAAAGTGTATTTATCAAATCTTAATTTATGAATGGCATTGAAAAACAGTGATGAAGCAGTCTTTTTCGGAAATTATTGGTCGATTTTGTTATTTAGGTTATTTTTCACTGGAGATATTTTGTTTATTTTTAATTATGTCACGTGCTGTGGCCTATATTATCAAAGGTCCTAAGTTTTCTTATCGAGTGAGCGAGATGCGACTATGCTGATTTTAAAACCCACAGTTACGCTGAAATTTTAATGCTACGTTCAAGAAATAAAATCGTGTAATGAAAACGAATCTATCGAAATTTATAAGTAGTTACTGGTGATCGGCTGTGAGTCCGTGCGAGCAGGTCCCATCACTTGTGGCCTTTTTTGCTGCGAATCAATCGAGAATTTATGAACTGCTCGACCTTTATATGTATATGCAATTGAAACATACCTACAACTAATAAAAAAAACTGCTCACCCTGTTGGAACGAAGTTCCTTATCGCGCGTTGTGAAAGGGGGCTAAACGGAAAAAATTCTTACGAAAAGTTGTCACGACACTCTTTTCTATTTAGTTTGTTATCAACAGATGTCGCTGCACGTAAATTCAACAATTCCTGAATCGCGGTGACGAGATGTTACACAGTTGATAGACGTTCTCATATTTCTCTTGCTAAATCATACTTACCTGGCGTAGGGGATACCGTGATCATGCAGGCGGTTCCCCCAGGGCAAGACTGCTCCATTGTACTGCAGAGTGGTTGAGCCTTGCGATTAATTTTATTTTATCAATAAAAAATCATAATAAAAAATGTGAACCCGAATAATTATTTTCTTTATACCTCGGATAGAACTTAAAATTAATATTTTTTTTATTATAAGGAACTTCGTTCCTATCCGGTGTCCCACGACACCACACAACTTTTTTTTATAAAACAAGCCCACGTATTTCTTCCCAAAAGCAATCAAGCCTTTGAAGCTTAAGAAATTCTCATGTGGTTTTCGTGTCTGAAAAGAAAACAGATATTAATAAAAATCATATATGGCGTGTATAACTGAGACTTAAACTAAGTTATCTGTCACAAACAATTTGGGTAAAATGTTGCAATCTCGTGATTAGACAAGAAGCGCAATTGTGACATTTTTTACTTTTTTTTTTTTTTCTACCTAAGCTGATAGCCTTGAGAGGCTATTTCAGCGTAATTTTAACTAGTAGGTGAGCTCACGGCTCAAACCTGGCGAAGTTGCCAACACTGACCCTAGCAAGAGCAGTGCTTCGCAGAATCTACCATCGGATCGGAAACGCGATTCACTGAGAAGATCCGACGAGAAACTCAGTGGACTAATACCAGCCGAGAACAATTCCAGAACACAGATTCGTAACTTCATTTTCTATGTTACAGATAGTAAATTTATTTGGTCAATTAGGAGGATGTGTTATGGTGCTAGGAAGGCTCAAAGTGGATATCGCTTGCGGCGTGCTGTTCTTCATAGTTGTATTACAGGTAAGCATTCGCAGATTTAAAAAAAACGTTATAATAATATAGTCTATATTAAGTTTCTAGAATAGAGTTTGATTGTTTGTTATAAAGCAATGAAAACTGTTACATAATTTTTATTATAACTAGCAATCTAACTTATTCGGTATTTAAAATTTCAATATAATGATTGTACTGTAATTTATATTAAATATTTCTTAACTATGACCGTAAAATAATGAGAAAATAATTTAATATAAATTGTTGTATATAATTATAATAGTTATATATCTCTAAATAATTATAGTAATAAATACAATGATTATGTATGTATATAAAATATAATCCACAATATAAATGGAGTGCTAGGAAATCCATTTTTATTTCATTGAGGGACTGAGCTGGGCGCTCAATGAACCGAGCCTACCTATTAGCAATATAATATGAAGTTCATTTTATTTAAATAAAATCTCTTTAATAACTGACTCCACTAAACTGTAGTATATGATGGTATTAAATTCGTCGATATTTATGGTGGGGCGCAAAGGGTATTTATTATAAGACAGGGCTGTCCAAACTACATACCTTTACGGGCTAATTGAATTTACTACAAAAGCTGGAGGGCCGCAGATTTTTTTATTTACTTTCCGGGTATTCCCCCAATAGATAGCTTCACTTTTAAATGATGCCATGGGAATGGAACGTTACAAGAATAAAGATAAATTATACCAAATATTGATTATAAGTTTCGACAAAGAATTCTATCACCCAAACTATTTATATCCAAAACTATTGTCTGATTATAACATGCGTCGCGGGCCGCATGAAAACAAGCCCCTCTCCCCCGGGTCATTGACTAGATAGCCCTGTTAAGACATTCATTAATGCGTTTTCATGTCTGGACAGTCCTTTTATAAGACACTAGCGGGCGGTTCCGGCTCCGCTCGGGTCTTTCACAAAAATTTCAACGATATTTGACGTTGTTTTATTTTTTTTAAATAAAAGAACACTCATTGCGCCATAACTATAATAGTCAAACATATGCTGTCGCTACACTTATTGTAAATAATAATGTGTTCTACAAAGTCGTAGTACATTATTTTATTCTATCATGTATAGTTTTCGCAGAGCACGCGATGTAAAGAATATTTTAGGTCATTTTTTTTACACCTTGGGTTACATTTTTATCAAAAAATATTATAGCCTATGTCACTTTGGAATAGTGCAGCTTCCAAACAGTGAAATAATTTTTCAAATCGGTTCAGTAGTTTCGGAGCCTATTCAATACAAACAAACAAACAAATCTTTCCTCTTTATAATATTATTAGTATTGATTAAATGTGTTTTCAGACATTCGCGTACAGTATACTATGGGACGTACAGTTCCTTCTCCGCAATTTGGCATTGATCGGAGCGCTACTGCTGGTGTTGGCGGAGGCTCGCGCTGAAGGGCGCAGTCTGTTCGCGGGCGTGCCGTCGCTCGGAGAGAACAAACCGAAGACGTACTTGCAACTCGCCGGTCGCATCCTGCTGGCCTTCATGTTCATCACGCTCTTAAGATTTGAAATCTCATTCCTGCAGGTATGGTTTTTGTATTTATAAAGCTTGCTTTTTTTTAGCATATGAAGATGTTAAACCAACGTTTTATGAACCCGCAATCTAAAGCAAAGTTTGCGCGTCTTGTAAAGCCGTTGACCCAGCGCATCAGCCATTGCAATAAATATTTCAAATGCAATCCTTCGTGTTATTGTGTTAGAAATCACTAGTCTCTGTCTTTGGTTTTAGACTAATATCTGTTTTTTAACAAAGAAATACATAACTGAAAGTACATAGTTACTTGTTGAACGTCAAAAAGAACGACCGCCAATTCACAAAAACTAGTTTCTGTCCTGAGAAGAACTGGCAAGAAAATCAGCGGCCATGTCTTTTTTTTAATATTAGATGCTTTTTAAATAGTTTGATAGGGAAGTTGTATTGTTAAGTTGTTCAGTCTGACTGCGTAGTATCTTATTGTAGCATTTAAATATTTAAAAATGGTTGCCGTTTGTTTGGAAACCTTAGAACAGGTTGAACGAAAAAAAAAGGCGTTCTATTGTTGTAGAAAATATATTTTGTATACCAAAATTATGGAAATGATAATAGTCAATAGGTACTTGTAGGTCTCGAAAATGTATTTGAATAAATGGCGTATTAACGCGGAGAATTTACTTGTCGATGTTCAATGAGCAGAGGAATATATTAATCGCCGCTGACGTGAAATTTTACACGATGATAATGAATATGTGACACAACCAACTACCCACATACGCCAAACACATTAAAAGTGATTTCAGTGAATTTAATTTTAACCCACGGTATTGATAAGAATAAGATATTTTTTGTCGGTCAATAGGTTGATAATGTGTGAACAGATAGTGTTATAAAATTATTGGTATGAGTTGAAACAGTTATAAAATTTAAACGGGTCGCAATTGTGTTTATTGGTTTTCATCATTTTGCGCTCGGTAAGCTGTTCTAAGTATTAAAGTCGTACTAACGGTGTGTAGAATTAAATTGTACATCTGTCATTTCGCGTGTAACTTTTTAGCGACAGTAACAAAGAAGCGTAGTACGAGTAATAATGGTCACCGACGTAAGAACATAGCAACAGTGCTTACATCCATTATCTGTAATAAGAAGTTATGGTTATTTACTGAGACTTACTGAGAATGAAACACTGAAATACACAAAGAACTAGGAATACATACCGTAATGCAAAAAAAAATCAAATTTAAACAAAAACACCCAAAAACTTAAAATTGGAAAAGCACCCAAACAATCTAGCTGTCGCCTTTAAAAGACAAAGTTACGGTAAGAGAGAAAAGTCAAGAGAAAATATGTCATATAATGACAAAGCTGGAAATTTAGAGTAGATGGCTCGTTGGAGTCATGCTCTTACTGCTTACGTAATGAATTCCGACGCATCTAACAAAAGTACAGTATACTGATTGTAGATATATCAGAAAGAAAAAAAAACTGGGGCTTCAGGGGACTTTTTGTAGGCACTCGTGAAGCCATGTCCAGCGGCTTTGTTTCATTTTCTCACATTTGTGTACTTTCATTGATGCTAAACGATTAACAAGCCACGATTATTACAAAGTTTAAACCTTCATAGACACTGAATTATCGAATTAAAACAATTCACACAACATCGCTTCGCATATTCCCAAAACAGGATTTAAAATGGCGGCATATATCCCGAAAGTCTATGGTAGAATTTTGATAAATTTTATTGGTGAACGAGCTCATTACCTATGGTACGTTTTTGTCAGAGTCTGTTCACGGGCTTAATTGAGCCACCATCGTAAGTATCTAAGTATAACGGCCGACCTATCATTCCAACCGAAACTAGACATATTCGTATCAGAAATGGTAGGGTAGTCAATAACGTGACTTAACATGTTCTCTTTGTGTATATCTGCGATACTGTACTACACGAATCATAGGATAAGTACAATCTTATCCTATGATAATACAATACATTAGTAAAACTGTGAAATCCAGTCTGTACATTGAAGAATAGAATAGAAAGGAGGTCCATTTCGAAAAAGCGGCACGACATGAGAACCCTCTCATCGTGGCTGCCGGTACCTAACTACATTCCCGATCCTGCGGACCGAATGGTTTTTTTTTATGATTGATTACTGGTGGCCCGGAGGCCTTTCCAGTTTCACCAGGACAGGTGGGGGAGCAAAGGCTCAGCCAGAAGGGGTGGGACTCGCTAACGGCTGTCCGAGCGCCTCCGAAGGAGACCTAACAACTCAAGAGCAGCTGCTTCGCGAATGAATCTACTACCGGATCGGAATCGCGACCCGCTGAGAAAATCCGGCGAGAAACTCAGCGGGCTGATGCATGGGTTAGTTTGCACGTTGAACTCTTTATCGAGTTCAACAAGTATGGTTACCGGGGTCCCTAAGCCTGCTCCTAGTGTTAGAGCTGAAGGCGTCTAAGGCAAAGGTTATTGGATCTGATGGATCCGTAAGGACGTGTCTAGGGCGTCGACGGTCACTGGCTCCTGCGTAATCAGGATTCGGGGAGTAGTCAACGGCGGCAACGATAAGGCGATTATCATGACGCATAGTCTTATCGAAATACCGTTCCGACGCTGACTTCATGTATTTCCGGATTTCAAGTCGTCGTGTAGGTCAGCGTTCCTCACGAACCACGGAGCTCCGACGGCTAACCTGCAAAAGCGGGATTGTAGGAATTGGAGGGTGTCTATGTGTGTGCGGGCCGCGTGAGCGAACACCACACTCGCGTAAGTCATGACGGGCCTTAAGCAAGTTTTGTAAACTGTCACCTTGTTCCGAAGGGACATTTTACTCCGCTTATAGATCATGTGGTAGAGTCTATCGAGAATAAACGCGGTACGGTCGCGGACTGATTTTATATGCGGGCGGAATGTCATCCAGGGTGACTCTCAGGTACTTGACCTTTCTGGCCCAGGGTGTGGGTTGGCTAATGAGGGTAATCGGGAGTGTGAGACTCCTTCTCCTAATCTGGGAGGAAATCTGTGTGGAGTTTCCCCTTTGAAATAACACTGCCGTGCTTTTCGCTAGGTTGAAGTCTATGCGCCATTTTCGGAATCACTGTCCGAAGGCTAAGGGTGCGCTCTGGAGTTTACTCGCGATTCAGGACTTATTTCTACTCGAATAGTAAACGAGGGCCGAATGGTAAACAGTCTGCGTCGCCAAAACACGTCATTTTGGATCCGCCCGATCCACTAACGTTACTTGTAGGTACCTCAAGCACCGGTCATCGTTCTTGTCGAACCCGTCGCTTACGACGAAGGGCTCGGCGAGTAAATTACACAGCCCACTAAGTTTCTAGCCGGATCTCAGTGGGTCGCGTTTCCGATCCGGTGGTAGATTCGGCGAAGCACTGCTCATGTTAAGGCTAGTGTTAGCAACGTCGCCAGGTTTGAGCCCCGTGAGCTCACCTACACACTCTGTTACGCTGGCATAGCCTTGAGCCATACAAGCTTAGGTAGGAGAAAACAAAAGGTAACTAAACAACCTTAACAGAACACAATTTTTAAAATATATTTCTGTCAGCTTTTCGTATCGTTTTTACAGGTAAACAAATTAATTTGCAACAGAGCAGGTACTATTGTGTCATTAGGATCATGTAGAAAAAGGTTATCGTCATTTAAATACTTGACTTGACTTTTATGCTATTAGGTGTTTGAAATTACGTAGAAATTAATATTACAATGTTATAGAAACAACTAACTCTGTCTCCCTGTTATGTTTTCTCACCGAATATAGTTTGGGGAAAAATAAGGCTTACCTTTCATCTCCCGCCATCTAATCCACCCGGGCGAAGTTGCGAGCGGAAAGCTGTATTAATAACAAATATTTATATTACAGATCATACAAGATCTTCTCGGGAGCATCTTGATGATATTGGTGACGGTGGGCTACCGGACGAAGCTGTCTGCTCTGATGCTTGTCCTCGTACTGACAGTTCTCAATCTGTACCATAACGCGTGGTGGGCGGTGCCATCCTACAAACCGCTCAGAGACTTCCTCAAATATGACTTCTTCCAGGTATGAGTTATTTTGATTAGTGTCTATGGACTAATATTTCGCTTTTTCGAAGAAGCGTTCCGATGCTGTCTGTCTTGTCCGTTCTAAATGAAAGTCGTCGTGAAGATCACCATTCCTCACACACCACGGTACTTTGATGGCTATCCTGCAGAAGTGGGATTGGATGACTTGGAGAGTTAATGTACACAGTAAGGGCCGCGTGAGCGAGCACTACACTTGCACTAGACAGCGGCTTGGCTCTGCTCCCCTCATTGCTAAAGTCCATGGGCGACAGTAACCAGTCACCATCAGTTGGGCCGTACGCTCGTCTGCCTACAAGGGCAATAAATAAAAAGAAAAAACTTTTTTTATTTGTGCATTATAACGTGTTTTCGGAGACATTATGTGCACCTCACGACCCTCAATTTCACAATTAATTTCAAAATTTCAGACATTGTCAGTGATAGGAGGCCTGCTTATGATAGTCTACCTCGGGCCGGGCGGCGTCAGTATGGACGAACACAAGAAGAAATGGTAGAATTAAGTCAACGCAGACGGACTACATAAAAAATGGTGCAACATAAATCCATTCATACATTTCAGTACTCGTGTTTACTTACATCCGGAGTTCTGTTTGACTTCGGCTTAGTAGCCGGACGGACCGGTTCCAAATTATTCAAAAACATTCCCTCAATGTGATTTGTTCAGATGTCAAAAGTTTTAAATTCCTTTCGGTTAGGCATAGATTTATATCATTTGCTATACAATCTTATTATTGAAAAGAACCAATATTTTTAAAACGTTCCTGTATTTGATACACTTACAAAACTGTCTTTACCTTTGTTTATAGTAAAAGATGATGATAATAAAATATAATTAATAAAATAACACTATATTTACTATTTTGTGTGCAGACCTTAAAGATAATTTGGATTTTTTTTTATAAAATTGATATTTCGTCCCCATTCATGTTTGTTGTTACATAATCTACATTATGATAATTACTATTTTTTGGATTATTAAGTTTATTAGCAACCCTGACCATGCTGTCAATTTAAAAATCTGTAATTGTTACAGTTTTATTTTTATAAATACATTAGTTAAAATAACGTGTCATCATTCACCTGAATTTACAAGATGTCAAACCACTTCAATAATTACCTCTACAATGATCAAACAGACAATACTTCTTACTTGAACTTAAACTTCTCCTATCTCCATTCCAGTTACAAGATTTATATGTAATCACATAGGGGAATTCATTATATGTAATTCATTATTTTATCTTCCTACCCCATTAGTGATATTAAAGGTTGACGTTCACTGAGAATTAATTTACGCCAATGTTGGTTGTGATTAAGAAACAAAATTCAATTTTTTTTAAGACATTTAATTAATTATTATTCAAGTGAGTTATATATCTCTGTGCACGTTCAATTTTGGTCGAATGCAAGTGTACGTAATTTGACTGAGTTTATTTGCTTCATTTGTTAAAAGTGTAAAGCTTCATTCGAAATTTCTTCTACCTAATAATTATAATGTAATGTTTTGTAAATATCTATTTTGTACTTATAGATTGCCATAATGGAGTCTTTTAACTTTCACTTCCCTCCACTGATTGTCTATGTATTTTCTATCATAATGACGGAATATATCTTCTGTGTAAATATTGACTAAAGCATGCCAATTGCCTACAGACAAATGAACTTTGTATGGTATGAAACGAGTTTATCTTATCCTTCTCGAAACTGTTTGCACTTTTAATTAGGAATGAAAAAAAAAGATGCAATATTTTTGTATTTCTTATTATTATTATTATTAATTTAAGCTAGTATTTGGACACAGCCATACTAAGATCCTTGAGATATGTTCCGAATAAATTTTACATAATATCACATAATATTTCATTTGAACGGTGTTGTACATCATTTTGTAATCGTTTAAGTCAGACTTGAGTAGTAATATATTTTGTATAATTTTTAAAATAAAGTTGAATGTACTATGTAAATGTACCCATGTAGTCTCATTGTTCTTTGGCTTTTGCTCTGTGGTTTTCCTTATCATCTATATATTTAAAAACTTTATTTGCAAGGTGTCTGTATTTCTCTGCGTGTATGCTGTCTGGGAGGGCGTAAATCGCTGGTTTCCCGCTGTTTATACAATCTGACATATTTTGGTCTACTTCAAAACTTTCAATAATCTCAAGTCCCATATCGGCTGCAGATTTTTTGGTATCATTCCCAAAAATAAAATTTTTTGTTCCACATTGAGAACAAATGGCGTGCGACATGTTTTCGACAATGCCTATAATAGGAACCTTTAATTTCTCGAACATATTTATGCCCCTTTTAGTTACTTGCAATGCGGCTGATTGGGGTGTTGTTACTACTATTGCTCCTGAAAACATAAAAAGTAAATTATTTTGCAAATATTTTTTTGTTATATATCATTTACTTCACTCATAATTTGCTTTAAATAGCTACAAATTCTTGTAACAGAATATTGCTTTCATATTAGAGCTGGTTTCCACATACTTCACACCATTTGGATTACTAATGATCCTCAGTGTGCAGATTGTTTTTGATTGAAACTGCATCAACACAAGACAACATGACTAGTTTTCTCTCTATCTAGTGGTATATACATAATTATTTTCCATAAAGAGGGTTCTGAAGTATTTCATGTGATCATGCAATTTCCTTTTTAGTTCGTACCACTCACCACCAGAGTTCAATCCTATCCTAAGCCTTATTCTACTCTCATTTTGAACCACTGCATTCATTCACAGTTTGAAGCATACTCATTTTTACATTTGAGCTATTCTCTTGGGAACTCGCTGTGACGAGCATGTCCTTCATTAAAAGTGACTTAAATTTTCTCAGCTGGTAGTGTGTGGCTCCTGGTACTATTGATATTCCTGAGTGACTGAGACTTATCAAATTGTCTGACTACAAAAGCATGTTAAATCTAGTCAGAGTATACACAACCATACATATTTTAGCCTAAAATACGTTAATGTTGTATTTATTGGACATCGAGTTACCCTTAAGCACTCCCTTGAAGAACCTCTTTTATTCTATTACCTTATTAGTAAGAAGAGCATAATATGGGAACCACTTCTTTTTTTGACAACTTTTTTCTATTACACAAAAGAAAAAAAGCATCAGCAAAATTCTATGAACATACCATCTAAAGGCAAGTTTTGCGCAAGTGATAAATGTGTATCGCCTGTACCAGGCGGCGTATCTACAACGAGACAGTCAAGTGGACCCCACGCCACGTGTCGCGTCAGACGTTCCAGTGCTTGCATCACCATTAAGCCGCGCCACACTACAGCATTCTCGCCAGACACTAATAGACCCATTGACATACTGAAAATTTGAATTGCATTATTAATATTGAGTATTACCAACTTAAGACTTCCTACCCTATGGGATTTTCCTTGCTTTTATTCCAGATAATGGTTAGCACACTTCTATACAATCACGCGGAGACGGTGCACATCCCTGATTCACCTCATATCGCGGATATATTTTTCTCAAAATTTTTTTTTTAATGGCTAGTCATTTCACACTGCTATGGATGATTGCTGATGAATTTGAAGTCGTCGTGGCCTAACGGATAAGACATCCGGTGCATTCGGATTGAGCGATGCGCCTGTGTTCGAATCTCAGGCGGGTACCAATTTTTTTAACGAAATACGTACTCAACAAATGTTCACGATTGACTTCCACGGTGAAGGAATAACATCGTGTAATAAGAATCAAACCCGCAAAATTATAATTTGCGTAATTACTGGTGGTAGGACCTCTTGTGAGTCCGCGCGGGTGGGTACCACCACCCTGCCTATTTCTGCCGTGAAGCAGTAATGCGTTTCGGTTCGAAGGGAGGGGCAGCCGTTGTAACTATACTTGAGACCTTAGAACTTATATCTCAAGGTGGGTGGCGCATTTTACGTCGTAAATGTCTATGGACTCCAGTAACCACTTAACACCAGGTGGGCTGTGAGCTCATCCACTCAACTAGCAATAAAAAAAAAAAAAAATTTACTGGATGGTGATTCATACATATGCAGACTCACAATATTCTTTACAGCACTTCATTCTTTGGATTATATCAAGAGAGTGTACAACTATAAACAGTTGATATGAACTAAAGGACATGAATTCCACAGAACTCGCTCGCTCAAGCAATCAGACTGTGTTCAGATCCAGATCAGTAGACAGGCAATTTTACTACTAAAATACTTGGAATTTTACTTTAAAAACTACTGCAAAACTAGGTGGTATAAGGATCTTTTGTGTATAAGGTATAAGGACCTTGCCTTGTGGTATAAGGACCTTATGGGTATTTTGTTTTTTCTGTCTCTAAGGAGTAGGTGTGTTTTATGGATGTGTTAGCCCTTATACAATGAGACTCAGGCCTCTATGTATCAGGCTCAGTAGCATACACACAATAATGTCCATGGGCTTCAGTAATTCCTAAACATCAACAGCCACTACTTTGGCTCATAATTTGGTTCACTCATATTTTCAATAAGATAAATGTCTTGCAAAATATATAAAGATCAATTGCATCACAACTGAATCTTTAGAAACAATTAAAATAGGATAGTTCATATTTCTATTGTGAAGCAGTAATGCGTTTTGGTTTAAAGGGCAGGGCAGCCATTGACTTTTAAAATAGACTTAGAACTTATATCTCGAGGTAGGTGGAGGCATTAACACCGTAGGTGTCTATGGGCTCCAGCAACCACTTAACACCAGGCGGGCTGTGGGCTCACCCTCCTAAGCAATAAAAAATGCTAAAAGGCTAGTATTTTAATATAAATAATTAATTACCATTTAACACCATAATTAAGTAAAGGTTCAATGAGATGATCGTCATTAAGCATTGGTTCTCCACTGATATTCATCATCAATGGTACTGAAGGACCAAACACATCAGCATCTAGGAGCCCTATTTCCTTGTCCGGTTCTATTACTTTCATAGCACATGCTAGATTTACTGTAAGAAAAATGTAAAATTAAACAATGCTAACCTACCACTGCTACTTACAGAATTTATGAAAAAGAAAATAACAATCTTTCTCTTTCTAATTTAGCATACTCACCAGCTGTGGTAGTTTTTCCAACACCTCCTTTCCCTGAAGCTACAAGTATGATACTCTTTACACCAGGTAGGGGCTTTTTCTCTGGTAACCCTTTGCTCATAACTTTGGCTCTATGTTCCATAATGTCACTTTTACTGTGGTTAAATCTTACTGTTTGAAGGCATGGTGCTATCTAGAATTTAATGCAGTAATGCCAAAAAGTGTTGGATTGATAAGTTTTATAGAAACAAAACTATATAGTCTTCAATTATTATATTTTTACTAAAACTTACAAAAATACTGTTAAAAAAGTGAGACCTTAGAAATCATGTCCGCAGGTGGGTGGAAGCATTTATGTTGTAGATGTTTATGGGCTCCAGTAACCACTTGACACCAGGTGGGCAGTGAGCTCATCCATCCTTAAAAGCTATTAAAAAAAGATTGGGTTCTTTTTATTCAAATAATTCATCATAGGTTAGTCTACTGCCTGAAAGGTTGAAATTGATTACTGCAGATTTTAGACAATTCAAGAGGACAATCAAGCCAAGCAAGTAAGAACACAGTTAAGATGGTATAGCAATGGATTTTATTGAATATTGACCTTTTTATATTTGGAAAAGTGACTGATTGTCCTAAGCCGAGTTTACTTAAACAATAAATTAATGAATGTCATTTTATAATGTGTATTTAGATTTCTTTAATTTGTCTCATGACGTGCGAGCTGTATTGTATTGTTGTATGGAAGTGAAGAAATATAGGAAGGAAGAATACAACAATTCTATTCACGAACAACATTAAATGCAATTCGAACAAACTTACCGTGTTCATCCTGGTACTGAACACATAACTACTAGAGAAGCGGAGAAACCTACGCTGTAGGGTCATGTTTAGTTGGTATTTATTTTGATACAATAAAGATAAAATGCGCTTAATTAACGTGGTCTTTTCTGGCTCAGAATATGTAGGCAGCTTGCAAATTATTTATTTCTTTTTAAATTTAATAAATTAAGTGTATAATCTATGAATACTACCATAGATTATACACTTATTATATTCGAGAAATACTACTATTTATTTAGGAGATTTTTATGACCTGGTAACTGAGACTTTTAAGTCATGTCTTATTTTAATTTATATTCTTAATTTTATGAAAAAGGAATGCATGAATTTATGAAAAACGAATGAATGAATTTATAAAGGGCTTTTTGGCAGGAATGCGAGGAGTGAAGTTGTGTGATTTGTTTTATTTTGTCTATTTAGTGTTTCTTCAGGTTTAAATGTGTAACAACGGTGGTTTATTAGCTGTTTAACATCTGTGAAAAGGCACAAATGTGGGAAAATTAAACAAAGCCGCTGGACGTAACTTCTCGAGATCCTCCAAAAAGTCTACTAATAAAATCTCAGTAAATGACCACCATTTTACTGAGATTATATTTCATCACATATCATTTCATTTCTTTTAATTTCATCCCAGTTTATTAATGTCTCAAATTAATCATCTCCGTTTCATTTCTTTTCAGACCGCATTATCATTTTTCATAAAAATAAGTATATAAATTAAAATAAGATATGACTTAAAGGTCTTAGCTACCAGATCGTAAAATCCATTGAAAAAAAAAGACGTACATTAAAATCTCCGAGAAATCTTTCAATGTCATTTTCATATATCTGTCAATTTAATTTTAAGTTTCATTGTCAATTTTCTTGCGATATGTCGGGAAGCTTTTGCGACACATTTTCTAAATATATTAAAATTTCCAACGATACGAGTGAATAACGTTGTCACTAAAAATGGCCAATTGTTTGCGATCATTTTCGCACAAAATATTACCGATCAACGGGATAGCTACGACAAAAAACCATTCCAACCGCTTGACTAGAAAGATCCCGATGCGGACACAGTTTCTGGAAGATGTGAGTTTAACGAATTTACTACGTATGTACTGCCATATACTAGCCGACACCAAAGAGAAATGAATTCCGAACGTAATTAATCTGTTACATAACAGGAGAAAAATCGTGTCTTTAGGTTATATGTTATGTAGATTTTTAATACTTGACATTGAACTGATTATAGTTGCAGTGAAAATATTGAACACGGCATTCACGTGTTTCCAGTACATTGCGCGTATAAGTCTCGAAAACGTCATAACAACGTGATCTATTGAAAATTGAAAGGATACTGCACTGATTGTGTCTGTCAATATAAATTTCTTAAATTTCTCTCATGTTCTTCAACATGTTTTTTTTTTTATTTTTCAGTTTTTACACCAGCGCCGAATTTCAAGTTGCCAAGCCGCCTCAAAGTGTGTGTTAGAAAAAAATGTAGACAGCATTTACTTTAGTGACACTATTGGCAACATAGATTCTTCAGAGCTCTCAAAAAAGTTTGAAAACAGATACATTACTGATGGAATAGAAATGAAGACGCTCGGTATTACTTGTGATGATTATATTGAACAAAAATTACCACACACGAATGAAGTACCAAACAGTAGAATTAGTGATATTGATCTAGGTAAATATGACAATGTAAGTATGCATTGTAAATGTGATATTATGTGTATTATTATATCTACCTAATTTGCAGTGCAGTGTAATTTTAGTACTGTTTGGTCCATAAACACTTGTATACCATTTCTTTTTTTACAAATGTTAATCTGTTCTGCATATATAAAACATTATATATTTTGCAGGACCTTCAACCAACCTGCCTATCAGATTTTGAAAGGAATGCAGTAGCATATTGCAGTGGTTCAACTCCCACTGAGGCTCAGTCTACACCACAAGCTAACCCTGATGGGAAACCCAGTGAAGAACAACTCATGAAAGTGTTTCATGTGCTTTCTGAATCTGTAAGTAAGAAATCTTAGTATTTTCCATAGTCAGATATAAATTAGATTAGTACATTGTTTGGTGGTTTTACTTTACCAACTGGGACCGAGGGTAGGGTAGGCTGTGATTTAGCCCTGCCCCTGGAATTGCTGAAGTCCATTGGTTACAGTAACCACTCACCATCAGATGGGCCGTGTAGTAGTGTGCCTACAAGGACAATTAAAAAAAACCTCTTGCTCCCACTTCAATATCACATTACATAACTAACCACACATATATCCAATTTTAGTTTGTGACAAAGCACTCGTACATTTATCCTTCTATGAGCTCACTATTTCATTTAATAATAATGATGTCATTCTAGTATAAACATAGATTGTGTACAAACAAATGTAATTGTTTGTATGTATAATATATACTAGTTAAATAATGTAAGATGATTTATCTCAGATTTTCAGGCTTAATCCAAATTGATGGATTTTTCATGCTGAAAAATTACTATTTGCCCAATGATCACAAATTTATTACCTTAGGTATTATTTACAGTATAGTTTGTTTTGTTACGTTTATAGATTAAATTTCTAGTCATGCTAAAATAAATTATAATTTTATTTTACAGATGCCATTACTGTTTGTGAGACCACTGGATTATTCCATCTACAGTCCAAATTTAATTTTTGTCAACAATATTAGAGGAAAGACTACAGTGTAAGTATTCATTTGCAAAATGCTAGTACAGAATGGAAAACTGTGTGATTCCTGAGTGTGCACATTCTGCATGTTAAACCTGCAGCACATATAAAAAAACACTACTCTGAAGTGGAAACCTTTTGGTGTGCTTCCTTTGCCTTTTTTTATTAGTATAGACATAGTTTTACTATAGACACTAATAATCTGATGTTAAGTGGTTACCAAGAGACTAGAAACCAAACCTAAACTTTTTATTTGAGAAAAATAAAAAATAAAAAGACAAAGTTAGTCAATTTCATACAAACAGTAAAGTGAAATTGGATTCTTATCATGTCGAGAGTTTAATCTTTGACTTTACTCATGGTACAGAATTAAACAGTACTAGAGAACCTAATAGAAATCAATGATTGATATTTACTTTTAATTATTTTTTTACATTAACAGAGGGCTATTCCACTATGTGAAGCAAGTCGCCTTGCTTAGGACAGTAGGCCATCTGAAGTTTGCTTACGTAATTCTGGAAGTCTTAAAGATCACAGCGCACCCTGAAGACTCCTCAATAAAGTAAGCTTCCTAAAATTAATAATTAAAATATCAAAATTTTCAAAAAAAAGGCTTTTGAGTAGTACTTTACACCTATTAAGTAGTTTCATGAATGTGAAGAATCAGCAAGAAGCTCAAGGATTGCTGCTTAAAAAACCAGATTGAAATGTGGAGTAAAACCACAGTACCTTTTTTTTTTATTGCTAGATGGGTGGACGAGCTCACAGCCCACCTGGTGTTAAGTGGTTACTGGAGCCCATAGATATCTACTACGTAAATGCGCCACCCACCTTGAGATATAAGTTCTAAGGTCTCAAGTATAGTTACAACGGCTGCCCCACCCTTCAAACCGAAACGCATTACTGCTTCATGGCAGAAATAGGCAGGGCGGTGGTACCTACCCGCGTGGACTCACAAGAGATCCTACCACCAGTAATTACGCAAATTATAATTTTGCGGGTTTCATTTTATTACACGATGTTATTCCTTCACTGTGGAAGTCAATCGTGAACATTTGTCGAGTACGTATTTCGTTAAAAAAATTGGTACCCGCCTGAGATTCGAACACCGGTCCATCGCTCAACACGAATGCACCGGCGTCTTATCCCTTAGGCCACGACGACTACCTCTTGTATTATGGGTCACTGGAGCCCATATGTGCCTATGAATGCTTCACCAAACTTCAGCCATGAGGAACTTTTATACTATAAATGGCTGGTTCTATCCATTAAACTTGGACGCATAACTGTTTTGCGTCAGAAATAAGTGTACGTGCTTGCGTAGGCTCAGATTTCGCCCTGCCAACCGTCTCACTAATTGTTTATTACTCAGGATGCGATGGAGAATCAAGGGCATATCGGGATTGAAAGTGATGTTTATGTTTTGGAAATACAAACTCTGGGACATGCAGCAAGTTTGGAAAGATCAAGAATTGTAAGGAGATTTGTTTATTTATTTGTATAAATAAATGTAATTACATTATATTATTACATTAGCCGATATAGCATATCGACCCGCCAACTCCAGTACACTCTCTGTAAGTCCGTTTTTGAACTACCAATAACAGATGTACATTTTTTTAAATCAATTTAATAAATGATTAGCACTACCATTAGACTAGCACTACTTTGATAAATCTGCGTTTTTTAATGTATATTTTTTATTGCCGTATGTTAAATATCTACCATTGCTTTGACATTGGGAAAACAAGATAAATGAGTTAGGTTGGAAAAATACATGTTCGGTATAGTGACCCTAAATGATTGTTCGCGATCTTCTCAAATCGTTTTTGACATAAAATAAAACAGAAAGAAAAGTGCCAGTGGTGCCACCCGACGTAACAAAAGGTTTTATCACCCGTTGAGGCACTGCACTAAACTTTGAAACAACACTCATTATGTGACCTTTACACAATTAGTAACATATCATTATTTGGTTTTCAGGTGGTATGATGGTTTCTCTACGTTCTACGTTGGAGGAGACGGCCTTATTGGAAAGCATGTCGTAGATAAAGTAAGTGTTATGAAATCAAGGTTTTGTAAGATATGGAATCAATACTGGTGTTGCGAGATGTGACACGCACGGACCGCAACTCTGTGGTCTATGCCGCGAACCGAATGTCCGTTTCGATTTGAACCGAGACTTAGAGCTCTTATCTCGACGTCTATAACCACTGACGGCTTCACACTTATCTGCTGCAACTACTCAAAAAAATAATTTAATTTCATACTGTTAGAATAATTTGACCACTTTTTTACGTGTCAAAGCGGGTCGCCTATGGAATTTCGTATATAAATAAATATATATATATATATATAGCGTATGTTGGGGTAAGATGTAATATTTAAGTGCAAAATAAAAAATATTGTTTAAAAAATGATTTGACATAATTTATTATGGTATCTTATCCTCACTGACATCTTACTTCTTACACCAACCTTTTTTTTTATTTTTATAACAACTAAGAGGCAAACGAGCAAGACGGGTCACCTGATGGTAAGTGATTCACCGCCGCCCACGGTCACCAGCGTTTACGCCAGTGCGTTGCCTACCCTTCAGATAAGAATATGCTCTTTTCTTGAATAACCCAATGTCGCAGTTGTTGGGGAAGACCGCTGATGGCAACGAATTCCAGAGATTTACTGTGCGTGGCAGAAAACTGTTTTTAAAACGCATTGTAGTGGAACGCCAACCATCCAGATGGTGCGGATGATAGTTCCGGCGAGACGATCGGTTGCGAAAATCAGCGGCTTCTATTAAATTGAACAACTCCTCGGAACACTCCCCATTGTAAATTCTGTAAAGTATGCATAGGGAAGATAAATCCCTACGCAGTGCCAAAGGATCTAGCCGATCGGCAAGTACAGGATCGTCGACAATCCGAGATGCCCTACGTTGGATTCGGTCAAAGGGAGATAGCTGATAACCCGGAGCCCCGGCCCAAAGGTGGCAACAATACTCCATGTGAGGCCGCACCTGCGCCTTATACAGCTTAAGGCGGTGAGCCGGCTTGAAGTACTGTTTGGCCCTGTTGAGTACTCCGAGTTTTTTGGAGGCCATTTTAGCCTTGCTCTCCAAATGACCGCCAAACTGGACAACACTCGAAATGTCTACGCCCAGAATGCCCATGTTCGACTTGGCACAAAGGTGAGTGTTTCCGAAGAGTGGCGATGCGACAAAGGGGGCTTTTTTAGCGGTGAACGCGCAAACTTGAGTCTTAGAAGGGTTAAACTGGACTAGATTTAGTCCCCCCCCCAATCGGAAATCTTCACAAGGGATGATTCGATTTCAGACACAAGTTTGTTCCGACACTCATCGACGTGATCCCGAGAGATATTGCTGCGGCCGAAATACAGTGCATCCACGGTACTGTCATCCGCATAGCAATGAATGCCACTGGTATGCAACAAATCATTGATAAGCAGAATGAACAATGTCGGGGATAACACGCAGCCTTGGGGAACACCAGCATTTACGGTCCGGGGGTCCGAGCATGAGCCGTCTACGACGACTTTAACTCTCCGTTCCGCAAGGAAACTGCCGATCCACCTACAAAGTCTCTCAGGAAGCCCATAGGAAGGAAGCTTCGATAGTAAGGCTTTATGCCAAACCCGATCGAAGGCTTTCGCAATGTCCAAACTAACGCCTAGTGCCTCACCCCTACTCTCAACCGCCTGCGCCCAACGGTGAGTTAGTAAAGCCAAAAGATCACCAGCTGATCGGCCTTTGCGGAAGCCATATTGGCGGTCGCTGATCAGCTGGTGCTCTTCCAGGTAGCCCATGAGCTGGCGGTTGATTATGGATTCCATAATTTTGGAGAGTAAGGAGGTGATAGCGATAGGCCTGTAGTTGGACGGATCTGAGCGGTCGCCTTTTTTAGGGATCGGGTGTACTAGAGCCGTCTTCCATGAATGTGGGACAACGCCGAGGACATAAGAGTGTCTGAATAAACGCGTTAAAACCGGTGCCAGCTCTGGAGCACACACCTTCAGCACAATAGGAGATATTCCATCGGGCCCACTCGACTTGTTAACATCCAGGGAGAATAGTGCTTTCCGCACAGCACACTGTGTGAAGCGGACGTCCGCCATTGTGGTTTCACACCTCGGGATGGTAGGAGGAGTGTTCCCCCTGTCGTCAAGAGTCGAGTTTTCCGCAAAGATAGAGCCAAGAAGATCGGCTTTCTCCCTTGCGGAATAGGCCAATGAACCATCCTCCCCGCGCAAAGGTGGAAGCGTCGACTGACAGAAATTACCCTTGACAGCCTTGGCGAGAGACCAGAACGCACGAGAGCCAGATGGCAGGTGCGCCAGTCTCTCGCCAATTCTCCCAACGTAATTTGACTTTGCCAATGCAATTTGCTTCTTAAAGAACCTGGAAGCAGAGTTGTACTTCTTCTTGAGTGAGTCAGAGTTTACATCCTTAGCGGCCTTTGCCCTAGCCCAAGCCTGGTAGCATTCCCGCTTGCGACGATGTGCGTCAGGGCAGGACCCACCAAACCAGGGCCGAGACCTGCCACCGACAGGCACCGCTGAGCTAGGAACAAACAATTCCATGCCCTGCAGCACGACGCCGGCAACCGAGTCAGCGCAGGTGCTAGGAGAAGCAAATCTGCCCCCATGGGTAGGATGCAAAGAAAGAGCGCATCCCGTTCCAGTCTGCTGACCTGTAGTGCCAAACACGTCGTCTACCAGATGGAAGTGGTTGTGACGAGACGGTGAGAGGCACCACGCTCCGAACTAGGCAATGGTCCGATGACCCGAGAGGAGCATCGACCCATACCCGGATGGGTTCGGGGCGAGAGGTCAGCAAAAGGTCCAATAAGGAAGGCGAATGGTCTTCCACATCCGGCACACGTGTGGGAGAAGGTACCATCTGCGTCAGACCATTGGCAATGGCAAAATCGTGAACAGACCTTCCCGCATGGTCAGTACGTGTTGACCCAAGCCAGTCAGAGTGGTGGGCATTAAAGTCGCCCAAAACCACAATTTCTGCGGTAGGAATCTGCTCAAGTATTCTGTCAGTGGACACCTGCTGGTGCTCGAAGAGCCGGTCAATTTCCGAATTTCCGCTATGAGACCTGTAAAGGCACGCGTAGACGCGAATGTGATCCTCACAATCGACGCGCACCCAAAGGGTCGACAGGTCTCTGCCTTCAAGACTGCTGAGCCTACGGTAACAAATTCCCTCCCTGATGTACACACACACGCCGGCGCGTGGCACAAAAATGTGCTCCAGGCTATAGGCCGGGTACTTTAGATATGAAGTGTCAGTTGGGGAGGAAATCTGCGTCTCCGTCAGGAAAAGCAAATCTGGCCTTTCCGTCTCGAGATGGTGGTGGACGGCATTTAAGTTCGAGTGAAGTCCCCTGATGTTAGAAAAATCCACTGCTAAAGTGGAGGGGGACTTCCTCGTTATTGGGCTCAGTTTGCACCCAGCAGCTGTGATAAATGACGCTTGATGTGCCCCCCCAGAATACGATGGGCAGCCTGAGCTAGAGCGAGAGGATAGCATCTCTCGCTCTCGCTCAGAGAGGGATTCTCTAGTCTCTAAGAGACTGGTACCCTCCTGGGGTATTTTATTTGTATCACTCGTCGCCATCACAAAAATCAAAAATAGCATAAGGGGTGGGGAAGGAAAGGGAAGGAGAAAGGTCACAGAGGGTGAGGAATTGTGGGACAGGGAATAAAAAGACAGGAAGGGGCCAACTGATACTCATTCCCACACGCAACGCAACAGTCCCTAGAAAATCTGTTGCGATACGTGTAGTATAATGAAAGTGCCAGTTGCTATTTGGGCCCCGAGGTAGAGGGATAAGGGCACCGGGACTCTCACTCACCAGTCGAAACGCGGTGGCCTCTAGGAGGCCCCCACTTCACGCTGATTTTCTGTGAGAGGGTAGTGTTTCACCGGTCGATCCTGCCCACCTACGTGCTACAGCGAACTGCAGACTTGGATCTACTACTCTTACTACTACTTGCCCTTAAAATAACATTCATAAATAATTACGCAACAAAAAACTACTTTTCTTCAGCAAAAGAGTTACTTTAGTATGTATTTTGTACTACAATAAGGATTACGTCGTTTTATTACTGGTGGTAGGACCTCTTCAGAGTCCGCGCGGGTAGGTACCACTACTCTTCCTATTTCCGCCGTGAAGCAGTAATGCGTTTCGGTTTGAAGGGTGGGGCAGCCGTTGTAACTAACTATACTTGAGACCTTAGAACTTATATCTCAAGGTGGGTGGCGCATTTACGTTGTTGATGTCTATAGGCTCTAGTAATCACTTAACACCAGGTGGGTTGTGAGCTCGTCCACCCATGTAAGCAATAAATAAATAAAAATTAGTGCAAATTAAAAAAAATATGGTTTAAAAAATGACTTGAAATAATTTATTATGGTATCTTACCTTCACTGACATCTTACTTCTTACACCAACTTGCCCTTAAAATAAAATTTATAAATAATTTCGCAACAAAAAACTACTTTTTTACAGCAAAATTAGAATTACTTTAGTATGTATTTTGTAATACAACAAGGATTTGGGATAAGTAAGTATTCGGTAAGTTTCTAATAAACACATGCACAATAGCCAAAGCTATGCACATTAATATGGTTTTGCTGAGTGCACATACTATTCAGATTGCAATCCAGATTAGATCTAGGTACTACTTGTGCGATTTAGCTAATATGTACTGTTATGATTGTAATTTGTTTTGTGCATCAATAAAGGATAAAAAAAAAGATAAATGAAAGCGGGACATTTTTGTTCTCGTCGGGGACAGCGGGACGTGTGGTCACGTTATGTTAGAATCGTGACAATTACGGTTTGCTCATTATGGATTGTTTTTCTCAGGTGATGCCCGATCAGGACACGATAATCGATGATGCAGAGAAGGCTCCGATCGCCGCGAAACTGGCCCTACTGGTCGGTCTCCTCCCCAGGAACTACTTGTCGGACGTGTCGCCGTACTTCAGTTCATCGTCAGGCACCACGGACGCGCTAACGCAACCCTTCAAAGTATTAGAATAAAATAAATACAGATTATTTATTGTTTGGTTTTAAATGATGCGCTTGGTGAGAACTGAGGATGAAGACGGCCAATGGCTCTTGGGCTAATAAGATTATGACAATTTAGTTAAAACAGGCTCACATGGTGTATTTTTTTTTGAATGTAAACCTTTCGATTGTTGTAATAAAATCAAACTGACCTTGAGTAGGTATCAGTGCAGTGACTATGATTTATTTGCTTTGTCGATGCGTTCAATAAGTTTGTTAAACTTAAATAATAAAACTGTTTGGTTTATGAATTTGAATCACTGGCAATGTTATATCGCGTAACATATTTTTTGACTCGTTCACAATGTGAAAATCAGAAACATTAACAGAGTTAATTAAATATATACGCGATAACATTTTAATTTTATAATAATAATATCATTTTAATATTATGTTATCGTTAAATTTATATGTTCGAAAAAAAATACCCGGTGATGTTTCCATCAGGTTATAAATATGTAATTGGATTTTTTTTTTCGGCTCAAATATCATGATGTCAACCAAAAGTCCGCTGAATGTATGAAATAACTAAAGCACTTTAAATAGTATCAGTCGTTATAAAGGGTGTATAGTGAACGTAGCTGAGACTGTAATAAAATGCCACTTATTCAGTGATTTAATGTAACTCGCAACGTGAGCCTGAAACAATCGCGCCTTCGCTATTAAAGAATAGAACAGCTATTATACAGTTAGGCAGCGGCTTGGCTCTGCCCCTGGCATTGCTGAAGTCCATGGGCGACGGTAACCACTCACCATCAGGTGGGCCGTATGCTCGTCTGCCTACAAGGGCAATAAAAACAAAATAGATATATACAATTTAATTGAGACTTCGACCATGGTGGGTGGTATTGTTGTGTGATGTCTAGGTTAGGCTCCGATCACTAACTAACACGAGTTGGATTGTGGGATCGTTTCCATATCTGAACAGTAGAAAAAAATTTAATTGGGTTTTATGAACTGACGCTCGGCGAAGTCAGAAGTCTTGAAAACGTGTATCCCGCTCGATATTTTTTTTTGCAATTGAGTTTTTGTCAATTTTTTATCACAATTTCTGAAATGTTTTACCATGACGTGTCCTTATTACCACCCTGTATACTACGAAATCATTTTTTCGCGATCGTGAGAAACTAAGCATCTTTAAATCAGTACGAATAGAAATAAAAATAACAAATGATTGATTAATTTATTTAAAAAATATGTAGCAAAATTTAAATAATACAAAATGGAGTTAAAAAGCTTGATGATATAAATGTTCGATTTAACAAGTTATATTGTATTCGTTCATAGCGTTTGCAGTCTTAAACCGACATTATGTACCCAAAATAAGGTTTTGTAAAGTGTGGCCTGGTGATATTTAATATTATTTTGAACTGTGAATGCCTTTATTAGTTTGTATAGTAATGTTATCTATTATTAAATACTATAAATGTATGTGATTTTTTTATTCAGAGTTTGTTCATCCGTTTTATGCTATAAATAAATAAATAAAAGACACTAAATAATAGTCATTTCCCTTCGACACTGTGACGGTAGCCGTCATAGGTATCCGATAAGTTCCTGAATCTCGCTAACGACGTTTTAAAGATGACATTTACTAAACTATATTTATACAAATTCCGAACAAAAACATTCGAACCGTCGCGCCGAGCAATTTAACCCGCTCGGTGGAAGATCTTCCCTTTGTGGTTAACCCTACGAATAAGTTTATTATTCGTAGGGTTAACCTACAAAAACACCATAAAGAGGAAAGTCTAACATAGCGTTTCTAAAGGTTTAATAAATCGGACATATAAAAACATTATTTTCTTAAATTAGTTATTAATCCTAATTCTTTAGGCAGTAGGTATATCAAATACATGTTAAGTTTATAATCTGTAGTATTTTATAAAAAAAAATTTCTTTGCCTCTTAAAGTTTTTTCAGTACACATATTGTTTTTTGCTTTTTTACTTGAATAAATAAAAATAGTAAAAACTACAAAACAATGGAATAGCTTAGGGGACAACTTGAAAAGTGTCCATCTGTCCAACGTTGGTCCAAGGTTGGAAGACTCACTAAAATAGCGCTGGTGTAAGAAAGTGGAAATGATATTAATTATAGCAGTTTTAAAGTGAAGTGTGGTAGCTTAAGGCGTTGATTTTAAAATCTTTCCTCTTGCTACTATGACGCCTCCTTTAATTTATTGGCTCCCTTTTACCGTACTTTTTTAATACACTGAGATGGTGTTTGTTACTTGTACCCTCCCGTATTTTTTTTAATTTTAAGTGTATTTACTATCTATGGGTACAATTGCTTTTATAGGTCTTTTTTTTAACATCTTAGAGTATTTTTGAGTTAATTAATAAAAACAATTATTTTACGTTAGTGACTTTACATGAGAAGACTAGAGAGTTTTTCATTCTTTATAATGCCTGACGCATATTGCACGTTGCCACGCCGCGCCGCCGGTACAACATCCTTGTAAATTGAATGCTTTTCCTACATTTGGTACTAATTCTCGAATTCGGTGCTTATTATTTTTAGTGCTGTAATGACTAAGCGCCGAAATAGAATAGTAGGAAGTATGTTACTATGTGTAAGTGGTAAGCTAGTTAACACGCTAACGATCATGAGATAGTAGTTGCTCAAATTAAACGGGATGACAAGCTTATTTCAAAACGCCACAATTACTTAGTAATGACGTTAATATATAAATTCTGCTGGTAGATTTTTATTATAATGTGCGAATCCGTCATCGTGAATACATATTAAGTACCCATTTCTTTATAATTTGATTCTATGCGACTTAAGCACCGCCATAGTCATGTCGCTTCACACGATTAAACTGGACCTCTTTTCATTTAGTCGAAGAAAAGTTTAAAATCTGCCTATGCCAGTAACCATAAGGGCTTAGCCTAATTTCACCGGACACGTAGGCAAGCTCACGGGGCTCAGCCTGGCGATTTTTCCAACACTAGCTCTAGCAAGAGCAGTGCTTCCCAGAATCTACCACCACATCAGAACTGCGACCCACTAAAAAGATTATACTACCTGGGCTTAGTCTGTGGATTTATCCAGACGCTGCTTATGGAATCCCGAGCGGGATCGTCTACTTTTCTTTCGCACTCTTTAACCCAAGCCGGTTAGAGCATGATAAAACCATTAAGCTTCCGGCAGTTCTCAACATACATTACAATTTTAAAACACGGATCACAAAGTGCTTTGCTTTAAGTATTTTTTTTTGCACATAGCTACTGTAATTCTAGGGTATTATCTGTAAAGTGATTCAGCAAGTCTCGGATTTGACCTAAAGGTTGTTAATACCAGGTCATAAAATCCTAAAAAAAGAAGCAAGTCTCCGAAATTTTGTCGGAGCGGCACAGATTATATGTACATCTTTAGTGTCACAAAAATTATACCTACCTATGTTATAAAAGATTACAAATAAACTTCGATGATAAAATGTTCTCAATGTTGTTGTAAATATAATACATTGTGAGAAATAAAAGAAAATAGTACATACCTATTACTTACTTACCGTCACCATTGAAACAAATTATCATGTACGCTATGTTACGAAAACGATAATGTAAATCTGACATGTTAGTTAAAATTTAGCGTTATTATAGAAAAACAAAATATAGACCTGTTTTAAAAATAACTCTAATTATCCTAGAGTCCCAATAGTGAAATATCGTTTGATAATACGCAAAAGAAACTTGTAAGTGGAGACTTGTGCTGGTTCATGTGTTCTCAAACCTTGGTAAGTTTATTATTTGTTATTCACCGCTAGACAAGTTAATTGATCAAACGGGGTCATTGATCGCACTATCAGCCTCATTACAAAACATCTTAAATCACTTTAATGTTTATATCAAGATCGGAGAATCCTAATTAATGTTTAATTGATAAAGGCACTGCAATGCACACTCATCCACTGAGTTTTTTTTTTTCACATGTAGAATGTAGATTGTGGAACAGTGCCAAGTCGGTCAGCGCACGGCTCGTACGTCTGTATTGTCATCTGGGACTTGGAAATACCCAAGTTTATTATTAATACAACCAATTCACAAGGAAAGTTAGCTATAGTGTAGATTCATTGTGTGAGTGAACATCTGATTCAAATCGTATTCTATTGTGTATTCTTGTAATTGAAATTCTGTGAGGATACAAGTTTGTGTTTTGTTTCATCTGAAGTGTTAGATATTAATAACTACTATCTTTATGTAAGTATTGGTGGAGCTAATCATTAAGATATGATTTATACCTAGGTAAATTTATTTTATTGTGTTTTCTTGTAATTGAAATTCTGTGAGGATATAAATTTGTGTTTTGTTTCATCTGAAGGGTTAGATATTAATAACTACTATCTTTATGTAAGTATTGGTGGAGCTAATCATTAAGATATGATTTATATTACCTAGGTATATTTATTTTAATAAAATCTGATAAAGTTACATAGTGTTTTTGATCATGGCTGGTCTTATGAATGAACTACTGGCAGTTTATTTATATTTCATTCACTGTTTATAGGGCCAATACTTAGTATGCCTTGGATTTAGTAAAATGTGCTAGTTGCAATGTTAGAAATTGACATTGGACATACAATTTAAATTGAATGTTAATGTAAATTTTATTGAATATGTGACTTGTTCATTGTGTTAATGATAACCTTAATCATACTAAAAGAATAAATAGAATTCCAAAACATTACTGAAGAATACTAATTATCATTAAATAAATAAATAAACACTAGTCAATATTCTTATTTTTAGGTAATCTCCACATAAATTGGTGAAGCTTATCACTAAAGTTTGTTATCAAATGTGCTTTAACCAATAAAATATCTAATATAGATAAGGCAAAAACAGAAAAAATCATTTATCATGAAAGCTGAGTTACTCATCAATGAACTTGGAGCTAAGAACACAGTAACAAGTTAGTGACTCATTGTTTGTCAAATCTATGTTTTGTTAAATTTGAATAAAAAAATTTATATTGATTCACAGAATACATTAAAGCTTAAATGTCTTATTAAAAATAATGTTCTTTTGATGATTAAAAAAATATGCCTGAATATGCCTATCGTTTCACATTTGGAAAATCAGAATATCTCTATTTCTGTAAAAAATGCAGAAAATTTGTTAAGAAACAGCTAAGAACACCGTAACAAGTTAGTGACTCAATGTTTGTCAAATCTATCTTTTGTTAAATTTAAATAAAAAAATCTTATATTCATTCACAGAATACATCAAAGCTTAAATGTCTTATTAAAAATAATGTTCTTCTGCTGATTAGAAAAATATGCCTGAAGATGCCTATCGTTCCACATTTGAAAAATCAGAATATCTTTATTTCTGTAAAAAATGCAGAAAATTTGTTAATTACTCATGCAAAAGCCAAAAATTTTAAGGTATAATATTACTTTACGTTCTGTATCTTAGTAGCAGTCTTTGTGACATCAAAACCATTGTCCAAAGGCTTGAGAGATAACAATTGAAATATTCAGAATAATTTGAATTTTTTTAATCATTACTTACTCCCGTCCAAAAAATCTCATTGCCATTGTCAGAAATAGCTATCTTAAAACTTAATGAAATTACAATTTACTTTATTTTGGTTATAAAAATATTCAAGAAGTGGCTAAATATAGGAGCTTATGGAGAAGATCTTTGCCCTTAGACTCACACATATTAAAACTATAACTGCAAGTGTCTACAATAGTAGTTGTTCACCCTGTTTTTTCCAACTCCTAAAACCGTCACTAGAGAGCGCTGTAATACGCAAATCCGTTGTCATGATACCCTTGTCATAAGTGACACTGTATCCTAGATTATTGATTTTTTACTTTAATATACAAGTTTTTCTAATCCAAGTTTATTTTAATAATCATCCCTCGGAAAGTCGAACATGGTCCTTCGAGCCGGATAAGAAAACAACTAATGATAAACAACAATTTTAAGTGCAAAGAATGTTACAAACCGTAATTAAAAATCAAAACTATTTCGTTGCTAAGTACTAGTGAATGTGAAGAATGGGCCCGGACAGTTATATTAAAAAACCGATATTCAAAATAAGATATTTAAGGCAAAGATTAATTTCAAAAAGTCACCTGCGTCTAGAATAACAAGGGAATATATCGAAACGAGATTGCAATTATTGGAACAACACTGGTTAGTTTGAAGAAAATCACCAGAATGTTATATTGGGATGCGAAAATAACGAATATAGCTATTAAACAAAAGGTACAATAACAAACGTTACATCGCGAACAGCATTCTGGCCAGGCTGGTGGGCCAAAGGGCTTTATCTTCAGAGTCATCCAACGGTGTTAAACAAATACTCGATACGACAAATGATTGCTTGCACGCTTTATCTAACCTTGGTATACCTGTATCGACATGGGACATCCTGATTATATATCTCATCACAATAAAATTGGATAATGAATCCCAGAAACAATGGGAACAAAAACTAAGCGAACAGGCTGATCGATGGCCTACACTAAGCGAGTTCCAATCATTCCTGGAATCAAGATATCGAGCACTCGAGTTTTTAGAACCAAACCAAAGAAGAGAGTTTAGAGGCAAAGATGCAGCGGATAAACCGAAGGTGTTCAGCGTGACGACGTCTGTATCCTGCCCATTCTGTTCGGGACATCACTTGCTTTATCAATGCAAGAAATTTGTACAAGAAGCCATCGGGAATCGCCGGGACTTCATCCAGAAGAGAAAACTGTGTTTCAATTGCTTCGGAGCTAACCATTCGGTAACACAGTGCAAACGACGCACGGCTTGTCGGTGCTGTGGCCAACGTCATCACTCGCTGCTGCACCAGGAAGGCGGCACTCACAATTCGACCCTGGCGGGTCCTAGTCAGCCCACTAATCAACAGCGGGAGCCAGCACAAGAACCGCAGGCAGCGGATCACGTGGAGCGTGTTGTCAGCCATTTTTCTAACAGTGAAATGAGATCAAGTAGTCAAGTAATGTTAGCTAGCGCATTAGTTTATGTATCCAACAAGGGTATGTATCACACACTTAGGGCATTGTTGGATCAGGGCTCTCAAGCCTCGTTTATTAGTGAACACGCAGTTCAACTTTTGCAGCTTTGAAGGTTGCCAGTTCTAAGTACCATATCTGGTTTAGGAGGAGAAAAATCTAGTATTTCAGTAAAACATATGGTTCAATTTAAAGTACAGTCCACATATAACTCTTTTAGCTATCCCGTTCAAGCCTATGTTTTAAACTGCCTAACATCCACTCTTCCTTCACAGAAAATTCAATTACAGGATTGGCCGGAATTGTTGCAATTGCAGATGGCTGATCCAGGATATGGTACACCAAGCAATATAGATCTTCTACTGGGCGCTGATGTGTATGGTCAGGTTTTGTCAGAAGGCATATTGAGAAATCCACCTGGAACCTTGACAGCTCAAAATACACAGCTGGGATGGATCCTGTCGGGACGAGTTTAAGTTAGTGGGGATACTCCTTACATTATTAGCGCACATACCCATGACAACTCAATCAATGATTTGCTGCGTCAGTTCTGGGAGATTGAAACTGACTAGCATCATCCACTTTTATCCAAGGAAGAAGAATCCTGTGAAAGATACTTTGAATCCACTACAACTAGGGACAGTTTGGGTCGTTATGTTGTAGGTCTTCCTTTTCGCGACAACAATCCACTTGCTCAAGAAGAAACTTGAAAATAATCCATTCTTGAAGCAAGAATAATCCAAGGTAATAAATGTAGCCACCTGGCTATGAATCATATAGAAGTAATTAATGACAAACAAGAAGCTGCTAAGCCAGGATGCGTTTATCTACCTCATCATGCAGTTGGTTGTTCGCGAGGACAAAAGTACAACGAAGGTCGGCGTTGTTTTCGACGCTTCGTGTAAGGGTACCAGCGGCAAGTCATTGAACAATGATTTATTGGTAGGTCCAAGGCTTCAACCAGAGTTACGACACATAATTATGAAATGGCGTACTTATCCTATATGTTTCGCAGCGGACATAGTTAAGATGTATCGAATGGTCAAGGTCGTACCAGAAGCACACTGATCCAGATAATGTCACAAGGGTACTATCAAATGTAAGAAATCTAAAATTGTAAGACCAGTCTCCAAACTTTGCATTTTGCCTATCGCTTTTAAACATTACTTACCTGAATAACTGTAGATATTTCATGCAATGTATGTAACTTAAATGTATCTTTGGATGCATCAGCTATTAAGTATTTTGTTATTGTTTAGTTGTAAGTAAGTACGAACTGTTTAAAAGCAACCCTTGACTGAACTTTGTCGTTATTATGGTTTCTTTAATGTGTAAGTTTATATTTAGTTCATGTTGAGCAGTTCTTTATTGATTACTATTAGGTTAAGATGTTACGGTTTCATGGAGATGTTAATTGTACATGTAAAATTTGATGGCCTCATTGTTGGCTATGAACTTTTGTAGTTCATGGTGGGCGGAATGTTCACCCTGTTTTTTCCAACTCCTAAAACCGTCACTAGAGAGCGCTGTAATACGCAAATCCGTTGTCATGATACCCTTGTCATAAGTGACACTGTATCCTAGATTATTGATTTTTTACTTTAATATACAAGTTTTTCTAATCCAAGTTTATTTTAATAATCATCCCTCGGAAAGTCGAACAGTAGTAGCTGCTGTTTTTAATTACAATAAATACAAACTAATTAATTAGTATAAAAATCTATATTATTCTCATACATAATTTGTCAAAACATCACAATTCATTTCTGCACTGAATATTGTTTTACTTTCAAATTTCACACAAAAAAACACAATTCAGAGCACATAAATTAGGAATTAGGAATAAAACAGATAATGTTGACCAGATATAAATTTTATTGATTTAATAAAAATACACTGGTTCTACATAATATGTAATATACATATTCTAAAACATAATCCTGGGTTTTTGATGTTAACAAATGTGTATAAGATTTCTCTTACAACAAAGACTGTTTTAATATAATTATTTAAGTAACCTTCACTTTGAAATCATTGTAATAAACAATGTAAAAGTAATATGGGAAACAGAAACTTGAATGAAAATTGAATAATGGTAATTAAGGCTGATTATCTATTGTCTTTTTTAAGCCCAGGGTTTGTTTTTTCATATATTATGCTTTTGATATTAAGCCTTGATATTTACTAAATCCATATTCTATGGTATAATTAGAAGAGAATACTACTATTTCTTCTTTCTTTTCTATTATATTTTCTTTGGTTTTTACTAGTCTTAAAATTAAAACTACTTTTACTCTGTAATCTTATATTTTTTATTGTCATTATATTAGACATTTCTAATACTTTGCAGTTGTCGTAGATACAGATGACTGATATAGTCAGTAAAAAGGAAACTATTTGAACCATAAAAAATATAATGGCAATAAAAAATGTGAGATCAAACCGTAAAATTAGTTTTACTTCTTTCAATGGATTTGTGTTCATGTTTCGTTACCACTATACTTATGTAGTAGATCTGTTGGATGTTAACTGCTAGGGATTTTTAGTGGACTGATATTACAGCTCAATTGGTTGTGTTTGGTGACCATAGTTCATAGACATCGACAATTAGGAGCGCTAACAAGTCTCTTCTTGTGTGACTTCTATGACTGTCTAAAGCATTTATAAGAACGTGTCAAGTACAAAGCTTTTTTTAAATAGTTTTTACAAGGCTTACAATGTACTGTAGGATAATATAGGATAAGATAGGAATGTACAATGTAGGACTGTACATACAATGGTATGTTGTGATTGCATTGGAGAGGACACTATCATACTCATAACATGACTACATTAGAATGTTCATTTCTGACCCTTGCCTTTGAGAAACTTTCGGAATTGACTCTTAACAATTGTAAATTATGCACTGATCCATCAGCACTTGAGAAATCTTTTAAGTTATTCTTGGAAAGGTCACAAGGTGGTGGTGGGCTTTAATGGTGGTGGGGCGTCATTTCAATGGTAGGAGGACATTGACCTGTTTGTTTTTGTCGCGAAATAGTGTAATTTGAATGGTAGGAGAATAGGTACCACTAACTTGTATATTTTTATCGCGAAATCTTGCAGTTTGAAGGCTGTTCCAATATTATACAACCCAATTTCGACCTCATGTCTCAGGGTGGGGGCCTCATTAACTTTGTGATGTCTTGTGTGATGAGCTCGCTCACTCATCTAATGTCATAACAATAATAATGGTATTATTGACGTACTACCGTATATAATGTTACGTTCAATGAATACTGTTGAGAGTTCATTGACGTCCAAATCCTTGATAACTGACGTGTGGCCACATTTTTGTTATTCCCTAGCCTCGTTCCACACAATGTTTTCATAAACAATACGCAGCTGTGCCCCCGTGTTTACAAACTATCAGTATGCATTTAAGCACATCGAATAGGACATTATTGGAGTTTCTGAAAGATGTAACACGTATCGTGGTGTGTCGTCTGTGCGTCCCTTGGAGCAGTTCGTATGTTTGGGGCCGGGTTTTTTAAGTGAAACATCTTTAGGCGCTTTGAGAGTAAAATTTAACTCGCGAAAGATTCGTTACGACGTGAGAGAATAGATACAATTTATGGAGAGCGAGAGTGAGAAAATAGACGCGTTACGCAAATCACTCGACCGTGGCGAGGGAAAGAACAAAGCGAGCTAGGTCGTTTCTCTTATACACAGCATTCCCAAGCACAAGAGAAATTTGATTTAAGGATTAGAAATGAAGAAGAAAACCACAATACTACATACCGCAAAAGAAGTTTAACTTCTTTCACGTTCACCAAGTTGCACACGCACCATTTATTTTAATGCATTACATTGGCACGCTAGCAGGGTCAACTGGTATTGAATAGTTACCGCAGACCTGGTATTTTCGGGATTTAAACATAAATTTAGTCTCATCAATATTATATTACACAATGGTATCTTAGCCTTGAGGCGGTTTGAAGGTCAGCGTCTGACAAAAGCAATTTACTTAAATCTTGTTATAAAATAGTTTAAACAAAGTTCCTTTGTATAACAACTACACTTTTTTCTTTTAAAGCTTTTGAAGGTACGACCCTTTTAATCCCAATTGTTCTCGTTGGACATCTAGTCTAGAGCAAGTCATTCTATTGCATTCGAGAAAGACCGTGAGAGTTAATTGATTCTATCAAACGATTCGTGCCAAAAACTATATCCCTGAAGCCGAACGCCATTATTGAAGACACGCATCATTATTGGATCAACACTGCCGACATAGTACAAAAAATACATGTTAAAATGTAGTAATGCACCTATATAAATATATTATAACAGGAAATATTGTTCAAATTTGAGATATAAAATGGCGCGGCACATTCTGTATCAGTGGTATTTATAAATTGTAACATTCGATTTGAGATCAGACGGGCATTCCGTACCAGTGGTATCTATAAGTTTTAACATCAGATAATTTATATTTCTAGGTGCTGACAAAGACTGAATTAGTTTTAGAAGAGTGCGAGAAATCAAGACTGACAGATATGATGATGACATAATGTCTAAAGTACTGAGCGCCCTCGGTGGCGCTTTACCCGACGAGAGGCCGGTTCTATCTCTTCAGATCGTGGAGACAGTTGCCAAGTGCCCCGCCGGGTACTGGCCGGTCAGTCGGACTTACGACGAAGACTCCGACGCTGGACTACAGAGACAGAATGGACTGTTCGGGAAAAAGTCGAGTCACTACATCTGCCTCTCCAAGTCTGAGGGTGAGTAAACTAAAAATAGAGATGTGCCATTCGGCTTTTTTTTATTGCATAGATGAGCGGACGACCTCACAGCCCACCTGGTGTTAAGTGGTTACCGGAGTCTATAGACGTAACGTAAATGCCGCCACCCACTTTGAGATATGAGTTCTAAGGTCTCAGTATAGTTACAACAGCTGCCCAACCCTTCAAACCGAAACGCATTACTGCTTCACGGCAGAAATAGGTAGGGTGGTGGTGCCTACCCGTGCGGACTCACAAGAGGTCCTACCACCAGTAAAATCGTCATCATGGTCCTACAAAACGAGAAATGCAATTTTCCCAAAATAGGTAGTATTCAGGGGTAAAGCTTTAGACATTTCTCCTTGTTCATTACTTTGGTCACATTACACTTAATGTTAACAAACGTGCACATTTTTTTTTTCTTTTTCTCAACAAGTAGTTGGAATGAAAACTTTTGTCACATCAACGGTTCACACAACTAATTCAATGTTATCTGATTTTAATTCATAAATATAATACATGACATAACAATAGAATTCGGTGTGTCTGTTGAAAAAAAATAACAATAAAGTGAATAACTGAGGAGGGCGTAATAGAACATAAATTAGGTATTTTTTATTATTATTCTATTTTTTGTTTTTTACTGTACGTCTCTGGAACTTCGTGTAATTTTCACAGGTGAACAGAGATTAATTTAAAGCATAAATATTTCATACTAATCGGATGTTGAAATAAAATCATCTACAAGAATTTTAGAACTAGTCTTTATACTGTTAGATTTTAAATAGTAAACAATATTATTAATAAGAAATTAATTAAGCCCATTTGTTTCGTTTCCGCGCTTAAATCATTAAACCGATTTCAAAAAAATTCGATATGGAAATAATTTGAACCACGGGAAGAATATAAGTTGCCTTTCATAGCACTGCTAAGCATGTGACACGCAATGCAATGTGATGGGAGTTATGTAATGCGAATGACGTGAGTGGGATGAAAGTCAGTAAGTACATATAGTGAATAATATCATATCTTAAATCGCGCTCAACGAAACTCCGTTTTAAATTAAATTGCTAATTAGTCTTATTCAAGACTAGCGACCCGCCCTCGCTTCGCTTCGGAAACATTAAATTTTATTATTGACAGCTGATTCCTGCGATGTGACCCGCGGTTACTGTAGTACCGCCGGTGACGCCGGGGGGCGAAGCTAGTCTTAAAAAATAGCCTAAGTTACTCCTTATATCATCAGCTACCTATCAGTGAAAGTCTTGTCAAAATCGGTCCAGCCGTTCCAGAGTTTAGCCGGAACAAACAGACAGACAGACAGACAAAAACTGTAAAAAATGCTATTTTGGTGTATGTACCGTACACATGAGTCGTCTATTATCAAAGGTGGCAATCTGTGCATTTGGACAAAAAAAAATTATTGATATGTCAATACAGATTGATTTGAATATAATCGTCTCCTTCAAAGAATACGGTTCAAAACCTGCATTAAATAAAGGTTAATACTTAACCTGTTATTTATCTAAGATGTCGTTCAGAAGAGTTTTGTGACTGCCAATGGAATACAAAGTCAATAATTCGTTTTTCTGATTTACCAATAATTGTCCAAAAGTCACATTGCCGGCTTTGATAATAGTCAGTCGACTCATATATCCATATGTATGTAGTAAAAACCGGTTATTTCAATATTACAAACAGACACTCCAATTTTATTTATATGTATAGACTAGCTGACCCGGCAGACTTCATAGTGCCTCGAATCGATAAATAAAAGACCTAACGAAAGGAATCCGTCCGACGGGGGGGACACATCAAAGGAAAAACAAAATTGTTATTTTTATTTAATTCCAAGCATTTTCATATTTATCTACCTTTGAAACCTTCTCTGGACTTCCACAAATAATTCAAGACCAAAATTAGCCAAATCGGTCCAGCCGTTATCAAGTTTTAGCGAGACTAACGAACAGCAAATGATTTATATATATACAGATAGATTAATTAGCTTAGCGCGTCCAAATTCATAAATTTGAGTTCGGAATATGATCGCAATGCGTACGACTCGGTCAGTCATCATAAACACTTTGGCCACTCAAAATTTATATGTTTTCTATCGCTCTCGTGACTCAGCTATGCCTTAATTGGGTCGGTCAAATACAAGGCCAAAAACCGCAGAGGAAATAATTATTTACATTGCTGATTTATTTGGGAACCAAACAATACAATATATCCATTTAATATGTTAAATTCTTGAGCGCGATCCGTCGATAGATCGACTCTTTATTTATGCGTTTATAGTGCGGAGCGTCGGAATACCGACCATAGCACAGTTTGATTATAGATTATTAGGTATCGACCTGTACATGAACGTGTCTTAGCGCGCGCATGTTTAATCTTTTTATTAAGTTAATAATATTTATAAAAAACCGTAGACAGCGGCTTGGCTCTGCTCCTGGCATTGCTGACGTCCATGAGTGACGGTAACCTCTCACCATCAGGTGGGCTGTGTGCTCGTCTGCCTACACAGGCAATTAAAACAAAACATTATTATTTTGCTACGTGCAGTTTTTTTTTTTATAAGGTACTTTTTCATCAATCCTTTAGCAATTTCTGTAAAATATGTGATAATAAGCACTAATAGGGTTAACTGCAAAAAGTAAATAACTTTTCAGTTCAGTATTAACAAATGAGTGGACAGAAAATGTAAATAAAAAAAAACTTACAAATCATGTCTATAAATTATGTTAAAGTATTCCAAAACTTATATTTTGGTGTCCGGGGCCTCGATGCATGTTTTCTTATGATTCTCTTATGTTTTTTTAACATTATAGAGGAAAAGTGCTAACATAAGGAAAGTTTAATATCGAAAGATTAAAAAACAACAAGTTCTGATTGAAAAAAAATGACACACCATCCACATGTTTTCGCGTGTAAATTAAGCATTTCGTCATTGAAGTCTTAGAGGATGACGATCGGCAAATAGAGTCAGCGCGATAGTAAAGTGCTAATGAATAATGTGAAACTACATGTATGTACGTGTACCCACTGTGTATTATTCAGCGAATTTATTTTCTGTGTGGAAAGCTTATTGCAATCTTCACGAATCGACCCTCAGATTCGATATTATCAATTGACTTGAACCGAAATTTCTCTGAATCTTTCTGCCATCAAGCAAGACGACTTGAAATTTTATTAATCTTATTAGCGTCTTATGTATATTCGTAAAGAATTTGGAAAAACAATCAAAGATTCATCGCAATAATTTCCTGTAAATTTTGTATTAATCGGTATATCGTAATAGCTTTTTTAAGGGTCGGTAGATCGTAAAGTGAGACCCTGTTTCCTATTATACATTACCCTGATTATATCTGTCGCGAAGCAGTAATACGTTCAGATTTCATAATTGACTTAGACCTCATGTCTGGGCTGGATGGGTGGCGTTAACGTTGTGATCTTCAACAAGAGGCATTGTGGCTTAATTGCTCCACAATAAAGGATTTTAAAATCGAGCCTCAAGAGGTTCTCAAACGAGAAAATCCTTGCGCACCAGTCAGAGTCATTAATCATCAAACCAATAAAACGATTCGTTAGATCTTTAGTTTCTCCCTAAAACAATTAGTAATCATTTTTCCAAATCCGGGCGCCGCCAACGCAAACTCATACTTGATTGAAAGTAATACAGTTCAAAACGTTTATTTTTATTTATTTTATTTTTATTGCATAGTTGTGTGGACGATTTCACAGCCCACCTGGTGTTAAGTGGTTAACGGAGTCCATAGACATCTTCAACGAAAATGTCGCCACCCACCTTGAGATATGAGTTCTAAGGTCTCAGTATAGTTACAACGGCTGCCTCTTCAAACTTAAAAGCATTACTGCTTCACGGCAGAAATAGGCAGGGTGGTGGTACCTACCCGCGCGGACTCACAAGAGATCGTACCACCAGTTTTAAAGTTACGAAATAAAATTTGTTTTCCACTTTGGTTCACTGCCCTTGCATTGGTTACAATATCCAAGTCGTATCTAGACGTTTACGAACGATTATATAAATGCTCTGTGAAGTGGAACGGTTTGAATTAGTGAGTGACTGCACAGTACGCCTACACTTGAACACAGTACAATACCCGCTGCTAGCTAATATAAGGTGTGACAGTATAACATCGGGGATCGGTAATAATAAAGGTCAAATATTAGTCAACCAATATTTTAGTATTTTATTTTAGCGTGTCATAGACAACTAAAACTAATTTAAAGGTTTAGTCTCGCATCTTTTCAGTTAATATTTTGTTATTTCTTACGTTTTACGCGATTTTCGAAGATTATGCATATGCATTGCGTGCGATTGGTAATAAATAAAAGTAATGCTGATTATATACATAGGAACTATGTCAATCGAATTCTGCTCTTTTATTTTCGTACCTATTCTAGTGACCTCATAGGGGTCATTAGTATGACTAGCTTCACCGACCAAGTATGTTAGCTCATGGGGCTCTAATCTGTTGCTAACACTAGCTCTAGCAAGAGCTGTGCTACGCAGAACCTACCACCGGATCGGAAACGCGGCCCACTGAGAAGATCCGGCGAGAAAGTCAGTGGGCAGTGTTTATGGGTTAGGTTACTCGCCGAACCCTTTGGCGCCAGCGACGGGTTAGATGTATTTTTAATTCTTACTGGTGGTAGGACCTCTTGAGTCCGCACGGGTAGGTACCACCGCCCTGCCTATTTTTGCCGTGAAGCAGTAATGCGTTTCGGTTTGAAGGGCGGGGCAGCCGTTGTAATTATACCGAGACCTTAGAACTTATATCTCAAGGTGGGTAGCGCATTTACGTTGTAGATGTCTATGGACTCTAGTAACCACTTAATACCAGGGGGGCTGTGAGCTCGTCCACCCATTTAAGCAATAAAAATAAAAATGATAATCATTTCATTTTATAGATGATGTTGAAAGTTGGTCATCACTCCTCCCGCTACCGTCAGTGACGCACTCCCATTTCCTTTACGAAGTGGCTCATCTTTTAATTAACGGAGGCAGTGACCCGGGCTCCGTCTAACAGAATGCATTCCTTAATAATGAAACAGTTGGGCATTGTGTGTTCTGATAAATGTGTCGGTGCACCGATCTATGTAACAATATGTAAATGGGTCAAAACGATGGTGATTACGATAAATGAAAGAAGTTTGAAGTCGTCCGTGCCTAGCTGCCTCGTGACGCGTGATGCGACTGCCAAGATTCTAATTTAAGTGGCTTTTATCAATTTTTCTAAATAAATATTTACTTAAGGTCTGTTTGCAAATGACTAAACCAATAGAGGAAATAAGATTTTTTGCTATTTATGAACGGAATGAGTCACGACCTACTTAATATTGGGTGGTTAGCATAGCCCCAGACGCTATAATGTCATCGTCCCCGGTCACCGTTCTCGTCGAACCCGTCGCTTGCGACGAAGGGCTCGACGAGTAAATTAACTCTCAGACACAGCCCACTGAGTTTCTCGCCGGATCTTCTCAGTGGGTCGCGTTTCCGATCCGGTGGTAGATTCTGCGAAGCACGGCTCTTGCTAGGGTTCGTGTTAGCAACATCGTCAGGTTTGAGCCCCGTGAGCTCACCTACTAAAGTTAGGGTTACGCTGACATAGCCGCTAGGGCTATCAGCTTAGGTAGGAAAAAAAAAAAAAAGTCATCGTTGTCACAACTCACTGTGAGTTTCTCGTCGGATCTTCTCAGTGGGTAGCCACTCCGGTGGTAGATTCTGCGAAACAGTGCTCTCACTAGGGCTAGTGTCAACGAATTCTCTCAGGTTGAAGCTGTGAGCTCACCTATCCGTCCGCGTGATGTCCGTTAGGCTACCAGCGAATATGTAGGGGGAAAAGTCACCGTTGGTTTGCGATTACAAGGTCCCAATCTCGGTATTGCATTTTTTTTTCCTACCTAAGCTGATAGACTTGAGAAGCTATTTCAGCGTAACCTTAACTAGTAGGTGAGCTCACGGGGCTCAAACCGGAGTGATGCTAACACTGACCCTAGCAAGAGCAGTGCTTCGCAGAATCTACCACCGGATCCGAAACGCGACCCACTGAGAAGATCCGCCGAGAAACTCTGTTGGCTGTGTCTATGGGGGTATTGCATTACGGTTCCCATTCAAACCGATCGCATAATTATGGGAAATGCGGGAATAATACTGTGATAACTCCCGCTACCCAACAATCCGATCAATCTTTTTTTTTGTTGCTTTGCTAGGTAGACTAGCTCGCGGCCCACCTGCTGTTAAGTAGTTACCGGAGCCCACAGATATCTACAGCGTAAATGCCGCCACCCACCTTGAGACATGAATTGTAAGGTCTCACTTTTAACAGTACAACGGCTGCCCCGCCCTTCAAACCGGAACGCATTACTGCTTCACGGCAGAAATAGGCAGGGTGGTGGTGCCTATCTGTGCGGACTCACAAGATGTCCTACCACCTGTAAAATCTCATCAATACCTTTCACGGTACTTACAATAAGACATAGCGTCGTGCCATTCCAGGCAGACTTTAAAGACGAACCTTAGTAATGATCGCGTGCTAAATTTTGGGTCACATTCATGCAAATTTTGATGTGCGCGTTATTAAACACGAAATGGCCGACACTAAAAATACGGCTAGTCTTGCAAGCTGTTATTATATCTGTAGTGAAGGTCATATTCTCGTTGTAACTCGAATGATCGTAACGGGGTCACGTTCCACATCAAATCACCGCTTCTGTTTGCTCAGAGATAAGCACTGATACAAGTGGATTTACGACGTGTCCCTCAAGCGAGATCATACCCCAGTGGCTTGTTAGTAATAAGATTTTCTAAGGCATCATGTACGAACATGATGCCTACATAAATATGTAGAATAGGGATTGCAGCGCATAAAATAAAACTTCCACTGTTCTAAAATCTTCTGTTATTATAATAAAAAAATGTCTAACACCTGTTTTACGCCAAAACCGTCTTCGCCATCTTTCTATTCTCTGTCATTCTCTTTTCCCTTTCTTTCCGTTTTCTTTCACTCAAATCTTAAGGTTCCGTTCCACACTCTTTTTTTCATACGTTCCATTCTTACTAACTCTACAAATATATATGGTTATTTTTTAGTAGTCATCGCGATCTAAAGGATAAGACATTATCATCGTATCAACTAGCAATAATCGCACCTCTGATTAACCGCATTGTCTCGAAAGTGGGTGGCGGCATTTGCGTTGTTGATTGATGTCTATGGGCTCCGTTGACCACTTTACACCGAGTGGGCCGGGCGAACGTCCACCGATTATAACAATAAAAAAAATCTAGAGTGAAGGAGTAAAACCTAAATTTGAGACAGTTAAATATGGTATTTTTGTTTAACCTAAACAAATAAACGCGATAGTACGATATATCTACCCGTTTTATTAAATGTTGTGATATATTTGTTTCTCTCTGTACACATCATCACACTGTCGTACAAAAATTCCGAAAATCATCTACAACTGAGTCCAATTGATATTAACCTCTTAGACCAGACTTCTAGCATCACCAGTATTTCTAGACACTTCAACAACGCTATTATTCTATAGGCGAATTGATATTAACCTATAGACCAGACTTCTAGCACACCAGTATTTCTAGACACTTCAACAAAGTTATTCTCCTGTAGGCAAATTGATATTAACCTATAGACCAGACTTCTAGCATCGCCAGTATTTCTAGACACTTCAACAAAGTTATTCTCCTGTAGGCGAATTGATATTAACCTCTAGATCAAACTTCTAGGATCACCAGTATTTCTAGAAACTCCAACAATGGTATGTCCCATAGGCGTACCGGGGTACGTGATGGACGGGATGGCCGTGATCGGCGACGGAGAGCTGATCCCGGCCGGGTACAGCGTGGCGGGTCGAGCCGGGAAGCGCCGTCTGTGCACGCGCGTGTCGCGTCACACCGCCTCCGCCACCTCACTCGTCACTGACGTCATCGTCTGCTCGAAGATGAGGACCGCACCGCAGGGCTTCATTCTGGCCGGGTCAGTACTTCCAGTGATTCCATTACTCAGACTGGACTAGATACAAAATATCCAGTTCTCTGTCTCTATACGGCATCCGTGGAGTCCGACAGCCCACAGAGTTTCTCGCCAATCTGCATTTCCGATCCGGTGGTAAATTCTGCGAAGCATTGCTCTTGCTAGGGTCAGTGTTAGCAACTTCCCCAGGTTTGAGCCCCGTGAGCTCACCTACTCGTCCGGTAACGCTGATATAGCCTCTCAAGGCTATCGGCATAGATAGAAAAAAAAAACAGAAGAAAAAAAAGCGAAGTCCGATAGTGATAACGAGGGGTGAAAGGTTTTGACGAAAGGAAACGTCCAACTGTGGATATTAATAGCAAAATTAGCAAATAAAACGGAACTTTAATTACAAAGATAAATGTCACGTAACAAGCGAAAAGTCGCTTAAACCAGATAGCCTTTGACCCCTCGATAAGATCCTCAAAGCTTGAACAATCAAAAAAGTTAATAACATTCTTTCGCAGTGCGATAAGCGGTAAAATGGTGTGTTACAAAGTGAGCGGGGGCAGCGCGGACACGTCGCCGACGCATGCGCACAACGAGTACGAGAACGTCGTCACCAACCTCACGCCCGAAGCCAACAGGAGGTGAGCACGGACGCGTTGCGGTGACCAACTGCTTTAGCAGCGCTGGTTGCCTTAAACACGTCATTACGCACCCTCCCGATCTACTAACGGTGCTTTTAGGTACCACAAGCATCGGTCACAGTCCTCGTCGAACCCGTTGCTTGAGACGAAGGGCTCGACGAGTAAATTAACCCACAGACACAGCCTACTGAGTTTCTCGCCGGATCTTCTCAGTGGGCCGCGTTTCCGATCCGGTGGTAGATTCTGCGAAGCACTGTTCTTGCTAGGACCAGTGTTTGCAACACTCCCGGTTTGACCCCCGTGAGCTCACCTACTCGTCAAGCAGAAACTGAAATAGTCTCTCAAGTCTATCAGCTTAGGTAGGAAAAAAAAAGCGCTGCGATTTCAAACTCGATGAAACGATAAAGCGACACTAAAAAGAGACAGACATACATCTACAGGATTTAGCCTGTGAGGAAATTTGATGGAATACTTTTGAAGGTTTCATTTTTATCGCGTGTGATCTGCACACGTACACTGGTGGTCGTATAATTAGGAACACTACCAACGGTTCTTGACATTTTGTTATGATACTTCACCGCAATCGTTTTTATTTAGAAATTAAACAATAAATAGGATAAGAATATGTTCAACGATTTATCATTTATTAGAAAAACAATATAAATCCCAGTACACAAGTGCAGATTCAATATTACATTATGGAAAAAAAACATTTAAATCAGTTTTAAGGTATGAACAATATATTTCATTTTGAACATTTGGAACAAAATAAAATTCATATTAAATTTTAAATTGCCGCCAAAGTAATAGGAAAAGCCAAGAAAGAAATGTTATTCTCCAATTTCAAAAAAAGAACGTGCCGAGGTTCCTTTTTTTAAATGTATCTAATTAAGCGTCCAAGCGGCCAGTAACAGAAAATAAACTCCTACATCTGTAAGACTTATTTTGTAATTAAAAGTAAAATATTATGTTTTATATTTTATGCATTTAATGAGTTTATTATTTGAGTGAAGTTACACTTTTTTTATTCATAAGAAGTGTTTCTAATTATATAACCACCACTGTATATCTTGACGAGGATGTTATGCCTGTAAATAACTCTATTATAATCTATAAGGAAAACTGAATCCAACAGTTTAGTTTTTGAATATACGATACTTCCTAGAAACCTCAATTTTATTGTATAAAGTACTTTCAACGCGGAACGCTTGACTACTTCTTGGCAGAGATAGGCAGGATTCTGGTACCGGGTGCTGTTTTACTGGTTTGCTTCGGCGGTCTGCAGTAGTAGCCTTTTCAAAGTATACCAAACCTATCTTCCAGATTGCGAGCAGTACCCGAACGACCTCCTAAGCTTCCCACTCTCATCACGGATCTGAACAACTTGAACATAACCCAGTCGCCCGCTTCGTATCCCAAAATCAACGGTCTCGTGACGGACCACGACTACGAGGCCTTGAATCCTTCGTATAATATCAAGCCGAGCAGGCCCGCGCCCCGGCCTCCGTCCTCGAAGTCCCCGGTCCCCGAAGCGAAGTCCCCTCAGCCGGTCGCGAGGAAGAAAGGCCCCGCCCCCCTACCCGGGCCGAGGAACACGATATACCAGACCCTGGGAGGATATAACGGCATGGAAGGAGTGCCGTTCGTGTTGAACTCCAAGCTGCGAGGGCTGCCTAGTGATTCGCTGGTAAGGAACGAAAGGAAAATGTTTCTAAATGTCGGTAAAGAACACTAAATAGCCTTTCACACCTCGATATATACATACTACATTTAATGGTGGTAGGACCTTGTGAGTTCGCATGGGTAGGTACCACCACCCTGTCTGTTTCTGCCGTAAAGCAGTAATGCGTTACGGTTTAAAGGGTGGAGCAGCCGTTGTAACTATACTGAGACCTTAGAACTTATATCTCAAGGTGGGTGGCGCATTTACATTATAGATGTCTATGAGCTCCAGTAACCACTTAACATCAGGTGTGCTGTGAGCTCGTCCACCAATCTAAGAAAAAAAAACATATTTATAATAACATAATGATAATAAAATAATAACATAAACATATATTACATTATTACATTTATAATAACATAAACAACATATTTATAATAATATATATAACAATGTGTCTAAATGTCGGTAAAGAACACTAAATAGCCCCTAAATTCACCCCTCGATACATACATATAATATTTATATATATAATATTTTTTTAAGGGTTTTTCGACCTAGTAACTAAGACCTTTAGGTCAAGTCTGATTTTCATTTTAATGAAAAAATTTTATATGAAAAAAAGTGATGGGACTTAACGCTAGTTGATCATATCAGTCGCCCGCAATTCTCTTCCCTTAACGCAAATCGCTTGATCTTTGCTGGTTTGCGCACCGGTTGCTCTTCAACGAAATGAAATTGATTAATATGAAACATGACATGAAATGAAATGAAAACGAAATGAAATGGAATGAGATGAGATGATATGGGATGAAATATAATCTCAGTAAAATGGCAGTCATTTATTGAGACTTATACATATATACATACATATTTCGTTACAGACTCAATTCCCGGTAATAAAGAAACGAACGCGCTTCGAGCTCGACCGTGATTATTCGTACAACTTCGCAATCGAACGACAGACGTGAGACGAAACCGTCTCGACTCTATCCACGTAAACGTAAGGTGTATATTTGAATGTACCGATATCGATACTGTTACTTTTTAGCATTAAACCGAAGTGAAATTTTGTAATAACATTTATTTTTCATTTGTTATTTATAGGACGCTTCAAATTCAAGTGAGAAAAACATTGTGCCATCTGCGAATTCTAAGGATGTCAGTTTCACATAATAATAATAATATGAAATAATTATATACTCCACGGGCCTGCGGCCACATACAACTTTTCGCTTGAAACTTTATCCAGGAAAATTAAAAATTTTCACTATCACACAAACAGTAAGAAATTCAAAACGATGTACATATTAACAAAAAAGTAATATTTTCTTCGGCTTTTACTAGTCGAAAAAATTATTATAAACAAACATAATTAAAAACGTACAATATATTTTTTAAATATTCGTAAGGAGGTAAGGAGCACCATCTTTACGGGACTAGTTGAAAAAGGTGGACACTTTAGCAAGTTATTGTTGGAAGAGTCACCGAAATAGCGCTGGTGTAGGAAGTGGAAGTGATATGAATATAGCAGTTTTAAACAGAGCCAAGTGTGGTATGTAGTTTATGGTGTTGTTTTTAAAATCTTACCGCTTGCTACTGTGGCGCCACCTTAATTGGCCCACTTTTAGTGAACACTTTTTAATACACTAAGATAGTGCTTACCACTAGCCTCCATACAAGAAACAAAATGCAAGACGCAAACGTAAAAGTAATTCGAACATACAGCCTAGAGTTTGTCTTTGAACTAAGTCGCAGAAAAATTGAAAAAAAAAACTCCTGTATGTACATTATACTATTTTTGAGTTCATAATAATATCAAATTGTCACATTATACTGATAAACACTAATAGTTTAGAAATTTACTGTAAATTCTGTAATTTAAAAACCGAGACTTAGAACTCATGTCTTGAATGTAGGCGGTGGCATTCACGTTGTTGATGTCTACGGGCTCCGGTGACCACTTAACACCAGGGGGCCCCGAGTTCGTCTATCCATTATTAGAACATTTAGTTACCACCAGGATATGTTTTAAGAGTAGACTTATCAGAACTCCATGGCTGAAACTACGAAACAACTAGATAGAGAACACTGTCGAAGTTTGGAGCGTAGCAGATAAATAAAAATAATGAATTGTCTAGGTGATTAAGAAAGACTGTTTGGAAACGACAATTATGTGATTAATGTGTAATATCATTAATATAAAAACAATTGACATGGCAAAATGAATTAAATTATTCTTTAGTGTTGCCAGAAAAAAACTTTTTTTTTTAACTTTTTTCTAGTAGGAATATAACAAAAAAATTTAATTTATTTATCAACAAATTCATATTTCTTGTACAGATTCTACGGTTCTCAATACGAAATATTTATTGTATGATCATAGATAATTTTGAATAAAAACCCTTTGCCTTGGCCGTTTCGATCAGTACTCGTTACATTACTTTGTAACAATAATAAAAAAAACTATTTATCGTAATGTCGTAATATGTTAAATTATTTTTCTTTACAAACAGTAATTAATTCTCCTAATGTCAAACAACACAAGAATTAGGAGGATAATTAAAGAAAAAAAAGTTTTAAAATAGAGAGCACGTTTTTCACTGTATTTATATGTATGTACTGAAACAAAATAGAAACGAAAATAGATCGATATAAAATACAAACATATCTCTTTGTATTATTATATACGAAAGTTTCAAACGCTTTACCATGGCTGTTCTTGACGAATTACTAAACGCTGTTAATTATTATAATCAAAATAGGACAGCTCGGGGATATCCACAATTCAAACATTACAACGCATTTTCCTCAGAAATAAAACCAACGCATCAATAATTGTTTTAAAAATATCTCTGTCCTTCTCATTTTAACCCACATAATTAATTAATTATATTTTTTTAATTGTTGTGATTTTTTTTAACTGTCTCTATTTAGTTTAAATTTTCAATTATAGATATATTATTACGTAAAAAAGCGATCAATTAATAATTCTTATTGTATGTCAAATTCGTGCAATACAAGACCTCAATGCTGTATTGGTATTTGAGTCCTATAACGTTTCATTTAGATTTTATTTTCGAAATTTATCTAATATATTTAACATTTTAAAATTATAACTAGACTTCTTAAAAGTTCAATTCATGTAGTTTAATTTATGAAAATAATTTTTAGTTTTAGCTGTGACACGTTTACATTTATTTTGTACAAAAATATATTTAGTGGAGTCATTTTTTTTGTGGAAGATGATGTGTCCTGTACGCCATGCAAGATGTCCCAGTTAATAAAGGAGTCTTGGGTCGTCCTGGCTAGAAGACATTTAATTGGATTTACGAGAATACATAATTTTCACAAAACAAAACCGCATCTAATTAGATAATTTATATTTGAATAGTGATTTTTAGTGTTTCATGTACTGTAAAAGCTCCTTAATCGCGGGGTGTATGTTCCGAATATAGAAACCATGAATATGTTATGGTTATTTACATAGTATATGTAACTAGCCTAGCTGACAAAATAAAAACATACTTTAGATCTAGTTGTAATAAGGTCTATTTTACTTTTTTATTAGTTCATTTGACGATGCGTTTACGAAGATTCTTCGGTTGAATACGTACATATTGGTATCCTTTTTATCAATGTGTATGTATCGATTCGATCTGCGAATAGAGAAATCTCTAGCCGCGAATAGGGGTCGAATTTTTTTTTAATTCGTATTTTAAAAACGCGAATAAAGGAAGTGCGAATATGGAGTTTTTACTGTATTAAAAACATTTTGTGCCAATTACATTCGAAGCTGTAACGTTATAGTCGATTAGTGAACTTTTTCCTAGTCAAAATAAAACTAGTGTATTAGTGAAACTTGAAACATTGTTCCCTAAATAAAAATAACTAGGCCCAGTAATCCTTAACATGTAATCGTAATTACATTTAATGAGAACGGAATTAATTTAATCTCGTTTCTAAAGTTTAGTAATAGTTTACAATGAAAAATAGATTTTGCTCAAAAAAATTGGTCACGATTTTTTATATTCAACATTTACTTCTTCTGAACGTCTCTGCGTTGTGTATAGGCCCGCAGCGAAAGAACAAAAGAAAGATATTGTAATAAAATATTAGATTTTAATAGAAATTCAATGTATTCGTATACTAAATAGATAGATTTTTACTAAAAGCATAAATATGAGTGTAGCATTTTTGTTTTTACATTTAATTTATTAAGTGACATTTATACACGTATGATGGCTATTAAATATAAAAATTATATTTAAAACTTATATTTTAAAGAATACATGTCATCATGTCCCAATTAATTTCGGTTCCTCTATAAATGAGATGTGCGTCACACATTCAGTATGACGCTTGTTAGCACTTAATTTTAATCTGGAATGTCTTGGCCGGTTTTCGGAAACTATATAATGATAATGTGCGTATGTAATTTAATGAAAAAAAAAAACATTTTGTTGTGTCATTTTAAATTAAAACAGCATAATTATAAATAAGAAATGTTCAAAGTATCCTACTCCGTAATGCCAAGCAAGGAACACTCATGTACACTAATATCCAATAGATAGCGAAATGAAATTATATGTCTCAAGTTTAAATAACATTATTTAATTAATGAAATTCATGTGTTAATTTCAGGGTTTGTAGACCATTCATATTCTTAATTTTCAATATCACGTTTTTTTTAATAACTTACACAGTTCAGTTCACATTTGAAAATTTATTCCTCATGAAATTATTTTACAAAAAAAAACGTTTATTTAAATTACTTTTTATAATATTGTTGCAATTTGTGTGATGTATGTAATATGTAATTTAACGGGTCGACCAATTAGAGTAGCATAACCTGGCTGATTTAATTAACTTGTTTCATAGCACACCTGGTCGCATGACATTCGTCCCAACTATGTGGTTTGAATTGTAGGAATTATTTATTAATTATTAACATTATTTATTGCGTTAGTTTTTTTTTCCTCAATAATTTCGACAAAACGAACAAAAGGTCACAATAGACTAAGTTTGATTATTCTACTATATAAACAACGTTATGTGCCTCAATTTATCTGAAAAGCGATAATCCGGTGAATCTTGATGTTTCTGAGATGTAGTTTTAGCATTCTTTAGATTATTCATAGTTATTTAATTGTATTTTTATAGTATATTATGTATGCCGCCCATAAATGTTCGTTGCACTATCGTCAATTTTTGTACATATCTGTTTCTTTAGATTTTATATAGCGATTCCATACGAATAAAACTACAGTAAAACTAAAATATCGCATTATCATAGGTTGGCTTAAAATATAGAATACCTTTCATCGGTTTTGTGAGGAAGCATGTTTTCCTAATTCCTTTAGCGTATTTACCAAAATAAAATTTATTACAAATGAGATTATGCAAGTATTATTATGACTGAAGTTTTATTAATTTATTTCTAAATCCATCTTTATAAAATTTGTTCAAAGACATCTTTTAATTTACTATGTAATGTTCAAATTAATGAAAGAGTAATATTTTATTTTAATTAATTTCCTTTCTTAAGTATTATTCGCGATCTTCTTTTTATTTATGTATAAGGGAGTTCACCTTACTAAGAAACGAAATACAAAATTGTATTGTGATTTTGTAAAGCTCCTATGATGTACATAGTGATATCCAAATTCGATTAGAATTTTAGTAAGCTTTTTACACCAAACTATAATTGTTTCAAATTCCAACTGAGAATAAAATAAATTATTGACTGATTAAATTTTCCAGAGTTTCATTTCAATATGTTTGTTTTATGAATGGTATAAGTAATATATACTTTAAGATCTGGTTAACTTTGTTAATTTCTTTAATCATGATCCAAGTTTTTAGGTTAAAGAAGTTCATTGTTGTTTTCTGTACTCACATAATTAAAAATATTAGAACCTGTATTTTTGTTATTAAAATGTTTTGGCCAATTCGAGATTACATTGGACACAAACGAGTAACGTTTTGAAACATTACTTTATCAGAGTATAGAATTGATTTTGTGATGTGTACAGGCCCATATTAGTTGTGAATCCTGTTTCTCGTTAGATCATCTCAGTGGTAGATTCAGCTAAACACTGCTCTTGCTAGAACTAATGTTAGCAATTCTCTCAGGTTGAGCCCAAGAGCTCACATACCAGTCCGCGTGTAGTTGCTATAGCCTCTTAGGCTATCAACGAATAAAGAAGGAAAATAAATAAAAATAAATATTCATAAAAGGACTATAATTAAAATAAATGAATACAAAATTTATTAACAAAATAAATTTATTTATAAAAATCTTTACAAACATTACATAGAAATTCAATTGTTTCGCTTATACCGACACGACAAAAGAGTCGTGTAGCGCAGATTAAGATCAATTTAAAATGAATACGATATTTTGTACTTCAGATTTTATATCAATTTAAGTGGAAGATGTACTACAAAGTCTAATTTATTTATCATGCAGAGAAGTCTAACACAAACGTGTGAGATTACATTAGATCATTTCAAGGCCTACTAGATAAACACAATTTATGAAAGAAATCTTCAAATTCATCAAACTGATCTTAATCAATAATATCAACACCAAGACTTCACATGAAAACAAAGTATTTTTTTATGTTCTAACATTTTTAGGCAAATCATTTAGAGAGTTTATCATTTATTTGATTAACAGTTCCTAAAGGGTGAAAAACACAATGTATTACTTTTATAAAAATACATAAAATAGAAAAATCAAGTACTGTTGTCACACGAGGAAATTTTAATCTTACTGTACTGAGGTAGCTAGACGCGCTATGATGCAGATCAGGGTGCTTAGTGCGAGTTTTTTAACGTACTCGATAGCGTAAAAGTTAGCTCATATTTGTATGGAATGCGATCGTTTGCTTACGTTTGCCGCTAGAGGCGCTGTTCCAACTGCATACCAAATAGGGTTAACTTTTACATTATATAGATAGAACGTTAAGAAACTCTCACTAAGCATACTGAACTAGTTTCCATATTTCGTATAAAATCCCACTCGCTGCGATGGCGTACGTGACCCCGTGTGAATAGCTCTGCCTTTTATATATCAACGTAGTTACACAACATATGAACGAATAAAAGTTGATAAAGCGAAGTGAGCGTGTTGAAAGGCATGTAGGTATTATGTACTTGATTTCAGTACGGGACGGCAAATGATGTATAAAGAACTCTTATTTTTTTAAATATCAACGAATTTATTAGTAAAATTACGTAGAAATTAATCTTTTAAAGATATAAGGGTGTAACGGGCAGTGAATGTGCAGTTAGATCATCTCAGTATCTCGCACACGACGAAACTGTAATATCGGTCGTGTTATGGACCATTCTGTAGACAATTTCATAGGCAAAAAAAATTTAGATTACAAAAAATGTCTCTGAAAAACTGATATTTGCTCATTGATGATACGAGATACAGGCGTGATCGGTGAGACGGTTTAAAAGAGTCGAACTGAATGTGATGAAAGTGGTTCCAAGTATTACGATATTATTTAAACATCCTGTGAAAAGGATTACATATTTTACATTAAAATTTACACAAATAACATTACATGAAATCATTATATACACGACTTAAGGTACAAATAAATTTATCTTTATCTTATCGATGTTAAATAAATAAAGTTTTATTATGATGTAGTAAGTAATAGACTCATTTTAAAAAATACTTTTAATTATAAAAAACATTTTTGTTGACTTGAAAGGAAAAGGCAGAAGATTTGAAATTGAATTCACAAGGATTTTTTTAATGTATGATTGGTATGAACAAACTGATATTAAATAGCGCGTAGTCAAGTGAAAATGGCACAAAAACTGTTGTTCCGGAGATTGATAACATTGGAACAATTTCTTCATAATTTATGTAGAGATGAAAATTCATTTTAATCACAAATCTGTTAGGGAAGTCCATTGATCAGAAGCCACCTGGTCTAGGTTGACCGTTTTAAAAAACTTTGTAGAGACCATAGATACTTCACCACAGCAGATGAAATATGATTTGGCAACGATCGCACGAGAGCCGGGTGTAGGCTGTATAAAATTGGTTACTAGTGCCTTAGTTAGTAACTGGCAATAAGACCATGTGCCAGGGGGACATTAAAATATTAACTACCTATCATACAAGGAAATTTTAGGCACTAAGTCCGGAATTCGTTATCAGCTGCATTTTGTGATTACAACGCGTCCGTTTTTTAGTTATCTATATTTACACGGCTAGTTCCATTTACACGCTACGATTTATCGGTTATGTAAAATATCACATCACTTACAAGCCACGCACAGTGTACGGTTGTAATTAGTAAGGCCTGCGTCACTGAGTCGTCGGTGGCTTCATCTGTTTCTGCTGTTCTAGGAGTCGCTCCAGCGGTGACGAGATGGGACCCGTCCATAGCGACTGCGAGTTGAAAAACACAATCTTATTATTTAACGTTTTAAAACATAATGATTATTAATATTTTGTACGAAGACAAAAATTGTCTTATTTATAATCGTTTTAATACGCTTTTATCAGCTTCAAACGTATGTTAGTATGTAACGGAATCTTTGAACATGATTTTGACCCCCTTCAAAACGTTGGATTAACTAGAAATATGGCATACTTATTAAGGACCGATGACAATTCAATATTAAAACAGAATTGAAAAAAATTATGAAAAAATTTGTAATTCTACTAAAAGATGAAAAATAAATAATAGTTTAAAAAAAACAACAAAATACGCTTTTATAGAAAATACAACTAAAAAATAAAAAAATATTTTTTACTAAAAAAGCGTGGGGTGCATGGTATCAGTGGCTATAAATATTTTATGAATCGGTATAAGTAGAAGGGTTATTTTGATAATATCCTGAAAAGTACCCTACGCTTTTTTTTTTACACTATTTTTAATTAAAATTTATTTTCTATATTTTAGTTGTATTTTCTATAAAAGCGTATTTTGTTATTTTTTTAAAACTATTATTTATTCAAACAATAATGATGACATCTTTGGGTTCATCATGTTAAGTATATTAATTTTAATATAATAATTATGTACTTCTGTTGTTGATCATGTGTTTAATCTGAGACACCAGCTCTGAACATAGTTTATCTTTGATAGAAGTATGTAATGGCGGCGAGCACATATTTGTGTTTGTTAGTAAAATTTATAAAAACAACACCAAGCTTTTTACTACGTTTGCGCACATCACTGACGTATCGTTTAGGTGCCCACGTATGACGTCACAGATAACGTTACCGCCATGTGGGCATGCAAAAGCGAACGATACCAAATTAAAAATAAAAATTCATTAATGCATTGTCTATCGGTCAAGTCACAACAATTATTTTTAATTTGAAGACCCACCTGTTGTGGCTGGCGACTCTGTCCCCAGCTGAGAGCGTCCGGCGCCCCGCTGAACAGCGAGTAAGTATTTCCTGACGCAGCACCGACCGTCGACTCGTTGACCTAAACAAATAAAAAAAAATATTGCACTAGCGAAGACTCGTCGGAATCTGTCATAGGTACACTTTGGGATGTGTCATAAGCCGATTTCTATCCAGATATGGAGAGTAGAGGTAAGGAAAACCGTCTCATATGGGAGAAACTTGAAAAAGTGCCCCACTTTCAGCACTAAATAACAGTTAAAAAATCCTCCAGAATGGCGCTAGCATAGGCACAGGGTATGATATGAGTTGAACGGTTGCTAACTGATTGAAGTATGTCGAGTTAGGAAATTTAATACAGGGTGGGCCAGAAAGGCGTGCGAATTTCAAAATCACATTACTCGCGACAGGAAAGCGGGAGCGGGGTGCGGGTAGCGGGGATAGGTTCCTTGGTTCCCGGAAATTCAGTTGCCATGGAGTGTTTTACCGATGAGCAGCGTGCTTTTTGTGTGAAAGCGTATTACAAAAATGGCGATTCGGGCACTATTGCGCGGCGTTTATTTCGTTCTAAGTTTAATTTACATGATTTAAACCAATGTCCGAGTGAAAGTGTGATCAGATCGTGGGTCAGAAAGTTTGAGTCTTCGGGTTCGACATTAAATGAAAAACCTGCGGGGCGTCCAAGGTCTATAAGAACGGAGGAGAATGTAAGCGAAGTCGCGGTGTCTGTACGGCGCGATCCCCAGCAGTCGTCCCGAAAGAGATCAGCTGAGCTCGCCATATCAAGATCATCATTAAGGCGTATTTTGACAAAAGATCTTAAATTACACCCATATAAACTCCAATTAGTACAGGAATTGAAACCAAATGACCACCATTTACGTCGTGCATTTGCCGAAACAATGTTAGAGCGTTTTCAAAGTTTGAATAATATCCTCTTTTCGGATGAAGCTCATTTTCATTTAAGTGGATTTGTCAATAAGCAAAATTGTCGGTATTGGACCGAAGAAAATCCCCAATTGAAACATCAAAGACCTTTGCATTCGCTTAAAGTTACGGTTTGGGCGGCCATGTCGGCTCATGGAATCATTGGACCCCATTTCTTCGAAAATGAGCGAGGACAGGCAATAACAGTAAATTCTGATCGCTACACAGCAATGGTACGTAAATTTTTCTTTCGACAACTGCATAATTTTGAAGCCTATAACAGCAGGACCTGGTTTCAACAAGATGGCGCGACATCCCATACATCCAATGAGTCTTTGGCAGTTATTAACGAAATGTTTAATGGAAAACTGATATCGCGTCGAGGGGACATTCCATGGCCTCCCCGGAGCCCAGATCTCACGCCACTGGATTTTTTTCTGTGGGGGTACCTCAAGAGTCGCGTTTACGCCAATAAACCGACGGCAATTGCCCAGCTCAAAGACAATATTCGCAAGGAAATGTCCGATATCCCACGAGCGATGTGCCAGCGAGTTTTCACGAATTTGAGGGCTAGATTGGAAGAGTGTGTATGTGTAGACGGCACAAATCTCAGCGATGTTATTTAAAAAAAATAAAATTTCCATTTGTAATCTTTATTATAATTATATTTTTTCTTTCCTGAGCTTTGTAGTTTTTTTTATATGATTTTTTATAATCCGCTCAACTTTATGGCCCACCCTGTATATTTAATGACTAGAGTAGTTAGTGACAGTGTAATACACAAGACCTCACAAGTTTACGTAGTCCAAACTAATTTCGTCAATATAACCTAAAATTATTGCTGTGGTAAAACGTGGAGACATCGATTGTATTTTCTTATCAGCTTTAAATAAAATACTTTGTGATTTTGTAGTGCTTCCAGTTCTTTCATCTTTTTTTTATTTCTCTATCTTATTCTAATTCTTTCAGCGCCTTTTTTAAAATTTACCCGGTCGCTACTGTAGCTCCACCCTTATTTAGCAGATTTTAACGGACACTTTCACAACAGAGACGGTTCTCCTTACCTCTACCCTCCATATATCCAGATGCATTCCATTAACGACAAGAGAGACGTTTAAAATAAATAAACATTTTTAGTCATTATTATCACAAGTTAAAAAATAAAATATACCTTTTCAACATTCTGCGCCGGTCCCATCACACCGAGAGGTTCCTTGTAGTTCATGCTTAAGTTCCTCTGCGACATGTCCGGGACGCCGGGGCCGAACCCAAGTCCCATATCCGCAGACTCCTTCCCTGGGTAGCCGGGCTGCTTGTCCATCATCTTCATGTGAAGCGGCTGGTAGCCCAGCTTGCTTGTGAACTGCGGATACATGGTCGAGTCGTAGCTCGGATTGGGCACATACGCTCCAAAGTTATTGATCTGAGCGCTAAAGTTCGGTGACGTCACTATATTCTGCAATGTCTGTAGCTGAGGTTGGCCGATGGCTGACTGCAGGTAGCTCGTTGGGTTCATCATGTTCTCTTGCTTTTGTTGGCCCATGTTGTTGGGCATTTGGTTGTAGGTTGGGATGTTGGTGTACGACGGAATGTTAGGGTTGACAGGTGCATAGTAATGCGCCTGCATGTTTGGCTGCATCGAGTACGTAGAGTTGTAACTGGTTTGGTTCTCTGGCTTCCACCCGGACATGACCTGCTGGTAATTTTCCGGGAGCCAATTGTTCCGCTGCTGATTGAAGGGCTGTAGGGCTGCGTTGCTGGGCGTGAAGTTATCATCCCTAAATTTGTTTTCGTTGAATTGACTTTCCTGAGCGGCCTGCCAGTACCGGTACTGGTTCGCGAAGCGCGGCGGCAAGTCGTTAAGGAAGTTCTTCTTGTCGCCCGACACTTGGTAATTGTGGCCGAATTTGTGCGTGTCTTGGAAGAGGTCTTGCCGGGAGCTCTGCTTCTGTATGGCGGCCGTCGTCACGTCGATCTCCCTGGGGTTCACGACGGGCAGCCGTATGCCCTGGTTGCTTTGGTGGCCGGCGTTGTAGCTGATGCCGGCTTTTGGTATGCCGTAGTTTTTCTGGAAGGCCGCCCGGGGCGCGTCGTAGCCCTGCTGCCCGGCTCCGCCCCAGTTGGTCGACGAGGGGGTTTCCTGTCGCGCGGTGTAGTTCTGCGAGCTCTGGTTGGTATTTTGACTGAACTTCACGTCTTTTTTCTCATCGCTTTCGGGTTTCTTGACTATTTCCGGTTCCACATTAACAAGGTGAGGATAGCCGGCGGACTTGTCCTTGAGTGACAGGATTCCTCCCGTTTTCCTGCCTATGGGGAGGTTGGCGAGAGATTTCATAACTTTCGGTTGTATTATTTTCGGTTTGTCCTGTTCTTTGGAGTCTGTGCTGTCTGCTGTCGAATCTGGCGTCGGCGGTGGCGTCACGAACTTAACCTTCGAACATCACGGGCTTGGTGAACAAAATGACAATTACTGTACTTGTAATGTTTATTAAAATGAAAATGCTTAAGTATGGACTAATTAAAGGACATGGGCCATTTTCGGCCCAGCTACTGGTGCTCTCAAGGAAATTAATAAAATATCTATAGAAAAAAATATTTCATTTTTACATATTATAAAATTTAACGGTATTTTAATGGTGGTATAATTAAAATCATAAATAAAAAGAAATTAGCATGACTAAGCTAATATAGGTAAAATATACTTATATTTTAAGCAATTCACATTAAATCTTCTTAAAAAACATTATATTGCAAAAAACTAGCAAAATATATTAATATATTTAATTAATGGCATTTAAAATTAATATAAAATATTATTGGTGCATTGTGGATATTATTATATGTTTCGTTGCGATATACCTGCTTATTATATTTTGTTGTATTAAAAAGTATAGTAATATAAATAATATTTAAGCTGATGATAATGTTAAAGTGTCAGTGTATTGACAGCAAAATCATATGATATAGGTAACCTAAAATTCTTATCTTATTTTTTAAATATCTCTGTATCCCCATGACCAATATTGATTTTAATTTGTTTATAACAAAGGGATATATAGTCTGTTATTTAAACTTAATTTCATTACTGTCCTTGAACTTCGTTTAGTGGGCCGTGCAATGTATGGAGAGTGGCCCATGTCCTTTAATATGAGATATAATCTGATGAGATTGGAGTAGTATTTCACCTGTTTGTTAGTCTCCTCCTGTTTCCGCATGATGGCCGCCATGGCGATGTTGACGCGCGGCTTGCGGCCCTCCCGCCGGTCCTCGCTCTTGCTCTCTTCTACCTCAATTTCAGGCTGTGTACAGATGACATAATAAACAGTTTGTTTTTTCAAAGATACCACAGGCTCCTAAAACATTAATCCTAAAATTCTAATATAAACGAGATCGAATAAGATTGAATTTTGATGTAAATTAAAAAAAATATGTGAAATGTAAGTTTATGAGAAAATCTAGCAGTCTTAGTTTGTTTGGCTATTGATCAGAAGATACTGGGCTGCAAACTGAGCTAATTCTAATTACTATTATTATTCTGTAACACGCTTCTTTCTATTGGCATCAAGTAACATTACAGTATAGCTTTACTACTTGCCTACTACTCAAGTTTGTACTACATTTTAACAATAACAGTTGCCTCGTGTCGCGCGTTCACCCAGTAAGCCAGCCAGTAAGACAGCTCACGACACGCGAACACGGTATACAGTTATAGCCCGTTCACACACAGTCTCCGTTTTACTAGTCCGTTTTGTCGGATACGTTTTTTTTCATCGATGGAGCATAGAGTTGTATGAGCGTCTTCACTTATGGTACAGTATTCAGTATACAGTGAAAAAAAACGGTCCGGTAAATTATTCCGTTTTGTCATCGAATACTGGATGAACGTACGTACGTACGATTTTATCGGATAACTGTGCGGAGGTGAGGGAGCCGGCGGGGGTGAGGGAGCCGGCGGGGGTGCAGCTAGACAAACAAGTTTCATCCAGGTAGAATAGCGGCGGCATACTACGAATTTGCTTGTGAACATCGTACCCAGTAATGACGGATACGTTGAATGTTATACGGAGACTATGTGTTTACAAAGCATATTTTTTTTTGTCGTATTCGTTAAAACGGGCACCGTATACACGGAGACCATGTGTTTTTTTTTTATTGCTTAGATGGGTGGACGAGCTCACAGCCCACCTGGTGTTAAGTGGTTACTGGAGCCCATGGACATCTACAACGTAAATGCGCCACCCACCTTGAGATAGAAGTTCTAAGATCTCAGTATAGTTACAACGGCTGCCCCACCCTTCAAACCGAAACGCATTACTGCTTCACGGCAGAAATAGGCAGGGTGGTGGTGCCCGCGCGGACTCACAAAAGGTCCTACCACATGTAAACGGGCTCTTAGGGCCTACATCGGAGCACTAGGTGCAGGCGGCAGACGGTACCTGGTCCTCCTGGGTGCAGGCCAGCGCGCGCTCCTCGCGGGCCCGCTCCAGCGACCCCTGCGGCTTCAGGATGCCGACGCGCTTCTCTCGAACTGTTCACAAGGTAACAAACAGTTTTAACTGACAACCGACACGTCAGAACCGTCGTCTGTCTGGGACTTCATTTAGCAAAGGTCATTTGAAAGTTAAAAAGGACAGTTTCTTCTGGCAGATAGTGATGAAGGAGGAGTTAAAACGGCCCAATATGAGGGAGTACTTTTTCCCCTCCGAAAGAAGTACTTTTCCTCCTCTAGTCATCAGATTTTAGGGTGCAAAAGCGGCAGTGGGATCGTTAATCACGTCGGGGTCACCAATTGTGGTACCAACTATGGTTTTGTTGCAGTGAAATGATACCACTAATTACAATTTTATATTTAATTAAATAGCGATCAAATAATAAAAATGTTAATAGCGAAGCACCAGCGTATGTTTTGTCTCGAACTCAACCGAATGAAAACATTTTGCGAGTACCGACAAATATTATATATAGTGCGATGCTCCAGCGCAGGGCCGTACTCAGACTCGCTAGAGCGTATTTAAAAATCCACACACGTGGGTTGAAGATCCGCTGAGTCAAGTTCCACCACAGGACGCAGATGAGATAATACTAATCTTCATTCCTTGATGAGCATACCTTTCTCCCGGAAGTCTGCCTCGGAGATGATGACGGGCGGCGGCGGGGGGGTGGGCTCATCCTCGCTGTCGTCCTCGTGCGGGTCGGCCCCCCCGCCCCCCTCGCCCCCCAGCACCTCGTCCCTTTGCACCAGGGACAGCTCGGCGAGGGCGCGGGAGAGCTGCTCCCCTCCCGCGTTGGCCCCCGTGAAAGTTACTTTACCATCTTCTTCACTGTGATAATAAGATTATATAAATTTTGCGAACGATGCTACTGCGGCGATGTTCGAATCCCGTAAGCGGGAAATACGTACTTTACAAATGTTTACGAAAAAATAATACGAATATAATATCTAAATAAATCTTTTTTTTTATTGCCCTTGTAGGTAGACGAGCATACGGTCCATCTAATGTTGAGTGGTTACCGTCGCCCATGGACTTCAGCAATGCCAGGGGCAGAGCCAAGCCGCTGCCTACCGACTAAATCCTAAACCTAAATCTAAAATAAAACCGGAAAAATACTTGCCTATTTTTCGCGTGAAGCAGTAATGCACTTCAATTCGAACGGTTGTTACTATACAACTGAAATTCAGAGCTCATGGCTCGACAGAGGGGAGGTGGCGGAATTTACGTTATCGATGTCTATGGGCTCCAGTAACCACTTAACAACAAATAGACCTGTCAAAGAAATAAAAAGGCGTCGCTACGTACGTGTAGAAGAAGTGCTGCGGACATTTCTCCGCCAGTCTCTTCCCGAGCTCGATGAGTCTGTGGGCGCGTATCTTCCGCTCCAGCTCGGAGTCTCCGCTGAGGGTGACGGCCGCGTCCGCCGGCGACCTGCGACAAGGCGACCACGGCTCGTTGGAAGCGAGACCCGACACGTGGCTCGGTCCGTGCGTGATCCGACGGCGTACTTTTTTACTGGTGGTAGGACCTCTTGTGAGTCCGCGCGGGTAGGTGCCACCACCCTGCCTATTTCTGCCGTGAAGCAGTAATGCGTTTCGGTTTGAAGGGCGGGGAAACCGTTGTAACTATACTGAGACCTTAGAACTTATATCTCAAGGTGGGTGGCACATTTACGTTGTAGATGTCTATGGGCTCCAGTAACCACTTAACACCAGGTGGGCTGTCAGATAGTCCACCCATCTAAGCAATAAAAAAAATGCGTGACTACATACTGCATGTCGTCGTCCCCGAGCAGGTCGGGCAGGCGGCCGCCGTAAGTGTCCCAGGAGGCGTGGCTGTTGAACCGCAGCTTGTCGAAGGCGCCCTCCAGCGGCACGAACCCGTACAGCTCTTCGTCTTCCGGCAGGGGGACCCTTAGATCTGACGAAACGTTTGCAACCGGCTAAGTCAAGCTGCAAGTCGTCGTGACCTAACGGATAAGACGTCCGGTGCATTCGTGTTGAAGCGATGCACCGGTATTCGAATCCCGCAGGCGGGTACCAATTTTTCTAATGAAATACGTACTCAACAAATGTTCACGATTGACTTCCACGGTGAAGCAATAACATCGTGTAATAAAAATCAAACCCGCAAAATTATAATTTGCGTAATTACTGGTGGTAGGACCTTCTTGTGAGTCCGCGCGGGTAGGTACCACCACCCCGCCTGTTTCAGTCATGAAGCAGTAATGCGTTCCGGTTTGAAGGGTGGGTTATCTCGTTGTAACTATACGCGCATTTACGTGATGGGGCGTATTGTCCAGCAACTACTTTGAGTCAGATGGGTTGTGAGGTCATTCTTTTTTTCAGCCCACAAACATCCACTGCTGGACGTAGGCTGCCCTCAAAGTTCACCACAGTAACAAAGCCTGAGTCTAGTGGTTTCCGCGACCTTAAGAAGGTCGTCGGTCCTCCTCGATTTCGTTCAGGAAGCACTAAAAATATATTATTTATATTGTATGTTGTACTAAAATAAATGTTCATCGCACGCAATGTAACGCTATCAAAAGTCAAGTGTTGTGCCGGGGTCAGCGCTCCTACGTGTCGTGGAGAATCTTTCCACGCTTGCCCACGCGATATACTGATTCCTTCGTTATTTTAGACAAACTACTGGTGCTTAGTTACCTTAACCTCTGTATCGATTTTTGTGTTAATCGTGTTCGATCCCCGGTCGGCTATCGGAGACGTTCGAGTAGTCTAATTTCATCTACTGTCAAATAGTGATAATATCGAAACGACTAGTACTATGGGAATAAGTTCTCGATAATTGTAGACAAAGACTGACTATAAAAGTGTTGCAGAGATGACATGAAGGCAGTTAGTAATCGGTTCTAATCGAAGCGAAACAGCCAAGAGATCACCTGAAGCGAAGCAGGAGAAGAGAATGCGATTTGTGAAGTGTACCTTATGTGTTGTTAAATAGAGTTTTAATTTATGATTCGGTGAAAGTTTTATTTGTCCCGGAGCCCTAGCACGTTACAGTTTGGAGTACCGTATCGGCTCGGCTCCGATACTCACACGCATCGCTGTGCTGGTGTGCGTGCTGCGGCAGCGCGTTGAGCGTGTGTGCGAGCGCCGGCCACAGCGCCGCCCGCGCGCCCCACCCCGCGCCCCGCCCCGCGCCGCGCCCCACCGCCCACTGCACCCACACACGCACTGCAACAAACACCGAGCTCTAATGGTACTCCAGTGTGCTTAGTGCGAGTTTTTTAACGTTCTCGATAGAGTACGAGTTAATTCAAAATTGGAACATTCATACGTAATTCAAAGTTGAAACGTTTGCCGCTAGGGGCGCTGTTCAACTTCATACGAGTTTGAGTTAACGAGAATGTTAAAAAACTCGCACTAAGCACAGACCACCGCCTCACATTTGACACTACATCTTTAAACTGATCGACAGTAGTAGAAGTAGAGAAGTAGAAGAAGTAGAGCCTTTCCTGAATTACTTTCTTCTCATTTCTCCTCAATTTTTACTGATGCTGCGTTATCACCTTTCAACCGTATGTAGGGAACGACAGCAGTATCCTAAGCCAATATACTTTTACTTATCGGTGGCGGCACGCACTTTGTGATGTCTATGAGCCCTGGTACTCAAGGCCACATCGAGCTCGTCTGCAAATATACAGTATGAAAATAAACGGTGACCTCTTTAGCTCCAGTTCTCGCTTAAGCCTTGTTCGGACTAGGCGAGTATTTTTGTCGAGTACCATGTCATTTAGTAGCTAAATGTGTCTTAACACCAAAAATTTAGTCGAGTAGGTTAGTAAATAATTTGTCAAGTCAATCCATTTTGTTCTATTTTATCGGGCGATTAGCGCCTCCCACCACGCGTCCTTGCTCACTGGCTCACTGACTAAACAAGTCCGAACCTGTTGATTAGTCAAGTTCATTAGTGGCACTTCTCAAATGGATATCTCTGCGCTGAATTTGAGAGTGTATTTTCGTTAACAGAAAATTCACACAACTTTCGGACATTCTCAAACTATCGAAGTATTCTTTGGGACCTCTTCCAATGCTAATTCCTTCAGAAGACATTTAGTAGCTCCTAGTTTATCTCTTCTATAGATCCATTTTCGCACCCATAACTTATTTTTCTTAATCACAGAAATTTCCTTATCCACCTCTTCTAAAATAGCCATTACGATTAGCTTAATCAGTTTATTTACTCTATTGCGTTGTAGTCTGTTCATCTTGCAAAACACCACTCACTTGTGTACTCTATTGGACCGTAATGCGAACGATTTCTGTGCAGTAGCGAGTAGTTTAGCCACTAAATTACTCGGTACTCGACTAAAATACTCGCCTAGTCCGATCAAGGCTTTAAGGTTAACCATGAAATCCTTTGCTCATAGTTGGCAGTAGATACTCACGTGCCGGTAACGCCTTCTCCGGCGGCCGGTCCGAAGTGTAGGCCGGGAGGAGCAGGGCCAGCACCGCGCCGGCCGCCAGGGACCTGCTGAGCTCCGCCGCTAGAGCCTCGTCGTCGGTCAGCGTGCTGCTGTCCAGGGTCAAGTCCTCAGTAGACGAATGTACTAACCATATTAAAACGCAGGTCATCTATAGGAATTTCAGAATAAATCATTTTGTATTAATATATATTTTCAACATTGAGATACTTGCTGGTGGTTTTACTGGTAGGACCTCTTGTGAGACCGCACGGGTAGGTACCACCACCCCGCCTATTTCTACCGTGAAGCAGTAATGCGTTTCGGTTTGAAGGGTGGGGTAGCCGTTGTAACTATACGCCCATTTACGTTGTAAATGTCTATGAGCTCCAGGAACCACCTAACACCAGGTGGGCTGTGAGGTCATCCACCGATCTAAACAATAAACAAACTTGCATTTTTTTACTATGCGCCTATACTGCAGAGAATATCATCTAGTGACCGTTTAAACCTGGGGTTCCCAAATTTATTTTGTCTACTGCCCACTTTGAGAGTAAATTATTTTTTAACGCCCCCATTTTTTCACCTACTTAAAAACCACTACAGCGAGAGCTCAGTCAGTGTCTAAGTTCTCCTAGATGAAATTACAAATCGCTTCCCAAACCTCTAGACAACGCCCTCATTTTTTTACTGGGTCTCTTACCCTTTAGACCTGGAGCGCCCACAAGGGGGCGTCATCAACCACTTTGGGAAAGGCTGGTTTAAGGTATAACTGTTATGAGTTAATTATTCCTCCACGATAATAATAGGTTAAATAGTGTAATTGTTTAACTGCATATTGTGAATAAAATTATTTCCTTACATTATAAGTTAGATTAGTTTTCGTTATCGTGTTGCTTTGTCGTATATAAGGACCATTGTATACAAATTCAGCACTTTGTCTTGTGTAGTCGTGCGCACATGGCTTATGTTGCAAGCCAGATTTTGCTTTTTTTTACTTGTGTCTTTTTTAAGTATTTTTTTAGCTTGTGATGTGTATTGTGTGCCTAATAAATAAATAAAATTTCCATTAATTATTTTAACTTCATTGGTCGCGGATGACTCTAATCTAATATCTATAATCTAGTATGTTTATAAGAGTTGTATGAATATTTCGTTACCTTGACTAGTGTCATGGACTCGAAGCTGTCGGTAGCCACCAGGGCAGTTAATGAAGAGTTCAGGTTGCTCACCATACTCGACGCTGTCTTCAGACTGAAACGATAGGGTTTTTTAATATACTAGTGGTCCCTCGGTAGTCGAAATTCGACTATCATTAATTGAAATTAAAAGTTTGAACATTATTATGATGCTATTGTCAAAGACTATAATTTTACTTCGTTGAATCAAAGTCTTTTCTTTTGTTACTGATTTTATGACCTGGTAACTATGACCTTTAGGTCAAGTCTTATTTTAATTTTATATTCTTATTTTTATGAAAAATGATAATATGAAGTGAAATGAAATGAAATGAAATGAGATGAGATGAGATGATATGTATAAAATATAATCTCAGTAAAATGGTGGTCTAAGACTTTTTCAGTGGACTTTTTGGAGAATCCTGAGAAGTTAAGTTCAGCGGCTTTTATTTCATTTTCCCACATTTGTGCACTTTCACGGATTATTTTTACGACGAAGCCGTCATTCGATCCGATGTGAAGAGTGAGACGGTCGTTATGTGCTGTTATTGGGACTGAGCACACCTCACAGTGAGAGCTTTTAGCATCTTATCATACTCCCGATATTCAATACAAAGTGGGGCCGCGACTTCGGCTGACAATTTATAATGTTAAAAAAAGTTTACGGTGCAATTTTATTTTGAAATTCCGTTATAGTCGTCAGTGAACACTTGTTCAGAAGTATTGATACGAGCTCATCTTCTCTATGTCTACCCATCTTACACTTGTATGTTTATGTAGATAACCGACTTCGAAAAAAGGGAGGAGGTTCACAATTCGTACTTGTGGTACCCATGCCGTCCCATTTATATTTTATCAAGATCTGACCCGTAGCTTATATCCACAATAATGCATATTTACTTGAGTTCGACTACATTGATGAAACTTTTATTTCATTCTCTTGAATTTATCGATTTTATTTTTTGTTATAAATTAGAAGTATTTAGTATCAAAATCACTCACTCTTCAACTGAATGTATGAGGTGTAATGCCTTCATGAGTTCAGTGATGTACGAGTGCGAATCCAATCGCTTTGTGGTCGGCGTCACTGTCGACTCTGTCGTCTGCGTCACACCTGGCAACACTGGCACTTCAGTGTTGCAAGCACTGTTGATCGCAAATAAAAAATAATTAATAATTGCGAATGGTTTTGTAAAAATGGTTTATGATTCTTGCCTCTTGTTTGTTTTTCAAATTGACATTTTTTTTTTAATTGAAATCGCTCTAAAATTCAATTAAATACGAATAAAGCTAAAATTAAATACAATAAAGTAGGGAATTTGATTATGATAAAAATAAATAAATGTGATATGATAAAAACATAACATTTTCGAGTGTATACCTGGCAGCCGCCCGTAAGGTCCTGGCGAGGTTGGCCGGAGCGGGCGGGAAGGGGGCGCGCACTAGCAGCGCCCGCACCTGCCAGTACAGCGCCGCCAGCCGCCGCCCCCCGCGGCTCGCCACCAGCGCCAGCTGGTTGTACGGCTGACCGGAGTGCGCCCACACGCACACCGCCTGTCTGACCCGCACATACAACATACTTGGATATACAGGGCCCGGTGCGTGAATATCCTCAAATTTTAATTGTCAAGAGAGTTGAAGTCATCTCTAGTGAAACTAGCAATATGTAGGGACACAGTTCGAATAGCGCATGCGGTTGTACATCGATTGTTAAAGTCAATCGTCCATAGCCTGCCCGACACGCCAGACACTTGACAATATACGGAGTTAAATCGGAACTGGCTTGTTTTATTTATAAAGGACAGTAACACCTTTACACACCTTATAAACTGTACTGTATATGCATAATATATAGAACAGGTTTTTTTCCCCCAAGATTATGGGATAATGAAATAGGAAATAATTTCGTGATAACAAAATTAAAGTAGTCGTCGTGGCCTAACGGATAAGACGTCCGGTGCATTCGTGTTGAAGCGATGCACCGGTGTTCGAATCCCGCAGGCGGGTACCAATTTTTCAAATGAAATACGTACTCAACAAATGTTCACGATTGACTTCCACGGTGAAGGAATAACATCGTGTAATAAAAATCAAACCCGGAAAATTATAATTTGCGTAATTACTGGTGGTAGGACCTCTTGTGAGTCCGCGCGGGTGGGTACCACCACCCTGCCTATTTCTGCCGTGAAGCAGTAATGCGTTTCGGTTTGAAGGGTGGGGCAGCCGTCGTTACTATAAATGAGACCTTAGAACTTGTATCTCAAGGAGGGTGGCGCATTTACGTTGTGGATGTCTATGGGCTCCAGTTACCACTTAACACCAGGTGGGCTGTGAGCTCGTCCACCCATCTATGCAACAACAAAAAAAAAAAAAAAAGTACTGAATTTTTATATTGTTACAATTTTATTTATGATAATTATTTTACCTGTAGAAGGTATGCGCGACTCTAAGCTGTTGTCTGTACCGCGCCAAGTCTCCTAGATGCACGAGGCAGTGCTGACAGATGTACCGCGCGGCGGGGGCGGCGGGGAGCCGGCCGCCCGCCGTCAGCTCACCCGCCCCCGCGCCCGCACCCCACCCCTCCACCCAGCCCACCAGGGATGTGCGACGTCTATTACAATAAACATTTCTATGCAATTATCAACACAATTATAACACTATAGCTATCAATTTCTGAATGCGTGAAAGCGTAATAGTATTTTAGTATATTCATATGATTTAAAAAAAAAGTTATTATGATTTGTTTCACATATCATATTTTTTTAATTTTAGACAGAAAATAATATATTTAAATGTTTCACCTGAAAGGTAAATCTAATTTAAATGTTGTGCATATCTGGTGCAGCAAACATAGATAGAAGCCGGCGGCGGCTTGCAGCACCAGTGAAAGCATCGCTTGACCTTCACTGCGTTGTGGATTCTAGAAGTAAATAATGAACAGAATATGTCGTTAATGGGTAAGGCCGCCAAAAAGTAACCATTTTGATGGATGACTCCGCGTCCGGCATCTTTTTTAGAATAAATACAATAATACTATCATGTTTTATTGTTTTCCTGGCAAAAGGCATCCTTTCTACAACTGTTAGAAATACGCAAACGTCTGTAAAACTATTTCTTTGTATTTAATTATGTAGTTTTTACTACGATAATACGAATTGCTAGAACAAATTCAAGTGTCCCAAATGATCCCCCATCATAGTTGGAATGAATTATACAAGTTTCATTTTATCTTACGGGCAATTAAAAATTTTTTTTTAATTCCTTCACAAAGATCTAGCTATTGAAATATCAATTATTTTCGAATTTTAACATCACGTCCTAGTATTTTAAGCTTTTATGTTACTGATTTTAAGTTACCAAAATTTTTACAATAATTTAAGAATTGAGCAGTAAGAATATGTTTTATAATTGGCCACGCCAATATCTAACTTGCTTATGGTGTGTCACGTACTTATCGGTCATTAGTGAGATGATACGTGAGTTAGTTTGGTCCGCATCGTGTTTTTGTCCGACAGAAAAAAAGTTTTTACTGATTTTAAGGTAAGTTTGTATCGTTTTGCTTAAATCGAAGGATAATTTAGTAAGTTTAATGTTTAAATAAGAGCTCTAAGCTATAAACGTTGTTAATTATTCATCATAGTGCCCTAGGTTCGAGCATCTTTTGAAAAGAGGGTAGGTTTAAGTTACTTTTATGTTACTATTGTTGTTAATTTTTAGTTACGTAGCATAAAAGTGATGTAAAGCTTAGAACACATTTGGAATTGTAGAACAAAATGATAAAATTATAAATTATAAATTCAAACACATCAACAACTTTTAAGTTATCCGGTAACTTAAGCTTTTATGTTACATGAGTCCAATTTAACGGCCTTACCCTAATAATCTTTTTGCTCTATGGCTTGATTTCCTAATAAATTTAGGAATGTCATTCGTGTAGATTATTAGCTCCTGTTTTTACTGTCTATGTGGACAGACAAGCATACCGGATGGTTAGTGGCGGCCAACACTCATGGATAACAGCAATGCCAGAAGGACAGACAGGGGGAAGTTCATTCCAGAGCCTGGTGGCATATGGTAAAAATTAACTGGTAACGCACTTTAGATGAATGCTATAATTTCAAATAGTATGATTGAACCCTACTCTGGTTGTGAGAATAAGATCATCTCAAACAATTACTCCTAACATTTATTATCTCCCCATCCAGCCCCACATCCATGAATTATTGCTGCCTTGAGTACTGTATTACATTCTAGTCTACATTCTAGTTACATAGCATTTCCATTTGCTATTTGTCTGTGGGAATTTAAATTATATAAAATTATAAAGGAGAATTCAATTTACCTTTCTATCCTTGGATATGGCTTGCAGGGCTTCAATTTGTTGTTTGAAACCAACATTCCACAAATCTTGTTCAACTTTCTTCTCCAATGCATAATCCAGGTCTAAAACTAACACTTTTTGGTATATCTGTAATGTTAACGGACTATGTTATTGTATATTTTTAAGCAATTTAAGCAAATGTAAGAACTGGCAGATCCAATTGGAGCCGTCTTCAAATATGATTCACATATAAAGTAAAAAATTAGCAGTTAACTATTATGTTAAGTAGTATTCAAGGAAATTAAATAGTATTAACTACAATTATTTTTCACCTATAAAGTTCTCTCAATAATAATTTCATTTTGGTATTGAATGTTAAGAAATTTTCACAGAAACAACTAAAACCCTTATTAAAATAAGTTAAAACAGTACATATTTGTTTAAAAGTTACCTTGAAATATGCTTAAATAAATTTTGATGCTGCTAAGTAGTTAATATGATGATTTAGAAGGACAACTTCTTAAATTTTTTACTGGTGGTAGGACCTCTTGTGAGTCCGCACGGGTAGGTACCACCACCCTGCCTATTTCTGCCGTGAAGCAGTAATGTGTTACGGTTTGAAGGGTGGGGCAGCCGTTGTAGCTATACTGAGATCTTAGAACTTATATCTCAAGGTGGGTGGCGCATTTACGTCGTAAATGTCTATGGGCTCCAGTAACCACTTAACACCAGGTGGGCTGTGAGCTCGTCCACTCATCTAAGCAATAAAAAAAAATGTTTTTTATGTGGCAGCTCAATGTCCTTCAGCTAAGATTCAAATAAACATTCACACAGCATGTGTTATAAATTCTTCTTAGCTGTCAAGTTATATATGGAATTAAATACCTTTTGTAACTGTTGTTGTGTTGTCCATATATTTTGATCTTGAAGCATTGATGTTCCACTCTTAAAATTTAATATATTCTGTTTCAGCTCATCAGCTTCCCTGCACAAACAATTTACACACTCAGCAAAATTCATAGAACCACAACTCTATATTTACAGTCTATCTAACCTAAGAAACATCTTTCACAAGCAATGAAAAAGTATAACACTTTTATTACTTATTGTGCAACTTGCATATGATGCAAGCAACTTCTTAGTAACATAACCTTTATGTTATAGTTATATATGTGTATATATATAGTAGTTATATTTTTGTATATTTATGTTAAGTGACACTGATGGATTTGATATCTGGGGCCTTGAGTAGGAAATAATTAAGGATACTCATTCAGCAGAGTATCATTCATTTATCAAAGCTATATCTGTAAAGATCCTTTGACTTGGGTCTAGAATATCATCAAGTACTAATTAGCTAGTAAGTTAGTACTTAGATAATACTACTTAAGTAGTGCTTGATGATCCTCTTTACAACTACAACAATGCAATTTTTTGAAATCATTTTTAATTTCAAAATCAAGACACTTTTTCTATAAGCTCAAGCTCTTTACTAATGCACTTGACTAAAGGCAGTTTTTAATTTTATTTATTGGGTACCAACATGTTATATATATACACAAACCATTACAAGTAGGTAGCACATATATTAATTTCAGACTAAATGCTAGCACGCTGACAACTAACACTGCTTGAGAACCTCAGAATGAATCTTGAAATTGTTGAACTGTTTTTTTATGAGTATCTTTTTTTTTCATCACAATTATTCCTGGTTTCGACGGGTGTCACCATCGGCAACAATAGTTAGAACTGTCAATTTTAAGCGTTTTATCCACAAAGTAATAATCTTTTATTTTCGGTTCTCTTGCTGATTTTTTTATGATACTTGTGGTATTTGAAAACGGGGAAAAACTAAAATCCAAATGGTTAACTCCAAAAAAAAAAAACTTTCACTACCTATTCAGTAAAACAGGCAAAATACAAAAACAAACAGAAAGATGTGAATTTTTAAAACTTTTATAAAATTATGATATTTTTTTAAGATACTTAATACTGAATAATTACTTAATTTTACATCTGAATTGGAATGTCACTCCTTTGATTAGTGAAACAAGGTTACACACTTTAGACTTATTAAATTTTTGTACCTCAACATCTGCACGGCTGCGTTTAGTACCATCCTGACGGAAGCCCAAGGCCTCTGCAACTGTCACAGCATTAGGAAATTATTTTAAAAGTAAAACTAGATTAAGAGAGGCAAGAATAATCTTAAAAAACACTAGAAACAATCCATGTCCATTTGAAAATTCACATTTGATTTTTTTTAAGGGATTTTATGACCTGGTAACTAAGACCTTTAAGTCATGTCTTATTTTAATTTATATTGTTTTTGTTATGAAAAATAATAATATTATTTAAGTGAACTGAAGTGAAATGATGTGAAACGAAGTAAAGTGAAGAGAAGAAAATATAAAAAAATATAATCATACCAAAAATAATGAATAATGTGTTTTACGCATCCAATCTCGATAAATATAAGAAACACAAGTATGATTAGAAGCTTGAGTATCGGGATAAAATAATAGATTTTAACCAAAGATAAATTTATTGGCAATTCTTGGACAATCAACTTACAAAGTGATCATAGAAATTCATTCCTAACTTACTAGTCTCTGAATCACACTAGTATTTACATTCTTATCGCTATACTAGCGAATGTTGCAATTTAATCTGCGATCCAAGATCGCCGGTCACTTTGAATCATATTATTTTTCTCGCTTGGTTCACTTCTGTTCAAGTTCCACGCTGACGAACACTTTTTTTATATTATTTTCCCTACCTATTCGCTGCTAGCCTAAAAATCTACTTAAGCTACGCCCGGCCCGGACGGGTAGGCGAGCTCACGGGCTCAACCGTTTGCTAATACTAGCCCTAGCAAGAGCAGTGCTTCGCAGAATCTTCACAAGATCTGAATTGCGACCCACTGAGGAGATCCGGCGAGAAACTCAGAGGGCTATATCGACGAAGTGCTTATATGTCTCAGCCCCTGGAACTCAGCGAATCTCCCCAAAGTTCTGATAATACGTACTGTAAGGTCTTAAGAATCATTTTATGAATAGAATATGTTCATAGAATCATGCTATGAACGTTCGTCTGATCCATACTAGATAGTATTAGTTGTTGTGTTGTTTGTGTTCACTATTCCTACTCGATCAAGAGGCGGTCCGCTCGCTTCCCCGCTCACCTTCCCGCGATCGCCCTGTAGCGTGAGTACGGTTAGCATCTTTGTCATACGAGTTTTCGTATCCTTAAACGTTGAATTTTAAATTTTTTAACTTTTCTTAGGTTTTTTGTTGAAGTTTAGTTATATTATTGGACTATTTTTGTTAAGTTTTTGTTGAACTGTTATTAAGTTACTGAACGCTTAACGTTCATTTTTTTTTTACTTGGAGAGGCTTGTTGTGGACAACAAATTGAAAGGAAAGGTAATATACAGTGAAGGGAGAAACATAATCCTGAAAAGAAACATAAAGGAAAATTATTACTGAGCAATTGGGATACATATTTAAAAAGTGCAAGAACACCCGGGTGGTCTTAATACAAAAACCCGATATCGCTATATTTTAATGTACCTAGATACATTATAAATGTATATTGTTAAAAACAATAAATGCAAAGTAAAATCTAACAAACATTTGTTTACATTTTAAAGTCATAGCGAATCCTTTTTTAAGACCGTACTTGCGGCAGTGTGACGTAATCGATGCGAGGTGCAAACTTAGCTTGGTCGAGCTGTACTAACTTATTGTAGATTACTACTGTCATTAGACTCATTAAGTAACTCATGCACATGGAGTTACTAAGTACCTACCATAGATAGGTTTCCTACTTCAGTGGTACCTACCTACCAACTCTATGCTCATGCATTAGTCATAGATAATAAGACTAGGACTTCAGCATGGATTGGTTAATACATAAGTACCTATTAAGTCACTAGGTCTGGTTTTAATATATGACTAATATAAAAATTATGTACTAATATTATCTAATATGAATCTTCTATGATAAGCCTGTGACATGATTGTAGCTGTTTACATTCCCGATCCTGCGGACAGAATGGAAAGCAGTCAACGTCGCCGTGTCGCTCCAAACACGTCATATCAGATCCTCCCGGTCCACTAACGGTGCTTATAGATACCTCAAGCACCGGTCATCGTTCTCGTCGAACCCGTCGCTTGCGACGAAGGGCTCGACGAGTAAACTAACCGTCAGACACAGCCCACTGAGTTTCTCGCCGGATCTTCTCAGTGGGTCGCGTTTCCGATCCGGTGGTAGATTCTGCGAAGCACGGCTCTTGCTAAGGTTCGTATCAGCAACGTCGTCAGGTTTGAGCCCCGTGAGCTCACCTACTAGTTAAGGTTGAGCCATTAATAAAATATCTGATGACAGGCAGTACTTTTGAGAGTGCTCGATTGTGCGAAGCATTGCTGTAGCTGGAACATTCAACGTTGAGCATGATGCCGCATAATGCGCTCTAGTGTTGTAATTGGAATACCACTTTTAACTTATCCTTGTATGTGGCTAATGCACAAACCGTGCACATTATAAAAAAAAGCATTTCACTTCACAAACACAAACCCGACTTTTTGGCGGGAACGCGAGGAATAAAGTTGTGTGATTTGTTTTATTTTGCCTATTTCGTGTTTCTTCAGGTTTAAATGTACAATACCGGTGGTTTATTAACTATTTAATATCTCTGAAAGTGCACAAATGTGGGAAAATGAAACAAAGCCGTTGGACGTAACTTCTCGGGATCTTCCAAAAAGTCCACTGAGAAATCTCAGTAAACGACCATCATTTTCCTGAGATTATATTTCATCCCATATCATTTCATCTCATCTCATTTCATGCAATGCCATGTTTCATATTAAATTAATCAGCTTCATTTCATTTCATAATATAATATTTCATAAAAAAAATATATACCGTCTTGCCATAAATACTGAGACAAAGGGAAAAATATATTTTCTATTGCAAGTAGCATTTATTACTTTTACAGTATGTTAGTTTATTACATAAATATAAAGCAATTTAAAGTATAAAAAGCTTATTCTAAGTGGTCTCCGTTGGCTGCAATACAGTCCTTTAAACGTTGAGGCCAGTTATCAATAGAAGCACGCACTCTTTCCATGGGAAAAATTTTCACTGCCAATCGTACGGATTGGTTTAGGGACTCCAAATTATCATGGCGTTTAGAGCAAGCCGTACTCTCTAAAACTGACCATAAATCATAATCCAGCGGATTAAGATCGGGACTAGACGACGGCCAGTCTTCAGCTCTGATGAAGTCCGAAACGTTCGTTTCCAACCAAGACTGCGTAGACCGAGCTTTATGACCTGGCGCCGAGTCTTGCTGGAAGGACCATTTTTGATTATTGAACATGGTGTTGTTAATGGCTTCACTACCTTCTCAAGAATGGTACTCTTGATGGTAATCTTGATACACTTGTGCCGATGTTTTGATACCTTTTTCACAAAAGTATGGCCCAGTCACTCCTTCATAGTGAATAGCCCACCAAACCGTCACTGAACTCGGATAGTGCCCACGTTGCACTCTGTCGACTAATTGGGAAGCTTCCTTAGAGCTTTGAGCATAAATACGGTCATTTTGTTTGTTTAAATGTTGCTTAATTGTAAAAAATTTCTCATCCGTAAACAAATTTTTTCCCTGACCTCCCTTTGCGTACCGCTTCAGTAGTTGTTTCGATTTTACCAACCTATTCTCTTTTAAATTATCAGTTAAGAAATGACCAGTACGTCTCTTATAGGCTGCAAGTCCAAAGTCATCTTTTAAAATACGCGACATGGTCCTAGGTGCTATCTTCATCTCCCAAGATAAAATCTTATGCTTTCGGACAGGATTTCTTCAAATTATTTCCCTTACTGCTTTGACCACCTTTTTCGTACGAACACTACGTAGACTGCCAGATCTTTTTCTGTCACAAACAGAGGAGGTCTCATTGCACCTATTAATAGCCCGGTACACAAACATTTTACTAATACCAAGCGTATGGAGAGTTTTAAAAATTGCATTTGGCTCCATACCTACTTTGTTTTTTTTTTTTATCCTACCTAAGCTGGTAGCCTTGAGAGGCTATTCCAGCGTAACCTTAACTAGTAGGTGAGCTCACGGGGCTCAAACCTTACAACGTTGCTAACACGAACCCTAGCAAGAGCCGTGTTTCGCAGAATCTACCACCGGATCAGAAACGCGACCCACTGAGAAGATCCGGCGAGAAACTCAGTGGGCTGTGTCTGAGGGTTAATTTGCTCGTCGAGCCCTTCGTCGCAAGCGACGGGTTCGTCGTGTTTTGGGCGACGTCGACTGCTTTCCATTCTTTCCGCAGGATCGGGAATGCCTACTTTGTGTAATGCAATCACAGCGATTCGGTTCTCTTTATCACCCCACTCCATTTTAATATCGAAAAATATTGTGCAATGTATTGGCGCCAAAATGAGAAAACTCAATGAGCAATCATATTATTATAAAAATGACAAATTCCAAATTCAAATGTAATATTTTGTTTATTTAAATTGTAATAGTATTTATGGCCAGACTAAGTATATAAAAAATAGGTTGTATGCTGTGATACCTTTGCCTTTCCAGTTGAAAAAATAGAACTACTACTACTACAAACCCAATCATAGATTATACACTTAATATATTTGAGATAGATGCGCAACAGGTGAATGAAGTTAGCCCCTCAAAAAAAATTGTTTTTCCTATTTTATACTTATTTTCTATTAATTCGTTTGTTCATCATTGGTTCATGATTGTTCACTGTTAATAATTGTTTGTTCTGCATTTATTTATTTAAAAAAAATATTTAAAAATATACCTACAAGTTAGCCCCTCTAATGCAATTTTTAATATTTTTTCATCCTTAATGACTCGTAAATATTCATTTTCGATTGTTCTTATATAAAACACGTTTGTTCTCTTTCGAAATTATTCGTTTTTTGTTTAATTTACTATTTTTATTAGTTGAATAAATGTATGCAAAATATGTGTACTGCGCATGCGTCAACTATAATGCCAAAACTTTCTACGCGGTTTTAATCGTGAAAAAAAAAACAAATATAAATCCTGAAGGAGCAATTAATTGGTATACAGTCTAATTAAAAAAAATAAAAAATAAATAAATGAAATAATGTGCATTGGCGTTAAGTTAGACCAAATACATTTTTTCCATCCTCCTACTTATCGCTATGAAGGTATAAAAAAGATAGGGAGTTCACATAGGTAATATAAACAAATAAGTAAATATGTTCATTATTTATCTTTCAAGAGATAATGTAGGTATACATTATAATAACTTTTTTACACAGTCGAAATTTCTACCATTAGTAACATTCTCTAATGGTTCTCTTCTAATTCCTAACATTAGTAAAATAACATTTTAATACGATAGGTAAGAGGATGGAAAAAATGTATTTGGTCTAACTTTACGCGAATGCACAATATTTCATTTATTTATTTTTTAATTTTTTTAATTAAACTGTATATCAATTAATTGGTCCTTCAGGATTTTTAATTGTTTTTTTTTCACGATTAAAACCGCGTAGAAAGTTGAGGCATTATAGTTGACGCATGCGCAGTACACATATTTTGCATACATTTATTCAACTAATACAAATAGTTAATTAAACAAAAAATGAGTAATTTCGAAAGAGAACAAACGTATTTTATATAAGAACAATCGAAAATGAATATTTACGAGTCATTAAAGACGAAAAAATATTAAAAATTTGCATTCGAGGGGCTAACTTGTACATATATTTTTAATAATTTTTTAAAAATAAATAAATGCAGAACAAACAATTATTAACAGTGAACAATCAAGAACAAATTATGAACAAACGAATTAATAGAAAATAAGTAGAAAACAGGAAAGAAAAATTTTTTTGAGGGGCTAACTTCAGTCACCTATGCGCAACTCTCATTTTTATTTTTGCTTTAGTTAGAGCCCAGGACAGCAGGCGTCGCTGCTGTCGATTATTAGTCTCCCTACCCCCCACCAGGTGGCTTTTTTAGTAATTTTAATATTTTTTATAATTAACTCTCTTTATGAAAAAATCTTATCGTTTAGAATCGCTGAAATTCCCGGTAGTACTTATGAAATATTAAAGAACGTTTGATTGTGTTCAGCATTCTAATCGATAAGACCTTTTCATACAGAGAGAAAACAGTTTTTTTAAATAAAAAGCTGTAATTCTCTGTAAGCTATTTAATTTCCCTATATTACAAACAATTTACTGTTAAAAGATAGTATGAACGTACAATTGTATAAAATTTCGAATAACAATAACTCCTCTAGATTAATCCTACTAGAGTACTTAATAACATTAAATCGAAAGTTATCTAAAAGTTAATTAAGTCTAGATAATCAAATCATTCAATGTCACTTAAGTCATTTGTGCGAAATATAAACATGTCAGCTTTCCATTACAAACATAGTAGACAATTTGAATTAAATTTAATAAATTTGTTTCTTAACTATAGCAGTTCTTGCTTAAAGTTGATCGTGACAGATCATGACCTTGTATGAAAATATTACATCTATAAACACTACCTATGCTTCGTCATACAATAATTGTCATTTATACTAGCATTGTAGAGATAATACACACACTAAAGTGAATACTAAATTATTCTTAGCATTCTTATAAACATTTAGAACTTTAAGAAACGATTAACCCACAATCATGTTCATAACATGTGACATTTTGTTCTGCACAAACGTTTTATTACATGATTTGAAAAACAAAAAATGTTTAAAAAATGTAATGATGATTTAAAGTACTCTTAAATATTGATAGTTTGTACTTAATGACGCTTAGTAATCTTAGACATGATTACATTAGTTATACTTTTATTCCCTATCTAAATTATTTCTATTCTGACGTTTCTGATGCTTTAGCTTTGGTAATACTAGATGAAACAAACAGCAGATTGAAAGAAAATCATCTTAAAGTTAATTACATTCATTACAAACCATTAGTTTACATTTTGTTAAAAAAGAAACTGGTGTTCGTTACATGCAAATGAATTATAAACATACACATGCAAACATAAAATGTAAATTTATCTTTTAATCCAAATTAAATGTACACTAATATTACATCTAAATAATAGAAAGGGTTTCGAAAATTTTTATTGCACTCAACAGCAGACGAGCACGCAACCCGGCCCATGATAAGTGGTCACCAGTGCTTATAAACTTCAGCAGTGCCATAGGGGTTGCTGTCTATCACTTAAGTTTTAATAAATTATTAATATACTCAGTCACAAGCATATTGATTTCACATAATGAAAATGTAAGAAACATAATCATGTTTGGGCATTTTCATTTATATCTGCTCATACAGAAAACACAACTTAGCAAATATATTCCACAGTAAATCTAAATAATTGCAAATAATGCTTTTAAAGACCGTTGACTTTTGATTATTAATTAAAATCATCTTCTCGTAGAATTTACAAAAGGTTATTTACAAAAATTTATATCAGTATTTTCATATATTACTAACTTACTAATTACAACTATTCAAACGTAATACTATAACTATAAGAACTAAACAACCTATTTTAAAACAAAATTGGCATCAATTTAGTTCTTATGAACTATTTCAATTATTAATTTATCAATTATAAACATATTTAAAAAAAATTAAGATCCCTTGAGAGTTCACGTTCCTTGCTGAATCAGTTTCTCTTCTGAAACGGAGAAACAAAGTATCTTAAGTATGTAACAAATATTGAAAAAATACGACCATGAAAAATTTAGTGTTAATGTAATCTTACTTACAAATTAATATATTACATAACACGTTCTGGTTCAAATATAGTGCATCAATATTTTCATGTTTCAGACATTTTAGTGCTCCTTATAATTTTTCCATAAAATTTTGTCATTATCAAACCTTTGTCTACAAAAATAAAAACATTATTTTATATTGGGTAGAAGGATGAACGTGGTCACAGGCCACTTGGTGTAACTTAGTTATCAAACACCAGGAAACAAAACGTGAATGCCATCATCTAACTTTGGATGTGAGATCAATTGTGCTGTATTTTATTTAAACAGGAAAGCATGACTGATTGATCATTCCAAAAAACTAGTTCGGGCCCACTTGACAATAAGCATATAATACGCTGAGTTGCAAAACATAAATACTTCCACCCACTCGAGACAATTTTATTATCTGAGGTGTGTGTGTGATAGTACGAGACTTAATACCGACTGTTTTGATCAAAACTTAACATATATGATAGCTAGGCAGCAGAAATAGGAAGGACCATTAGTTGGTGCTAATTCATTTAATTATATTATGAATAATAATTATGTTAGCAAATAATATACCGGGAAAATAGTGTAAACTCACCGTTATCAAGGCATCCGAAATAGCATTTCATTTTCGATCTTCGAGGCATGCTGATTTTTAATAATAAACATTCTGTAAGAAATGAAAATAGTTACACAGGCTTACGAAACGCTAACGAAGAAAAAAGTATTGGAGCCAAGTTATGTCTAAAGAGAATTCAAAACAGAGTTTCTCAATGTCTAATCGTCTAATATTCTCATAAAGCTAAAAGTTGCTCTAAATTAATACTACAACGTAAAATAACTCACACCAAGACAAAAAAAAAAACGATTTAAAAAATTAAATCGTTACGACATTTTGAAAACTTTTTTTTTTTTTTTGAGATTGTTTTACGGCCCTGGAATTTTGAAAACTTCAAAGCAGTGTTTCCACTTACGTTTTTTTTAACACATTTTACCCTAGTTTCTTTTGAATTTACCCTAAAATTTCCTAGACAACTTTCATAAATCCTTTATATGAGTCGACTATTATCAAAGCCGGCAATCTGACTTTTGGACAATGATTGGTAAATCAGAAAAACGAATTATTGACTTTATATTCCATTGGCAGTCACAAAACTCTTCGGAACGACATCTTAGATAAATAACAGGTTAACTATTAACCTTTATTTAATGCAGGTTTTGAACCGTATTCTTTGAAGGAGACGATTATATTCAAATAAATCTGTATTGACATATCAATAAATTTTTTTTGTCCAAATGCACAGATTGCCACCTTTGATAATAGACGACTCATATAGAAAGCGTAAATAAAATACAGAAAATAAACCACAGCATATTATTTAATGTAGGTATATATAATATAAACGCCCCCAGAAGATCATAGATCTATAGGATTAGAATTTTCAAGGAAGTCGACGCATTGCTTTTATATTCTTTTGCTGCACAACCTAACACTGTTCGGTTCTAAAATTGAGCAATTGTTTGCTGGCAAAGTTGGGAACTTTCTATGAAGCAAGCCGTTCAGGGTTTCATTAGAAAGCCTGTTTCTTTTGTCAGTTTTTACATTTGAGAACACTGAATAATCTTTCCACCTCAGTCTTTGAAGAAGGAACTGCTAGCAAAAGTGAAATGACAATTACAAGGTTTTCGTAAATGAAATTACCATGATAATCTTTCATGGTACATGAAGTACCTGTTCAATACAAGTAAGTTCTGGTGACATCAACGAAAATAGGTAAATAAAAATTTGGCGGATTATACTTAATGGGATTCTGGGGAATCCCTAAGAAAAAGCAGTGGCTTAATCTATGATTTACTTTACTAGAGGGTTACTGTTGAATCAAACCTTTATAGTTTTTATACACAACTCTGTTTTATTCTTTTACTTGTCAACTCGACTTAATGTCATTCTCTCTCCATAAAATAAAATGTTCATTGTTTTACTTTAATTATCGTTTATTTTAAAATTCACAACAGTTACTAGTATAGGCTTTGCTTTTTACCCCGAAATATCCTAAATCCTGGTATTTTTTAAATTGTCTTTATCATCCAAAATATCAGCTATTTTTCCCTAAAAAAGGGAGAATTCCCTAAAAGTGGAAGCACTGCTTCAAAGTACGCTACATTTTTTATTGAGTCAGAACTCATATCTGCCATCTAGTGAGTTTATTAGATCATTAATGCCTAAAAGTTACAAAAATGACGTCGCCACAGGAGTAAGATGACGCTAGTTGTATGTTATTTTCCTTTGTATGGGAGTTGCACCCAGGGGGGTGCAACTCAGGTGAATGAAGTTAGCCCCTCAAAAACATTTTTTTTTCCTATTTTATACTTATTTTCTATTAATTCGTTTGTTCATCATTTGTTCATGATTGTTCACTGTTAATAATTGTTTGTTCTGCATTTATTTATTTAAAAAAAATATTTAAAAATATACCTACAAGTTAGCCCCTCTAATGCAATTTTTAATATTTTTTCATCCTTAATGACTAGTAAATATTCATTTTCGATTGTTCTTATATAAAACACGTTTGTTCTCTTTCGAAATTACTCGTTTTTTGTTTAATTTACTATTTTTATTAGTTGAATAAATGTATGCAAAATGTGTACTGCGCATGTGTCAACTATAATGCCTAAACTTTCTACGCGGTTTTAATCGTGAAAAAAAAAACAAATATAAATCCTGAAGGAGCAATTAATTGGTATACAGTTTAATTAAAAAAATTAAAAAATAAATAAATGAAATAATGTGCATTGGCGTTAAATTAGACCAAATACATTTTTTCCATCCTCCTACTTATCGTTATGAAGGTTTAAAAAAGATAGGGAGTTCACATAGGTAATATAAACAAATAAGTAAATATGTTCATTATTTATCTTTCAAGAGATAATATAGGTATACATTATAATAACTTTTTTACACAGTCGAAATTATATTCCTAACATTAGTAAAATAACATTTTAATACGATAGGTAAGAGGATGGAAAAAATGTATTTGGTGTAACTTAACGCCAATGCACATTATTTCATTTATTTATTTTTTAATTTTTTTAATTAAACTGTATACCAATTAATTGCTCCTTCAGGATTCATATTTGTTTTTTTTTTTCACGATTAAAACCGCGTAGAAAGTTTAGGCATTATAGTTGACGCATGCGTAGTACACATATTTTGCATACATTTATTCAACTAATAAAAATAGTAAATTAAACAAAAAACGAGTAATTTCGAAAGAGAACAAACGTGTTTTATATAAGAACAATCGAAAATGAATATTTACGAGTCATTAAGGATGAAAAAATATTAAAAATTGCATTAGAGGGGCTAACTTGTAGGTATATTTTTAAATATTTTTTTTAAATAAATAAATGCAGAACAAACAATTATTAACAGTGAACAATCATGAACAAATGATGAACAAACGAATTAATAGAAAATAAGTATAAAATAGGAAAAAAAAATTTTTTTGAGGGGCTAACTTCATTCACCTGTGCAACTCCCATACAAAGAAAAAGAACATTCAACTAGCGTCATCTTTAGGAACCGGCGAGGTCATTTTTGAAACGTTTTGGCCTTAATGAACTAATAAACTCACTAGATGGCAGATACGAGTTCTGACTCAATAAAAAATGTTAGCGTACTTTGAAGCAGTGCTTCCACTTTTAGGGAATTCTCCCTTTTTTAGGGAAAAATAGCTGATATTTTGGATGATAAAGACAATTTAAAAAATACCAGGATTTAGGATATTTCGGGGTAAAAAGCAAAGCCTATACTAGTAACTGTTGTGAATTTTAAAATAAACGATAATTAAAGTAAAACAATGAACATTTTATTTTATGGAGAGAGAATGACATTAAGTCGAGTTGACAAGTAAAAGAATAAAACAGAGCTGTGTATAAAAAATAAAAAGAAGGTTTGATTCAACAGTAACCCTCTAGTAAAGTAAATCATAGATTAAGCCACTGCTTTTTTCTTAGGGATTCCCCAGAATCCCAATAAGTATAATCCGCCAAATTTTTATTTACCTATTTTCGTTGATGTCACTAGAACTTACTTGTATTGTAATATACAGGTACTTCATGTACCATGAAAGATTATCATGGTAATTTCATTTACGAAAACCTTGTAATTGTCATTTCACTTTTGCTAGCAGTTCCTTCTTCAAAGACTGAGGTGGAAAGATTATTCAGTATTCTCAAATGTAAAAACTGACAAAAGAACCAGGCTTTCTAATGTAACCCTGAACGGCTTGCTTCATAGAAAGTTCCCAACTTTGCCAGCAAACAATTGCAATTTTAGAACCGAACAGTGTTAGGTTGCGTGCAGCAAAAGAATATAAAAGCAATGCGTCGACTTCTTTGAAAATTCTAATCCTATAGATCTATGATCTTCTGGGGCGTTTATATTATATATACCTACATTAAATAATATGCTGTGGTTTATTTTCTGTATTTTATTTATGCTTTCTATATAAAGGATTTATGAAAGTTGTTTAGGAAATTTTAGGGATAAATTCAAAAGAAACTAGGGTAAAATGTGGTAAAAAAAACGTAAGTGGAAACACTGCTTTGAAGTTTTCAAAATTCCAGGGCCGTAAAACAATCTCAAAAAAAAAAAGTTTTCAAAATGTCGTAACGCTTTAATTTTTTAAATCGTTTTTTTTTGGTCTTGGTGTGAGTTATTTTACGTTGTAGTATTAATTTAGAGCAACTTTTAGCTTTATGAGAATATTAGACGATTAGACATTGAGAAATTCTGTTTGGAATTCTCTTTAGACATAACTTGGCTCCAATACTTTTTTCTTCGTTAGCGTTTCGTAAGCCTGTGTAACTATTTTCATTTCTTACAGAAAGTTTATTATTAAAAATCAGCATGCCTCGAAGATCGAAAATGAAATGCTATTTCGGATGCCTTGATAACGGTGAGTTTACACTATTTTCCCGGTATATTATTTGCTAACAGAATTATTATTCATAATATAATTAAATGAATTAGCACCAACTAATGGTCCTTCCTATTTCTGCTGCCTAGCTATCATATATGTTAAGTTTTGATCAAAACAGTCTGTATTAAGTCTCGTACTATCACACACACACCTCAGATAATAAAATTGTCTCGAGTGGGTGGAAGTATTTATGTTTTGCAACTCAGCGTATTATATGCTTATTGTCAAGTGGGCCCGAACTAGTTTTTTGGAATGATCAATCAGTCATGCTTTCCTGTTTAAATAAAATACAGCACAATTGATCTCACATCCAAAGTTAGATGATGGCATTCACGTTTTGTTTCCTGGTGTTTGATAACCAAGTTACACCAAGTGGCCTGTGACCACGTTCATTCTTCTACCCAATATAAAATAATGTTTTTATTTTTGTAGACAAAGGTTTGATAATGACAAAATTTTATGGAAAAATTATAAGGAGCACTAAAATATCTGAAACATGAAAAGATTGATGCATTATATTTGAACCAGAACGTGTTATGTAATATATTAATTTGTAAGTATGATTACATTAACACTAAATTTTTCATGGTCGTATTTTTTAAATATTTGTTACATACTTAAGATACGTTGTTTCTCCGTTTCAGAAGAGAAACTGATTCAGCAAGGAACGTGAACTCTGAAGGATCTTAATTTTTTTTAAATATGTTTATAATTTATAAATTAATAATTGAAATAGTTCATAAGAACTAGATTGATGCCAATTTTGTTTTAAAATAGGTTGTTTAGTTCTTATAGTTATAATATTATGTTTGAATAGTTGTAATTAGTAAGTTAGTAATATATGAAAATACTGATATAAATATTTGTAAATAACCTTTTGTACATTCTACGAGAAGATGATTTTAATTAATGATCAAAAGTCAGCGGTCTTCAAAAGCATTATTTGCAATTATTTAGATTAACTGTGGAATATGTTTGCTAAGTTGTCTTTTCTGTATGAGCAGATATAAATGAAAATGCCCAAACATGATTATGTTTCTTACATTTTCATTATGTGAAATCAATATGCTTGTGACTGAGTATATTAATAATTTATTAAAACTTAAGTGATAGACAGCAACCCCTATGGCACTGCTGAAGTTTATAAGCACTGGTGACCACTTATCATGAGCCGGGTTGCGTGCTCGTCTGCTGTTGAGTGCAATAAAAATTTTCGAAACCCTTTCTATTATTTAGATGTAATATTAATGTACATTTAATTTGGATTAAAAGATAAATTTACATTTTATGTTTGCATGTGTATGTTTATAATTCATTTGCATGTAACGAACATCAGTTTCTTTTGTAACAAAATGCAAACTAATGGTTTGTAATGAATGTAATTAACTTTAAGATGATTTTCTTTCAATCTGCTGTTTGTTTCATCTAGTATTACCAAAGCTAAAGCATCAGAAACGTCAGAATAGAAATAATTTAGATAGGGAATAAAAGTATAACTATTGTAATCATGTCTAAGATTACTATAAGCGTCATTAAGTACAAACTATCAATATTTAAGAGTACTTTAAATCATCATTACATTTTTTAAACATTTTTTGTTTTTTTTTGTTTTTCAAATCATGCAAGAAAACGTTTGTGCAGAACAGAATGTCACATGTTATGAACATGATTGTGGGTTAATCGTTTCTTAAATTTCTAAATGTTTATAAGAATGCTAAGAATAATTTAGTATTCACTTTAGTGTGTGTATTATCTCTACAATGCTAGTTTAAATGACAATTATTGTATGACGAAGCATAGGTAGTGTTTATAAATGTAATATTTTCATACAAAGTCATGATCTGTCACGATCAACTTTAAGCAAGAATTGCTATCGTTAAGAAACAAATTTATTAAATTTAATTCAAATTGTCTACTATGTTTGTAATGAAAAGCTGACATGTTTATATTTCGCACAAATGACTTAATTGACATTGAATGATTTGATTATCTAGACTTAATTGACTTTTAGATAACTTTCGATTTAATGTTAATAAGTACGCTAGTAGGATTAATCTAGAGGAGTTATTGTTATTCGAAATTTTATACAATTGTACGTTCATACAATCTTTTAACAGAAAATTGTTTGTAATATAGGGAAATTAAATAGCTTACAGAGAATTACAGCTTTTTATTTTAAAAAACTGTTTTCTCTCTGTATGAAAAGATCTTATCGATTAGAATGCTGAACACAATCAAACATTCCTTAATATCTCATAAGTACTACCGGGAATTTCAGCGATTCTAAACGATAAGATTTTTTCATAAAGAGAGTTATGAAAAATATTAAAATTACTAAAAAAGCCACCTGGTGGGGGGTAGGGAGACTAATAATCGACCGTAGCGACGCCTGCTGGACCGGGCTTTAACTAAAGCAAAAATAAAAATGAGAGTTGCGCATCTATCTCTAATATATTAAGTGTATAATCTATGTATTAAGTGTATAATCTATGGTTGCACCCCCCTGAACCCAATTTTTAGTGAGTAAACGAGAAAATGGAGCAATTAAATAACGAAGCCCAAACATCGTCTACTGGTATTCCTAAAGAAGTAAGTTGTGTGTGTCATTGTAACAAAAACAATAATTTGTTTTTATAGAATGAAATGTGCGAGCTAGTTTGACGTGCAATGATTGCATGATTCAACGAAATTTTTACCGACTAAAAAAACGAGGTTCTCAATTCTTCTATTTTTTATGTGCTACCTCAGAACTATTTTCCGAGTAAACATTTTATATGATTCTTTCTTATCTGACTAGTGTTTCTCATGTGGTTTCCATTTCAAGTTTATGAATTTCTGAGCAGTCATTATTAAGTTTTCTTTCGTAATGCATATTGCATGCGTTGATCTCAATTTATGCTACTCAGCCTTTTTTGTTTAATTTTCTTTTTTGTTAAAATTTTGTCTTTAATTTCACAGGAAAATAGAGATATAGTTTTGGGCCATCGTTCTTGTAAAACATGCGATGCAAAATGGCTCTGTATTGAAAATGTTTATCAGAAATTCCACAGGCCTAATTATTATGACATTGGAGGTACATATTATTTAGAGGATTTACCAGATTTTTGGTTTACAAGTAAAACAGAACAAGTAGGCGATATATTCCTGCTGCATATATTCATCCAAAGATATTGTGAAGGATCATTCTCTATAAGTATTAGTCATGGCAGTGAAATGGAAATTGACAAAAAACAAAAAATGGTCCGGTTAACCAAGTCACTAAAGGAATATAAATTTGAAAACACCAGAGAAAACAGTCATTCCACACAAATTGAAGGTGAACCAGAGCTAGGTTGCTTAGAATATGTAAGCACATACAATTTCTCTAATCTTGATGTTGGATTCATGAAAAATAAATCCCTATACATAGCCATTGCATTTCCCAGTCCGAAAATACTGAATCTGAATGTTTTTGATAAATTGTTAACAGTTCATACTTTTGAAGGATTACTCAAAAATTTGGAGGATGCAGATTTTACTTTAGTGTCTGAAGATGGAGAAAAATTCAGAGTGCATAAAGCCATTCTGGCTGCACATAGTGATGTATTCAAAGCTATGTTCAGGGAAGAGACAATTGAGAGTCAGAAGCAGTTGGTAAAACTTGTAGACGTGACTGCAGAAGATTTGAAATACTTGATAGAATATCTATATACTGGTTACCTAAAAAATATAGAAAATGCCGACTTTGTCAACCTGCTAATGATAGCTGACAGATACAATCTAAAAGGCTTAAGACATCTTTCTCAGTGTGCACTTGCTGAACAGCTGACAATAGAAAATGCATTCTATATATTAGCAATGGCAGATATGTACGATTCTAATTATTTGAAGGCAGAGTCGCTAAAGTTCATTAAAAAGAACAAAGATACTTTAAAAGTAAACACCTTCAAAGACATCACTAATGCAGAATTAGTAAGAGAACTTTTCACTTACCTTGTTGATGAAGACTAGGCCTAAATTTTTACCCTATTTTGTTAGAAAGTGTCCACTTTCTGTTTATTTACTGGTCTTCTAATAAAATTAATTTAAAGTATGTGTATGTGGCAGTGTCAATATATTTTATTGTCTAAGACAAGTTTGTGGTATAACCATTTAATGTAATAAAGGACAATATTATTGTCAAAAGTTATTTCATTATTAAAAACCTATTTACACAAATAGAAAGAACATTAACAAAAACATTAATTACAGAAACGTAAAATAAACTTTAGCTTGAAATATGTTTAACATTATAAAATGTAAATAAAGATAATAATACAATTATTTTAAGAATACAGCTGTCAGCATATTGTATGTCAGTGGCTGCCGGCGTCACTGGCCGTCTGCTGAGCTCACGTCGTTTATTAAATCATTTTGGAATGTTACTTGATGTCTTCGTTTCTGCAGCAAACAAACATTTTCTTATTAAAATGTTAGTTCGGCATATTTCGTATTGTTAATTAGTTTATTGCTAGTTTCATTTATTTAAAACATCAATATAAATATGTTTTGCTCAATTTCGAATTTGGAACCTTTTAAAAAAAACTAAACATGTAGCTTTATTTAGTTTATTCTATACAAGTTACCAAGGTAAGTGCTTTTATCTATGAATAGCAGAAGGATGGTTGACATGCAAGGGGAAGCAAGAAAAATGCCAATAATAATCTTAATATTTATTGATAATTGGAACCAATACAAGGGCAAAATAATGCATAAAACCCCCCGTGGATAATATGGACTGCTCCAATATGTACCTATTTTATTCATCCTACTAATCCTGATATAAAAAATAAAACTAAAAATTATAAAATTTACCCAAAAGTATAAAAAAAAAGATGAGACAGTGTGCAATGAGTCAAAATATATTCTACATGTTGAGTACAAAAGGCTACCTGAATTATACCAAATCTAGGCTCATATTTTTATGCAATGAACTATCCTGTAATGATTTGAGATACAAGATTATTTGAAAATATAACACATCAAGCGTTTACTATCAGGACAATTTGTGTTTAAAACCATTTTAAACAAAATACTACAAACTAATCAATAAGAACTGATTTATATATAATTAGTGAATACAGAAACAGCCTGTGCCACTCTTGTTATTGACGTTGTTATAGAGTGGAATAACAACGCTCCAATAATTACTTGCCATGTGGAATAAATAAAAAAATATATGTTTTAATGTATTAACTAATAATGCAATCACATTTGTTTTGTAGGAGCAATATCTAAGTTTGTGAAGTTAAAAAAACTTGTTTTTGTTTTTAAAGAATATTATTATTTTAAATCAGCCGTGTTGGCTTGACATTTTTTGATTTTTATTCAAGGAAGCTACCCTCCTAAATTAACTTTTTAGGTAAAGATTTATTCGTAATTTAACATTTTATTCTAGTGTCTAGATCCCCGTTCACGCATAGCTGGAATAGCCCTTTTGGCTACCACCAGCGTACATGTACGAAAAACATGTCTAGATCTAGTCTAAAATCCTACAGAGTGTCTGACGAAAATGAACGGTCTGTGAAGTTTGCGGCAGATTGCGGGTTCTAGTACTAAACTAAAAAGCCATATGTGGTGGCTATCGGTGTGCAGAAACGTGCCGCCTAGTATCAATTTGTCGTCAGGCCTAAAATATAGTTTGGGCGCGGTGAATTCGGTTTAAAATGAATTATGGTTATGCGTTAAATCAAAATAGCTCTTAGTTATTATGTTATGATCCTCCAACTAGGCTGCAAACGTTATTTTTTATTCGAAGACTAATGTGTTCCTTTGATTATGCAGGCTTTCGGGTTATTACTTCATATTGGCGTTTATCGTAATATATCGTAGGCGGAACATTTTGGACCGAAATAAAGATTCGAATTATTGGCCAAACTGAAATTAACAAAGCCTTATTTATAAAAAGTAAGATAGATATTTTTTTTTTATTGTGCAGTAATATTTGTTTCTATTGTTTCTTTAGTTATAGCAAAGTGTCTAATCACATAATCTCGAATATGATTGAAACTAACACAAATTACTAGAAACATCTCTATTCAACTTCATGTTATTAATACATATTTATGAAGTAAAGTTAAATAACAATAAATTTTATTGAAAAAATTAATCCCATTTTATATAACGTTGCGTTACCCATGCTCGTATATTTTTAGAAATTCTTATCAATATCTTAACATTATAGTTCCTATTCCTAAGGACAATTAAATGTACGTGATTCCGACTGCAACATTTACGATCGGATCCAAAATGTTCCGCGATGTGTGTTGAGTCGGCGCGGCTGAGGCCTAACGTTTACCGTTGTTGTACGACAGGCTGCGCTGCGGCGGCTTGGAGTTCGCAGCCGCCTGCTGAATTTGGTAGGCGAGCGGGTGAATCTTGAACCCGTATAGTCTGAAAGAAAACAAAGCTATAAACAACAGGAAATTATCTTATGAAAAATTACTCCACATAAATTAAATCTATTAATAGGTATAAATTATTGATGTTTTACACATTTATCATGTTCTCATGGTAGATTCTGCCTTCAGTGGTAGTGGTATTGTGTAAATTGAGAAGAGATGGGTGGGTATCTTCATTTTTAATATAATGCAACAATGTGAGTGATAATTTGCATAGTAGATAGGACGACTGTTATGCCAAACAATTGTTATGAATTTTAGTTGTATTAATGAAAAGAATTCGCTTACCTTGGTACGAATTGAGAGGCAGGTCGTTTTGGTCGTTTATCGGGGTGCACCATGAACACCATGTGCGGGAAGCCGGTGCCGAAGTAAGCGCCGTCGGTGTGGTGGTGGCGCGAGGATTTGGGCGTGTACACGTCCATGCAGCGCGGGCAGTACAGCTTCACCATCGCTTCGGCGGGGACGTCCGACAAACCTAAATCAAGGTAATGAAGAGATTCAGAAACTTCTAAAAAGTTAGTCCCGCTCAGTAGTGGGTCAACAGTCGTGGGTTTGATTCCCACTTTGGGCATAATATTCAACTGACTAACAGGTTTATATGTGATTACAGTCAAAATCTGTTATAACGACATCGAAGGGACCGCTCATATTCAGTCGTAAAAACCGATAGTCGTAACAACCGGTGATGTTTAATGTGTATCGTGCCAGTACAAACAAATCGATAGGGAATTATTGGAAAAATATATTTACATAATACGCGATTTTTCTTCAATATTAATTTGTTTTATTTTTCTTTGCGACATTTTGAAAGTATCACGAATAACACCACAAAGTTTTGGTGCGTCTTGTGTATAGATAAGTAACAAACTAACTGAAGAGATATGAAGAAGCGGGCTTTGACTACTGCATGCACGTGTTTTGTTTCTAAGAATTAGAAAAGACCCTACACTAAACTAAATCCTATTGTTTTCTTTCCTGATTTTAAAAGCCATTGAAGACAAATGTGGATACCTATTCAAATTGTTTACAATACAGCTTAGCCGGTCGTTCTAACAGATCTAATTCTCCGAAATATAAGTTAAATGTGGTCGTTTTATGAAGTACGTCGTTATGACCAATGTCGTAGAAAGCAATATTTTTAATAAGGCAGTCATATGGCATTCAGCCGGGACCTTTGTTTTTGGTTATTATAACCGGCATGTTGTATTAAACGATGTCGCAGTAAACGGTTTTGACTGTATTTGAAACATGCCACAGATTGGCTGGCTTGGCTGTATGGTACCAACATGGAAAAGCAACACCTTTTCTAGGGTGTCATACAAGAGATCTAAGGGACTCACTGAAGAATGGGCAAGCAGCATTCTCAGAGTGTTATACTAGAGATCACCAACTAACACTTGTTGTTGGTAGGTTGTACTGAGGAAGACCTTTGTCAAGTAGTGGATGATTGTCAGCTGATAGATAGATAGGGTAGATCGTGCTAAAGAGTCAATGATATATAGATAATCTGTAAAAAAATATTACCCTCCTTTTGCAGTCATGTAAATATAAAATTCTAAAACTTACCAATTGGCAGCATAGGTTGGCATTCACAATATACACGTGGGCAATATCCAAAATCCCCAGACTGGAACTTATCCAACATTTGACTAATGCCCCTACAAACAAATACACACATATAAGATGTTATGGTTGGTTTGACCTGAAACCTGATGTACTTGTATTGAGCTATGTGATTATGTTGGCCCTGATACGCCGCAAGAAAGTACCAATTGTTTTTTAAAATAAATTACGTATCTAAACTATTACTACCACCACCCTGAAGGAATAACAGTGCCAGTGCATCTTGTGAGTTCACACAGGTACCACCAACTCTCACCATTTATGCTGCAGAGCAGTAATGTGTTTCAGTTTGGTAAGTGGGACCGTCCTATATACTATGCAATTTAAACTGACTTCTCATCTTTAAGGGTTAAGTAGCATTCAAATTTTGATATCTAAGCACTCTGGTAACTCTTCAAGCCAGTTTTTAAATTCCATTTTCTAAACAAAAAAAGATAGGAACCATTTTTTCTAGTAGTACCTGTAGACTTGTACTGTTATAGTTTTTTCGTACCAGAAATTTGTGAAATTTTATTACAACAATAACCCTAGTGGGTTATATGACTGTGGCATTGGAAATGTAGTGTAGCTTAAGTTAAGTTCTTATCTTGGGATATAAAAAAAAAATTTTTGGCAAGAGTTTATGCTTTCAACAAAAATCTGAAAAAAATATGGTTGAAACATTAATGCTTTAGGTTTAAATTAGCAAATGACCATATTTAACTACATTTAATTAAAATCAGATTTTACCTATAATGCCAAAATAAGTTCTTATAGTAGTAATACTAGTAATAATAATAATTATAAGTTATATTGAAACATTAATGATTTAGGTTTAAATTAGCAAATAACCATATTTAACTACATTTAATTAAAATCAGATTTTACCTATAATGCCAAAATAAGTTCTTATAATAATAATTAAAAAATAATTATTATAAGTTATAATCCAAAATAATTTCTGTTAAGAAATGACTAGTCTTATTCAAGTAAATATTTAGTAAAGACCCCTTTTGAGTACTCATTACTATTATTCATCATTGATGCACTTATTTTTTTTTATAATTTGTTTTTTCATACTACAGTACAAGTATTAAAGACAATACTTAACATACAATGTAATGCAACTCACCTATTGGTTAATATGTACCGGGCATGTATCAATCCATATAGTATCTCCGATGCTTGTTCCACCAGATCAGATTCATTTGGATTGTCTTCAATGTCATCATCTGAAACATTTAGATTTAATGAACATTTACAATACAACATTCTCATTTATGATGATGCTGATGAATGCAGAATGTCATAAATGAGAATCATGTAGAAACATACAGTTCTTTGTTTTAGAGAAATCTATGTAAATAATGGCATGCAAGAAAATGTCTGCAACTTTCATTTTATATTTGATTTTCAATAGTACTTTACAATTAAGTTGAGAAGGAAAATTATTGTTAACTGATCACCTGGCTCCAGATCCAGAATCATGTCCAGCGCCTCTCTATAATGTGGAACTTGCTCATTTAAGCCGGTTAGATTAAATTTATCATTTATGTAGTCTTCGTCAACCTGCACAAGATATAATATTATGACGATCAATAAGGTAACATTTTATTACAGCGATCGAATAGTCGAGACTCACCTCACAGAAAAACTCATTGCCTCGAAGCGTGCAAAACCAAGCGATCCAAGATACCTCCTCGGAGCTGCTCATTTTTCTGGTAAAACAATCATATTAAATTAGGTATGTGGGACGAAAGAATCACATAAATACAATCAAAACTTCAGACCCGCCACACGTTGCTGTTACAACAAATTTTATGCATTCCTATGTTATCACCTGTTATTTTATGTCTTCAAAGCTGTTTTTCACAATTTCACAGTAAATTAACGAATTTGGCAAAGATTTAATGCGATTTTTTTCGCAGTTATCATGGAATATTGAGATAAAATGACGACAAACCTCACCTTTTCGTGCCTTGATTAGCCACGCTTGACGGGAGGATACACCTCTTGGAAAGAGGGAGAGAGAAATTGCAAATTTCAGTGTGTGCGTACGGAATATGAATAGAATGATTTTGTCGATGCTCTAGTCTATGATCTGAGAAAAATATTAATCTCTATATTTTCATGTCCACACACAAATTTTTTCCTCGAATGGTCGGTGTTTCACATCTTTAAACCATATAGTAAGTAAAAGCTGCTCTATGATAAAGTAATATGAAAATTTCGTGGTGTATGACCTTTTTTCACAGAAGTGTAAAAGGACCGAATCCCGTGAACTGCAATATTTTATTTATTGATGTTTGTTAATAATGGAGGTAGCAGTTTAATATTTGTGACAATTTAAAACTAACTTGTAGACGTTGCAGAAATGGCACAAAAGAGCTGCACTTAAGTAATCACTGAGGTTCTAGTAAAAAATCCAGTAATGTGTTACTGTTAAACTCCTATGTTAAATATTAATATTGTAATAAATTTTAATGAAGAATAAAACTTTCCTAGCGTATTTGTTTCGTCGTAGGCCACCATTTAATAGTGACGTCTGTGTGGGAAAGAATCCGTTTCCACCGAGCGACTATTTATTTTCGGTACATTATTGTTCCAAAAGTTAAAAATTCGGGGATACAAATTCTATAGTGGTGCTACAATAATAAAAAAATGGTACTTAATTAAATGCGCTCCGCTGGAATGGTCAACTGGGTAATAGTATTGTTATCAACCTCGACATACCTGTGCAGGTGCTGCTTGAGGTCTTAAATTAGTATATTATCTATGCTTGTATCGTCCACCTGCAGAGAACGAGCTGTACCGTATTTATTCTGCCGTGAATGTCATGCATGTTACCGGTCATCGCTCTCTGGAGCCTACTGAAGCCTATCGGCCTCGCTTACTGGAGCCCATAGACATCTACAACGTAAATGCGCCACCCACCTTGAGATACAAGTTCTAAGGTCTCAGTATAGTTACAACAACTACCCCACCCTTCGAACCGAAACGCATTACTGCTTCACGGCGGAAATAGGCGGGGTGGTGGTACCTACCCGTGCGGACTCCCAAGAGGTCCGACCACCAGTGATTACGCAAATTATGCTGCGAGATCACCTTTCAATCGTATGTAGGGAACGACAGCAGTATCCTAAGCCAATATACTACCTTTTTTTTTTCTACCTAAGCTAAGAGCCTGGAGAGGCTATTTCAGCATAACCTTAACTAGTAGGGGAGCTCACGGGGCTCAAACCTGACGACGTTGCTAACACGAACCCTAGCAAGAGCCGTGCTTCGCAGAATCTACCCCCGGATCGGAAACGCAACCCACAGAGAAGATCCGGCGAAAAACTCAGTGGGCTGTGTCTGTGGGTTAACTTACTCGAGTCCTTCGTCGCAAGCGACGGGTTCGACGAGAACGTTGACCGGTGCTTGAGGTACCTAAAAGCACCGTTAGTGGATCGGGAGGATCCGAAATGACGTGTTTGGGGCGACGTCGACTGCTTTCCATTCTTTCCGCAGGTTCGGGAATGTAGTTACCGGCGGCCACGATGAGAGGGTTCTCGTGTCGTGCCGCTTTATCGAAGTGGTCCGAACCGTACCGAGAATTACCGAATTTATACGATGTCAAGAAAAGGGATGTCCAATATGCGTGTTTGAGGATGTTGTTTAATCGTTTTTTTTTTCAAATTGATTAAAATTTAAAATTAAAAAATAGAATTAAATTTAATGAAAATAAAGTATAACTTCTTACGCGAGTACATAAGTACACGCACCCGTTTTATATAGGGCCAATTTCCATATATAATTACATAAATATAATTTTTTTACCCGGGAGGATAAAATTCAAGAATTATGGTAGTCAACTGAGCATTTTGTTCAAGTGAATTTTCAATTATTTACCTAATTATTTAAATTTTAACTGATTTTCTTTTAATATTAATAATTAATTGATATGAATTGAATTGAAGTCGTCATGGCCTAAAGGATAAGACGTCCGGTGCGTTCGTATGTAGCGATGCACCGGTGTTAGAATCCCGCAGGCGGGGAACAATTTTTCTAATGAAATACGTACTTAACAAATGTTCACGATCGACTTCCACGGTGAAGGAGTAACATTCTGTAATAAAAATCAAACCCGCAAAATTATAATTTACGTAATTACTGGTGGTAGGACCTCATGTGAGTCCGCACGGGTAGGTACCACCACCCCGCCTATTTCTGCCGTGAAGCAGTAATGCGTTTCGGCTTGAAGGGTGGGGCAGCCGTTGTCACTATACTGAGACCTTAGAATTTAAATCTCAAGGTGGGTGGTGCATTTACGTTGTAAATGTCTATGGGCTCCAGTAACATGTAACCTAAGTAAACTTAACACCAGGTGGGCTGTGAGCTCGTCCACCCATCTAAGCAATAAAAAAATAAAAAGATATGAGTCAACTGTAAGAGAGAGAGACAGAGAGAGAGAGAGAGACAGAGAAGTCAATATATCATAATACACGTCTCACTTAGTCTCATGCGCATGGATAATGCCCTCGCGCTCTTACCCACAGAGGTACTAAAATTGAATTTAGGGGATGATTGGCCCCTTGGATCGGTCTGTCTTTTTGTAAGAGGTTTTATGATAGTTGTCTGGTGGACATATATAAAAATGGAGCATCAGAATTAACGTGAAGTTACGTAATTATTTTGGAAGCTTTAAAGCGTCTGCAAAGCAATTCGGCCGACGGAAAGTGTCTGGGAGTATTGGCAACTTATTTTTAAGAATATTTCCGAAAATATACGTAAAAATCAGCTTTGAGAATTTACGTGAAGTACGTAATGTTTTTATGTAAAATTGGACGTCTAAGCAAGCTAGCAGGTAGGCGTGCGCTCTTAGTACATAGTAGCACTATGTAATCGGCCACATTTGGTTCGTCAGAAAATACGTGAGGTCTGGTGGCCTGGCCCTGGGATCTTGGACTAACATGTGACCCTCGTCACGTCTTGTGGCTTCTCGTTCGCTCTAGAAAGCGTGTCGATTTTTGCGCTCGAGTTAAAGGGCAGTCTCGGGGTGAAAACGAGAGTGCGCCTATACACAATCGTTCGCTCAATGGTCCGCCAACTGCGTCAGTTTCTTTTAGGTCCATTGCAACAGGCATCCGAAGTTCAATTGATACGAGTGTGTACATGGTGTGGTCTCGTGTCAAGCCTCTACGCGACGAGAGGCACACGAGACAACGAGACAACGAGACGAGAGGCACACGAGACAATGAGATGAGAGGCAAACGAGACAACGAGATGAGAGGCAAACGAGACAACGAGACAAGTGTATAGCCGGTATTAGCAGTAGTTAAATTAAGCAATTAGGACATAGACCTCATGTCTCGAAGTGGTTGTCTGCATTTGCAGTTAGTGGTTCTAGTAACTACACTATAATGGGAGTGAGCTCGTTCACCAGTCCATGATAAAAAAGTTTATTTCCTTTTGTTTATAATTTATAAAACTTATGAAAATATTGGGCTCTCTAACATGTACACAGTGTTGATTCATCAATGATGTAGGTACTCAGCTGTTTACATAATAATATTATTATACTCTATGGAGTTTGTACCTATATTCTTTTTTTTTCTTAATCACTAAACCAAAACAAAGGACTGTTATAGTTATGTATAATTTATTTATGTATTAACAATTATATAGTCTATAAAATATTAAATTAAAGTATGTTAGAAAAACAATAGAATGAGTTGCCAATACTGACTCAATAGTCCTTTTCGTCACTTTATAATCTCCCTAGCATGTACAATACAAAAATAATAATTAGCATGTTCAATGTAATAATTTACTACAGAATGTTTGTGTACCCTGATACACCGCATATGGCTCAGGAATGAATTATTATTTTCCAAATATCTGATTCCTAAAACATATGCTTCAATGGATAGGAACTGAGATTGAATTTAGGGGTTTCAATCCTAATTCCTAATGCTAGATTTAATATTTATAATACATATTATTATTATATTAACTTAGTTCTTTGTACTATAAGCTTGGCATTTTCTTTAGTATTCATGATTCAAGTTTCAAATACAGTTATTATGGACATGAATGTCTGTTTTGATTTCACTGTGCTATTTTATCTAAAAATATTTACACACGTAAAGAACTAGCAATATCTTGAGGTCTGGCAGTTTGTATAACTTGGGTGTTCATATTCACAAATAAAGTGATTCCATCACAGACTGAAACACATTTTAGTTCAAGAAGCATGGATTATAGTATAAAAATAGTTTAAATTTTCAATAATCTGTAGAATTTGATTTGTTTGCAATATAATATTTATAAAGTAATTTTATCCTATTCTTTAACAGTGTTGGTACTATGTGTTGGAAAATTGATAGAGAGCTTTAACCACTTCTGCATTGTTTAATTCTTTCCAGCTTTTAGTCTTCAATACTTGTGGATTATTCTTAATAAATTTGAAAACAGTTTGCTTCAGGTCCATCAAATTGTGATTCATGGCTATCTTGACCATATCCACTGCATTGTTTACATCTATAACTCTTACTAGAAGTAATTGAATCAGTGTGTCCAGAGACTTTATTTGATATTTATCATATATTTCCAGTAATTTCTGACCTAATTCTGCCATTGAAAAGCCTTTTAGCTCTTTAAGGGTTCCAGTGTATATAAATTCAAGTAAAATTTCAATTTCCTCATTGTCAGTATCCAAATTGATACAATTTGTTTTAGAATCTCGTGCTTTTGCTCTGAGTACTGGGCTCTGGGCAGTTAATATTAATTTGTGAACTGGATATTCCTTACCGCTTTTAGATATTAGAACATAATCAGGTTTTTCTTGCTTTGAAATTGAAGTTACTATATCAAAGTCAAATCTGATTGATCTCTCAATTTGCTCATTTAGTGCTATGCTTTGATCAATCTTGATACACAAAGGAATAAGCAATGTACTATTTCTTAAGTTTTTTAAGTCTTGGAGAGTGAAAGCATAAGTTTTGATGTAATATTTTTCATCTTTCAATGTACTCTTGTAATAATACCAGGACATATTATTTTGAAGAGTTGTCTCTTTGTATTGGCTTTGTTTATTGTGCGACATTTCACTCGAGTTTGGTACTCCGAGGGCAAAAGTCCCGCTTTGTCGATGACACACAAACAAATTCAACAAGTAAACATGTTTAGGACACATAGTTGTGGTGTAGTAAAACCAAAATTCTGGCTTATCTTTTCTGTATGCACCCCCTATGTCATAGTTATTTTCATTGTTAAGTTTAAGGTCCGCATCCATAATGCAAAGGTGTGTGGCTTCCGTAGATTGACATCTGAACATAGTAGATATGTAAGCATTCTCTGGCTGGAAAAATAGGCTAATTTAATACTACAATGGTTTGTGTTAGATTAGTTTGTTATTGATGGTGTGATATTTTTTAAATCACTTTTTTTTTTCAAAAGTATTAGATAGTAGTTTACCTTATCTGCAGCTTCGAAGTCTTCTTCGATACTTTCCTCTATATCGTCCAACATATGAGACGCATCTATATCGTCAAACAGCAACGCCATCGCTTGTTATTTACTTTTTATTGATTCTGTGCATCAAAATTATTAATGAAAATACTTATACAGTATAATTTAAACTGAAAGATATATAATGGCGCGTGTAGTATGTGTTAATTTTAACTATTTGACGGCCCTTTTTCTATAAACGTCACCTTATGAATCATGTTGACTAACCTTTCAAAATTATGTAGTCAAAAATAAAATAAAACAAAACAATTTTATTTACTTCAAATTAATCAAACACAAAACTCTTAAAATAATAACAAATGTTTTAGACATAATGTAATGGGAATAAATTATGTACATACATATGTACCGTACCTACCCAAATAATCAGAAATTAACGCTTATCTATGTATCACAGACTATATAAAGGTATGAATCAGCCGATTCAGCCGAAACTTAAGATTAAGGCTAAGTTCATATGACAGCGTCGTACCGCGCGTCACCGCGCGCTGGAAGCTTTCACATGTCAGAATATGTACGCGCGACAGTCTGGCATCGACATTGGAGAATAGAACTTGGAAGAGGCAATTTGATTATGGATTTTATACCGAAAACTGAGACGTCGGAGAAGCGAACAAAGACGATACTGGGTGCATCTATTTTAAGTGAGATTTTCTTTTTTTGTAACTTTATATCCCAACCTGAGACTACACGAAGAATTTTTTGTTAACCACTTTAGGATGCCAGTTGCATCTTTTGATATTCTAAATGCTTGCGTTGCAAACTGAACAGGTCAAAACAGTTATGTAGGACTAGTACCGCGCATGGTACAAGAACTGGCGCGCGGGTCGTAGCGCACCGCGCGTTATCGCGCGTTTATATGAACTTAGCCTAAAAAAGAGCTAATAGGTTACGTGACTTATCTACATAAACATAGTATCTATATTATTATGTGGTCTGTGAAAAAAAATCCATTGTTGTTGTTTGTATAATTTGGCAAATTGGGTAGGTAAATAAAACCAAGCAGCCAATCCTTTTAATTTAAGTGTTTAATCTATGAATACAACTGTAGCTTATAATTTAATTGAAACTCGTAATGGCTTCGCCTGAGAAACTAATTTTATACATCAAGTATTGAATTTTCTAATATTTATTATAGTATAATAGTTAGCAAATTCCGTAAGTACTTAATCTCAATCTTTAATATTTCATCGCAGCAAAAACATGATCTTTTATTTAATTCTAGCTGACCTGGCAGATTTCTTGTGCCTCAATCGATAAATAAAAGACCTAAATTTTTGTATAAAATAAATTTAAATCTAAACTAAAGGAATCCGTCCGACGGGGGACACATCAAAGAAAAAACAAAATTGTTATTTTTATTCAATTCCGAGAATTTTCATATTTTAAATCTACCTTTTAAGCCTTTTCTGGATTTCCACAAATTATTCAAGACCAAAATTAGCCAAACGGTCCAGCCGTTCTCGAGTTTTAGCGAGGCTAACATACAGCAATTCATTTTTATATATATAGATTACTGTAACGAAGCTAAAATGTTTTTGACGACATTTTTGTTTACTAAAAAAAATCCGCAAGTTAAGAGCTTATTTTCAGAGATAAAAAATGTTTGTATCGATGGATACGATTCGGTGTAGCAATGTAGCGACGCTGCCAGCTTTTCCTTCTTCTCCTTCTACTCCTCTTTGAAGTCTTACTGCCACGCTATCAATTTTTCTTTTTGGTACCTAATAGTACCTAATAATAATCACTGCTACACACTAGTACTTGGATGGCGGTTCTTTCTGAAAAAATCGATTTTTAAATCGATTAGAATCGTAACCTAATGAAGCGATTCACAAAAAAGATTGATTTCTACACATCATTATTTTTTCAAGTTTGCATTTACAAATTATATATAAATCGGTTTTATTAAAAACAAGAAAGATTTCATTATAAACGATCTTTTGTCAGTAAAATCAAGTAATTCGATAATAACAAGTGTATTTAGTGCTATCTCAGGTATAAAAGAAAATATCTACTTTCTAAATCATTAAAAAGTTAAGAAAATAGATGATGTTGTTTATAGTTCTAAATATTTAATATCTAAGCTTTTTAAAAATGACAGCCTATCAAGTCTACCAGGATCCAGGCGGTTCCGCTCATTACTTGTTATGTTGCCGACAATTGAAAAAAGGCGCTCAAAAAGAACAGATGCTTTCATGATAATCTCATATTACATCATGTCTATTGAGTGAACGTGGTGATAAATACGTTTTTTTTTTGCTAGTAAAGCTTAGCATCATACTTCAAGTGCACAACTGCCTGTTATAAACAGTGTTAAATTTCTTAGTTTAAACCTTGACTTCCTAGAACAAGTGTATTAGTTGTAGAGTTGCATTTTCACTAGTAACTAAATAAAATCACGGGTTTCTTTTATCGTATCAGTCCCTTGTATTGCGTCGATTTCTTTACTATTATTTTGTGAAAACTGTGATTTAATGTCTAAAATTAAAAGTATTTGTTCCATTTATTGCTCCATGACAGAGTAATTATAAATACCTAATTGAACGGTTTATACTAAAAGAGATTATTTTTTTCGTACCTAAGCTGAGAGCCTTGAGTGGCTATATCAGCGTAGCCTTAACTAGTAGGTAAACTCACGGGGCTCAAACCTGATGACGTTGCTAACACGAACCCGTTTTGTTTTTTCGGGCCGGGGGCCGAACCTCCTACGAGGTCCCCGCGCCTAGGGGGCGCGTGGGGTATGTGGGACTTAACAATCTGTAAGGTGTTGTGAGCAGAACTCGGGCCCAAGGAATTTTAGGGCCCACCCACTAAACGACTCCCCTGCACTCTTCGCCCAAGCGTCCGATCCCCTCCGAGGTCAGAACCCGGATGAGGTAGGGGGGTTACCGCGGTCAACACTATAACCAGACAGCGCGGCTCACCCCAAGGACGCCCAGCGGTCGGAGCCTTCGAGACGAAACGAAGGCTCGAATTCAAGGGTAAAATATTGATTAAGTAGTAAAAATCGTTTTAAAAAATCAAGCTTTTTGGACCGAAAAATCGATTCTTCAATTAATCGATCTTAGATCGCCATCCCTATCTAGTACCTTGTAGTCGGCTAATATCTCCACTTGGTGGTGAGAACTGAGCTTATATAATAACTAAACCTAATACGTAGTAACTAATTTATTAATCTGTGATCTAAGTGCAGATTTCCGGTTTTGTTTCTTTATTTCTTCAGTAATTAATAAAAACTTCTACATTAGTAATGTTACTAAATAACGGTACCCGTGACCATATTATTTGCTAAAAAAATGTAATTATTAGTTGCTCTCCCCCTCTCCCCTCTCTCTATCTCCCCCTCTCCCCCCTAGCCCCCCTCTCTCTAATTATTTTAATTTTTTTTATTGCTTACATGGATGGATGAGCTCACAGCCCCCCTGGTGTTAAGTGGTTACTGGAGCCCATAGAAATCTACAACGTAAATGCACCACCCACCTTGAGATATTATAAGCTCTAAGGTCTCAAGTATAGTTACAACGGCTGCCCTACCCTTCAAACCGAAACGCATACTGCTTCACGGCAGAAATAGGCAGGGTGGTGGTACCTACCCGTGCGGACTCACAAGAGGTCCTACCACCAGTAAAAATTATTAAAAATATATAAAAATTCTACTATATAAAATTATTACTATAGTAAATAAAATTTATATACAAAAGTACTGGAGTGGAGACCTCGTACCGGCCGTCGTAATGTGGGCAGACTACCAATGAGTCGGACCGACGACCTGGTCAAAATAGCTGTTAGGGCCTGAATGCGAAAGGCAAGAGACCGAAAGGAATGGGTGCACATGAAAATCTTAATCCCTTAAATCCCTTAAATCTGAATTTGTGTTCTTCATCGTTCCCTCACTGCTGAGGATCGCCACTAGATGTGACATTCCTCCATAGTGTTCGGTCATGGATGGCATGGACCGCATGATTTAAACTACTATCAGCCGCTTTCTTAACCAGATCCTACCATCTGGCTGGTGTTCCTAAATCTTAATACATAAACTTTAATGTAGTTCACATTAACGATCGTTACGTTATTATTATTATTTTTTATAAAGAAAGAGCTCCAACGTCTTACGCATTGACAGTTTATACAAAAATGATAGGTGGTTAGAAAAAAATATAATCTAAATACATAAATAAATTTGATCAGTTTTTCCATACGCGAATTTGTGGTTTAAGGAAACACACACACAAATATGTTAGAGTAACTACTTTAAGTGGAGCACTAAACCTTGAGCTTGTTGACAACTTTATTTACCTAGGCTCCAACATTAACAATACCGGAGCCAGCGAATCTGAGATACCACGGCGTATCGGAATGGTAAAGGGAGCCATGACCCAGCTCGGTAAAATCTGTAAAGACCGTAACATTACCCAGAAAACGAAGATAAAACTGGTGCTCACTCTGGTCTTTTCCATTTTTCTGTACGGAACGGAGACCTGGACCCTTGAGGTGGCTGTTCGCGAACGCGTGGAAGCTTTTGAGATGTGGTGCTGAGTCAGTAAGTCAGAAAACTCATTTCCACTAATTCCGCCATGACTCGGGATTCAGATGAGATCATCACGTTTTTGCTTTGAGATAGAAGGACAAACCAACATACATACTTCGCACTTGTAACACTGCGTTATAATTATAATTACGCCATCAGTTACATACTATTGATTTCGCTTGCATTTATTAAATTATGACAAAATGCAAGACTTAAGAAGGTTTTTATTTTTAGTCGCCTACATCTGAAAACGGTCTTAAACAGTTATCAGCATCGCCGTCCAAATACTTTGCTACTAGGGGCCAATTGTGGCAACTAGTGACGACTTCGCTACGGGTTCACAAATTCAGAAATCGAGATATATATCTGTCAGTAATCAGTGAAAGAGAGATTATGCACGGCGCATGCGCCACCCGGGATCTGCTCCGGAACTGCCTGGTACCACCCCCTTGATAATAGTGTCGGAGCACAGTCGATACTCGTGTTAAAAATACGCAACATCTAGAATACCAATTGCAGATTTAGTTGTTTAGATGATTTCATTTAATGTAAAAGTCGCGGAATCGGTTTGAAATTCTTGTAAATATTAGGTATATCATTTAACTCAATGTTTTGTATGAATATAGTTGGGTTTCACATTCAATTAATACATTTATTTACGCTTGAGCTAGAATAATGAATACGGGGATCATAAATGTGAATATGAAAGTATGGAGCTTCTGATCTTCTTTGGACGAGCTTTAAAAGGATGCGGTAGATAATTACTTGGCTGTGAGACTCTGGTATAAGCAATACGCTTGTCTGCGCAGGAGGTCGATAAAGAAAGCAGGCGACCTCATGAACTCACAACGAATATGACTCGTAGGTATAGAGTGATGCGACGACATATTCGTGTTCAAATTTTCATTATTAATTTAGTTATAAAGTAAAGTAAGAGTAACATTATGTAATAAAACAGTCTTATTTTGCCCCAACCCAGCATCTTTCATGACTTCGGTTTTGACGGACGAAAGTGAAGCAATGTAAATGGGATTACGTTCTCTTACCTCAAGGTGGGTGGCGGCATTCTATGGCCACTAGTAGTTACTGAGCTGTAGGCTTGCGTTCAGTCCTGTCCATACAGATAAATGATCAAAACTGAAATTATTCACCGTTTTCCAGAGTAAATCAGGAAGAAAATAGGGTCGAATATAATTTGGAAATCCAGAAATTTTTTTGAACTTCTTAATTGTCGCATAAAATCTCTTTATCGATATCGACTAACAAAGTTAAACAATGAGATCTCCTTACTCCATTACAGCCTTTTCAAGGTCGCATCTCAGTCGGCTGCAAGCAGCCCCCGCAGTCGCACGATGCGACACGTACAATGACGACACGCGGCCGGGACGACACTGTCGAGTTGTTGCCGCTCAAATCCGCTCTGGTCAACAACAATTACAAGGAAGATGATGTATACTATGCTCCCAATCAGGCCGTAGTTGACAATCCATCGAGCGGCAGCTCCTACGAGTACACGTTCCTGTCAAAACGAACGCCTGCTTCTAAACGGTATGTTCTTTTCTTTTGTTTTTGTTTTAAAGACCATGCAGAAGAAAGACCCGAAGATATTACGGGAAGTTGTTATCATTTAATTCTAGACTGATACTGATTGACACTAATATAAATTTTAGAGATAGTTTATCAACTTTTTTAGTCATGAAGATGGGCAGGTGGTCATGTAGAAACCAATACTCAAATGACACACAATCACACCAACTTATCAACAAGCAAACTGAGGTCGTGGTCTCCTTTGCATTGGATAACAGTTATCATACGACGTTCAACGGAATTTTTAATATACTGCAGTATGATCTCGAGCAATGCTAAAGACGTTTAAGCCTCATTTTAAAAATATAATGTTAGCTCAACGTATAGGTTGTTTAATTATAAGTTACGCTTGTTTAAACTTTATGCTTTATTACAATTAAGAACATTTTTATTTTTGTTGCATAAAATGAAACGGTTAGCGTGATATGGACATGTAATGCGTAGACAGGAGATGCATGTGACTAGGAGAAGTATGGGAATGGTAGTGCAAGGTAGATGGGGAAGAAGTCGACCAAAGAAGACGTGAATGTGTGAATGATGATATGAGAGAGGAGTGGGTATGAAGATGACGGCTGATCGAAGAGAAAGGAATAGAAAAAATCGCTGTGCCGACTCCACTTATGGGGTAAGCTGGAGACAAAGAAGAGAAGAAAATAAAACCAATAGCACCATCTGAGATAAGGCTTGAAAAGCACCTACTGACTTTGAAATGAGAGCCAAAACCTATATAAGGAACGTGGAATTGAATCGTGGCTATGTGCAGGTTGTTGTCGTCCCGAAGCACGCAGCCGTCGCCGAGCCCACTGGTGACGCTTTGCGGGGCGCCGCCCCCGTCCAGGAAGCGCGAGGAGCTGGCTGCTCTTGCTAACCTGAGAAAGAAAGTAGCGCCAGCATTGCTCAAGTCCGACAGGTATTATAATGTGGTGCTAACAACGATACAAACATAGGCATTTCGAAACCTTGGTATTATAGATTCTTTGATAGAGCGATCTTCAAAAATTTTCGTGTATAATCGCTTCTGTTCGGATTTATTTAGAAATTCCGAACAATACCGTACAATAATTAATGTCGAGCATAACTGATGATGGCTAGGTGGTACGATGACCTCCGAACGGTGGCCGGCAAGAAGTGGATTAGGAGAGCCGTAGACCGGGCTCAGTGGTGTGGATTGGGGGATGCCTATGTCCAGCAGTGGACGACTGTGGGCTGTTGATACTGATGATGATGACTGATAAATAGGCAATAAATAGCTTATGATGTATATTTATTTACATTAGGTCTAGTATATTATTTGTATTAACAATTCTCGGTGTTCGTCGTTTATGACAACGAATCCACATGTCCTGGTGAAACTGGAAAGGGCCATGGGCCAGTAATCCTTCAATCATAAAAAAAAAAAATTTAAAAAAAAACTAATTGTCTGTCATTAAGAAGGTTTCAACGAACCGCCAAAGTGTATAGCCGTGATGTAGCATACGAGTTGCATCTTAAAAAATATCATTTACATTTGAACCAAATATTTAAACCAGAAAAAAAGGAAGTGTAGGAATACATTATTTTCCTCTCATGTTTCAAGATTGATTTTGGAATTAACGATGTGATTGATGCTTATGCCATTTTGACCCATATTTTACAATCATAACATCACAACTCGCGTTGAGCATTTAACTATAGTTACCAATTTGTAATTCCGAAACGGCCCCGGAAATAAAGAAAAGCTCCGCTCTATGTAGTAAATTCCTGCAATTGAATAAGAATGGAGCCCTTGTTTCGATCGCGGGCCTTGAACCTAGATTGAAATGTTGCGGCATTGTATCTAAAAGGTCGCGGCACGCGCGCCGTTTTGCGAAAGGGTGAAATTCGCATTTTTAACACGCCTCCTGTAGACCTTTTTGTGCTTACGTAATAGCAGAACTTAGGGAAATTAATTTCTGCCACATAAATTTGTTGTCATCATAAAAAAGGTTTAATGCATTAATCTAAGAGATGAATTAATTTGTTGTCAGTGGCAGAAGCAAAGGCAAGAGACTAAACTAATAGGTCTTTTGTCCTAGTCCTGGTAAAATTCAAGTTAGATTTTTTGTATAACCCTATCAGGAAACATTGCATGCCTTCCACGAATTATCCTCGTTTTTATTCCATAATCTGGAAACGTTCAGGATGAAGGATATTATTAATAAAGGAATTATGAATTATTGCCTATTCGCTTCCTGTATTGAAGCATTCAGTAAATTGTTGTTTTTTTTAATGACTATGTAATTTCCAGAAACTGCAAAAACAACAATAACAATCAGAACGCAGAGGCGACAGTAGTGCAACTCGACAACAGACCTAAATTACTGCAAAGGGTAAGTGAAAGTAGCTGCCTTTTTTTTTACCTAAACTGAGGGCCTTGAGAGGCTTTTTCAGCGCGTAACCTTAACTAGTTGGTGAGCTCACGGGGCTCAAACCGGAGTGATGCTGACACTGGCCCTAGCAAGAGCAGTGTTTCGCAGAATCTACCACCGGATCGGAAACGCGACCAACTGAGAAGATCCGGCGAGAAACTCAGTGGGCTAGCTGCCTAGTATCTCGTTTGTGGCCCTTACTATTTTCGAATCCGCAATTGGTATGAAGGTATATCGTATAGGTATAAAGCTATTTTTACTAATTTTACCATAAGTCTCGCTACAGAAACAGACATGATGATGGTACTCACTCTAGCAAGCTCACCATACGCACTCCCATCAAAGGTAATGTTTGAAAATTAATTATTGCTTAGGTGCGTGAACGATTTCACAGCCCACCTGGTGTTAAGTGGTTACTGGAGCCCATGGACATCTACAACGTTAGTGCGCCACCCACCTGAGATATAAGTTCTATTAGGATCTCAGTATAGTTACAACGGCTACTCCACCCTTTAAACCGAAATGCATTACTGTTTCACGACAGAAATAGGCAGGGCGGTGGTATGTATCCGTGCGAACTCACGAGACGTCCTACCACCAGTAAAACCACCAGTTTTTGTTGTCCCTTTGGATTTTTTCGGAGTCGAAGTCGTTCGTTCTCCCGTTTTAAATACACTAAGCTTTCCTGCGGGACTAAAGCTCCGGTACAGTCGCATCACTCGATCCCTCTTGCATTTGACCCATTAGGTAACGCTGTTTCGATCATCCATGACGGTATTTTAAGACGAGAACTTGTGATTGGTCAGTGGTGAATAAAAAAAAAACTTTTTTTTTTTAATTTATGGTTTATTTCGATTAGCTTGTTGCAATACATTTATTTATCTTCTCCATGAAATTACGTAATCTGTCAATCGAAAACAAAATGGATTTCTTTACGAAAGTTGTAGAATTCATTCGTAAAAACATATAATTAATTTAATTATTAAGAGGGATAGCGTACTTTTCCTAAGATTGACTTTTGTAAGTAGCTTCAAATTTCCAAGACTTAGATATTACCTATGTAATAGATCGATGAAATTCAGCACAATATTTATAAACATCAGGTACTAATCAAGAAAATTCTATAGAATGAATGTATTTACGCCTTTTGAGGTATTTTTGCTCCAAATACATTAAGGCTCCGTTTTTTCTCACAAGAAGTCTCAAAGTTGTAATAAAAGGTTCAAAAACTCGTACTGATAGATAAGAAAACCTCAATACTCTCCCTTAAATCCATATTCGTTGTTCGTACAAACGAAGCAGAAATAATTAGGGCAAAATGTGACGCCAAAGTACAAAGTGGGCAGAGACGGCCTGACAAAGGTCGCAGGAGGAAATAGTGTCGGACCCATCCGAATCGGTAGCTTTGGAAATGTTCGGCGGTCCACGTCAAAGGGTGAATGAAATATGAATCTAATGATGGGTCACGACCCATTCTATTTTTTGTTACGTGTAAAGTACTTAGGTATTATTTATATTCAATTAAAAAAATATTACTTTGTATATTTTGGTTAATTCTAATATTTGTGATTTTTTAAATTATGAAATGATCTCCATGATAACTTGAAATTCGATCGCGATTCTGTGTTATTTGCGGATTCACGTAGCAGCGTCTACAGCAACTATAATAATTGTATCTTCAATTATTATACACACTTAAAAGAATTCCTGAATGAAATGGAAATATAGCTAATCTATACTAATAACTAGTCAGGTCATAAGTATTGTCACACAGTAAAAACTTTTCTTTTAGAATGCTGGCCACAAAAAAGTTTATTGAATTCGAATTTCGAATTGTTCATGAAAGTAAAAATGTATACTTTTAGGATTTTACTCATTTCTAAATATGGAGTGGACGCTTAAAGAAGACCGTGTTCAGACCGTGTTCAGACCGTTCAAATTTTTAACATACTGAAAAATTTGAATATAACCAAAAGGTTCGTTTATCGTACCATCAAACGATACAATGAAGACTCTAGTGTAGATGACAGGTCAAGAAGTGGTCGCCCTCGGTCTGTTAGGACTCCAGCAGTGATAAAAGCTGTGAAGGCGCGAATTCAAAGAAATCCCAAACGTAAGCAGAAACTGTTGGCCCTTCAGATGGGGTTAAGCAGAACCACGGTGAAAAGGGTGTTAAATGAAGACTTAGGGCTTCGGGCATATCGAAGAAAAACAGGACATCGTTTGAATGCTCGTCTAATGGACCTGAGACTAAAGAGATGCCGCGCTTTGTTGAAGCGCTACGCGGGAAAAAATATCGGGAAATTCTTTTTTCGGATGAAAAAATTTTTACCGTAGAAGAGAGCTACAACAAACAAAATGATAAGGTGTACGCACACAGTAGTGAAGAAGCGAGCAACCGTATTCCGCGTGTCCAACGAGGTCATTTTCCATCCTCGCTCATGGTATGGTTGGGAGTTTCTTATTGGGGCTTAACAGAGGTACATTTTTGTGAGAAAGGTGTAAAAACGAATGCAGTTGTGTATCAAAATACAGTCCTGACGAACCTTGTGGAACCTGTTTCTCATACCATGTTCAATAACAGGCACTGGGTATTCCAACAAGATTCGGCGCCAGCTCATAGAGCGAAGAGCACACAAGACTGGATGGCGGCGCGTGAAATCGACTTCATCCGGCACGAAGACTGGCCCTCCTCCAGTCCAGATTTGAATCCGTTAGATTACAAGATATGGCAACACTTGGAGGAAAAGGCGTGCTCAAAGCCTCAGGCCGCGCAGATTGAAGGCCTGTATTCAAAATCACGGAGGTCATTTTGAATAAACTTTAGTGTCATAAGAATCTATGTTTTGTTAAGTTCATTTTGGTATATGAATGGTTACATAATGAATAAACTTGTTTCAATTATTTTACATTAAACATGTGACAGAATTTATGACCTGACTAGGTATATAAATCTACATTGGTTTTTACGGATGTTCCGTTATAACTACTGAACCATGCATCCGATTGACTTGAAACTTGGTATACATGTAGAAAATATATATATGTAGGTACTTAATGGATAGGCTAATATCTATATGAGTGTTGGACTTCCTACACCAGTTAATGATGAGAATCTTTGTGGGGGTGAGGTATGTATGGGGGTGAATAATAATGTTATTTTTAAATGCTCTTTAAATGGTGTGAGTTTGAAAGTTGATGAAAGTTACCAGTATTAAATGTTTTAAGTTAAAGCAGCACTATGTTATTATATAACAAAATAAAAGAATTCACACAACTTCGTATTCCCGCCAAAACGTCCTTATTTATAAAATTAGCGTTCTAAATTCAAAAGCTTACGAATGTTTTTCTCCAAAAAATTTATCAGCAAAGAGTACTTACCTATGATGACCTCGTGTCTCAAGGCGGGAAACGTCATTTTGATATCTATCGGATTTGGTTACCAGTTAACACAGTGGGGCGTGAAGTTATGCGAGGTAGGTACGAGTACGAACATATTAACGATCCAAAAAAGTTTGTTTACTTTTGTTATCGGTAAATATTCACCATTTCGCAGGGAAGTATTGAATTATTTTATAAAAAAAGAACAAGAATGAATATAAATGTTTTTTGTGAGTGAGTAAAAACGTTTTTCCCTGTCCTATTAGACTTGAATTTTACTCATAATAACAAGTAATCTAATTCGGTAACAGATTCATTCAGGTGGAGATCGTGAGCTCACCCACCCGTCCTCGCGTAGCTGGAATAGCCCTTTAAAGTACCAGTGAATAAGGAAAAAATGCTTGGGATCCTGTGCGCTATCAACATGCGCAGACTATCCACCCGACACTTACGCTCAATCCTTAAAAAAACATGTATATACTTATGTAGGGATGTAAGAAGTAGATTTTTTGACGTAATTCAATGTACTACTTAGTTGTAGTAATCTATACTAATATTATAAAGCTGAAGAGTTTGTTTGTGGCGGGTAGCTATTATAAAACGCAAGATATTTGACAGATGCCTGAATCTCGCTTACGACATTTGAGTCGTCTATTATCAAAGGCGGCAATCTGTACATTTGGACAAAAAAATTTTATTGATATGTCAATACAGATTTATTTGAATATAATCGTCTCCTTCAAAGAATACGGTTCAAAACCTGCATTAAATAAAGGTTAATAGTTAACCTGTTATTTATCTAAGATGTCGTTCCGAAGAGTTTTGTGACTGCCAAAGGAATACAAAGTCAATAATTCGTTTTTCTGATTTACCAATCATTGTCCAAAAGTCAGATTGCCGCCTTTGATAATAGTCGACTCATTTTCAAGATAAGCTTTAGTTCCGAACAAAAACATTCGGACCGTCGGTCTACCGAGCCATATCACCCGCTCGGTGGAAGATCTTCCCTTTGTCGTATATTTCTACAGTTTGTTTGAACGCGCTAATCTCAGGAACTGCTGGTCCGATTTGAAAAATTCTTTCAGTGTTACATAGCCCATTTATCGAGGAAGGCTATAGGCTATCTATATCATCACGCTAAGATCAATGCAGGAGGAGTACCAATAAAGAATGTTTCAAAATCGGGTTTTTTTTTTTCCCCCCTTTTGAGAGCTGCGTGCGCTGCGGAAACGGTTAAAGTTTCGCTAAAGTAATGTGTGAGTGAACTGTTCCCCTTTAAAAGATCTTAAAAAAGTCCGCGACAGCATATTCTATATATTAAGGTTGGCTCACTATAACGTTTTTTATGTTAAACACATTTATTCTAAATTAAAGCATTATTTGTGAACTATTCCACGCGGAGGAAGTCGCGGGCAAAAGCTAGTTAATTAGATTATTTATCGTCTCAACATTCACAAAATTGATTTGTTTGTCATAATTAAATTAACTTTTATTATATTATAATGCTCACTATAAAGAGCTTATTGTACAACGTTTTGAATCCACAGATTCGGTAGAATCTGGCGCCAAGTTCCGTTGTGTTATTGGCGAAAATCTGTTTCCCAAACACACCAAAAGAGGTATAACTTAAAAAGAACGCATTAGTGTTCTGCGCCAGATTAGTGGGGTCCATTATTTTGTACTAATACTACCATGGAAGTACATACTACTATAAAAGGTGCGCTTACAACACTACGTCATAGTCTGTTTTGTTGCATTTGGCCCTGTTTATGACTCGTCCTTGGCCCCGTTTACATTCCCGATCCTGCGGACAGAATGGAAAGCAGTCGAGTCGCCCAAAACACGTCATCTCGGATCCTCCCGATCCACTAACGGTGCTTCTAGGTACTTCAAGCACCGGTCACCGTTCTCGTCGAACCCGTCGCTTGCGACGAAGGGCTCGACGAGTAAATTAACTCCCAGACACAGCCCACTGAGTTTCTCGCCGGATCTTCTCAGTGGGTCGCGTTTCCGATCCGGTGGTAGATTCTGCGAAGCACGGCTCTTGCTAGGGTTCGTGTTAGCAACGTCATCAGGTTTGAGCCCCGTGAGCTCACCTACAAAAGTTAGGGTTACGCTGACATAGCCTCTCAAGGCTCTCAGCTTAGGTAGGAAAAAAAAAAAAAAAAGTCCCCGTTTCCGCGGAAATGTTATGGTAACCTTCAGGTTTATTTCACCTTTTAGATCTTATACTACTATAGAGGACACAAACATTATATTTAATTCGAATTTGCGAAGAATTCATCTTGTCAATGACAATGTCTTTTGACAAAGTTTTATGAATAGATAACGTTTGAAGCGTATTATAATAGTGTCGACGAATATTAACACTAATCGCTCGTGTAAAATAAATGACAAATAAAAGACTCGAAATTAAATTGGAAAGCAGTTTTATTTATAAACTAGCGGCCCGCTCCGGCTCCGTTCGGGTCTTTAATAAAAATTTCAACGATATTTGACGTTGTTTTATTTTTTAAATAAAAGAACACTTATTGCGGCATAACTATAATAGCTAGACATAATGCTGTCGCGACACTTTCTGTAAATAATAATGTGTTCTACAAAGTCGTAGTATATTATTTTATTCTATCATCAATAGGCACACGATCTAAAGAATATTTTAGGTAATTCTTTTACACCTTGGGTTACATTATTAGAGTCTTAGTAAGGATCCCTAATTTTTTTCAAAAAAGATTATAGCCTATGTCTCTCGAGAATAGTGTAGCTTCCAAACAGTGAAAGAATTTTTCAAATCGGTTCAGTAGTTTCGGAGCCTATTCAATACAAACAAACAAACAAATATTTCCTCTTTATAATATTATTATTATTATTATAGTATAGAAAAACAAATTTAGATGTTCGGTAGCTGTTTGTTATTTGTTAAGCGATACAATAATTTTACAAGGCAAATTTAATAATAGCCAATATGTCTTTTGTTCACACTTTCGAGCGCATATTATTATGTAAGTCCATAGATTGCATAGTACAAAATTCACTGATTCAATTTGCAAAAAAGTGTTGCTTCCCATTAGCACGCGATTCGACCAACCGTAAACTTTAACAACCTGTACATTAGGAACGTTAAAACCTCAATCTCGTAAACGAATCGTTAATCGCTTTACGCTTTGCTAAGCTTAGCAGCATACGTTAATGATTTATTTATTTATTTAACTAGCTGACCCGGCAGACTTCGTTGTGCCTCAATCGATAAATAAAAGACCTAAGCTTTTGTATAAAATAAACTTAAAACAAACGAAAGGAATCCATCCGACGGGGGACACATCAAAGGGAAAACAAATTTGTTATTTTTATTTAATTCCGATCATTTTCATATTTATCTACCTTTTAAACCTTCTCTGGACTTCCACAAATAATTCAAGACCAAAATGAGCCAAATCGATCCAGCCGTTCTCGAGTTTTAGCGAGACTAACGAATAGCAATTAATTTATATTATATATATAGATAGATAGATTTATTATACCTACTAATAAAGTGAATGACCTAGAACATCCGCGGAATTACCATAGATAACACAAAACATTTAAGAATTGACAAGAGGCTACAGGATAAGTGTCACTTCAATTACAAACTTACAAACGATAGTTAACGATGTAATTCCTTTAATGTACGTATTTTGTCAGAAAAATTGGCCGACATTACGCCCTACCAACATAGCCATAAAAATAATGCGGCGATCAATCTCGAGAAGCGAAGTCAAAGATTCAGTTACATTGTAATAACGACTTAAAATCAACGAGAGAGAGAGGGTAAAAAATCGCCGACTCTCATCGACAGACCGTGAAGTCTTTATCACAAACGAATGAAAGTACTAAACCACTCTACGTAGTTCTTAAATATATCTCCTTGTTTGACTTTATGTGTGAAGTTTTCCAATTACCGCGCAGCGTAGAATGCGGTGACTTCGAACTTTAACACGTTCCTTGAAATGGTTGAGAGGGTACTGCACTAATTTAAAGTTTAGAAGCACTTCGCCTGTAAAGAGCTTTGAGAAAACATCAAATGGACATAAATTTCGATTTTCACCTTTACGTGCGCACTAACGCATACCTAAATTAGTTTTTTTTTTGTTTTTGTCAAAAACGAAATAGTAACGATTGAAACAAAATAAATTAGTCATTTTTAATATTTTCATTTTGTCGGTTTTCGTTAGTCGTCTACTTAATTGAAACTGACTTGGTGGTGCAGTAGTCAGCAACCCTGATTGCTGGTACGAGGGTCGTGTGTTCGATTCTCACATAGGACGAAACCCGGTCACCGTCCTCGCCGAACCCGTCGCTTGCGTCGAAGGGCTCGATGAGTAAATTAGCCCACAGACACAGCCCACTGAGTTTCACGCCGGATCTTCTCAGTGGATCGCGTTTGCAATCTGGTAGTAGATTCTGCGAAGCACTCAAGGCTATCAGCATAGGTAGAAAAAAAAAGGCGAACATTCGTGTAACGAATAGATTTACTTGCAAAGTTCGTGTCCAAGTCGATCTAAAGTAAAATACAACAAATACGTTTGCATTTCTTTTCTACCTTGTCTACGTTGCCTACGCGAAGGCTACGAAAACAAATTAGCTGCGGAGGTTTTTGATAAATCGTTCATTCCCCTTCAGCAAATCACGGCACTTATCACTTGATCAAATTACAGTAAGTAGATAAAGTGTTGTAATATGATTGGTTTATTTAAATCGAAATTCGGTTTTTTGTAGTAAACATTAGATACATAAAGATTCGACCACAATTCAAAAGTGATCATCAAAAATACTCGTCATTCAGAATTATTTTTTTATTTTTTATTATATAAACAGATTTTTTATAAACTAATTACAGTTTAATTACAATAACAGTTTATTATATAAACGAATTATATAAACAGTTTTAAATTTATTATTTTTCATTGTAAATTCTGTTATTAAAACACAACTTAAATTCGCGTTGATTTTTTCACATCTTCTGACTCTTCAAATAATAATTATCAGTTTTTGTGATCACGAATCATCTAATGTGAATCGAATTAGACAAATTAAACGGTAAAAGCGTTTTGAAATCTTTAGAAATATGTACTTATATTAAAATATAATTCAATTACGCAAGTTAAAAAAAGCTAAGATAGGTAAATCAAAGATGATTTTTCTTCTAAATTCTCCGAGTTTCCGAAACACACCCATCAATACGAATAATGTTGAAAGGTTATCGGGTCATTTATCATTGGAGCTTTGCAATGTTTTGTGATTTTCGTTTCGAATATCTGAATATACATGGAATTTCAACGGATCGCTTAGTTTGTAATTCAAGAGATCATAACGGAGAGATTGTAGTCAGATTTTATTTAAATCCACTAATTTTTTTAGTTTAACGAAGTAAAAGTTGGCAACATTTGAAATTCAATTTGAATTATGAATCAGGCTCGATACCTATCTTTTATTTGGAAGAAAGTAAAATGAGAGTTCTAAAAACCTTTTCGAAAATGTATTTTTTTATGATAATTTATCTGTATTAACCGATTACTTTCGTATTGTAAGATTTCAATAAACTAAAAATATTTTGTTTTTGGCAAAGAACAATGGGCACTGATAAAAAAATATGAGTTTTCACTTTTTCTATGGTCTTATTGTAATTTAATTTTATACAATTAAGTATGTTTATGGGAGCTTACAATTGCCATTGTGTTAGTAATCTATTAAAGTAGCTAAATAGCCTGCTTTTAACCTAATATACGGAAATAATACCCCGCCCCCTCTGCTTACTACGCAGTTATAGTAATAAGCCTTATAAGTTAGTTAGTGGTTAACGTACAGCAATCCACCGCGACTCACCGGATCTTCTCAGTGGGTAGCGTTTCCGATCCGGTGGTAGATTCTGCGAAGCACTGGTCTTGCTAGCACCAGTGTTAGTAGCACCTCCGATTTGAGCCCCGAGAACTCACTTACATGCTACGGTAACGTTGAAATAGCCTCTCAAGGCTATCAGCATAGATATGAAAAATAAAAACGTGTGTCACTCGGGGACTGCCGCGGTAAAGCTATTGCATAGCATTTTTTATCAACTTATGCAATTAGACAATAATAATTTAAAATTAAATTAATAATAAATTAAGACCACGCTATATTTATAAACATCAACAAAAGCAAAACATTAACTGTCCCCTTCACACGCATAAGCTAGACCGCGCGAGAGAGAGATGGGCAGACTTTTCATGATGCGCATGCAGTGCGACGTCACGCCGCACGCTTATTCACAAACACTACACAAGCGCAACGCGGGAATGTGTTGAACGCGAGCTACATGGTAGGCGAAGTGGGGGGGTGTTAGGTTTTATTTTCGTTACGGAATTTCTTGATTCGGTCACCGCACGCAAATCCCGCGATAAAAGCTCTGCAATAGCTTAAAAATCCACCGCTGTCGCTGACGCGGATAAACATATAAAGATACTTTAATGATACGATAATTGACCGCTCCGATAAAGATTTCGGAAGACAATACATACCAACCATAAACAGCCTCACCACAGACCTCACACTAACGCGTATCAATAGAAAGTAAATTGGCAAATATCCACGATAAAAAACATAATTTGTATATTGAATAAGCAAAAAATTTACGAGCCATTCGGGTAGACTGCGTCGCTGGAACGGAGCCACGTCTCGGTCGTTACATTTCACGTATTACCTAATTCAACCAATACCTGGCGGCGCATTTCGTGAAGGCGCCTTTCATTTTCACATTGAAAAAAAAACTGTTTCAATTTGTTTTAATGGCATAGAGTGCCGAACGAATTCACGACAATCCTGATGTTATGTTGTTACCAGAACCTGTAGGAATCACAATGTGAATGCCAGTGAATTTAAGTCCTTAAGACACGCGTCTGCATCGAAATTGTACAGGATACCTAATAAAAGCTATACAAACTCTTCAATCTGATGTGGATAACTGCTTGGAGACTAATACGCCGGTTGTAGTTATAAACAAAAAAATTGCCGTTTTGTTTTTAATACTCTACTTTATTACCTTTTTTTTTGTTTTATTGCTTAGATAGGTGGACGAGCTCACAGCCCACCTGGTGCTAAGTGGTTACTAGAGCCCATATACATCTACAACGTAAATGCGCCGCCACCCACCTCGAGATATAAGTTCTAAGATCTCAAATAAAGTTACAACGGCTGCCCCACTCCTCAAACCGAAACGCATCATTGCTTCACGGTAGGAATAGGCAGGGTGGTGGTAGCTACCCGCGCGGACTTACAAGAGGTCCTACTACCTACCTACTTACTAAGGATTAGGGAGTCAGGTAGGCAAAATTGGTACCACCAGAGCGGGCGGTTGATACGGAAGTAGCACTGATAACTATAGCTATAGCATCATCTGATCTACAACAATAATTACTTCTAGGTTCTACAGAACAGGCCGGTGAGTATGGTGGTGCAGTGGAGCGAGGTGCGTACGGCGTGGCAGGACAGCGACTTCATAACCGAGTGCTTGTGTTGGCATAACGTCTACCGACAGAGGCACGGCGCGCCCCAGCTTTATATGGCCCCAGAGGTATGATAATCCAAGTAAAGATCTCCTTTTTTATTGCCCTTGCAGGCAGACGACCATACGCCCCACCTCATGGTGAGTGGTTACGGTCGCCTATGGACTTCAGCAATGCCAGGGGCAGAGCCAAGTCCGCGCGGTAGGCACCACCACCCTGCCTATTTCTGCCGTGAAGCGGTAATGCGTTTCGGTTTGAAGGATGGGGCAGCCGTTGTAACTATATTTGAGACCTTAGAATTTATATCTCAAGGTTGGTGGCGCATTTACGTTGTAGGTGTCTATGGGCTCCAGTAACCATTTAACACCAGGTGGGCTGTGAGCTCGTCCACACATCTAGGCAATAAAAAAAAAGTCCTACCACCAGTAATTACGCAAATTATCATTTTGCGGTTTTGATTTTTATTAAACGATGTTATTCCTTCACCGTGGAAGTCAATCGTGAACATTTGTTAGTACGTATTTGATTAGAAAAATTGGTACCCTGCCAGCGGGATTCGAACGCCGGTGCATCGCAAGATACGAATGCACCGAAAGTCTTATCCTTTGGCCAGGACGACTTCAAAGTCAGTAGGGTGTTGTACTTCTACGAAACGTCACAAGAATCGTGATAATTTCATTGAAACTTTTCATATATTACAATGACGCAATACAATTATATAACACGATGATAGGCTTCGGGGTTCAGTCATTTTGAAAGGGACGGGTCACGGAACGTTTTCGACCCCGCCAATTAATCTTTGACACGGGTCAGTAATATATTGGATACGGCCGACGTTGAAATCGTGAGCAGAATCAGAAATTAAAAACTTTTGAATCATTTTGTTTTGTGGTACCAATATAGGGGGCTTATTGGCCTAGCTAGGAGATAATGGCCGTTCAACGATCATTACACGCCTTCTGTTATGACGTTATTATCGTAATAATACTGTCATCTTACCTTCTTCGTTCAATTGTTACTTTATTCTGCGTCAAGTCGAAATACGAATAGGTTTGTTAGGCTTAAATACATTTAAATACGGTTAATATTTTATCGCTTGCCATCATCGTGACCTAAAGGATAAGACGCCCTATATACCTACTCATATCAAGTACTCAACATCAACTATGTCGATTCTTAAGTTACGCAGTGAGGTAAATTTTTCTATGGAAGAACGTTATTAACATTTATTCACGTACGATCACCAACATGAACGAATAACGTCGTGTAAGAAAACTCAAACCCGTAAAATTTTAAAATTTGCCCAATTATTTGGTGTTAGAGCATATTGCAAGCTCGCACGGGTAGGTACCACCCTCCTGCCTATTTAGACCGCGAAGCAGTTTTACGTTTCGGTTTGATTCTTGAGACAGTTGTAGAATATAATTGAGACCTCTTAACTCGAGGTGCTCACCTCAAGCCATGCGGAATTGATATTCCGGTAACCACTTAACACCAAGTGGACTGCGAGCGCGTACACCTATCTATGCAGTAAAAATATATTTAAACCACACAAAAAATCATGACGAACGAATGTTTGTTTGGAAGATAAAGCACATCACTTTTTTTTTACCTATACTGATAGCCATGAGAGGCTATTTCAGTTTTACCCTAGCGTGTAGGTGAGCTCTCGGGGCTCAAACCGGAGGTGTTGCTGACACTGGTCCTAGCAAGTGGTTCGCAGAATCTACCACTGGATCGGAAACGCGACCCATTGAGAAGATCCGGCGAGAAACTCAGTGGGCAAACTTCTTACTTGACACTTATCGTTATATTTTATGTGTTATTCTGATGTTTAAGCTTGGTGTCATATTTTTTTCTATATCGAAGCCACAGCCTAAAACATAATTTTCAAACTTAGCTCTAAACCTGATGATACTTCCATATAATTTTTCATTCCGCCTTTCAACCCTTTTATCGCATTAAAAAGCCTGTCCTGTGTCATGTCGTTTCTCGCCATGTCCTTTCTCAGGCTTCTAGACTGTATCAAATTTTACTTAAATCGGTACAGTAGTTTCGGCGTGAAAGCGTGACAGACAGACAGACGGAGCTACTTTCGCATTTGTAATATCAGTATGGATTAGAAGAATATTAATGAAATTAATTTGCCTTTTCAGCTCTGCGATTACGCTCAAGCGTGGGCCAACCATCTCGCTCACACCAACAAGTTCCATTACAGGAACGACAGAGACGTAGGACAGAATCTATATCAAAGGCCCGTTAGCGCTCTACAACCAGAGATTACGGGTATTTTTTTTCAATGTCTTACATGAAAATTATAAAGTAGAATAATTAGTAAAACATAAGACAGTGTAATTCGAAATAATTAGTGTAATTTATTCGTCACAAGTAAAAGCAAAATCTAAGTATTGAAGTCAAAAACAAATGTTTCCGGTCTTGCTAACCCAAAGTCAACTAAATATCCAGTATAAATAAACAAAAGTGTCTTAATTATTATAGTAATGTATTTTTAGAGACTTTTTTTATCCGCAGAGGATCAGATAATTTTTTTTTACAACGCAATGTTTTAAATTTTTAGCTGCAGTGCTAAATATTACGCTAAAAATACACGTAAGGTAATTTCTTTATATTCGTACATTCCTGCCCGGAGCCTCGGAGGATATTCTGGCTTTACTGATAGGCAAGCTGACGGAGCTCAGACTAAAACGTCAAGTTCACTCAGGACCATTCACGCAAACTCTTGAAAAAACCGCCTGTTAGTAATTTTATTGGACAGCTACAGATATATTTATCAAATCTTATTTCTCATCCCTAGGGCAAGAAGTATCGTCGTACTGGTACGCGGCAGTTAAACAATACAATTTCTTTAAGGAATCCGATGTTCTTCATGCAAACGTTAACGCTGGTAAGTATCTACAGCATACCTTTACATTCAACATTTTTTTTTTAATATTATAATAATGGTAGTTTTTACACGTGGGAAATCAGATAACTCGCAGGAATATTTACTATTTCCTACCTATTTTTGCACTGAAATAATTAGTCCACAGTTTGAAGGGTGGTCGGCAGTCATTAATTTGAGACTCGATCCAAAGGTAGTTGACGGCATTCATGTTATGATATCTATGAAAATGAAAGAACCAATGAAAACTAATACTTTGTTTTTCAAAGTAGGCTGATCAAAAAACGATTAAGAAATTTCGTCATTGTTTACTGTTTTAAACTGACAGATGTCATTTTCAAAGTCGCCATATTGGAGTAATAATATCCGATCAAATAAAAACTGCACCGATGACATTTAAACTCGCTTACAGGTCACTTCACACAAATGGTATGGATTTCGACTCGTTATTTCGGCGTGGGTAAGGCCAGATCCCGCGCTGGCAAGGTCATAGTGGTCGCAAACTACTCTCCGCCCGGCAACATATCCGGTCGTTTCGAGACGAACGTCTTACCGCCGTTGCCGGATAGCTTCCCGGATCTGACACCGCTTCCGGAACACTGACGACGATTTTCTATACGTGGTAGAAGATTGAAGATCGACGCCACGTATTTACAGTAAAACTGGAGGCGCATTGCTTGATGCCCAGCTCAGTACAACTAATTGCTTTAATTACAAAAAATGTGCCACGCTACTAATAAAATTTTACATGTCAGTTTTTGGTTTACGGACAGCGAATGGATGTGAATGTAGTATGAAGGCCAGAGGATCCGTATGGTCTCTTTCTGAACGGTTTTTAATGCGGAAATACTGGTACTGGTGGTTTACTGATACCACCATCCCGCCTATTTCTGCCGTGAAGCAGTAACGCGTTTCGGTTTGAAGGGTGGGGCAACCGTTGTAACTATAACGAAACCTTAGAACTCATATCTCAAGTTAGGTGGCGGCATTTGCGTTGTAGATGTCTATGGGCTCTAGTAACCACTTAACACCAGGTGGGCTGAGAGCTCGTCCACCCATCTAAGCAATAAATAAAATCGACTGGTCTCGTTGTGTTACAATGTATCTTTCCTACCATCCGTCCGTAGTACTAGTGTCCTTACAGAGACAGAGACGACTTTACCGATGTGGCAGGGTGTGGGCGCAACTGTGTCAGAGGGCGCCGACTTTGGCACTTTCAATGAACCTGTTACATTTGTACGTATTACATTTTGAACGCGAGTTGAACTAGAGGGCGCTAGGGTAATTATTGCACACGAACGCTACGTAGGCTAGAGACGTCTTTGTACAAGTGCATAGCTCCCCTTGATTTCAATGTGTTAGGTACGCTGGTGATAGTGTATGCTGTGTCCATATTGTGCCTATTTGTTTGCCTGACTCGAAAAATGGCAAAGTAGTACACGCGGCTACGTCATCTTTAATTTCATTGGTACCATTAATATGATTCATACCATTAAGCAGGCGTCCCCATTGCAGACACCGTATTTTTTTAAAAATAATATTGCAGTATACCTACATATTAAGTTTCGGACACTTCAAAATATATCTTATTTGTTTTTAACGCATGTAACGGCTCATATGCAAAGATAAAGGGTATAGTGTAAAATCCCATTTAAAAAAATTCGCCTATGTGTTTTTGTTACACACTAAAATGAATTAGTATTTTCTTTAGTTTTCACGAGCCATTTTAAAACAGCTTCTGTGGAGGATAGGTCATGACTGTGTTTTTAATGTCATTCATCATTCAGTCGTTCGTTACCACCAAAACTATAAAGTAATAGAAATGCCTTTTTTACATATTATTATAATATACATTAAAATAGAAATACCTACGAAAACAAGAATATTATTATCATACATTATATTTCAGTAAAGGCATAATTGCGGGAATCAAATATTTATTAATTTAATTTAATTTAATTTATTTATATTATTATTACGTATCATCAATTCACTCTTAGAAACAGAATATCAATATGTTAAAGTCGCGATTAACTAATCCAAGCTTTATTAACTGGTGGTAGGATCTCTTGTGAGTCCGCACGGGTAGGTACCACCACCCCTCCTATTTCTGCCGTGAAGCAGTAATGCGTTTCGGTTTGAAAGGTGGGGCAGCCGTTGTGACTATACTGAGACCTTAGAACTTATATCTCAAGGTGGGTGGCGCATTTACGTTGTAGATGTCTATGGGCTCCAGTAACCACTTAACAACAGGTGGGCTGTGAGCTCGTCTACCCATCTAAGCAATAAATAAAAAAAGCTGGATATTTTTTACTAATAATTAGTATGAATCTAAACTCAATGACATAGTACGCTCTCTAGCGCGCAGCAAAATAATTTAGACTTTTTAAATTTATGTCTTAGTTTTCATTAAAAGCAACGAATTAATAGGCGATGTGTCGATATGTGTGCATTTCAATAAAAACCTTACGTAATTTCATTGCGTTAAAAAAAAGTTGTATACTATTACTTTAAAATTAGGCTTCGCGTAGTTTTAGGACAAGTAAATAATGGTTGTTTTTGGCAGAGCTTGTAATTTTATATTATATTATAGGTATCGTAAGTTTAATCGAAACAATAGTGTATAACGGAATGTATTAGAAAATACAGTTTTAAAAAATGCTGATGGTTCATAGGAACATAATTAGTGCACACTTAGCATGTCTTATTTTAAAACTAGCAGTCTATTACAAGAATAATCTTACAGAAAACACAATTTATTTATATGATAAAAATGTAGTAAATCTAAATAATTTCAATTTTCATTCTAATATAATATATATAAATTTGTAATAATCCAATAACACGAAAATGTTTTAATTATACTAATACTTTTAACTGGTCTTCCTATGAGGTTGATATTTACAAAATATTGTATCTACACTTGTTACCTATACCTGTAATCGATTTAATGTATTTTAATGTAGTGTATCTTGCAGTAGGTATTTAGATCGCAAATTACTGTTCTTTCAGTACTTTCAGTACTGAATTCTTTGTCAATTAAGTAATGCCAATGCGATATTAATTTAAATTGACAAATAAAGGATGTTAATTAAAAACAAAATCTAAGTTTAAAGTGTAAGTTAATTGTAAAGGCTTCTCCACATTCCCTTGTGAAGCGCGATTTGATTGATAGGACAAATTCTTTCGGTTCCGCTTAAGGTTCACATCAGATTCACATAATAGTTCGCGTGGCTAAAAAATGCATACCGAAGTTGCTATTCTGCGTGTTGGGCTACCTGACAAATTATGTATTATATAATAAATTTGTCGCGGAACAAATAACCGCAAAAAATACGTAAAACGGCCCTACAATAGTTTTTCATGGCCTAGCGTGCGATTCGCGCGGGAATGTGGAACTCACTTCATTTATGATGATAACCGTCAAGAGGATCCGGCCTACTCCTAATTTTTATATTTAAAATTTTACTTCATTTCATATTTCTTTTCGTTAAATAATTACTTTATGTAACATAATATCAAAACAACGAATTTTACTGTTGACCATTGGTCTGGATTACGAGTTTAGTGTTTAGATGCACTCGCTTTTACAGCACTTTTTCTATGTAAGACTTATAAAATTCATTGTATTTACAATACTTTCTTCATTAGTAGTAAGTAGTGGGCTGTACGGAATTTACTTATGGCAATTTTTAAACATCGATCGACAAACTACAAAGATTTCGAATTTCCGAGTAAAGAACGATATCGAAAACAAAAATCCTCTTGGTTCTCTAAAGAATTCCTTTGAAATTCTTAGAGACGTAGATATGTACTGCTTGCGGTAACCATTAAACCATTGGCTTGTATAATGCAGAGGAGCCCGCAACAGAAGCACAGTGGTGTAGGTGGGTTTTTTTAATTCCCATTGTAGACAGACGAGTATACGACCCGTTTCATGACGGGATGTCAGCAATACCACGGGCACAGCCAACCAAAGCTAAGTAAAAACAACTACGCTCTACAATATTTTTAAAGCAGACGTTCCGTTTCACCTTTAGTACCAGTACCTAACTACTCGGCCGGCTTTCTAAAGTATCTCCCAAATGGCGAATTTTATGTTTATATACTCCATTTAAGGGTCATTCGAACTGTCTATAGTTATAGTCTAATGGAAGAAGCATTTACGAAGTTTCTTCATTCTTTATATATTCTGTATTTTTTGAGGAATTTAAGATAACCTAATTTTTTTTTAAATTATAGCACCTCATGCCATAAGAGCGGATTTCATGACTGCGTTTTTAGTGATTGCTTGTGCCTCCATATTTATTCATTCATATTAGTCAGCAGCAGAGTTAGAAACGCTTTGCGCTGAGGATTGGTTTGTCGATGACATTGCTGATGTTTATGAGTGGTGGTAGCTTTCACTTCCGGTGGGTTATATATTTTGGTGGCAATAGATACATACATAATTTTGTTGTACCTACATATTAAATTTATAATTTCTTATGTTTTCCATGTAGGATGAAAGTTTTCTCTTTGTAAGCTGAATTTTTTTTCCATTTAAACTGTCATTTATTTTCTTTACGTAAATCAGGCCATATTAGAGAGAGAGATCTCAAATTAATTTCCGTTTTGTGTGCTAAAAGGTTCAGACCAGAATAGTATCTTTCCCGTAAAAATAAATTTAATATCACTATGTAAGAAATGTAATACTATTAACTACTTAATATAAAATCCATCATATCATAATAAAAATATCTATATCACATTTTATGTGAAACATTAATGCAATATTTAAAATTATTTAAATACATACCTAGCATTTTTTTTTTGAGCGCAATTGTTTATTTATTTATTATTTAGATTTTGAAAATTGCAAAAATGGCAAGCAAAATAGGAGTGTTTAACCCTTTGTAGAATAATGATATCATTATAAGGCCTCTTCCATATTATTATACCACTTGTTAAGTTTGTTAATTGTAAGCAAGTTGTTATTTTGTTGTAATACTGTAGGTATTTTAGTAGATGTAGATGAAAATTAGGTTGTGTACAATGTGACTGTGGTCCTAATTAAAATTCAGGAACCATGTTGAGTAGTTTTAAAATTTAATCCAACAACAATGTAGAAACCCCCAACATAACACAGTATGTTAATGTTCTGCGATTATTAATAAGGATCACAGGAATGTTTGATATTGATATGTTGATGATTGATCAATTGGCTGTGATTTGTTAAACGTTATTTGTTAGACCAGAGAGGCAGCTTGGCAATATTTTTACTAGTTAAATAAATGACATTGAAAATGTAAGCATTCTTTCATTTATTTGGAAACTATTATTTGGTCTATAGTAGTTTTCTTTAAATATCTCCCAATTCAGGCGTGTCGCATCAAACTTAATTAATAGGTAATTGTTGTTATTTGTAGGAATTGTTGGTTTCATTATATTTACAATATTAAAAATCAAAATATGACCCTATATTAACAGAATAATCTCTTATCTCTATTATTGGAACAAGGTATTACACTCACTCGAGCTCATTTATGTTGTTGATTATTCTGAAAGCATCCAAATTAAATAACTAAGAACTATAAGACTGATGACTATCATGTTTTATAACTTTTCTATTTAAGATGTAATGGAACACTGTTTTGATTTTTTACTTGATCTAAAATTATTAACATAACATGCAATTAAGAACTCTGACATTAAGTACATTGTGTTTTATTAATACATTTAACAAATCAAAGAAAATGTGTAGAAAATAAACTTTATTGGTATCTTTTAAATAAATCTTACAATGCAAAAGCTCTGTCTACTCTGTCCATCTATGTTTACAACTTGTGCACACATAATACAATCTCATTTCTTCTTCGGCGCGTCTCGTCTGGCCTTGAAAGAATACTGCTTCTCTGTGATTACACTTTGGGCACATGTGATCCTTGGTTCTAGGTAAAGTCGGGTCGCTTACTACATCAGGGTTTATATGCGTCAATTCGTCTACCTCGTGCATAATTTTGTTGACGTAAACGCAATTTGAATCCGCAAGTTGTTTATAATCACAATTTCTGCACGCGTACAGCAAAACTTTGTTATTTTTATCTTCGCGCGGGTAAAGCATATTGTTACATTCTTGACAAAATTGTATGCCGACATAACCAGGACCGCCGTCTTTTCTACTTAAGCTTATAGCACTCATTTCCTTACTGGTAATTTTAAAATGTCCTATTCGAAGATAATATAACCACCTCGAAGCGTTTTTTAACACTAATTTGACATGAAAGACTACACAGAGGTGTAGTAATTTAATTTTACGTTATCATTAAGTTTGCTTGTTGGTGTTTTTGCTTAGTTTAGTAAACAAAAATGGCGGTATCTTTTTTGAAGTGTTTTTGAACAGTCTGTAGTCTGTGGCCTTATGTTTTGTAAATAGTCTATGGCCCTGTGGTTACTCAACCTTTTGTAGTTATTCAAAGCAAAAATGACTTTTATGGTAATCTATTATATTCTAAGTAATTATATTCTAAGTAATTATATTCTAATATATTATATTCTAAGTAATCTAAGTAATCTATTATATTCCTGAATACTACTAGTTCATGAGATTATTAAAAAAACAAACGTGTGGCACTCGGGAACTGCCGCGGTAAAGCAGCATTTTTTATCAACTTATGCAATTATAATTAGACAATGATAATTTAATATTAAAACAATAATAAAACAAGACCACGCTATATTAAACATTAATTAAAGCAATACCTTAACTGTCCCCTTCACACTCATAAGCTAGACCGCGCGAGAGAGAGATGGGCAGACTTTTCATGGTGCGCATGCAGTGTGACGTCACGCCACGCGCTTGTTCACAAACACTACACAAGCGCAACGTGTGAATGTGTTAAACGCGAACTACATGGTAGGCGGAGTGAGGGGTGTTAGTTTTTTTTCGTTACGGAATTTCATGATTCGGTCACTGCGCTCAAAGCCCGCGATAAAAGCTATGCAATAGCTTAAAAATTAGATAACCATTCATAAGCAGATGCTTTTATATTCAGCTAGTTTGTTAGAGAACTATTATGAGGGTACTCTCTTCTATTGATTTATCTATCAATTGACCGCCATTTACTATTAAATATATTTAATATACTTGACAAAAATCTTTGGAAACGCACAGTAAGTAATAGACTACACATCTTTGTTCCGGTTTTGGGTTATGCGGTAATCGCATAATTAAAATGAAATCCTCAAATACTCGCCTAATTACTATACAATCGAAACACACGTCTAGAGTCTCGAGGTTTATTGTTTATTCACGTAGTGACGTCTATGGGCTCTGGTAACTACTTAAAACCGGGCAGGCCGTGAGATCGTTTAATTGCTTAACAAAATTATAAAATAAATAATCTTCTAAACAATAAATAAAGAACAAGAACTTTTTATTTTTTCATTTTGCAAATGTGCTGTAGGGCTCACTGAAACGTTACACTGGATGTGTAAAAGCGTTAATAATTTGCATGGCATGCATGCCATACAATTATTAACGTTATTTATGCCATCCTTTACTTCTCCTGAGTATTAACTATTATGTATTAATAAATATTTTTACTTATTATTACATTGACAATAATGCGTCATGTGTCCAGAGTCAAACTTCATTTAATTATTATGTTACTGTTGGTAGCACTGACCGTTTGATTTGACGCCTTGACGCTAGAGGTTGGCCAATCGCCAGTCCTATTAATTTCTTTTCCCATCCGTAGCCGATTGGTGTCGTGCTATCCAAATGGGTAAGGAGAAGTTTGTGTTTTAAACTGGTGTTTAATTTTTTTATTTTATTTTATTTACGGTGATAAATAAGTGTGTAGTTTATCCACAGTGATGAAGTGCTTTAAATGTATTAATTTTATGTAAAAACGCAAATATGTTGTGCACGCATACCAGAGTCAGCCATGGCGTAGACATGATAATCTCGTGGTGTAAAATGAATCTGTTTCCATCCTATTACGGCCGCGTCATATATGAGGTGCACCAGAAGTTTCTCCGTTGTTATGAAGGCTTTAAAACGAAGATAATTTTATTTTGGTGTTTTGTAAACATTAGTGATACTTAACCGGCGACATCGCAATTTCAGGTAAACCCCGAGGAATACGAACGGCGCGTAAGCACGTGAACCACCGTCGTGAACAGCGATGGGCGGACAAAGAATTCAAGAAAGCCCACATGGGTACGAAATGGAAGGCTAACCCTTTCGGTGGAGCATCTCACGCAAAGGGCATCGTCCTCGAGAAAGTGTAAGTGTTACACTGTTTATTTAGTCCACTTTAGTTAGTTAGTTTCCGCCAAATATCAGCGAGTGCTCGTTCAAGAAATAACATTACTGACACGAGAAGCTGAAAACTTATGCGTCGTTTCCACGCGTGGTATTATTCTTGTGAATGTGTTTTAGCTACAATCACAGGATAATACTGCGAGTGGCGGTGTCGCGTTACGTCGTTTGAAGTCGTCGAAGCAAGGCGTTATTTCAGAAACTTAAAATATTTAAGCCAAATAAATACCCATTAAGAACACATGGGTCAATGACCGAAAGACAAGTTTTGAAATTGGTTTGCATTCGTGCATACTTAATAATGAAACTTTCGTTCCTAAAATGTAAAATATTGTTCCCTAAACTTGGTTTGAATAAGGGATGAGTGTTTTGTCACCATACTTTAATTGGGATTGGTCATGAATAATTTATGTATAATAACTGAGCAGTGGCCAATAACGAAATTGAATTGATGTATTGTCAAATAAGTTTATACAAAAGGTCTCTAGTAATTCAAGTATGAAGTTATTGGAATGGCTGCATAGATAACTGCACTTATTGATTTGGTTATGAATATAGATCACTTGGAATGTCACAGTTAAATACCTATATATTTTATTCTAAAAGTTGCATTTCTAAAAAGACTACATTATCTTAACAAATCGCGATTATGGGATATTTAATGCAAAAACATTTCATACCATATATTTGCTCACTATGTTACACATTCACCGTCCATGTTCTAGTTTACAAAGCTTTAAGAAACATGTAAAATTCTGATTTTCTTTAATGTAATCATTCAGTGATAACAAATGCAGTTACAGAGAGACTAGTAGAACAATCAGTACTGTTTTAGATATAAACAATATGATGAATAATCACTAATTGACTCTATTCCAGCTAAGAATACTTAAAATAACTGGAATATCTGTCTGAATTTTTATTGAAATAGGTACTACATGGTATTTTTGAATAACAATCTACCAATCCTACGTACCTTATAATCTTTTGGAACTCATAATCATAAGTGCAGCAAAAGTTACTTCTAACGTTGTAGATTGTATATTTTATGTTACAGTGTATTTGCAAATTATTAAATGCCAGGTACATTTTTGACATCGTCAAGTCAAATACAACAAACAAACTACTGAGTTTTTGAAAAAGTGCATATTGGTTTAGTTGTTTGTTAGTTTAGTTATTTATTTAAAATACATGAAGTTAAATTTTGATTTTAGTTTCTAGTCAATCCATAAAACAATATGTAGATTTAAATAAACAATTAGATATAATTACTATATCAAAACACAGTATTCAATGTTAGGATGATTATTATTTAGTAATGTTGCAGAGGTTTTATATAACATATTGTAAAGTTTTAAAGAAAGAAATCCACCTTTAATTATTTACAAATGACTTTTGCTATAAAGATACAACTTGTAATAAAAGTTAAACCTGCAAAAATATTATATAATTTATGTGATTACTGCCGATAGGAGGGTGTGTATTGTCACTATGTGTATAAGGTTTATCAATTATGGGGAACTTATGGCCTATATACCAGAAGGTGTCTTTAGGGCTCCTGTAAACTATGTTATCGAACCTTGAATTACTGAAACTTAACTTGAACAATAATTAAGGAAACAGTATAACTTTTAAATTTTTTAAATTGCCCATTTAACATAGCTTTGTCCATTCTACTATGATTAATAATTAATCATCTTAAACTTACAGTGGTGTAGAAGCTAAGCAGCCCAACTCTGCCATCCGCAAATGCGTCCGTGTACAGCTCATTAAGAACGGAAAGAAAGTGACCGCATTCGTCCCCCGTGACGGTTGCCTAAACCACATCGAAGAAAACGACGAAGTACTAGTGGCGGGATTCGGTCGTAAAGGTCACGCCGTCGGTGACATTCCCGGAGTTCGTTTTAAGGTAAAAACCCATAAAAATTGGAAATTCGTCTTGTTCAAAAAACGTCTTATGAGTCCGCACGGGTACGTACCACCGCCCCGTCTATTTCTGCCGTGAAGCAGTAATGCGGTTTGAAAGGTGGGGCAGCCATTGTAACTATACTCAGACCTTAGAACTCATATCTCAAGCTGAGTGGCGGCATCTACGTTGTAGATGTCTATAGGCTCCAGTAACCACTTAACACCAGGTAGGCTGTGAGGCCTAAGTAATAAAAATATGTATAAAATAGTGATTTAAAAAGTACATAGATGGTTTCTCTTAGCCGCTTTTCCTGTTTTGTGATGTTGAGTAACAAAGTTTTCCTATTTGACTTTTCCTACAGGTGGTAAAAGTAGCCAACGTGTCTCTCCTCGCTCTCTACAAAGAGAAAAAGGAGCGACCAAGATCATAGGTGTACATTGTGATAAGGTAAATATTGTATTGATTCTGAGATTTTCAACATTGTTTTACTTCTATTTTTGTTAAATTTAATTTAAAAGTTTTATCTACTGTGTACTTGTTTCTGCGTTCAACCTTGACTCTATTTGTGCAGTAAATGATGTTATCATTTTGATATTTGCTACTACTGAGTGCCATGACGTCAAAACATTACTGATGCTTTCAAACTACGCTCTTGACTAACATATCAAATGAACTGAATTCAAAAGAGCAAACATTAACAATATTTATTTGTTTCAGTGACCTGCTGTCGGGAAGCGCGTTGTTTATAAGTTCATAAAATGTAAAATCCTAGTACATAATAAATATTGTGTACAGCATTCTTTTTTTCTAATTGGTTTCCCATCATCGTAATATAAAATTTAGAAAAAACCTATATAGAACTACGGTTATATTAAGGGTCCGTTCACACAGACCGGATCGTATACGTCTGGAATTGGCCGGAGTGGAGCCGCCAATTATTTCGACGGGCTGGAAGAGATCTGAAAGCGGATGCGCAAGCAATCGGAGCCGATTTCACGCGTAGTGCGTTCAAGCATTCTTAATGACAAAAAAAGTGCACATGCAAAAATAAACTACTAACAATTACTCAAAACTGTTTCAAACGTGATAAAAATCGGTTCACCTCCGAGCCGGTCTGTGGGATCGGATCCGAATTACCTTAGACCGTCCAACACAATTTGGTCACGTCATCAACAAGCTACTAGCCTCAGCACCGAAGGATCGTGTAGCGCCCTTGATGGCAGAAAGGAACTTGTAATTTCATATGCTATAAACATACTGTCTCAACCTGAAAATCCAACATACTATTATAATAACCGGCAAACTTCTTGAGCATTTGTTGACGTAGTGGGGGTAAGTTTACGCATGGTACACTCACGTGCAAAAACATTACTTACTCTGCGTCATAATGCTATTAAATTATTAAAATCAACATATGTATTTATTTATATATTTATTAGAACATCAACAAAACATATAGGTTAATAATTGTAATAATTTAATCTTGGGGTAAAATAGATATTCCTTCTATTAAGTCAAAACTAGAGCTGTTGCCAGGTCTTGGTTCAGTTGAAGCGAAGCTGGTATTTGTAATTTTTTTTTTGTTATCATAATCTTGACCATCATCATCACTGTTTTCATCACCCGAGTCGCTATCATCGTGATGAGTCGACATAGGGCTCATCGGCGTAGTTTACAACTCGGTCGATTCGGTCTTCTTTTTTGTCTATAATTAATTATTTTTTGAAGATATTCGATTCGTAGTAATCGAATGTTACTTTTTTCATTTACCAGCTTCCGATTATTTTCTGTTCTTTTCTTCCATCTGAAGCCTAGCTCTTTCATAATTCGTCGTAAGCTTCATTCCGAGCCATTAAAACTTATATCTTCTTTAAATTTTTCGAAGCCTTTCTACGGTACGGAGTTTCGCTGCTTGTTATGTAGTTATTATGATTACATCTTTTTATTACAGATTGAACGAAACTATCCATTCCGGTAACTTTCTTCTTCCCTGATCTTTTCTTACCCGGAGTCCGAAACACGGCGAGCAAGCCAGAGCCTTTAGCTTCGTTAATAATGCACCTAACAGTACTCACTGATGTTTTTGTTGCTTCCGAAGTCTGTTTTAATTTTTCCATATCATTCTTCCCCTGTTTTATAATGAAGCAATATACATCGTACACAAATTTTCTACCCTTTCTTTTAAGTACTACACCAGTTTGTCACGGCATAGTGTATGTTTTATAAAAAATCAACAAACACTCAACAAATAGCAATGGCAACAAAGTCCACAAGCAATTATAACAAATAACTTAACGATTAATAACGATAGACTTTCCACTGTACGCAAGCGTACTTTTGGGAGCAAGCGGAATGAGGGCGCGGTGCGGGACGCAAGGTTCGACTGATCTACCAATAACGCGCTCGATACGATTTCCCCTGCCGTCGCGCCTCACCCTCACCACCAAAGTGATCTAAAATTCGGTTCTGCGCAGTCAAGGTCATTTGCTCAAGAAGTTTGCCGATTACTATACTACAATAAAACAACAGCCGTAGACACAATACGAACTTCAACCTAATTTACTGCAGCCTTTACGAATCAGAGCATCCAAATATTTAAACGAACTGAATCTTAAAATCCCAAAACTCTTTACTAAGAAACTACTCTCATCTGGTCCATGGGAAAACTTTGAATTCCCCATTAACCTTGAACTAGCTAAAAACAAAAAAGACGACACTCCTCAAGACATATATAAAAACTCATTCTATGAAATTAATAGTAGATATACTGGTTGTAAGATTTTCTATACTGACGGGTCAGTTATGAACGGAAAATCAGGATGTTCAGTAGTGTCTGGTGATAATTGTTATCGATATAAACTAGGAGATTTTAATTCCATTTTTAGTTGTGAAGGGATAGCTATTCTCAAAGCTTTGGAGTTGATACATAGTGAATCTAATACAAATAAGTTTGTAATATATACTGATTCAAAATCATGCTTGACAGCGTTACAAAATACAAATAATACGAACACTCATTAAAAAAATCCAGCAAAAAATGATAAATATGCTTAAAAATAACTACAAATTCGAAAATATATGGGTTCCAAGTCATCAAGGGATAGTTGGCAATGAAAAAGCAGATAGTGAAGCGAGAAATGCAATTAATGAGAATGAAAGGCATATAAATAAATCAACTCCAGTGGAATTACAAAAATATTTCAAACGTAAAATTAAAGTGAATTGGGATCATTATTGGAAAACAGACAACACAACAACATTATTTAATATTAGAAAATCGATTTTTGACAAATCTCCTAGTTCATACACCAGTAGAAAAGACCAAGTCGTTATCACCAGATTGCGTATTGGGCACACAAATATGACACATATCCATTTAATCACTAAAACAGATAGAAACAAATGCAAGTGTGGACACAACCTTACTGTTTTGCATCTATTAGTAGAGTGTACAGCATTTGACAATGAAAAAAGACTATGTAAAGTACCTAATAACTTGAAAGACTGTCTAAATCAGGATGGATGTCTGCAAACCATAAATTTTTTGAAAATGTTAAATGTTTATAAACTAGTGTAATCTACTGTATTATGTAATGTAAATAGCCAAAAGTGGTCGCTAATGACCTGAGATGTTAAAAAGCGACCTAAAATAAATAAATAAAAAAAAAAAAAAGTCTCCAAGACGTACACTAGTACTAACCAAAATCTTGGGTTAGGAATAAGTTATAATAGTGGGTCTATTATAGGAAGCGCGAGGGAACGGTCTTATCTCTTAAATTGAATCACCTTTGAAGCTACGACGACAAGGCGTGAGCTCTGTGTCATAAAATACCTAATTATGTAGCATAGGTACGGAGAAACTGGTACATTCACATTAAAATCCGGCACCTATAGGCATGTAGGTACCAATAAATTTTATAAGTAGTCTATCTTCATTGCTATTGACATTGAAAACTGTTAGCCTATTCCTAGATAAAATCCAATATACTCAAACCGGAACGATGTTAACATCTCACGTGATATAAGTTAAAATTTTCATTTTGAATTTGATTTTAATGTAGAACAATAAGTCTGGAGTGATGAATCCAAATTAGAAATATTTCAAAATCTTAAGCACGCATGCTTCTGAACTGTGAAATGACATGGAACAAGTCTCCCGTCACCGAAGAGAACTAAACTAAAAGGAACAGCAACGGTCCGTCTGTATTTTAGCCCAAGAGCCCGCGACAGCCAGACCTTCGTTATTTTATAAAAGCTGAAAGTTTCTCTGTGTATGTCTCCAGCACAGGTAAGAACGACCCCCGACTATAGAGTTCCGATTGTGGTTGCTTGGGCAGGTAACAGGCAGTAAAGGTATATAAAATAGTACCTTAAATTCGTTAAAGTATAAAGTTATTTTTTTTTATTAATTACTCCAGAATATCTTTAGAAATCACGATATCCATTGCCGGACACTTTTTACAGTTGCTACCCCCTGCCGGACACCCCTAAACTTTAATAAATTTTAATTATACTTTCGTTAAACTATAAAAGCTGAATTTTATATATGTTACTTAGGGACTTATAAAAATATGTTACCCCAATAGCCAGACAGTTTTAATGGTTCTTACATCTTGCCGGACACATTGGGAGCCCGCTGTGCGAGCGCGAGGTAGCAACTGTTCATGCGGGTGTGAGTGAGATAGAGTGCTTAGTCTATTGTGATCTTTTAAGATATCCAATAAAAAATAATTTTATTACGTTCATAGCAATGTTATAGAAAGTAAAAAATGTTATTTTAATATTAATTTTAATAATAAGTACAAACAAAATATTATTACATGTCAAAAAAAATATTTAATCGTTCTTATAATTTTCCTCATTGTGAACCACGGTGAAAAGGGTGTTAAATGAAGACTTAGGGCTTCGGGCATATCGAAGAAAAACAGGACATCGTTTGAATGCTCGTCTAATGGATCTGAGACTGAAGAGATGCCGCGCTTTGTTGAAGCGGTACGCGGGAAAAAAATATCGGGAAATTCTTTTTTCGGATGAAAAAATTTTTACCGTAGAAGAGAGCTACAACAAACAAAATGATAAGGTGTACGCACACAGTAGTGAAGAAGCGAGCAACCGTATTCAGCGTGTCCAACGAGGTCATTTTCCATCCTCGCTCATGGTATGGTTGGGAGTTTCTTATTGGGGCTTAACAGAGGTACATTTTTGTGAGAAAGGTGTAAAAACGAATGCAGTTGTGTATCAAAATACAGTCCTGACGAACCTTGTGGAACCTGTTTCTCATACCATGTTCAATAACAGGCACTGGGTATTGCAACAAGATTCGGCGCCAGCTCATAGAGCGAAGAGCACACAAGACTGGCTGGCGGCGCGTGAAATCGACTTCATCCGGCACGAAGACTGGCCCTCCTCCAGTCCAGATTTGAATCCGTTAGATTACAAGATATGGCAACACTTGGAGGAAAAGGCGTGCTCAAAGCCTCATCCCAATTTGGAGTCACTCAAGACATCCTTGATTAAGGCAGCCGCCGATATTGACATGGACCTCGTTCGTGCTGCGATAGACGACTGGCCGCGCAGATTGAAGGCCTGTATTCAAAATCACGGAGGTCATTTTGAATAAACTTTAGTGTCATAAGAATCTATGTTTTGTTAAGTTCATTTTGGTATATGAATGGTTACATAATGAATAAACTTGTTTCAATTATTTTACATTAAACATGTGACAGAATTTATGACCTGACTAGGTATTTTATATACCTTTACTGCCTGTTACCTGCCCAAGCAACCACAATCGGAACTCTATAGTCGGGGGTCGTTCTTACCTGTGCTGGAGACATACACAGAGAAACTTTCAGCTTTTATAAAATAACGAAGGTCTGGCTGTCGCGGGCTCTTGCTCTATTTTATTGGTGGTAGGACCACTTGTGAGTCCGCGCGGGTGGGTACCACCACCTCGCCTATTTCTGCCATGAAGTAGTAATGCGTTTCGGTTTGAAGAGTGGGGCAGCCGTTGTAACTATACTTGAGACCTTTGAACGTATATCTCAATGTGGGTGGCGCATTTACGTTGTAGATGTCTATGGGCTCCAGTAACCACTTAACACCAGGTGGGCTGTGAGCTCGTCCACTCAGCTAAGCAATAAAAAAAAACATTACATCACCGCTTCGCACTTTTTAATAAATTACCAATGTTTTCTCCGAAATAAATAAAACTTCGAATTATTATTTCTAAATATAATTTCATTGCTCTTGATTACAACAATACATTCTTATATATTCTACTATATAATTATCGGGAGCCGCTATAAAAGGTTTTTAAATACGTACCTACTATACATATTCTGCCGTCAACAGCCTGGGCAAGATTACATAACAGCTGTATTCGAATGTAATTAAATTATTTTGTCATTACTACCTTTAGTGAGTATCATAACAGAAATATTTGTGCAAGTGGACGTTTTGAAACACTGAATCTATAGTTTCCACCAAACATGCTACCTACCTTTCCCACACTCAAAATAGCAATGACTCTTAATACAGGGTGTAAAAGGGTTGTTTCGCGGCAAATACTAGTATTTGTGGTAAGTTCAATACGCAACATGAAACGAAATACCAGTGCCACAGCCAGAGAGGTCGCTGTTTACCCCAAAATTACGATATAGTAATATGAAAAAAACTGAAATGTATTTTATATAAGTTATTAAATTTACCACCTGTATTCGTTTTCGAGAACATTCCAACTACACCCTGTACAGTTTACTACAGAATATTAATTAAAATGAGATTATCTTTGTGTTACAAGCTTACAACTACATAGATTAATAATAAAATTAAAGAATGTCTTTTGTGTGACGCGATTTCAACTGATGCATTAGTACAATAACTTATGAAATATTAATTACATTTTATGAAAACCGACACATTACGGAATACTCGAGATTGATGTACTTAAATATATTAAATTCCAATGGTAAACACAGTAAGACTATATTAAAATTTTACAGCGCGACTGGAATATTGCATTCACTTAAACGATGACTACGGCTACAGCGGGGTTACGTATTTATAAGTTCATAATTTTGAATAAGTTTCAAAATTACGTAAAACAAACAACTAGCCGCTTAAATAATTTTTTATCAAATGAAAATTGTAATTTAGTTTTACAAAAATACTATATTGATAGAATCGATAACGTCGACACCAAATCACGTAGAAAAGGTTGTGATTTTTTTTAATTTTCCGCCAAAACTCGTCGACGCTAAGTTCCACAGTTACATCACATTTATTAGGCTGCTTTCAGACTGCGCTATACTATAGTGCGATATAGCATAGCCGCGTATACTTAGCCAATAATACAGTATAGTATAGTATAGTATAGTATAGTATAGTATAGTATAGTATAGTATAGTATAGTATAGTATAGTATAGTATAGTACAGTACAGTACAGTACAGTATAGTATAGTACAGTACAGTATAATATAGTACAGTACAGTATAAACGTGTCCATAACAATGTATGGTGCGCAATATTGTTGTGCTATGAGCTATATACTATATCGTCGCTGTCAAACCAAAATCTGCTGTGTGCAAAAACTCTATTTTGAATTAACGAGTAAAAACATTTTCGTATAAAATTTTATATGAAGGTGAATTTTTAAAAACTATATCAAATTTAGGGCTGTGAGCTATACGATAAGGTCAAAAAGTGCAGATAGCAGATTTTGGTTTGACAACGACGATATGCTTTTTTTTTTTTTTAATGCCCTTGTAGGCAGACGAGCATACGGCCCACCTGATGGTGCCGTCGCCCATGGCCTTCAGCAATGCCAGGGGCAGAGCCAAGGCGCTGCCTACCGCTTAATACTCTCCACAAGCCTCGTTTGAAGAAGGACATGTTATAGCGCTCGGGAAACACCGTGGAGGGGAGCTCATTCCAAAGCCGGATGGTATATATTATTATATTATATTATACCGTAGTCTGAAAGCAGGTTAAGGGCGCGCGCGGTGCAGTAGTTTTTTGACGCGACAGACGACTCGCTCAATGGCATACGAATAACAAAATGTTGTTTTATTCATTTTCAACTATTTTTCAAGTAATCAATTATTTTATTTACATTCCACAAATTATCAAAAACAGTTTCAAAGAGTCGCTTAATAGACCCATTGAAATTAAAACATGCAATACCGAGCTAACAAATATAGCCCTGCTATACTAGATTCGTAAATCAATAAAAACAATAAACATTTTTACAGTTGAACAAATAGCAGACCGAACCATGTAACAAACTTGCAATTCGAATCAATAAAATATAATGTAATTTCATATACATTTTACATTGCAATAAATGAATTATAATAATTATTATAATTATTATGTGATAGATTTCGAAGGCAGAATGTTCTACGACACGATTTGTCGTCCCGACAAAAAAAAACGGCTCGTATAAATTACTAAAAGACAAAACTCAAATATTTTCAAAAAAAAAATACCATCTCCTAATATCCGACTTCTACATCACAGACGCCTAACGAACTCTGATCAACTCACGTACGATAAGTCTTACCCTAAAAATACCCTTTTTATACAAAGCGAATATATTTTAATTATTTTTTTTTCGAATTTCCCAATACAATCAGAGGCAATAAATAATATTAATAATCTGCTAAATTACGTTATGGATTCTAGAGCAAGACATTTTAATGTAAATTACAAAATTTATACAAGCTTTGTCGGCTACCAGGTCGGCATTTGATGCTATCTATTAGTTATTAACTCTACACAACGCCGTCGACGGCTCGCTACGGATACTCACGTTAGTTACCTAAATACGCTACAACTCATCAATTCCCGAAAGCGTTCCACATTTATTATCAATAATAGGAATATATTTTTCGCGTTCACTCACGTAAAGGCCAATTCTAGATTAGAGGACGTTTTTATGTTACAGATGAGTCGTCTTTTAACAAAGGTGGCAATCTGTGCATTTGGACAAAAAAATGTTATTGATATGTCAATACAGATTGATTTGAATATAATCGTCTCCTTCAAAGAATACGGTTTAAAACCTGCATTAAATAAAGTATTAACTTAACCTGTTATTTATCTAAGATGTCGTTCAGAAGAGTTTTGTGACTGCCAATAGAATACAAAGTCAATAATTCGTTTTTCTGATTTACCAATAATTGTCCAAAAGTCACATTGCCGGCTTTGATAATAGTCGACTCAGATAATCTTTTCAAATTTTGAATTTAGTTTGAACAAATTCATCTAAATTCTATACATAGAAGTTGAATTTCGGCAACACTGTCCAAAAGTACAGCAGTACAGAGTATAAGTACATACAGACGGCCAACAGCAGTGTCACTACTATATAAAGACACGAGTGGATGAAGGGCTTAAGTACAATTTTTAAGATTTTTGAGTTTTTACATTAAATGAAGGTATTATGTAAATAATATACAGACCATATTAGAGACCTTAAAACTTGGGGTTCAAAGGCTATTTTTTTGAAATTGTATATGACGAAGGAGTTGAGTACGAAGAAAAAGTACAAGTAACAAAAGTTTGTTGCCAGTTTTCTCAAAATTAACAAATTATATCATATTCCCTTCATCCACTCATGTCTTCATACATCGTTAAATATTAAATCCAATATTCACACAGTTCAAGTCGAACCGGTGAAATAATAAATATTATATTTTCATATAAATTCGAATGTAAATAAATGATACTGCGATATTGTACGTGGAGGTTGTGCAAGATCTTGTACCTCGGTTACCTCTACACTGTGTTGCGCCGAGAACGCAATCTCCACTCGATGGAAATCATTGAATCATCAACACGCGCTGACATCTGGAAAAGGAAGAAATTATTAGTAATAGTAGTTCTATTTTTCCAACTGGAAAGGCAAAGGTATCATACTATACTACTTATTTTCATGAAAAATGATAATATGGAATGAAATGAAATGAGATGATATGGGATGACATATAATCTCAGTGAAATGGTGGTTATTTATTGAGACTTTTTCATTCGACTTTTTGGAGGATCCCGAGAAGCTACGTCCAGCGGCTTCGTTTCCCACATCTTTGCACTCTCACAAATACTAAATAGTTAATTAACCACCGTTATTACATATTTAAATCTGAACAAACACTAAATAGACAAAATAAAACAATTCACACAACTTTGCTCCTCGCGTTCCCGCCAAAAAGTCAGAACTTATTAGAGGAGTACGTTTATGTTGTCTGTGGCGTCTGCTGCTTTATAGTGTTGCCAGCATTAACAGGAATTAAAGAATTGTCTGTTTTAAAAAAAATCTCGGCATTTTTTAGCCGGAACGCGAAGAGCGAAGTTGTGTGAATTATTTTGTCTATTTAGTGTTTCTTCAGGTTTAAATGTGCAATAACGGTGGTTTATTAACTGTTAAATATCTGTGAAACTGTACAAATTTGGAAAAATTAAACAAAGTCGCTGGACGTAGCTTCTCGTGATCCTCCAAAAAGTCAATTGAAAAGGTTTCAGTAAATTTCAGTAAATAATATTTTACTGAGTTTATATTTCATCCCATATCATCTCCTCCTATTTCATTGAATTTCTTCCCAGTTGATCAATTTGGGTTTCCTTCGTTTTATTATTATTCATAAGCTGTAAATAATTAAAATGGCGAATTTTAAAAATGTTATTACTTGACATTGGCTAATGCGAACCGTGCCGGAGCCAAATTATAAAGAAGAAATGGGGGGGGGCCTACGCACCGTGCGCGCAGGGCGGCGCTAGATGGGCGGCGGGGTGTAGTCCATGGTCTTGATGTAGGCGACGGCCGCGCAGAAGTGCGTCCAGCAGTAGTGCTGCTCGCCGCGCGCGCCGCCGCCCAGCGCGCTCACCAGCTCGATCGTCGACAGCAGCGACGGCGGATTCACCTGCGATCATAATATACTTCTGATAACTGTTCGAAATACTACTACAAATGAAAACATCATATTCATTACATCTTAAAAATACTATAAATTATTTGAATTGATTTCATAAAAATGAACTATCATTCATAAACAAATTCATAAACAATTTATGTCGTACTGTTACCATTTAAATTTAACCTATTTTTCAGCTGTTTGTAAAATTGCTGTAACATGTCATAATGTGTTATAAGAGATTGCTGTACATGCCTGTAACCCTCTTACATACCAGCACTTAATTCTATTATGTATGTTAATTTTAAGCTTGAATGTTTTGTGTGTATTGCTGTTGGTGTGTCTAAATAAATAAATAAAGCAATCTTTAGTGAATGACACTGTTGTCTGGAATTGTCTTCGAAGCGAGTTGTTGATTACCTCGAAAACTATAGCACGCGTAAAATCATAAAATTAAATTATAATTTATAATTACTATTTCCTTAGGTTATTAAGAATACATATTACATATAGCTTATTTCTGCCGTAAAGCAGTTTCAGTTTGAAGAGTGGGGCAGCCGTTGTAACTATACCGAGACCTTGGAACTCATATCTCAAGGTGGATGGCGGCATTTACGTTGTAGATGTCTAGTAGCTCCGGTAACCACTTAACACCAGGTGGGCTGTGAGTTCGTCCACCCTTCTATGTAATAAAAAAAAAGAATCAAATTATATTTGGATGCTATCATGATACATGACACTAAGCGTGTCCGCCCAGTAGTAACAAATTGTTTAGTAAATAGTCTCGTTAGACAATACGCACCTTTATAATGACATACACGAGGACCGGCGTGAGGTCGTCAGCAGAGGGCGCGGTGCATTCCGTGAGGTTTAGAACCGCCATTATGGACGTCACACACTGGGTGACGCACGCGATCTGAGGAACGAAAACATTTTAATGAGAGACTATGAAACTATATCGAAAGGTGAAAGGTTATTTGGCTTAAGCGACATTTTTGCAACTTTACAAAAGAGCCATTCAAAGTTTAAAATTAAGTAAAAAAAAATCCTGACCAATAAAACGGTGCGCATGCAACTTGGTGCACGTGAATATCTGAATGAAGTGAAACTTCTTTTCCAATGTGTAGTATTGTGGTTTCCTTCGTTTTTCATCTTTAAATCAGATTGCTCTTGTAATAGGGAATGCTGTGTATAAAAGATGCGACATCTTCAACATTTATATTATAATATAATACTTTAAATTATAGATAGAAAAATAAATATATATATATTTTAAATACATCGTTATATATTGGACTTGTTGCTAACGCTCGCGCTGACCTGTAACAGTTATACTACGCATGCGTTCGAGTGCCACACATCTACTGTCACTCTGTTTCTTTCTAGTATTGTAGCGTTAAACGTTTAACGCAACCTCAAAGTCGCATTAGAAGTTTCACTTCAAAAACTTCTTCAACTATTTGAATGTGGTAAACATAATTGAAGTTCAATTATGAACATGGAATCGTTGACATATCATACCAAATAAAACGGTTCTTTAATTACAAAGATAAAATGTCGCGTATTAACCGAAACGTCGCTTAAGCTGACTAGCCTATCAGGCCTCGATATAACGTGTTGCAGTCGGCGTCGGTCACCACATTTCCGATCCTACGGACAGAATGGAAAGCAGTCGACGTTGCCCCAAATAAGTCATTCGGATCCTCCCGATCCACTAACGATACTTTTAGGTACCTCAAGCACCGGTCACCGTTCTCGTCTAACCCGTCGCTTGCGACGAAGGGCTCGACGAGTAAATTAACCCTCAGACACAGCCCACTGAGTTTCCCGCTGGATCTTCTCAGTGGGTCGCGTTTCCGATCCGGTGGTAGATTCTGCGAAGTACGGCTGTTGCTAGGGTTTGTGTTAGCAACGTCGTCAGGTTTGAGCTCTGTGAGCTCACCTACTAGTTAAGGTAACGCTGACATAGCCTCTCAAGGCTATCAGCTTAGATAAGAAAAAAAATAAGTCGGTCACCTTGTCGGCGGGCGCGCGGTAGCCGGGCAGCTGCCGCAGCAGGGCCTGCGCGCGCGGGAAGGGCGCGGCCCACAGGTGGCGCGGCGCCACGCCCGCACGCGACGCGCACGTGCACGCCGCCAGCCGCCGGATGTGCTCGCTCAGCACCCTGCCGCACGCAACCACGCATGACACTCATAACAACTACTTAAAGCAATCCATAATTGAACAGGCAATTTCAAAAAGGGCACATGTCGCATATTTTGTCAAATACGTTTTTTCATATACATGTAGTTTTGAGGCTTACCTACACCCATTTTATAATAATTCCAGTAATTTTCAATTGCTAATTAACACTAAAATATATCTCAAAAGTTAATATTTTAAATTTTACACTGCTTTAGAAAATAATCAGTTTTTTTTCATTTCCTGAACATTTTACATTTTCAGAGAGGTGCCCTTTTTCTTAATTGCATACTCAATTATATTCTTTAATTGTAGAGTTAAAAAAAAAACGAAAGAGAACCTTCCTTTCAAACTACAAAGTTTTTCTTTCACTATTACTGTTATACTCGTAGATTTACGAACATTACGAACAGAATTATAAAAGAAAAAAAATATGTAAAACATTTATAAAATCACAATATTCTACCGACACTATCTTTTTTAAAGCAAAGTATTAATTAAAACATTAATTCATTACTTGTCACAATCCGATAATGGGTTATCAATAAATAAACAAATTACACCTAATACAGATAATTTAAATCAATAAATTTAAATTATTTATTGCTATATTACCATATGAACCAGGTATAGTATTTGAGAGCTTTTCTGAGCTGTCTTACACTACTATGTTTAATGAGGTGGAAAAAATCTTACATAATTTATGGTAACAAAAAAAAAAACTTGAATTGTAATAGAACAATATTTTTAAACAAACAATATGAAGACAAATTTTAAAACTAAAAAGGTCCATTTATGCCAATCCCACAACGAAATTTACCGCAGTTCTTCTTAGAACTTTCAGGAAACTAACGAATTAACACATGCCTCAATTAATATCTGAAAGTCATATAGTTTGGATCAAACGTCTCGGATCCTTCGAATGCAGTTTAACAATACAGTATCCTCCAGTCTAGGCAGCGGCTTGGCTCTGCCCCTGGCATTGCTGAAGTCCATGGGCGACGGTAACCACTCACCATCAGGTGGGCCGTATGCTCGTCTGCCTACAGGGCAATAAAAAAAAATCCTTACTGGTCACGTGCAATGTCGCCATCTCCGTTGGGGAACAGCACGTGGAGGTAGAGCCTCGCGAACGCGGCACGCTCCACGGTAAGCTCCGCCATTTCTAGAATGTTCTGCGTTGCACCTGCACCAATAAACGTTACATTTAATACCGTTAGGCTAAGTTCATATCGACGCTTGAAAGGCAAACGTGACTAAGCGACAATAACTGCTTTGTACGTAAATGATAGGCAATAACCATATTCGATGCACAGAAAAAAAATATTTCTAGGTCTATTAAAATAATTTCAATCCTACACCTAGATTCGTTAAAATAGATTTTTTTTCAGGTATTTCAACTTCAAATTAGTCTACTGTAAAGTTCACGCATTGTCGCTTAGTCACGTTTGCCTTTCAAGCGTCGATATGATCGCGCGGTGGAAGCGTTCACATGACAGAATATGTACGCGCGAGAGTCTGGCATTTTTTAACTATACCTACTTTAGGATGTCAGTTGCATCTTTTGATTTTTTATATGATTGCGTTGAAAACTATTTAAAATCGATAGACGCGATATCGTCTTCGCTAGGTACTCATTTTTCTTCGATCAGGTGAAAAGGTAGATACAGTTTTGCAGAACCTGTACCGCGCGGCGGCGCGCCATTTTGTGAACAAGAAACACTGCTTAGATTGATCTTGTACAGCGCGGTGAGTAGTTCCGCGCGGTCATGAATGAACTTAGCCTTATTCGTTAATCCCACCCTAGAGCAGAATGACTAAGAGGCCGGAAGTGACGGGGCGGATCTTATGCAAGAGCAGGGAAGGGTTAGTACTGAGCAGTCCCTGTAGTAGAATTATTTTGTCCGTGCAGTTTGGGTCATAAAACATAGCCCGGCTAGGGCGGTGAGCATGTTGCGCGGGCGCAACGCCATTATCGATAAAAACAAATGGAAGGGTGGTGAGACATTGTTATGTTAAGAGTCATTTGTACTTACCTGCAAATTATAGTACATTATGTCGAAGAGAAATGTATTTTTATGCATTCGTTCTCTGAATTTCTTCAGTGACACAATGGCTACCAGGGGGGTGCAACTCCCATACAAAGGAAAAGAACATTCAACTAGCGTCATCTTTAGGAACCGGCGAGGTCATTTTTGAAACGTTTTGGCCTTAATGAACTAATAAACTCACTAGATGGCAGATACGAGTTCTGACTCAATAAAAAATGTTAGCGTACTTTGAAGCAGTGCTTCCACTTTTAGGGAATTCTCCCTTTTTTAGGGAAAAATAGCTGATATTTTGGATGATAAAGACAATTTAAAAAATACCAGGATTTAGGATATTTCGGGGTAAAAAGCAAAGCCTATACTAGTAACTGTTGTGAATTTTAAAATAAACGATAATTAAAGTAAAACAATGAACATTTTATTTTATGGAGAGAATGACATTAAGTCGAGTTGACAAGTAAAAGAATAAAACAGAGTTGTGTATAAAAACTATAAAGAAGGTTTGATTCAACAGTAACCCTCTAGTAAAGTAAATCATAGATTAAGCCACTGCTTTTTTCTTAGGGATTCCCCAGAATCCCAATAAGTATAATCCGCCAAATTTTTATTTACCTATTTTCGTTGATGTCACCAGAACTTACTTGTATTGTAATATACAGGTACTTCATGTACCATGAAAGATTATCATGGTAATTTCATTTACGAAAACCTTGTAATTGTCATTTCACTTTTGCTAGCAGTTCCTTCTTCAAAGACTGAGGTGGAAAGATTATTCAGTGTTCTCAAATGTAAAAACTGACAAAAGAAACAGGCTTTCTAATGAAACCCTGAACGGCTTGCTTCATAGAAAGTTCCCAACTTTGCCAGCAAACAATTGCTCAATTTTAGAACCGAACAGTGTTAGGTTGCGTGCAGCAAAAGAATATAAAAGCAATGCGTCGACTTCCTTGAAAATTCTAATCCTATAGATCTATGATCTTCTGGGGGCGTTTATATTATATATACCTACATTAAATAATATACTGTGGTTTATTTTCTGTATTTTATTTATGCTTTCTATATAAAGGATTTATGAAAGTTGTTTAGGAAATTTTAGGGATAAATTCAAATGAAACTAGGGTAAAATGTGGTAAAAAAAACGTAAGTGGAAACACTGCTTTGAAGTTTTCAAAATTCCAGGGCCGTAAAACAATCTTAAAAAAAAAAAAAAAGTTTTCAAAATGTCGTAACGCTTTAATTTTTTAAATCGTTTTTTTTTGGTCTTGTTGTGAGTTATTTTACGTTGTAGTATTAATTTAGAGCAATTTTTAGCTTTATGAGAATATTAGATGATTAGACATTGAGAAACTCTGTTTTGAATTCTCTTTAGACATAACTTGGCTCCAATACTTTTTTCTTCGTTAGCGTTTCGTAAGCCTGTGTAACTATTTTCATTTCTTACAGAAAGTTTATTATTAAAAATCAGCATGCCTCGAAGATCGAAAATGAAATGCTATTTCGGATGCCTTGATAACGGTGAGTTTACACTATTTTCCCGGTATATTATTTGCTAACAGAATTATTATTCATAATATAATTAAATGAATTAGCACCAACTAATGGTCCTTCCTATTTCTGCTGCCTAGCTATCATATATGTTAAGTTTTGATCAAAACAGTCTGTATTAAGTCTCGTACTATCACACACACACACCTCAGATAATAAAATTGTCTCGAGTGGGTGGAAGTATTTATGTTTTGCAACTCAGCGTATTATATGCTTATTGTCAAGTGGGCCCGAACTAGTTTTTTGGAATGATCAATCAGTCATGCTTTCCTGTTTAAATAAAATACAGCACAATTGATCTCACATCCAAAGTTAGATGATGGCATTCACGTTTTGTTTCCTGGTGTTTGATAACCAAGTTACACCAAGTGGCCTGTGACCACGTTCATCCTTCTACCCAATATAACATAATGTTTTTATTTTTGTAGACAAAGGTTTGATAATGACAAAATTTTATGGAAAAATTATAAGGAGCACTAAAATGTCTGAAACATGAAAAGATTGATGCACTATATTTGAACCAGAACGTGTTATGTAATATATTAATTTGTAAGTATGATTACATGAACACTAAATTTATCATGGTCGTATTTTTTAAATATTTGTTACATATTTAAGATACTTTGTTTCTCCGTTTCAGAAGAGAAACTGATTCAGCAAGGAACGTGAACTCTCAAGGGATCTTAATTTTTTTTAAATATGTTTATAATTTATAAATTAATAATTGAAATAGTTCATAAGAACTAAATTGATGCCAATTTTGTTTTAAAATAGGTTGTTTAGTTCTTATAGTTATAGTATTATGTTTGAATAGTTGTAATTAGTAAGTTAGTAATATATGAAAATACTGATATAAATTTTTGTAAATAACCTTTTGTACATTCTACGAAAAGATGATTTTAATTAATGATCAAAAGTCAGCGGTCTTCAAAAGCATTATTTGCAATTATTTAGATTAACTGTGGAATATATTTGCTAAGTTGTCTTTTCTGTATGAGCAGATATAAATGAAAATGCCCAAACATGATTATGTTTCTTACATTTTCATTATGTGAAATCAATATGCTTGTGATTGAGTATATTAATAATTTATTAAAACTTAAGTGATAGACAGCAACCCCTATGGCACTGCTGAAGTTTATAAGCACTGGTGACCACTTATCATGAGCCGGGTTGCGTGCTCGTTTGCTGTTGAGTGCAATAAAAATTTTCGAAACCCTTTCTATTATTTAGATGTAATATTAATGTACATTTAATTTGGATTAAAAGATAAATTTACATTTTATGTTTGGATGTGTATGTTTATAATTCATTTGCATGTAACGAACATCAGTTTCTTTTGTAACAAAATGCAAACTAATGGTTTGTAATGAATGTAATTAACTTTAAGATGATTTTCTTTCAATCTGCTGTTTGTTTCATCTAGTATTACCAAAGCTAAAGCATCAGAAATGTCAGAATAGAAATAATTTAGATAGGGAATAAAAGTATAACTATTGTAATCATGTCTAAGATTACTATAAGCGTCATTAAGTACAAACTATCAATATTTAAGAGTACTTTAAATCATCATTACATTTTTTAAACATTTTTTGTTTTTTTTTGTTTTTCAAATCATGCAACAAAACGTTTGTGCAGAACAAAATGTCACATGTTATGAACATGATTGTGGGTTAATCGTTTCATAATTTCTAAATGTTTATAAGAATGCTAAGAATAATTTAGTATTCACTTTAGTGTGTGTATTATCTCTACAATGCTAGTTTAAATGGCAATTATTGTATGACGAAGCATAGGTAGTGTTTATAGATGTAATATTTTCATACAAGGTCATGATCTGTCACGATCAACTTTAAGCAAGAACTGCTATCGTTAAGAAACAAATTTATTAAATTTAATTCAAATTGTCTACTATGTTTGTAATGGAAAGCTGACATGTTTATATTTCGCACAAATGACTTAATTGACATTGAATGATTTGATTATCTAGACTTAATTAACTTTTAGATAACTTTCGATTTAACGTTAAGTACGCTAGTAGGATTAATCTAGAGGAGTTATTGTTATTCGAAATTTTATACAATTGTACGTTCATATAATCTTTTAACAGAAAATTGTTTGTAATATAGGGAAATTAAATAGCTTACAGAGAATTACAGCTTTTTATTTTAAAAAACTGTTTTCTCTCTGTATGAAAAGATCTTATCGATTAGAATGCTGAACACAATCAAACATTCCTTAATAACTCATAAGTACTACCGGGAATTTCAGCGATTCTAAACGATAAGATTTTTTCATAAAGAGAGTTATTAAAAATATTAAAATTACTAAAAAAGCCACCTGGTGGGGGGTAGGGAGACTAATAATCGACCGTAGCGACGCCTGCTGGACCGGGCTTTAACTAAAGCAAAAATAAAAATGAGAGTTGCGCATCTATCTCTAATATATTAAGTGTATAATCTATGATGGCTACTCCTTTGTTTTGTATCAAAACGGCAGAATTTATTCAAAATAATATTGACACACGTCGAAATTTTACACATCAACAATGTGTATTTTTTTTTCACTGAAGTAAGAATAGATCCAAAAAAGTTACAAAGTGTTAATTTCTGCCGTTCTCCTAAACTTGCTGCGGCGATGTGGTGTAAGACGTAAGTGTTCGATTAGTGATGTTTTCTTTCATTTTTATCACTAACCAACAAAATGACATAACTAAATAGGTACAATAATGCGCATCACTATGCCCGTCCATATAGTCCATAAGGCTCATGAGTGGAAGAGAGAGCGAAATACTCGCTTCACCGCTCCGATTTTTTATTACCCAAGCTGCACGGACAAAATAATTCTACTAGTCATTTCATTGATTTGAATAATCAGCGCTATAGTTGACAACGCTAGTCTAGTCTAGTACCGCTTATTAAAGTTTACATATAATCTAAATTGTTTTATTACTAAATTAATATCATTGCATAACGAAGGATTCGTACAATTGAACGTACAATTCCTCTACAAAAACAAGCACAGTGTAAACACTGCGCTACTTTTAAACCTTATATCTCAAGGAAGAACTAGTGGCATGGAAATTAACTTAAATAAAATTTAACATATTTCTATACCGCGATTTAGTTTCGAAACAGCGACATCTATTGACAACAAAGAAAAGCGTCAAAATATTCAAGCGATTCGAAGCATGGGATGGAAAGTATAGGTACTAGAAATGTGGATTTGTTGTGATGTGGCAGAACTTGTATTAGAAATATATATATACACATACCAATAAAAGGTTGAAATTATTACACTTCCCAAAAAAAACTTGAAGGACAGTATAATTGACCAGATGCACGCTCTTTTGTAGGTATTAAAAAAATAAACTGGACTGCTTCCTTCATAATGATGTGGGCACGAGAAGAATGTCAATATCCTCTGCTACCATAGATACAGAATCATAGGATTAGGGTGTTGCAATCTCAGAACGGACGATGACTGTATCTGCATCTAATTCATCCTGGTCGCACTAAAAATCACCTCTGGGCTCTGATGGAGCCGTTTTGTGAACTTTTATTAAGAAAGAGAAACGAGAGAGGGAAGAAACAGCTGAACATTCTATGACAAATTAATATAAAATAAATATAGTAATAACAGTAACAGCAAGCAGATGTCCATTTGACCCCAAGAGATACATAGGAATTTTCTATCTGCTTCGGATTCTCGTAAATGTACACTCTGTTTAGGAAGTATTATAAAAATTAATTATTTTTATGTTTTATGGTGAGGAAAAGGGTCGATAATCAATGAATAAAAATATAATATATAATACCATGCTGCTAGATAAAAAACACCGTGTTTTTTCAGACTCAAGTTACCGTGCATTACATTTAAAAACTACAGTGCAATTACTATGTAAAATATAAGAAAAAACTAATTGAAAAAATACGATAGTATTAAATCAAAAATAAAAGGCTTTTTATTATTGGATAATACGATCAAGCCTATATAAAATTATTGGTTATTAACCTCTCCACAGTGCGGTGCTAACCTGTATGAAGAAAACTCTTCGTTTGTACGAATTTGTTTAATTTAATGATTATTTAGCCTTTATGGAAAAACCTATAAATAAATACCTTAAAAACCGGTTTTTTGAGAAACAAATCGGAGCCCGAAATTATAATCGGTTCAACATCGCTACATTCGCTCCTATAGACTTATTTACTCTTGATAAAAAATCAATCGAATCAGAAAAGAGTACATCAAGTCAACCGGATTATAAATGTATTTTTTTGATACTATGCTTTACATAACCCTGACAAGTCAGGGCATCAAAAATATTATAGACTCATTTGAGTGTTCCCCTCCACGGAAATCTTTAGTAAAAGGCGAAAGATTTATACGTTTTGAAGGGAAACCAGAGATGTCGAATTAATAGTCATCTGAACTACTTATATTTTTCGTTGAGACACAGCGATGGCGCGATTCAGAATTAGCTACAAACTGAACAGCGCCATCTATCGATGACGTTGGCAAACTTTTGAATTACAAGTCACTAACATAGCTCTTCAATGCAATTCTGTTATTCAATTAATGTGCCTGGACAATTGACTGCTTTATGAAGTTTGGATAAGTCAAACTTAAAACTATTGAGCAAAGGGATTAAGTATTAAGCATTTTGAATTGTTTTGAGGTAAAATCCCATCATAATCAGGGCGTATGGTGAAACGCTGATTATATATAATTATATGGGCCGTATAAATTTAAGATTAGCATGTTATGGTTGTGACTTAAGTATGCCAAGTTTGAGGGCCATAAGGAAGGGAATGGAGTTTTCAAAAAAATATGTTTTTACTTTTTTGTCTTTTCTCTCGTAAAGTACACAAAACGTAGAAATATTGCAACCAAGCTGTTTTTCTGATAAACATGTACTCCTCTTTATTGGGCTTAAACAACGATGCTCAAAAATGATTCATCGTCTTTATATGCAACTCTTTTCTCGAACATTCCTCACACGTGTTCATAAAGTGTTGTAATATAAAATCCTGCTTTGAGGTTTGTCGCAGCCGGACAACAGTGACGTACCTTCCCAGGAAGGATCGGCCTTCACCTCAGCGATGATTGCTTTGATACCGGCAGTCAGTCTTGTTGCTTTCTCGTCCATCAGTTCCCCGCCTGGAATACAATAAAACGAATTTAAATTGAAATATCAATCTTAACATTTCGTTATAAATTAGATGGTATAAAGTATAAAGACATGATTGATTTTCAAAAGATTTAAAAGCACTTTTAAATATTTTAATAAATCGACGCTGGCATTAAAATTAGAGCAATGTCTTTTCAGCGCAAATACCTAGGTCTAGTTATTAGGCTCGTGCATATGCAAGGTTTATGGGTTGGAAGCACCCAATACTTGGTTTATATTGTTTTTTATTGCATAGGTGGGTGGACGAACTCACGGCCAACCTAATGTTAAATGGTTACCAGAGTCCATAGACATCTACACGTAAATGTCGCCATGATTGACTCACCATGACTCACAAGAGGTCCTACAACCAGTACTTTTATAATTTTCAAAATTATAATTTTGCGGATTTGATATACACCATGCTATTTCTTCACCGTGGAAGTCAATCGTGAACATTTGTTAAGTATTTATTTCATTAGAAAAATTTGTACTTGCCAGCGGGATTCGAACACCGGTGCATCGCTACATACGAATTCACCGGGCGCCTTATCCTTAGGCCACGACGATTTCATAGTGTCGTATATCATGATAGCATCCAAATATATATATATATATATATCGACGCTTGAAAGGCAAACGTGACTAAGCCACAATAACTGCTTTGTACATAAATGATAGGCAATAACCATATTCGATGCGCAAAAAAAATATATTTCTAGGTCTATTAAAATCATTTCAATCCTAAGCTACCAGCTAGATTCGTTAAAATAAATTTTGTTTTCAGGTATTTCAACTTTAAATTAGTCTACTGTAAAGTTCACGCATTGTCGTTAGTCACGTTTGCCTTTCAAGCGTCGACATATGCGATAATGTTTTTTATTGCATTAAGGGAGGACGCTGTTCGAAAACCGGTGCATCGCTAGATATAAATGCACCGGATATCTTATCCTTTAGACCACGAGATCAGTATATTCCTTGCAGAATTTCGTCGGTTACATGTAGGCAAAGGGCAGGAAGGAGTTACCGCAGGCGAGGGGGGCGGCGCGCAGGTGGTGCGCGGCGAGGCGGCGCAGTGCGTGCCCGCGCTCCAGCTGCTGCAGCACGCGCGCCGCCGCCGCCGCGCGCCCGCACGACGAGCACTCCGATTTCACGAGTTTTATTTGCCTGTCAACGATATTCGTTTTGTATGTACGCCACTTGCCTCGTCAATTACATCTGAGATATTAATTATAACTAGAGGTCCCGCAGTAGTCAAAATTCGACTATAATTAGTTGGAATTGTAAGTTTGTACACTATTATGATTGTATTTTCAACGCCAAGACTACCTACACTAAAGAAAAATATTAATAAAGACAAACAATATTTAATCTATTCTCAATTTGACCAAAGACGTCAAGAACAAAAGCTTGACAGTAAATAAATAGTATGCATGCGTGTGTGTGTCAAATATATGGTAGTATGTTTAATGTTTTTTTATTGATTTAATGTATCTTTTGTGCATTATTTTAAAAAAATATTAGCATTATGCACTTCTTCTCTATATTCTCTATAAGTGTGGAAAATTTCATACTCATCCGTTCGCGCAATTTTCGTAAAAAGGGATACAAAATTTATATATAGATATTATAAGCTGTTTACTAATATTTTTTGATTATATTTTTTTTGGTACTATCAATATTAATGTTAAATGATTTTCAATTTAAGAAAAAAACTATAAGATAATCTTATTAGTGAAAATTATTATCACATAAATGATTTTCTTAGGGACGACATTGAAAATAAATAGATTTTTTAATTATTAGTTGAATTATGGATGAATGAATGGCAAATTATATAATATTATAATATCTTGCACTGAACTAAAATTCGCATGTCAAATAATGACAAAGCACACATGCTGCTTTTAACTTATGTAATAACTCATTTTCACTATGCTTAGCGAATAAATCATTTCTTCCTTTCTTCTTTCTTTCTTTGTGAGTGCAAAGCAAAGTTTTAATAACGTTCAAGTTTTTCATTGTGTTTTTTTAAGGCTACCCGCACAAGCAGGTTCATCGAGTTAAGTCAGTGGTCGGGGAACTTTTTTAATTATTACCCCAAAATATTTTTGTGTAAGTTGATATTAACCCCATGGCGAAGAACAAAAAAAAAATGAAATCGCTTTTTTAAGCATCTTTCATATTATAGCCCCCATGATAATTTTGAAAAGAAAATAATAACTAAAAATTTAATTTAAACATAATTTGTTCAATTTATCAATGTAATTCACAAAAGTTTTATTTTTACCTCCCAAAATTTAATTTTACCCGATTTGGGATAATTTACTTGGGTTCCCCGACCGCTGAGTTAAGTAGTATCGAGTAGACTCACGCCAGCAGGGCCCGCTCGGCGTGCGCGAGTGCGGCGCGGCAGGAGGCGAGGTAGGCGGCGTAGGGGCGGCGCGCGCACAGGTCGGCCCGCAGCGCCGCCGCCAGCCGCCCGTCCAGCGCCGCGTCGCCGCCCAGCGCGCGGCCCAGCGCGTGCGCGTGCGACGCTCCGGACTCGCAGCCGGCGCACGCGGCCGCCGCGCGCATCCACTCCACCAGCGACGAGCTCGTCACGCGCTGCGGGCCCGCACAGTGTCACCATCATCATCATGGTTCCAAGCCGGGTTTTTTTTTATTGCTTAGATGGGTGGACGAGCTTACAGCCCACCTGGTGTTAAGTGGTTACTGGAGCCCACAGACATCCACAACGTAAATGCGCCACTCACCTTGAAATATAAGTTCTAAGGTCTCAAGTATAATTACAACGGCTGCCCCACCCTTCAAACCGAAACTCATTACTGCTTCACGGTAGAAATAGGCAGAGTGGTGGTACCCATCCGCACGGACTCACAAGAGGTCCACCAGTAATTACGTAAATTATAATTCGTTTCGGCAACGGCAACCAAAATTTTCTGTTCAATAACTTAAAAGCTAATGTCCGCGCCTCTCATGCGCTCTAATATGGCCATGGTAGCCTATCTTGTTCTTAAACGTGCGCAAACAGAAGCTACACGTAAGATCACCACCCACGAAGTTGTAAAAAATGGTGAAAGACGGTCTATTTTTCAGTTTATTATCCGCACACTGTACCGAGGCGACTGCGCACGAGATCTACTGCCTCGCGACCTGCTTGCTGTGCCACACTGGTCCCGGGGGCTCATAGAGGTCGCAGCATGGACGCCGCCACCTGCCTTCAGATATAAGGTCCAAGTCTTTTTAATTACGATCCAACACCAGAGACAATCGACTTCATAAATGCGAGTTTACACGTATTCATTAATTAAATTTTTATACGAATTTTAACGAAATGAATGCAACGTGCACATTTTTAATTGGCATTTATATAAAGTCTTGTCATTTGTGTACTGGATCTGTATTAACTGGACATGGCCATTGTTATTATACCTTAAATAATGAAATCTCAATTAATGGGATCGAGCGACGCGTTACTCACATTAGGTACATAGTCGACACAGTGCAGATCTGGATTGGACAGTACCATCCGAAGTTTCTGCTTCATACTGTTGAATACCTCTGGATCATTCAGGTTCACGACCCCCTCACACCTGGAAAAACGAATAGTGGATGAACTGCAAGTTTCATATAAAATTAATATTTTTAAAATGCAATCTACAATGAGTGGGAATGGATCATGTAATTTTGATGATTTTTTTTCCTACCTAAGCTGATAGCCTTGAGAGGCTGTAACAGCGTAACCTTAACTAGTAGGTGAGCTCACGGGGCTCAAACCTGACGACGTTGCTAACACGAACCCTAGCAAGAGCAGTGCTTCGCAGAATCTAGCACCGGATCGGAAACGCGACCCACTGAGAAGATCCGGCGAGAAACTCAGTGGGCTGTGTCTGAGGGTAATTCGATGAAAAAAAAACACTACTCCTATATAATAGAGTTTCGTTAATATCGTGTGGTGTGGACGAACCTCTCCAGGTCGGCGTCCGGTACATCGGCGAGGCGTGGCTGCGGCCGCCTCTTGCCGCTGGAGTCACTGGAGCTCTTCCGGCGGTACTTCGCGAGGATGTCTTCGGAGCTCTCGCCGGGCGCGGCTTCAGGTCGGGCGCCCTCGTCGATGCGACAATCTTCTTCGGGTAGCTTTATGTCTGTTAACAAAATAACAAATTAGTCCTGTAGTGGTAGTAATAGTAGCCGTGTATCATTTTATTGGTGTTGCCTATGTTCCTCTAAGGCTGTAAATTTTTGGTACGAATTGTTTATTAAAAAGTTATCCTAAAATTCGTTTTAAGTGTCTTTTGATGTGGAGATTCTATCGTGTTTTTTGTTTGTGTTCCCCTCACGCAGCAATGTACTACTACGTGACTAGTGAGTAAGTCGTTTGGGCTCGTTGAACTTTTTGCAGAATCGTGCAAGAATAGTGGCTTATTCACCCTTCAGTATCGATAACAGCGCACTAATTTGAGAAAATAGCTGGACGCTCTTCAAATAAGTCGATAAAGCTCTTAGTGAATTACCATCATTTTACCGAGAGTTTATTTAATTTCATATAACTAAGGTAGGGGCCATTTACGGTGGTATCTCATTTCATCTCATTTAATCCTATTTCAATAAGTGTGTTTGGTTAAAAAACATTTGGCTGTATGGGCTGCGTCTCTTTTGCTGGCTTAAAAATATGGTAACTTTAGAATTGTCGAAGACTTTAAAAACCGGTATTTTGTTACTTTCTAGGCTTTGCTCGGCACCTTGCTTCTTTATCGAATATTCAAGGAAACCATATATTTATTTATTTATTATATTATTTATATATTAAAAATAATCGCACAAATTATACATTACAAACGAATATAATCTGTAAAGTCGAAATCATACATAACGGACCCTGTGATTTTGATAAGTAGATTTGAAAATTTATCTTTGTTGGTTTAATGAGTTGGAATTGAAACGAAGCCGGGTTCCCCCCCAATGTCCTAGTGGAAATGAACTAGAAGCTTTACTACTACCACTTTACTGGTGGTAGGACCTCTTGTGAGTCCGCAGGGGTAGTTTGCCTGTTTCTGCCGTGAAGCAGTAATGCGTTTCGGTTTGAAGGGTGGGGCAGTCGTTGTAACTATACTGAGACCTTAGAACTCACTAGCCCACTGAGTTTCTCGCCAGATCTTCCCAGTGGGTCGCGTTACCGATCCGGTGGTAGATTCCGCGAAGCACTGCTCTTGCTAGGTGCACTCCGGTTTGAACTCCGTGAACTCCGCCTCTCAAGGCTATCAGCTAAGGAAGGTTAAAAAAAAACATATCTCAAGGTGGGTGGCGGAATTTACGTTGTAGATGTCTATGGGCTCCAGTAACCACTTAACACCAGGCTGTGAGCTTGTGCACCCATCTACGCAATAAAAAAAATAGAAGTCTATGGGTCTGACCGTGGTGCTGCTGAGACCGGCCGATGTGTCTGAACATCTTGATCTTGTGCAGGAGGTTCCCGCCGGAGCGCTTCACGTTGTTCTTGAGCTCGTCCAGGTTCCCCGCGAGGCCGTCCTCGCCGACTGCGCGCCTTCTGAAACGACAGAGTCGACTTTGAGAACAAAGTCCTTAGTTCTAGAGATTAAGACGGAACATTAAATTAATTTCATCTCGATACCACTCATCTGTTTTGTAAACTATTTAAAAAAAGTTATTATTTTTAATACTAATATGTAAACCTACAGTGGTTTTTACAGATGTTCCGTTATAACTACTGAACTATGCATCCGATTGACTTGAAACTTGGTATCCATGTAGAAAATACATGTACTTAATATTTATATTAGCGTTGGACTCCCTACAACAGTTGCGGGGTGTTAATGAGCAGAATATTTGTGGGGGTGAGAATAATAATTTTAAATGCCCAGCGAAGCCAGCGGATCGAAACTATAAGAAAGTGATAACGAAATACCTTCGATAATGATACTAAATACGTACGTGTATAAAATGATGAATTTTGCCAAATTTACCCGTTAAGTAAAATAAAGTGAGAAGCATATTATGCTATTTTTGGATAAGTTAATAATCACGAACCACATTGTTGTTAGAAATTTCGTATGAAGACTACGGCGACGCTACAATATTATTTCAATCCACGAGTTGTTGTGAAATAAAAACAATGAACAAACCGTTGTGATTTCTCAGCCGTCGCATCGAAGCTGATGCTCTTTGGTATAGCGCCGGTAGAGGGCGCCTTCACGGGCGGCGGACTCACTCTCCTCTCCGTCACGTTCTCCGAGTTCACGTCTTGACTCGAACTCTTATCTGACACCGAAGTCTCGCCGCTGTTCACTGACAGGGTGCTCAACGAGATATTATTCCCGTCTCTCTTCTTCTCCACTTTTGAAGAAGAGATGCTGACCACAGTTCTGATCTCGGATTTCGTGATCCGCGAAGTGAGGTTGTTCATGAGGTTCGTTGAGGTGGATATCGTGGCCGAAGACATGCGGGTCATGAGGTCGGTGATGGTGTCGCCGTACTGCGACACGGACAGCGCGTTGAACGAGCTCTCGCTGGAGTTGGAGCGGTCGAGGTCGTTGTCCTCGTAGGGCTTGGAGGCGGGCGGGAACTCGAAGGTGGAGGTGGAGGGGCCGCCCAGCGACGGGAAGCTGTCGTCCACCCACTGGCTGGTCGCGTCCGACTGACTCTCCGCATCTAATGTCGACTCTGTTTGCGTTGACTCGCTGTGAACATTCAATGTTCGGTTTAGGTACGATACAGTATTTTATGTAAGTCAAGTGGATATCCATACTTATATATTTTTTATTGCTTAGATTGGTGGACGAGCTCACAGCCCACCTGGTGTTACCATAGCCCATAGACATCTACAACGTAAATGCCGTCACCCACCATGAGCTACCTACCCGTGCGGACTCACAAGAGGTCCTACCACCAGTAATTACGCAAATTATTATTTTGCGGGTTTGATTTTTATTAAACGATGTTATTTATTCCTTCGCCATGGAAATCAATCGTGAAGTACGTATTTCATTAGAAAAATTGGTACCCGCTTGCGGGATTCGAACACCGGTGCATCGCTATATACGAATGCACCGGACGTCTTACCCTTTAGGCCACGAAGACTAGTCAAAAAAATGTCAAAGCTAGTTATATAAATGTCAAAGTGTGTTCCTTTGTGTGTCCTTCTTCCACGTCAAGCCGAAGTCAACGTATTGACATGATTCTTTAACGACACAGTACTGGGGCAGGAAAATGACAGAGGCCACCTTTTATCCCAAAATTATACTAACTTTTTTAGGCATAGGCAATAAAACAAAACTTACCCATTGATCGGTCGGTTGTCGAAGGCGTCGGCTGGCGGGGGCGGGGGCGCCGCCGTGCTCGGGCTCTCCGGGGCGGAGGCCGTGTAGCAAGTCATCACCTGGACCGTATCGACATCACATCTAATTTAGCGAGTACTATTAAGAGCTTACATAATCTGCATATATTGCTAAAGCATTTTTGAAAGTCACTTACAAAAAACTTTTAACTTAAAATATTAACAAAAATTATATGCTAAATTCACAGCAAAACAATTTTAAATTCAAATATTATCTATATCTATACTAATATATAAATTTACAGTGGTTTTTACGGATGTTCCGTTATAACTACTGAACCATGCATCTGATTGACTTAAAACTTGGTATCCATGTAGAAAATACATGTAGTCGTCGTGGCCTAACGGATAAGATGTCCGGTGCATTCGTGTTGAAGCGATGCACCGGTGTTCGAATCCCGCAGGCGGGTACCAATTTTTCAAATGAAATACGTACTCAACAAATGTTCACGATTGACTTCCACGGTGAAGGAATAACATCGTGTAATAAAAATGAAACCCGCAAAATTATAATTTGCGTAATTACTGGTGGTAGGACCTCTTGTGAGTCCGCGCGGGTGGGTACCACCACCCTGCCTATTTCTGCCGTGAAGCAGTAATGCGTTTCGGTTTGAAGGGTGGGGCAGCCGTCGTTACTATACTTGAGAACTTAGAACTTGTATCTCAAGGTGGGTGGCGCATTTACGTTGTGGATGTCTATGGGCTCCAGTAACCACTTAACATCAGGTGGGCTGTGAGCTCGTCCACCCATCTAAGCAATAAAAAAAAAATGTACTTAATGGATAGGATAATATTTATATGAGTGTTGGATTCCCTAATAATAATGACAATAAATAATAATGTTAATTTTAAATGCCCAGCGAAGCGGGCGAGTACGACTAGTTAGTTAACTTATTAAAACGTTATACATGCGCGCGCTAAGACACGTCCGTACAAGTCGATAACTAATACCTATAAGCAAACTACGCAATAGTGGGCATTCCGATGCTCCGCACTTACGAGAGTCGACCTATAGACGGTTCGCGCTTAAAGCGATACATACGGAAATAATATAAAGACATTTAAAAAAACACAAGAATAATTCTCAAAGGCAATTGTATTTATGTCTACTTTATACAATCTGATCTTTAGTCGTAACTTCCGTTTTGAAGAGACCCACTGTATTCAATCAACTGAGTGATCATTAAGGACGACACATACCCGATCCTGTAGACCGAATGATAAACATTTGACGTGGCCCAAAACACGTCATTACGGATCCTCCCGATCCACTAACGGTGCTTTTAGGTACCTCAAGCACCGGTCATCGCCTTCGCGGAACCCGTTGCTTGCGACGAAGGGCTCGACGAGCGAATTAACCATAGACACAGCCCACTGAGTTTCTCAATCCCGCGCTAATCCATCATCAAACCATGACTTCTATACAGTTAAGACTCACTGCCGATCTTCAAAGGGAAGAAACTGGCGGGTTTGACGGGCGATTATTTTTATCCCTAGAAACGTAGCTCGGGAATGATAGCCCACCGAGTTTCTCGCCGGATCTTCTCAGTGGGTCGCATTTCCGATCCGGTGGTAGATTCTGCAAAGCACTGCTCTTGCTAGGGCCAGTGTTAGCACCACTCCGGTTTGAGCTCTCTGAGCTCACCTACACGTTAGGGCGAAGCTGATATAGCTTCTCAAGGCTATCAGCATAGTTAGGAGAAAACAATGGCAACGCTAGCTGCGTGAACTCACCGGGTACCCGTTGACGAGGATGCTCTTCCTGTTCTCGAGCCCGTAGTGCGCGTGGTGCGCGGCCAGGTCCAGCTCCCCGCCGCGACTCAGCGCCGCCGTCGCCGTGAGGTAGCCGCCCCCCGACCTGCCGCGCACGGGGCACACGTCACTCGCGACACGCATTACTGCATTACTGCATTACTGCTCCGCGGCAGAAACGGGCGGCGGCACAACACGCCCGATCGACACGCACGATTTATTTATATTTTTTATTGCTTAGATGGGTGGACGAGCTCACAGCCCACCTGGTGTTAAGTGGTTACTGGAGCCCATAGACATCTACAACGTAAATGCGTCACCCACCTTGAGATATAAGTTCTAAGGTCTCAAGTATAGTTACAATCGTCAGGGGCGGGCATCGTTTGGCTGTGCTGCTACTATTCGATGTCCGTAGGCGCTCTTAGATGCTGACGTCTAGTGGTGATGAAAGTTTGATTGCGTTGTGGAAAATATTTAGTGGTCTATCAGTTCGTTTGAAAATTATCTTAAGTTAAATGTTGAATTGATAATACCCACCTGTTGACTAAATGAGGTCTCGAAGCGTGTCTTGGGCTGTCCCGAATCACATCAGGCCGCTTTATATTACCGTTCTGAAAATAGTTGCGTGAACATTTTTAATTACGTGAATTATTAGTTCTTTTAAGCTAGTACTAAGTTTTAATCACAGATATATTCTGCACGATGTTACAAACAACAGGTACAGATATTATTTATTTGTAGTCAGATTGACTATTGTCTTCGCATTGTTAGTATCATAGTTATTAGCCATTAAAATCTGATGGTAATTTGTCACACGTATCTTCAAACGGCTATTAAAAGTGAATGGACGCCATTATCACAAATATTACTAAACATTTCTGGAAGGAAAGAGGCTCTGCGGATGCAGTTTTATACGCTGAAATTTAATTAGTTATTTGTTTAATCAGATCGGAGCCAGACTTCATCATGAGACTTTCCACGTCGCAGAAGTCAGAGAAATAGGACGAAGATCGTTTGTGATAAAATTATATATAGAGATGCTCGGTTATAACCATATGGATACAATATAAATAAATAATAATAAATAAATATTTACTAACAATCACGCCACGTTAACTGCTCCCGTGGTAAATTCGTAAAGAACTTGTGTTACAGGTACCAGATAACGGAAATAAATGTAATATTTTTATTATACACATACATATATTTAATATACATCCATAACCCTGGAAAAGACATTTTTATATTTATCATACAAATATCTTCACTTGGCGGGATTCGAACCCGCGACCCCCTTGTGTAGTTACCATGTCACTTACCACTACACCAGACGGACAATGATTAATTTTTGTTTCCGGATGCTCGATGCGAATCTCTCGGTATATTTGGATGATCTACTCTCATAAAGGAAAAGCAAAAAATATCTTATCTGCGCCCTCTCGAATACGGCGAAGCGGGTAGAATGTTGCTAGACTACAAAAGTGATGTAGCCTATATATTATAGGCACTGAAATTGACTGACAAGCGGATAACTAAGCGAACTATAGCAGCGTTGTCGCACTATATAATTCGGAAATGACCTTAAGGATTCATCGGATCCAATAAGTCTTGCATTAGATGCCTTCAGCTCTAACGCTAGGAGCAGGCTTAGGGACCCCGGTAATCGTGCAACCTAATCTATACATCAGCTCGCTGATTTTCACGCCGAATCTTCTCAGCGGGTCGCGATTCCGATCCGGATGTACATTCATTCGCGAAGCAGTTGCTCTTGAGTTGTTAGGCCTCCCTTGGAGGCGGTGGGGCAGTTGTTAGCAAATCCCACCCCTCCTGGCTGAGAGTTTGTTCGCCTACGTGTCCTGGTGAAACTGGAAAGGCCTCTGTAGCACCTCATTCATTAAAAAAAAGGTTCGGGGACGTATCTAGTACCTGGGGCGGCGGCGCGGGCTCGTCGGGCTGCGAGGCGCGGCGCGGCCACGACGTGTCGGAGCGCGCCGCCACCGACACGCAGTCGTCCGTGTCCACCTGTTGTAAGAGATGATACCATCATGTAGTTTATTTTCTTTTTTTTTTATTGCCCTTGTAGGCAGACGAGCATACGGCCCATCCGATGGTGAGTGGTTACCGTCGCCCATGGACTTCAGCAATGCCAGGGGCAGAGCCAAGCCGCTACCTATCAATTTACTATCGCCCCGCCCGCCAGCGGAGTAGAGTTCATCCATACTACCTGGAGTCACTGTGTTCATCCACAGTGCGTTTCCAGAGATCTTTTTTACACGTACCATCCGGCTTTGGAATGACATGTCCTTCTTCAAACGAGGCTTGTGGAAAGCACTTAACGGTAGTGGCGTGAGACCTCTTGTGTGTCCGCGCGGGTAGGTACCACCACCCTCCCTATTTCGGCCGTGAAGCAGTAATGCGTTTCGGTTTGAAGGGTGGGGCAGCCGTTGTAACTATACTGAGACCTTAGAACTTATATCTCAAGGTGGGTGGCGCATTTACGTTGTAGATGTGAATGGGCTCCAGTAACCACTTAACACCAGGTGGGCTTTGAGCTCGTCCACCCATCTAAGCAATAAATAAAAGAAATATAAAAAAGGCTAATGAGCAGCACTCGGGAGTGGCTGACCTCGGTGTTCCGGTCGCTGTCGGAAGCCAGCACGTCCATGCTCCAGGCGGACTCGCTGGCGGTCTCGGATGCGTCGGGAACGTTCGTGCTGTTAGCGCTGGCGCCTGGAACAGTCGTGAGAATAATACCATTTAAACGTCCGGAACTGATTAAAAACTGGAAACGAGTGAAATAACCGTAATTCAGATTTTTTCCAGCAGATGTCGACACTTACCAATTTCAATAGTTTTCAGTTTCATATTTGAACCTATGTCACTATTATGAATGACCATAGTAATCTATCTATTAGTAAACACACAATCATATTGTAATATACAACTAGCACGTGAAGTTATAAACCTTCAAAATACACATTCGAACCATTCGCATTATTCATATCACATTCTTAGCGAAAAAATAAATGGTTAATTATATTACATTATTATGGAGGCCACTGTACGACGGAGTGATACGATTTTGACACCAAGTTATCTGAACCTAATTTTGATCTCAAAAAATAATGTGTTTCGTAATAATCATGATAATTGACCCGCGTCCGCTACAGCAGCACGTAGCGAGCGCGTGTCGCATTACCCTGGCCGGCCGCGATCTGCGTTTGCTCGCACGAGTCCCCGATGGTCTCCGAGTCCGAGGCGAGCACGTCGGTGCTCCACGTGTCCGACATTATGCTGATCGTCTCGTCGCCTTCCAGAAGTTTCTGTCGAATATGTCATTATAGAATAGACATCGTCATGTATTTTGTTTTGAAACTTCAAATAAATCTCTTGTTGTGTGACAGATAATGCACGCAACCGTCGTGGAGGACATAGCCAAAGAAAACACCAAACATTAACCAATTAATATATAATATTTTAATTTCATTCCTTTTAAATTGACTATTCCAACCGTTGCTTCACTGTATTTTTATTAGTAACTAGCTGTACCCGGTCGGCTTCGCTGGGCATTTAAAATTAATATTATTATTTCTCACCCCCACAAAGATTCCCATCATTAACGTTAATGATGAGGACCCCCTACACCAACTGGTGTCCAACACTCATATAAATATTAGCCTATCCATTATGTACATGTATTTTCTACACGTATACCAAGTTTTAAGTCAATCAGATGCATGGTTCAGTAGTTATAACGGAACATCCGTAAAAACCATTATAGATTTATATATTAGTATAGAGTATAGGTATGTAGCTTTCGTAACATTTTTGTGATATTCGTTTTTAACTAGATTTTGTTCTTCCTCATCAAGCGATCCAATCGTTAGGAGATAGTTTGTCTGTCTCTGCTTCCTTAACATAGTAATTAGTGGCGATTGCAGTACCGAAGGATTGGTAACTCTCAGACACAGCCCACTGAGTTTCTCGCCTGATCTTCTCAGTGGGTCGCGTTTCCGATCCGGTGGTAGATTCTGCGAAGCACTGCTCTTGCTAGGGTTCGTGTTAGCAACGTCGTCAGGTTTGAGCCCCGTGAGCTCACCTACTAGTTACGGTTACGCTGGAATAGCCTCTCTAGGCTACCAGCTTAGGTAGGGAAAAAAAGAAGGATTGGTTCAAATCCATTTTGGTTCGACTGATGATCCCTACCTAAGTGTTATTGTTTGTGTATATTTATTATTATTTGTGTATATTTCACAGTAGACCATTGATTGTAATTTGAGAAACATGGAACATCTGTTTAGTGTTTGTAGCTAAGAAATTAACAAACGTGTTAATTTTACACGTGTAAGTAAGACGTACTCTGATTTCGAATTTGCAGAATTTATCTTCGATTTCGTTTCTCGTGTGCTTCAGCAGTTTGGCTTGGACGTTGACCGCCTGACTCGGTGGAACGTTTTGCGGTATTCTGAGAACAAAACAACAAGTCTAAATACAGACTGTTACAACTTTATTAATTTTATTAATTTATTGTTTAGATCGGTGGACGAGCTCACGGCTCACCCGATGTTAATGTCGCTGCCCCTCTTGAGATATGAGTTCTAAGGTCTCAGTATAGTACAACGATTGCCTCACCCTTCGCGGTACGTGTTACTGCTTCACGGCAAAAATAGGCAGGGTGGTTGTACCTACCTGTGCGGGCTAAGGACACGCCCTATCACACAGTAGGACATATTGGAACTTCAAAATTAATTTAATTGTGATTGCAGCGCTTCAATATGACTAAAAGCGTGTAACGATGCGGCGCCGGATTTTAAAAAAAGTAGTAAAGTCCATCCGTCCAGTCCAGCAAGGAGTGGCGGCGCGCTCGCTGCTCAGCGTACCTCCGCTGCGGCGCGTCGCCGGCCGCGTCGCCGTCGGTGACCTGGGACGACGGCGTCTCCCGCCCCGAGATGTTGGGGCTGCCGCGCCCGCTCACGTTCGCCGACACCTGAAGCAAGCCACCAGTACACTTCCGACACTCCCCTCACCCCGCCAGGGTCAGGCAACTATCAACATCTTCTTACAAAAAAAATCTTGGGAGGTATCAAGGGACACCCGGATGGAGCGAAGTTCCTTTCGATTAATTAGTGAAGGAATTGTAATAAAAAAAAATCTTTAAATTATAATAATATTTTTTTTATTATGTATAGTATTCATTATCTTTATATATAACAATGAATTGCTGTTCGTTAGTCTCGCTAAAACTCGAGAACGGCTGGACCGATTTGGCTAATTTTGGTCTTGCATTATTTGTGGAAGTCCAGAGAAGGTTTAAAAGGTAAATTAATATGAACATTTTTGATTGTTTTAAGTTTATTTTATACAAAAGTTTAGGTGTTTTATTTATCGATTGAGGCAATAAGAAGTCTGCCGGGTCAGCTAGTTGTTATTATTTTTTATTATTTATTATGTACAAAAAATGTTATCGTCGCGACACCACGCTGTCCAATGCGAAATAGAAAGACGAAACGAAAATAGCTGGCTTGCTTTCTATGTGTGAGAGAGAGATACAGACAGAAAAACACGCGCACGCCGCACTGCTCACAACTACAGCAAAAAGTTTCGTTACAACTTTTGGTTTTAATTTTTTCCGTCTAGCCCCCTTTCGCAGAGCGCGATTAGGAACTTCGTTCCAAAAACATTCAGTATAGCGGAGTGTAATTAAATCGGGATTTTTTTCCCTACCTATGCTGATAGCCTTGAGAGGCTATTTCAGCTTCGCCCTAACGTGTAGGTGAGCTCACGGGGCTCAAACTGGAGTGTTGCTAACACTGGCCCTAGGAAGAGCAGTGCTTCGCAGAATCTACCACCGGATCGGAAACGCGACCCACTGAGAAGATCCGGCGAGAAACTCAGTGGGCTATCGGGATATGAGTATAAAGAGGCGCACCATATCAGATAGGTTGTCGTTCTGGTCTTCGGTTTCGAGTTCCATGCTGGAGGTGACGCTGTGGTTGGAGGCGGCTTCCGACACGGCTTCCAAGTTGTCTGACGTGTTGCCCAGGGACACCTCGTCGTGGGACACCGAGAACCTGGTTATACAACACAGTGGGTACTGTTGTGTGCGGGCACGGACGAGTCCAAACATTCCAAATCTAAACATCAAACTACAAATTGTCTGTGATACTACGTAGTATACTCGACAGAAAATGCTCAAAGATCACCTCGATCAGCTTTGAAGCATATATAAAGTGACCTAGTACATAATATATAAGCCTGTATGTAGACTAATGTAGAGTGCTCGCTATCTCTTTCGCACGCTTAGAGATAATGACGACATAAGGCGTTTTGTGTAGTCGTTTTTTAGAGGCAATTACTCCCAATACTAGGATTTAAGTCATCTACCTGAACTATTTCTGGAAATCGAAAAGGCTAAAAGGTAATATAATCTAAAAAGTTTCCGCTAATTTTATAGAAAAAAACAGTTGTTTTTGTTTAGGAAACCCCCTACCTGGTACGTTTCTGCTGAGGAGCGCGGGGCGGGACCAGCGCGGGGTCGTCGCCCTCCGCCCCTCCGTAGTAGCACTCCAACACTTTAGATTCCGGTATCAGACCTGAGAAGTCAATGTTAACTAGTTATTCTTACCGTCGCCATGTTTCGATAAAAATTCCCAAAAGGTTACCCATCATTCATGGAAATTACCCAACATGTATAAGAGCAAATTTTTCAAACTTACAGTTTAACTTTTTTAATTGATTATTTACATAAAGCTTAAGGGTATTACAGAGTACTAAAGACGAAATTCAGCCGCGTAAATCAGCAGTTTAAAGTGATAAGCTTTTCTTATTAGATTTTATTTTATTTTATTGCTTAGATGAGTGGACGAGCTCACAGCCCAACTGGTGTTAAGTGGTTACTGGAGCCCATGGACATCCACAACTAAATGCGCCACCCACCTTGAGATATAAGTTCTAAGGTCTCAAGTTTAGTTGCAACGGCTGCCCCACCCTTCAAACCGAAACGCATTACTGCTTCACGGCAGAAATAGGCAGGGCGGTGGTACCTACCCGTGCGGACTCACAAGAGGTCCTACCACCAGTAAATCATTAGTAGAATCATTTTTGGAAACGATTTCTGCACACCCTGTATATGGTATGTCGTTTTTGGAGACGATTTCTGCACACCCTGTATATGGTATGGGTGGAACTCACCGATGTACTCGTGCTCCTCGGTGTTGGCCAGCCGTATCATCCAGACCTCTGGACCGTCGCCGACCTCCTCCCTGTCGCAGGACCCGTTCGTCGACCTCTCGTCGGCCAGCGAGGAGTTGGAGCTGCCGGAGCGAGGCAGGCGGGGCTTCGGAACCTTAGAGAGTATACCTTTCTTCGGGTGACCGTTCTCGAGGGTGTCTTTGGCTTCTAGCGGTGAGGTTTGCCTGAAAAGTTTCGTCGTTCGTTTGGAAATTTTATTTAAGACAAGATTAACTGATAACATAACATAAACAAAAAAATGTTTAAAAAACTTTATTTGTGTAACGTATTACGAAAGTAACATTAGACATCAATTTGTTCACACTTTATAAGGATTTAGATGAATGCTACGTATCATCCGGCTATGGAATGAGCTCCCCTCCACGGTGTTTCCCGAGCGCTATGACATGTCCTTCTTTAAAAGAGGCTTGTGGAGAGTATTATGCGGTAGGCAGCGGCTTGGCTCTGCCCCTGGCATTGCTGAAGTCCATGGGCGACGGTAACCACTCACCATCAGGTGGGCCGTATGCTCGTCTGCCTACAAGGATAATAAAAAAAAAAATAGAATGTAGCCACGACTTGGCCGTGCTAGCATTGCTGATGTTCATGGGCGACGGTAATCACTCCTGATCTGGTGGGCCTTAACCATCTGGCTACAAAGGCGATTAATAAATGAATATAAAATATTAACTTGTATTTAGATAGATCAGGCATTTTCTTGAGAAGGTCGTGGAGTCTGCTCCTGTAGTTGGGCTCCATGGTCTGCAGCAGCGCGGCCAGGCGCGACGCCGACGCCTCCCCGCCCCACGAGCACTCGCTGCTCGACGAGCTGAACAACGTGCACACGACTCATTAACAAACGGAAGAATAAGCTTGAAAGGCTTTCTCTTGTGGCGGGTAGCCATCATACAACGCAAAATATTTGACAGATGCCTGAATCTCGCTTTCGACATTTTCAAGATAAGCTCGCATATATAAAAGTTCCGAACAACAACATTCACACCGTCGGTCTACCGAGCAAATATCACCCGCTCGGTGGAAGATCTTCCCTTTGTCGTATATCTCCCCAAACTCTCTCTCTTCGATCAGTCCCTCACTGCTGAGGATCGTGACTCCGTCCGATTCCGTCAACCAGCTGTCTCCATCGAACCCCTTTTTGTAGCTTGGTGGAGTGCGTCGCTGACAGTTTTTTTTTATTGCTTATATGGATGAACGAGCTCACAGCCCACCTGGTGTTAAGTGGTTACTGGAACCCATAGACATCTACAACGTAAATGCGCCACACACCTTGAAATATAAGTTCTAAGGTCCAGTATAGTTACAACGGCTGCCCCACCCTTCAAAGTGAAACGCATTACTGCTTCACGGCAGAAACAGGCCGGGCGGTGGTACCTACCCGTGCGGCCTCACAAGAGGTCCTACCACCAGTAAGAAATGTGACCGAAAAAGTTTGTACTATAGTTGCTGTTGACAGATGCTGTGTCATGGTATGTACCTGAAGACAGCCTCGGCGACCGTCGCGGAGTTCCCGGGCTGCTCGTCGGACGGCGTCGATGGCATGTTATTGTTCAATTTCGACGATATACGTTTTAAGAACATTATCTGTAAACGAAAATAGCACTTGGACTATTACAATAAAGAATAGTTTAAAAAAACTAAAAAACACGCTTTATATAAAATTCAACGAAAAATAGAAAATAAATTTTAATAAATTTAAATTGAAAATAGTGTAAAACAATATATATTTTATTGTAAAAAAAAGTGCGTGCGTACAAAGTACACGTGTCAGAAGTGAAACTTTTTTGGCGAACTAATTTATGAGTGTCGCTTATATTTATACAAATCTAAAACTTTAAATTTCCGAGACTTAGAGGAAGGGAAAAAGGAAGATATGTTCCCGCCAAAAGTCTGTCAAATGTCAATCTCAAACCTCAGTGTTGACAGTCACATTATGTTTAGATTTCTAAATTGTAAATGACTAATATTTTGCCAATTGAATTGACTGATTTAATTTCATGCTATTTGATTAATGTTCCAAATTCTTTTCATTTAGTTTCAATTCCTATTAACATTTTTCACAAAAAAAATATAAAATATTAGGCTGTAATGTAATGTAATGATACATTTGCCTTTCCAGTTGGAAAAATACAACAACTACTACTACTGACATTTGACAAGTACTTAATTTCAATAGTAGTTTGACGTCACTTACGTCACTTCCGTTGCATACCTGAGTGACGTTCTGTAAAAATTTTACCCTCATGCGCCTAAAGAAGTTTCACTTCAAAAAGCGTGGGGTGTTTTTTAAGAGAAATAATAATTCTTCTACTCTTATGTGTCAGAAAAATATTTATAACTAATAATACCATGCACCCCATGCAAATTTATTTCCTTTTTTTTTTGTTGAATTTCAATTTTTTAAATTTTTTTTTAATATTGAATTGTCATCGGTCCTCAATAAATCTACACGTTTGAATTAAATCTGGCCTTTTAAAGCAACATCGCGTCTAAAGGAGTCAGTTACAAACATACATACAAGTGAAGCTAATTAATATAAAGTGTACAAAAATAAAGTGTGTGGCGTCGAGAATAGCACCTCCCCTCCAACTCTTTTCGTGGGTGTCGTGAAAGGCGACTAAGGAGATTCATTTGAAAATTTACGTCGTCTGCTCAACTACAGATTTTATTAGTTACTAGCGACCCGCTCTCGCTTCGCTTCGGAAACTAATTTATTATTGATTTCTCCACTATTTAATGGCTTTTATTATACATATAAACCTTCCTCTTCAATCACTCTATCTATTAAAAAAAACCGCATCAAAATCCGTTGCGTAGTTTTACAGATTTAAGCATACATAGGGATATAAGGACAGAGAAAGCGACTTAGTTTTATACTATGTAGTGAAGACCCGATTCTCAAATGTTTGTTTATGCGTGTTTATGAGTTTTGTACGGTAGGTGGCCAGTTCCGTACAAGGGCTCCTGATGTCAAGTCGTAGCAGGTGCTCATTGACATCGGAGTGCGTCGGCACCTATAAGACACGAGCTCACGACATAGCGGGTAGGTCGCCGTGCCGTTAGCGTGTGTAGTGCTTGCGTGTGTAGTGCGTGCGTGTGTAGTGTGTGCGTGTGTAGTGCATGCGCGTGTAGTGCGTGCGTGTGTAGTGCGTGCGTGTGTAGTGCGTGCGTGTGTAGTGCATGCGTGTGTAGTGCGTGCGTGTGTAGTGCATGCGTGTGTAGTGCATGCGTGTGTAGTGCGTGCGGGTGTAGTACGTGCGGGTGTAGTGCGTGCGGGTCTAGTGCGTGCGGGTGTAGTGCGTGCGGGTGTAGTGCGAGCGTGTGTAGTGTGTGCGTGTGTAGTGCATGCGCGTGTAGTGCGTGCGTGTGTAGTGCGTGCGTGTGTAGTGCGTGCGTGTGTAGTGCGTGCGTGTGTAGTGCGTGCGTGTGTAGTGCATGCGTGTGTAGTGCGTGCGTGTGTAGTGCGTGCGTGTGTAGTGCATGCGCGTGTTTTGCATGCGCTTGTAGTGCGTGCGTGTGTAGTGCATACGCGCGTAGTGCGTGCGGGTGTAGTGCGTGCGTGTGTAGTGCATGCGTGTGTAGTGCGTGCGGGTGTAGTGCGTGCGGGTGTAGTACGTGCGGGTGTAGTGCGTGCGGGTGTAGTGCGTGCGGGTGTAGTGCGTGCGTGTGTAGTGTGTGCGTGTGTAGTGCATGCGCGTGTAGTGCGTGCGTGTGTAGTGCGTGCGTGTGTAGTGCATGCGTGTGTAGTGCGTGCGTGTGTAGTGCATGCGCGTGTAGTGCGTGCGTGCAGTACCAGCAGGTGCGCGTCTGCGGGCGCGAGCAGGGCGCGCGGCGTGCGTGTGTAGTGCGTGCGTGTGTAGTGCGTTCGTGTGTAGTGCGTGCGTGTGTAGTGCATGCGCGTGTAGTGCGTGCGTGCAGTACCAGCAGGTGCGCGTCTGCGGACGCGAGCAGGGCGCGCGGCGTGCGTGTGTAGTGCGTGCGTGTGTAGTGCGTTCGTGTGTAGTGCGTGCGTGTGTAGTGCGTGCGTGTGTAGTGCGTGCGTGTGTAGTGCGTGCGTGTGTAGTGCATGCGTGTGTAGTGCGTGCGTGTGTAGTGCATGCGCGTGTAGTGCGTGCGTGCAGTACCAGCAGGTGCGCGTCTGCGGGCGCGAGCAGGGCGTGCGGCGTGCGTGTGTAGTGCGTGCGTGTGTAGTGCGTTCGTGTGTAGTGCGTGCGTGTGTAGTGCATGCGCGTGTAGTGCGCGCGTGCAGTAGCAGCAGGTGCGCGTCTGCGGACGCGAGCAGGGCGCGCGGCGTGCGTGTGTAGTGCGTGCGTGTGTAGTGCGTTCGTGTGTAGTGCGTTCGTGTGTAGTGCGTGCGTGTGTAGTGCGTGCGTGTGTAGTGCGTGCGTGTGTAGTGCGTGCGTGTGTAGTGCGTGCGTGTGTAGTGGGTGCGTGCAGTACCAGCAGGTGCGCGTCTGCGGGCGCGAGCAGGGCGCGCGGCGTGCGTGTGTAGTGCGTGCGTGTGTAGTGCGTGCGTGTGTAGTGCGTTCGTGTGTAGTGCGTTCGTGTGTAGTGCGTGCGTGTGAAGTGCATGCGCGTGTAATGCGTGCGTGCAGTACCAGCAGGTGCGCGTCTGCGGGCGCGAGCAGGGCGCGCGGCGTGCGTGTGTAGTGCGTGCGTGTGTAGTGCGTTCGTGTGTAGTGCGTGCGTGTGTAGTGCGTGCGTGTGTAGTGCGTGCGTGTGTAGTGCGTGCGTGTGTAGTGCGTGCGTGTGTAGTGGGTGCGTGCAGTACCAGCAGGTGCGCGTCTGCGGGCGCGAGCAGGGCGCGCGGGGTGCGCGGGTGCGGGTGCAGCGGGGGGTGCGGCGAGGCGGGGGGCGCGCCGCTGTACTCTTCGCCGCTCACGCTCTCCACCAGCGTCCACACGGACGTGCGCTCGAACTTCATGTACAGGTCGCGCAGCTTCGGATCCACCTGGAACAAGTTAGTTTACTTGTTGATATTGGGTTCACTAAGATCAGTTGATTGACATTAATTATTGAGCTCACGGCACACTTGACGTTTAAATTCGGAGTATTTCATAACGATTGTCCCATCTAAATTTCCGTTTAGAAAGACAATATTTTTTTGAGCTTTTTGGCTTCACAACCAAAATATGCTGTTTATAATGTTGTGTTTGCATGCAGGTCAAATAAAATGCTCTACTGCCAGTATGATATTTACTTCATATAAAGAGCAAGAGGGAGGAAATAAACTGTTCTTTTTTTCCTACCTATGCTGGAAGCCTTACGAGGACTATGCCAGCGTTGCCGAACGAGTGTTCTACTGATAGTTTTATGTTACAATAATAAGACGTATAGTGATACGCACGTCCTGGTACTTAGCCAGACAGAGCATCTGAATGATCTGCGCGATCTGTATAAGGTTGGACCTCGCGATGTACGAGACGGGCACCTCCAGCACGCCGTGCGCCTCGGGGTTCATGATCGCGGGACATATCAGGTGGTTCAACACGAGGTCAGTACAGAGGGCGTGCAGTTCGCGATCTGATACTCTGCAAAACAAAACACGCGGTTTTTTAGGGTCAATTGAACATTAGCTAATGCGTCACGGGCATTTATTGGCATTAGTAAATTTTTTGGCAGGACATGATGGTTTTTTTTTATTGCTTAGATGGGCGGAATAAATCACAGTCGACCTGGTGTTAAGTGGTTACTGGAGCTGGTGGAGGAGTAAATGCGCCACCCACCCAGAGATATAATGCCTAAGGTCTCAAGTATAGTTACAACGGACGCCACACCCTTCAAACCGAAACGCATTACTGCTTTACGGCAGAAATAGGCAGGGCGGTGGTACTCACCCGCGCGGACTCACAAGAGGTCCTACCACCAGTAATTATGCAAATTATAATTTTAGGGTTCGGGTTTGATTTTTATTACACAATGTTATTCCTTCACCGTGGAAGTCAATCGTGAACATTTGTGTAGGTGTTACTATACCACTAGTAAATTAAATAAATACCTGGAATGTTGCTTCAGTAAATGTACAATTTGCTGTATGATCCACGCGATGGTCGTCGGGAAGTTCGACCAGTGTTCTTTCATCGATATGATGAACTTGGTGGTGAGGTTGTACAGCGACTGCACGGTCCATTTCCGGTAGCGGGTCACCTTGGCTGCGTATTCCGCGGTGTTCGGTGGGCCGAACTTTTTCAGACGGTCCGATGATGAAAACCTGGAAATATATGGGGAGCAATGTAATGTTCCAGTAGCTAAAGTTAAGGATTGTTTAGTACACACAAACACACACACACACGATTGCTCTTGCATGTCGCATCGGTATCGCAGGATCCGACTGATGCATGACCATGACCACACTGTCAAGAGTGTACGACTAGGAAGAAGAAGAAGTACACAGTCGGATGTGTGTTATCAGTTTAGGATATCTAAATCCCTAATCGGCAAGGGTTTATAGTACAGCATTATTCTGCCAAAACATACTCATACATTCCTTAGTCTTGTCCACATGAAAATGACACAGCAGTAAATTTCGAAGATTTGAATTAAAATTGTTTATGAATGGAGCATAGTGTAAGTAAGATATACATAATCTAATTGCCCATATAATACCTTCATCTATATAAGGGAATCTTTAAATGTAATTTTCACCATAGTAAAGAGAATGGATTAAATTGAAAATATATACATGTATGGAGGACCAATACCAATGCAATAATATTATTACTTTGGTCTAATATCCTGCCCAGATCAGAACTTAGTATTGTTTAAAATCATTAAATATTAAATTGTATTTTTTAAATTAGAAAGTGTATGTTTAAGGAGTTCATTGAGAAGGGCTGTCCTTTTTTAGGCCTTGAGTTACATAAGCTGAGATATTTTTGTATATTTTTGTTTGTAATGTTACCTTTCCATAGATTTGTCTGGGTCAATATCAAGGAAGAATTCGTCCTCTTGCAGTACAGTCATCACTGGTCCCTGTAGCATCGCGATAAGGAATTGACGCGCAGGAGTATGTCCATCCCGAAAAACCGCATATAAAGATGCGAGAGCACATTTGCCTGTTCTGAATAACCTGAGAAATGTCCACGAATGCAATAAGACTAAGAGAAATATTATTGCTAACATTCATAGGTAGATAGATCCATTTGTCATCTAAAAGGAGTATAGTGAGCTCACAAAGATTGATGCCATAGTTTAGCCTATTTCCCCAGCAAGTAATCTGGTTTTCTGGTCTGATAGATTCTGTAATCCCTTCATATCTACAAGACTGTGGCAATGAACACTATTTAAACTTTAAATTTTAAAATTTGCCCATGCAATACAATAAACTGACAGTTCTGTGGAAATTGATGTTCTTAATTTGTGGCTATTTTGCATTGTTCTTCCAAGATGCAGGAACACTGCACAATCCAGATACTTGCAAATAGTACTAAGCAACGCCAGTGCTCGACAGTGTGGACCTGTTTCTTCTAATTCAAGTCATCCTTATTAAATCTATTGAATGAGTATTTTGTTATTTTTTTCATCATGTACATTCACAGTTGAAAAAGAGCAAAACCCAGACTTTCTTGGAAACTCTTCAAGTAGTGAAAGCATGATAGTTATAAGCAGCTCTAAAGGTGTACTTAATTAAAAAAACCATTTAATTTTTTAAATTTTCATTAGTTGATGTGAGCAACTCAATGTCTTTAATAAGTGATTAATGGAGATCATCAATTTACAATTCAAATGTCTTGTCCTATCCCTTTGTATAGCCTAATATATATTTCTAATACCGTTACCTCCAAGACTCTAACTCTAATACATTGATTGTCCACTAAAAAAGCAAAGGCTTGTACTGTAGCCAGTCTCTTATGATTTATATTATAATTGGAATTCAGCACATTTCATTAATCAATATGTACACTTCTGTTCTCAAAATTTATATACTTACTTTCTAGGATCATTGGAAGTGACCAGCTGATGCTTAATCAACGATTTTATGACAGCTAATAATCTTGTACGGTCACTAGCTAGTCTACAACTTCCATATAAACCAGCAACTAAAGCAGAGGGCAGCGACTGAGGCATATGTTCTTCTCCTAGTAAGAGGCAAAGTGCAACAAGGTGCGGCGAATCTCGGAGCCATCCAAGGAGCTCGCCAAGTGCTAAAGCTTCCTGCAATAGAGAAGAAAAATATGAAAAGATGTCCAAAAGGTATTGAAATACTAAAATATAAAAAAATTAAAACATTTAGCAATACACAATTTCCTAAATATTTCACTCAAACATAATGATTGATTTTAGATGATATTAATTAATTATTTTCACAGATTGTCTCAGGTGGCATTATGGATTCAAACAATTAACATTAGTAAACAAATTTAGAAAAAAATTGTGCAGCGATTTTAAACTTTAATACCAATAATTGTTATTTTAAATCACATTTATTTTCATTGTATATAACAGATTTTTCAATTTCTGTTATACACCTCTCATATTGTAGCTTTTAATTTAACAGATTCATGTTTGAAACAGAAACAAACCAATTATCACCTCTATTGTTCTGAACATTATGACTAACACAATTGCAACTCTCTATAATAAATGGTGACCTTGTTCAATGTTCACTGAAATATAAAGGTCATTATTATATTGAGCATTTCTCAACTTCTATAAATTCTACTCTTTTATTTGACAAATTCTTGAATCTCGCTTACAACATTTTCAAGATAAGCTTGCATAGATACAAGTTCCCAACAACAACATTCGGACCGTCAGTCTACCAAGCAATATCACCCGCTCAGTGTAAGATCTTTCCCTCCGATGTTATACCTACAGGCTCCTTAAACCTACACCAGATTTACAAGTCCACTAACATTTTTTATATAAATTCCTCTCTCTCTGTAACCTGATTTACTCAGCAATCGCATGGTGAATCTATAGATTACCAAGAAGTTCATCTCAATAAATAATAATGATTTAAAAATGTTCTTAAATAGTTAGCTTTGAAAATTTTAAATGATGTAAGTATGACAAATTGAGCAATGTTTGTCACATTATGTCACACATATTAACAACATTTACTATCTATATGTCACTTGTTGCATTAAAGTGGGTGGATACCATGCATGCTACAAAAAATCGATCGTGTGTATTATAGCTGTTTTTTAGAAAAAACATATAAATAGGTTGTCATTATTATATCGTTGGATTCTTGTATAATTAATTTATTCTTGTTATACAGAAATATTTTACAATGAGGATCTAGGATTATTATAGTTGCATACTTGCAATACATACATAGAATATGAATAAATTCACATTGATTAAATTGTGGAAATATATAAAATTAAGTCATGTGATGTTATTTCTTACCTTGTACTTGAGGACTTTGTAAACATCGATAAATGTGGTTCTTTCTAAAGCACTGGCTCGTTGACAGGCGGCTATAGATTCCGCCTCAGATCGTGATATCAGGTTTGTGAGGTTCTGACGCTGTTGCGAGCAGATCCACGACACCTGTAACAACTCCACTGCCCGGTTCTCCACATCTTCGTTCAACTTCTGTAACAGCTGCCTCTCGGTATTTATGAATATTTTTTCACGCCGCAACTGATTAGCCAGTTCGGCGATGTTCATGCATCCTTCTGATGATGACTGCATCATATTTGAAAACAAATACACTTATCTGTACATTTCATTAGGGTGGACCAACAAAATATTTAGTTCATGTCATTTCGTTTTCAAAGAAATTCATTAGGACTTTTCACTGCATTGTTTACAATCTTAATTTACAACAATTGTATTAATAACGTCAGATGAAAAATATTTCCAGATTTTTTATCTTTATTGGGTCGTTATTCCCGGAAATTCCAAATAAATCGTTAAATTTTTGATCACCAACAATTACGACAAACAAAACGCGATAAATACGCCATAAATACGCGAGCAAAAATAGATATTTGAATGAGTGAATAACTAGCAAATTGACAGCATAGATAATACACTTAATATTAAAGAATTGACAGATCAGACAGATATTATGAATATTTTTTTAAAACTAAGCCATAGAAAATGACTTTACAACTAAATATAAGTTTTTATTTATTTATTGCCCGTGTAGGTGGACGAGTATACGGCTCACCTGATGGTGAGCGGTTACCGTCGCTCATGAACGTCAGCAATTTGAAGCAGTTTGAAGACGGATATATCATAGTGCTCGGGAAACACCATGCAGGGGAGCTCATATACGAAATCCGGATGGTAGGTGACAAAAAAGATCTCTGAAAACGCACTGTGGGTGACCGCAGTTGCTTCAGGTAATATGAATGAACTTGACACCAGTGGCGGGTGGTGCTATTGTAAAAACGAAATATCACCTCAAACAATTTCCCAGACCACTCCCCATGTCCCCACTCCCCAATACGGAACAAAATACAGAGGGAGCTGAAGTCCCTCCGCAGACCCAGAGGTTCCAAACGATCCGTCAAAATGGGATTAGCGACAATCCGAACGGTTCTCTTCTGCATGGAGTCAAATGGAAGTAGCTGGTATTTTGGACCGCTGGCAAAGAGGTAGGAGTAGTACTCCACGCGAGGTCAGATCTGGACTTTGTAAAGCATAATTCTTTGTCCAGGCGTGAATTACTGCTTCACTTTATTGAGGACTCCCAGCATTATTGACGTCAACTTGGCTTTGTCCTTCAAATGACTCGGAAATTGGAAATCACTCGAAATATCGACCCCAAGTATCCCAATACTCTTGCAAGGTTGCAGGGATACTACTTACTTGAAATTGCGGCACAATGACAAAAGGGTCCTTCTTGTTTAATGCGTGGGGTCTAAAAAATAAAACATAACTAATTCGAGTGTTAAAAAATTAAATAAAAAAATTAAGTAACATTACTTGACGAGCAATTTATATGATGAGATATTGTGCATTAAAATGAAACCTGCGAATGTAATCATAAATAATTATTTACTGGTTTTTACTTGTTGGTTCCCGTTTAACAATACACATCGTGTATTGTCAAACGGGCATACTGCAGTTCTACTATATTGGAAGATAAACTTAATTTCCCTGTCTTTAATAAACATTCATACTATCATTGTAGTTCATACAATTTCTAGCCAGAATGTTTATATTTTATGCTATAATTAGCAAACAAACAAAAAACAATTATGATTATGCCACACTTTTTCACGTATCATATTAATACGTACGTAGATAAGTGTGCAAATCGAGAAAAACATTCAAATCGTATTCGTAGTAATCCGTTTTTAAATGATCGCTGGAGCTATATTTATATCAGAAACTTTCATATTCATCTATGACACACAAAAACATTATTTTCCTTACCTCTGCCTTAACCCTTAACTCCAAATATTGATATCTATTGATATTATTGAAATCTAATTGGCGGTAGGGAATTTTAAGAGCTCGCACTCTTAGGGATTATCACTATTTGTTTCTGCTCTAAAGCAAATGTATTTTGATTTTATGGGTATACAATATTCGGTCCGTCAATCTATTCGGTTATATCACCAGCTCAGAGGAACACGAACCCATCCTGGTTGTCAATTTCTATGTTTATATGTTTATTAATAAATAACACATAACGGAAGAACGGGCTCCAGTGAAACTATTTTAATAGTTTAACTTTAACAGATTAAACCATGGAGCAAAAACCTCACGCTTTAGTGATAGGGCGTCAGGGTGGTGGGGTGACGTTAAGCAGTAATGCGTTTCGGTTCGAAGGGTGGGGCAGCCGTTCTACTAAAAATCTGAAACTTAGAACTCATGTTTTATGGTGGGTGACGTCATTTACGTTGTTCATGTCTATAGGCTCCGATAACCACTTAAAACCAGGCGGGCCACACATTTAAGCAATAAAATAATTAAAACAATTTCGTTAGCCTCTAATGCCGGCCACTGACATGCGCGCAAATATTCGTACATTGTACGAATGTTTGCGCGCATGTGAAGGGCCTTCAAACATTCATTCGCAAACCTAGCGGCTGTGCAAATGGGTTCGCATACTCAATTTGCGAACCCGTTTGCGCTTCCTCCTACACTTGTTTACGAATGTCTCACGAATTTCTCCTCCTTTTTAATTCGTCAATAGAACATTGAAGAGAAAAAGAGTTTTTAATTCTTTCCCAGACATAATTAACAGCCATGCTGTTTTTATGGGATTTCTTTTGATGAAGATACGCTACACAGTAGACGTCACGAACTATGAAAATGGCGTATAGTATACGTCCGTTACCTTCGCAATCGTCGGTGCAACCGGGCAAGCGAATGTGTGGGAGACTACGCGAAGGTTCGAGGTTCGCGCGATTTGATGTCTGTTAAAAAACCGACACAGCTTGGAAAACCACGAATGCAGCGAAAACTTTGCATAATCATTCGCAAATTTCGTCCTACACTTGTGGGTTTGCGTATTCGTGCGCACGTGAGTGACCGGTGTAAGAGACAATTTTTTTCTAGAAGTTAGTGTCTATTTGAACTTTATTGCCATGCTGAAATAATAAGAAACATTTTTCATTCCAAAGATTAAGGAGTGAGAGATGGAATACAAAAAAGTGAAGAGTGAATGAAATTGGCCAGCCAAGGAGATTGGAAGAAATCACAGGATTGCTGCGCTTTATTTAATGTAATTTTAGTGTAAATAAATGGTATAATTGTTACAATTTCGTGCTTTTAAATGTTAGTGGTGTACTATTTCTATCACTATAATGTCAAATAGCTCAATTGAAGGAAAAATCCAAGGATTACAGGAACGTCTAGATGAAATGCGTATACGGAGAGAAGGTGGCCTTAGCAGCCAGGGTGGTATCGGGACTGCTAGGCCAGGAAACGTCCCTCCAAACCGAGTTAGGCCAAAACTTCGTGAGTATAGTGCACTTTACAAACAAAATGAAATAAAAACGAAGGTTCGTGAAGTACTTGAAACATTTTTATATTTTGTCCGTAAATTTCTATCATCATCAACGTAACAAGAATAGTCCCAGTTGAGTAGTAGACTAGATCTATTTGCAGTCATTATGTATTAAAAATCTGGCTTAAAGTATAATTAGTTGTTTTAATTCATACAAGAGTCAATGTTAATTTTTCCATGATCACTGAAAACTGAAAATTGCGGAATGTTTTTGGTACTCTCGGCTTCGTTGATTGTTATATTACACATTTGCATTGCAGATAATGCTCAGTGGGTGGTATTGGACAATAAATATTTTTTGTTTCTGTGCTAATTTATACACAATCAAGAGCCATTGTCTTTTGATTATAAATATGCAAATATGCTCTGCCTGTTTCTTTTTAAATTTGAATTTTCTTTGTTGCTATTTTGAATCATTATGATAGCATCCATAATGGTTATTTAATTGTGGATTCATATTGCATATGTTAATGTTATCTCATAATTACAGACAAATTTTTTTATCAATTGAAAACCAATTTTGGATCAATAATGTAACACAAATATAATTTAAGTATAAAACAAATTTAATGTGTGAAATAAGATATTATTTTAATTTTTATGATATACACTTACAACTTTTTTATTTAAAAATAATATAACATGTATTAAATCGTTATGTTGTTTCAATGTAAACAAAAAATGGCAAAATTTAAAATCGCCTTTAAACATCCAAATCTAGATCGGAAAGTACTAAATAAATGGCTATTGTGCCTATTACAAACATAATATAAGAATATATTATATTATTCTAGTTAGCACAATCATGTTTACTATTTGAAAAAAAATACTATCTGCAAAAACATAAACACATACACGTTATTATTTTAGTTTTCTATCAAACAAAAAAGTCCTCTGTTTTCTCTGCTGTTGCGATTGTATTTTTACACTAATAGCTAGAATTTTTGAAGCAACATGAAAGCAAAACTCATGATTATTTAAATCTAACATTTACTGTGAAAACAACTTTTTGGCCCGTGTTATTATTACTACAATATACTCCATTCCCCATTTCAAATGTTAAGGAACAGTTTTAGCAGTATCTAAATTTTGGTTAAAGAGTTGGCTAAAAATGCCAAGTGCCCAAGTCCAAAGACAATATTTATATGGAATCTAGGCACCGCAATGTGAACGCTGCTGCATAGCATGGTCAATGTGGAGATCAATTTTTCCTTTACAACAATTTGACCATGTAACAATAACACAAAACCAAATAATTTGTCTAATTGCCCTACTAACAAATCTATAATAAATGTATAAAACAAATGGACCCACTGGATTTCTTAATGGAGATATTGATTAGATGCTGTCTTCTCCGGAGATTACACTCAAATTATTACATCTTGTAGCACACCTCTCTATATCTGACTAGTTGATAATTATATATCTGAAAAAACTAAAACTCAACTGATCTCTTGTTTCAAAGGAGATTTACAATATTTGAAAATAAATAAATATCAAACGCATCATATAAAATAGAATACTATAATTGCTGACTGATAATAACATAGACTGTATTTTTGCTTTTCTTTTGCAGCACCCATGTTCTCGATACCAGCTTTTCCACCAAGAACTCCTCAAGTCACCGATACAGAAAACAGAATGCGGGAAGTTTATAAGGTTATTTAAAAAAAAAATTGCATTAAATAATTTAACCATCAATTCAGATTGCACATTATGCATTTCAGAAATGGATCAACCAATTCTACTAATCTAATCAAATTTTGTATGAAAACTCCAAAACCATTCGAAATCCCAAGGAGATGCTGTTACTTATCTATTTTATATCCTTTCATTAAATATTACATTTTTTCAAAAACTGTATGCAGTTTCGAAATATGAACATTAATAGAAGTAAGGTTTGGTCGTCTATATAATAGTTATTAAGGCGATGTTAAGTAATGTGTCGTAAAAAGCAAATAAGTACATAATTTGGGATAAGTTATGAGTGGATGAAGGGGCTAAGTACCATTTTTAAGATTTTTCAGTTTTTGCATTGAATGAAGGTGTTATGTGCCTATAAACCACATTAGACCTTAAAACTCCGGGCTTAAAGGCTATTTTTAGAAATTGCATGTGATGAAGGAGCTATGTACGAAGAAAAAGTAGAAGTTACAAAAGTTTGTTGCTGTTTTCTCAAAATTAACAAATTGTATCATACCCTATTCATCCGCTCATGTCTTCAATTGCCCAAAACCACTGCATTCATCTGACTTTGGAATGAACTTCCCACTACGGTGTTTCTTGAGTGCTATGGCATACCCTTTTTCAAGCGTGGCATGTTAATACTGTCTGCCAACAAGGGCAATAAAAACAAAATTAGCGTCTACATTTTAATAATTCTAACATTTACAGGTCAGTGGGAAACTAAGTGTGGATGGTAAAGAATACAAGTCCAGTATTGATGAACTGCAGCATCTGGGTGAACTTGGCAGTGGTACATGCGGTCATGTTGTGAAAATGTTGCACAAACCATCTTCTGCGGTTATTGCTGTTAAGGTACAAGATACATTATCATCTGACCACATAATATCCTAGTCAGTCTAATTATTCAATTAACTGCTGTAAATCTTCTCAAGTCCAAAGAGTTTTTAATATAAAAAAATGTAGCATTGTAGCATGTAAATAACAAATATTATCTTTTTTTATTTAAATTTAAATCTTCAATAATATATCTTCAACTTTTTCAATATTTCTCAGCAAATGCGTCGATCAGGCAATTCGGAAGAGACGAAACGTATCTTAATGGACTTAGATGTGGTGGTACGATCTCATGATTGCCCCTACATTGTTCGGTGTCTGGGTTGTTTCGTGACGGACGCCGACGTGTGGATCTGTATGGAGCTGATGGCCTCCTGCTTCGATAAACTGTTGAAGAGGCTAGGAGCTCCTATACCTGAGACTATACTTGGAAAAGTAACGGTTGCGGTTAGTGCAAACAATTAATTATAAACAATGATTGATAGGCCTGTGACCTAATAATTTTTTTCAACAATATAGACTAACTTTTGTGGTATTTATTACAGTGGGTATATTCTACTTTGCCCGCGTAATGACATTGTCAGTTATGTATTGTATCGTATTTATATTAGTTCTAGTTCATAAATTATCACAATTATTAAAATTTATAAATTAGACTAAGATACGATACGTACCTAGCACTTGTTCACGCATTACTATACTTTATTCCATATACGAAGTCCCTTTTGACACTTCTTAGAACGTGTCTCTGCACGTTTCGCAAATTTTTGAAATAATAATCATTTTTTGTTCATGGTCGTAAACATTTAAAAATACACAATCAATCTAAATCATTATATAATTTATTCACACACACACGATAACATACTAATAACATCTGTCAAATGGGACTTCGTAATTGAAATAGAGTATACGATGATGAACGAAGGATATATTAAAATTCAAGATAGCAAGGAAAATAAACGTAATTAATAGTGGTGAGCAAGCATGGATAAGTAACAGCTGCCCAGGCTAAATCTGACGCGAAACAGTTCTCTCTCCATTTCGTTTTGAAGGTTTGGACAATCATATACGACCCAGGCGACGGGGCAAAGCAAAGTCGCCGTCGCCCAAAACATGTCTTGTCGGATCCCCGGATCCACTCGGTGCTTTTAAGCAAGCACCGGTCACCGTCCTTGTCGAACTCGTCGACTTCGACGAAGAGATCGACGTGCGGACTAGTCCATAGACACAGCCCACTGAGTTTCTCGCCCGATCTTCTCAGTAAGTCGCGTTTCCGATCATGTTGTAGATTCTGCTCTGGCAATGCACTGAAGCACTGCTTTGCCTAGGGCTAGTGTTAGAAATGTTCAGAGGTTAGAGCCCCGTGCGCTCACCTACTGGCCCTGTGAATCTAGTACGACCCCTCGGGTTCACTAGAATTGGTAGGAAAAAAAATAAAAAATAAACAGGTGCCCAAAAACACTGAAGATAAATTTCTATTCATTAAATATTTTAAACTTAATTAAAAGTACTTTTCCGGTTGACTATAGAGTTCATGTTATTTTTTATTGCCTAGATGGGTGGACGAGCTCACAGCCCACCTGGTGTTAAGTGGTTACTGGAGCCCATAGACATCTACGACGCAAATGTGCCACCCACCTTGAGATATAAGTTCTAAGGTCTTAAGTATAGTTACAACGGCTGCCCCACCCTTCAAACCGAAACGCATTACTGCTTCACGGTAGAAATAGGCAGAGTGGTGGTACCTACCCGCGCGGACTCACAAGAGGTCCTACCACCAGTAACTTTGAATGGTTGACTTTAGAGTTCAGGTTCTCGAGGTCAAGGACGACTGATGGACGATTTTAAACTTTATTTGTAGACGGTGAGCGCCCTCTCGTACCTGAAGGAGACCCACGGCGTGATCCACCGCGACGTGAAGCCGAGCAACATTCTGCTGGACGAGCGCGGGAACGTCAAGCTCTGCGACTTCGGCATCAGCGGCCGGCTCGTCGACTCCAAGGCGAAGACCAGGAGTGCGGGCTGTGCCGCCTACATGGCTGTGAGTCCTCGTCATATGTTGTACTGAGACTTAGAACTCATGTTTTAAGGGGACGCCAGCAATAACGTTGTTGATGTCCATGGGCTCCGGTAACCAGTTAAAACTGACTTGGCCGTGAGCTCAATGCGGCGCTTGTTTACTTAATTTATTCATAAAAATTTCTTGTGCGTAGAACTAATGTCAATTAAATTGTTTAATAACGAATGCAATTGACAATAAAGAATTTAAGTAAATTAACCCATAGACACATCCCACTGAGTTTCTCGCCGGATCCTCTCAGTGGGTCGCGTTTCCGATCCGGTGGTAGATTCTGTGAAGCACTGCTCTTGCTGGGGTTCGCGTTAGGACCACTCCCGGCTTGAGCCCCGTGAGCTTACCTACACATCAAGGAGAAGCTGAAATAGCCTCTCAAGGCTATCAGCATAGGGAAAAAAAAAGAATTTAGAAAACGATTTTTCGTCAGCCGGAGCGGATAGACCCGCCGGACCCGACCCGACCCGACTACGATATCCGGGCCGACGTGTGGTCGCTCGGCATCTCACTCGTGGAGCTGGCCACCGGAGTCTTCCCCTACAGAGACTGTCAGAACGATTTCGAAGTTTTAACCAGGGTGAGACAAGAGACAGACTTGGTCTGCTGATGAAATGCTATGTAGTAAATTAGTTACAGTTCTCTCAATAGATTTCTATTGTTCTCTTAATATGTTAAAAGAAATCTCAACAAATCAATGTACATAATATAATTTATGAAACAATAAAAGTCTTCATAGAATAGTTAAGTTGCCATCAATTGATTTTGTTTATCAGCAATTTCTTTATTTCGATCTTGCCTTCAGGCTTCGTCTCTGGACACCCTGTATATTATGGTTCTTATCCAGAGATTCTGTATATCATTTGACATATTTGGTTCCTCTGCGGACACCCTGTATATCATTTGACAATATTTGGTTCCTCTCCGGACACCTTGTATATCATTTGACATATTTGGTTCCTCTCCAGACACCTTGTATATCCTTTGACATATTTGGTTCCTCTCCGGACGCCCTGTATATCATTTGACATATTTGGTTCCTCTCCGGACACCCTGTATATCATTTGACATTTTTTGACAGGTAATAGCAGACGATCCACCTAAGTTGCCTGAAGATAGTAATTTCTCACCAGAATTCAAGTCATTTGTGTCTCAGTGGTAAGTTGATCTCATTACAATATTTTTCTTTCCTTGTGCTATTGTTGAGAACTTAAACTTGTTGATATTTTTAAAATATGGCCGTGCTTATCTGCTATGAATGGTCTGCTGTTTGAGTATGAAAATATTTGTAAACGCGTACACTTTTGGTTGGTTTAGTAAAATACCCGTTATCCTCACGTAGGTCTAAAAATTTTGGGACCTAATCGTACTGAGATCTGGGTGAAACTGATTACGACAATAATTGATCCTATGTCTCCAATATTCCCTTCGAGATGGGTGGGCTGTGGAACTGATGCTTTGCTCTAGAGAGAGCGGTCCACATAGATCAGGTTGGGTCGGAAGTGAAGACACTAACGTGCTGTCCCATGGCTTTGGGATTAAAGAACATACTGTTGAATTGCAACACCCCCATCTTCTAAGATTTTCAGATGACTAAAAAGAGACGTGAAATGTCGATGAGATTGGGCTGTAAAGAAAGTGCTCTGTGGTATATTGTCTATTGGGAACGGGTGGTAAATTTCGTAGATTTTGTACCCTTAATGGCCTCGTATGAAATCTTACCCAATATTACCACATCTACATATTGATTCACACATTGATTGTATGAAATCTATTAATTCCGCTATTTATTACCGGCTTGACCTTGAGCCAATGTATCCGTCTGTGTTAGAAAAAAAACTTTAGTGTTGAATTGGATTCAGAGGTTTATTCAAATAATAGTCGTAAGTGCGGGAATTGAACACAACTGAATTCGTTTACAACGAGCTATAACATAAGGTGGTTTGTTGCACAGCCTAACGAAGAACTACAGACAGCGCCCGAAGTACGTGAAGCTGCTGGAGCACCCGTTCGTCGTGAAGTCGTCCCGCAGCGGCGTGTCGGTCGGCGCCTGGTACCGCGCCCTGCCCCGCGCCTCCGCCCCGCACCCGCCCGCCCCCACCACGCCCACCACCACGCCCACGCCCACCAGGTGCTGCCGGATCACAAGCTGTAACGACACTCGGCTGTTTACACGAATCCACGCATTAACGTAGTGTATTGTTCAGGGCATGGTGGGCGACCCCGAGCGGCGTGAGTGCGGGGGGGAGCAGCTCGCAGCCCGCCAGTCTTGAGGCTGACTTCTCCAATCACTCGCCCTACCCGAGACGAAGGTAAATGAATACGTTATGCCGTATGTAAATAATTATTTTAATGGCTACACTAAATATACAGTAGATTGGGGTGAATAGGGACTAGAGGCAGAATAGGGACAAATCTGGGACGTCACAATACTTTTGTTGGGTTGCTAAAGATTTAACTTTGTTGCACTGAAAATAACTTTTATTTAGGGCTTAAGAATATTATATATTTTAATTTAGTCATCAAAGTTTTGTAACTCATTAAAGATATTTAAAAGTTAATTATTTAAACTAAGTACCTACCTAACATCTAAATAGTGCCAGCCCTATCGAAAAACTATTGTAACCCCATACGTAACCTCATTCAGCCTAAAGCAAAGGAATCAGGTCAAGCTAGTTTTTTCAGTTTTTGTGTATATTTTGTTATGAACTATGTTTAATAACGCATCGTATATAAAAATTTTAATCTCAATTATATTGGTATTATCCTAAGAAAAACCATTGAACATTTGTGTAGGAATTGGAAAGGGTCCCGATTCCACCCATTTTACGGTACATAACAATTTAGAATGTGTTCCTTTATGTATTCAGGACGATAGATGCGTGCGCGTCCCCTCCCCCGCCGCCCACCCCCGCGCGGAGGGTGTCGGCCGACAACCGCTGGAGGGCCTCGCCGGCGGTACGTGACCTCACTTCACTACAAGGCTTGTCCTGGGGGGTCGTTCACCCCTATTTCAAACGAAAGTGGTTCATTGATGTACACACACATTTGCACACTGCACACTGTTGCACATTTATGTAATAATGAGTAAGGTTGTCATATCACACATTCCGGTGAACTCGAGTGAATTACAGACTCGGATACGGGGGGACTTGGTACTTTTTCTAAAAATGCTCTCAATTTACAATAAACTTATTTTTCGTTTATCAACGGTAGGACTAGTGTGTGAACACAGCTAGAAATAATTTAGGATTGGTAAGAACGGAACGTATGAAAAGAGTGTAAAACGGAGTGTTACATGTGAGTGAGAGAAAACGGTAAGAAAGGGGAAAGATAATGACAGACAGAATGACAGAGAAAAAAGGAAGATGGTGAAGATGGTTAAGAAATGAGCAAGGTAATAAAAGTGTTAATTAATTCTTAATTATTATTATAATAGAAGATTTTGGAACAGTGGAAGTCTTATTTATGCACTGCTATCCCTATTCTACATAATTATCCTAAATAAACAATTTGACATTTCATCTTTATCTCTGCGTTCATAATTTAATATTTTTGCGATCCACATATGAAAGATTCAATGTTACGAGCTAATCGTATTTGCAGTAATGTTTGATAAGCAATAAATCAATTAACTATATAATTTTTTAACAGTTTATTCGAGCACAGATTGACTTGTTCGCATAATGTTTCAGAGTTCAGGCAACACCAGCCCCATAGTGTTGCAGAGGTTTTACCATCAGAGCCAGCAGCGGAGATCTAGGGTCGACCTCCACTCGACACCGAGGCACAGAAGGTAAATTTATATTATTGAAATATAATATTATCATTATATTTTTTACTGGCGGCAGGACCTCTTGTGAGTCTGCACGGTTAGGTACCACCACCCCGCCTATTTCTGCTGTGAAGCTGTAATGCGTTTCGGTTTGAAGGGTGGGGCAGCCGTTGTAACTATACTTGAGACCTTATCTTATAACTTATATCTCAAGGCGGGTGGCACATTTACGTTGTAGATGTTTATGAGTTACAGTAACCAGTTAACACCAGTGTGAGCTCGTCCAATCTATCTAAGCAATAACAAAAAAAAAGAGTTAATTTAATTGAAGTTCAATTTAAAAAAATTGAACTTTTGGTTTTGATACCAATTAAAACCTTTAATTACAAAGATAAATGTCGCGTATTAAGTGAAATGTATATTTATTATTTTCGAAAATAGGACCGTTCACTGTGATTACTTAGTTAAGTTTTGGAATCAAATAATAATACAAAAACTTGGAATGCTTACAGCTTGAGCAGAGAGCACAGCGCGGGCCGCTCCCCCGACCCCCCGCCGAGGACCAACAGGCATCCGATGTTAGGACACGATGGTGATTAGTTTTCATGTTATTTTCTGACCACCTGAGTCGAATTTACATGTACCTGAACTCCTGAGTTGATTGACTCTTCTTCTCGGGTATGATCTTGGATGTAAAAAATCTAGATAGGAATTAGGAATGAACCGGCTTTGGAATGAACTACCTTCCACAGTGTTTCCCGAGTGCTATGACCTGTCCCTCTTCAAACGAGGCTTGCGGAGTGTACTTAATGGTAGGCAGCGACGGTAACTACTTACCATCATGTGGGAAGAACGCTCGTCTGCCTACAAAGGCAATAAAAAAAACTCGGTTATGTTTGGGAATATAGTAATATTAGGGAAAAAAAGTGGGGCTTATTTATGGGACGTAGAGTTCGGTAGCTGTCTCAGCCCGTAGACATTAGAAAGTAAATGTCGCGATTCTGTGGAATCACGAGATCCTAAGTCGTAAATATATCTAGAATAATTGATAGCTTATTAACTGCTATGCATTATCGCTTCTTAAAGTTTTACATCCATAGTGATCAACAGTCTCAATCCGCATTTTCTATTTTAATATAAGATTGAATTTTGATCATGATTTTCACTCAAAATATATTAAAATTATTTTAGACTGGGCCATAGATTCTTGTAAAAACTATTATATTTACCTATAGAACTCGTTAAGATTTATTCTTACATTCCTTACAATCTACAAGACTTGTGTACCTCCACCTTCATTTCCTACTGTCACTGTAATGGGATCTTTAACATAAACTTTGAGAATTGCTGCATAGTCTATACTAATATATAAATCTACAGTGGTCTTTACGGATGTTCCGTTATAACTACTGAACCATGCATCCACCATGATTGACTTGGAACTTGGTACCCATGTAGAAAATACATGTACTTAATGTATAGACCAATATTTATATGAGTGCTGGACTCCCTACACCCGTTGCGGGGGCGTTAATGATGAGAATCTTTGTGGGGGTGAGAAATGATTATGTTAATTTTAAATGCCCAGCGCAGCGGACGGGTACAGCTAGTATTACTACATAGTATAAAACAAAGTTGCTTTCTCTGTCCCTATATCCCTATTTATGCTTAAATCTGTAAAACTACGCAACGGATTTTGATGTGTTTTTTTTTAATAGATAGAGTGATTGAAGAGGAAGGTTTATATGTATAATAACATCCATTAAATAATGGAGAAATCAATAATAAATTACAGTTTCCGAAGCGAAGCGAGGGCGGGTCGCTAGTATTATATATTTTTTAAATGTTGTTTACGTTTCTGTCCCCAGCCAACGGCAGCATAGAGCTGGACCACTCGTCGCTGCACGATAGGTTGCAGTCACGGTCGCCGCTGTTACTGAGCGACAGGTATGTGTGAACTTACCCTATATTTATTTAATGATTTTTTGCCTACCTACCTATTTTTTTATTGCTTAGATTGATGGACGAGCTCACAGCCCACCTGATGTTAAGTGGTTACTGGAGCCCATAGACATCTACAACGTAAATGCGCCACCCACCTTGAGATATAAGTTCTGAGGTCTCAGTATAGTTACAACGGCTATCCCACCCTTCAAATCGAAACGCATTACTGCTTCACGGCGGAAATAGGCGGGGTGGTGGTACCTACCCATGCGGACTCCCAAGAAGTCCTACCACCAGTGATTACGCAAATTATAATTTTGCGGGTTTGATTTTTATTACACGATGTTATTCCTTCACCGTGGAAGACAATCGTGAACATTTGTTAAGTACGTATTTCATTAGAAAAATTGGTACCCGCCTGCGGGATTCGAACACCGGTGCATCGCTACATACGAATGACCCGGACGTTTTATCCTTTAGGCCACGACGACTTCATAACTATTGTCATAACAACTTGGCATCTTGGGTATGACGTAGAAGGAGCTAGCATAGACTGCCAAAGATCGATGCAAATGGAGGAATTTGATTCGAACCCTACGCCCCAGCAGAGGGTAATAGGAAAAAAAGAATTGGACCTATTGCTAGTAGCCTCCAGGAGTTGTGTGAAAATTATTTCGGTTGTTCAACCTAAGATTCATTATAAAATTCTTAATTAAATATTTTACAAAAAGAGTATTTATCGATTATCGAGTATTTGAGTAGGACGACCGCTATGCCACGATTCTATGCCTCAAGGTGGGGGCGGATTCCCGCTGCCTGCGGTCTCCGGTGAAATAAATAATAATATATAAATTAAAGATGAAGTTCTCAATTCGGGGTGTATGATTTTTCATTAACCATAATGTGGATAGCTGAAAGGGATAATGTTACGAACTATTACCGCGTGCGTGCGTGCGTGCGGACATGTGTGCGTGCGTGCGGGCGTGTGTGCGTGAATGCGTAAGGGCGTGCGCGCGTGAGTGAGTGCATGCGTGCGTGCGTGCGTGCGTGAGTGCGTACGTGCGTGCGTGCGTGCGTGAGAGCGTACGGGCGTGTGTGCGTGCGTACATGCTTGCGTGCGTGCGGGCCCCGCAGTAAGTGGCGTAGTTTCGTGCGCAGGCTGTCTGAGGGCCGCAGCCAGAGCCTGACGCGCGCCGAGCTGCGGAACGGCTACAAGGGCGAGGCGAGCCCCCCGCCGCCCCCGCCCAAGCACCACCACGACGACCAGGGTAACTACTTGCGTGCCATGTTCCGTCCTACGAGAACACATCGTCTTCTCGCATTAAAACTCTATAATCTCAAAACTTACTAATTTTCCAGGAGAGTGTTTTAAAGGCTTAACATGTGATATTTTTAATATTAATCATCTTTGCAAAATTTTTTTTTTACCAGCTAAATTATCTGTCTTTTAAAGTAAGATAAAATTATGTATTAATTTTGTTAATAGTATTCAAAATATAGGTAAACTAAAAAAAAACAAACTAAAACTAAAGTACGCTATTTTGACAGTATTTATAAGATAAATGCTGGTGATACCAAATGATTCCGCCTATTAACTCAATTTCGAATATTTTTGGAAATTGTACACTTTTAATGCGAAAAGACGATATGCCAGATGTTAAATTGTCGCGGCGGTCAAACAAGTTTAAGTCATATTCATAACAATAAGAGTTACATTTTAGCTTAATCAAGTATTAAATAATAAAAAACACAGTTTGGTAATATACTGTACCATTTTAATTTGTGGTCATTGTGAAGGATCCGTGGCCTGTATACTGTACACAGTGACATTCAAAGTAGTGATTAAGATACGTTAAATTATTTATTTATTTATTCATATTCTTTTGTTTTTTTTTTTTTTAATTTTTTTATTTGTGTATGTATTCATGTATGATTTTTATGATTGTGAAAGGAGAGCAGCCAGCCTATGACAGTGACGTTGCCAAAACGAATATATTTTTATATTACATGAAGAGCTGCGCGTGCCACTCTCACGAACTCTCCGCTCTACGGTCACATTATATACGCGATGCGACGAAACGTTCGCAGAGATTACAAGAAACGAAATAAAAATAACATTTAAAAAAAAAGTATATTTGAGAAAAAAGAAAAAAAGAAAAAAAACCTTCTCTGCAATCGCTTCACATGATCATTTTTCATTTTTCATTTTGTATGTGTCTCTCTCAACTGTCTAACGGTCGTATTCGCGATGACTTATCGGAACTTTATCGATCGATCCGTTAGATAATTAACGATAACTCATTGCGAATTAGATTACTGAATGTTTATAATACTGTGTCTCCTACAGCCTCTGGGTATAGTTTCGTGTTAGAAGTATGTATACCTATACCACTACCTATACAAATACCTATACCGCTATATATCGGAACAATGAAGAGTTTATGGTAAATGTGTTTCCCTAGTGAATTTTTTTTTTTATTTTTTTTTTTTTTTTATTGCCATTGTAGGCAGACGAGCATACGGCCCACCTGATGGTGAGTGGTTACTGTTGCCCATGGACTTCAGCAATGCCAGGGGCAGAGCCAAGCCGCTGCCTACCGCAAGATTATTCAGATAACCCTCCTACAAAACGGTAGATACGTTGCTACAGTCCCCGTGTTTTACAAAACCGTGTTATATGAGACTAGAAGCCAGTACAAAAAGTAAGAGTAATTTTGGTTAATGAAACATTTCAATTATGCCGGTATGTATTTTTGTACCTATTAAAAATAGGCAGAAATTTTTCGGTAATTTCCATATATTATGGGTTCTTAGTTGTTTAAAGTAATTTATAGTAAAAGTAAGTTCTAAATAATTTTAAATAAAAATTTCGTTATCGTGTTATAAGAGGATTTTATGGGAACTAATCTTTTCGTGTTCGAATTGAACCGTGTTGTAAAATATCGTGTTATAAGAGAGTTATCTGTACTTCCCAATTAGCTAGGGGCATTACAGTGCCCGACAATAAATACTGGACATCGACGTTTGGTAAGAAACAATCGGCTAATTTCGGTTTCATAGAGCGCCCTTCTATCGATATCAGCCGATAGTCTCTTTCTAATAGTCGACGTGCAGCGTTTGTCGCCAGGTACTGTATATAAGTTGGAGCTTTATCTCGATTGAAAAAACTGTGTATTATTGACGTCGCTTCAGTATTTAGCCTCATCGAAAATGTCCCCGATCTGATAGATAAGACGACTTGTGTAGTGGCGCACCGTGAGCCTTCGTGAGTATGTCAACCGAATACAATGGACCAAGTAACATCGGTTAGCCTCTAGCAGTGTCTAGTGTTTACGCACCTACAGTGCCGAAACAATGAGTCTGTGCCGTGGTTTGATTCTGGAACGGATACCTTTTTTCTTATCAATTACTAGTTTTATCAGGCTACATCACTCGCGTTAATGTAGAAAAAAAAAACAGTCCATCGTGATAGTATTTTTTTTTTCAAGATTAAGCGAACCTTTTTCGTTAACAACGTGTATGTAAAACACGAGGATCGGTTGAGTAACACGTGACGTGACGTAAGCGTAACAAACAAACAAACACTCCTTCAAATTTATAATGAATAAATTTGGATGTACTTAACATTGTGTGTGGAACCAAAAATCTTGTTTTTTTTAATTCGCGTTGCACAGTGCTTAATGCATCACATGGTTTGATGTCTATTCATAAAAATAAAATAAAACTTTTTCTTTCATAATTCCAACTGTATAGCGCCAGTCGTTGTACCTTATAAGACGATGGTTCAAATTAAAATCCTTAAACACTAATGGTAATCAAACTTTTTGGTCGTGTTTTAAATCTTTATATTGTAACTTCTTATGAGAGAGAGTAAACTGCTTCGTTACGTAACGCGTTACGGCGCCATTCTGTCTGGCTTCCCTTTCTCTCACGCATACGGCAGCGGTATTGAGAACGTATGTAACTCCTGACTATTTATATATCTTTTCAATTTATGTTACAATTTTCCTTACATTATCATATGAATATACATAAAATTTAAGTGATGACCTAAACTTTTCTCAACTTATACAATTTCAATATTAAATAGTTCAACTTACATTAGTTTATGTTATCCTTTCTGTAGGACGTCCCGAGACGCATTTTTTTTTATAAATTTTCGGATTTCGATATATTTCAGGATATCTGTGTCGATAAATAATAAGTAATGAGGTATTTTGTGTCCCTTCAAATAGTGACATTATTGTATTTGTTTTTCCTGTGTATGTTTTTCTTTTTCATAAAGAAAAAGAATTGGGAACATTAGAGAGCTTCACACACTTGTGAAAATGTCGCTTCGCAGTGTTGACCAGCCTTATGTAGTATCGACTTTTCGAGAACATTCCACCTAAATTTTGTAGTAGCCATTTTTTTGAGCTTTCCCGTCTGTAACTATATTATAAACATTATTAATAGACGGGTTTTCTTAGCCACGTTTCTCACTGGTAATGGGTTCGCTGTTTTTCAGTCTACCCCTGTCAGTGGTTCTTGTAAGACGTCATCGGGCGAATTCAGTCATTGTGAAAATAGTGATTAAAAATAGCGAAAAAATTATAATAAATATTCATATTTTTTCATAAGTCAAGCCTTTTTTGGTGACGTACCTATTTATGTAATGAAAATAAATTATAATATTATAATCAGAATAAAAACACTTTCAGATATAATCGATTGTCCCTTGGCGAGTGCGTGGAGCTCCTAACATTTGCTTTATACATATATGTATGTCGATGTACTGTATACTCGTGCTTCGCTGTTCCTACGCGCCACACATCGCCTACCCATTGTTATCACGTGCCTCGCTACACTAAACACGACTTTAACACCTAGCTAATAAAGGCTATATGCTCGGAAAATAATGCTTTTTTTCGTTTTCGTACATGCGGACGGCGTCAGGTGTAGATTTACTAACTTTAGTTTAGCGCTTCGGTTCAGTTGGACCGTAAATAGAGTCGTCTATTATCAAAGGTGGCAATCTGTGCATTTGGACAAAAAAATGTTATTGATATGTCAATACAGATTGATTTGAATATAATCGTCTCCTTCAAAGAATACGGTTCAAAACCTGCATTAAATAAAGGTTAATACTTAACCTGTTATTTATCTAAGATGTCGTTCAGAAGAGTTTTGTGACTGCCAATGGAATACAAAGTCAATAATTCGTTTTTCTGATTTACCAATAATTGTCCAAAAGTCACATTGCCGGCTTTGATAATAGTCAACTCAATATATTATTGGGAACGGCCAAGGTAGAGGCGCTGCGGAGATGAGCTCATTCCTATGCCGGTACTTGGCAAGTTGTCGTCTGTCATCAGCAGGGATAAACTCTCTGTGCTTAGTGCTAGTTTTTTAATTGAAACAGTTTCCCTACGTTTGCCGCTAGGGGCGTTGTTCCAACTCCGCACATATTTGAGTTAACTTTTACGCTATCGAGAACGTTAAAAAACACGCGCTAAGCACACTGTTCCGATGGCGACTGGGCGGGTAGCATCATCTCAGATTCAATAATGAAATGAACGCTATGTTGTTGATGGGCTTTTAAATGTTATGTAATTTGCAATAAAACATTCTGTGAACGATAAAACAATGGGATAAATAGAAGTAAAATATATAGTATAAAGTATAAAAATCGCTTAGAACTAGCTACGCCTGACGCCATAACAAATCGCCATCAAACACCTTGCGATCGAAAATTCCAAGCTTCAATGTATATAGCCTAAGCTTTAGCCGGGTGGCGTGCGGATGTCGTCATCACTTCCATCATCATTCGGAGTAGCTTCAGCCTTCAGTAACATTAGCAAGGCATAACGACGTTTCGACTCTTCGCACGAAACTGTGCTACATCGATTTTGTGTCGTCACACGCGCGATTGTACGCAATTTTAATATCGATAAATAAATCGGGCCGGCATTTGGAATCGATTCGCAAACATTTCGATTGACGTTGTTAAAAGCAGTTTTACGATTTAATCTCGCCTTAAAAATTAAAATTGCGATTTTTTGCTTTTCGAAATTGCCTTACGAAGCGTGGCTGAACGTTAATTCGTTACTAATGACGTCATTCGAGGTCTAAATCATTAGCCACTTATGACGTCATCATACGTAAATAAAATTCGATGGTCGTATTTAATATAACTGAGATCACTTACTACTTTGTTTTTGTATTTTGTTTGTTCTACAGCTGTGTGCTTAGTGCGAGTTTTCTAAACAGCGCCCCTAGCGGCAAACGTTCCAACTCTACAAATTTGAGTTAACTTTTACGCTATCGAGAACGTTAAAAAACTCGCACTAAGCACACTGATGTGCGTAGAATTTTACAAATTTCGTATTATTCGCGTACAACAGAAACGCGAGATTGATGAGTAAAATTGTATTTTTATTAACGAAAACGGAAAGTACTAGAAAAATACTACGTAGTAATCGAGGGGGGGACGCGTCAAAATCGATGTAAGTTTTAGTGAGAGCGAGCGGGGTCGGTGTATGGGCGGCGGGCGTAGGGCCAGTAGCGGGTAGTTTAGGGTCGCGGGTGTGGGTCGCAGGCTGGCTGCACTCGCTGGCGGGGCTGGTGAAGCGCCGTCTCACTCCCTACGTCAAGTGGCATCACGTTGCAGCGCGCCGGGACTCGCACCGACACCCGCATCATCTGCACCATCGGTGAGTATCCCGCGCCGACTCACTCTACGCCTTCAGTTCTAACACTAGAAGCAGGCTTAGGGACCCCGGTAACCGTACTCGTCGAACTCGACAAAGAGGTCGACGTGCAACCTAACCCATGCATCAGTCCGCTGAGTTACTCGCCGGATCTTCTCAGCGGGTCGCGATTCCGATTCGGTAGCAGATTCATTCGCGAACCGCCCACCTGTCCTGGTGAAGCTGGAAAGGCCTCCGGGCCACCAGTAATCCTTCAATCATAAAAAAAAAGGTTTAGAGGGGCGGAGCCAATGCTCCCTCTCTTCTTACGGGCAACGGATTTGGGTGAGGTGTCAAGGTGTTTCTTATGTTGGCTGAGTATCGTTTAACTTCATCCTATATGGTTAGAATTTCCAGATACTCGTGGATTGTTAATATTACATGATGACAATATTATGTAACTTGTAGTTGAAGGTCATAGAAGCAGCGAAGCTCTAGCCGGAGCAGATGTTAACAAATTATTCAAGGCTAAAACCCTTGTGCTTGACACTAGTCAAAGTGAAGCCAGAATAGATCCTTCAGTTACTAACTACTGGTCGATAGATAAGCAAATAAAAAAGAAGGTAGGAGGTTGTTACAAGTGTGATAAAAAAGGAGTTACAGGAATGAAGAAGGATATGTGATAAGGCTAGAGGAAATACCGTAGAGGGGAATTCATTTTAGAGCCGGATGGTACGTGGCAAGAAAGGTGGAAATGCACTGTTCATGATTGTTACGGCTCTAAATAGTTTGGACGAACTCTTGTCCGTTGGCGAGACGTGCAAACATCTCGGTGTACTTAAGGTCATTTAACGAAATATCATACAAATATAGCTTTTATTTATTCACATCTAGATGCTTCGTTTTTCGATGTCACTCGTTAAAGCAATGTTGATGCGCTAATGCAGGTGGGGCAACAGTGAGAGTTGCAGCATGCCGTCGTCGCCGCTACCCCCGCGAGCGCCTCCGCCGCGACCCACAGACTAGTCTCCACACAGCGCGCGTACAATCACTATGCTTACACAAATACATGGAAATATAGCATTCTTTACACACACAAACACACACAAAGCAACTTAAATTATTAATGCTTGTTTGAAAAACAACGAATCTTAAAAATCGAAATCAACACGAAACAAGAAATGTAATTGTTTTTTTTTTTAAATAGAAACCTCATGGTTTTACATTTTACAGTACATTACGAAAGGAATGCTTTATTTCCTGAACGCACGCCGACAACGCGAAATACGCGGCGATTATTAGCTCTATGAGCCTAATGTATTTTGACTGCTTGTAAATATTAGCACTAAATGATAATAATGTATACTTGTAAAATATTTAATGATGAAGATGTTCAACTAATTTAGGCGTGAATTTTTACTCTGTCAAATAATGCTACCGAAAATATCGAAGTTAAACATTTTCAATCGTTCTCGTAATAGTACAATATTTTGATGCTGGCAATATCATTAGTTTTAATGTTGGCAATATTATAATTTTTTGTAACTGGCTTAAAATATGAAAAATTGTGCTGTTTCACTGAACTAAACTAAACTCAGTATGAATTCTTTTGGCTCAAAATTAAACCGATAATGTAAAACACATTGAATTAAGTGAGCCAAAAAACCAACCAATAAACAATGAGTGTTATTGACAAACCTTTTATTATTTTAAGTTAAAAACAGTTAACAGTTTATCAGTGGGCGTCATTGCTTGATGTGAACACGCTGAATTTGTTTTAAGGTCAACGGCGTCCGCTAACTATGACCTCTTGTCTATATAGTCTTGGTACCAAAAAAATCTTATTAATATCTAGAATAAGGTCGTCTAGTTCCGACTTGATCGAATTGTACATCTCTTGGACTGTTTGTACGATATTTGTATGTGTGTAACATGTTTATCGATGACTAAGGTTACCGAACACTTTTCTACTTTCAAGTAAACACTGATTTGACCTTAAATTATAAGTGTAATCTATAAACACACATTTGAGTTAATGCAGCATGCGTTATAATTTTATATATCTGTTTATTAATTAATTATTGTTGATTAATATTTTCGTCTCCGCTTCATTGTCTTTTTGTTTCATATTATCTTATTTTACACACAGTTGGACTCACAAAAAATCTTTCGTCAGCCATTAATGAACGCTACCCCTAATTTGAGTTGTATAACTCAGTAGCACGTACTGCCTCGTCGATATTACGATCTGTCCAGAGCATTGGACTGAAAGGAGCAAGAAGGAAGCAGATGCTCTTGTGTTTTTAGCCCTCCATTGTTTCGGTTGATTGTCAATTTTAGGAAGTTGTCACTGGATGTACGAGCGATGGGTCCACACAAATTAAACCTCCTCTTTCTCTTCTCTTAGCGTGTCTTTTAGTTTTTTTTCTTCTCAACCTATTCGATGGTAAGGTGCTATTCCAGCAACACACTACTGAATTTGCTAACACTGGCCATAGCAAGGGCAGTGCTTCGCAGAATCTAGTCTCAGAATAAGAATAACCTCCTGAGAAAATCCAGCGAGAAACTCAGCGAGCTATTTCAGAGCACTAGCGATACTTTTCGTTTAGGACGAAGACGTGGACACATCTAAGTATTTCCCTGTTTAAATCTAATGATGACTTATTAATAAGGTAATCTGTGTGTTGTTGTTTATTTTCATTAATTTCACATATGTACAAACAGTCCAACGACCTCGCACGGTCAATGTGCGTTGTGGAGTCACGTTCCATGATGTGTTCCTATATTATAATAATTGTAATCTATCGTATAATATATAAATAAATAGGCAAAGATATAAAACTTAATTATTTCATTTACTCGTTTGTTACTAAGCTGATTTCATTTTTCTTGTTTTATAGCTATCGACGAACTTTAAGATATGTTTGTTTTTGAAATATTTGAGTTAACAAATATCCGTAAATAAAAAAAAAAACAAAAGAGAAAATGTAATGCATAAAGTGAATATAAACCTTGATGTATAAGTGAATATGGTCGAATTTCGATCGTTGGGAGAAAAAGGCTAGGTATGATAAATAGATGTTTCACATTCAAAGATCCCGATATATATAGGGTGTTCTGTAATGGAGACAAAATGAACAAACAAACTAAGAGTCCGATCACCGAATGGTTTTCACGAAAAAACCGAAGCAGTCAAAATTATAATATTAATCCAAGTATGTTATTTTAAAATTTGATTCAATCAATATTTCCTTTAATCGTTCTTCGAATGATTGCACTTTTAATGTAATCGAATATGCAATTTCGAAAAGGGCACATGTCGCATATTTTGTCAAATACGTTTTTTCATATACATGTAGTTTTGAGGCGTACCTACACCCATTTTATAATGATTCCAGTAATTTTCAATTGCTAATTAACACTAAAGTATATCTCAAAACGATGCCTCCAATGAACACTACTCTAACTCAAAATTTTGAAATTTTCATTTTTCACGCAAATCGCTTCACTATGTTAAAAGTATTACAATTAATCATTATTAATGGGGTTCAAAGCAAGGGTAAATAAGCTAGCTACACAAAAAAACCATAAATATATCTGCAATAATAAAGATTCTATCAACTTTTTTCGTTTAAATGCTCCTCCTGTAAATCTACGAATTTGGAGTTAGCGTAGTGTTCATTGGAGGTATCGAAAAGTTTATATTTTAAATTTTACACTTCTTTAGATAATAATCAGTTATTTTTCATTTCCTGAACATTTTACATTTTCAGAGATGTGCCCTTTTCGAAATTGCATATTCAATTGTTTTCCTTTCTGTTTTTATCTTTGCGTTCCAAGGAAAATTTGTTTCAGCATCGCATTATGAAATACGGATTGTGAATATATACCTGTAATATAAAATATATAAATATTGTATGTTTTAAGGATCGCAATATAATTTTTTGAATTTCTCAATTTTAATTAATATTAGAAAATAAATTATTGTTTTTTTTTTATTTATAATCGAGACATTTTCAATGTATAGACGCTTTTTATTTTATTACTTGTAGAGTAATGTGCATATTTTTAGTTTTTATAAATGTACGACCAAATGTATAGAAATATAATAATAGAATTTGAATATATTATTCGTTTGTTTTTATTTTTAACGTTTCAGTGTTGCCGTGTTTTAGTGACGCGCTTCTCTGCATATTTTAGTTGTGTTTCGATGCACAAATTTTCAAACGTTATTTAGATTATTTGTACTAGCGCACGCGGTGTTTACACAGTAACTTTCCTCATAACGCGATACTCTTATAACGCATTTTCATATTACGCGATTCAGTCCCTCGTATAGCACGGGTATTCCCCCATATAACGCAAGGATTTGACATTTTATACATATATATATTTCTGTAGTGTGAAATTTATAATGATTTGTACAGTTCATAATTAATTTCGCGTACCTTTGCACATTACGTTAATTGGGTTGTAATAAAATAAAATAAAATTAATTTATTAAATTTATGTTCCTAGTTTTTGGAATTGTAAAAACATTGGTTATATTGTAATATATTTGGATATGACGCTTTATACAAGCGCATTATGTGTGGAATACTGCTACAACGCGTTTCCTATATCGCTGAACCAATGCTGCTTTTCACTGCATGCTAATTTATTACAAAATAATGAAGAACTGAGATTTTATTTAATGTATGTCTAATTATCACAAGTCAAGGAAATTTCGCAGAACGCAGGCATACTGTCGTCGACGAAAATTTATAAGTGGAAGGATTTTTGACCTTAATCAGATTGTGAATAAGTAATATTTTAAGTTGTATATTGTTATCAAAAACTTGATCGCACTAAAAGCGCTTCACAACAATGTTTGAGATTGTACGCACAATCGCGGACTTAAAAGAAACTTTCCTTTTTAACACGCTTTAACATACGCTTTGAGCTCTAGTACGTTGAATTATATTTGTCTATGTAACAGAATTTCAACTTCATTTTCACCAACTTAAGGACGTCGCTTGATTAAAAAATTAACACACGTGTTCGGGACCGATGATGATACAATTTCATTACGAGACCTAATCTTGACCAGGATAAAAACATATTTCTTTATTTTGGCTTGATGGCGTGTGATTAAGTAAATCATACAAGGTGTATTGGAATCGTTCTCGAAAATGAAGACATGCAGTAGAGCTCGTAACTGTTAACACGATAGCGCTGGATACGTATAATTTTTTTATATTTTTTTATTTTAGTAATGTTTGACATTGCACGGAATGCAATTATAAAACATGACGTGCGGGTCAACGACCTCGAGAGTACGCGCTCTCAGCCCGCCAGCTACCCTTCACTGTATATTGCGGGTTCGTTACAATAAAGACGATCTAACTTTGGGAGTTAAATAAGTTTCCTTTTGTCTGACCTCTGACCAGATAACTGTTTGTGGTGTTATGAAATTAATTTCGTTCAGGTCTTATTTTACGTCTTTGTTTATTCAACATAGAATTATTATCAACAGAAAAAAGTTTAGTCATTTACACAAAATGATTTCTTAGGATAATAAGCTTGCAATGGGTCAAATTATGTGAGTCACAGTGGCGCCTCCTAGTCTTAATTCTACCACTAGCCTCTAAGAGATTTTGTACAGAATCTTAGCGAAAAACAAATAAACAAATAATTTGTTGCAATGTATTATTTTTAATGTAATAAATATGGAACAAACATTTTGTTTTATTTTATGGAGAGCGGAGCTTTTAGTCCTGCAATTTACGAGTTAATATTTAGATATTTAAAACGTGTCCAATACACAATGCAGCGTTTGTGATGAAAGGAAACTGCTACCCCTCTTGTGCCATGGGGTGGTCGAAGGAAGAATCGAAGTCTGACTTTATTGGTTTGCTTTATTGTCCTCGAAGATAAACGACCACGCATTCCACCTGGCGGCGTCTACAGCAGCCTATAGACGTCGACAATGCCCACCGTAACTGGTACAGCAAATGTTCCTTACCTCTTAAAACTACTATTATATTTCTTCTTCAATCAGTCGTGTCAGTTTTGACAGAGTGGTCGTGATCGCCGTGTAGTGTTTATAGGGGGCAGACCTAATGCGTCTCACGATGTGCCACCATCTCTCCCTATTCGAGGCCATTCTACTGCACTCATTTGGGGGACCTCCCACTGTAGTTTTGATTTTGTCGATCCCCCGCTCTATGATATATGGTATACGCAAATATTTTTTAATTGTGGAATTAAAACAAAATAGAAAAACAAATAAAAATAGTTTTATTTAAAATAATCTTTATACAAAAACTTTTATGTTAAGCATTTCAATAAATAGCTAAACAACTACTTACATAATGATTTCTGACTGAAGTTCACCAAAAAAATTAATATGTTTAATTCCAAGTCAACTTATCACTTAGTTTGTATTGAGTTGAACACAATTCAAAAGAAATTTGTGATTTTAATGAACATTATGTCATATTCGATAGATGCTAAATTAAAGTCACGCGCTCTGCATACATTAATCTTCAACAAAGCTCTCAGGTGATTAACGCTAACTGAAAGCTTTCAGATTTAATTTTAATTAGGCGTCCAAATCTTAAAGCCGAATTTACATTACGAAATTAGTGGCGTGAAATTAACTTCGTGACATTAGTTTTACCGACAGTTTCACGTGTAATTTAATACTTTCGTAATGCATGCATTAATTTCATGCATGCAAATTAGTTTCGTGCCCTGCGCGATTTTTTGGTGAAATTAGTGTCATGCAACTAATTTCATAGTGTAGACGCGACGTGAAACTAATGTCGCGAAAGCGCCTGCGCTGTGCGGACGTGTGTATAGTTAGTTCGGACGCGCTTCAAGCGTTGAAAATGGCAAACTAACGATGGAGTACAGAAAAAAATATAGATCTTATTAATGAATATCAATGACAAGGGTCCCGAAACACCTACAGTAAAAAATCAAAATTATCTTCACTCATTCGAAAATAGTTTTTATAACTCTCAGGATCTTCATCTGCTAATTCAGAGACTAACTTCATTGCACCTAAATGCCTTCTTGTTGACCATCCTCGAATCTACCAACTTTTTTTTTCTTGAAAGTCTTTTTTTAAGTTTATAGGCAGCAAGCATTTCTTTAGCTACATTGAATATAGCAAAATATAGCTTTGATGGAAGGCGCTATGGTTATTGCGATACTGTGGATTTCGCGACACTATTTTTTTAACGAAATTACTTTCGCATATATCGAAACTACTTTCGTGAAACTGAGCTCAACATGCATGACACTAATTTCGTAATGTAAACTCCGCATAAGGCTTATGTTACAAGTCGGCGGACAAGAATGTTCATATAAAAATACATGACGTGCTGTGAGTTCGTCTGCATATGTACCAATAACGAGACACAAAATTATAATTGACACTTCATGTCTGACGCGTGAATTGTCAATACCACATTGGTTAATAACATTAATCATGTCAACATCTACTGGCACCTATTTCTACCATAGCGAGTAGATAACGGTAAGCATTACCCAAAATAAATAAAAAATTGTATAATAACTGTAGATCAATTAATTAGTAAAAGTCATGAAGTCAAATGTGCAAAATCAGAAAATTTTCAATGGAAAAGTTCAAAATCGAACATTTGAACCATTATGTTTATTGTTAAAATTATATTCTTATTACACCTTTCCACTCTCAACAACTCTCCTCCTCTGTTTGCTTGTTTGTTTATTATTGGTAATAAAAAAGACGCACATAAAAATAACTTAAAAAAGTTCATGAACAATATAGCGTGGCAATAATTAAAATTAGAATTACATAGAACTCAATAATGCTCTCAAAAGAGAAAAAGTGATCTTTAAAATTAGTGTGAATTGACAATAGACGATAGCGATCTGTGAACATACTTGTCCTGATATTAGAACATAATAAGTGTATTATCTTTGAATTAGAAGGTGACTGAACTTAAGATTTCAAGAAACATAGCAACATTTAGTAAATTCATGATACAATAAAATCATGATGGGTCACATCTTAAAAGGAAATTTTTTGACATAATCTTAAATAACAAAGGCACCTTCACAACAAAGTGTTTACGTGGGAGCAATATAGGCCGCGTTTGATAAAGCCATCATCTCTCTTTTACATTCAAAACAAACATCTTAAAATAAAGAATCTAATGACATTATGTTTTGCAAATACATAGCAGGGGCGTTCGACTAATCTACTATAATATTTATTTAAAGATGTCTAATCTTATTTTTTTTTCATCTAAATACTTTCAAATCTAAAAACGCTTTAAAATCCATTCAAATATATTGATGAAGTTATGCCCGAGCGGTTCGTTCTTTATTGACCAAGATAAAAATAAAATCAGATATTGCGTTTTTCATGTTCATATCACAATCGTTAAAAGTATTGGTAGTTTTCCAATTACAGAGCATAATGCGACTGAGTGACGCACAATGCCGAATTATGCTGAAGCTTAATTGGAACGTGAATTAGTGCGCTAAGTTAGCACAGTTTTAATTAACATTGATTATTTCTAACGAAACGAAAGCCTTACAATTTTTTTCAACATTAAATAATATTACTAACGATAATATAAACAAAATTTCGATCAATACCAACTTATAGAAAAAACACTTGTCAATTTTCTGTCACTGAGTCGGTATCGATTGCGAGTATCACGCGAGAGCAGTACTTTTGAGAGTGCTCGATTGTGCGAAGCGTTGCTGTAGTTGGAACATTCAACGTTGAGCATTATGCCGCATAATGCGCTCTTGTGCTGTAATTGGAAAACTACCAAAATTATCTGACTTCGTTTATGAGTTGTCCGCAGTTACTATATTGTCGGCTTTTAAATTATTACAAATTAAGAAAATATGTCAATGTTAACGGCAGTTTTGTTTATAGTTCTTTGGTATTCGAAGGCATCAAATTGATTAATGTCAAAATAATATTACACAATTATTTTGTAGTAGAGCCAAAAATAACCTTAAAAAGTGCGCCAGTTCACAACGCACCACGCTGTACATAGTCTATGGTCGTGAATATAGATAATACCTATAAATTAGTTAGTCGTGAACATATCCTCTACGGAGGCGCAGTGCGCGACATCTGCACCGACAGTAGTTAATTTATTTACTTGCCAATAAACCTTGAATAGATTAAATAAATATTATTCTAACACGGTAACAACACGTTACAAATAAATAAAATTAATAACATTACATTTACATAATAAATATTATTTAACATTATCACGTGAAACTTAGTATGTGTATACGTTTGCGCAAAGCTCTAATAAAGGTGATCTATTCTAACATAGACATTTTAATTTTTAACTCTACGTGCGACATTTTTTCAAATATCTTTTATCTATTTTTACGGCTTATAAACCAGATTAGTTAAAGTCAAGTTTAATTTTTTTTCTTAATTTTAATACAGTACATATAGATAGTAATTTAATTATCGATATTTATTGACTTTTACAATTATCCAAAAATAACAGCAATTATAGGAACAACCAATTTAATAATACATCCAATAAAAAAATAAGTACACGCGCCTTGAGCGAATGTCTGAATACATTTGACTAGCGATAAATACTAGATTTTTTATTTTTTTCAATTTCGTAGATATGTTTCACTTAGCGACACTTCCGCGCTACTGTTTTATTTAGCCTGAGCTAATTTATGCCGGCCTTTTGATAAAACAATTCAATTTTACTGTCAAATTAAACTTTAGATTCAGATAGTTTAACAATTTTTTATTACGGCAATAAAGTTCAAATATAGTTGTCAAGTTTGTAAGCCGCCAAAAGATTGGTCTAAGCTAGCGAAAGAATTGCTCACTTTGAACACTATAATTCACAAAAACCTAAAATGACACTAAAATTAAGTCGGCACGAAATACTATAGGCGGCTCATACTAATTTCCTAAGTATACGTTCTACAAATGAAAATATTTTTAGTATCTAGGTGGCTTTTATTGATCTCCCATCTAATAAATATCATTTAATCAAAAACCATTTTAATTTTTCGATAAAAATTACGTCATATCTTTGGTAACGATCAGTGGCTTTTAAAGATTTAATTTTTGAAATATCCTAATTAAATAAACACTATATAGAGTAATAGAAGATAGGTAAAATCAAATCTACGTATATTTCATAGCGTGTGTTAGATAAAATTGACTATAAATGTGTTTGAGGTACATTTAGAGTAGCTATTTAATTTCGCTGTTATCCAGCTATATAATTCTATGTATAATAATGTCATAAAAAACGCTTAATTTCTAAGAAATTGAGCGGAAGACAACCTGAAAATAAAATATAATTCACGTGTCAGATGTCAATAAGAAAATACTTTGATTTGCACGTCTGGCTATTACCGTGAAGATACACGTACTAATAACATTAAAGTGTTGACGTCATAACATTAATCTACGTGAGCATCATCTCAAGTTATCCCGTGGGCTTAAAAGGCCACTAAAGTAAAAGTGTGGGGGCGTGTTCTCTTAGCATCAAACTAGTGGTAAACATATTGTAAGCTTGCATGGGTAGGCACCACCATACTGCGTATTTTTGCCGCGAAACTTTCTCGCTTTCCGGTTTGAAGGCCAAGACATCCGTGATACAATTCAAAATTCGATTCCATGTCTCAACGCCAACCAGTTTTCTTTCGACGTCTCCGGTAACTACATCACATCAATGTGCTTAGTGCGAGTTCCTTAAAGTTCTCGATAGCGTAAAAGTTAAGACAATTTAGTATGCAGTTGGAACAGCGCCCCTAGCGGCAAACGTACGCAAACGATCCCGTTCCATACAAATATGAGCTAACTTTTACGCTATCGAGAATGTTAAAAAACTCGCACTAAGCATACAGAAGAGCTGAGAGCTCATTTATCCCGCTACACATAAAAAATAGCACGTACGGGATATTAGATATGTTGCACTAAGCATTTTACTGGTGGTAGGACCTCTTGTGAGTCCGCACGGGTAGGTACCACCGCCCCGCCTATTTCTGCAGTAAAGCAGTAATGCGTTTCGGTTTGAAGGGTGGGGCAGCCGTTGTAACTATACTGAGACCTTAGAACTTATATCTCAAGGTGGGTGGCGCATTTACGTTGTAGATATCTATGGGCTCCAATAACCATTTAATATCAGGTGGGCTGTGAGCTCCTCCACCCATCTAAGCAATAAAAAAATAAAAATTTTTTTTCGCGTCAAATATAATCTCTAATTAGTTGATATTTACCTAATGCGGGCGACCCCCCTTTGAGCTCCGCTGTGGACTATCAGAAATCGAGCTACCGCCCGTCAGAAGCACCTCGCTGGGATTCTTCTTCAGGTAGTCTGAGATATGCTGTACTATCAAATCGATAGCCACTAGAACAATAATACGGACAGTTTTAAATTTAGAATCTTTATAAATTCGAATCAAGATAATCTAGAATTGAAGTATTAGTATTATTATTATTATTATTTAACGGATTTTGATGCGGTTTTTTTTAATAGATAGTGTGATTGAAGACGAAGTTTTATATGTACTTAGTCTGGCCATAAATACTGTTACAATTAAAAATAAACAAAATATTACATTTGAATTTGGAATCTGTAATTTTTATATGATTGCTCATTGAGTTTTCTCATTTTGGCGCCAATACATTGTACAATATTTTGCGATATTAAAATGGGGTGGGGTGATAAAGAGAACCGAATCGCTGTGATTGCATTACACAAAGTAGGTATGGAGCCAAATGCAATTTTTAAAACTCTCCATACGCTTGGTATTAGTAAAATGTTTGTGTACCGGGCTATTAATAGGTGCAATGAGACCTTTTTTTTTAATTGCTTAGATGGGTGGATGAGCTCACAGCCCACTTGGTGTAAAGTGGTTACTGGAGCCCATAGACATCCACAACGTAAATGCGCCACCCACCTTGAGATATAAGTTCTAAGGTTTCAAGTATAGTTACAACGGCTGCCCCACCCTTCAAACCGAAACGCATTACTGCTTCACGGCAGAAATAGGCAGGGTGGTGGTACCCACCCGCGCCGACTCACAAGAGGTCCTACCACCAGTAATTACGCAAATTATAATTTTGCGGGTTGAAATTTTATTACACGATGTTATTCCTTCACCGTGGAAGTCAATCGTGAACATTTGTTGAGTACGTATTTCATTAGAAAAATTGGTACCTGCCCGAGATTCGAACACCGGTGCATCGCTCAACACGAATGCACCGGACGTCTTATCCGTTAGGCCACGACGACTTCAAAGACCTCCTCTGTTTGTGACAGAAAAAGATCTGGCCGTCCACGTAGTGTTCGTACGAAAAAGGTGGTCAAAGCAGTAAGGGAAAGAATTCGAAGAAATCCTGTCCGCAAGCAAAAGATTTTATCTCGGGAGATGAAGATAATTTAAAAGAGAATAGGGTGGTAAAATCGAAACAACTACTGAAGCAAAGGGAGGTCATAATTTTTTTTGTTTACGGATGAGAATTTTTTTATAATTGAGCAACATTTTAACAAACAAAATGACCGTATTTATGCTCAAAGCTCTAAGGAAGCTTCCCAATTAGTCGACAGAGTGCAACGTGGGCAATATCCGACTTCAGTGATGGTTTGGTGAGGTATTATTAGCTATGAAGGAGTGACTGAGCCATACTTTTGTGAAAAAGGTATCAAAACATCGGCACAAGTATATCAAGATACCATTATTGAGAAGGTAGTGAAGCCCCTTAACAACACCATGTTCAATAATCAAGAATGGTCCTTCCAGCAAGACTCGGCGCCAGGTCATAAAGCTCGGTCTACGCAGTCTTGGTTGGAAACGAACGTTTCGGACTTCATCAGAGCTGAAGACTGGCCGTCGTCTAGTCCCGATCCTAATCCGCTGGATTATGATTTATGGTCAGTTTTAGAGAGCCTACGGCTTGCTCTAAACGCCATGATAATTTGGAGTCCCTAAAACAATCCGTACGATAGGCAGTGAAATTTTTTCCCATGAAAAGAGTGCGTGCTTCTATTGATAGCTGGCCTCAACGTTTAAAGGACTGTATTGCAGCCAATGGAGACCACTTCGAATAAGCTTTTTATACTTTAAATTTTTTATATTTATGTATTAAACTAACACCCTGTAAAAGTTATAAATGTTATTTGCCATAGATTTTTTTTTGTTTTCCTTTGTAACAGTATTTATGGGCAGACTAAGTATAACAACATCCATTAAATAGTGGAGAAATTAATAATAAATTACAGTTTTCGAAGCGAAGCGAGGGCGGGTCGCTAGTCAGGACATAAAGTATTAAAACTCATTGATTTTCAAATATTTTATTCGCTGTAAAATACAAACACGCACATTTAAGTAGGTAATACAAAGTTTAATATGCAGGCATAGTATACCAGCCTGCCTTTTATGATATATTAATTAAATCATAGTAAAATACATAAAAATCACGCTATGCCAGTTTACTACTACTAACAGTAGTAGTAGTAGTAATAGTAGTATGCAATAGTTGAAATCCGAAACAAATATCGAATTTGATGCTTTCGCTACATAAGGTCGAGCATATCAAATATTTGTTAGTTAAGTGTATGTTATAAAAAGTATGTCATAGAAATTAAACTATAAAATAATATAAATGCTTATAAAATGCGAACATTAAATCTTCAGAACAGAAACTCAGGGCTGGGTATATAAGATAAATAAATATCTTTTGTCATTTTTAGGATTTTTATTGATACATGTTTGTGCTTCTTTTAATTAATAGTTTATTGATGGCATTGTAATTCTTTTTTAAATATATACTGTTTACTTTTTACGATGACTTACGAAACATATACGGTTGGGGCTAAGTGTATTTTGAATTTATCTGACCGCGACGGGGCAACGCAAAGCCGCCATCACCCGAAAGATGTCTTGTCGGATCCCCCGGATTCACTCTGGGTACTTTTAGATCTCACAAGCACCGGTCACCGTTCTCCTCGAACTCGTCGATTACGACGAAGGGTTCGACGAGTAAATTAACCCTCAGACACAGCCCACTCGCCGGATCTTCTCAGTGAGTCGTTTTTGTGATCCGGTGGTAGATTCTGCGAAGCACGGCTCTTGCTAGGGTTCGTGTTAGCAACGACGTCAGGTTTGAGCCCCGTGAGCTCACCAACTAGCTAATGTTACGCTGATATAGCCTCTCAAGGCTCTCAGCTTAGGTAGGAAAAAAAAACTAAATTGACGTCATAACACGATGACAAATAAAACGCAATAATGAAATGGCTGCTGAAATTGACACTATTAAAACAATTAGATACTGTTCGCATTGTAGGATTACCAAATTATGCATTTCGTCAGAGTTGTGTTCGACCAATGAAAGAAAGAAAAAAATACATCCCCAAAGAGTATCTCTACATATTAAACAAGTGACATCAACTATAGAGGGTAGAGGTAAGGAGAACCGTTTCATATGGGAGAAGCTTGAAAAAGTGTCCCACTTTCAGCACTAAATAACAGTTCAAAAATCCTCCAGAATGGCGCTAGCATAGGCACAGGGTATGATGTGAATTGAGCAGTTGTTAACTGATTGAAGTATTCTGAGTTAGGAAATTTAATATATTTAATGAGTAGAGTAGTTAGTGCAGTGTAATATACAAGAACTCACATGTTTACGTAGTCCTAACTAATTTGGTCAATATAACCTAAAATTATTGCTGTGGTAAAACGTGGAGACATCGATTGCATTTTCTTATCAGCTTTAAATAAAATACTTTTTTATGATTTTGTAGTGTTTACAGTTCTTTCGTTCTTTTTTATTTCTCTATCTTATTCTAATAACTTTCAGGGCCTTTTTTTAAATTTACCCGGTTGCTACTGTAGCGCCACCCTTATTTAGCAGATTTTCACACACAGAGACGGTTCTCCTTACCTCTACCCTCCATGCATAAACTCACAGAATACAGATAAAATATTCTTTTTTTTTTAAATACGTGGAGCATGAGACATGCATCCATAAAGAAAAAAAAGTATTTTAATATAAAAAATATGCTTGTTTTTCCATTCGTGTATAAAGTTCATTTAAATTTCACATTTCTATCAAGAATTTCATTGGATTGTTACGATAATTTTATTATACATGGTTACAATTAATTAACAGTAAAAAAGATTTTATTTTTATTTCGTAATATATCGATCATGTTCTATACTAGGTATACCTACTGGGTGTTAGGAGACCGCTTCCGAAAACGAAGACAGACGATAGTACTAATAACACTTTTGATGATGGAGTTATTTAGACAAATGTTGTAAATAAGTATTTGTGTGATCGCGCGAACCTGCGCCCCGCCGTGCCCGTGCGTTCATTGACCCGAGCATCAGCTGGTTTTGATTTTGTGTTTCATTGCTGGTTTTTTTCTAGTATGTATTTTTTATGAAACTATCGTTTGATTGAGCTGTACTATTTATTATTTGAATTTGATTATGATGAATCGTAAATAATGCTAATAAAACGTTTTAAAAATATGTTTTTTTTTTAAATCAGGATCGATTTTTTTTTCGTCCCATCATCAAAGGTGTCCTTAGTACTATAGTCTGTCTTCGTTTCCGGAAGCGGTCTCCTAACACCCAGTATATAAAGTACTCGGAGTAAATTGAGCGGTAGGACATTATCGCACTTCGAACCTTAGGGATCTGTTGTGTCATAAGTATGTGGCTTTAAAACATATAGAACGGATACGAAGTGAAAAATAAGGTATAAATCGGCCCACTAATGTAGCGGAAATTCCATGTAGGTACTATAATAGTGAGGATTAAAATGTTGGTTGGCGTTGGTACATCTATATAAATAAAAACGAATGCGTTTGTGCATTATACGTCCATAAAATATTAGTCTGATTTATTTAGAAACTTGGTATACTTATTGGCACTTCAGGTTTCTGTCGCAGAACCATCAGCGTGAGACAGGTAGAGCGAATATATTACCATCTCTCTCTCTCTCTCTCTCTCTCGCACAAATGGACGTGACGTCATCACTATTATTTACTGTTCGATACATTTATTACGAGAAGCTGTTATTAAAGATTTTTTTATATATTTAGATATTATGTAAAAAATCAATTGGCGTAGCGATTTAATCTCGCTCGTACATTACAGCTATCCGAGTCTATTTTCACTTCTTGAAAATTATTCAGTAAATATAAATATATATTAATGTATTATAAGTATGTATATGGATTTTTTTTAATACTTAAATTATTACTTGCTTTAAGAAGCATCAGCCTTATAATAAACATTGGAACTTACTATATCCTAAATGGATTATTTGAGGAATTATCACTTCGCATATACGAATCATTCAGTTATTATTTTACATAACATTTCAAGTTTTAATTTGGATGGTAAAAAATGAGGACAACTAGAGTCGATTGATGGCCACTTCAACAATTGAATACAATCGCTGGTCCAATTTATAAATGAAATTGAAATAAAAAAATATATATACGATAAAACAAATCGATGCCTCCAATGAACACTATTCTAACTCAAAATTACGAAATTTTCGTTTTTCACGCAAATCGCTTCACTATTTTAAAAGTATTACAAATCATTATTGATGGGGTTAGAAGCAAGAGTAAATCAGCTAGTTACACAAACAAAACCATAAATATATCTGCAATAATAAAGATTTTATCAACTTTTTTCATTTAAACGCTCCTCCTGTAAATCTACGAATTTGGAGTTAGCGTAGTGTTCATTGAAGCCATCGAAATATTTCCAATGAAATATGCGAATAAAGAATAACCGACCCTATTGTCAGCTATATGGGTACCTTTTCGTATAGGCAAAGTGTACAGGATTTGTTTTACACATATAAAATGTTAATATATAAGTACTTAAATGTAAGTTTTACATGCCTTCATTAAGAATAGGATATTTGACTGAATTACCGAATACATTATATAAAAATGCATACTCATTCCTTAGGTATTAGCTCAGTGTCTTTTCATAACATCTTTAAACATTCAGTTATTGCAATGACAAATTAAAATTAAATTTAAAAGTAATATTCCACCAAAACGCATTTCATTTGTGTCACATTACTTTTATGAAGAAATGGTTCACCGCGGTGCACTTATCGACAAACTTCAAGAGCAATCATGGGATGTTTATTAAACTGTGACGTCATAAGACACAAACCAAACCTAGGAAATGTGACCGAACTGATTATATTATGTATCCTTTTAGTGGTGCAGAATATAATTTTGTCAATAATTCGGTTCATGAAAAATAGTAGTTTTAATGCAATTACAAAGGGGAGAATCGATAGCGTCAAATATCCTATGGTCAAATGCTTTTGTGACGAACATATATTATACTTAAACATGCCTTAGGGTCGGGGCACACCACCGCGGCGCCATGCGAGCGGTCCCTAACAGTATTGATACTATTGCCGTGAGCCTTAAAGCATCAACCAAACAGTTTATAAAAAAATACTCGATGACTCTTAATTCTGCCTAAATTAGAATTTAAACGGCGCGCATGAAAGTTAATGCAAGAAATAGGCTCCACCGTTAATAATAACGCAAATATCTGTGGATTTTTTCTTTTTATTAACAGATAGACTTTTTGGCGGGAACGCGAGGAGTGAAGTTGTGTGATTTGTTTTATTTTGTCTATTTAGTGTTTCTTCAGGTTTAAATGTGTAATAATGGTGGTTTATTAACTGTTTAATATCTGTGAAAGTGCACAAATGTGGGAAAATGAAACAAAGCTGCTGGACGTAACTTCTCGGGTTCCTCCAAAAAGTCCACTGAAAAAATCTCAGTAAATGACCACCATTTTACTGCGATTATATTTCATCCCATATCATCTCATTTCATTAAATTTCATCCCAGTTGATTAATGTCTCAAATTAATCATCTTCATTTCATTTCACTCCATATTATCATTTTTCATAAAATTAAGAAAATAAAGTAAAATAAGACATGACTTAAAGGTCTCAGTTACCAGGTCATAAAATCTCTTAAAAAAAAAATTAACAGATGACCAATAAAATTGTGAAGTTTCCGAAGAGTTGTTACGACAGCAAAAAAAAAAAACGGGACATTAAATCGAAGACTAGTTTACCTATTACAATTATAAAACATATTTAGGCAGAATTGTGAATGCGCAATAGTTTGTTTTATTTGTCGAGAACACGTCAGTAGAGCGACATAGATTTGTGGGAGAGGTGACGTGAGAATTTTTTTTCATCGAACCTTCTATACTGTTCCAGAAAAATCTCGTTGTTCAAAGCTCACGGCAAACGTACGTATGCTGTCACAAAAGCCAACGCATCCAGAGCGGACTATCGACTTAGAGTGTCCTCCGAGCTTCCAGACAGCCTCCTGCCGTTCGCCTCATCCACATCGTGGTGTCCGTTACAAGTCGCGCCACTAGTAGCTCTCGGCGGGTGCTTCTTGTAAATTATATCCCAAATGTGGTGAACGATTAGATCAATAGCCACTGCAACAACGGAAAACGCACCTTAACACGACGTAATAAGGTCCGGCAGCTACGTAAGAGCATAGCCGCTGCAAGGAGTTCGCTAATCGTCGTCTAATTACGTACGTAAAGCTGGTCGTTTTGTACTTTATTTTTTATTTTTAATTCGTTTCGTTGCAGTGGCTATGATCTTTTCACACTTACCTTATTTATTCCGATAAACAATTAAAATTAACACGTAAATATGATAATCACTGAATTCGGAATGTTGTTTCGACGGCATTACGTAGTTGAGAACGTCATGCGTGATTTAAAAAAAATAGAATATACAAAAAAGGCGCTATTTTGGAGCCTTTTTTATTTTGGGGACTTGAATCCTGGTATCGTGACCCCATCACGTCTTGGGGTTGTGGGGTGGACATGGGGTATTCAGTCGCTCTTCGATTCAAACTTCGAAACCCCATCAGAATTCGGAAAGGGGGGATACAGTTCTGGCTTTAACGAGAGCCATCGATACTCAGTATATGCGAGTGTATTTATACTCGAAGAAGAGAAATGAAAAATGAAAAACTTACTTACTCTAAATTAACTATGATCTACAAACGATTTAAAAACACCATTCTACATAATAAATAAATGAACATCAGTACCAAATAATCTGTTTTGACGATCGAGCGATGTGATGTGGATATTATTTTTTTACTTTTTCATGTTTTTTTTTTTATGTTTGAAAGATTATTGGTGACTCGAAGGACTTTCCACTTTCACCAGGATACTTGGCCGAGAAAAGGCTCAGCCAGGAGGGGTGGGTTTGCTAACAGCTGCCCGACCGCCTCCGAAGGAGACCTAACAACTCAAGAAAAATAGCTTCGCGAATGAATCTACTATCGGATCGGAATCGCGACCCGCTGAGAAGATCCGGCAAGAAACTCAGTGGGCTGATGCATGGGTTAGGGTCCATTTTATAACTAACTATAGAAACAACGATATTAGTTACTTACCTAAATTATCTGCTCCTCGCGGGATAATGACGTCAGCGAATTTTTTTGTCTGCAATAATATTATTGGATTATTTTAGTTTTTTTAATATTAGAGTTTGCATATAGAGGTTTTATAAAAAGCACTAAGTTATCTCAGTATTTTTTTTAAGCCAAACACAATTTTAATTTTTAACTCTTTGCGATACAGACTAATCTGTGAAAGAATTTAGAATCTATTGTAACTGGGATTACTGGACGGTTAGAACTCGAATCTAGGATGATTTCCATCAACTCAACAAAAGGAGTATGTGTTACGGTAAATGTACACTCTTGGGAGACGTACACTTTTACCAGTAAATGTGCACATTTGCCAAAAAGTTATAATAGGTATATTATTATATGAACTGAATATTATGTATATCGACGCTTGAAAGGCAAACGTGACTAAGCGACAATAACTACTTTGTACATAAATGATAGGCAATAACCATATTCGATGCGCAAAAAAATATATTTCTAGGTCTATTAAAATAATTTCAATCCTACAGCTACTAGCTAGATTCCACTACAGCTAGATTCGTTAAAATAAATTTTGTTTTCAGTACTAACTTTTAATTAGTCTACTGTAAAGTTCACGCATTGTCGCTTAGTCACGTTTGCCTTTTAAGCGTCGATATGTACATTTCCCGGCAAATGTGTACTCTTGCCTTCACGTTTTGGTAAATGTATACTTATACACTTACTTTCATGTTTTAAGAAAAGTTGGAATACAAATGACTTAATAATGTTGTTGCAGTAAAAAAATATTTATTTAAATAAACATAATAGGTACAAAAGGCTTTAATAACGAAAATTATTTTAATTACAAAAATGTAAATGACAAACAAAACATACTTTTCTTTGCATATTATATAATATGTCGTAGGTTAGGTTAAGTTAGGTTGTAATGGTGCGTATGCGGTAAATGTTAGTGGAATGGACATTACCCAAACGAAATTACCCAAAGCAAATATGCACATTTACCGGAAAATGTGTACATTTGCCGCAATATTTACTTTTACCGTAACATATGCATGCCACCGCTACTGAGTCGTACCGCAGATAAAATATAATTGTCACGTAAACAAAAATTACACCACTTGTACACTATTCTTAACCAAGGTGAACCAGGAATACGTGTGATTTTGGAAGGCTCCAATTTCATGAGCATCCGTTCCATGAAGACTACTAACTAATATATCCCGAGCGGTAGATGGTTTAGTAAGTTTTATTTAGTTAGCTTCATCTGTATCTATTTATCTACTTCGATAACTTTCATGAGCTTCAAGAGGGGTGTATTAAATTTAAAAAAAAGGAAGAAAAATGTTCATTTTTTGTTTGGTTTCCTATCCAACTGTCCAGAAAATACTTTTATTTGTGTTACATTGCGCGCTATACGAAGGACAATAAAATATAATTTTGTAGTATTAACAATAACGTGTTAGGTATCACCGGCTCTGCCAGTGAAGACGAATCAAGAATATTTTCAGTATAACTTAAGTAAAAGCTTGCAGTAAAAATAACACACAGATGTCCTATGAAGTTTGAAAAAAAACTAAGATATGACCTCTTGTGAGTCCGCACGGGTAGGTACCACTGCCTTGCATATTTCTGCCGTGAAGCAGTAATGCGTTTCAGTTTGAAGGGCGGGACAGCCGTTGTAACTATACTGAGACCTTAGAACTCATATCTCAAGATGGGTGGCGCATTTACGTTGTAGATGTCTATGGGTTCCAGTAACCACATAACAACAGGTGGGCTGTGAGATCGTCCATCCTTCTAAGCAATAAAAATAAAAGTAAAAAAAACTCACCGGAAGACAGAACTCTTCAAATGCTGGCTTCACAAAGTTCATATACTGGTTGAGCACCTGCTCCAAGTCTCGGCCACGTTCCATTATATCCCTCGGAACTAGAAAATAAAAAGTAACATTAGATAAAAAGATAGCTTGTCTTAAACTGCTTATTATAATGCAATTTTGACAAGAATATCAGTGGCATTGCTTGATATTAATAATATTATTAAGTATACCCTATTTGAATGAATTTTGTTCAGAATTTCTAGGATATTTTTTTTTCTAAAATAAGCATAGGCCAGTTAATTTTTATAACTAAGCCAGTAAAAGTACAATTTTCTTTTGTTGTACTTTTTGTTTAGTATACTGTCACACAAATTTAGTAAAAACTGTCTTTTTGACATGACAAACATAAATTTTAATGATTTTTTATTTAATTTTTTTATAACACAGCAGAAATAGGCAGCGTTGAGGAACCTATCCGTGCGGGCTCACAAGATGCCTTACAACCAGTAAGCTTTTGGATAATTATTTGGATAGTCCAAGAAGCAATTAGATCATTGTTACATTGTGTTCTCTGTTTAAAAGAATAAATGAATTGTTGTTTTAAATAATCCATAGAGCAATACTAAATTGTGAACTAACCTCGTCTCGCAAGTCTGGTATCTGAATCAGTATCAACAAACAGTTTCATGTGAAAGAGATCCCTCACTTCGGGAAAGTAGAAGACCAGGATACCTTCGATCAGCACAACGTCAGCTGGGTACAGTGTGTTTGTGCGATTGCTGTTTGAAATTAATCATAATTAATTAACCTTATAAAAAAATACAGCATTATTGTGGATTTTATAATTAGCATAAGAACAGGTTGTACATTTGAATTAAAACGTTTTTAACTGCTAAATCTAGAGTTTATTGTTTTCTTTTCAAATCTGGGATTCGATCTCACTGGAAAAAATTGTTCATAGTGTTTGAAAGATATCTGTTTGTCCTATACTTTGCCTGAAACATTCAACTAAAAAGGCATATAATAGCATTTATAGCCATGTACTCATCTACATTCAAATATAGCAATAACTGTTGGCACGAACTGTACAACTAGGAACAAGCTAGATCCTTTCTTGGGCTTTGCTCATTTGTTCTTATCAGGTAATTGAATTATTATGCAATACATATGTGAATTGTTTTTCTTAGAACATCAACCCACAATTACTGGAGAGTTTTTTGTCAGTTGTTAGGACATCAATGTGCAAATACCACAAAATTCTGTTTTTTGACTAATTAGGAAAATGTAATTGACATTTTTATTTTTATTTTTTTTCCCTCTAAACAACCTATAGCTAGTTATAGCTATAGCTGATTTGTTGTGATCTATGGTAAAAAAAAAACTGTGGAAAACATCTGTCAAGGCTTTAATGAGCAAGAATTCCACATGACCACGACTGCTCTGCCAAGAGCAACTGATTATGATGATGATGGTAAAAAAATGAATTCTGATAATATACATGATCATTGTTAGTCCAATAAGTCACCAATCAAAATCAGATCAAAATTGAATAGGGAATCAATATTTGTCTTAGTTGGAAATGATATGCTGCTAAATAATATGATGTTTATTGTTTGAATAATGTTAATATCATATTGAAAATGATAACCTCATTTACTCTTATTTTCAATAAGTCTGATTCTCAATATACTAAAGATGTGTAAACATTTGGCAGCAATGGACTACAACACAAACCTTATTGAATTTGAGATGTAATCATATTCAGGAATTTCAACTTTCTTTCCTGCCAATATGTCCTTTAATGTTGCTAACAGTTTCTTGTCATCAAATGCATCAGGATGATCAAAGTTGAATTGTCCACGTTCAGCTCGGAGACGTTCTGGTGCTGTCAGACTTCTGTAGAAGGAATCTTGGCTGATGCAGACGACTCGCCTTTCAGTGTGCTCTTTGTGCTGCTGACCAAGCTTCTCCATGATGCGTTGGCATACAGTGGACTGAGTAAAGTTAACATAAAATTTATGATTTTGTATCTTCTCTATTAGATTCCTTTCGATTTTATTTAAGTAGTTCACAATACACTTGGTATTAATCTGTTGCTATAGCCCAGCGGTCGGGGAAGTTTTTTAATTATTACCCCAAAATATTTTTGTGTAAGTTGATATTAACAAATGGCGAAGAACAAAAAAAAACAAAATCGCTTCTTTTTAGCATCTTTCATATTATAGCCCCCATGATAATTTGAAATCACAAAGATTCTTAAGAAGTTTCATTCCAATATATACTTATTACTCACAAAAGTTTCATTTTTACCCCCCAAGATTTCATTTTACCCCATTTGGGGTAATTTACCCCGGTTCCCTGACCGCTGCTATAGCCTATAGACTACAATATCACCCATTACTCAGCTGGAGTCAAGAGGTTTGAGTCTAAATTGTTTATTGTACATACATAAATCTGTATTCTGGTACACTGTACAAAATATTATAGTTAAAGAAGACTGCAGAGTGTGGCTTACATACTATATCTATATTTTAGGGCTTTCAGAGCTTTGTATAACCTATCTTCTTCCACTTTCAAAGTTTAATTAAATGTTGTGCCCATAAGTCATTGTAAATGATGAGACTCAATACTCAGATCGAAAAGCATAAAAATCAATTACAATTTACTAATGACCCTTTTACTATCAAATCACATTATATTCTAGTGGAAATTTTATTGCATGGAATCGTGGCTGAGCTTCCAGAGTGTAGTGATAAGTAGTTAATGGAGCCCATAGACAACAATTTTAATGCCTCCAATCGTTTCTAGATGAGGTTGGTTTCAATTGGTATAATGGTTATTACATGCAACAAATCGTTATTAATAAAATCATCATTACCTCACAGCATATTTTACTAAGGTGGTGGTACCAAGTTGTGAAGGCGTTTTTATTTTATTGCTTAGGCAGGTGGACAAGCTCACAGCTCAACTGGTGTTGAGTGGTTAGCGAAACCCATAGACATCTACAACGTAAATGCCGCGATCCAACTTGAGACATGAATTCTAAGGTCTCAGTTTTAAGAATACAATGGCTACCCCGCCCTTCAAACCGAAACGTATTAGTGCTTCACGGCAGAAATAGGTAGGGTAGTGGTACCTACCCGCACGGATTTACAAATTATAATTTTGCATGTTTGATTTTTATTACATGATGTTCTTCATTCACCGTGGAAGTCAATTGTGAACATTTGTTAAGAACATATTTCATTGGAAAAAATGGTAACTGTCTGCAGGATTCGAGCACCAGTGCATCACTAGATGTGAATACACTGGATGTCTTATCTTTTAGACCACGACAATTTCAATGATGTCTTACAATTCACCCTAAAATTAATAAATATGCACATATTGAATATGGTTACAAATATTAGTAAACTGTATGTACTGAGAATTTGGACACTTTTACAAACCTGTACTTATTATTACTTTAGATGTTAAAAATATTGTTATTTCACAGCATAATTAAAACTACAGCAATATTAACTCTCGTGGAGCTAATTAAATAATAGTAACATAATAATTTCTTTAGTTCAACTAGTTATAATCATTTTTTATGGTTTAATATAGTTTTTTTTTAAATATGTTCAACTGCAGTTGATTTTTACTACCTGTGCTGATAGCCTTGAGAGGCTATTTCAGCAAGTAGGTGAGCTCGTCATTTTATTTTCTAATATTCACAATAATTGTTTTGAATTCGGAGAATCCAATCATTTGTAAACATTAATTACTAGGAAACTCATTAGCTGCCATTGTTAGACAAATATGGTCATCTTTTTTTTTATAATCATATAAAATCAATATTAAAGTATGAAAGGTTAAGACAGAGTAGATTCGTATTCGTAATTGCCTGTGCTGTTCTGTATAAAACGTAATTACGACGTATTTTTAAACATTAAGCAATGAGGTGTACAGGTTATAAATTTGTTTTTGCTTTACAAAGAACCTTGCGATATCGGATACGATATAAACTGTTGGAGATGGAATGATTAGTGGATAAATGGTTACGTAATATTCAAATTTCTGCAAAATATAATCGATAATCGAGAAACTGATCCCTTACCTTGCCACTAGCTGTGCCGCCAGCTACACCGATCAAGAACGGTGTTTTACTTTCGAAACCATTTGTCGATAAATAGTCCGCTGGTTTTTCTGCCATTTTGTACGTGTAAAATGATCTAACAGATTTTCTTAAGACTACAAGCACACACAAAGCACTCGTCCGGCTATTTCGCAGCACAGCTGAAATTGACATTTGTGTTTTCTTGTCATAGATAGTTAGATAGATTTTTTTTATAGTGATTTTTTAACCTGGTATCTAAGACCTTTAAGTCATGTCTTATTTTAATTTATGTTCTTATTTTTATGAAAAATGATAATATTGAGTGAAATGAAATGAAACGAAGACAATTAATTTGTGACATTAATCAACTGGGATGAAATTAAATGAGATGCGATGAGATGATATTGAATGAAATATAATCTCAGTAAAATGGTGGTCATTTACTGAGATTTTTTCAGTGGACTTTTTGGGAGTATCCCGAGAAGTTACGTCCAGCGGCTTTGTTTCATTTTCCCACATTTGTGCACTTTCACAGATATAAAACAGTTAATAAACCACCGTTATTACACATTTAAACCCGAAGAAACACTAAACTAACATAATAAAACAAATCACACAACTTCACTCCTTGCGTTCCCGCCAAAAAGTCTCATAGATAGATAATACAATGATTCACAGACTAACATATTAATTGTACTACGTAGGCAATACTTAAGTTTTAGCCATGTGCAATTAGATTCGCCTAGAGACAAGAGTGAAGACACTGGAGCTTGTTGATTCGACAGTTTTTCTTGGTATAACAGTTGATTCCAGGCTGCAGTGGGGTCCTCACATATGCAAGTTAGCGAATAGACTTAGTTCTGCAGCGTTTGCGGTAAAAAAAATACGAACGTATACTGTGTGCTTAGTGCGAGTTTTGTAACGCTCTCGATAGCGAGCCAGTTTGCTCAAATTTGTATGCAATTGGAACAGCGCCCCTAGCGACAAACGTACCCGGTGTTATTTTGTGAGTGCGAGTTCATATTAACGTTGTGATCTCGTAACCGAGTAATTTTACCGAAATTAGTACCACGAATGACATTTGTGCGAGTGCGTGTTACAAATTAGTGGATTTTAACGTTTCGATCGAGTATTTCTTTTGTAGTTCTATTTTTCCAACTAGACAGGCAAAAGTATCATGCCATAAAGCCTAATCTTTTTTATGAAAAATGATAATATGGAGTGAAATGGATTTGATTAATTTGAAGCATTAATCAATTGGCATGGAATGAAATGAAATGAGATCAGATAATATGGGATAAAATATAATCTCTGCAAAATGCTGATTATATACTGAGATTTTTTTCAATGGACCTTTTCGAAGACTTCGAGAAGCTACGTCCAGCGGTTTTGTTTAATTTTTTAAATTTTCGCACTTTCACAGATACTAAACAGTTAATAAACCCACGCTACTTTGTTATTGCATAGATGGGTGGACGAGCTCCCGGCCCACCTAATCTTAAGTGGTTACCGGAGCCCATAGACATCTACAACGCAAATGCCGCCTCCCACCTTGAGATATTGGTTCTAAGGTCTCAGTATAGTTACAACGGTTGTCCCACCCTTCAAACCGAAACGCATTACTGCTTCACGGCAAAAATAGGCAGGGTGGTGATACCTACCCGTGCGGACTCACAAGACGTCCTACCACCAGTAATTACGCAAATTAATTTTGCGGGTTTGATTTTTATTACAGGATGCTATTCCTTTACAGTGAAAGTCAATCGTAAACATTTGATAAGTACGTATTTCATTAGAAAAATTGATATCCGCCGGCGGGATTAGAACACCGGTGCATTGCAAGATACGAATACACCGGACGCCTTAACCTTTAGGCCAGGACGGTCTCAAAATTACACTTATACACGAAGAAATATTAAATACGCATTAACTAAGAAACATTAAATAGACAAAACAAAACAATTCACACAATTTAGCTCCTCGCGGTCCCTCCAAAATGTCTTTTCATCTTTTTTTCCTAGTTGTTCAATTGTAAATGAATAAATCAAAATCAAATCGAGTTTACGTTCTATACGGTGAAAAATGAAGAATTGTGAGTGTGAGTTGAGATATGCTACTCGCTTCGCAGGGCGTTTATTCACCGAGAGCAGCAATAATATTATTTCTCGTATATTGGTAGCACGTGATGTTTTGGCATTAGACCGTCTAAATGAAATACAACGCATTTTAATGGGAACCAACTACTTTCAAAATTATTCGGGTAATGTCACGTGTTCAATACTATTTTGTACCTTTAGAATTAAAGTGGCTCAACCCAAAATTCTTAGTTTCTGGTAAACTTCAATATTGTAATACAATAATTGTATTTTTTTAGTTTTTCGGTTTAAACACTTTAAGGCATGCCATTTTATTTGAAAAAGACAGAAAGAGTACTTTGTCCTTTTCTAGACTAAAAGAGACTGTTTAATTTTATAAGCTGATAGAATAATATAGAAAAGAATAATAGGATACCCTCTAATCGTCACATTGGAAAAAGGTATGGCTTTATCATTTTATCATTTAAATTATTTTTTATTGCACTTATAAAACTAATTTAATTTACAATATGTAACTACATATATCTTTAACTAATCCGTACTTGTCAAATTCCTCATAAATTGTCAATATTCTTAATAAAATTCCTATTAATAATATACAAGTGCAAATGTTGAGCTGCTTGCCAGAAATGATATAATAGTGTTTTGTTTTTTTGTTGTTTCCTTGTAGGCTGCCTGTAATAATCTAAATCTGTGTGAAAGGCAATAAATTATGTTATTATTATCTACTAATGGTAGTCCAGTGGTCGAAATTTGACCATAATTTATTTAAATTTTAAGTTTGAACATTATTATAGTTCTATTGTCACCTTTCTATTATCATCATTTCTATAATAATAATTGCTCTATGTCGCCAAGGCTACATTATAGAAAAATAATATTAAAGACAAAAAATATTAATCTATTCTCAATTTGACCACAGATTGATAAATCAATAAACAAAAAAAGTATAAATGCATGTGTGTGTGTGTGTCAAATACATGGTGGTGTGTGTAAGGTTTTTTTATTCATTTAGTTTATTTTTTTATTGTTTATGCAAAATTAAAAAAAAAAAAAATTAGCAGTCTGCACTACATACTTCTCTATATTCTCTATAAGTGTGGGAAATTTCATACTTCTCCGTCCGCGCAATTTTCGTAAAAAGGAGTACAACATTTTTGCTTCACGTATTACTTAAAATGTAGGTTCTTAATAATAATACATAAGTGTTTTGAAATATAAAACTAATCTTAAATTTTTTAGTTATACCACTTCCATTCTAAGGGTGCAATTTCGTAAACAAACTTTGCCGTAATGGCGTAACCTTTAAAATACACGAAAACTGCCCAGCATAAACATATTTTTTTAGTAACTTTAATAGAAGTATTAGAACTAGAAGTTTATTATAGAATTTATTTAATTGTAATTACATATTTAGACATACTTAACATAATTAATCTTGGAATAGGTAATTATTTCAGCTTTTTTTAATTAAAGAAATTATGTTTTACATAGGTTTAATCATTTACCCGTTGAACGTTTATAAAATGATTGTATTTACGGTAATAGTGTTGATGATCTTCATTAGGTGGCCCAAATATACTAAAATTATTACGAGCATCCATCCTTATTTATAAATGTGTAAAGAAGCAAAATTATTATTACATTGTTCAAATTTCTATATAATTTATAAATATAAATCTGTACGTATGTACCTGTAAATATGTATATTGCGCGCGCGTGTGTGTGTGTTAGTGTGCGCGTGTGTATATATTTCTATGATAGATAGGTATATACACAGTGTGCAATTCATTTCGAAATTATTCTTGCCCATCTAATGGTTGTCTGGAAGAGATCACTCTTAGCGATAAGACCAAGAAAGAATGTTTCACAATATTTATTCATTTTGTGTACAATAAAGAATACTCTTTCACTGGTGGTAGGACCTCTTGGGAGTCCACACGGGTAGGTACCACCACCCCGCCTATTTCCGCCGTGAAGCAGTAATGCGTTTCGGTTCGAAGGGTGGGGTAGCCGTTGTAACTATACTGAGACCTTCGAACTTATATCTCGAGGTGGGTGGCGCATTTACGTTGTAGATGTCTATGGGCTCCAGTAACCACTTAACATCAGGTGGGCTGTGAGCTCGTCCATCCATCTAAGCAATAAAAAAAAAAACAACTCTATCTCACTCTCTCTCTCTCATCAAACAACTCTTTAAAAAAAAGCAATGATTTAATAAGAATTAAATGAAAAAGCAAAGAATTAATATGTATTTACAACTAGCTAGAAGTCTATAAAATTTTCTAACCGAAAAAATATATGTGTATAAACCATTAGAATAGATAAAACCTTAAAAAACAACGTTATTATTAAAAACGAAAGAAAAAATCTTGATATTGTATTGGTTTCACGGCAAAATTTTTAGTGACTACTTAACTTGCTTGAAAGTGAAGAAATGCTCTCAAAATCCATTAATTTGCAACTCGCACTCTCACATACAATAATCGAGAGCCTCACTTCGGTAAAGCTATTCGATACATGAGACAGCAACATAAACAAACCTTCTCTCTCCCACAAAATGAGATTCATAAGCTTACCACTAGGTGGCACTGATACAACCTCACACAAATTAAACATATCATTAACATCGACTGAGTAAATAAAAAAACTCGCACTAAGCACAGGTACATTACCCATTACTCGAATAATTATAAATATCGTTAGAAAGCTTGGCATTTCAATTAAACGCCTTAAAAAAACCCTTGCGTGCTACCAACATAAAAGAAAAAAAATATCGCTTCTCAAGATGAATAAACGTCCTGCAAATCCAGTAACTCGCACTCAGAGCTCCGCACGTTTCACCGTGAAGAGCGTACACTCGATGCGAGTCAATCGATTCCATTTTTGAAACTCGCACTAAGCCTACTGATGAAGATACGGCACGTCTAGTTTATTTCAGTTATTTTCATAGTGTTATGTCCTATGGCATTTTGCTATGGGGCAATGCTGCCGATGTCGAAACGATTTTCATCCTGCAGAAGAGGGCTATTCGTGCTATTTATAATATGCACCCGAGGGAATCCTTGAGGGACAAGTTTAAGGAAATCAAAATTCTAACTTTAGCGTCCCAATACATTTTTGAAAATTTATTGTACGTGCGTAAAAACATTGTAGAATTCCCCAGAGTCTGCGATTTGCATAATGTGAACACTAGGAACAAACATAGGCTTGCGTTGCCGGCGGCTCGAATTAAGAAAATAAGCAACTCTTTCAGGGGGCTGGGTGTACAACTTTTCAACAATATCCCACAAAACGTTCAACTACTACCTGTTCATAGATTTAAGAAAACTGTCAAGGAACGTTTGTGCAACAAGGCATATTATAAAGTTAAGGATTTTTTACTAGATGGCACTACGTGGGAATGAGGCGTTCGCTCCTGGCCTTTTCATTATTATTATTATTTATTTGAATTGTATTTTTTTGACTTGTTTTTTTGTATACTGTAAATATGTTTTCTTGTTTAAAAAAAAAAAGAAAATAGTTGAGAAAATACAAAAAAAAAAGCCCGCTGAGTTTGTTTCGCCGGTTCTTCTCAGGACTGTGGCTTTTTTTGGAACCGGTGGTAGAGTTAACATTTTCTTTTACATTTTGACATTCAACAAGTGTGTTTTTGATGACATCCAAGTTGAAATAAATGATTTTGAATTTGAATTTGAATTTGAAGTAATTTTAGGATAGTATTAAACCAAGAAGTGAAATTATGTAGGTAGGTAGTAATTTGAGAAGTAGACGAAGAAGAAGTAGAATTAATTTGTTTTATTTTGTTTAAACCATGTTTACTTTTTAAGCAATGATAATAATCAACAATATACAGTATTTAATTATTAGAAAATCAAAGTTTAGTTCAATCCAAACATTGAACTCTGGTGTTCTCTTTTTTCTTTTTCCAAAAAAACTCGTACTTAGCGTGTCCAAAATCGAAAATGAGGATCCACAAGAAAAGTCGTGCTATGGACATACATAATATGTTTATTCTTTGCTTGAGAGAAATATATATATTTAAAATCACTAAATCACGTCAGCTACTAAATCATTAAAATCTGAATCGAGAGTATTTATTTCGTTATAGTTTAATGTAATAGAGCATGAAGCGTTTTGGATATCATCACCTCTGCACGTTATTTAAACCTCTATCATAATACACATCTGCCTAAAAAATTAAGAAGCTCTGTATTACACTACATAAGGATATTCTGGCTGAGCATTAACGCTGTTGTGTCTCCCATTGTAAGATCAAGTGAGCCATTAAGCCAGTCTGCCCAAAAACATAGTCACTATTCGAGAGCGCGCTTGGCTTGGTGTAACCGAAAAATCCTTCGAAATAAATATTAAATAGCAATAGAAGCGCTGACCATAATCGTTATGTGAGTCACTTTTCGCTGACGCGGGAAATATCCGTTAGATATATCTTCCCACCATTGGAGTGTATTAATGTCACATTACTTTATCGAGCAGATGAGGTCCTGGTTTGCCTACTAACTAAAAAGCTGGCAGTATTTCGCCAAGTAGTCTCCTTTCTCTATATTTATTGTGCTTTCAATCAGTGCGTGTAAATCTCATGTAGATCGAAAAGCAGTTTCAGTCCAACGTGTTGTGGAGTTTAAAATGTCTACTAGTTTTTAAGATTTTAATTACGGATCGGAATGGAAAAACACAAATTTTTTCAACACACTGTATGAAAGCTCAGAATGGATCGATATGTCCATAAAATCCATAGTAAAGGTGATAATGACAATTACAACTTTACAAGATTTCTTTAATGAAATAAGTATAATATGGAATGTTCAACTTAAACAGACAACATTCATGATACTTATAAAACATTTCATTATTCTTGGTAAAAATATGATTGTTTTTTCTATTATTTATAGTACGACCGACTAATCTTGGCACTTGCATATTATTTTTCATTTTGTATTTTGTTATACATTAAGCTGTTTGGTTCCTGAGCTTCTTATCCGCTTGTCTTAGTGAATGTGCCATGTCAAGTTGTTTGGATCTAAGACGTCCCCACACTAAATAGTCCTGAAGGCCGATTATTTGAGCAGCCATTAGTGCAGCACTGTCAGGATAAATTACTGTAGCGCATCCTAATCCAGACGGTACGGAGAGGGACGACCAGATGTCCTAGAATTTAAAATAAACCTCGTTTATTTTATTGTAAACTTACAGTATACATGATTAGTAGAATATTATTACAACTTGAATCAGTCAGCTGGAGACAAAAGATCGAGGTCTCAGTTATATTTCATAATGGCTCTCCATCTTTCCAACCACAAGCACTTTATTAATGCATGAATTGAGCAGGATACGAGCAGATTTACAAAATCACCGGTAGCCATGTTGTCGAGTAGAGAGATAACTGTGAGCAATTAAGCTTGCTTAAATGTCTTCACGTTTCATTTATTATTTTCATTAATTATCTATACTAATATTTTATAATATTAAAATAAATATATATATTTATAATATATATTATATTATAATATATATTTTATAAAGCTGAAGAGTTTTTTTTATTGCCCTTGTAGGCAGACGAGCGCACTGCCCACCTGATGGTGAGTGGTTACCGTCGTCCATGGACTTCAGCAATGCCAGAGGCAGAGTCAAGCCGCTGCCTACCACTTAATACTATCCACAAGCCTCGTTTGAAGATTGATGGTACGTGGCAAAATAGACCTCTGGAAACGCACTGAGGATGACCGCAGTGGCTCCAGGTAGTATCCGTGGATCCGTGAGAATGGGATTATCGACAATCCCAACAGCCCTCTTCTGTATGGAGTCAAATGGAAGAAGCTGGTATTTGGGAGTCCCGGCCCAGAGATGGGAGCTGTACTCCACGCGCGGCCGGACTTGTGTTTTATAAAGCAAAAGTTGTTTGTTTGAACGTGCTTATCTCGGGAACTACTGGTCCGATTTGAAAAATTTTTTCATTGTCAGATAGCTCATTCATTGAGGAAGGCTATAGGCTATAACATTACGCTAAGACCAATAGGACCAATAGGACCAATAGGATCAAGTGGAGCACCAATAAATAATGTTTCAAAATCGGGGTATTTTTCCCTTTTGAGAGCTTACGCTATATATAGATATACGCCAAACGAACTATTCCACGCGGACGAAGTCGCGGGCAAAAACTAATGCACCATAATATGTTAACCACATCTTAGCTATAGTAGTCTGATATTTATGAATCAAATTTAATTTCAGTGGATTTGATGTTTTGATAAATTTTATGAAGCTTTATCATTTTAACTTAACTGTGAAGCCATGTGCAATGTGAATAACATTTTATTTACCTGTACAAGTTTATCGGAAGGAGGTGGGCAGTTGATGACAGGGTAGGAAGTGTTCCCAGAAAGAACGGGCCCGAGTCCGTTCGATCGTCCTGCTACAGCAATGAACACGAGAGCACCATGCGTATCTTCATATTGCTGCATAATGCGAAGGGTTTCTTCAGTGGCCTTGTGGGCTGACGTTACACGAAGATCGACATCCAGTCCAAGTTCACGGGCAGCTGTTTGCATAAAGCGTTCATTTAGTTTATTCAAGGTCAAACAGTCGTCAAGGTTTTTAGAGTCAAAGAAATACCTTTAGCTATTTTCTGACAATGTTCTTGGTCGGCTGGTGAGCCCATAAAGACGACAACCTTGTGGTGGATCGTCGGCTTCAAGAAATCAAGCTGGTCTTTCACCCAAGCAAAGTTGCGTTTGACTGTGTCTAGATCAGCTGCAGTCACCGTTGTGAGGTTCCGGTACACCTAATTATTTCATTAATACATTTTAGTTTCTTTTGATAATTAGATTATGAGATGACGGGATTTCATGCGAGAGAGAGAACACTATTCAAAGCATAAATTAAGCGATTTACTCTTTCGTGTGGACGAGCTCACAGCCCACCTGGTGTTAAGTGGTTACTGGAGCCCATAGACATCTATAACGTAAATGCGCCACACAGCTTGAGATATAAATTCTAAGGTCTCAGTATAATCACAACGGCTGCCCCACCCTTCAAGCCGAAACACATTATTGCTTCACGGCAGAAATAGGCAGGGCGGTGGTACCTACCCGTGCGGACTCACAAGAGGTCCTACCACCAATAAAAACATATTTATCGCCGGGCACTGCACACAGCTCTATTTATGGTAATTATCAGAACAAGAAAGCCCTGGCAGAAAATTAATAAAAATAATACCTGTTTGTCAACCATTAATCTTTTATCACCGGAAGGCCACAATCTCCAAGAGTCAGAATCGATGACATCCGCCAATACAATGCTACCTGAAAATAGATACACGGCGATTAGAATTATGTAAATATTAAATCGGAGCGGTAAAAATCAAAGGAAACCTGTCTACCTTCTGTATCGACTCCGAATTCTATTTTCATGTCAATAAGTGCGCAGTCACGCAGAGCCCAAGCTTTCTCCAAGATTTCAAATATTAGAATCGTAGCTTTTCTCATGTAGTCGACCTCGTCGCGACCTATTTAATGAAGCATAAAAATGTATATTTTTTACAAAATTGCAACACCACAAGGAAATCACAATTAGCGCACTTTAGACTTGTAGAGATGTTGTGTGAATAAAAATTTAGGATTTTTTTAAGGTAATGGAAAATAGCAAGGAAGAACAGTGATGTAACGAAATCTATTTTTTTTGTGAACATTATATACCTACAATCGCAAACAAATGTAGTAAGTAACCCACCGATTAGAAGACCGTTATAATTGAATTTGGCTGAAATGATTTGCTCCTCTGACCATTGGGGATCGTGGTTTGCGTCATCCTTGAAGAACGTCTCTTGTTTTGGAGGAGTGAACCTGAAGCCTTCTGGTACACCAGGATTCCTTTTTAGGAACGAGCCAGTTGCAAGGCGGCGGGTAACCCATTCAATGGGGATCATCTCACATTTTTTGGATAAGAACGCAGTTTCAGAGGCAATCTTAACGAAGGCAGTTTTAATTCCTGAAATGGTGATTATATTTGTAAGGTTCTAAGCATTCATCACTACAGGGGGCAATATGAGTGTAAGCAGAACAACGTGGACTCTAAAACATTCCCTACACTCAAAATCACGCACGCACACAGTATTATATTTTTTGATATCTGATAAATTTTATTCTTGTTTTGAATTGCAATGTAAGGTTTGGGGAAAGCTACAGGGATAAGTTCCATATCGGGCGATACGGTTTTATAGACTGATAGTCCGAATCTTGACCGATGGTTCGAAACTTGTACATATTATTAAGTAAACTCATTTTAAAAACTTGATTGGTAGGTATAAGATTTTTTTTATATTATCTTCTGCATTTTGATAGCTGTTGCTACATAAATCCTTCATCGATAGAACAAACGCGAGTATTAACGATCATGGTGCGTTATAAAGAAAAAAAATGCCTGAAACCTGAAACCTCTTTCTTGCGTGAGAATATGTGGTATTTAATGTACTAGCCGTCCTCGCTCGCTTCGCTGGGCATTTAAAATTAACATTATTATTTATTGTCATTATTATTAGGAAGTCCAACATTCGTATCAAGTCAATCGGATGCATGGTTCAGTAGTTATAATGGAACATCCGTAAAAACCACTGTAGATTTATATATTAGTATAGATATAGCTGATGATAGCTGAGATCGAGCTCGATTGGAAAATTATTAAAGTATATTTAAATATACAATTATAGGTATTGTTTAGTGTTGGAAACGATCACTATACGAATATAATATAATTGCGCGAAGTAATAGTGTTGTGGATATACTTTGAAATCATGTATAAGGATTTTTAGAGAAAAAACTATACTAAATAAAAAAGATATACTATGTTCATGCTTTTGTAACAATTTAAAGGTGAGGTTAAAAAAAGGTTTAACAATATATATTTTTTATTTGTTCTATTAATAAAAAATCCATATCTTCATGTTTGTATTTGTAGCTTTAACAAGGAAAAAAATAAAGCAATTATTTTATCAAAAGTAATCAAAGTATTGAACCTACAATTTTCCATGCAACTTCAAGACATATTTCATAATAATCGTTATAGTAGTGTTATCAGTTATTGTTCGCACATAAGGTCAAAAACGAGTTCAAGATAATAAATAGGCATTGAATAGCGCAATACGAAATAGTGTTGTTATTGTTCATCGCTTTTTGACATCATTAATAGTATAATAACATCATTCGACATAATGCTTTTATTTTTGTAAACAATCGCATTACAAATTAATATTGTTATGAAATGAACTGTTTCGCATTGTTTTTTTTTTTTCAAAAATGATTACCACGTTTTAACATATCTATCACGTTTTATTATATCTTGGAATAAAAATACAGTAACATTACTGATGCTTACATCAATTTATAATTTTGTTATCCGCCTTGCATATTGTTAAGTAATTTTACATTACGAATTAAACATCCTAATTCTAGCTGATTTCATTATCAATTCGGCATCTATAACAACGAAAGATTATTTTAAGTTTTTTTATGCTTCGAGTTATTTTATCTTTAATGTTAAGTTTAGGTGGTAGCGATTGCCAGCGGCATAGGAAATTCGTAAATTACTAATTAAAGGATAATTTTTTCTAGTAGCTATCGGTCGTTAATTTCTTCAGGAAATTTAATGGTTTTATGTCAATTTAGAGCATTTAAAATATCGATTTTTGTGTTTTAAGTGTTGCTTCTGAGCAATAAGTTAGTGTTCAGTCCGAAATACAACTGAGTTCTTATTCAGGTTAAATTAATACAATAAAAAAATGTTAGTGACCTGTTGAGTATCACCTCTTGAGTAACTCAAATTTCTTCTCAATAAGAAAATTTTGCTCACCTGCAGACTTTAAGATTTCGAACACTTTTGCATTTGTCTGATTGGAAATAGCCGCCTTTCCCTCCAAATCGTGGGCTTTGACACCATCGCCTGCGGTGATTCTGTCCTTGTTAAGAAGCAAGCAGTACCCAGGTTGGTCCGGAACATCGAATACCTGTTTGGTCTTACCCTCAATGAGAAGTTTGCCCAATTTATATTGTCCAACTGAAAAATAACGTCAATGTATTACATTTCAGTATTTTTTTACAATGAGGTAGTAGATTATCACTATTTAATAGTAGCATTGGAACTTATGATAGTTGTACCTCCAATAACAGACAATTAGAGACAGCCTGCATTTTATAAAAAAAAAATGGCTAGCAAAATAATATTGATAAAAAAAGGTATGATAATATAAATAAGGTAATAGCAATAAGTTGAACTTGGGTTCAATACCCATTTATAAATGCATACATAAACTAAAACGTGAATCGACAAGCATGTCACGAATTTCATCTTTACTGTATTTGTGTTTACAAAAGCTGGTAAGATCAGAAGCAGGCGAGTGCTTGCATAAAGCGATTCTATCGGTATTGATTTTTAAGTTAGATCATTTGGTAGCTTGTACTTTTAGATGGGTATATGATATCTCTGATTTGTTCACTAATTCGTTTTTTATTTATTTTTTATTGCTTAGATATGTGGTCGAGCTCACAGCCCACCTGGTATTAAGTGGTTACTGGAGCCCATAGACATTTAAAACGTAAATGTCGTCACTCATCTTGAGAAATAAGTTCTAAGGCTCAGTATAGTTACAACGGCTGCCCCTCTTATCAAACCGAAACGCATTACTGCTCACGGCAGAAATTAGCAGGGCGGTGGTACATACCTACCCGAGGTCCTACCACCAGTAAATTAAATAGGCTATAGTAGATTAAATAGGCCACAAGAGGCAATATCATACAATTTTATCTTTTAATATCTTTAAGACGTTTATGCTCAACCTAAATAGGAGACGTGAACGTAATCTAAAAAATTTTGAGAGCCCTTTAATCTTTGTCGAATAAAAGGTTTACATCTATGGTGTATTGTCTATGGGCAAATTATATAGGTAGGTAGGTACCTACCTATGTACCTACCTAAATACTTTAATAACTAATACTAAATTATTACTACTAAATTTAACTTTATTGCGCACGGTACATATTATTTAAACATACATAATCCACTTTTAAACTAAGAACGGTAAAGATACAACTTTGAGTAAAAACTGGCATAAAGTTAAAACTATTGCCATAAAAAAAAACTTTGAGCAGGTATGTAAACGAGGGAAAAAAAATTGGCTAAGTAATTTCAATTCAAGGTTGCACAAGTCTGATGTTCAAAACGCCTTCTCAATAAAAAATATTTTAAATTACATTATACGAACAAGAAATAAAGTCTATTAGCAGCAAACATACAAATCTAATTCATGTATTCTTAATTTAGTCGGGTATGTACGTATCATAACTAAATTTTCAAACAAACTTGTCATTGATAAAATATGACGGAAACGTACCTTGTTTAGGATGAGACATTTTTGCAATTTTCGAGCGCAAGTGGGAATGAAGCGAGCTTCCAATACGGTGGGGATCGCGCGACGAATGTATGTAGCAATGAGGGCCTTTTATAAATTGTAGATTACCAGCAAAGGAGCAACAGTTAAAGTAGTACCACGTGCTCGAACTTCGCTCAACAACACCGACGAGTTTTGTTTGATTTGATAACATCGACTATAGCGTAGCCGACTGATCTTGATATTGGTTGTAAATCAATTAAGTCATCATACCTATTTGGAAAACTATCAAAATTAGCATTTTCATTTTAAAATAATACTGATTTTAATATATTGATAATCATTTTAACATTCACACACAAGTTCTATCATGTGTAGAGAAGGGACACCGGGTATGTCAGGATACTTTTAATCAGGTCATGCTGAGTATTTGAGGTATTTAACGAGGATAGAATACATTTTGTAGAATTTTCCTTATAGGGATAGTCCTACTATTAAAAGCTAATCATTATGAAAGTAGTAATTATTTTGAAAGTTTAGGAGGAGGATAAGAAATGAGAATTTGTTGCGAGCCAGATCGGCTTGTCGCCAGCCGCACCTCGAAAAGAAAAAAGCGTGGGTTAAATGAATTACTGAAAAAAAACATTCCAGAAAGGTGAATTAGTTAATTTTGCTTCCTTAAAGAGAACAATTCATCGCCTACGAATCATTTACAAGTTACAATATACTCGTGTGAACAGATCTCTAGTTAGTTGAAAAAGTATCAATACTGCTATAGCGTCGTATTTTTCCGGTCACCCGTCTCAGTCATACAAATCTTATTCCATTATGTCCTATTTCACTCAACATTTAAACGTCAATTCAAAATAAAACACGGGCACAGTACGACGTTAGCTATTCGTTAAAATTAATTCTTGCCTGATAGACAACTTGTGACTTCTGTCTCGCAATTCTTGTTTAGAGTCAAACAGGACTTATTTGTTTGTGAGATATTTATTCCGCCCCACCACAATTCCTAGGTAAGTGCATCTAAATAAATAATAATAAGTATGTAAACTTCAAGTTGATATTAAATTAAGTTTGATCTCCAATTTTAAACCATTCAAATAGTCGCTCTTAGTTTCTTTATTTCTCGCAACAAAAATTGGTCTGAATATCACACAATTCAGAAAAAACTAAACCTAGACGTCGCATAAATGTTTTCTTCTGTAGTTTCTCGGTAAAGACATGTTGCATCAATTATATCATGCCATGCACAAAAAGTTATGAAACTTATGTCAAACTCACGTTTCTTACAGTTAGGTTAAGTCATGTGGTATGTAATAACAAAACTAAACAAACTTTGTTATGGTGATTGTCTACATGTCTGATAGCACATTTTTAAATTTATTTCAGTTGCAAAATGTATTTAATTTATTTTATGTAAGGAATAGAAAAATAACCGAAGACGAATATTTATTTATAAAAGTAAAACAAAAAAAGTTAAATATCCAAAAAAAGTTAATATATATTGTTAAATAGCATGATTCAAATGATGAGATCTTTACCTTATAGACAAAAGAGAAGAGTTAAGTTTAAAATAGTCAAGAAAGTAAATAAATCACTCCCAAAAAACAGACTCATAAAAAAACCTTATACTGACTAACAGTGTTCATCATTGTTGGATTTTAAAGTATTACATAAATTGAAAAATGCAGCTTCAAATGTTGACTTAATACTTAAATAATTTTAAAATACTAAATCTACATAAGTGTCTATTACATAAAGTTTTAAACATTAGCAGAATTTCTACATTTGGAAACAAGGAAAGGCGATATGTGAATATTTTTAAATAATATTTTTAATAATTGTCCATTACATTTCTGCCAAAACTGAGTATTCCCATTAATTTCATCATTAAAATAAACATTGTACCTACTTCAATGATTTTATTTATTCTTACTACCGGTATCTCAAAATGCATCATTGGCTGTTGATGATATCAACAACATGCAATATTGAAAGGAAACTGCTAATTTTCTGCACTGTGCGCACACTTCATGTTCTGTAGTTAGGTACACACACTATACATGTATGGTCTTATTCATAATAAGTTACTGAGGGTTTAAAAGCCCGTTATTCCCCTAATTGCTATCTCTTACTTTGATAGTCACAGTCACACTGCTGAATTTTAATTCGATTCAAATTAGGATGATGCTCTTGTCACAATTATTTTTGTTTCATGCAAAAGAAGTTAGTTTCTGTCACAGACTTGGCTTATTATGCCTTTGATTTATAAAATGTTTATTATCATTGTTTAAAGTCCCTTGTGTCGATTAGTATCACAAACTGGAGACAGTAGTGCAAAATTAATTTTACTTATGTAGGTGTGTGGCTGAATTAATTTAAATCTTGCAATAGAATACTTCAAAAACTCATGATTGCTATCTATTGATCTATTCAGAACAATATTTGATACAAAATGTTGTTTGTTAGTATTTAGATACTAACAATATTTTATCTCAAATAGCTTAGACCGCAAAGACTGTTCAGTGTATAGTTGATTCATAAAAAACGGTATATTCATAACATCATATAATAATTTCATAATCAGAGCCAAATCAATTTTAAAATTACGAGCCTGTGAATAAAATTCGCATTTCAATATCTCTTTAAGATGGTTTAATTAAGTCTTATTGATATCAGAGGTCACGAAAGTTACATAATCAGTAATACGAATAATGGGCAAGGCAATTTTATTATAAGTTGTGTAATAACCGAATTATCTAAAGGTAGAAATCTAAATAATGTAGAGCCGCAAAAACAAACGGTCAGACATGTTTTTGCGAAATTAACTAACGTAATTTGGCCAATAGGCTTGTAATTGTTTTTGAAGCTTTGTTCAGTGCTTTTAGGCTTAGATTTTTATAAATTGTCAATGGTTTAAAATCTGTACTGGTGACATGGAATGTTATTAGTATTTATACCAACATTTACCTTAACCACACACAGTTAGTTTAGTCAGAACAAATTGTAATCCGCAAGAACGCAGCGTATGTGTAAACCTCATTAAGAAAACATGTCGTGTTTTTTAGCTTCAAAAAAAAACTTGAATGTAATTATAGTGGAGCAACGAAGACTAAATAAAATCTAGGCAGAGATCTAACTACTTTGTAGATTGACGTCAACGTCCAGGAGTGCGTTACATTTCTTGTTTCTATTTCTTAGTCCCCACAACAAATTAGAACATATGGTTTATCTTTGAATCTGAATATTGACTTACTAAATTAAGTTCCATTATACAATTCACTAAGACTTTCAGTTATAATAAACATCGCGTTAGTCAAATAACCGATTGAAAATCCAAATATTGGTGATCCCTACCTCCTAAGCTAGTATTCTCTAACGGGTATAAACTCTTCAAGAAGTCTTTATTGATCTTATTTAGATTATTTCCATTAACTGAACTATAGATAGGCCGTCCCTATCAAAAATTATTACTGTATTGATTTTGCGTGCTTCGGATGTTATTAAAAAACACGATCGTATTTCTTTTACCATCGAAATAATTAGTGAACATATTGTGTTATACGGTCACGAAGCGTCTTAAGCATTAGGCCCCAGAGACATCGCTCTTTTGTTTTTCCTTCATATTCGTGTTTTAGAGTATCTTTCATTATGCAATTACTATCGTTCATCTTATGAGAGGAAGTTTATCAATTAATAACAATAGTTAATGATTATAACGTTATTGGCCCAGTTTGCTTGGCCCTACTGTCAATAGGTCTCCGGCACACAGATATTTATATTGATATAAGTTGAACGATAGTAGAAAATTAGTTACGTCAGTAATCTATCCAAATGAAACGCAATCAGTATGGTAATTGAAATTGAAATAGATCTTGATTGTAAGTTGAACAAAGCTCACACAAACAAAAACGTCTTTGTTTAACGTTATGTCTAAAGGGGCATAATATAAATATATCCGGTTATTTACAGCCTTTGCTAGCCCGGTGACGCTGACATGGTCTGTCTAAGAGTCTAGAGACTAGACCATCAGCTTATGTAGGTATAAAAAACAGCCTTTATGTACCTAAATGTAACTAATCTAATCTACCTAATCTAAATCTGGATTAGCCGTTTCGGATATAAATTCGGAAAAAAAAACTTTTATTAGGATGGTTAACAACAATAGTTTCAAAAATACTACTATATAGACTAAATATAGTAAGTATCAAAGAAAACAATAGGGATGTATTAAATAATTATGTGTGATGAATTCTAAATTACGTATTATAATAAATAATGAGTCGGCTCATCGTTATCTGTTATAAGTAATTTTGTGATTATTATTTTTTTAAATCGGCGTTCTGTTTCTTGTCCACGAACTCAAACGATTTCATCATCGTATCGAGATTTGAGATAGTCTGATGTAAGCAAACGTTGCCTCATGCCGAACGAATTTGAAACCTATTGTAGGTAATGTCTTAAAATTGACGTCAAGCAATAAATTGACCTAGTAAATTAAACTTAGTCAACCGTAAAACGCTGAAAACAACTGTACAAATGTGTTCATTTACATCCTCAATATTTTTGTGTTAAAGAAGTAAGGTTACAGTGGACGAATTTAAAAAAAAAAATCGCTTTTTTGTGAATTGTTTCTGAATTAAATAAAAACTATGGTCCAAAGTTGGTGAAAGTGGAATGAAAAGGCTCAAGGAATGGGAAATAGGTACTGAAAACAAAATAAATGGTGGTTTTTTTAAACACATTTTTCTGAACTATGGAACTATATATATGGAAGGCAGCAACATGACGGTGTCCTGGTCTGTCTGTCGTAACTGAATCTTCCAACGTAATATTATTGAGATTCTTTCTAGATTCTAAAGATCGGCGATTAACTTGATTTTATTAATGAACTAAAAATGACTTCGGGTGGCTACTAAGGCGTGTATTATAACTTTATTTACTTATTTTATCATCAGTTATGGAAATACGTACGAGACATTAATCTTGATAAATAAGTAATTCTTATTTGAATGGTATTGAATTGTCGTTTGAAAACATGGGAAACCTACCATGGAAAAATCGAAATAATAACTTATTCGTTATGGCCAACCAATCGATAAAGATAAATTAACAGTAAAATTTCTTTACAGTAACTTAGTTTAATGTATTAGTGTGACCAGGAAAGAGAAATTGGAGTAAGAGGGAGAAATTGGTCCAAAGGATAAGGCGTCCGATGCATTCGTATCTAGCGATGCACCGGTGTTCGAATCCCGCGGGCGGGTACCAATTTTTCCAATGAAATACGTATTGAACAAATGTTCACGATTGACTTCCACGGTGAAGGAATAACATCGTGTAATAAAAATCAAACGCGTAAAATTACAATTTGCGTAATTACTGGTGATAGGACCTCTTATGAGTCCGCACAGGTAGGTACCATCACCCCGACTATTTCTGCCACGGAATAGATAAATAAGGTTGGAAAGGCCTTTGCTCTAATTTTGTATTAGAACCAGTGTCGCCGCTTCATCCCCACTATTTTAATTTCTACACATACACATAGTGTGATTACAAGTATTTCGCACACAACAAAAACACCCACACATAAATCTCAGGACCGATATTCGTTCGCAAACTAGCACAAAACACCCGTAGGCATACACACTCACACACGCAAAAAGGCAATAAAAATGTTCATACACGCTAGTGCTTGATAAAATCGATATTCTTTATCGATAAATTATCTGATGAATGAATGGAGAAAATGAAACATGAAATAAATATTGAAAAAGAAAACTATTTTACTTTTATTCATTACAAATAGTCACTGTCCCTGGAATAAAACGTATTTGTTAAGCAGTTGGCGCTTGCTATTAATTAAGAATGAATTTTTCAAAACTAAGTGAATTCTGTTTTTTTTATGGTAAAATCATTTTCAGTAAAATGTTTAGAGCAAATAGTACTCGTCTTTGTCTTTAGTTTCCTCTACCTGTCACGTCAATCCATTGTTCCCGGGCGTTAGGTTCTTTAGGAAACCTAAAATTTTTAATTTACTGCATAAGTCAAATAGCATTTTACTTAGATTTTAATACGTCTTAGACAATATAGTAAATACCCGTAAATGAGAGGTCTACATGTCCCTTTATATTATACCTTCACATTAATTCAATGATAATAATTCAATAATAATAATACATATTTATTTTACTCAAAATACGTCTCACTAAGAATATACTAGGTATCATTAATTAAATATAAAATATTGCAAAAATTATCCATGTCAAATGTAAATATAGTCGAGAATTCTGTCGATGATTTTATTTCACCACATGGTCACCTCACTATCGACAAACTGCACCACGGCCAATCAGGGCAAAGGCCGAAATTTCAAAGATTGAAGTGTAGAGAACGCAATGCATGTAGTACATTGGAAGCTGACTTGGTCATCGCGTTCATTGGGCGAGTACACATCGCGCAATGTATGCTATTTATAACTTGTTGCAATAATATTGTTAATGTTTGGAATTTCATAATGCTCAGTATATTTTTATGTTTTAGACAAATAATATTGTAATTAAATGGTAATTTCGACTTACCGATCGAAAGATATACCTCCTCGCTCTATACTTGAGGTCTGATTTTTTGTTTTACAAGTTATAATTGCACAACACGGCACTATAAAGCGGAAATCTGTTCGCCCAAGTAGTCCGAAGCGCACTAAACACGGTGAATGAAAGAATCGGTCGAGTTATGTTTGTACAATCATAACTGTGGCACGCTCGCCCCGCCTACATTACCATTCCAACCTTATTTATCTATTCCGTGATTTCTGCCGTGAAGCAATAATGCGTTTCGGCTTGTTAGGGTGGGGCAGCCTTTGTAACTATACTGAGACCTTAGAACTTATATCTCAAGGTGGGTGGCGTATTTACGTTGTAGCTATGTCTATTGGCTCTAGTAACCACTTAACACCAGGTGTGCTGTGAGCTTGTCCACCCATTTAAGCAATAAAAAAAAATCAAACCTGTTTTTCAATGTTTATTGCACGCCAAAGATTGACTAACAGGCAGGTATTTCGGACAACCATTTTTATTTAGAAAAATTCTATTCTAAAATTAAGTAAATTCTGAAATAAAGTTTACTTGTTAGAAATAGTTGAAAATTAATTTCAGGTCTCTATGACTTTCTTACATTCTTACAAAGAAAGTTCGAACATTCCAAGGTCTAAACATGTATGTAACACTTACGATTAACCACGACAAAGGGTTGCTGTACAACCCGTTAACATCGTAAATACGACTGTTTCATAAGAGCAATTTAACAACATTCTCTTTCTGCTGGTAGGTGCCACCACCCAGCCTATTGTTGCGTTGAAGCAATAATGCGTTTCGGTTTGAAAGGTGGGGCCGCCGTTGTACTGTAAAAACTAAGACTTAGAACTCATGTCTGAAGTTGGGTGATGGCATTAACGTTGTTAATGTCTCTGGGCTCTAGGTGGGCCGCGAGCTCGTCGTCATTTCGTGGTGCTAGAATTCGAGACTGCTGTTTTTCGAACACACCTTGTATAAATTTGCTACCGTCAATAATTGTTTATTAAATCTAAAAATATAAGAAAACTTCCCCTCCACGGTGTTTACCGAGCGCTATCACATGTTCTTCTTCAAACGAGTCTTGTGGAGTGTGCTTAACGGTAGGCAGCGGCTTGGTTCTGCCTCTAGCATTGCTGAAGTCCATGGGCGACGGTAACCACTCACCATCAGGTGGGCCGTATGCTCATCTGCCTGCAAGGGCAATAAAAAAAAATCATAGTATAACGCACACTATGAACTTGTATTTGATTGCATTAGGTTTATGAACGTAGTCTCTCTAGTGTTAGGGTGATGGAAAAGATGTGGTCCGCACTAAACGCTTCACTTTCGCCCCTTTGCCTTTTCATGCGCTCTGTCTCATGCGAGGTTTGGATGCTGGTTGTTGAGCGATTGGAGGCAGTCGGTTCGACTCCGACATGCCCCGCCCTCCACGGAAGTCCGGCGATTTCCTCCTGACAAAAAAAAGTCTATCAGGTTGAAGTCTACTGTTTCTGTCTCAACCTTCAAGCCATTCCTTCGCGGTGGAAATGTCAGGGCATATCTTTGCAATTCCCTAACGACTTTGTTGTTTTTTTATTAAACTATCAGTAATGATGTAAGATCATGCCTTTAGCCCATAAACTATCTTGAAATGTTGTCCATTAAAGTACAAACAGCAATTAGCGACGTAAACACGGCCATAAAGAATTATATATAAAAAAAATACATTTTCTTCAACTAAATATAGAACAACTGTCAATATCCTATGATGATTGTTATGACATTAATAATTATGAATGTCTTGTTAATTTCCAATAACTTTATCGTTGTACTGGTTATATTTCGACCCCTTGTTGTGGAAATCTACCCAAACGCGGCGTCGTGTCAACAGTTATCTGACCCCCTGCGGTCTCAGTGACGACACAGCTGGGCGTACTTGCTAAATCGCAATCGAAACTTGTCATGTTTTGTTTTTTTTACATACGTATCGTACATTTTATAGGGCGTTTCGTGTCATTACGCACGTAAGATAAGATAAAAACATCAAAATATTTTCGAACTGTTTTTTAATTATTATTATTATCAAGAAATTGACCCCCGATATTGGGTGGGCTGATGCAGTTGCTATGACCGTATTGGAACGTTGATTTGAATAAATGTAGATAAAAGTTTCAATGAGTTTTAAGATTTGAATGAGAATTTTGATCAGTGAAAAGATCATTCAGAATTATTACGATAGGTGCGTTCACCAGTTGCCCACAGGTATAAGAGCTCACGGCTCATTTGGCTTAAGTGGCTACGTACTCTGACATACACAATATAAGATGAAGGTCGCCATAAGGAAGATTTATTTAACACACATGCACCGGTAGTGTCACCGCTCTCGTCGAACTTGTCGAATGCGACGAAGGGTTCGACGTGCAAGTTAACTCGAAGAAACAACCCACTGTGTTCTTCGCAGTGGATCGCGATTTTCATTCGGCGGTAGATTCTGCGAAGCACTGCTCTTGCTAGGGCAGATGTCAGCAAAGTGCCTCATACTAAACCCGTGAGCTCGTCTACACAGCCTGAAGCCATAATAGCTCCTCGAGGCCACTGGCAGTGGGTAGGAAAACAAAAACTTAAAGACAAGAAAGAGGTCGTAGTTCAATTATTGAAATAGCAGATGTCATCTACTCTTTAACCTGGAGCTTGTTTCTTTTTCCGTCGGTTGCGATCTTTGTCAGTCGGGCTTACAATACGCATTACCTTTAGTAAAAAAGGTACGATTTATTTCTTCTGTCACAAAAACACTTTTACGTTTTGAAATTTAGTCCATTGAAATATTAGATTTTTTAGGCCTTACCTTGCGTTTTTTAGAGGACGCAATTCGCAATTTAATTTGCACTTATTTTTTTCGCGCTCACAGACGCCATCTTGTTATTTGTCGACATTTGAATATTGTAATGATTGTACCTAATAATCATAAAATCAAATCAAAATAAACGCGAATTTAAGTCGTAAAACAAGTTTTAATGATATCGACGACTCTGGAAAATCGAAGAAAATAATTTATTCGACTGTATTCTTCAAATTCCTACAATGTATACTTTTGATTATAGTAGGTACAATTTATCAACAAATTAATAAAACAATACAATTCTATTTTCCTGGCAGTATAACGTACTGTGGCACCAAACAGGTCGGAATTTCATTGATTTATTAACACAATCTTAATGAGTTTTGTAACGAGCCTGAATTTCCACGGAAAAATACCTCTAATAAATAATGTCATTAATAGGTCGGGTGATTAGTGACAACGTCTTGTGGATCCCGAAAATATTTAGTTACGCCGTCATCGACAATGTTCTGACAACAATTTTTAAAAGAGCTGTGTGTTCAGTACGTTTCTTTTAACTTTTGCTAATTGTTAGTTAACACATAAAGCTGCTGTATTATAATAGCTATAAAATAAGAGCTACTGTCACAACGTTTTAGAAGTGAGAGGAAGTGGATTATAGGATGAATCTCTGAATTATTAATGTATAGACTAATAGTTGTTTTCCCTATACTTGAGACCTTAGATCTTATATCTCAAGGTGGGTGGCGCATTTTTTTTTATTGCTTAGATGGGTGGACGATCTTACAGCCCACCTGGTGTTAAGTGGCTACTGGAGCACATAGACATCTGCGACGTAAATGGGCCACCTACCTTGAGATGTAAGTTCTAAGCTCTCAGTATAGTTACAACGGCTGCCCCGCCCTTCAGACCGAAACACATTACTGCTTCACGGCCGAAATAGGCTGGGTGGTGGTACCTACCTGTGCGGACTCACAACAGGTCCTACCACCAGTAAAAATCTATATATATAAATGAATTGTTGTTCGTTAGTCTCGCTAAAACTCGAGAACGGCTGGACCGATTTGGCTAATTTTGATCTTGAATTATTTGTGGAAATCCAGAGAAGGTTTAAAAGGTAGATAAATATGAAATTACTCGGAATTAAATAAAAATAACAATTTTGTTTTTCCTTTGATGTGTCCCCCCCGTAGGACGGATTCCTTTTGTTTGTCTTAAGTTTATTTTATACAAAAGTTTAGGTCTTTTATTTATCCATTGAGGCACTAAGAAGTCTGCCGGGTCAGCTAGTATTTTATAAAAATTATCTTGTATATTTGTGGACAGGTGTAACATGGACGGTCCCGCAGGACCATCTCCATGTCAAAATGAACAGAGGATGAACACCGAAGCGATGAAGAGGCTCGGGGCTGACGACTCCGGTTGTCATTGTGACAGGACGCAGCCCGAGGTCAAGATTAAGAGCAAACGATACGGAAGGGGCGCTGTTGAATCAGGTAACTATTTGCTCCCTGTATTGCGATACCGTCATAGATGATTTTCATCGGCTTTAAACTGGTTTGCAAAGAATAGTTTGGATGTAACTTAGAGGATTGATGATTATCATATTCGATAACGTAAATAAATTGTCATTAATACGATTTATCAATTAAAAATGTACTTAGAACTTCATTTGTAAGGCTAAGTTTCATCGTTTTTTGTTTCTGTTTTTTTCTCTACCATTCTGATAATTTGCTCACTATTTTACATTTAGCCTAGCACTTATTTCTGTAGACCGCGAATGGTCCCGAAAGACTGACTACAATAATACAAGATTTTAATTTTAAATTCATCCCGATAAAAGTTCGGAGATAACACAAAATAAAACATTCGAATTGAGAACCTCCTATTTTATTTGAAGGCGGTTGAATATAAAAGTGTCCAAATATATATAAGATTAATAAGCTTCTTATATAGCTAATGTTGAATAGTTAAAATAAAAACTTCAATGTGTTGCTCTGAAAGAACAAAGATTTATTTTATTAGTTTTAATCAAGTTATCTTACGTACCATATTACACTATAACACTAACACTAACCTGAAAGAACAAAGGAACGACATTTAAAGTTTATTTTATAATCTTGTAGTTATCTAAATAGAAATCAATTTTATTAAAATTTTACGAAATGCCATATTGTTTCTCTGTCAAGGCTGCCTTTCCGATTTTACAACACATGCGCGGACGTTCCAGCACATGTCGACAGCGCATACGAGACATAATTCAAATTAAAGAAAGGAACTAGACTTTCATAACATATATAACAACAACATAAGTACAAGATAAGGTCTTAACTATAGTCAGACATTTCCCCGTGAAATGATCTTCGCCTAGAATAAGCTTCCTTACTTCAGTCGTGCTCCAAATGTATGGAGGTCGTGACCATCTCCATCCATTAGTTTGGTCCTCACGATGTTGTGTGCCAACTCGTCTTTAAATATATATAACGCTAAATCTATGTAAGACGAATACAATCTAGAACAAGGGTGAGAAACTTTTTTAATAAATGGGCCAATATATAAAATTTTTTTTTTTGGTGTGGCGCTCATGTATTAACTCTTATTATGATGTAATAATTTACGAAACATTATTTCTTTAGTAAAAAAAAACCAAACAAGAAAACAACGCAAAAAATGAATTGATGGAAGAAAGTCGATAAAATAAATTCAATTTTAGTAATTCTTGGCATGCCGCGTGTTCCTCATCCTTGGTCTAGAATAATCTAATGTTTATTAATTAAGTATTGCACGGAATAAATTATCAGTCGATAATATAAAGTTAGTTACTGATAACGAACTGGATATGGAGACCGGTCCACTACACTTAACTAGCTAGTTAGCTTGTGTACCAATTTAGGTAACTAGTCGTTCTGTTATATCCTAGACAAAGAAAAAACTAATCCTGAACTGTAATTGGAAGCTAGTTGAGGATTGATAAATGGAATTAGTCAAGAGACTTGCTAACAAAGAAATGGTAGCGCCACCCGCTTTTGCGATTATGCTGTGGCACGTCCACAGTGACGGCAGCGTAGGAGTTGGCAGGGTAGAAAATTTAGTCAGTTCGTTTATTCTCTTCCGGGAAGAGAAAATTTTTATTACTGGTGGTAGGACCTTTTGTGAGTCCGCGCGTGTAGGTACCACCGCTTATTTCTGCCGTGAAGCAGTAATATGTTTCGGTTTGAAGGGTGGAGCAGCCGTTGTAACTATACCTGAGACCTTAGAACTTATGTTTGAAAGTGGGTGGCGCATTTACGTTGTAGATGTCTATGGGCTCTAGTAACCGCTTAACATCAGGTGGGCTGTGAGCTCGTCCACCAACCTAAGCAATAAAAAAAAAACTCCCCTTTGCCTATTGGTTTATTATACTTCTATAGAGTAGTTTTTAGTAATTGGTTAAAGTGAAAAAACGAAATTAAATATCCTATACGATATACACATGTGTATGAGTTAGAGCTATTAAGTACATTGGGAAATTTTCTCAGAACGGCCTTTCTTTTGGAAAGTGTGTCAGTTAAAACAACTGCAATGAAGAATCAAGGATTTCTTAGTGTTTTTTTGCTGTGACAAGTGTGTGCAAGGTTCGTCCTCCTTACGACGATAATCCTCAGTGCTGAGAGTCGAGGCCTCCTTTATTTATTTTCTTCATTGCTTTCAGGATTGACACACGAATGCGGAGTTTTTGGGGCGATAGGCACAGGAAAATGGCCGACTCAGGTCGACATACCGCAAGTCATATGTTTGGGATTGGTAGCATTGCAGCACAGGTAAGATGTACATTCGAGTACATATTGTTTCCAAACAGGCCTGATACGGAATGTTGAAAACAGTTTCGGGTATACGGTGCGAATATCTCCAATCACCGGATCTTTTCAGTGGGTCGCGACTCCGATCTGGTGATTAGATTCTTAGTCGATTTATAGGGCTAGTGTTAGCAATATCTATTAGGATGAGCCCATCAACCCGTCCGCGCGAATCTGGAATAGCCATTTAGGCGGCTACTCTTAGGCGAATAGGTTGGTGAAAAAATTGAGTATTTCCAATAACGATTGATCAAGTACACCGTTCGACATAGGCCTCTCTCAAGGCACGCCACGTGACCATCTCTATCTACTACCCGCTGTTGATAATATATTAATGACGTTAATAATAATCTGTTAATAGTACAATATATTTCGGTAACAGTGAACCTTATCATCATAACTTAGTGATAGTTTTCTTTTCTGGTCCGGAGGCCACTCCAGCCTCGCCGGAACGTGATATGTGCCCTAAAAACGCTATAGTTTACGATTTAAACGAATCGACGTATTTCATTTCGCATTGCGAGTACAATGCACGGTTTTGTAGCCTTTAAAACTATTAAGCGTGCCTGTAACAGTTTGTTTTATTTGATACGAGTATTCCCAGTATTTGAATATAAACACAGGACGTGTTTATAAAGGCGTCCTTTATTCATATTGTAATTGTAAACAGTTTAAGCGACATGACTTCTGTGAAACTGTTTGGGGCTTTTGTCGGAACGTACGACACAGTGAATGTTTGTTTTATATGTATATTAAGTTGTAGAGTTTAATATCGGGTCTGCGGTTCGGGCTAGAATGGAATGTATTGTTCTAAAATAATATTAGCATTGTTCATTTAATAATTTACCTGTTGATATTGATAATATTAGTTTTAAATGTAATATTAGTCTATCTAGCGTTTTCTCTATAATTATATATGATAATAACATATGATATAATGATATGGAATATTCTAGAATGATTGAATAATAATAAAATATAATACTTAGTTGCGTTATCTATACAATAATAAGAAAACAACATTTAAAGCTTTTTAGTCTCCTTTATAAATTACTAGCTGACCCGGCAGACTTCGTAGTGCCTCAATCGATAAATAAAAGACGTAAACTTTTGTATAAAATAAACTTAAAACAAACAAAAGGAACCCGTCCGACGGGGGACGCGTCAAAGGAAAAACAAATTTATTTTTATTTAATTCCGAGCATTTTCATATTTATCTACATTTTAAACCTTCTCTGGACTTCCACAAATAATTCAAGACCAAAATTAGCCAAATCGGTCGAGCCGCTTTCGAATTTTAGCGAGACTAACGAACAGCAATTCATTTTTATATGTATAGATTAAGATTATTTTAAACAGTTTTCTTGAATTATATAAAACTGAACTTTTTTTCTGAATGACAGGCATCTCCATCCATCTGTCAAAGAAAAATATTTTTAAATCAAAAGAGTTTTAGAGGTTTTAAATACTAACGGTTTTTCTTTATGGAGGCGTAATTACTGGTGGTAGGACCTCTTGTGAGTCAGCGCGGGTGGGTACCACCGCCCTGCCTATTTCTGCCGTGAAGCAGTGATGCATTTCGGTCTGAAGGGTGGGGCAGCCGTTGTACCTATATTGAGATCTTAGAACTTATATCTCAAGGTGGGTGGCGCATTTACGTTGTATATGCCTATGGGCTCCAGTAACCACTTAACATCAGGTGGGCTGTGAGCTCGTCCACCCATCTAAGCAATAAATAAAAAAAGGGCATCATGTGGGCCATTGTCCGCCTTCGAATGTTATCAAACTTAGTACAAGGGTAGAAATTGTTATTTTTGATGGTTTTTCTTTTAGAGGACAAGAATCTGCGGGCATAGTGACGTCAGAGGGTGTGAGCGCCCGCACGTTCAACTCGCACAAAGGAATGGGGCTCATTAACAACATATTCAACGATGAAGCCATGAAGAATCTGAAAGGCAACCTCGGGATCGGCCATACCAGGCAAGTTTCTGGCTTTGTTTAATCTCTCCTCCTCGCTTCGGTTACCTCAATGCTGAAGGTCGTGACCACCTCATATTGTTTAATCTATTAAAGCAATGTAGACATTATCTGTAATCTATACTAATAAATAAATCTACAGTGGTTTTTACGGATGTTCCGTTATAACTACTGAACTATGCATCCGATTGACTTGAAACTTGGTATCCATGTAGAAAATACATGTACTTAATGGATAGGCTAATATTTTTATGAGTCTTAGACTCCCTAATAATAATGATAATAAAAAGCGAAGCGGGTGAGTACGGCTAGTATGTTATATCTGTATCTGTTCCGGTAGAAAATTGCAATCGATTTTCAAAACTAGCTTTCTTCTGGTGAGCTACATACATTTGAAATTATGAATATTGTTTAGTTTGACATTTTATGGATGCTGTATTTATACTGAGTGATTTTGTATTAAGTGACTTTCGAAGCCTATAGATATCACAAGAAGTGGGATCGCACATCTTAAGATATTTTGACCAGAACAGGTTTTGTTGAATATACTATAAACATTACACTATATACTATTTTTTATTGTTCCTGGAAGACTCTTGTAGACGACCCTTCTGTGGTGAGTGGTTACCGTCGTCCATGGACGTCAGCAATACCAAGGCAATTCGCTGTCTACCACTGAGTACTCTCGTAAGAGGAGCAATAAGTAATTATCACGTTTTCATAATATATTTTGTTTAAGTTAATACGGGTGGTCGAGGTTACAGCACACCTGGTCTTAAGTGGTTACTGGAGCCCATAGACATCTACAACGTAAATGCGCCACCCACCTTGAGATATAAGTTCTAAGGTCTCAAGTATAGTTACAACGGCTGTCCCACCCTTCAAACCTTCATCGTTTGGTATTGAATATTGTTACAGGTACTCCACGTCGGCGGCCTCCGAGGAGGTGAACTGCCAGCCGTTCGTGGTGCACACGGCCCACGGCGCCCTCGCGGTGGCTCACAACGGGGAGCTGGTCAACTGCAGTAGCCTCAGGAGGATGGTAAAGTGCCATTGTCTGTTTTTTTCCCTACCTATTCTAGTAACTTCGAAAGGTTATACTAGATTCGCTCAAACCTGACGACGTTGTTAACAGTAGCCGTAGCAAGAGCATTTGCAGAATCTACCACCGGATCGGAAACGCGACCCACTGAGAAGATCCGGCGAGAAACTCAGTGGGCTATGTCTGAGGGTTAATTTACTGGTCGAGCCCTTCGTCGCAAGCGACGGGTTCGACGAGAACGATGACCGGTGCTTGTGGTATCTAAAAGCACCGTTAGTGGATCGGGAGGATCCGAAATGACGTGTTTAGGGCAACGTCGACTGTTTACCATTCGGTCCGTAGCATCGGGTATGAAACCACCCTGTCTTAACAATATGCTGGCATTACAGCGTTTTCATAGAAAAATGAGGTAAGGGTATTGAGGTGATAGGGAAAAAAAAATAAAATTAAATATTATTTTATAACTTTTTAATTTCCTGTATAAAAATATTCATGTAAAAATTTGAATACACAAAATAAATCTGTTTAATTAATAAAATAAAATCAAATCTTCTTCTCTTTAATCTAATCTCTTTTTTCAAACGCGCCAAAGAAAGTGATAAAAGTAAAAAAAAAGTTTTTTTTACTCATTCCAAATTTAACATCCGCTTACCACGCATTTATCTTTTTTATTTTATCACATATATAATTAGCTCAATAATGTCTTTATTATAAATGAATATTCATTTTTGGAGATTACGTTAATAAGTACCCAATCAGTAAACCAATGTAATTGGAGATAATTACTATTAGAATGTGCTAAATTGGTTATATGGTTTTTACTGGTGGTAGGACCTCTTGTGAGTCCGTACGGGTAGGTACCACCGCCCCGCCTATTTCTGCCGTGAAGAAGTAATGCGTTTCGGTTTGAAGGGTGGGGTAGCCGTTGTAACTATACTGAGACCTTAGAACTTATATCTCAAGGTGGATGGCGCATTTACATTGTAGATGTCTATGGGCTCCAGTAACCACTTAACAACAGGTGGGCTGTGAGCTCGTCCACCCACCTAAGCAATAAAATAAATAAAAAACGTGGCGACATTCATGTTGTGATGTAAATGATTTGCAGTATCCACTTAACATAGGATAGGCTGTGAGCTCATCTTCTTATTTCTTCTTTGTCTCTACCGTATCCCACTAGGTGGGGTCAGCACAGCGAATTTTTATATTCCATTCTCTTCTATCAGCCGTCATGTCAACATTCACTCCTCTCTCTCTTATCGCGTCATTCACAAACTCCATTCATGTCTTCTTCGGTCGACCTCTTCCCTCTCTACCTTGTACTACCATTTCCATAGATCTAGTCACATGCCATGAGTTCATATAATCTGTAATTTAATAAAGACTAAATCCATGAGTGACCTAAATTTTCTAGCACACCTAAACAGAGTGATCACATCTCGCGCTCTTTACAGGTCCTTGGCCGAGGAGTAGGTTTGTCCACGCACTCGGACTCCGAGCTGATCACGCAGGCGTTGTGCCTCAATCCCCCCGAGGGGGAGAGCGACGGCCCCGACTGGCCCGCCAGGATCAACCATCTCATGAGGTGAGCCCCGTACACACACCCGGGTTACCAGACACCCAGATCTATATACCTAGTCAGGTCATAAATTCTGTCACATGTTTAATGTAAAATAATTGAAACAAGTTTATTCATTATGTAACCATTCATATACCAAAATGAACTTAACAAAACATAGATTCTTATGACACTAAAGTTTATTCAAAATGACCTCCGTGATTTTGAATACAAGCCTTCAATCTGCGCGGCCAGTCATCTATCGCAGCACGAACAAGGTCCATGTCAATATCGGCGGCTGCCTTAATCAAGGATGTCTTGAGTGACTCCAAATTGGGATGAGGCTTTGAGCACGCCTTTTCCTCCAAGTGTTGCCATATCTTGTAATCTAACGGATTCAAATCTGGACTGGAGGAGGGCCAGTCTTCGTGCCGGATGAAGTCGATTTCAGGCGCCGCCAGCCAGTCTTGTGTGCTCTTCGCTGTATGAGAATCTTGTTGGAATACCCAGTGCCTGTTATTGAACATGGTATGAGAAACAGGTTCCACAAGGTTCGTCAGGACTGTATTTTGATACACAACTGCATTCGTTTTTACACCTTTCTCACAAAAATGTACCTCTGTTAAACACCAATAAAAAACTCCCAACCATACCATGAGCGAGGATGGAAAATGACCTCGTTGGACACGCGGAATACGGTTGCTCGCTTCTTCACTACTGTGTGCGTACACCTGTAGCTCTCTTCTACGGTAAAAATTTTTTCATCCGAAAAAAGAATTTCCCGATATTTTTTTCCCGCGTACCGCTTCAACAAAGCGCGGGATCTCTTCAGTCTCAGGTCCATTAGACGAGCATTCAAACGATGTCCTGTTTTTCTTCGATATGCCCGAAGCCCTAAGTCTTCATTTAACACCCTTTTCACCGTGGTTCTGCTTAACCCCATCTGAAGGGCCAACAGTTTCTGCTTACGTTTGGGATTTCTTTGAATTCGCGCCTTCACAGCTTTTATCACTGCTGGAGTCCTAACAGACCGAGGGCGACCACTTCTTGACCTGTCATCTACACTAGAGTCTTCATTGTATCGTTTGATGGTACGATAAACGAATCTTTTGGTTATATTCAAATTTTTCAGTATGTTAAAAATTTGAATTGACGCGTAACCGCAACGATGCAACGCAATAACTGCAACACGGTCTTCTTTAAGCGTCCACTCCATATTTAAAAATGAGTAAAATTCTAAAAGTATACATTTTTATTTTCATGAACAATTCGAAATTCGAATTCAATAAACTTTTTTGTGGCCAGCATTCTGAAAGAAAAGTTTTTACTGTGTGACAATACTTATGACCTGACTACTATACTTGAGACCTTAGATCTTAAGGTGGGTGGCGCATTTACGTTGTGGATGTCTATGGGCTCCAGTAATCACTTAACACCAGGTGGGCTATGAGCTCGTCCACCCATCTAGGCAATAAAATAAAAAGCTCTCACCCACATTGAACTATACTAATCAGTAAGATGTTTATGACCACATACGTTCTTAACATTGTATTTGAGAGTATATGGTCCACTTTTTAGGTTCCATAAGCCCAGCACTATGCGACTAACTAGACTGAGCATCTGTAGGAAATACAGGAGCTTATTAATAACCAAAAAATCTCAAGTGTAATTTCACATAAATTCACCTAAAATTGTAAGTGGTGATGAAAAATATGACTTCTCAAATAGTTCACATCAAAATCATAAGCGACAGATGAGCATCCATTGTATCCTGTTGTATCCTTGAAGAATTAATTATGAATGTCCAGTATTATTTTGTATCCTACCTAATCTCGAGGGATTATACTAGATTAACCGAGCGTGTAGCAGAGCTCACGGGGCTCAGCCTAACCAATTTGCTTACACTAGCCCTAGCAAGAAATGTCCAAACAATTTGTACTGGCTAATAAAATTCTCAAATGTTTTTACCTAGAGAATGAGTATAGTATGCTTTTTGTCTATTATGAAATTAATGTTCTTAAAACTAACTCTATCCGAAACTATAATATTGTTTTTATTAATTGTATGTATGGTCAGATTTCTATTAGACAACTTGTTGACCCGGCAGACTTCGTAGTGCCTCAATCGATAAATTAAATACCTAAACTTTTGTATAAAATATACTTAAAACAAACAAAAGGAATCCGTTCGACGGGGGAGACATCTAAGGAAAAACAAAATTGTTTTTTTATTTTTTATTCCGAGCATTTTCATATTTATCTACCTTTTTTGGACTTCCACAAATAATTCAAGACCAAAATTAGCCAAATCGGTCCAGTCATTCTCGAGTTTTACCGAGACTAACAAACAGCAATTCCTTTTTATATAGATAAATATATATTAGACAATTAGACAATTGAAAATAAACACGGCTTAGCTTATGATTATTACTATATTTCTTTTTAGACTGGCTCCTCTAAGTTATTCGTTAGTGATAATGCTGAAAGACAAGATCTATGCAGTCCGCGATCCTTACGGGAACCGGCCGCTGTGTCTCGGGAAGATTTTACCTCTAGGCTCCTCGTGTAAGTACAACTAATTAATGACCAAGCTTTGCTAGGTATTGTTTTTTTTTTATAAATTGTGTTTTTTAGAATATATAATATATTTAAATACGAATTACATATTGTGATAAAATGATGAAATATGAATAATATCTTTCGATCTTACCGACAGAATAATAAAAAACTATGAACTGGTTATATAAAGAAAAAATCAAAATTATCTATCGATAAAGTTGATTATTGAAAACACGAACAAAACAACATTTTCTGAAAATAAATCATAGCTATATAAGATATGAACTATGCTCTTTTATAAAATAACTTCCTAATTACGTTATTAACTGAGATATCGCACAGATGTGTTCTGATTTCGCAAAAAAACGTTTTCAATAACGATTTTTTTATTGCTTAAGTGGGTGGACGGGCTCACGGCCCACCTGGTGTTAAGTGGTTAATGGAGCCCGTGGACATCTACAACGTAAATGCCGCCACCCACCTTGAGATATGAGTTCTAAGGTATAGTTACAACGGCTGCCCCACCCTTCAAACCGAAACGCATTACTGCTTCACGGCAGAAATAGACACGGTGGTGGTACATACCCGTGCGGACTCACAAGGTCCTACCACCAGTAATTACGCAAATTATATTTTTTCGGGTTTGATTTTTATTATACGATGTTATTCCTTCACCGTGGAAGACAATCGTGAACAATTGTTGAGTACGTATTTCATTAGAAAAATTGGTACCCGCCTGCCGGACTCGAACACCGGTGCATCGCTTCAACACGAATGCACCGGACGTCTTATCCTGTAGGCCACGACGACTTCTAAAACTATTTACAGTATCGTTTTAAATATCTCACAGAAAACATTAAATAGTTGTATTTGTAGAATATAGGTCTTTACATAAACATTAGATAAACTTGTACACGGGTTATATGCGAGAGTTAAGTTCAAGATCACATGTAGATTGCAATGTTGCGTTAATTAAAGTAGGTAGTAGTTAAAAATAATATCAATATGACAAACAAGGTCTGACACATTGAGCTCTGGTGTTGCATGATATTGAAATTTGCATGTGTTGGTTGATTTTATAAATTTTTGTTTCATGGCTTTTCCTAAAGTGGAATTTGTAAGTATTTTAAGTTAATGTGAGTAATGAATATGTTTAAAGATTTATAACAGAAGTTTTTCGTGAGGTAGTCAACATTAGTTGAGTGTAAATAAATATTGATATAGGTTATAATGATTATTACTAATAAATCAGTCCTAATCTGTCCTGAGTTAATACAAACTGCCACGTATCAAAATACGTAGGATTATTAGTCATATTGTATGGAGATTAGGTTCTAAAATCCTCTGATTAGAAAACCAAGTCGATACAAATAAACTATGTCACGTTGGTGATTGTATTTATTAGTGTAGTAGTAAATAACAAGCTGACATAAAGCTGTTGCCTTTTATGTCATCGCCGTTTAAAAATAATCAAGTTATAAAAATATTTCATACCATTTTTTTTTATTGCCTTGGTAGGCAGACGAGCATACGGCCCACCTGATGGTGAGTGGTTACCGTCGCCCATGGACTTCAGCAATGCCAAGGGCAGAGCCAAGCCGCTGCCTACCGCAGAAATTCAATGACACTATCACTAATTATTTGTAGTAATATCCTATTACTTAATAATTGCGTTAACTATGGCTCAATGCGATTATTTGCGATGTTGCATTATCCGTGCACTTTTGCAGGCAACTGTACATGGGTATTGTGGATGCAAATGAAAATTTCAAAACTTCTTTTACAGATATCTACAAAAAGTCATCGGCGCAGCATGAAGCGGGTAATGCATGAATCATTATCATTATTTACATACATCACATCACTTTACATGAGTTACATAACCGAGGGTACCGTGCCCCTTTAAGCCTCGAAGTAGTCTCACGTGGCAGTTCAACCTCATGTCTCAAGGGGTGGACGTATTAACGGTGTACTTGCTGCCGTCTGGGTCTGGTCAAATACCAGTACGCTCAGTGCGAGTTTTTTAACGTTCTCGATAGCGTCAAAGTTAACTCATATTTGTACGGAATGGGATCGTTTGCGTACGTTTACCGCTAGGGGCGCTGTTCCAACTGCATACAAAATTGGTTTAACTTTTACGCTATGGAGAACGTTAAGAAACTTGCACTAAGCACACAGGTTGCAACAAAAACGTCACCAGTAGCATGTCATTAAATTCGCGCACGTTCGCATCCAAGCACGTCTTGATGTTAATAAAAATCCAAATCGAGAGGTCAAAAGTTATTTGGTTTAAGCGACGTTTTTGCAAATTTACCGGGGAGCTATTTCACGTCATTACGGATCCTCCCGATCTACTAATGGTGCTTTTAGGTACCTCAAGCACCGGTCATGGTTCTCGTCGAACCCGTCACTTGCGACGAAGGGCTCGACGAGTTAATTAACCCACAGACACAGCTCACAGAGTTTCTCACCGGATCTTCTCAGTGGGTCGCGTTTCCGATCCGGTGGTAGATTCTGCGAAGCACTGCTCTTGCTAGGGTTCGTGTTAGCAAAGTTGTCAGGTTTGAGCCCCGTGAGCTCACCTACTAGCTCGGCGAACCTAGAATAACCCCTCGAGGTTACTAGAACAGGTAGAAAAAAAAGAGCTATTAAAAGTTTAAAATTTGGAAAACAATATCATAACAAAAAAAACCTCTTCGGCTATTTCAATGGAGTAAACTTAATAGAAGTTCAATTAAAAACATCGAACTGGTGATGCTAATACCGAATAATACGCACCTTTAATTACAAAGATAAATGTCACTTAAACCTCTATTAGGTTTCACTTCTCGATATTATTATATCACTTCTTTGGCGTGGACTTATCTCATTATGTTTATCTGTGATGTTTCATTTATATGGTAAAGGAAAATCTGAGATCTGAAAAAAAAAATGTATTCGGCAATTATGTCATATGGGGACGTTTGCTTAATTTTACAGAACGTAAAGAGCACATACATATGATTTTTTAGCTGCGTGCGTTTATAGCACATATCTACATATATATACTGGGGTCTGGGTGTTAGGAGACCGCTTCCGAAAACGAAGATTGACTTTTGATGATGGGATGAAAAAGAATTCGATCCTAATTTTACACCTTGGGTTACATTATTGGAGTTTTAGTAAGGATCCCTAATTTTTTTTCAAAAAAGATTATAGCCTACGTCACTCGGGAATAGTGTAGCTTCCAAACAGTGAAATAATTTTTCATATCGGCTCAGTAGTTTCGGAGCCTATTCCATACAAACAAACAAAGAAATCTTTCCTCTTTATAATATTCGGATAGATATACATTTATGTTTTTAAATCATTAATTAAATGTTTTTTTTTAATTTTTAACGATTCATTATTGCTTTTTACGTTCTACTGAACACTAACTGTCCATCATGTCATATGTCTTGAATGGCTCAATGGCGCAATAGTTAGCGCCCCTGAATTTTGCACCGAGGGTCGTGGGTTCGATTCCTACATCGGACAAATATTCGTGTGATGAACAGATTTGTTTGCTCTTCGTCTGGGTGTTTATTATCTATACATGTATATATTTAAACGTATATAAGTATGTATGCCAGTCTCTGGTATACGTAACACAGATAATCCTAATCTGGGGCTAGATGACCTTGCATGATTTGTTTTCAGTTATTTATAATATTTATTAGCCATTTTATATTATTATAATGTTTCTATTTTGGTCTTAAGTTAGGTGTTCGTTCTTTGTACACTGTGATTACATAAGCCGTCATAAGCAAAGTAGAATTGAGTTTTGGAAAAAAAAATTAAGATCATTTCCAGAAAAATTTCTTATGATTATCTTTGTTCACGGAACAGTTCTAATGAACGGCTGCGCTAAGAATGGCGTGGACGACAGAGCAGAGGGTTGGGTCGTCTCCTCCGAGTCATGTGGATTCTTATCAATAGGTAAAGTATCAGATTACATTGTACTAGTTGGTAATTCACACTAAAATATTTACACATTCAATTAGTCGAGACACATTGTTAATTGAACGAAGGGATCCTTCTGTATAGTTCAGATTTGTATTTTTTATTTTGGCTAATTTTGTCGATTAAAAATATATTATGTATATATTAAATGCATTTAGAACTTTCGATAATCAAACAAATTTTAGTCCAAATGTCAAGACAAGTTAAACTTTAAAGTTTTCTATCTCATTCTCTCTTTTTGTGTCTCTTTCGTTTCTTAAAGTTTTAAATTATAACGACGTTAAAAATTTGAATTTTCAAAAGTTTTAAAGTAAATTAGTGTAAAGTTTTTATCACTACATAGTATAAAACAAAGTCGCTTTCTCTGTCCCTATATCTGTCAGTCCCTATGTATGCTTAAATCTTTAAAACTACGCAACGGATTTTGATGCGGTTTTTTTTTAATAGACAGTGATTGAAGAGGAAGGTTTATATGTATAATAACATCCATTAAATAGTGAAAAAATCAATAATAAATTACAGTTTCCGAAGCGAAGCGAGGGCGGGTCGCTAGTAAAGCTATAAGTAGTAATATTGATTGTATATTCGGGATACACCGCCACTATGTTTCTGATGTGTATGTGTGGCAGGCGCCCGCTACGTCCGCGAGGTGCTCCCCGGGGAGATCGTGGAGATGTCGAGCCACGGGATCCGCACCGTGGACGTGGTGGAGCGCCCCGCCGGGAACCACCAGGCCTTCTGCATCTTCGAATACGTCTACTTCGCCAGAGCGGACAGCATGTTCGAAGGTACTACTCAACTTTTATCAAATATAATAGACACAATATAACGGTTTTTTTTGCGCTTTTGTCTTTTCGAGCTTACCTCCTTTTGTCTTTTATTTATTTTTAATTTAATTTTAAATATTTAATTAAAATTTTATTTAATTGTTTTTTATGTGAAAGGCAGAAAATTATTTTATTGTGAAATTACTATTAGTATCGTAGTAGTTGTATGTATGTATTCCAAGTAAAATGTGTGTTGTAGGTCAGATGGTGTATTCGGCGCGCATGCAGTGCGGGCGCATGCTCGCCCGGGAGAGCGCGGTGGACGCCGACATCGTGTCCTCCGTGCCCGAGTCCGGCACGGCGGCCGCGCACGGCTACGCACGACAGGTACACCCGCACTCTGTGCGCCGGCACTACAGACGCGCCCTCACAGCGCGGCGGACGCCGACATCGTGTCCTCCGTGCCCGAGTCCGGCACGGCGGCCGCGCACGGCTACGCACGACAGGTACACCCGCACTCTGTGCGCCGGCACTACAGACGCGCCCTCACAGCGCGGCGGACGCCGACATCGTGTCCTCCGTGCCCGAGTCCGGCACGGCGGCCGCGCACGGCTACGCACGACAGGTACACCCGCACTCTGTGCGCCGGCACTACAGACGCGCCCTCACAGCGCGGCGGACGCCGACATCGTGTCCTCCGTGCCCGAGTCCGGCACGGCGGCCGCGCACGGCTACGCACGACAGGTACACCCGCACTCTGTGCGCCGGCACTACAGACGCGCCCTCACAGCGCGGCGGACGCCGACATCGTGTCCTCCGTGCCCGAGTCCGGCACGGCGGCCGCGCACGGCTACGCACGACAGGTACACCCGCACTCTGTGCGCCGGCACTACAGACGCGCCCTCACAGCGCGGCGGACGCCGACATCGTGTCCTCCGTGCCCGAGTCCGGCACGGCGGCCGCGCACGGCTACGCACGACAGGTACACCCGCACTCTGTGCGCCGGCACTACAGACGCGCCCTCACAGCGCGGCGGACGCCGACATCGTGTCCTCCGTGCCCGAGTCCGGCACGGCGGCCGCGCACGGCTACGCACGACAGGTACACCCGCACTCTGTGCGCCGGCACTACAGACGCGCCCTCACAGCGCGGCGGACGCCGACATCGTGTCCTCCGTGCCCGAGTCCGGCACGGCGGCCGCGCACGGCTACGCACGACAGGTACACCCGCACTCTGTGCGCCGGCACTACAGACGCGCCCTCACAGCGCGGCGGACGCCGACATCGTGTCCTCCGTGCCCGAGTCCGGCACGGCGGCCGCGCACGGCTACGCACGACAGGTACACCCGCACTCTGTGCGCCGGCACTACAGACGCGCCCTCACAGCGCGGCGGACGCCGACATCGTGTCCTCCGTGCCCGAGTCCGGCACGGCGGCCGCGCACGGCTACGCACGACAGGTACACCCCAGGCACTAGGCACAGGCTTGGCTCTGCCCCCGGTATTGTTGACGTCCATGAGCGACGGTAACCACTCACTCAGGTAGGGCGTATGCTTGCCCTCCTACAAGGGCAATATAAAAAAAATGTTTGCTCACTTGTTAAGCTGTATAAGCATAGTTTTAACATGGAGGTGTAGCTTGAACTGAACTTTGGGCAATTGTATGTGAGTTGCTTAAATTGAAGCCCATGACGTCAGCCCGTTGTGTTCCTCATCAAATGTTCTCAGCAAGTCGCGATTAGGACTGTTTGATGTCCTGTGAATGCGCACGGACATCAGTTAGCACTTAGTTCAGGATGGATTAAAGATGAGTAATTTCTATGTTCTGCTTATATCTATCTTGAAGCACTGATGCATTCCAGTTTGGAGGGTGGGACTGCCATTACACAATTGAGATCTATAGGCAAGGATTATAAAAAAATAAACACAATATATTTAAATCTTTGACTACTTGTCTCAAGATGGTTGTGTCATATAACACATTATTCAATGCCTCAACTCGAGAGATGATATTCGTTTACCACTTTGTTTGGTGTGGAAATTTGATGAGCTGTGTAAATTATTTATGATTAACATCTTGTGTGTGTTTTTGATATCAGAACTTAACGTTATTTTCGTCGTTTGTCATTAAATCACGTGGTAAGCGATACTCACCTCTCGAATGCAAAGTGCTAAAAATAATCATACTATATTTAGAGAGCAATGAACATCGAAATTACGTCTTGGGCATATTAATGTTACATTCCAAAAAAAACGAGTCTAATAAATGATGTTATTAATACTGATTAGCGGTCCCGCACTAGTCGAAATTCGATTATAGTTACCTAATTGAAATTTTATATTGAAAACATTATTATGGTTCTATTGTCAAATCAAATCAATCAAATCAAAACAACACTATTATACTTCTATAATATAATCACAGATTTCGCCAAAACTACCCTATAAATAATATTAAAGACAAACAATATTAATCTATTATCAATTTGACCACAGATTTCAAACAATAACAAAAGTTTGACAATTGACAATAAACAAAGAGTATATTTTTATGTATATGTGTGTGTAATATTTTTTTTCTCTCTATATTCTCTCTAATCTTCTCTGTATTCTCTATAAGTGTGGCAAATTTCATACTCCTCCATCCGCGCATTTTTCGTAAAAAGAGGTACAAAGTTTTTGCTTCACGTATTTATATATAGAATAGTTCATTCATTTTTTTTTTAATCTTTCAGTCCGGAATTCCGTTCATGGAGGTTCTGTGCAAGAACCGGTACGTCGGGAGAACGTTCATCCAGCCCTCGACCCGGCTGCGGCAGCTCGGCGTCGCCAAGAAGTTCGGCGCGCTCTCCGAGAACGTCAAGGGGAAACGGATCGTGCTCATAGACGACTCCATAGTCCGGGGGAACACCATCGGACCCATCATCAAGTTGCTCAGAGACGCGGGGGCCGCTGAGGTGAGACACGCCCGCATATTGGCATATTAAGACCTGTCATTATGGTTCCTCCCGATCCACTAACGGTCCTTTCAAGCACCGGTCATCGTTCTCGTCGAACCCGTCGCTTGCGACGAAGGGCTCGACGAGTAAATTAACCCACAGACACAGCCCACTGAGTTTCTCGCCGCATCTTCTCAGTGGGTTGCGTTTCCGATCCGGTGGTAGATTCTGCGAAGCACGGCGCTTTTATAATATCCAAAATAGACTGCAAAAGTTGCTAATTTTTACCTTCCGTGCAAAGTTATTTATTAGACACGCATTATTACCTAAAAAAAACACAAAATGTAACAAAAAGTAAAAAAAATTGTTCCAGTTTTGTACGTTAACCAATGACGGTCCGTGAAATATGACTTGCAGCTGTTTCAATATCGAAGCAGCAATTTAGACTAAAGTTCACAAATTGTTTCGGCTTGTACAGGTTCACATAAGAATAGCGTCGCCGCCGCTGAAGTACCCGTGCTACATGGGCATCAACATTCCAACGCGCGAGGAACTCATCGCCAACAAAATGGACTCCTTCAAGCTCGCGGAGCACGTTGGTGAGTGACCATCTCTTGAATTAAACTTTACATGGCCAGTACAGCTATCTCTTTACAAACAAAGTTAAGACTTCGAATAACGCTTGAGGAGGAAATACGTACTCAACAAATGTTCCACGGTGAAGGAATAACATCGTGTAATAAAAATGAAACCCGCAAAATTATAATTTTGCGTAATTACTGGATTAGACACTTGTCTAATCCATAAATAAAAAATTGCAGTCGATATGCGGTGTGATTGAGCGAGGAAGGTACGACAGTCGGATATTTATGATAAAAAAATGACTACATAGGTGAGCCCATAGACATCCACAACGTAAATGCGCCACCTACCTTGAGATATAAGTTCTAAGGTCTCAAGTATAGTTACAACGGCTGCCCCACCCTTCAAACCGAAACGCATTACCGCTTCACGGCAGAAATAGACAGGGTGGTGGTGCCTACCCGCGCGGACTCACAAGAAGGTCCACAACCATTAAAAAGTAACGCCTACTCCGACCAGCCATATAACAGGAGTGTGGACATTGACCGTGTTATTGTTTGCAGGCGCGGACAGTCTGGAGTACCTGTCGGTGGAGGGTCTGGTGAGCGCCATCCACTACAACATGCGCACGCCCCCGGACGGCGTGGGCGGGCACTGCACGGCGTGCCTCACGGGCGACTACCCCGGCGGGCTGCCCGACGACGTCGACTGGTGAACTGCGACGCGGCGGCCCACATCTCGCCGAACTTCACTTCTCGTCGCGACTATAGTAGAATTATTTTGTCCGTGCAGTTTGGGTCATAAAACATAACCCGGCTAGGGCGGTGAGCATGTTGCGCGGGCGCAACACCATTATCGATAAAAACAAATCGAAGGCGGCGGGGCGGTATACGAAGGGCGGTGAGACATTGTTATGTTATCAGTCATCTGTTGTACCTACCTGCAAATTATAGTACATATGTCGAAAAGAAATGCGATTTTTTGCATTCGCTCTCTGAGTTTCTTTAGTGACACAATGGCTCCTTTGTTTTGTACCAAAACGACAGAATTTATTCAAATATTTAGCTTGTTGGCAAAAATATACCAGCACAAGCACGTGTTATTATAAACAATGTGTTAAAACTTTTCACTGAAATGAGAATAGATCCCGAAAAGTTACAAAGTGTTAATTTCTGCCGTTCTCGTTAACTCGCTGCGGCGATGTGGTGTAAGTGTTCGATTAGCGATTTCTTCTTTCATTTTATCACTAACCCACAAAATGACAAAACTAAATACACTATCGATAACGTTTATCGACAACAATAATGCGCATCACTATGCCCGGCCATAAGGCTCGTGAGTGGAAGAGAGAGCGAAATACTCGCTGCACCGCTCCGATTTTTTATGACCCAAACTGCACGGACAAAGTAATTCTACTATAGTGACATCTCGTTGCAACTACTGCTGACATATCGACCGTAAGCTGCTAATACCTCCTAACTACTCTATCGCCTTTTCGTATTAAAGGCTTAGTCAAACAGAACGCGTACTTAGCGCTGCGTTTTAATGTCGCGCTCTTTTCATGTCACACAAATTGACACAACGCAGTCCAACACTCCTTGACGCAACGCATCCGCCAAATCATAGTGCCTTTCGATAGCAGTGTGAAAATTTTAAAGTATTAAGATGTCGAGTGATTCAGATGTGTCATTGTATAAGCATGGGTATTTTCTATTTCTATAAATTTTTCGGGCATTATCTAGAATTTTAATACACATTCACTCGGAAGCTAAAATAAAATTTGTCAAAAATTACAACGCCTGACGTCAAAGCGTCCTAACGCCGCGACAGAGCGTTGCGTACTTATAATGCTGGGGCTCTGTTTGACAGTATGTTACCCTATATAGGAGTACAACACATCTCGGCGTCATAGCGCGCCGTCAGTTTGCGTTCTGACGCACGCTAATTACGCGTTCTGTTTGACGAAGCCTTAAAAGTGTACAATTGTCCAAAAATATTCGAAATTGAGTTAATATGCGTAAAAAAATTGGTATCACCAGTATTTTTCTCATAAATATCGTCAAAAGAGCGTAGTGTAGTTTTAGTTTTTTGTTTACCTATGTCTTGACTACTATTAACAAAATTAATACATAATTTATCTTACTTTAAAAGAGATAATGTAACTGGTAAAAAATAAATATTGCAAATGTGATTAATATTAAAAATATTACATGTTAAACCTTTAAGACACTCTCCTGTAAAATTAGTAAGTTTTGAGATTATAAAGTTTTAATGCGAGAAGACGCTATGTGCTTTCTGCGAGTTTTTTAACGTTCCCGATAGCGTAAAAGTTAACTCATATTTGTATGAAATGGGATCGTTGCGTACGTTTGCCGCTAGGGGCTAATAATATATTTTTTTAAATAATATATTATTAGAAAAATACAAATAAAATTAGCCACTTCTATTTTTAAGAAAAATAAAAGTTAACCATATGGCACAAAATGAAAACAATTTCAGTAAAAATGTGAGTTGGGAGGTATTGGCAGCTTACGGTCGATATTCTATCAATATTTTTGTTTAGTTTTAGATTAGTAAACATCTCCTATAAAGTAAAAAGCTAATAATGATTTATTAAAACAAAACATAAATCCCAATTATCATAAATTCTAACTATAAAAAAAATGTAATGTTGGCACATTACTTAAAGGATTTCTTTGAAATTAATAAAATTTTACTAAAAACTAGAGATAACGTATGCACAGGTCTATAAGTCGTATCCGGTACAACGGAGTTGGAATTTAGAGTTTTGAAGCTTGGATATCATTTTAAATACAAAATTATCATTTATGAATACTAAGTACTGTAATAATTAAGCACTCACAAATTCAATTTAATAGTTTCATGTAATGTTCTGGGTAATAAATATGGGGATTTCCAAAAGTTATCTATAGAGTTTTGTGATGTTAAATAAGTTGTCAGGGGGAGTGGGAGCATAGAAGTCATTGATTTTAAATACTGTAAAGCCGCCAAATCAATATTTACAGGCCATTGTAGTAGCTTAATCTTAAAAAATCAAATGTATATTATATTATTTTTAAATTTTAATAAAAAAAAATACATTTTAAAACGGCAATAATTCGAATGATAATAAAGGTTTATTCGTATGTACGATTTGTAAAATATATAAAAATATATAATTGCTATTTCTAATGTTGTACGGCAGAAATGCCAAAAAAATCAAGTCGATATTTTTTTAATAGCTTATTATGGTAAAAAAAAAGCACCAATCTGTGAACGAGCTCTCGGGGCGTTCAGTTTTAAGTGTGTGTTAGAGCCCGGATACAACAAAACATGGATGTCGATACACACCTGGAGATATGAGGTCCAAATCTCAATTGTATAGTGCGAAGAAAGGCATTGGTTTTTAGCGGGAGAAACGAGTGGTGGTACCTACTTGTGCTGCTCACAATAATGTCGTATTATTGCGATATTTTGGTATCAATTAGAATTATATGCAAAAATTGGTCTGAATGTTTACATTCCTCATGTACTAAGTAGTCAAGAAAATTTAATGTTTTATTTATCTATGTATAGTACTCTCAAGGCCACAAAACTAAAGCGAGTTTATCGGATTACATTTTTTTGTTAGATTTTGACTAAACTGTACTTACTGGTTACGACGTTGGACCACAGAGATGCAGTTTGTCACAGCGAACCTTCCTCATTTTACCATCTACTCTTGTCCGGTTGAACAATAAAAACATTCATCGATCTATATCCTACACCATTGAGTCAAGAATAAATCCGTAAAGATTATCTATATCTATCATAGGTCACTGACTAATCAATATGTTATGACGATTTGCACTTTCGCACGCGTCTGTACAGGCGCTAACGATCGACTTACAAGTAAAGCGGACGGTGCTATGTCGTCCTTATAAAATACTTAAAAACTTTCAATAATAAGCCATTAAATATTCAATGACCTCAAGGTACAACTTTATACTTTATTGTAATTGTTCGGACATACACGACGAACACATAAAAAGAGTGCATTTAAAATTTTATATATAGTATGTTATGTGAAAAACCTTATTTATGCAATATGAGACACTATGTTATTAAGGGCTGTTCAGAATGTGCCTTGATATTATCTAGACTTGAATGTTATAGATAGACAGAATTGTTAAGCCAAGCTCTCGTAAATATGATTTTTTTGAATTGCAAATAAAATTAGATCCTTCGATTTCGATCTAAATGTTTTTGGTTGATTATAAACGAAAAGAATATCATTCATTTAATGTATAATATTCAATAAATTTAATTATTGTTTCAATAAAGTATATCGATTTTAATATCTGTTTCCCAACCCTCAGCTAATATTATACTTTCCGAAATCCAACAGTAATACATTTTTATATACATAAATATAATACAATATAAATATAATAGTATAATTTTGTTACTTGAAACATTTTTATTACATAGGACTCGGATTCAAGCATTATTTTGAAGATAATTGTATTTATTGTGTCTTCCAAAACCACAGAAATATTACAATATATATTATACAATGTTTTTAATTTTACTGTAATGAAATATAGTTATCTTCACTAAATATAACTTATTATTAGAAGAAATTCTCGAATATTTGCATGTAGGGTACATGTACTCTTCATAAATGTATCCCAATTTTCTGGAGGTAAAAAATTATCAAGTAAATTGTATTTTGTAAATCTAATATCAACACAAATGTAAAAGTTCCTTTACTGTACATTCCCTGAATTAACAAATACAACTAACAAATGTTGTGGTAATTTTATTTATCGGCCATTTACATATATCTATTTGTTATCTGGGTCTAGTGGAGTCAATATAACTCACTGTTCATGTTACATTGTCGTTGAATACTTCTCTCAGACGATGGAGAGAAACCGGCCGATATATTAAAATAATCATATTTTTAGTCTTAAGTTATTAAAATTATTTTTTTATTTAATTTTGAATGTGTTTTATTTATTAATCGATATCTTCTCAGTGAGTCTCGTTTCCGATCCGGTGGTAGATTCTGTGAAGCACGGCTATTGCTAGGGCCAGTCTTAGCAACGTCGCGTCGTCAGGTTTGAGCCCGTGAGCTCACCTACTAGTTAAAGTTACGATGACATAGCCTCTCAAGGCTATGGGCTTATCAGCTTAGGTAGGAAAAAAAAAGTTAATCGATTCCACATCCGATTTAGTAATTTCGGAGTTAAAAGCGGATTAAAAGTTCCTCTGTGTTGCTTTCGCATCCACAATAATGAAGGGCTTGAAATGGACGATAGATTCAGTGAAGCACTACTTATTTCTAGGGCTAGTGTTAGCAAATTCTCTCAGGAGAGCCCGTGAGTTCACCTACCCGTCCGGGCGTAGCTGGAATAGCCTCTTAGGCTAGTAAAGATTAGGTAGGAAAAAATAATAATTGAAAAAAAATAAAAAAACTGTAGCCTCGCAAATGATATTTTAATGTATCGATGATGATCACATTTTCCATCGGAATTATACCAATAGGGTTTTTTATATTGTTATATACAATTAACAAATGAAACAAGGTTTCTTCTGTACAAACAAATGGTTTAATAAAAAAAAATGAATCGGAATTTTGATCTGAGATGTGTCAAAACATCAACATTTCCTCATGAAAAAACTAATCTTTGGGCGATGGAGTGCATTTTGAATAAATAATAAATATCGTAAATCTTTATATTGTTTCTGAATAATTTTATATGAATAAATAAATATTTATCACTAACTTTTTGGAAAACCTTCACTTATAAATTGATTAACTGGTAATTGAATTACTCTTGTAATTCGACAAATTAAATTTACGTAATTTGAATAAGTAAAAAACATAAATAAGGTTATCAATTAATTATTATTAAAAAATACCAATACGTAGATCGTGTGTCTAGTTTGGCAATCGTGGTCTAATACTTTCCTTATTTTTTCTATTTTTATGATCATTAGTAGTGGCACCCTGCCACGCTTTGATGTGTGGATAATTGTGTGAAAAATATCAATGTCCTGGAAAAACTATTTGCGCGCCATCTGTCGTCGCTCACAGCGTGTTATAGCTGACGTCCCATTCTGATAAATGAGCTATAACATGGACATACATTACAATAAAATGGAACTAAATTAAAGGAACTATTAGTAAAATATGTCCGAAGTCATAATACTAGTAAAACACATATCGAATTCACACGCAATATAATGTTCTATTATCATTTTCTTGCAGTCTAAATTGTATACTTTTGTCGCATTTTGTCCAAAACGCGTGTTAGCTAGCCAATTTATTTATTTTTTATTTATTTATTGCTGAGGTGGGTGGACGAGCTGACAGCCCACCTGGTGTTAAGGGGTTACCGGAACCCATAGACATCTACAACGTAAATGCACCACCCACCTTGAGATATAAGTTCTAAGGTCTCAAGTATAGTTACAACGGCTGCACAACCCTTCAAACCGAAACGCATTACAGCTTCACGGCAGAAATAGGCAGGGTGGCGGTACCTACCCGCGCGGACTCACTAGAGGTCCTACCACCAGTAAAAAACGTTACGTTAAGTTAATTTGTATGATCATCAGTAAGCCTGTTTCCCGACTATGGCTTCTATATCCTGCACCTCCTTGGCGCAGGAGTCGGTGAGCACCAGCGGGTCCCCGTCCGTGATGAGGACGTCGTCTTCTATACGGATACCCAGGCCGCGGAACTCCTCCGGCACCCGGGTGTCGTCCGTCCGGATATAGATACCTGTGCACAGTGACGCCGGCCTTAAGCAATCACTCCCAAACGCTACGTCTGGTTTAATTGAGGACATGAGTGACATGTGTGATAGTAGCTCCGGTAATCAACAAATTAAAGACGGTTAGCGTGCTATGGACATGTGATGCGATGAGAGAAGATGCGTGTGACTAGGAGATGTATGGAAACGGTAGTGCAAGGTCGAGGGGGAAGAGGTCGACCGAAGAAGACATGGATGGAGTGTGTGAATGACGATATGAGAGAGTGTTGAGACGACGGCTGATAGAAGAGAATGCAAGAGAAAAATTAGTTGTGCCGACCCCACCTAGTGGAATAAGGTGGAGAAAAAGAAGAGTGCAAGTAACAAAAGTTTGTTGCCCGTTTTCCCAAAATTAACAAATTTTTATCATATTCCCTTCATCCACACATGTCTTTAATAAAATGAATACCCGCGTTTTTAGACTAGTGTGCTTAGTGCGAGTTTATTAACGTTCTCGATAGCGTGACAGTTAATTCAAATTTGCCTCTCTTCCTTTTGCCAGACACTTTCCAGGTCAGTGCTCTCTTTGATAGGTGGGTATAGGACTTCCTCAATATGTGAGCAATCCAATGCCACTTCCGCGTAAGGATCTCCTTCTCCATTGGTGTCGTTATTAATTACAAAAAAAATCTTGGTTATGAAATATCCGCCCGACTGTACCATGCGCAAGTTTGTACCGACGGCTACATTCAGGGCGGTCATAAAGATTGGCGAGTACTATAGGAACAAAAAAAGGGTGTGTCAATAAGCAGTAGGTACAGAGAAGAGAGGAGTGAGGAGAAAAGAAGAGAAGAAGAGAGAGAAAGAGTACCGTACCGGGCTCGACAGTGACGATCATGTTGGTGAGCACGGGCGTGGCGCGGCGGACCAGCGGCGCGTCGTGCACGTCCAGTCCCAGGTGGTGGGACACGTGGTGCGGGCACAGGCTGTAAGCCATCTGGACACGCGCGACAATACTCTACATCAAACGCTTTAAGGTCTCGCGCCCGTGCATGATATCGAGGGGTAAAAGGCTAAAGGACTATCCTGGTGGTAGGACCTCTTGTGAATGCGCACAGGTAGGTAACACCGCCCTACCTATTTCTGCCGTGAAGCAGTAATGCGTTTCGGCTTGAAGTGTGGGGCAGCCGTTGTAATTATACTGAGACTTTAGAACTTATATCTCAAGGTGGGTGACGCATTTACGTTGTAGATGTCTATGAGCTCCACGAACCACTTAACACCAAGTGGGCGGTGAGCTCGTCTACCCATCTAAGAAATAAAAAAATAGAAAAACCTATTTCATCCGCAGTAACTCCCCGGACAGAGCACGAAAAGGTCGAAACTGGAATGATTTTGTAATTTTTCTCCCAAAACGAATTACACGAAGTTTATCATAATCACAACTAGTTCTTATATATATAGACAGTAGAGTCCACAGTACCGAGATCAATTCGTGCCCGTCGATGTTCTTGGGCAGTATCCCCTCCTGCTGCAGCTGCGTGCCCAGCAGCCGGCACATGCTGTCGAACAGCTGGTCCAGCGCGGGCCGGTGCTCCCCCAGGATCTCTATTAAACGTTTCTGTAAAAAAGCATTTTTTCATTATTAAGCCTCGTGCACAATAAATGCCTTATTCCATAAGTGTTAAGTTTAACATTCTATTACAAAACGAGTTTGAGATTGAGGTTATAACCAAAATTAATTATTTTTTTTTTTGAATTTTATGGCCTGGTCACTAGACATTTAAGCCAAAACTAAAACTAACATTTAAGTATGGAGGGTAGAGGTAAGGAGAACCATCTCAGTATATTAAAAAGTGTCCACTGAAGGACAGCAAATTAAGATGGCGCTATAGTAGCAAGTGGAAAGATTTAAAAAACAGCGCCATAAGCTGTTACACTCCTGGTATATTCCGATTTGCACTGCGAGCACTCTAAAGTGTGACGTCAAATTAGTATACTGCCAAGCCGTTCCTTTGCAGTACAGTATACTGTCATCGACGTTGTCATGGCGGTGTTTTCACTTCAGCAAAAAATCTTGTTTAAATTTACTTATATTTGAAAATAGAATATTCAAGTTATTGTCAGTTTAATTAATCGCTAAAAGTAAGTATATGTTTAGTAAAAGAAAATATTGTTTTTCAAGAAATTTAATCTATAATACCTTAATAACCGTATTATTGAAATGAGGTTATGCACGGTAAAAGTGCTGAAGTGAAGATTTATGAAATCATGTATCATTCATCATCATGTATCATCAATCATTCCTTAAGTTACTTCGACTGTATACTGTCAGTCCTTAACGTAGGTAACGAATAGCAGTGAGAGCACTGAACAGTGCTCGCCGTGTAAATCGGAACATAGCCTTCACTGCAATCCAGCACACTTCACTCAGTTTAAAACTTCTATATTCATACTATTTCCCCTTGCTACACTAGCGCTAATTCGGTGAGTTTTCGAACTATAATTTGCTGTTTACAGATGGACAATTTTTCAACTTGTCCCCTATACAAGGTGGTGCTCCTTACCTCTACCCTCCATACATTTAAGACGTACACAGAGTGTATAAAAATATGGGCTAGAGTGTTTGATGCATAAAGCCAACGATGACGTCAGTTGAGCACAAACAAAGGTCAAACATATTTAATCTAATATTAATTTTCATAATAATGATCAAGCAATAAAACAATTGAAAAATTAAAAAAAAGCTCAACGCACATTCTAGGTTGATATGTTACGCGACATTGGTACGACCGGGAACCAAAGTTTACAGATCCAACTATAGATCATCTGAATGCAGTCAAGCATCAGGATCGCATCACGAAATTTTCTCATCCTTAGAATAAGAATCTGTGACTACTTCGCGGCAGAAATAGGCATAATAGCGGTGTGAGCTTCTGACAAAAATAAAAAAGTTGTAAAGCTACCTGCACGGCGAGCACCAGCTCGTACAGGATCCTCTGGTGGCGCGTGAAGAGTCCGGAGACCGGCCACGTGCGGGAGATGTCAGAGTTGTACAACCAACGCTGACAGCCTGCGATTTAAGAATCTTCCGATAAGATGCGAGGGAAATCGAGATCTAATCGAAATTTCTAGGCAGCGGCTTGGCTCTGCTTCTGGCATTGCTGAAGTCCATGGGCGACGGTAACCACTCACCATCAGGTGGGTCGTATGCTCGTCTGGCTACAAGGGCGATAAAAAAAAAGATAAATTAATTACAGAGTCTAAAAACACTGATATATGGAACACGCAATGTAACACAAAAATTGCTGACAGACAATCAAAACTCTATTTTGAGACGGTAGACTCCGCGCGTCAGTTGACTTTTTATTGTAGTGCATTACGTGCAACGGGAAATAATTTCAAAATATAATTTATACCTCTGCTTTTTTAAAAATTTTTGTAGGTTAAATTCAAACACTATTGAATGGTTCAATGAACACTTTGTGTGGATGAAAAAATTAAGAAAAGAGATGGAAAAGAGCCAACCCTGAGTTTATTTCTGATTCTTCTTATCAGCACTCAAATTCTTTTTTACATTTGTTTTAAAGTGCATTTTGATTAATTTTTTTGGCTTCGGATGTGGTTTCCTTCCAAATCATTGCTACAGTTAACAATATATTATATAATACGTGAAGCAAAACCTTTGTACCCATTTCTCACAGGCATGCTTACTATTTGTTTATTGTCAAACATTTCTTATTGCGTATAGTCTGTGGTCAAATTGAGAATAGATTAAATATTGTTTGTCTTTATTAATATTTGTCTATAGTGAAGTAGTCGTGGCGAAATCTGTGATTAAAGAAGTATAATACTCTTTGACAATAGAATTTCAATTAATTATAGTCGAATTTCGACTACTAGGGGACCACTGTTCCCTCTAATATTACAAGTGTTCCATCCGAACCCAGCGCCCTCGTGGCAGCCTAGGGCTCCGGAAACCAGCACGAGGTGCCCGTCGAACATGTGCCGCGATCCGCGGCGCCGTATGTAGTATTTTAACAAAATACCGTCTAATCACTTACCGGAACCGATGACCTCGTCGATTCACGCCGTATCACTTAGGGAGTAGGGTTTAGGACAGGAATGGATAAGGATTAGTGATAATGCAAGCCGTAGCGTAGACCGTCACACATGAGGGTACCGTCCCGTTCGAGAAGCAAGCCAAAGTGACAGATGTCAAATCGCGAAGGCACCGTCAAATCGCGACCCATGTTGCCGAGGTAAAAATTCAAATACCCACAGATTGGTTTCGAACAACAAGTATGGAAGTTTTTTTTTGAGTTTACGGCCTGGCATCTAGACAAGTATTGATGTTTAATTAATTGTTGTTACCAGAGTCGACGAGCAGCAGGTCCCCGTGGTTGAGCAGCTGGTTGTTGGCGACGTAGTGTATGTGGGCGGCGCGGGCGGCCCCCGCGACCACGGCCGGGAACGAACTGTGCTCCGCGCCACTCACGCGCCCGCTGTGCTCTAGCACCGAGCACACCGCGTGCTCCGATATACCTAACGAAAAATAAATAAATAAAATATACTTTTTTTATTGCTTAGATGGTTGGACGAACTCACAGCCCACCTGGTGTTAAGTGGTTACTGGAGCCCATAGACATCTACAACGTAAATGCGCCACCCACCTCGAGATATAAGTACTAAAGGTCTCAAGTATAGTTACAAAGGCTGCCCCACCCTTCAAACTGAAACGCATTGCTTACTACTTCACAGCTGAAATAGACAGGGTGGTGGTACCTACCCGTGCGGACTCACAAGAGGTCCTACCACCAGCAATTACGAAAATTATAATTTTGCGGGTTTGATTTTTACTACACAATGTTATTGCTTCACCGTGGAAGTCAATCGTGAACATTTGTTCAGTACGTATTTCATTAGAAAAATTGGTACCCGCCTGCGAGATTCCTTTATACCTTTATACCTTTTGTGAGTTCGCACGGGTAGGTACCATGGCCCTCCCTATTTCTGCCGTGAAGCAGTAATGCGTTTCGGTCTGAAGGGCGGGACAGTCGTACTGTTACAAGTGAGACCTTAGAACTCATGTCTCAAGATGGGTGGCGGTATTTACGTTGTAGACGTATATGGACTCCGCTCACAATACAATACCATGCAATTTGATACATAAATATTATGTTATAAAGCTCTTTTTTTTTTAAACATTAAGATTTTTTGTCTGCCCATAAAGAAAAAAAAACTTTAACTGAAGTCAATTCTTGAACAATAAACACTAATAAAACCTTCAATTAAATATTTACGATGCAAACTCTAAATGTAAGTGTATGCAAGAAATAAATGTGCTGACCGGGTTTGGTGCAGGCCATTGCTGTGTTAACGCTCTGTGACCCAATGTAGCACACCTCCTTCATCAGCTCCACTTCGGCTGGAGACTTGATCACCCTCATGAAGTGAAGCGTTCTTTGTGGATCTGCCAACGTCACCTGAACATATCGGGATACTCTGTGTTTATCGATCAATACTGGGAGATATGACCTAAAGGTTTAGATACCAGGCCATAAACTAAAAAAAAAAAAAAACTGTGATATAGGACATTTTGGCGGGAACGCGAGGAGTGAAGTTGTGTGATTGTTTTATTTTGTCTATTTGGTGTTTCTTCAGGTTTAGATATGTAATAACGGTGGTTTATTGACTGTTCAGTATCTGTGAAAGTGCACAAATGTGGGAAAATGAAACAAAGCCGCTGAACGTAACTTCTCGGGATCTTCCAAAAAATTCACTGAAAAAGTCTCAGTAAAAGACCGTTATTTTACTGAGATTATACTTCGTTCCATATCATCTCATCTCATTTCATCCCAGTTGATTAATGTCTCAAATTGATCATCTTCATTTCATTTTACTCCATATTATCATTTTTCATAAAAATAAGAATATATAATAAATTAAAATAAGACATGACTTAAAGGTCTTCTTAGTAACCAGGTCATAAAATCCCTTAAATAACTGGGAGATAGATAGGACAAAAAAAAGGAGAATTTCACTCACTTTCTCTTGTCGGCCAGTGTTTCCATTTACATAGTTGTCGGCCATTACCTGTGTTTCAGGACGTATCACGGAGCGTATCGTGCTGTGTATTTCAGGATTTGTAGGTGCTTCGTTGTGGTACCACAGGACAGAAGGTTTGGATGATGCCGCTAACCTGTAGAAAGACATCCCTTTATCATAATGAGTTCATAACAGAATGAAAATCCTATGCTGGACATCACTAACAGAATTTCTAATAAGAGTTAAAAAATTAAACATACATACTTATTGATGTATACACTAAAGCTGTCGACAGGTCTAGCTTCGTCCACAGCAAACAGCTGTGTGGCAGCCGTGCAGCCAGTTCGAGGACCCTCCCACAGTTCTGCATGACTGTCTTTCTCATGAACAAATAGTACACTCTGAAATAAAATAGAAAATTATACTTATCCAATAATATTCTTAATGATAAGAGGATCTGATGTACCAGAGGGAGGAACTTAGCTAAGTAGGCCTTTGTAAACTTACACCCGAGTCACAAGTACACTACATTTTCTCTCTGGAACATCATGGGTTAAACATTCCCAAAGGAGGTAATATTATTTGCTTGTTTCTGTCATGATTTGACAAGTGGGATAGTCATTATAAAATATAATTACACTTCTATTTTGGATCTTACAAGGAGTTGTGAGTTCACATTGTGATTTTTGTTATCTGTTAATAAATTTCTGTTGTAAACACAAGGTGAGTCATGAAGTTATTAGAAGTAAATCTAAACATATTCAATTTGTTCACTTTATTACATTTATGATTAAATAACAAGTAAGTGGTGAATGAGTAAAGAAAGAAATTCAGTCGAATACCTTAAAAGTGTCACTGTGTGCTGGCTTAATCATGACTAGTATAGCTGAAGGTTCTAAACATCCTGTAAGATAGAAAAAGTCCGAATTCTGTCTAAACACATAAGGTATTTTATCAGACATGAATTGTTTGCGGGCAGCTGGGATTACTACCTGAAAAGAGTTTATTATTTTAGGTTCCTTAGATTTTTAAAAGAAAATACATAGATAAATGTACGCAGATAGATGTTAAGAATAAAGTGCTACTATAAAGTGCATAAAGATTAGCAAGCATATATTTTCTGAATAACACTGTTTTTAGACTGAGTCCATATTCTTCATTCGTTCTGTTCTATCACTGATTCTATTCAATTAACTTTCTAGCCAATGGACACTATGCATCATCTAAAAGTTATAAATGGGAGTTCGCTTGCTGGGCAGTGACATACAATAAATCACGCACGGTTACATCCAGCTTTTGCTAATTGGCCATGGACTTCTTTTGACGCATTCCATTTGAATTTTAATAGTAAAAATAAGTTTTAGATAAGTCTAGTTATATAAACTTAAGTCACTTTTATATGACAGTTTATTTAAAAAAAATATACTATTCGTTATTGTTGTTTGTTACGTATTCCAGTTATGTTTTTAAAACAAAATTTAAAACTTACAATATGTGTTTTGTGCACATTTGGAGCTTCACTCACAAGTATGCTAATTAAAGTTTCTCTCCTCTCCGCATATTCTTTTTGTGTGATCCCGCAAGTAAGATGCCCCTGTTGGATCAAGTGCGGATGGGTGTGACAGGTTGCTTGGCCGAAGGTGCCTTGTGGTATAGAGAATGTAGATCTCTCTACCGCTCCAGGGGGGTGGTCAATTGTAGAAAGGCATCTAAGTTGATTTCTTATATGAGACTTAAGTAGTTTATGATGCTTTACAGCTGAAATAAAATGAAATACTTACAAATTATTAAAAGAATTTTACATTATTTAAATTACTAAATAGGCTATAATTGGATATCTTAGAAACATCAGAGGCAATGAAGCTAATAAATTAGTTTTTTAATAGCTTCATTCACGCCTAAATACAATGAGGGTACAAGATGCAGTACAGATCTACAATCCAGGTTTGTTCATCTAGTCATCAGTGACTGTCTACAGTAGACGGGAGACTGGTTCAGATCCTACTTAGAAGTTATTTGTTTGATGATGTCATTTGAAAGTTGGGACACATTTAGGACACATCTAATTGGATTGTTTGAAAACAGAATCGCATGGAGAAAAGATAAACGATATACTGTTTAAGTTTAAATATCTATCTCTTAGGTTTATGGCGTTTCCTTTTAGATTTCGCCAATGTCAAGTGTATATAATACTCTGCTTTCTATAGCGGGCTTCGTGAGCGAGCAAACTTATAACTAGACAAATAGGTGGATTTTTTTTTGAGCTATTTACAAAAATATATACCGCTCAAATTGTATCTATTAACTGTATTTATTTATAAATTGTAAAAATAAAAAAAAACAAATGGTATGTATATTGAGTAATAGATAGTTCAATGTTCACTAATTTATAACCCGTAAGCTATTATTTACCCAAAGATGGAAGTACTTTACGTAGTCGTTGCATTGTTTTAGTTCTTATAATAGCTTTAGTATTTATAAAAATGTGGTTTATATAAATAATTTATAAAGAACATGCTATAAAAAGTCTGTATTTACTTTTTACACCACTACAGAGTACTTTTTGGGAATGATTACAATGACTTGTACTATCTATGACAATGACATTAGCGAGTGTTGTTTAATCTACATTTAAATGATTTCTGCATCGATTGTGAGGACTTTTTGGCGGGAACGCGAGGAGTGAAGTTGTGTGATTTGTTTTATTTTGTTTATTTAGTGTTTCTTCGGGTTTAAATGTGTAATAATGGTGGTTTATAAACTGTTTAATATCTGTGAAAGTACACAAATGTGGAAAAATGAAACAAAGGCGCTGGACGTAACTGCTCGGGATCCTCCAAAAAGTCCACTGAAAAAATCTTAGTAAATGAACACCATTTTACTGAGATTATATTTCATCCCATTTCATTTCATTTAATTTCATCCCAGTTGATTAATGTCTCAAATTAGTCGTCTTCATTTCATTTCACTCCATAATATCATTTTTCATAAAAATATGATATAAATTAAAATAAGAAATGACTTAAAGGTCTCATTTACCAGGTCATAAAATCCCTTAAAAAAATGCATCGATTGTAAAATATGACCTAAAGGTCTCTGTCACCAGGTCATAAAATTAAAAGAAAAAAAATGCATCGATTGTGAGGACTTTTTGGCGGGAACACAAGGAGTGAAGTTGTGTGATTTGTTTTATTTTGTCTATTTAGAGCTTCTTCGGGTTTAAATGTGTAATAATGGTGGTTTATTAACTGTTTAATATCTGTGAAAGTGCACAAATGTGGGAAAATGAAACAAAGCCGCTAGACGTAACTTCTCGGGATCCTCCAAAAAGTCCACTGAAAAAGTCTCCGTAAAACACCATCATTTTACTGAGATTATATTTCATCCCATATCATCTCATCTCATTTCATTTAATTTCATTCCAGTTGATTAGTGTCTCAAATTAATCATCTTCATTCATTTCATTTCATTTCACTCTATATAATAATTTTTCATAAACGATACGTAAGTATCTTATGGAAGTGTCAAAACGCCACTTCGACAAAGCGGTGCAACACGAAAACCCTCTTATCGTGGCTGCTGCTAATTAATTACCTATCGGACCGCGACAGGGCAACGCAAAGCCACCGTCGCGGCGTCGGCCGTAACATGTCTTGTCGGATCCTCCAGATTCACTCTCGGTGCTTTTACCACTATCAAGCACTGGTCACTGTTCTCGTCGAACTCCTTGATTACGACGAAGAGTTCGGCGTGCGATCTAACAACTATCGTTACACAATTGAGATCTATGCCTCCAGTTTTAAGGTGGGTATATAATAGTTTAATTATAATATATAATAGTTTAATGGTGACAAGGGTCACGATAATGCATATTTATGGGGTCCAGTAGCCATTTAATAGCAGGACGTGGACGGTGAGTTCTTTCATCAATCTGTGATAAAGAAACCTCGCCACCATAGCACAATTCATTGCTAATTCTAAGGACCTCCGCGTTTCTATATTTGATCTTTTTTTTATTGCTTAGATGGGTGGACGAGCTCACAGCCCACCTGGTGTTAAGTGGTTACTGGAGCCCATAGACATCGACAACGTAAATGCGCCACCCACCTTGAGATATAAATTCTAAGGTCTCAAGTATAGTTACAACGGCTGCCCCACCCTTCAAACCGAAACGCATTACTGCTTCACGGCACAAATAGGCAGGGAGGTGGTACCTACCCGCGCGAACTCACATGAGGTCCTGCCACCAGTAACCGGGCTCATCCACTGCGTGGTCCAAAACTCATTTTTTGCTACGTACTATAGAACTCGGAAATGAGCGTATTAACCATTATGTATTTTTCTTTTCTAACGAGATTTTTAAAAGACTCCTTAGAAGCAGCGGATATACCCTTAGCATTAGATACTAATGTTTATGAGCGATGATGATCACTGATCTTCAGAAGGGCCTTATATGTTTACCTGCCATTTACGGCGATAAGTTAATATTCTCGATTTTTTTGTATTATAATATGTTTTTACGTACAGACTAGAACTAAACGGACAAATACGTAACCGAAGAATTTCCAAGAAAGTATTGTATGCTTATCTCGTGTCGTCGCGCGTCTATCGAGGTATTACAACCGCTTGGAGGAATATGACTTGTGGCAGATCTTGCCTCTGCCGTTACATTTTAGACCTCGCCAACTATTGGAAACATAACGGGGTCGTTCACCTTCTTCCGGAGTTTGAATTCGTGACAGATTTGTTTTAGCTATTTTTTCGAATATTCACACCACTGTCTGGAGTTTCAAGCTACAACGCAGTTCTTAACTAATTTAGTTCTTAGCGAATATATTTTTTGCCATTTAATGTAATCACTTGTGTAATTATTCTAAGTGTAATCAGTTAAAAAAAAAACTAGGTGTCATTTTTGGCGCGAAAGAGTCTCACTTTCTTGGTGAAAAGGTTTTGTAGAATTAAATTGATACTGCCACCTCATATGTCAAGCTAGGTAGTGGAATTCACGTTATGGCTGTGGATAAGGCTTACGGCCTGGCCACGGGGATCGGCGGTGCGAACAGCGAAGCGGTGGACGAGGCGACCATTCGCGCAGCACCGTTTGCAGGCCACGGGTACTCACATTCGCCGCCGCGACTAGTAAGGAAGTCCGACAGCGAAATGTCTATATCGAAATTATCTCGATATTGCTTACAAATTAATAGTATTTGGTTCAGGACCTATTATTTGGAAAATATTGTGAAGTACATGATTTGAATAAGAATCGGAGTATACCTATAGATGGAGAATTCCACAAGAAGTACGAGAAATACTTTGGGTGGCTAGACTTCCAAATAGCTGGTCTAGCTAATATTTCAGCTACATTTTTTTTTATTGCTTAGATGGGTGGATGAGCTCACAGCCCACCTTGTGTTAAGTGGTTACTGAAGCCCATAGACATCCACAACGTAAATGCGCCACCCACCTTGAGATATAAGTTCTAAGGTCTCAAGTATAGTTACAACGGCTGCCCCACACTTCAAACCGAAACGCATTACTACTTCACGGCAGACATAGGCAGGATGGTGGTACCCACCCGCGCGGACTCACAAGAGGTCCTACCAGCAGTAATTACGCAAATTATAATTTTGAGGGTTTCATTTTTATTACACGATGTTATTTCTTCACCGTGGAAATCAATCGTGAACATTAAAATTTGTTGAGTACGTATTTCATTACAAAAATTGGTACCCGCCTGATATTCGACTACCGGTGCATCGCTCAATACGATTGCACCGGACGTCTTATCCGTTAGGCCACGACGGCTTTAAAAATATAAAATAAAAAATATAAAAATTTCGGCGTTCATTTTTCGCGGCGAAAACAACTAAACTCATTTAATCACTGCACTATTCGCCGCGACTACCGCTCGACTCCGTGGCTTGCGCCGTCCATAATCATGCATTTGTTTTGCTCGCCCGCAGCATCGTAAGTCGCCCGCGCGATTCGCTCGGTACATTCCGCCGGTCGCTTCGCCGGTCGCCGGTGCGCGTGGCTTGTTAGGTACATTTCTATGCTCTTATTTTAGTCGCTAGACGCTTCGCCGTTCGCACCGCGCGAATATTCGTATCGGCGAATGTCCCGTGGCCAGGCTGTTAGGCTTACGGCCTGGCCACGGGGATCGGCGGTGCGAACAGCGAAGCGGTGGACGAGGCGACCATTCGCGCAGCACCGTTTGCAGGCCACGGGTACTCACGTTCGCCGCCGCGACTAGTAAGGAAGTCCGACAGCGAAATGTCTATATCGAAATTATCTCGATATTGCTTACAAATTAATAGTTTTTTGGTTCAGGACCTATTATTTGGAAAAGATTGTGAAGTACATGATTTGAATAAGAATCGGAGTGTACCTATAGATGGAGAATTCCATAAGAAGTACGAGAAATACTTTGGGTGGCTAGACTTCCAAATAGCTGGTCTAGCTAGTATTTCAGCAATTTTTTTTTTTATTGCTTAGATGGGTGGACGAGCTCACAGCCCACCTTGTGTTAAGTGGTTACTGGCCCATAGACATCCACAACGTAAATGCGCCACCCACCTTGAGATATAAGTTCTAAGGTCTCAAGTATAGTTATAATGGCTGCCTCACCCTTCAAACCGAAACGCATTACTACTTCACGGCAGAAATAGGCAGGGTGGTAGTACCCACCCGTGTGGACTCACAAGAGGTCCTACCACCAGTAATTACGCAAATTATAATTTTGAGGATTTCATTTTTATTACACGATGTTATTCCTTCACCGTGGAAATCAATCGTGAACATTTGTTGAGTACGTATTTCATTACAAAAATTGGTACCCGCCTGATATTCGAACACCGGTGCATCGCTCAACACGATTGCACCGGACGTCCGTTAGGCCACGACGACTTTAAAAATATAAAATAAAAAATAAATAAAAAATATAAAAATTTCGGTTTTAATTTTTCGCGGCGAAAACAACTAAACTCATTTAATCACTGTACTATTCGCCGCGACTACCGCTCGACTCCGTGGCTCGCGCCGTCCGTATTCATGCATTTGTTTTGCTCGCCCGCCGCATCGCGCGATTCGCTCGGTACATTTCGCCGGTCGCTTCGCCGGTCGCCCGTGCGCGTGGCTTGTTAGGTACATTTCTATGCTCTTATTTTAGTCGCTAGACGCTTCGCCGTTCGCACCGCGCGAATATTCGTATCGGCGAATGTCCCGTGGCCAGGCTGTTAGGCTACCGGCCATTACGTAGGGAAAATAGTATTAGATATTGGTTTTTTAAGCCTTATATTTTGTAATCAGCTATCGATTAATCCAACACTATAAAATGATTACAATTTAATTATAATTAAATATTGAATTTAAAGATTTTTTATAATTAAAGATTTAATATGTTAAAATAATACAATTATCGAATTGCCTTGTGGCATTATTGTTGGTGGGGGAAATACGTGTAGTGGGGATTCGTGTAGTGTGGGCGAAATTGTGAAGGGTTAAGAGAAAGAAGCGGGATTAAGAAATGTGTAAAAGACGAGCAAGGTTGGGTACATACTCTGTAGCGAGTACTTATATATAATATTGGGAACATAATGGTACGGAATTAGGTAAACTACAGGTATTTGTGTTTATCTTTTTCTTAATTACTGGTGGTAGGACCTCTTGTGACTCCGCACGGGTAGGTACCACCTCCCTGTCTATTTCTGCCGTGAAGCAGTAATGCGTTTCGGTTTAAAGGAATGGGGTAGCCGTTGTAACTATACTGAGACAGAGCTTATATCTCAAGGTGGGTGGCGTATTTACGTTGTAGATGTCTATGGGCTCCAGTAACCACTTAACACCAGGTGGGCTGTGAGCTCGTCCACCAATCTAAGCAATAAAAAATATATGGTGGAAGCATATTTTTACATATACATATATCGAGGAGTGAAAGGCTATTCGTTTGCGTAATACGCGACATTGATCTTTGTAATTACGAGGGCTGCACTAAAAGTATCGGGAATGGAATATTTCGACTGTTCCTGTCATATTAAAATCTTTTTAATTGAAAACTCCTTGGTTTTAAAATCGAATACCATTTATTTATTTAAAAAAAGATTCTCGGTCTTGTCACGAGGTTTTGTCAAACTTGTTTAGTCGTTGAGAAAATGGAATTGACTCGAGAAAATTCAAGAGCGATGATTTATTATGACTTTCGAAGTGGTTTAACACAAAAACAGTGTGTTGACCGGATGATTTCTGCATTTGGTGATGAAGCCCCATCCAAAACCACAATTTATCGCTGGTTTGCTGAGTTTCAACGTGGACGTGTCAAGCTCAGTGATGATCCCCGTCAAGGTCGTCCAAAAACTGCAGTCACCCAAGAAAACGTTGATGCTGTGCGTAAGCTGATTGAGGAAGATCTACATGTGACATACCGCGAAATTCAGGCAACTTTAGACATTGGCATGAGTCAAATACAAATAATCTTGCATGAACAATTAAGTGTAAAAAAGTTGTTTTCCCGATGGATAACGCATTCGCTCTGTGAAGAGCAAAAAGCGGCTCGCGTTACTTGGTGCGTCAGAACTCTCGAAAGATTCCACGCAGGATACTCAAATGCTGTATACAACATTGTATCAGGTGACGAATCCTGGATATACGCGTACGAACCCGAAACAAAAAACCAGTCACGAGTTTGGGTGTTCGAAAATGAGTTAAAGCCAACAAAAATTGTTCGTTCACGGAGTGTTGCAAAAAAAATGGTGGCCACGTTTGTCTCCAAAACCGGCCATGTTACGACTATTCCTCTTGAGGGACAAAGAACGGTTAATGCAGAATGGTATGCTAGCATTTGTTTGCCACAGGTCGTTTCTGAACTCCGTAAAGAGAACTGCAACCGCCGCATCATCGTCCATCACGACAATGCGAGTTGTCACACCGCGCACAGAACAAAAGAGTTTTTAGAGCAAGAAAACATAGAATTATTAGACCATCCGCCGTACAGCCCCGACCTAAGCCCTAATGATTTCTATACTTTCCCTAAAATAAAGAATAAATTGCATGGACAGAGATTTTCATCACCTGAAGAAGCTGCGGACGCCTACAAAACGGCCATTTTGGAGACCCCAACTTCCGAATGGAATGGTTGCTTCAATGATTGGTTCCATCGTATGGAAAAATGTGTCAAATTTCGCGGAGAATACTTCGAAAAGCAATAAATACATTTTTAAATAGTAATGTTGTGTCACTTCGTTAATTCCCGAAATTTTCAGTGCCGCCTATGTAAAAGTGAGTTTTATTTGTTATTAGCATCAACAGTTCGTTGTCTTTAATTAAACTTCAATTAAGTTTACTCTATTCAAATAGCTGAAGAAGATTTTTTGTTATGATATTTTTTTCACATTTCTAACTTTAAATGAATCTCCTGTTATGTTGCAAAAATGTCGCTTAAGCCAAACCAAACAAGCTTTTCACCCCTCTATCGACATATCTGTCCACTCGTCAATTAATTGTAATCAATTAAAGTAACTTTTCGAACAGGCTATATATCAGTAAGGGTCTAACGCAACAACGCTTGCTTACCGCAAACGAGATAATTATTCATAGCTCACGTTGTATTTTGTGCACAGAAACGCATTTCGCTTTTTTCGTTTATATTTATACTATCCTTGAATTACGTAAGAGCAATTGTTGAATACCATATAGACCAGGGTCGATAATTTTTGAAACTAAAAAAAATAATAGTAGGATGAAACCCGTTAGAAAAGGACGAGAATAATATAACAAAAATGAAAGGAAAAATAATTTACGGGCGATATGAGGTCGGGAAGTGGGGGGGGGGGTGAATTTTTAAGGGTAAAAAACGGTTTATCTCGATTTCCGGCAAAACTACAAGTCCTATAGAAAAAAATTAAATAACAAAGTTGTAGATAATAAAGAGACCTACAACTTTTGTGATTATACTTTTTTCACATAACCTCAAAATTTATGTAAAAAATTCAATTAATGAAGTTTTTGGATAGAAGAAATAATTATTTGAATTTTCTTATGCAAAAATCTTATGCAAAAAAATTTTTTTTTATCGAAATTTGGTGATGACTATTTTAAGATAACTTATATACCTGAGTTACCTGGGGATAATTTTAACCCATCAAAAGGTATTTCATAGAGAAGTGGGAAAGTGGCTTTAAATCCTATCTTTAATATTTAGAACAATTATTTTCGCATGTTTCTTACAATCTTTATGATTTATGGATTTGTAATTTTTTTGTTTATCAATGTGACATAGGATCTTACGTTTTTCAAGTAATTAAAGTGTAAATTTTACTAAATAGCTCAAAATTGTACATAGTTATTAAAAAAAATTATTCTGATTCGAGTTTTTTTCTTTTCTTTGCATTTTCTGAGAACGGTTACCATAGTAATGTATAGATTTTTTACATCATCAGAAAGAAGAGATTTCAACGAACAAAAAACTCCCTGCCTTTTTTTAAAAAGGTGATATTTTGACGCGAGAATTTTCGATTGAAAAGTGAAATTGAATTGATGAGTGAAAAAATAAATATTTCAAATCAAAAAACACTTCCCGACCTCAGATCGCCCGTAAATTATTTTTGGAGTTTACTCCTTTAGAATCGATTTACATATATAGGCCCGGGGTATGAAAATTATGGGGACCAAAATCGTACTAGCATGTCACACGAAATGCGTTATGCGCATTTCGTGTGACATGCTAGTACATGCGCCGGCAGTCCGCCACAAAGCCTCGTACTGATCGCGCGTTTCTCTCATTATTGTATTTTCATATATTTGTTAGTCGTTTGTTTTGTGTCTCGTTAATTTGTTAATAATCTGTAGTGTATCGTGTTGTCGTAATATAGAACTATTTCTCGTATTGTTTCGTTTAATTTTTTATATCCAGTAAACTCCAGTCGTGCGTCGGAGCGGACACACACACTTTTTTACTGAACTCGGAGAAGTTACAAAATCTGTGTTAGCTTAATGTGACCTTTCAGAGGTAACATAAACTAAGACATTTCGTCTTGAAGAAGTGCAGCTGTTATTTCAATACAATTGATATGTATTTAAAACAAAACATAAACTTGGTTTTACCGAGTAATTATATTGTAATCTAAAAACGACCTGATTCTATTACCAAGTTGGTAACTATTACCGAGCCTTGTTAAAATACCTCAAATTAGCTGCCGGTAATCTTCTTGCTCTTGCTCTAGCTCTTGATGGGAACTAGTATTCTTGGCAACCCCTGTTGGTGAAGTGGTGGTGGTAAAGGTGAACTATTTTAAATGAAATAGAGGAACTAACGCCGTTCTGCATCATACGAAAAACTCTGTTTTTATAGAAAAACAATTGCGTAAAATATCCCCCATATAAACCGAATCTTGGCATTGCTGATAACTATTTAATAGAAGATAACTATTTCAACTGTAGCCTTTAAACTCTTTTTATCGCCTTTATAGGCAAGCGAGGATACAGTCCACCTGATGCTCGGTGGTTACCGTCGCAAATGGACGTCAGCAATACCAGGGGTACAGCCAAGCCGCTGCCTACCACTGAGTACTTTGCGCAAGCCTCGTTCGAAGAAAGAATATATTTGTATACTTAGTCTGGCCATAAATACTGTTACAATTAAAAGTTTAAAAAAAATCTATTGCAAATAACATTTATTACTTTTACAGTGTGTTAGTTTAATACATAAATATAAAACAATTTAAAGTATAAAAAGCTTATTCAAAGTGGTCTCCATTGGCTGCAATACAGTCCTTTAAACGTTGAGGCCAGTTATCAATAGAAGCACGCACACTTTCCATGGGAAAAATGTTCACTGCCAATCATACGGATTGTTTTAGGGACTCCAAATTATCATGGCACTTAGAGCACGCCGTACTCTCTAAAACTGACCATAAATCATAATCCAGCGGATTAAGATCGGGACTAGACGACGGCCAGTCTTCAGCTCTGATGAAGTCCGAAACGTTCGTTTCCAACCAAGACTGCGTAGACCGAGCTTTATGACCTGGCGCCTGGTCTTGCTGGAAGGACCATTCTTGAACATGGTGTTGTTAAGGGGCTTCACTACCTTCTCAAGAATGGTATCTTGATACACTTGTGCCGATGTTTTGTTACCTTTTTCACAAAAGTATGGCTAAATTTATCATACATAATATCTTCGGGATTCGAACCCGCGACCGCATTGTGTAGTGACAATGTCACTTACCACTACACCACACGGCCGTTTGTACGTCTGTCGATGAAAGCAGTGGTTTTAGGTAGTACAGATGAATTATATTCCAGTGGGGGCCGCTGCGATGGTAACTCAACTCTGCCTAATGCAAAAAAAAATACAAAATCATCATCACTTTCAAGTGACTTTGTTTTTAGCTTCCTTTCACTCTGATTAATAAGTGACAGTATATAATCTCGACCACGACTACAGATGTGTAATAAAATGTAAATTTAAGAAGCTCTCCACTGAACAGATAATTATGTTGTGACATACCATTTCGACGAACAAAAAATTCATTCGTTATTCGTTTGAATTTAACATTAAATAAATTCGTCTCATTGTATAAACACGTGCTCTTTTGTGTAGGAAACTCATAGAAATTAATTACCTTCGTCTAACACGGTATGTGTCCACACGTGTTTGTGTAGTAATTAACACAAAGTAAAATAAGTTCCTTGTTCAGCTTACGAAACGGTGGTAGGTACAGCTGCTAAATTATAATGAAGAGGTATAAGAAATAAGCTTAATAAAAAGACGAATTACGCTTGGAGTCTTGTGACGTCATGCCTCTGAAAATTGAGGGCGAAATAAGGCAAGCATCTGCAATTATTGAAGGTAACGGATAGATGGAAGTAATGTCTTAACGTAAGCAGTTGTATTGCTGTTGTGATGTCCACGGGCTACAGTAACCAATGTTAAGTTAATATGATAAAATATAGAAGATATTTCCAGCCTATCGAATAGTAGTTATACGTAATGCGCGAATTAACTCATAGACACAGCCCACTGAGTTTTTCGCCGATTTTCTTAGTGGGTCGCGTTTCCAGTCCCGTGGTAGATTCTGCGAAGCACTGCTCTTGCTAGGACCAGTGTTAGCAACACTCCCGGTTTTAGCCCCGTGAGCTCACCTACACACGTTAGGGTAAAGCTAAAATAGCCTCTCAAGGCTATCAGCGTAGGCAGGGAAAAAATATTCAATGAAGGTTGACTATTAGCGATGCTTTGAGAACATTTATTTATTATGACATATTTTGTTAATTAAATATATACTAATAGGGAAAGCTCAAACGTATATGGGATGTGTTTTGCATCCTTAGTTCATTATTAGCCATAATATAGGCTGGTTTTAAGTTCATCGTTTTCCTAAATTAAAGTGTGATAGAAACAAGCCCCAAGTATTCCGAGTTTGATTTTGTCAAAATTTTCTTTTTTGGAGTTTATTGGAGTTTACTCCTTTAGAATCGATTTACATATATAGGCCCGGGGTATGAAAATTATGGGGACCAAAATCGTACTAGCATGTCACACGAAATGCGTTATGCGCCTGATTGGCTCCTGATTGCGTGATGCGTGCGCGCGCCAATCAAAATCGTACTAGCATGTCACACGAAATGCGTTATGCGCCTGATTGGCTCCTGATTGCGTGATGCGTGCGCGCGCCAATCAAAATCGTACTAGCATGTCACACGAAATGCGTTATGCGCCTGATTGGCTCCTGATTGCGTGATGCGTGCGCGCGCCAATCAGGAGCCAACGCGCGGCCGCGTTATCGCAGGTGACGCCGGGCTGCTGCGCCGGCAGTCCGCCACAAAGCCTCGTACTGATCGCGCGTTTCTCTCATTATTGTATTTTCATATATTTGTTAGTCGTTTGTTTTGTGTCTCGTTAATTTGTTAATAATCTGTAGTGTATCGTGTTGTCGTAATATAGAACTATTTCTCGTATTGTTTCGTTTAATTTTTTATATCCAGTAAACTCCAGTCGTGCGTCGGAGCGGACACACACACTTTTTTTCCTTTCATTTTTGTTATATTCTCGTCCTTTTTTAACGGGTTTCATCCTACTATATTTTTTTTTCACTTTTTACCATTTTCAAAGGCTTCAGCCCTGGTATGTCTGTATGGTCCCCAGTGAAAAAATTTAAATATAGAATTTGGAACAATCTAAAATTACGAAAGTGGCCTTTTAAATGAGTGTATCAGAATACCCTCGAGCAGGAAGAGATGGAGGAACATCGTTTGACGCGTCAATTAGGCCCCCTTCAATGCTATATTAGGATAATATACCAAAATTACAAAGATTGCCAGTTTTTCGTCATTTTTAATCAAATTATTAAAGTAAGAAGCGACATTCGATGAAACGCAAAAGTGTGACTAAAAAAAGAAACAGATACATTTACAAAATTTAGTTTGCGAGAGGATACTTCTGAAGATTTCAATTCTAACGAGTGTGAATTGCACACGTGTTATTATTTTTAATAATAACTTTACTTTGACCAGTTTTGAAGGATTAGAGGTTTACAAAATGTTGATTTCAACATTTTTATAAACATACGTGTCTCCTTTCAATTAGAGCCGCTTTTATTAGCTTACTTACTTTGATTAGAGCCTTTTTTGGTCGTCGTAGGCAGATGAGCATACAGTCGACCGGTAATTCGCTTGTGGACATCAGCAACACCAGAGGCACAGCCACGACGATGTCAATACGCTTACCGTATTCGGTAAAGCGATTTTACAAAAATACTAGCTGACCCGGCAAACGTTGTTTTGCCATATATAAGATTTCTAGAGAATTTCTACTGTAGAAAAAAAAACTAACTTATTGTAAGTGTGTAAGGATGTGGTAAATGAGTGAAAGGGGCATGTAGCGCTATGAACGATGAGGGAATATAAAAATAACAAAACCTCATTCAAACACATAAATCATTATCACAAATTTTTTTTTGTCCAAAAACTAAATATTAGGGGTGGACAATCCTTATCACTTGGGGGTATGAAAAATAGATAGTAGCCGATCCTCAGACCTACTGAAAATGCATATAAAATTTTATAAAAATCGGTCAAACCGTTTCAGAGGAGTATGGTAACTAACATTGTGACACGAGAATTTTATATATAAGATAAACACCAAAATAATGTTTAGACAAAAATTAAGGCACGAGGAGGAATTACTTCTGAAATGTATTTGTCGCACGTGGTGTGTCTTGGTCCGCGGAGTAAACTATTCCATGGGGAGTGCTCTGAGGAATTGTTTGAGATGATACCATAATCTCGTTTTTGCCATCGCCCCGCCCGCCACCGGAGTTAGAGTTCATCCATACTACCTGAAGCCACTGCGTTCATCCACAGAGCGTTTCCGGGCATCTTTTTGCCACGTACCATCCGGCTTTGGAATGAGCTCCCTTCCACGGTGTTTTCCGAGCGCTATGACATGTCCTTCTTCAAACGAGGCTTGAGGAGACTACTTAACGGTAGGCAGTGGCTTGGCTCTGCCCCTGGCATTGCTGAAGTCCATGGACGACGGTAACCATTCACCATCAAGTGGGCCGTATGCTCGTTCTTCCTACATGGGCAATAAAAAAAAGTTTCATGAAGCAGCAGCTCTTGAGTAGTTATGTCTCCTTCAGAGGCGCTCGAGCAGCTGTTAGCTAATCCCACCCCTCTTGACCGAGCGTTTGCTCGCCCACATGTCCCGGTGAAACTGGATAGGCCTGCGGGCCACCAGCAATCTTTTAATCATAAACAGGGATTAACTCTACTCTTAATATAACATTGATTACATATTATTTAGATGCTTCGATCTCGTTTCTGAAGCTTCAATGAGTTTAGTTTAGCAGAAAATGTTCATAAAATATCATCAGAAAATATTAAAGAACTAGATGACCCGGCAGACTTCGTAGTGCCTTAATCGATAAATGAAAGACCTAAACTTTTCTCTAAAATAAACTTAAAACAAACAAAAGGAAACCGTCCGACGGAGGAGACATCAAAGGAAAAACAAAATTGTTATTTTTATTTAACTCCGAGCATTTTCATATTTATCGACCTTTTAAACCTTCTCTGGACTGCCACAAGTAATTCAAGACCAAAATTAGTCGAATCGGTCCAGCCGTTCCCGAATTTTAGCGAGACTAACGAACAGCAATTCTTTTTAATATATTTAGATGTACAATAATAAATATTGTACATTCTTTAATATTTTTTGGAATTAGTAATTTCGTAATATGTTTAAACGTGTGCATACACAACTGCGTAACAATTATCTACGGTTTTTATGTTAATTCTTCTTACACAGTACAAAAGCTGTTGCGTTACTTACATTTATTGCGAAAGTACATATTTTTCGCTGCACAATAAGCTATCAATAAAGCAAACAAAAAAAAAATGACTTTCGTTTGTAAATATATAATAGCTTTGCTTCGTTCAAGGAATTCCCGCCTGATTGTACCTTGCAAGGCGGATGGAACGCAACGAATAAATATTGCACTTAAACTCTTCTATCTTTCTTAGAAGGTCATAATTTTTGGGGCAGGCATCTTAAAAGGAAAAAGAGGTTCTATTGCTAAGCTCTGTGGGCAGGAAGGTCAACTAGCGACGACGACGTTCACCGCCTCAGTCAGCGCAAGACAGCCGACGCGTGCGCATGTCCGTCGCCATTTCCCGAAGCCCCGCCTCAGTGCCCGTTACGAACTGTGTTTCATAACTGTGTTCTGTTTATTTTACCAATTTCGAAGGTTTTTACGAACGTAAACGATCGACGAGGCTGCACAGAGGTTTGTTTGTTTTCTATGTTCACAATGTCCGTTTTGAATCGAGTTTACATACGCGAGTCGTGTTTATTTCGCGCAGTCACAGACATTTCGTACTGCCATTCATTAGTTGTTACGGTCTACTGCAAGGATTACTTAACACTCGACCTCGTAAAATATATATTATTCAATGTTTACAGTACTATTGCAGTTGCGGCTTGTAAAATACCTATTTATATTTATAGTGAAGAGTTATAGCAAACTTTTTCGTATAATTTCAAACTTACGCAAGGTTTTTATAAACGTAATCTGTTACGCCGAGCGGAAATCGTGTAGCTATAAAAACGAATATAATTAATACTATGGTATATTTAAGTATACTAAGACTACTAATTTTAGTGCAAATTATGTATGTACGTTGAGATTGTTCTTCATTGAAAGGTGTATTATTGAAAGGCGCAGAAATATTATCTTAATTTTTAATTTAAATATTGTTTTCTACGGATTTTATTTTCATTTCATGAACTAAATACAGTTTTTTTTATACGACACTAGCCGACACTTCTTCAAACGAGGTTTGAAAAATCCTGAGCTTGATTATACATTAGCAGTGGCGACCATTTACGATCAGTTGGGTCTCCGGCTAGTGTGTTTTCACTTATGTTTTCACTTATATATTAATAAGCCATCAAGATCATTGTGCGTTTGTTTGGCATTATCAAGAAAAAGAGACTTAATTTTTTTTATTTCTAAAGTCAAAGTCACAGTCTTGCTTTCTTTACGTCTTTATTTTTCCACGCATTCTTTAAGTTTTTAAACGCTATTAAGTTTGTTTTTAATAATGTAGCCGTCATTTTGATTGAGGTGAACTATCATCTCGTTAATTATGATAATAAACTCAACCATACGCCTGCTGGGCTTAAGTTGTTTTTTTCTGTGTTACTTAATTAACATAAAAAGTTCACATTTGTGATATTAATATTCTTATAATATCGCTTGGCCGGTAGAGGGTTTACCTATAGCAAATTCCAATCCTTTCCTATTCTCAATGACGGAACGCACTAACGATACTGTATCTCCTGTGAAGATTATATGATATTATTCATTTAATGATATTTTAAAGAGATGTGACCGGTTGAGTTTTTCTTGATTTACCAATAAATTAAAATGAAAGAAAATTTCGAAGTTGTTGTTTGACTTAAGTATCGTTTCATTCTTCTTTTTTTTTAAAAGCAATAGAGAGCAAAATCTAGTAAAATGATTAAAATATTGAATAAGCTAGCATTGAATCTGAGACCAAAATATGAAAATACAAACTTCACTTCGAACGTAACTAGTTCACGTTGCTCTTCTCAATCAATACAAAATGTTTACGGATAAATCCATAAGTAGATCTGAAACAAATTTGAAACCCAACCAATACTAAATAACACCCGAATTAACTCATTCTTAAGCTAATTCCTTGCGAGACAAACGAAGGCAATATTTAACATAAAAATACACACAGCCTCATCCGGTAAGCGACGACTCTAAAATATCTCCATAAGTCGAATTCTACGATAATTCACTCTTTGAACTGGAGTTCGTTGCTTTGTCTTGGACACAAACAGGCCTTTGATACTTGGGCACTAAGCTTTATCATAATATGTTTTATTAGAAAACTAGCGACCCGCCCTCGCTTCGCTTCGGAAACTGTAATTTATTATTGATTTCTCTACTATTTAATGGATGTTATTATACATATAAACCTTCCTCTTTAATCACTCTATCTATTAAAAAAAACCGCACAAAAATCCGTTGCGTAGTTTTAAAGATTTAAGCATACATAGGGACAGAGAAAGCGACTTTGTTTTATCTTAATGTAGTGATTTCAAAATTAAGAAACCTTCAGACAATTTTATAGAGCCCACAACGAAAAGTTCGTTCGGTTTGTTGAGCATTCGCCGAAGAGGCAAGTTATGACATCAGCTATACCTACGTCATGTCACATCCAACACAATGCGCGTGACCTTCGATGGTCTTGGCCGACAAGTTTTATGCTTAGATTTAACTTGTAGGTAGATAAATTAGGAACAACTTATATGCAGCTATCAGCTTGGAGTATAGGTACAGGCTCAGTTGTATTGTTATTTCTGTGAAAACAATTTGTACATCATCTCAGATGGAGAAACATTTAAGGTTGAAGTCTTAATTGTATTAAAATAGCCGCTATTGTTCCTTCACGCCAATATTACTTCGGACTGTTGCGTGCCAGAAATCTGAAAATAAGTAGACGCATTTTACCTTACGGGCTTAATTTTAGGAAGACGTTCGTAGTACGTGTTAGGTACAGTTTTATTTGTTAGTAATCCCAGGATTAGAAGGCTATCACGTAATTAATACGGACTAGTGGTCCCCCTCAGTACTCGAAATTCGACTAGGTATAATTAATTGAAATTTTAAGTTTCACAATTATTATGGTTCTATTGTCAAAGCATTCATAAACTAGTATTCACAGATTTCGGCAAATTAAACATAAACAATCTACTCTTAGTTTGACCATAGACTTTAACGATAAACAAAATAGTATGTATGTGCGTGTGTGTGTGTGTCAAATACATGGTAGTGTGTGTAATGTTTTATTTTATTGATTCAATGTATTTTTATACATTATTTAAAAAAAAATTGCATTCTACACTCCTCTATATTCTCTATAAGTGTGGGAAATTTCATACTCCTAGGACGACGGCGCAATTTTAGTAAAAAGGAGTACAAAGTTTTTGCTTCGCGTATTAATATATAGATATACTATGCTATAACACAGATGCTACTGACAAAAAAAACCAACAGAACAACCTAATACTTTTAAATAGTTTTACATTTGAATCGATAAGAATCGAAATTGATCATCTCTGTCTTCACTATCTTTTTTTCTACCTATTCTATTAACCTCGAGGGGTCATACTAGATTGCTTGATCTTTAATTAAAATGAAAATAAAGCAACACGGATATTTTAGTCAAAACAAGTCTTCTCTAAGTTGTTGATGTTTTCTTACTAACAGAAATGGTACTAGCTAATGGATGGTTATTTATAAAACTGAATGTATTTCCAAATTTAAAATTTTAATTATTCGAACATTTTCTTATAGAATTATTTATTCTTTTATAACATTGGTTTCATCATTAATAAATATATTTAGGCAATCGTAATATATTTTTAATTGCCTAAATTAAACATTGCCATATTCGCAAAATATGGAGAAAATATATTAGCTTACTAATTACTTAGCCATTACCTTAGCCATTTTTGTTTCTCATTAACACATTCCCTTGAAAAATGTCGCAACGTAACATCGACTTCACAAAACTAAATATATTGAGTATTTTTATAGGAATGTGTTAAAACAGCTTAGAACAGAGAACATACTAGTTAAATGCGGCGAAATGAATATTTAGTGTATATGTTACCGGAAATGTATGTAATCCGTCATTGTATACAATTCCTAGGAAATGTATGTAATTCCTAAAATCGCACGGAAATGTGTGAAATAAATTATATTATACTTACACATTACACATTTCCTAGGAAATCTATACATTTCCTAAATAGCAATCGGAAATGTAAAACATTTAAGATATTGGTGGGTACGCGGGGACAGCGGGACGAGTCTTGCACTACGGTCAGTTGCCAACTTGCAATCCACTGGAACCGGCCAGGGATGTAAGAAGTGCCTTTGCAAGAAAAACTGTGCTACATCAAGATGTCTGGGTTTTAAAAATAAAGTATTATGTACTTCCAAATGCCATTCGAGCTTACCCTGCAAAAATAAATACCTATATGGAGTGACAAAGTATTATAATATAAAGATTTATTTTTATACTTTGACATTTATAATTACTTAATTATCAGACTGATTACTTGCCAAATGAAAATTTGATTTTATAAGAATAAATATAAGTTGATTTTATGATACGTTAAAAGTTAATAGATAGTTGATTTTAGAAGGTTTAATTAGTAAGATAATATGAACATATTATTATTATTTTACGGTATAACTGTTACCCGATTGTCTCAATAGTGTTATAATAAAAAAATATTATTAACAACGTGTTTTATTACAGAAAGCATTTACTTTATACATTTCCTAATACGATATTGGAATTATATACAATTCCGAGGAAATTTATACATTTCCTAGGATATCTATACATTAAATAGTTTTTCAAACAATATTTTATACATTTCCTAAATAGTATCGGAATTGTACACATTTCCTAGGATTTGTATACAATTCCTTGATTTCATACATTTCCGGTAACATATACATTGGAAGTGTGAAAGTAAGTGTGATTTATAAATTAATGACCGGAGAAGAGATGCATGCGACTGGGAGATGTATGGAAATTGTAGTGCAAGGTTGAGGGAGAAGAGGTCGATGGAAGAAGACATGGATGGAGTGTGTGAATTACGATAAGAGAGAAAGAGGAGTGAGTGTTGAGGTGACGGGTGACAGAGGTGAATTATTTAGATTATTAGAAACTTTGAGGGTGTGAACAGCAGACGCATTTCGCTTACTTATATCAACCGTTTCTAAAAACATTAGGTACGTTCTGTAAACAAAATGTTCCGTGAAGAACATTATATTTTTTTCAAGGTTTTCTTGCGGAGCACCTAATCGTCTATTGATCACTATTAACTTTTCGTTCCGCGCCTCCGTTTTGAATTCGTCGATAAAAACATAAGTTTGTGATTTACAAAATGTAGATACTAACATACTTTATGACTTAATAAACTTTATGACTTATTCAAATCTCGGTAGTCCGATGTCGTGTGGATCTGATTTTAAAACATTATTGGAAAATCTGTACGTTAAAGTAATCTAGTCACTTTTACTTTTTATTAAGGATAGATGAGCCTATCGTATGTTAAAAAGCTTGCCGGAGCACTTAAACGTCACAATGCAAAGCCTTCTGGTGTCATAAGATTGCTTATTTGGATATTACGGTAGACTTACACCTATAACGTTTGATTGTTTTGCGGCAGATCTAGACAAAATGGTAGTATCTACTATTCCATCACGACTTACCGGATCGTTGCTACCTTACAGTAATAACAAGAAATCACCGGACGTTACGACTTAAACCGGTGATTACGCAGATTTATAAAGTATAGACAGGTTTGATTTTTATTACAAACTAGCGACCCGCCGTCGCTTCTTTTCGGAAACAAATTTTATTATTGATAGCGGAGTCCCGTGATGCTGCCCGCGTTTATTGTCGTACCCCGGGTGACGCCGCGGGCTGAAGCTAATCTAAAAAAAGTAACCTAAGTTACTCTTTATATACCAGCTACCTATCAGTGAAAGTCTCGTCAAAATCGGTCCAGGTGTTCCAGAGATTAGCCGGAACAAACAGACAGACCGATAGACAAAAAAAAAATTGGTATACATATATATTATGTACTGTGGTATACATACTTACGAATTTAGTAAAAAGTGGTTATTTTATTATTACAAACAGACACTCCAATTTTATTTATTTGTATAGATAGTTCGAAAAAAGAAAAGACTGTTGAAATTTTACAGTTATAATTTTTGTATTTGTGTTTGTACACATAAAGTTTACTTACATTAAACTTGAAGTAAATCAAATTGCTAAAATTAGCTACCCAATCTCTGCACGAATAGTTTGCTTGGAATGTAAGTTTATTTGAACATAAAATATGTTATAATTTGACTGATGAATTTTCAAACTATTTAAGTGATCAAACTGCAAGTACATACTTACATAAGTACATAAATAGTTTTAATTCTACCACAATAAATGGTAATTTTTAAGCAATTATTTATTTATTATTATATATTATTAGCAATATTTAAGCAACCTACTACTGTCTAATTCCTGATTATTCAATTATTAGAATACAGTAGTACAAACTTACATACATAAATCGTTCTAAATCTACCACTGTAACTGGTAATTATGAAGTAAATTTTTATTTAAAACCTTACAGTCTAATTCCTGATTATTCGATTATTAGAAAAGCCAACAGCAATTACAAATGCTTGGCTTAAGTCTCGAAGTGAGGTGACAGGTTTTTACGAGTGCCAAAAGAATTGATGCACAATGAAATGAAGAATTAAAAATAAAATTAGAAAGCGTAAACATATTATCAGTTTAAGCATTTTACATGCAAAGCAAAACGCTTCACAGCCGTAGATAACATAATACATAGAACCAATATAATATTATGCAATAGACAGTGGTCGTTGGAATGTAAAATTTTACAACGAATACATTACATATTCCTATAACTATGAATATGGAAGGATATAGGGGAAGAGGTAGACCTAAGAAGAAATGGATGGATTGTGTGAAAGACGATATGGGTAAGAGGGGAGTGAGCGAAGAAATGGTTTATGATAGAAGAGTATGGAAGGAGAAAACATGTTTCGCCGACCCCAGGTGACTGGGAGAAGGGCAGGATAATGATGATGACATTACCTATTCCTCAGTAAATTAACTTATACTACTGATTTTTTTTTAATCAGATTTATTACCGCTTTTGTTTCGTTTGATGTGCTATCATCATAATCATCACCGTACTAATTTAGTAGAAGATTTGGACCAATGCTTCCCTGTGTTACTTAGTGAAAGTGAAAAAAATACATAATTGAAACAGTAACAGTCATTGATATGACTGATTCCTACTAATTTGCGGTCTTAGGTAAAATAGAAATTTCATCTGTCAGGAGAAAGTTTTTCAATTTCGTCAAAGTAAATTTTTGTCGATTACCTTTGCTTTCATCTCGAGTTTAATTTTGGAGTGTTCTATTCCCGTTGTATATTTCTGATATTTATTGGTGGGTTTTTTTAAGGTCGCAACTTACCTTGAGACATGAGGTTGAAGCTTTTTTTACTGATGTACCTCTCTCTCTCTCTCTCTTCCTATCTACTCATCCCACATGGTGAGGTTAGCTTTTCTTTTTTTTTCCTCCATTTCGTTCTGTCTTCGACATCCACGTTAGTAACATTACATTCCCCGTTGTCCTTCGATAGTGCATCTTTTGCAGTCTTTTACTGATGTACCTGAAATCCCATTATTTTACGGGGTCCTCCCACACATGCTCATAATACGCCCTACCAACAGTTAAACACAGTAAACAGTTATAATAGTTATAGACAAAGTTATTAGTTAAGTTATAGACAAAGGACAAATAAGTAATATCACAGCTGTGTATTGCAAGAGGATTAAAAGAAAACAATAAGAGAACCTTGAGAAATGTAAGTCATTAGCAGAGGAATAAATATTAACATAGTGATTCACAATAGCTTGAGTTGAACACGTAGGATAGTTTACACGTATTTTTGCACGTATTTTTTAAAATGTTTACGGGCTTCCTGCGTCAATTTAAATTAGGTCTTAATTAATTATTATTAAAGCAGACTATCTCGTATATCAAATTAAATTCAAGAATATGGAAACCACCATTAGGGACTCGCATTCTGCTATGAACGATTCTGCGAAATTTTTTTTGCCCGAATTTTCTTCTTTTATACTGGAAATATTTGTGAAAATGCGTATTGAAGGCGCGTATTAATTTAGACATCTTGGGATTCCTTATATTAAGTTACGAGTTATATTCGCGTTCGATATGATTGCTGTCTTTTACATCGGCATTCACTTCGAAGCACGATGGAAAGGGACAGAGCCACTTACCGCTTTATGTAATAGTCATTAAATAATCCAATAGATGCCGTTAATAACCTAACAGCGGCACATCAAAGGGCTAACACAGAACCAATAAAAATGCAATCAGGCGTAGTTTAATCAGTTGCCGTGGTAACTATAAACAAAGGAGGGATCTGAAGCGAGCATTAGCTGGTAACAACCGGCCCGTTAATGGTTTCTGAGCCATTCAGTTATTCCGAACGCATAGGGCTGTGGTCTGTTTGGATTCATTGGCTGTTTTGTGTAGATGTACTTTGATTTAAATTGATTGTAAGTCGATGACCCTGCACAGGTATTAAATGCTTATTTAGTAGTAGTGGTAAGTCTTTTGACGTATTGACTCTTATACCTCACATTGCTTTTTTTTTAATGCTTAGATGGGTGGAAGAGCTCGCAGCCCACCTGCTGTTAAGTGGTTACTGGAGCCCATGAACATCTACAACGTAAATGCGCCACCCACCAGTTTTAGGGTCTCAGTATAGTTACAACGTCTGTCCCACCCTTAAAACCAAAACGCATTACTGCTTCACCACAGAAATAGGCAGAGCGGTGGTACCTACCCTTGCGGACTCACAAGAGGTCCTACTACCAGTAATATTGCGAAGATAAAATAGTTTAACTTTCTATGGCTTGAGTTAGAAACCTCAATGGTATTATGTAACAACTGTATGACCCTTCATATCGGAACGCACGACAGCATCGAGGCAGACATAATTACGATGTCGTTATCTATCCCTGCAGGCCCACAATACAGTGTAGCTATTAATCATGCCAAAAAGTTTTACGTATCAATTTGTCCGTATATCTACATTATTTTGTATGCGTACCAACACTGAAAAGATTAAAAAAGAAATCTATGGTTAGAATTGAAATTGGTGTTACTTTGTATCGATATTCAAACGAATTCAAACAATTACGGAAGATATCACAATAAAACCACATTCACAAGCAAAAACGTGCATCTTATTAAAGTAAGACTCTATTTGAAGAATTTTCACGTTATGCATTCCGAATCTATGACCTAAAGGTAATACTTAGAGTTTTTTTCTCTCCTACCTATGCTGATAGCCTTGAGAGGCAATTTCAGCTTCGCCCTAACATGTAGCTGAGCTCGCGGGGCTCAAACCGGAGTGTTGCTAACACTGGCCCTAGCAAGAGCAGTGCTTCGCAGAATCTACCACCGGATCGGAATCGCGACCCACTGAGAAGATCCGGCGAGAAACTCAGTGGGCGCTTAGAGTATACTTACTATTTTATTGATGCATACCGTGTGAATAGTTTTTTTTATGGCAATAGTTTTAACTTTTTGCCAGTATCAAGTAAAAGATTTGTGAATAGCTGTCGAATGTCAGCCCTAACTGTTTCGCTGCGTTCACAGCATCAGCAACGGAATGCGTCTATTACACGAGTTCCGCCTAGTGGATGCGTCCGAGCCTATAGAATGGCGGGAATCTACGATACCACTCGTCTATGATGGGAAATTACTAATCTCGTGGAAAGTGTTGCTTCATTGACTTTCTTTGTAAAAGTTTATTGAACAGCAGTAAATATAGTTTTATGACGAAGACTTAATTATTTTTAATCGGCTACAAAAGGGGAGTCTGGTACCGAAATATCTTTCTTTTTTTTTAATCGGAGTGCGGCTGTGGCAACACACTATTGTGTTTATAGCTGAGTTTTAATGACATATTAATCTTACCTCTCTTGGGCTATGTAATGGAGATTGCATGATTCGATACGTCTTTATCTTTATGTCGGTATGATCTTAGCAGTGGGGTAATTCATTAATGACGTGTCTATTAAAAGAAAATATGTTTTAGAGAAAAAATGCGTTTATATTTACAAATTAATCGAAACAAGAAAAGTAGAAACCATAAATTGATAATAATTAGACGAAAGGCAAAGGAAAAGTGTCTTAGACTATGCTGTTCTAATTAAGTCGGGATATTAATCGGTGTTTCATTTTTGATTTCACAACTTTAATATTACTTTATATTTATTAATATACTAGCTGTACCTGTCCGCTTCGCTGAGCATTTAAAATTAACATTATTATTTCTCACCCCTACAAAGATTCTCATCATTAACGCCCCACAGTGGGTCGATACTATGATTTTAGTGACTTAGGCATCAACTTTGTTTTTTTACATTTTTCTTTATGTAGATAGATAGAGCTCGTTAATCTAAATAATAATTGTTTTAGGCAAAAATTACAAAAACTTTATAGTTTGGTCAGAAAAATGTGTTTTGTGATTTTTTTGTATGGAGCGGGTCACATTAAATTAAATTCCTGCTAAGTACCGTGAGGTCCCGCTTTGAAACTTTATTTTCCTTACACCTTGTCTAGTCTACTATCATTTGATGCTATGAACATGTGCATAAAGTTGCAACTCTGCCAAATAAATGGATCGAAAAAAATGAATAAATACATAGAATAAAAACCTTTATATTTTTTTTCGTAAGTGCTTTTAAGTTAAATTTGATATGGATTAGTAAGTAAAAGCACGTAATGATACCCATAATTACATAATACCTAACAACAATACATTTAGTAGGTCTCTAATTAAGCAATCTCTCTAATTATTAGGATAGTTAACATTATTTAATGAGGATAACTAGTTAAGCAGCCATTACTGGGTTGTAGAAAATATAGTAAACATTTGTTTGTCTCTGGAAGTATAAAGTGACCATGTTTATTATATACTAACTAGTGTTCGTTTATTCGTACTACTACTGACATCTCGTGATTGTGTTGTGATCTTCCTTTGTCCGTTATAATGAATAATTTTGTTAACTATTTAGAATTATTTATGATTTTAAGAGAGCAACTACAGTCTCTGTCTGATAATAAAAAACTCTTTCAATTCCTACAACATCAAATAAACGTGACCGAAGAGAAAAGTATTGAGCTCCAAAAATTCTGTACGCACTTTTGTTCAAATATAAGTGCAATATGAAAACGAATGATACCTGAAGCTATCAACACTGCACAGGAAAGGCTCGAGATTTCTAATACTGAAGATGTTGAAAATGTACCACCCTCAAATGTACTACAGAAGCCTCGACATCTACTTTTACACCTCGAAAACCTTTTGAAGAATTGGGATCCAGGCAAAAACGAAGACGCATTGAACAAACTTACCAATCGCTTTCGTTATCCCCGGATGAAATGAAAGCTACTACAATTGATAGTTTGAGAAACACTGGAAATGAAGATGTAGGAGAAATAATGAACCACTAGTCAAATCACCCCGAAGATCTAGAAAAAGTTAAGGAGTGTTTAAGTACAAGTAAAGTGAAAAGTAGTACATATTCTCCCGATAAGGCACTATTAGTTTCACTTAAATTAAGTAAGTGGCAGTGTATAAACCTAAGAGAAGCAGCAAGTGAAAATGGGTCTGATTTATACCCTTCTTAATATAAAATTAAGCAAGAAAAGACCAAATGTTATCCAGGGAACGACGAGGTAATTATTACTGAAGAAGGAGCTGCTATTAAAATGCAAGCATTACTAAACTTGGCGCTATATAGGCTTTTAGATGTGATTACTTCGGATTCGGACTCAGCAAGAGAGCTACTGCTTATAATCAAATAGGCTTTGATAGAGCCCCAGGTCAAAGTAATTATAAACAGAACACTGAATCAGAGTTTAATGATTCATCTATTTTTATGGTCAGTCTAGTTCCTATAAGGCTTCAGAAATTTGATGGAACAGTTGTTTGGGAAAACGATCTACCCTAATCAACTTTTTATTGCCGTCCAATAATGTTTAAACTTACAAAAGAAACGCAGTCAACAGTGGCAATTATAAAAGCTAGCATAACAGAAAGAAATAGAAAGAGTTCAGCCATCAAAAATCAAACAAGTTGAAGTGAAGCATCAATTGCACATGACGATGATAGACGGCAAAATAACCTCATATTTGTCAGAAACATTTTCTGCTGTCTGTGATATTTGCAAAGCAAAACCGTCAGAGTTTTTTGGAGTCACTTGCTTGTCAAAGAGAAAATAATGAAGAAATATTCCAGCATGGAATGCCATCTTTACATGCCTGGATAGATGCATGGAGTGCTTCATATCGGTAAATATAATTACTTCACAATTTTTTCATCGTATGTAGTTTCCTGTGAGATTATTTTTATATGACACTTTTTTTGTTTGCGTCTTATCGTTTGGACTTCGAGAAATGGGGTTGTAAGGGGGGATGACAAAGAAAAAATATCAATCAGAAAGAGCGCTATACAGCAAGCGTTTAAAAATTAATGCGGTTTACTTATAGATGTTGTCAAGCAAGAAGTAGGAACAACCAATGATGGCAATACTGCCAGAAGATTTTTCAGGGATGCAGTAGGAACAGCCCGCATAACAGGAATACGTAAAGATTGAATAGAGAGGTTTCACTTGATTCTTCAGACTGTTGCATCTGGAGAGCGCGTGGACCTTTCCAATTTTTCCGAATTTTGTAGATATACTGCAGAATTGTATGTTAATTTATATCCCTGTTATTATATGCCTTCCAGTGTCCATAAATTGTTGGCTCACGGCGGTGATATACAATAATGAAGAACTTTGGTGCCATTCGAATAGGTAAGCTCGCGGAAGAGGCAGCGGAAGCTCTCAATAAAGATTTTCGGAAATATACAGAGTTGTTATTCTAGAAAAATAAGTAGAACGTCGACTAATGAGGATATTTTACACAATCTTCTTTTTCTTCTGGCCCAAAGATCGAATGGTGAAACAAAATATACAAAACTTAGAGAGATTGCTTAATTAGAGACCTATTAAATGTATTGTTGTTAGGTATTATGTAATTATGGGTATCATTACGTGCTTTTACTTACTATTCCATATCAAATTTAACTTAAAAGCACTTACGAAAAAAAATATAAAGGTTTTTATTCTATCTATTTATTCATTTTTTTCGATCCATTTATTTGGCAGAGTTGCAACTTTATGCACATGTTCATAGCATCAAATGATAGTAGACAAGACAAGGTGTAAGGAAAATAAAGTTTCAAAGCGGGACCTCGCGGTACTTAGCAGGAATTTAATTTAATGTGACCCGCTCCATACAAAAAAATCACAAAACACATTTTTCTGACCAAACTATAAAGTTTTTGTAATTTTTGCCCAAAACAATTATTATTGAGATTAACGAGCTCTATCTATCTACATAAAGAAAAATGTAAAAAAACAAAGTTGGTCCCTAAGTCACTAAAATCATAGTATCGACCCACTGTGCGCCCCCGCAACTGGTGTAGGGAGCCCAACACTCATATAAATATTAGCGTATCCATTAAGTACATGTATTTTCTACATGTATACCAAGTTTCAAGTCAATCGGATGCATGGTTCAGTAGTTATAACGGAACATCCGTAAAAACCACTGTAGATTTATTTATTAGTATAGATTATTATATATTACTTTATATTTAATAGAACTTTGTGACAAGTTTAAGTGTTTAATGTTACCAGCAAGAATTGAAAGTTAGTTTTATGTACCTTTCCCGCAAAATTCTCGCAAAGTTAATCTGAATTGTGTATATGGGTTGAATATGCACGTCACTAAGTATAGTAAAGTGCAATAAGTGTCTAGATTCTCTTATAACTTCAATATTTCGGTACAAACTGTTTATATTTTTTTCCCTACCTAGTCGCTGGAACTGGCTGGAAGCCTAAGGGACTATTAGGTGAGCTCACGGGTTCAATCTGAGAGAATTTGCTAACACTAGCCCTAGCAAGAGCAGTGCTTCGCTTTTACTGCTGGTAGGACCTCTTGTGAGTCCGCACGGGCAGGTACCACCAGCCTGCCTATTTCTGCCGTGAGTAGCAGTAATGCGTTTCGGTTTGAAGGGTTAGGGCAGCCGTTGTAACTATACTGAGGTCTTAGAATTTATATCTCAAGTTGGGTGGTGTATTTACGTTGTAGATGTCTATGGGCTTTAGTAACCACTTAAAATCAGGTGGGCTGTGAGCTCGTCCACCCATCTAAGCAATAAAAAAAACCAATGTTGTGTTCTGTAGCTATTGTTAACTTATGTGCGAAATAAAATATGGTATGAAATTAATTAGCTTGCACTTCTGAACATCACCACCGGCAGGCACAAAAATAGAGATTTATAATTAATAATTAAGACAAGTGGCCGTGGTTGAATTTAAGTTTTTTGTTTTTTCCTGTTGAGTTCTAAGATTCTACGGATCCAAAAGAATTATATCGCATTAACATAACTGTGCTAGCATCGCGTTTCGTTCGCTAAGATACGGCGAAATCCAGTAAAACCTGATCGAAACATACAAACAGAAACACATAAAATTAAGTCTTGTTTTTTTGTTTTTTAATTCTCAAAACGAACTTAATTCCAAAGCGAATGAGCTGTGTAGACGTAGCGCTTAAATTAGCTGCTATTTTAACGATTTTTTTTTTGTTTTTGTAAACCGCAAGCCCGTTAATCTTAATAGGAATTTGATGCTTTGCGATTTATTATTTAACGTTATTAGTTAATTAGTTTTAACTCAAAATGCGTGTACTAAAACCGTCGTCACTAAACAAATGTTCACGAATGGCTTCCAATCTGAAGGAATAACATCGTGTAATAAAAATCAAACCCGCAAAAATTTTAATTTGCGAAATACTGGTGATAGGACCTCTTGTGAGTCCGCGCGGGTAGGGTACCACCGCCCTGCCTATTTCTGCCGTGAAGCAGTAATGCGTTTCGGTCTGAAGGGTAGGGCAGCCGTTGTAACTATACTGAGATCTTAGAACTTATATCTCAAGGTGGGTGGCGCATTTACGTTGTAGATGTCTATGGGCTCCAGTAACCACTTAACATCAGGCGCGCTGTGAGCTCGTCTATCCATCTAAGCAATAAAAAATAAAAACTTTTTTTTAAAGTTATAACGGTTTTTTTATATGTACTGCTAACAGCGTGTACTGCCTTCATAAGTAAGGTGGCCACTTCACTGTTATACATTACTACTAGCGGACCCGACAGACATTTTTTTTATTGCTTACATGGGTGGACCTGCTCACGGCCTACCTGATGTTAAGTGGTTACCGGAGCTCATAGACAGCTACAACGTTAATACCGCCACCCACCTCGAGACATTTGTTCTAAGGTCGCAGTTTTTACAGTATAATGGCTAGTAACTTTCAAACCGAAAAGCATTACTGCTTCATGTTCAAAACAGGCAAGATACCCGGCATACTTACCCGTGCGGACTCACAAGACGTCCTACCACCAGTATTTACGTAATCTATATTATTGCGGGTTTGATTTTTATTACACAATGTTATTCCTTCACCGTTTTTTTTCCTACCTATTTTTGTGACTTCGAGGGTCATACTAGATTCACCGAGTGAGTAGGTGAGCTCATGGGGATCTAACCTGAGGAAGTTGCTAACACTAGTCCTAGCAAGAGCAGTGCTTCACAGAATCTACCACCGGATCGGAAACGCGAGAAACTCACCGATCTGTGTCTATGGGTTAATTCACTGTCAAAGTCAATGATGAACATTTGATAAGTACGTACTTCATTATTTTTATTTTATTGGTCGGACCAAATACGCTCCACTCTCAATACCTCAGTCCAAGTTGCTATTCACACAGCCGAGGACAGGCAGGAATGGCGCAAGATAATGCAGGAGAATAGAGGAGGCCACGACCCTCAGCACTGAGGATTATCGCCGCAAGGAGGAGAAGGACTTCATTACAAAAATTGGTATCTGCCTGCGGGATTCGAACACCGATGTATCGCTTCGTACGATTGCAACGGAAGTCTTATTTATCCTTTAGGCCATGACGACTTCTTACACTTCTTACACTCATATACTTTCATACTTCTTAAACATTCCTGTATGCATCTGTCTGAAATGCAAAAATTCAATACTTTTATTATTAAATTTCTTTTTTTCTTGTAGTGGACTGAATTTTGAATCTAAATCATTCTCGAATCAACACTACTGCATCCATAAATATTCATCAAAATGGGTCTAGCCGTTTAGGAGTAGTTCACTAACATGTACACGGACTGAAGAATTATGTACATTAACATTATTATAAATTATACATACGTTCTAATTTTGGCTGTAGTTTTTTGATCAACGAAATTCGTCATTTATATAAAAAAATCGATTTTGAAAATTTTCGTAGCAATTTCGTGAAAATCGATTCTCCAGTTTGGCTTTTTATTTAATCTATAGTCGGGTGAACGATCCACAAACGAATTACGTAAAATATAATAAGTAAAATTAATATATCGTTTTTTTTTAAAACATATCAATTGATTAAACGAAATTACGTATTTATCTTTTTATACACGCAATTTAATTCATACACTTAACGGTAAAACAAAATCGAAATCGAACTTCAAAAGTCGAACAGAATACAAATAAATACTCCTTATAAAAGAAACAGCTTAAGAAAAACGGAAAGCAAAAGAAATAGGCTCGCTTTAATGGCGTGCAAAAATAGTTAATTATCCTGCGAATATTACGGCAGACGCATCATTAAGTGCTCAAGAATTATTATCGATCGGTCCGGCGCTCTGAGGAATCGATATCCGTTTTTTGTTCATATATTTTTTTTAACACCTTCACTTCATTTTTATCACGATCTGGTTCTTAAATGTTTTTTCTTATTGTTGATATAACGTTTCGGTTGTTTCACGCTTCGAGTTGTTATGAACTGTTATGTGTTAAAACCACGTTAAGAATTCGGAACTCCGAAATGCGAAGGATGTTGTTAGATTAGTCTCAAATATGAAGTGTATTTAATATAATAAATATTATCTATGAGGTTAGGTAGCTAATAAGCTATTAGTAAATCCAAAATGTATGTTTTTTTTTTAAATATCATACTTCCGTTAGCACTAGGATCTAATAGCACTAGGATATAATAAGTACGCAAACCTAATAATAGAATATTATTCTTAAACGTTGTGTCAACTTTTTTTTTTTAATTACAATTGACGAGGTTTAGTAACGAGTTCATATATGCGTTCTTCTTTTTTTTTGTATGACAATTGGTTTCTTACGATGCCATTGTTGCCAGTATCGAGGTATCCTAAAACCTTCAATTATTAAATACTCGTACACACATAACTCTGTTATACAAAAAATGATATGGACCGATATGAGATGAAGTTGATTTGTTCAAAACTGTATGGTATGAAGTAAAATAAAACCGTGATGACATCGGATGAAATAAAGTCTCAGTAACGTGGTTGTTATTTAATAAGACTTCACTGGACTTTTTGGAGGAACTCGAGAGGCTATGGCCAGTGATTTTGCTTTATTTTCCTCCACTTTCACAGATTCTAAACGGTTACTAAGCCACAGCTATTACATGTTTAAGCCTGAAGAAGGACTTCTGAAAAAAAAACATGCATTTTTGCTCCTCGCGCTCCCGCCAAAAATTTCGATTTTGTGTTTTCTTATGCGTTATCATTGAAATAATTTTGAGAATAGGCTCTTTTTCCAAAATATCTAAAGCAAACAAACGAGAGAGGGCAAAACATAAAATGAATTTAAATCTCGAGGTGCCAGTCTATAATCGAATTTCGATCTTTGGACGAACAATACACGAAAAATTATTATTTAATATTATTTTATTATTATTTAATATTAGAAAATAAAGTATTTTTTTATTATATAATAAGCAAATCAATGGTTTTCCATCTGTTTGTTTGCTTCATAATTCTCAACCTTCATAAAATTATCAAAATTCGTTTGAATTTGGACGCTCCAGTGTGACATTTAAATGTAAGGGAAGTGTCCCAAACTGTGCATTTTAACATGTTTATAACGCATCGATGATCACCCTCCCATCTACCCAAATTGTGTCGTTTTTTTGCTTACATTAACCATATTTCACATTAAAAATAGTGATGGGAATAGTGTTAAATATTTAGTGTATTATTTAGGCGGAATTTTCCTTATTAAGTCGATAAAAAATAGTTTATGACAATTAGTCAAATTTTGATAAAGGCATTTAGTTTAAACAGCCTCGAATAATATTGTTTTGCGATCTCTGCTAAACGTATCGATCGTTACTTCACAACGTTGTGTTATTTGCCTAAGTGGCCCGACGTGGTGCAATAAGTTAGAGAGAGAATAATTTTATAACAGATCCAATATTTGTTTTAAAACTAGAATATATTTAAAAAAAACAAAAAATTAAAACAAATAGGTAGGTTTAAGCATATCTTTGTAAGATTTATATGGACTAGTCTGTTTTTATTGGACATGGTTTAGTTTCTTTTACTGGATGAAAATGTTAATTTTTTGCATATTTTTTTATTGGCGTCGTCATGGTCTAATAGATCGGACGACCGGTGCATTTGTATCGAGCGATGCAACTGTGCCGGTGTTCGAATCCTGTAGAGAGCTACCAAATTTTCTAATGAAATATCTACGTACTTACACATTATCACGATTTACTTTCACGGTGAAGGAATAACATCGTGTAATAAAAATCGAACCTGCAAAATTGTAATTTGCGTAATTACTGGTGGTAGGGCGTCTTGCGAGCCCACACCAGATGGTACCACTGCCCTATTTATTTCTGGCGTGAAGCAGTAATGCGTAAGCGCGACCTTCTCTACCCATCTTAGCAATACAAATAATTTGAACACAATCATTGAAAATTGAAACATATACCAAAGATTTGCCTCATGTTAAATGGGTTACCGAAACTTCAAACTAATAAATATGATAAAGTGAATACGAACTTTTGGAAACTTGAAGCCTCAATTGCGTTAGAGCTAGAATTGTAAGTATTTCGTTGTTGTACTTAGAGTCACAGAAATGTCTATTCAGTGTTATTGCAATTGACTCGGAGACTTTATACTGAACAAAGGAAACCGATAGAGAGTAGGTATTAGTCGTGCATGAGAAGGAGCAATACGGGTACCCTCCCCATCAGATGCTGCAGGCTTTGATTCAATAGTGGGCGTTTTTCGGCTTATCATTTATATGTACATCAAGCTTTGATGTCGTCAAGGAAATTAACAAACATTTCAAAGTAACTGAAAACTAACAATACTTTCGTAAATCTACAGTGTTCCAAATTCCATAGGTAATAGATATGAATTATGCTAAAACAGCAAAAAAAAAAACGCGCATAGATTAAATAATAATACGTACACACATACGGCGTTAAATATCCCATAAGAATAGGTATAACACAGTATAATGTTTGTTTAGTAAGTAATTTTAAAGACAATAAAACAAAACTTAAAGTTGAAGCGTTTAGCTTTTTTTTTACAATTTTTGTTACACATTCTGTGCATCTCCATTTGAACTGTTTATTTAGTACACGATTAAAATTTATTCTCAATACGTGCCTGTCAATCCTAGACTTGCCTTAGGTCGTTCGTTCGATGCTCCATCACGAAACCTCCGGGGCTACACGAAAACATCTGACATTCTTGTGTTTCAAATAACATGGTGCATGAAGGTACAAACATTTTTAAAAGACTGTTTATATTGTGCTAGATCTTATTTATTGCTGTATTAAAATTACATGAACTCATGTTCCATATTATTTCAAGTAGTTACTGGGCTATCGACAACAAAATGAGAATGCCCCTTGAGACAAGTTTTGCGATGACTTTTAAAGTTATAACTACACGTTTTCCCGCACAAGCATCTAATATGTAACAAAGAAAAACAAGATTTAATAGTTTTTTTCTAAAACCTTGAACGCTATGACAGATACCATGTATGCACGGCATATTTTACTCTCTCCACACCAAAATAACAAGAATTGTTTAAAAATCGTTAGTGTTTTTTTTTACAAATAATGTCCAGAAATAACTCAAAAATAATAACCAACTATAGAAAAGAGTGAGTAGTCATTGCTTTCGAAGATATGTCAAATGGCAAACACGATGTCCAACGCGGTCCCACCCGGAACTACTTGCAGGTGGTACAGGCTGCCTCAGCTCAAAAGCCCAAACATGGTTTCTAGTCTAGCGTTAAACATGTTAATTATGATTAAATTTTAATTTATTCAGTAGTCAACTAAATTACAGAAACATTGCTGTTCCATGTTCGAAGATACAAGAAATGACGAGTGTATAATTACAGAGTGACAAATAATTAGGTATGAAAATAAATATAGTTCGCGGTACTCGGCTTTCTGTGGACACAAGTGCGGCGTGTTACTCAACTTAGTACAGTAGTAAGTACATACGTACGAAGGAAAGTAAAGATGTTCTAGATTACACTGTTTTAGTGTTCACAATTATTCTGTTTAACATCTTTTATGTTAGAAAAGGTGCGTACGGGTTGAAACACTCGCATATTTCATTAATAAGACAATGCCAGCACACGTAAGATCTTCAAGATGACATAGATTTGCAGAGATAGCCAACAATTATATGGTTTTCTCCATAGTTGTTATCTACTGAGTGATAGGGTGGATTAATCAGCCCGAATATTTTCAATTTCTCAAAATCATTTTTTTTTCTACCTTAGCTGATGGTTTAGAGAGACCATATCAGCATCTCCGGGCTAAGCAATTTCAACGAAGGCTGCTTACTTACGCGAACTTAACTTATGCGAAGCTGTTTGATTTGGATTCCAAACAAACTTATATTTCAAACTAAGCAGCATGATTAATGTTTATGGACTTTCTGAACCGTTTACCTGACAATCAACTTGTGTAGCAACTTCATTTGCCAAAATACATTATTAAACAAAAGTTCACTGAGAAATAAATTATTTAAAAAAAAGGTTATATAAAATTACTTGAAAACGTAAAACAGCTTTTTTTTCTTCTTTCAAGATCTTAGTCTAAATATTAAGCCGACGCAATATAACCATTGATCCATTGACCATCTTGATCTTTTTTCCTTGATACGTGTGCAAATTTCCAAGTTCCCATTTCGATCCAGTGGTAGATTCAGTGAAGGCCTGCTCTTTCTTGTCCAGGTCTTCAGGCTGAGCCCCGTGAGCTCGTCTACACGTTCGGTGAAGTTATCAAAACCCGTCAAAGTTACTGGCAATAGGTAGGCCAAAAAATAAACCCAAGTTGATCGGAGTGTTGAAGTTGGTAAGAACAATATTGAGGGTATTTTTTTTAATTGATCCTTGTAGGATGACGAGCATACAGCCCACCTGAAGGTGAATGGCTACCGTCGTTCATGGACTTCAGCAATGCCAGGGGCAGAGCCAAGCCGCAGCCCATTAGGTACATATATCAAGCCGAGTGAAATCTTGTTGAGAAAATTGAACTTTGCTTCAAACTACTGTTTCACTTGTGGTATTGCGGATTGTGTGGTAGTGTGAAAACCAATTAACACAAGATGTGTCATATGATGGTCGACCATCTTGGTATCATAAAAAAAAACTTTCAATTTAAATTTTGTACGTTCAGATAGATCCATAGAGAATAAGAGTGCGATGACCGGACGATTAGCTGCGCCGTTTTTATATGGACGTGGTGCGACTGACGCAGGATGTCGCTACGTGACTTATTTACCTTCCACATCGTGTACAGGCAGGACGTGAATGTACAAAGAGTGTAAAACAAGAACAATTTCAAATTGAATACTTTTTAGTGACATGCTGTTTTTTTTTTACTTTACTCTATAGACAGGTCTTCTTTTTTCATACATTTATTCTGCCAGATGCGATCGACGTATTTTTTTATTGCTTTAGGCTCGCAGACATCGTGATAATTGATTAACAGAGATCATGGATATTAATGGCGTCAATCGCCATGAACGTTGAGACATGGGAACGAAGTCTTCAATGTTACCCACATTCATACTGTTGTGCTAATCACTTAATACTGAATGAGTAATTTTGGGCGTTTCTAATGTCTGGCATATGATTGCTTCCCGGCATAAATTGGCTCTCAACATGCCCTACAACAGGACTGTTAAGCGTTGTGGGGAAGATTACGGGTAGTCTTAAAAGCCCGGTAGTTAGGGTGAAAACAACATCTGCTAGTTACGTCACTAAAGTCAATACGTTACAGAACTAAAAACAATTTCACTACACAATCTTGCTAGAGATTACAAGCATAATTATAGTTAATCTAAATGCACTTATTTAAACAATGACTGTTATATTCTAAAACAATGTAAATTATTTGCAATGCAATACAAGCAGGCCTCATAGGACACATTCTGTTGGTATTCGAAGCAAACACTCACCACACTTGCGTTACGAAACTTCGAACACGACTCGCAACTCGCAAGGCGGCACGCAAGGTTTTGGCGCTGACGTAGGCGCGGTTGTTCGCCCACTGGCCACCTCTGCTTTAAAACCGAGAAATTTTTATTAATATCACTTATTCTGTGTTTGGTAGTAATCGATTAGTAATGTAATCCTTAATCGATTCCAGTCGAAATCGTTCTAATGTATTGTAATAAAAGTATAAGATATTGGAATTTAAAATAAGATTTTGATCAGGGAAAATAATAATGAAAGTAATATAATCATTGAGTTTAAAATAAGAAGGCTGTGAATTATATGATTGAAATTACTGCAACATTGACGATTTTTCGAACCGTTGAAATTGATTGAATTTTGTGCAACAATGCTTTCAAATATAGAGTAGGTTTTTGATCTGTCAAATATAATCTGTTGAATTTGTTGTTAGGCCGTATGGTAATAAATTCGAATTATTTTATAGTAAAAGGGAAATAATTTCAATTATTGTATTTTTGGATGCGATGCGACTATCACGAAATGTATTAAAAAATACTATTTGGTTAAAATAATCTTCCACTATTGGTCGTACATTTATGCTATTAAAACAAAAGTTAACGAGTGCTTATAACAGCAACTGCACAGAGCTTAGATAAATCGGATGTTTTTTTTTTCCCTACCTATTCTAGTAACCTTGAGGGGTTATTCTAGATTCACCGAGTTAGTAGGTGAGCTCACGGGGTTCAAACCGGGACTGTTGCTAACACTGGCCCTAGCAAGAGTAGTGCTTCCCAGAATCTACCACCGGATCGGAAACGCGACTCACTGAGAAGGTCCGAAAAGAAACTCAGTGGGCTCGTCTATGGGTTAATTTACTGGTCGAACCCTTCGTCGCAAGCGACAGGTTCGTAGAGGACGGTGACCGGAAATCGGATACGGTACGCAAATGTATCGGTTGAACAAACAAGTACATAATAATATGTATACAAGTATTGTTTTAATCTTAGATTGTTGAATAATAATATTGAGATTAAAAAGAGTGTACCTACTTAACCTGCCTAACTTTTAAACACAATACAACAAAACTGCAATGCCCAAAGATAATATTTATTACATAATGTTCAAATACAGCCAAATCAATTAAACGACAAAAAAGTTGAGTGGAAAAACATTGACAAACGTTGCGTTTTGCGCGGGAATTAATGCGTTCCGTTTTACGGCCAGGACAAGCTGTAACATTGAGGTTTTATTTGACGGACACGATGGAGATATTATCCGATCGTAAAGTCAAACGGTTTAAACACGGCATATTATTACAGTAATATATTTCTTTTAGTTTATTTTGATAAACTAGTTTATTTGCTTTTGTAAATAAGTACCCATAATAAGAGGGACCCGTATTGTCGTCACACAGTGAGCGTCTGAAAATGGACAACTATCGACTGAACGTTTTAATCAATTATCTTCATTCTAGTCTTCGAAGTCTCTTTACATATAATCCCAATAAGTGGAAAGAGTGCAGTTTTTTTTAAATATAATGAGTAAAGTTTACATTTTATAAATTTATACGATAGCATTGTTGGTTATGTCTTGTTTTTCTTGTTTGGGTTTTTAAATGATTTCCTTCCATTTTTATTTATTTATTTGATGAGTGGACGAGCTCACAGCCCACCTTGTGTTAAGTGGTTACTGGAGCCCATAGACATCTACAATGTAAATGTCACCCCACCTTGAGATATGAGTTCTAAGCTCTCAGTATAGTTACAACGGCTGCCCCACCCTTCAAGCCGAAACGCATTACTGCGTCACCGCAGAAATAGGTAGGGTGGTGATACCTACCTGTGCGGACTCACAAGAGGTCCTACCACCAGTAATTATGCAAATTATAGTTTTGCTGGTTTGATTTTTATTACATGCTCTAATTCCTTCACCGTGGAAATCAATGGTGAACAATTGTTAAGTCCGTATTTCATTGGTACCCGCCTGCGGGATTCGAACACCGGTGCACCGCTAGATACGAATGCACTGGACGTCTTCTTCTTTAGGCTATGACGACTTTTTTTTCGACACGACTTTTAAAGCTTATGACATCTAACATTTTCACACTTCTAAGTATATCTTCATCGGAAATATCATATACTCCTCTTAAACCATACTATAATAAAATATGTAGACGTTCCATTTATGTCAACGCAAACCACTCATTTATTTTAATACTAGCGACCCGCCCTCGCTTCGCTTCGGAAACATTAAAACACACATGAAACAAACAAAAAAAAATTAAAAAATAAATAAAAAAAGTAGCCTATGTTCATCAGGGACAATGTCGGCTTCTAATGGAAAAATAATTTTTCAAATCGGTCCAGTAGTTTCGGAGCCTATTCGAAACAAACAAACAAACAAATCTTTCCTCTTTATAATATTAGTATAGAAAATGGACAAACAATTATTAAATCATATAAATTGTGGAAGGGGCTGACTTGGTTGTCTACTCCGCTTGAGATGTGTTTTATCCCTAACCTTCCTGAGACACGTACAAAGAGACAAACATTAAAACCGGGAGAATTTTAGACCTTCCATCGCTGCGAACGTGTTCAATAAAATTAGTAAGTTTACGTCCTCGTTAATAGTAGAACGCCTTGAACTGTGTCGTACAAATTCTTTCTGATTTTGTTAATAAAATCGTACATTCCTTTTTCAAGTTATGCGAACGGAAACGAAGGTTATTCATAATTATTTACTCATCAATAATAATAATAAATCAAAACTCACAAAATCAAATGTATTGTAATCGAAAATTCTAATTTTTTTTGTCTAGCACCAAGGTTATTTTTAAGTGTCAAAGCTATATTTACACTGTAGTGTACTAGGTAGGTATCGATTACTTCCGAGTAGCCTGTATGATTGTTGAAACTTTGAGTTAAAAAATATTTAAGTACCAACTTTTTGGAGGAAACATAAGAAGCAAGGTTTTTACTGGTGATAGGACCTCTTGGAAGTCAACACGGGTAGGTACCACCACCCTGCCTATTTCTGCCGTGAAGCAGTAATGCGTTTCGGTTTGAAGGGTGGGACAGCCGTTGTAACTATACTTGAGACCTTAGAACTTATATCTCAAGGTGGGTGGCGCATTTACGTCGTAGATGTCTATGTGCTCAAGTTACCACTTAACACCAGGTGGGCTGTGAGCTCGTGGACATCTTGGGAGTCAACACGGGTAGGTACCACCACCCTGCCTATTTCTGCCGTGAAGCAGTAATGCGTTTCGGTTTGAAGGGTGGGACAGCCGTTGTAACTATACTTGAGACCTTAGAACTTATATCTCAAGGTGGGTGGCGCATTTACGTCGTAGATGTCTATGTGCTCAAGTTACCACTTAACACCAGGTGGGCTGTGAGCTCGTGGACATCTTGGGAGTCAACACGGGTAGGTACCACCACCCTGCCTATTTCTGCCGTGAAGCAGTAATGCGTTTCGGTTTGAAGGGTGGGATAGCCGTTGTAACTATACTTGAGACCTTAGAACTTATATCTCAAGGTGGGTGGCGCATTTACGTCGTAGATGTGCTCAAGTTACCACTTAACACCAGGTGGGCTGTGAGCTCGTCCAACCATCTAAGCAATAAAAAAAGCAAAGTTGTGAGAATTGTTTTATTTTGTTAATTTAATGATTGTTCAGTTTTAATTCTTCAGTTTTATTTCTTCAGGTTATAATGGTGGTTTAATAACTGTATTAACTGTTTGGCATCAGTGACAGTGCACAAATGTGGGAAAACGAAACAAAGCTGCTGAACACGGCTTCTTGGGCTCGTCCACAAAGTCCACTGAACTCAATAAATAACCACAATTTTAAGGAGAATTTAATTCATCCTGTCTCCATCTCGTTTCATTTAATTGATTATAGACTCAAATTAATTAACCTCATCTCATTTTTCATATAAAAGAATAGGTATGTATTTAATAACTGAAGATTTTTATAAACTCGATACTGGCTACAACGGTATGGTAATAGCTAATTGCCATACTTAAAAAAAGGAAGAAGAACTTATGTACTATATATACTCTACATGCATAGTTTCTTTTTAATTTCCTCCCGTCAATTTTTCTCGTTTGAAAATTCAGATCTTAAGAATAAAATACTAACTTTGATCTCGCGTGTCAAGGTAAAAGGTTTGATCAGCCCATGGGTATCAATAACTTAAATGTCGCTATTCACCTTGGGACATGAGTTGAAGTCTCTGTTTTATAGTACAACGGCTGCCCAACCCTTTAATCTGAAACGCAATACTGTTTTACGGCAGATATAGGTAAGGTGCCTACCCTTACGGATTCACAAGAGGTCCTACCACCAGTAAAAATTATCATCCTATTATTTTCACTTAATAAAACATATTAAGGTTAAATGTTGTTAGTATAATATAGTAGCCTCGTTGCAGCCTTGTTCGGCTGATGACGTCAGCAGTGACTCACGACAAATTGACATAAGTTGAATTTTACCGAAGAGCCATAAGTATATTGCGAAAACTTTAAGAGGAAAATCGGGCACAGATAAAATTTATAAAGGAAAGTTTTTTTATGCATTTTATTCGTGTATGTTTCAAGTAGGGCGTGAAATGGATGCTAGCGTCTCGCATTTAAATATCTATGTAAATTAAATCTACATTTCGTAGCGTCTCATATTATAATATATTCTCAAGACATTTTTCAAAATCAAATTTCCGAAAATTTGGTTGTATGTATCTGTATTTCCTGCTATTTTTCTTTTGGTACGGAAAATCAAATTATGTAAAAAATAACAAATGTTGACGGTAGAGATAGATCGTTTGGCCTAAAATCATTTGCTCTACGGCCAACATACAGAGAGAAAACAATGAACTAAGTGCAATGGGCCTTTCCTCTTAATTGGGAAATGTTAAAAATAAAGAATTTTATCCTAAAAAAAAAGACTTCTAAAACATTCAGCCATATAAAATACGAGCAGCATCTTAATGTTATTCATGGCCTTGTTATCTAAAATCATTTTATAATTATTCTCGCGGCATCAGATAAGTGATTCTCCAGCAATCGTTGTGAGCTGTGACTCTGCGGTTTCATTCATATTTATCAGATGGAGTCTGTCTGATCAGCTTAAACGATAATCTTTGGTAGCCGATTCCTAAACTTATAACAAAGTAATAGTTTACAACAAAGCCATAATTTTTTCCTTTTATTAGGTCGAGCTCAATAGGAACTTCATCTACTTCTAACCCGGAAGCTTGTGTTTGTGCCAATGTATAATAATAATTAAAACCACTTTTACGACTACGATTATTTATTAACTGTTTAGCATTCGGGAAAGTGCACGTGTGGCCTGTTGGATTCTTCCAAAAAGTTCACATCTCAAATTCTTACATTTAGTTTTATTGATTATAATTAATTAACTGTATCTCATTTCTACCTCATATCATTTTTCATATAAGCCTAATTAGAATATTGTAATTTTTTGCCTATTCCGTACGTAAAAATCATATTAAAGCTAGGTTATAAAGTATTTGCCGTTAATAAAAATTATACAAGGTAAACACATTGGGAAGAAAAAGAAAATTAAAAAAAAGACTGCGACGACATTGTTAATGAGGATGTTATGATGAACCTGGAACATGGGTAATCTATCGAGACTAGAATACTTGTACAAATTGCATAACATTAAACTACATATGTTCTAAAAATAATAATAAAAAAAATTTTACAGTTTCAAATGATTCAAAAGCTTGATATTTGTATGCGAATAAGAAAAGAGAAATAATAAAGAAGAAGTTTGTTCTCTCCGAGCACACCCAGTGTTTGCAAATTCTAAAATTTTTCAATAAACAAATAAAATTAAGTACCTGATAATATAATAGACATTTATTTTAGCTCCAAGTGAAACACGGCATTACCGACATTCAAGAAATAGTCTGAGAAAACTGCGATCTTTTATCTTAATGTTTTTTTTTATAAGATCAACTTTGAGTGGGTGTTAAAAATAATCTAAATTGTTTTCGCTATGCAATGCAGCAAAGTACAATCTTTTCATTGTTTGAACATAATTTATAGCAGTAAAATGCTGCGTCGAACTAAACTGTTTTTTTAAATATAGGGTTTAGTATATTGACATAAAATGTATTAGTTTATACACTTTTTTTTCAAAACTGCACATCTCTAAGTAATGAGATATTCAAAGTGTCTAACTAGCTGCTGCGTGAATGACGCTGACGGACAAACCAACAAGCACTAGAAGTATTAATAAAATTGAAAAGTAACAAGTGGTCCCTTCTCCGTTTTTGGCATTGCCAATGTATACGTGCGACTAGCGATGGATGACAAAAAAAAAACTATTGTTGGCGGGAAGAAAATCGAGAAATAAATACGTATTTCAATCAAATTTACGGATTATTTTCACGAACAGGAAAAGAAAATACATAAGTACTTAAACTTCCAATAATTAAATCCTAACAACATATCTACACTTAGCTTAAGTGTTCTGTGTTGTGGTGAAAGCGGTATGTTGTGTAAAATTCCCCGCCGGTATAATTGCGTACATCCACGTGCAATAGATACTCTTCTTTTGACGATTTGTGATGCCATTGTTCGAAAATAAATTTTGGATCAAGAACAAAAACCTTTTACAGCCTATTTTACTAATTAACGTAACAAATAGCGACACTGGTTTTGAACACTTCGTTGGGAAAAGTTCTTAGATTAAATAATTTATTTCTAACGCGCTGCAGACTAGAATAATGTTACAATTTGTTAGGCTTATCGTTTGTTTATAGATAGAGAGGTCTTTTAGACAAGTTTATCAGCTTAGATACTTAGATATACATAGAAAATTTAATTTAATTTAATTTAATGTCTTTGAAAATTCTTGTTGCTCCCAGATGTTTTTTAATGCCTGCTTGCACTTATTTACAGGTACGGATTTTATACAGCATTCTACAAGCAGGTACTACAGGAACTTATTCTTAAAAAAGAGGAAGATGCGGAAAACTTTATTTTAAAATAACGATCAAATTAATACCATTTTAAAAGACATCATTTTTATGCATCCTACTTTATCGAAGATAATTTAAAAAATATATAATTTCGATAAGTAAGTTTAATTTTAAGTTTCGTAGAACGAAACGTAGCATAAACAAAATGGCCGACTTGGAGACGTCAACCCAACAGCTGACCGGCGCATTTTGACGTCAAAATATAGCGGCGAGTCCGAAACAAACACGTCAGTGGCTCGGTATCAAATAATTAATGTAATAATCTCAGACAATACTACTAATTCCATTTGGATTCAATTAAATCTTGCCTTGCAAATCGTGTGAAGTTTAATTCATCAAAATTTTGTGCTTTGAGCATAATCCAAGATCAATACAAACGGGGTATGGAAGCAATTGCGTTAAAAAAGTATTCATTTAAGTGAGCTAATTTTGTGAATGAAACGTGTCTCAGAAATTTTAAAGTTACTAGTGAGATTGAAAAACGGTAAAAATCAACATGGTGAGTGAAAGCAGCAACGTCCTTAATACTTTACTTGTGCTAATACTAGTGCCGGCGGTATTCTGTACGGTACAGCCACCGACTTTCAATCCAGAAATGTTGACGCCAATGCGAACCATCGGCGACTGTCAAGCATGTAGGGTATTCATAGAGTCATTCAAAGAAGGCTTAGAGAGAACTTCTAGAGGTAAATATGAAGGAGGCGATGCCGCTTGGGAGGAAGAGAAGCTAAAGAAATCATACAAACGTAGTGAGATTCGTCTAGTCGACATTCAAGAGGGACTATGCAAGACTAGTAAGTTTTCGTTTCAATGTCATAGTATGGCCGAAAAGGCTGAGGAATTCATAGAAGAATGGTGGGCCCAAGACCCTGACGAATCAACTGACCTGTACGCCTATATTTGTATTGATAATTTAAAAGTTTGTTGCCCGGAACATCATTACGGAAAAGAGTGCACTCCCTGTCCTGGAGATCATTCCAAACCGTGTAATGGAAATGGAAAATGTCGAGGTGATGGCACTAGAAAAGGGAACGGCACATGCTCGTGCGACGCGGGCTATGAAGGCCAGTTTTGTGACAAGTGTGCAGTAGAATATTATCTGTCATATAAAGATGAAAATAAAATGCTGTGTTCACCATGCCACGTATCATGCTTGGGCGGTTGCAGACAAGGCACCCAGAAAGATTGTGTAGCTTGTAAAAGTGGCTTCTCGTTTGACACTGACGAAGGCTGTTTGGACATAAACGAGTGTGATGATGTGGATCGGTGTACAAGAGATCAGTTCTGTTTGAATTCTATCGGCTCATTCAAATGTGCTGACTGTGATAGGGCATGCAGTGGTTGCTACGGTGATGGTCCAGATAGCTGTAGGAAATGTGCCAAAGGATATTCTAAGAAAGGAGAGTTTTGTATTGAAGATAGAGAGGATGAAGATCAATCTGAAAAATTGACAACAACAAGGTAAGACCCCCTGAATATTTTTGTTATACTAATTTATAGCTTGTTTTTTTTTTGTGGAGATGTAGTATTAATTTCTTTATTTTATTTTTTATTTACAGAAATGAAGAATTGTAGATTTTTAAAAGTTCCTAGGACTGATTTTGTGGTAACTAATTATACCCTTTTTACAAATTTGGTGATGGTTTCTTATTTTATTACCTTTAGTTAGAAAATTATATTATTAATGAATGATTTACAAAAAAATAAAATGTTAAATTTACAATAAATTCAAAGTCACTAAACAAATGTGGAGTATAATAAACTATGTGAGATATTTTTGCTTAAAGCGGTAATTCATGATGTGTGTACTTTTGGTGTCTGTGCAAATAGGAACAACAAAGTTACTTTAACGTTCTATTTTATTAAACAGGTATCTGACCTACATAGGTCTTATCATAGCAACGGGTATCTTGCTGCCGAAGTCCACACCGCTGGGCAGTATCGTTGGCGCTATGGTCTTGATTTACATTGTTGGTGCGGAATACTACTGCATGATAAACGGTCATACAGGCCTAGTGAACCTTAAAGATTTTAATCTGATCCAGATATTCCATACGTGAGGAATTAAATAAACAAAGTGTATCTACACTAGGCGTAAAGGGTTCTGCTTACCTTGGTAACAAGTTTTTTGTTCAGTGTTGTTTCCAAAACTGAATTTATTATTAAACTATGTGATATTTTCAATGTTATTTATTTTGGATATTTAATTGCAAAATTATTGTTTAGTAATTAAATATTTTTTAAGTATTCTGTGAGATAAATTAATTTGTAAGTATCATAAGAATCTAGTATAGACTTTAGATATAGTTAAATATTAGTTTTTATGTGGTCATTTGGTATTGTTTTTTGTTTAAACAGTTTATCTGTAATTGTTACGTATTTTAATGTATTATTGTGAGAAACTTTTTAATATCTGTCGGTCTAATATGAGAAAGTTTTTCAATAAAGTGTTGGGAAATTTTGAGCAAGCTCGACTTCAGCCACTGCCTATTTTAACCATGACTGTTGGTTGGCCTGCAATTATTTCGTATCGTAATCTTATGTTTCAACTGAATGAATTCAATTACTCTAGTACTTTAATCCTGAAATTTGAAATTGAAAAAATCCTGTAAACAAAATACTAAAAACTGATCAATTATTATGACACTGTTAGGACGTGCATAATTAGACACAGGTTAGGTGGTAAAAACTACATATTTATTTTGTTATTTAAATGAACACAAATACATTGATATCGTAACTAGGGGGGGGGGACGGGGACTCGTGCTTATTAGTTCGCACAGACAATCATAGATGCGTTGCTCACAGTACTTTGCCTTAATAACATCTGTTATTAAGGCAATTATTTCAAATGTTTTTATGGTATCTACCATAAAAACATTTGAAATAATTGGTTGAAGTTGTCGCAAACTTGTAGTCAGGATGTAGGGAGTTGGCACTTTAGAATTGCGTTCATAATCTACTAATTAGTTACCCTAACTAATATACACAACTGGGTATATTATAATATATTATAAGCTCAGTATCTTGGTGAAAGATATTTTATCAGGTCTTTGAGTGTACTTTTTCTTGCTTCCGGTACATAAGATTGGAAACGAATTTTATCTTGGGGTGTCTGAATATCTACAGGTTTTATTTTTATTTAAAATTTTATCTTACAATTATATTATTAATGACAAGTTCTAATGATAATGACAAATCATAATAATGGTTTGTTATTAATTCCTAAATTAGGGGAGGAAATTGGGATGATGATTTTAAATTGGAATCTTAATTATACACTCCTATTTGGTAGGTTTGGTATATGCTTAATTAAAATGGTAAAAGATTTGGTATATCTACAAGCACGTTCACTTCTAATCTGCCCATATTGTTCATTGTAAGGTGCTTGAGCCATTTACATATAGTCACGCTTGTCGAACGTTATGCGGCGACCGTGACACAGTTTGAGTGCGGTGTCCCATTCGATCTATGGGCTCTTAGGCTGCGGTCTAAAATATGAGTTGAGGCGTTTTTAAAATGACATGTATTTAAGTTCAGATGTATATATGCTAAACAATTTCTGGAAATGCTTTAAACTCGTGAGTCTTATTGAGATTTTGGATACTGAATATTCAGACAACGGTGGCAATGAAACAGGATAATTTGTTTATTTTAAATTGTCAGATTGATATCGACGCGTGAAAGGCAAACGTGACTAAGCGACAATAACTACTTTGTACATAAATGATAGGTAATAACCATATTCGCAGCGCAAAAAATATATATTTCTAGGTCTATTAAAATAATTTCAATTTACAGCTAAATTCGTTAAAATTGATTTTTTTTCAGGTATTTCAAGTTTAAATTAATCTACTGTATAAAGTCCACGCATTGTCGCTTAGTCACGTTTGCCTTTCAAACGTCGATATGTTTCGAATGTGCATGGGAATTGTCACTCCATATACAATGCACGCTACAGACGCATCGCCGATCACACAAAATAAAATTTACTTGATTTGCTAAAATTACTAACTTAAACAAAATAACTAAATTTAATGCTCAATTGTGACGTCAGCGTGATTTCGTTGACCCTGTATCGGGTCGAAGGTATTTTTTTTAAGTCCTGTAATTGGTAATTTGAGATAAAAGTTAATCAGAGGGCTAAGCTAGTAAATACGGTGACCTTATTTTATTACCATTACGCACGGAATATGCATAAGTAATATATGTAAGTGATTAGTACAAATTATGTATATATATATTATCTGTTTGGAGAAGCGTTGTGCGAGAAGCTGTTTTCTATTTCAATATCAAATACTTAATTGTTGTTGATACACTCATTTATAAGTCGATTCGTCAGCTTTTTAATAACAATCTCCGGTTGGACAAGTCGATTGGTTTTTCTCGCTAATTCTCGTGAATTATTCCGACACCAAAGTCGATCGCTGCCCACGCGTTATGTAACGTTAAGTTTCGAGTGTTATGTGTGTTTGTTTGGAAAGTGGAACTGACGCGATGACAGTCACATTGTTAATGTCCATCCATAAGGAGTCTAGAACAAATATTGAGTACTATATATTAATATAGTTACGTGAAAAAAAGTGGTAGCAGGGTTTAATTTAATTATTGTTTTCATTTATAAAATGATTTGTGAGTTTGTGCGACAAAAGTTTAAAAAAAGTTCAATTTTTTTAATTACCTATGATATTTTAGAGGTTTCTGTAATTTCTAATTTAAGAGAAATAAAAACATTTGGCTTTTAATTAAATGTATTTTAAATCAATATGGTATTTCATTTATTTTGTATTTAATAAAATTAATGATCATAAGGGTAAGTAAGTGACTTAAACCAGTTCAGAAACTAGTTAATAGTTTTATAGAAAACAACATCCTAAAAAAAACGTATCGTAGGTAGGTCTCCCATAAGGTGGTCTATCGATCTATTGAGATTCGCGCGGATCCGCTTGATATCTAAACACCGTTCTGGCGAGGCTTTGGGGAGGTCTATGTCCAGCAATGTCTGTCGGCCGAAAGATAGATAGTTAAATAGGAACATCCATAGTTATTAATATTATTATTGTAAATGTTTTATTTTGTCCTTCTTTCACGTCGACATGTAACAACTAACGGACTAACATGATTTTTTAAAAGTGACAGTTCAAGTTCTTTTATCCCAGAAAAATATCTCATTCCCACAGCTAAATATAAGGGCACTTTTGCTCGATCACGTGGGCGAAGCCGTGGCTAACAGCTTTGTGTATTATAAGTGTTCGCGGCCTAATAGTATCTGCTTGGCTCGGGTGATGCGACTGTGCCAAGGTACAAATACTTCAGCGGGTGCCGTATTTTAAAAGGATCTACATATATGATTGATGATTCTGAGCTGACGGAATAAAATTGTGCAAAAAAAATCAAAGACAAACATCGGGTTTACGTCATTGCTGGTGATAGGACGTATTTTGAACACCCGCGGGTAGTTACTGCTATCCTGCTGATTGCTTCGTGAGGTCTAGCGTGAGATCTGATGCCTCAAAGAGGGCGGTGGCATTCACTTTGCGAGGCCTTAGGATTCTGGTAACTGCTTAACAACTTGCATGACCAACCAAGATACAAAAACCCGATAAATTGTTATGAAACTATTAAAGTTATAAAAACGCGAGGAAGTGTTATCTTGATTTTGGTATTTGTTTTTTTAACGAATTCGATATACAATATCGATTAAACAAACGAAGGCACGCGATCGAGCAAAAAAAAACACAAATTTTTTATTACAAGTCACGATTCGACTTAAATAAATCGTGTCGTGAGTTCTAATTGCGCCGTAACTGTATTTCTCCTTGTGACAACGGTACTCAGAGAATACGATTGCGTTAGTTAACTTCCTATGGGAATTATTGCCTTCGGGACAATTACTGTGGGCTGTGGATTGTGAATTCACTGATTTCTTAAATAGAAATAACGGTTCGTTAGATATTTTACGATCAGCTTTTTGCTAGTAAGCTGCTGTTGTTTCATAAATTAAACATATAAGATGTTTTTGTTTATATTGGAGTAGGCACACGAATCCAGCCTGCTTGAATTTAGGCTTACTGCCTCACACCATCCGTACATCATAATCTATTTCCTGCCAATAGTATAACTTCATTCCATTCAATCCAATCTTGTGTAATGGTAGGGCTATTTTTGAGCCTACGTAGACTGGTACAAAAGGTAATCAAAGTGCCTATTTATAACGCGAAGATATCGCGCATTACATACGCTCTGTACGAAAGGATAGCCAACACTGTAACTTCGATCTATTGCCTCAAGGTGAACGGTAGGGTTATCATGTCGAGTTTTAGTGGTAGCACTTAATGAGGAATGAACTAGAAATTCTTAACATTCCACGCGCAATCATCAATCTGCCTGATCGTGCCTGGTGTAATAGACCTGAAATAAAATTATCGCTATTTGTTGCGTTGCGGTGAATGAGAGTTGACTGTTTATTAGTTTGATATTATTATTAGTTCATAAGTGACAAATTAAAGATATATGAATATAAGAAATATGAAATAGATGTGTCGCCCTTGGCGGCTGGAAATGAAAAAGGGAAGTATCATAGCGGACATCGCTCGTTGACACTTTTGACGTTCCAAATTTAAACACTATTCCAATAAGGTCATAGCTTTAATATCGGTTTGGAAAGCAGTTGCCCCATTGATATGCATTGACAAGAAGCTCGGGGCTTGTTATATTTCAAATGCAAAATATGTACGTAGACTTAGAAAATTTGCGAGATGTTTCAAATAAGCACGTACATAGTATGGCCAGAACTAATGGAAACAGGTTTGCAATACCGAACATTGATTAATTTCGTATATCTGTTAATCTATTGTTTTGTGTTACGCTAATTATTTGTAGTGTATTGTGTTACCATAATAAATCACTGTGTCCAATACGGTTTTAATGAATATACCTACCTACAACCTACATTGTTTTTTCCCCTATCTATGCTGATAGCCTTGAGAGGCTATTTCAGCTTCGCCCTAACATGTAGGTGAGCTCACGGGGTTCAAACCGGAGTGATGCTAACACTGGCCCTAGCGAGAGCAGTGCTTCGCAGAATCTACCACCCCGGTGCTTGTGGTACCTAAAAGCACCGTTAATGGATCGGGAGGGTCCGTAATGACGTCTTTTGGGCTTCGCTTGTGGCTGGACGCCGTTCGGATTCGATTCCCGAATGTATTGACTGTTAGTGGGTTGATACCGTTTAAACCCGCTACAAAGCAATAAATTTGAGAATTGTGGTAGGAAGCCATCGAACGTAAACGATGAATTGGAACGGATCCCACAATCGAAGAGAGTTTGTAGTGTTATAGTAAAATCCTTTCGTTTTTTTGGGTTGCTCTAATGTTACACAACAAAATAGTAACGAAAGCAATGGATCCACGATCACCAGACAGCCGTCAGCAATTTTGATATAAATTGCGTATCTAAAAAGCTAATTTAGGATTTTTTCATTTAAGTTTATTTAAGACGAAGTCGTCGTGGCCTAAAGGATAAGACGTTCGGTGCATTCGTATGTAGCGATGCAACGGTGTTCAAATCTCGCAGGCGGGTACCAATTCTATTAAATTACGTACTTAGCAAATGTTCACGATTGACTTCCACGGTAAACGAATAACATCGTCTAATAAAAATCAAACCCGCAAAATTAAAATTTTCGTAATTACTGATGGTAGGACCTCTTGAGTGTCCGCACGGGTCCACCACCCCGCCTATTTCTGGCGTGACGCAGTAATGCGTTTCGATTTGAAGGGCAGCAGTTGTAACTACATATACTGAGACCTTAGAACACATATTTCAAGGTGGGTGGCGCATTTACGTTGTAGATACGAGCTCCAGTAACCACTTAACACCAGATGGACTGTGCGCTCGTCCACCCATCTAAGTAATAAAAAAAAAAGTTAAACTGTCTGTAAATCTGCTGCTGCAAATGCCCAATGAAGAGCAGAAAGCACAGGAGAGAGGTAACACAACAGCTTTCATAACTCGAAAAAAAAACATGAGATAATTATAAACAATGGGCAATAGAAAGTATTGCGCATTCATGTCTGATAACCGCATGGGAAATTATTTCATAATGAATATCATTTACCTTAAGAAGGCGCGAGTTATTGTTACGTGTTAAAAGAGCACATAATAAATTAAGTGTTGTACTTGAAACAGATAGACGAAAAAGGCCACAGGAAATCTGCGGTGAAGCGGTGGTTTGGCGGCGATCAAACATTATGATAAACCTTTTAATTGTACTTCATTTTTACTGACCTAGATGTGCAAACTAGCAAACGGTTCATCAGTAATAATTTGGTGACCGAAGTCAATAAACATCAAGTAAATGGTGTCACTGATCTTATGATATTAGGTCGTAAAAATGAAAGTAGTTTCATTTTTTTTATTGCTTAGATGAGTGGACGAGCTCACAGCCCACCTGGTGTTAAGTGGTTACTGGAGCTCATAGACATCTACAACGTAAATGCGCCACCCACCTTGAGATATAAGTTCTAAGGTCTCAAGTATAGTTACAACGGCTGCCCCACCCTTCAAACCGAAACGCATTACTGCTTCACGGCAGAAATAAGTAGGGTGGTGGTACCTACCCGTGCGGACTCACAAGAGGTTCTGCCACTATTACTATATAAGTAAGTATTTACTATATAGGTTCTGTCCCTCCATTCAAAACGTAGCTGTCTTGCTTGCAGAAATAGGCAGAACCGCGGTTTTTATTTTATTTTATTGCCCTAGTAGGCAGACGAGCATACAGCCCATTTGATGGTTAGTGGTTACCGTCGCTCATGGACGTCAGCAATGCCAGGAGCAGAACCAAGCCGCTGTCTGCCGTTGATAATCGTATTAGGCCGTAAGTACACCATTGCCGGCAGCATTGGCCCATCGCTAAAATCTATTTGTGGTATAATTTAGTCTCTTCATTTACTTAAAGAATCATCCTCAAAACGGTAAACAGATTAAATCTATTCGTAGTAGCGAGCAGGGCAATACAGCCTGTTTGAAACACGTCCACTTAGCGACGTTCACGGAAGAGCGACTAGTCTAACTTGTTTTAGTTCTATAGCCGCGTGGAAATGTCTAATACACGTTTAACTTTACCTCGTACTCACAATTGTTCTCTAAGAATACTATTGTGTACGTCAAAAAGCTTTTACTGAAGCTTTATAAGAGCCACTTTTTATAGTTTTCACGTGTCACAGACAATTAAAATCGTCACCACGCAAACCTTGTGTCTTTGAGACGTCGGATATTGTAAAATTAATGAAATAAACTATGGATTTAAAGAGAAATTTCTGTTTAAACTAGTGATTTAGTTAAATCAAGTTTAGTTTTATTTAACTTTATGTGTTAACTCAGTTGTTCGTATTAGAATTTTGAAGGTTTGTTTTGAAATTAAGTCATTAATTTTGATCTTGAATTCAGTATTTAAATGCTATAAGGTTTCAAATGACAATAAACCTCATACTCCTGTTGATATACCTGATACACCCCATAAATCATATCATAACACTTACTTGTAGACATATAAGAAGAAGATAAGAGATCATGTACACTCCGTTGGAACGAAGTTATTTTTGCTATATATACATATAATAATAATAATATTAATAAGAATTTTTACTACATAAACTCTTAAATCATGACCTCGAATACTATTTACATATTTAACAAATTGAGAGATTACGCAATTACGCAGATGGCATCAACAATATAAAATTAACCAATGATCCTCACACTAGGCATAGCCTGTATCCTGAGGACCAAAATGCGATTTACTATGTATATAATTGACCTCAAACCGACATCACTATTATTAATAATTATTACGCTCAAAAACATGCGTTACAAGATTTAATATATAATATAATAATAAAAAATTGAGAAATAAAAATAACACATCAAATAATTACACATATGTGGGAAGCGTAAACATAAATAAATATAAAAAAAATTAATAACAAAAAATAAACAACAAGATACAAAACTAATAAATCTACTGCTATCTCTTGCTTTTAATTAAGTTCTCTGTCTCCATATAGTTCAATGTTAACAACCATTTTTTCACTAGTGGTTTAGCTTGCCTAACCGTTTTGTGTTTTAGGTTTTCATTACAATATTTAATAAACGCGTTATAAGTATAGATCTTAGCACCATCTTGAAATAGATGTTTTTGGATAGATGATAATTTTGTAGCTGTCAAAGTTACAGGTAATTTGTAAACCCTGCGTTTAATCAAGGAATCGTACATTTCAGAAGAGAGCACTGCTTCATGTATCAATAGAAATATTTTTAAAATGAATAACTGACGCACGTTGAGAACTTGACTTTCCCTGTAAACGCGTTCTGTGGAGTACCTTCGAGGTTTATAATATGTATATAAGTATATTATTTCACAATTACGCGTTACACGATAAAACATCAAGGATACAGACAATACATAAAAATGTATTACAAAAAATCATTTCTTGCCAATGTAATAATGTTTCTAAAACCCAGTCCGTTGTTGCTTCTTACATTTCCGCGGAACACCCACGCATGAAGCTCGAACATAGATGGCAGAACAAGTGCCTTGTAAGGTTCTGATGTGTCGCAATTATCTTACGTTTAACATTTCAAAAGACGAGATTACTCAAGAGATCAGAGACTTTGTAAATTTTATAGAATTTATTTTTCCGTTAACGCGTATTGAATTATGTAGATTTTTTCACTTGTTATTATTATCGGCTTATCGTGGCTGTCAAACCAAAATCTGCTATGTGCAAAAACTCTATTTTGAATTAACGAGTAAAAACATTTTCGTGTAAAATTTTATATGAAAGTGAATTTTTAATATATCAAATGAAAGCTATAGATAAATATTAAAGCTATAGAAACATAACAGTTTTTTAACACGGTTGATAGGGCTGTGAACTATACGAAAAGGTCAAAAAGTAAAAATCTCAAAAAGTGCACATAGAAGATTTTGGTTTGGCTTTTTTTTTTTTTTTTTTTTCCTACCTAAGCTGAGAGCCTTGAGAGGCTATATCAGCGTAACCCTAACTTTAGTAGGTGAGCTCACGGGGCTCAAACCTGATGACGTTGCTAACACGAACCCTAGCAAGAGTCGTGCTTCGCAGAATCTACCACCGGATCGGAAACGCGACCCACTGAGAAGATCCGGCGAGAAACTCAGTGGGCTGTGTCTGAGAGTTAATTTACTCGTCGAGCCCTTCGTCGCAAGCGACGGGTTCGACGAGAACGGTGACCGGTGCTTGAAGTACCTAGAAGCACCGTTAGTGGATCGGGAGGATCCGAGATGAGTTGGTTTGGCAACGACGCTATGTTGCCAGACAAGCTAATGTGTAATATTCACATAGAATTGTATTTATTATAAGATCTTTCTTCTATGTCACTCTTGAGTCGTGATGTGAGAGAGTTCGTTGTCATCATGTAAGATCTTTATGGGTAACAAGTTCACGAGCTCTGGTGATAGCGCTCGTTCTGAAGCAGCTCTAATACACATGGCCAGGCGTTAGGGTATTTATTGACGCCAGCCAAATTTTTAGTACATAGTTACTGATCGCTGAAGTCTGAAAGTGACACCTGTGACAGAGAAGCTGAGAAGTGCGCGTTTGGGATGGTATGGACATGTGATGAGACGAAACAAAAATGAGGTTGGTAAGAGAATGTTAACTATGAATATGGAAGGATATAGAGGAAGAGGTAGACCTAAGAAGAAGTGGATTGATTGCGTGAAAGACGATATGTGTAAGAGGGGAGTGAGCGAAGAAATGGTATATGATAGAAGAGTATCGAAGAAGAAAACATGTTGCGCCGACCCCAGGTGACTGGGAAAGGGCAGGATAATGATGATGATTACTGATCGCATGTTTTGTTTTCGTTTTTTTGCAGCGATTTTTGAACCACTTCGAAACAGCTGCTTTCGAGTTATTAGGTCTCCTTTGGAGGCGCTCGGGCAGCTGTTAGCAAATCCTTTCCCTCCTGGCTGAGGTTTTCTCGCCCACCTGTCCTAGTGAAACTGGAAAGGCCTTCGGGGAGCCAGTAATCTCTCATTCAACTAATTAAGGGTGCGGAGCATAATTTTATGATCTATACTAATATTATAAAGAGGAAAGATTTGTTTGTTTGTTTATTTCGAATAGGCTCCGAAACTACTGGACCGATTTGAAAAAATCTTTTTCCATTAGAAGCCGACATTGTCCCTGATGAACATAGGCTACTTTTATTAATTTTTTTTGAATTTTTTTTTTTGGTTTCATGTGTGTTTTAATGTTTCCGAAGCGAAGCGAGGACGGGTCGCTAGTATATAATAAAATGTTCTTAAATTTTCATTGAGATCGTGTATTTAAAACTATTTGAAAAAACTTTAAAAAAAATGTCTTGGTCGCACCCCACATTTTGCCGCTCTTGGAAATTTCACCACTCCGGAGGCACTAGTCCCTAGTCTCTCCTAGTGTAAATACAAAATCGATCATAGCTTAGTGAAACGCTTGATTATTATTATTATTAAAACAAAAACTCTCACTCAAGGCCACTCGGTCACTTTCCATCTTCAAAGTACATTGAATATTATTAATAACGTCAACCTTATTTCGTGTCTAATAAGGTTCTGTTTCTTACACATACCAGGTCTTGTAAAGTACAAAACCGGCCGGTAATGTCAAACGAGTCACATTGGAAGAACCTTCAGCCTCCTGGGAACATGTTTATGAATAAAAAGTTTGGTCTTTCGAATATTATAATGGGGTAAATTGACCATAATTCTTTTAGAAACGCGGATTATGAAATTACAGCATTACATAGTATATTTTGTAGCCATATTTTAAGATACGTCAATGGATACACCTAACTCCTCCTAAGGGTTATCATTTCATATTTCAGATTGAAAAAAAAAACAACTGTATTAAGGTTTTTAGTCTACCAATTTGTTTTTTCTTTTGTTTTCTTTCAATGGCATACCGCTTTGTATTAAGTGTTTGTTGGAACCAATGGACATCATAACCTGAATTATGCCACTCAACTTTAGATCTGAGGTCGATAAATAGCGGCGTCGGAACTGCTATGCGACAGAAATAGGCGGCATATTTTTACTGGACTGGACTCCCAATACTTATAGTAGGGTATTTTCATTTCATCATGGTCACCACATATAAGTGCTTGTCTCGTAAATGGATGTGTACACAGCGGCTCCCGTCCTGACTCGGCCTGTTTGACGATGCAGTGCGGTTGTCTGTATTTTGTAAGCCGACTTCGAAAAAAGGAAGATAAATTCGGTTGTATTTTGCTTTAAAACTTTTTGTAGGCGAACCGCTTTTGATGATTTAAATTTTTTGAATTTTTAATTTTATCTGTAAACCAGAGTCATTCTCGTGAGATCCTATTTAAAAAAAATCAAATTCTGACATTACTTTTCGAGCTATCCATAATTGACTAGGTACGTATACACATCGCGTAGTCAAACGACTTTGACTGTATTAATGATATTATCAATATACCTTTTTGAAATCGGATTTCCTTTGTATTATTAAAATTTCGTATTACCGACGACGAAAACAGACCTTTGAAATAACGAAAAAGCTGCTTCAAAACCGTTAAACGCGACTTAAAATATATCTTGCTTAATGCGAGTTTCTAACGTTTATCTACGTTTGCCGCTAGGGGCGCTGTTCCAACTGCATACAAATTTTAGTTAACTTTTACGCTATCGAGAACGTTAAAAAACTCGCACTAAGCACACAATACTGGTGTATATTTGCGAAGCGTAATTTAGTGTTTGTTTCTGTAGATTTGGACAAACAGTGACACGCATACCCACTCTTTTACACACATTTAAGGTTGAGTTTCGAGTGTAGGTTAGTACTGGTGGTAGGACCTCTTGTGAGTCCGCGCGGGTAGGTACGACCGCCCTGCCTATTTCTGCCGTGAAGCAGTAATGCGTTTCGGCTTGAAGGGTGGGGCAGCCGTTGTAAGCAGCGGTAGGCAGCGGCTTGGCTCTGCCCCTGGCATTGCTGAAGTCCATGGGCGACGGTAACCACTCACCATCAGGTGGGCCGTATGCTCGTCTGCCTACAAGGGCAATAAAAAAAAAAAACTACTGAGATCTTAGAAGTTATATCTCAAGGTGGGTGGCGCATTTACGTTGTAGAAGTCCATGGGCTCCAGTAACCACTTAACATCAGGTGGGCTGTGAGCTCGTCCACCCATCTAAGCAATAAAAAAAAGGTAATATAGGCTCACGAGTCGTTTCAAACCTCTAATTCTTTCTGTACCGTAGCCAAATCTAGAGTACTCTCGCACAAGCCATCGTGGAAGCGAGTTCTAGAACAAATACACGCGTCCACAGATAATTTATACCGTGTAGTATTGACACAATACATTCCAAGACTGGAAATGTCGGACGCGTGTCTTTTCTACCCTTTTAAATACATGATCATGCAGAAGTTACTTCTGGAATAAAGTGCTCTTTCCGCGCTATGACAAGGTCTTCTTGAAACGGGTGATAATGTATTGATTTTTTTTTACCTATTCTGATAGCCTTGAGAGGCTATATCAGCTTCTCCTTGACGTATAGATGAGCCGACGCGGCCCAAACCGGGTGTGTTGCTAACACTGGCCCTAGCAAGAGCAGTGCTTCGCAGAATCTACCACAGGATCGGAAACGCGACCTACCGTAAAATGGGGTAAATAGGGACAAAATCGAACTTCAGATTGAATTTTAACATAGTTCCAATTAAATAGTCACTGCTCAACCAAAGAAATAAGTTGAGTCTTGAACGTACCTAGGTGATAAAAACCGTTACATTATTTTAATTATCCAATTTAAAGAAATAATCGGAAAAATAATGGCCATCCCAATTTACCCCGCATTCGGGGTAAATTGACACGGGTAAGGGTTAAATTGGGATATTTGTTAGGGTTGTCAGTTCGCCGTACTGCGATATATAGGTAGGTAGGTAGGTGCCATACAATTATTTATATGGACCGAAATGATGAATACAATCCATAATTTAAGCACAATACACAAAATAGTGTAAATTAAGCTGGTTTCTATTCCGAAGCGATGTGACGTGAATGATAATCAACAATACAATGATCAAAAAAAGTATGTGCATGTTATATTTTAGAAAATTATTATTTAATTTTCTTAAAAATCACAACTCTGAAACAAAATAGAGTAAAAAATTGAAAACAAAAGGACTGGAAATGCAATAATACAATTTTATTTAATCAACATTTTCAAAATAATCTTTGAGCAAGAGTGAGATATCAGGTGAATAAGATAAAAAAGCAGATTTATCTGATTACTGCCTATAATAACAAAAATAAAAGAAATTCTTTCTAAGCTAAATAACTAAACTCAATTAATTCACTCACTCATAATTGGAACCTATATATCTCGGATTTTTAATTAATGTTACATTTAAAATCTGAGGCCTGTTTTTATTTGTGTGTGCGTTGTGAATGTTAAAAAAATCATGATTCGACGCGTGAATAGATTCTGAAATAACAAAAGTTTTGATTCGTTTGAGTTCTTTTTAATTTTTAATTTTATTTTATTGCGATAAAGGACATACGACCGGGCAGATATTACAAGCTAAATGTCGCGAAAAAATGTAATTATATATATACTTTTCTTTTACCTATAGTACTTACATAAACTAACTGATAAACACATTAACCTTCTTTACATCACGCAATTGAGTGATAGTATAGGCTAAAAAATCTATTATAAGATATCAGTGACAACCCTAACAATCCATCCCTATTTTGTCTTTTGGCGTTCCAATTTTGTGTTTTCTCGTCCCTAATTTTTCCAGTCTCGTTCCAAATTACCCCACATACGTCCCAATTTTCCCCAAAAAGAAAGGAAAATTTATACATTTTTTATTTTGTCGAAATATTGTATTTAAAATAAGAATATTGCAACTTACCGTTTGTTGTGGTATTTCCAGGTGTATTAAAAACTTATATAAACTGTGATCTTATTGAAAAAACAACGATAATATTACTTTTTTTAAAAGTTCTGTAAGCTGTTTTAAAACGCACTTTTCAACCACTATTTTCAATTTAATTTGACGAATTTTTGGGACCAACTTAACTCATATTTAGTACTTCCATAGTTAACTTGGTTTTTCTTCTACACATTGATAAATATTAACATAAACAAAATTAGGTAGATTCCGTGCTACAGGTACTTTGAGAATCTTCCGCAGGTTTGTCCCAATTTACCCCAGGATCCCAATTTACCCCATGTCATGGTACTGAGAAGATCCGGCGAGAAACTCAGTGGGCTGTGTCTATGGGTTAATTCACTCGTAGAGCCCTTCGTCGCAAGGGACGGGTTCAATGAGGACGATGACCGGTGCTTGTGGTACCTAAAAGCACCGCTAATGGATCGGGAGGAACGTTTTGAAAGAGGTCTTTAGCGTTAAGCAGCTAACTCATGTTCGCTGAGCTGACAGTAACAACCTACACACACTTTTTTGAGATTTTTATCATTTTGTAATTTCCTTTTTTTGTTTTGTTTCAGTTAACGAATTCGTCTCCTCAATGCCGCCTTACGCTAAAGGCTTGCAGGAGAGTAGATTCTAATAAAACGAGGTAAATATATGCATTATCTATACGAGATTAACTTATAATTAATTACGTTAATGATTAATTTGTGTTATTGTTATTATGGTTCTGTTTAACCGGGATTTTAAAATGAGTCTTGCACCCGATCACCGGCATTAACATAAAATGCAATTGTAGTTATTATGAATTTTTAATAAAGTGAAAAAAACTAAAATGTATTAAAAAATACAAGTTTGAAGTTACAAACTTATTGTAGAGAATAATATATTTAGAAATTCTAACAAACTCGTTTGGCTCGGTGACCTGGCGTGGATCTTAATCTCCGGAATGAAATGTCATTATTCATCCCGATCTGGAGTCTTCTCGTATCATTTCTGAATATTCGCGTAAGTCAGCCGACTCTGCCTCAGACCGTGCTCCGTGACATCACCGAACCAATATAGTCAGTTAGCGTTTAGCATTTCGGCATTTACTCCTATTTTAAAGAATATGTGACTCTCTTCCGTTCACATTATTTTTATATTTTTTTATTCCTTAGATTGGTGGAAAAGCTCACGGCCCCCCTGGTGTTAAGTGGTTACCGGAGCCCATGGACATCTACAATGTAAATGCCGCCACCCACCTTGAGATAAGAGTTCTAAGTTCTCAGTATAGTTACGTTACAACGGGTGCCCCACCCTTCAAACCGAAAAGCATTATTGCTTCCCGGCAGAAATAGACAGAGTGGTGGTACCTATCCGTGGTCCTACCACCAGTAAAAATATTAATAACTATATATGTATTTTTCATCAAAATACTGCCCATTGAAATTTAAAAACATAAAATCCGTAATAAAAACGTAACTAAAAAACTAAACTACACAAGCCTGCACAAAGTAACTATGCTCATAAACATTTTAAAGATAATCATCGAACGACATAAACCACTTTATAAATAAAATTATACATTCTCTATGGTATTCAATAGCAATACTTTATTAACAAACAAAAAAAGTTAAAGTCATGTGTACACTGAAGTCATTATTTAGCGGGGATTGTGAACGCGATGAAACAGCGGGAGTCGGGTCTCCCTTGTTCAGTCTACTTGTCATTCAAGAAAAAAAAACATTTTGTTTATCTGTGAACTTGCGTTGACTCGCTCTTGTACTTATATTTATAGTTTTATTAAATTATATAAACACGTTTTTCATAGACAAAGCCAATCTTTTTTTACTGTCATTGAATATAAAGTTTTTTTTTTGCATTCACGAATTTGACCGCTTAAGTTGAAAAAAATTACGCCCTGTTTTGACTTGCGCGTTCGATAATAACAAGTATTCTTAGACTTCGAATTCTAAATATCATTAACACATCGATTCCAGTCGGGAATATAACTGGATATTTGGGTACAGAATCAGTCACTAAACGCGAAATAGTGAAGCTAAAAGTCTCCAAAACACGTGGCTGCTGGTAGCAGAATAGTTTAGTGTGAATAATTCGTGTTTCGTATGAAAATTTTATGAAGTCCATGGGCGACGGTATCCACTCATGGGCCGTATGTTCGTCTGCCTGCAAGGGCAATAAAAAAAACGCGATTAGTTAAACGTATATTTTTATACCATGATAGCGACAGTCAATTGGTATATTTTGGATTCGAACGTCGAAGTCATATATTTGTCTTGATGCCTAGAATAGCGGTTTTTATATCAATTTACGACAGATCAATATCTCAAGCTATAAATAATAAAAAAATCTAGACATAAACAATTGTGTTTGTGTATGTATAATCCCCTAATAATCCCTATAGACTCTAAGAAACGGCTGGACCAATTCCAATGGAATTTTTCCAAAAAATCTTCTAATTGGCGCCTATCAGAAGTCGTCGTGGCCTAAAGGATAAGACGTCCGGTGCATTCGTGTTGAAGCGATGCAACGGTGTTCGAATCCCGCAGGCGGGTACCAATTTTTCTAATGAAATATGTACTCAACAAATGTTCACGATTGACTTCCACGGTGAAGGAATAACATCGTGTAATAAAAATCAAACCCGCAAAATTATAATTTGCGTAATTACTGGTGGTAGGACCTCTTGTGAGTCCGCGCGGATAGGTACCACCGCCCTGCTTATTTCTGCCGTGAAGCAGTAATGCGTTTCGGTTTGAAGGGTGGGGTAGCCGTTGTAACTATACTGAGACTTTAGAACTTGTATCTCAAGGTGGGTGGCGCGTCTACGTTGTAGATGTCTATGGGCTCCAGTAACCACTTAACATCAGGTGGGCTGTGAGCTCGTCCACACATCTAAGCAATAAAAAAAAAAAAAAAAAAAAAAAAAAAAATCTTCATTTATCAAACGAATGCGTTTGAATTCAACTTTAAATGCATAATAATATAAATGCAATGTTTTTGCAAAATGCAAAAAGAATTTACTTCGTGTTCTTTTTTTATGTTGGCGTTTGGGCTTTTTTTTTTTATGATTGAAAGATTACTGGTGGCCCGGAGGCCTTTCCAGTTTCACCAGAACACGTGGGCGAGCAAAGGCTCAGCCAGGAGAGGTGGGATTTGCTAACAGCTACCCGAGCGCCTCCGAAGGAGACCTAACAGCTCAAGAGTAGCTGCTTCGCGAATGAATCTACTACCGGATCGGAATTGCGACCCGCTGAGAAGATCCGGCGAGAAACTCAGCGAGCTGATTCATGGGTTAGGTTGCACGGCGAACTCTTTGTCGAGTTCGACGAGTACGGTTACCGAGGTCCCTAAGCCTGCTCCTAGTGTTAGAGCTGAAGGCGTCTAATTCAAAGGTTATTGGATCTGATGGATCCGTAAGGACGTGTCTAGGGCGTCGACGGTGACTGGCTCCTGCGTGATCAGGATTCGGGGAGTAGTCAGCGGCGGCAACGATAAGGCGATTATCATGACGCATAGCCTTATCGAAGTACCGTTCCGACGCTGACTTCATGTATTTCTGGATAGATTCGAGGCCCAGGTCGTCGTGTAGGTCAACGTTCCTCACGAACCACGGAGCTCCGACGGCTAACCTGCAAAAGCGGGATTGTAAAGATTGGAGGGTGTCTATGTGTGTGCGGGCCGCGCGAGCGAACACCACACTCGCGTAAGTCATGACGGGCCTAATGCAAGTTTTGTAAAGTGTCACCTTGTTCCGAAGGGACATTTTACTCCGCTTACAGATCATGGGGTAAATTTAACGCGTTTGGGCTGCTAATCGGATCCCGAGTCTATGTTATCGATGGCTGTGCAAACGAAATTTCACTAAAGACGTGGAACTGAAGGTCGCGACAGAAATAATGATCTGATCAGTATTGATGGGTGATATGGTCGCAAACAGAGTTGTGGTTATTGTCGTAAGAACATATCCGCTTAGCTTCCGTTTTATTCGTTGTCCTATTAAAGGTTTTATTTATCGTGAATTTGTGATCGAAACGATTGCTTATTCGTGTTTATGGCTTTAACGAATTAAAAAAAAAGTTATGAAATTAATTTGTATTCAGAATTTGCGAATTAAATTACGATAAAAATAAATGTCGTATCTTTGTTTTTATTGAGTACTTAGTGTAGCGGTAGTAGTAATTTGGTGTGAAAGTGAAACAAATAAAATACATTGTTTTTATAAAGCAACTTATTGGAATCTTAATGGGAATAATAACGAATAATAAAATTAGAAGCTTATAGATCTTAAATATTTTTAAAAATAGATTTTAGAAACGAGAGAAGCTCACTTGCTTTTTTGACGCTTCTTTTGACGAGTTTCAAATTCACAACGATGCCATAGAAGTTGTTACTTCAAGAAAATTTAAACAATACCTTTTTGCGAATCGAATAAAGCTCGCGTGACGCCACATTACTTTGGGCACAAAAATAAACGGTAATTCCGTGTAATGACGTGTCAGGACTCCTGCAATTCTGTATTACAGTAATTACCGTGTACCGTACAATGGGGTAAATAGGGACAAAATCGACCTTCAGATTGAATTTTAAAATAGTTCCAATTAAATAGTCACTGCTCAACCAAAGAAATAAGTTGAGTCTTGAACGTACCTAGGTGATAAAAACCGTTACATTATTTTAATTATTCATTTTAAAGAAATAATCGGTAAAATAATGGCCGTCCCAATTTACCCAGCGTCCGGGGTAAATTGACACGGTTAAGGGTTAAATTGGGATATTTGTAAGGGTTGTCAACTCGCAGTACTGCGATATATAGGTAGGTGCCATATAATTATTTATATGGACCGAAATGATGAATACAATCCATAATTTAAGCACAATACACAACATAGTGTAAATTAAGCTGGTTTCTATTCTGAAGCGATGTGACATGAATGATAATCAACAATACAATGATCAAAAAAGTATGTGCATGTTATATTTTAGAAAATTATTATTTAATTTCCTTAAAAATCACAACTCTGAAACAAAATCATAAAATAGAATAAAAAATAGAAAACAAAAGGCTTTATCTGATTACTGCCAATAATAACAAAAATAAAAGAAATTCTTTCTAAGCGAAATAACTAAACTCAATTAATTCACTCACTCATAATTGGATATCTCGGATTTTTAATTAATGTTACATTTAAAATCTGAGGCCTGTTTTTATTTGTGTGTGTCCGTTGTGAATGTTAACAAAATCATGATTCGATGCGTGAATAGATTCTGAAATAACAAAAGTTTTGATTCATTTGAGTTCTTTTAACTTTTAATTTTTTTTATTGCTATAAAGAACATACGACCGGGCAGATATTACAAGGTAAATGTCGCGAAAAAAAAGTACTTATATATATACTTTTCTTTTACCTATAATACTTACATAAACTAACTGATAAACACATTAACCTTCTTTACATCACGCAATTAAGTGATAGTATAGGCTAAAAAATCTATTATAAGATATCAGTGACAACCCTAACAAGCCATCCCTATTTTGTCTTTTGGCGTTCCAATTTTGTGTTTTCTCGTCCCTAAATTTTCCAGTCTCGTTCCAAATTACCCTACATACGTCCCAATTTTCCCCAAAAAGAAAGGAAAAAATATACATTTTTTATTTTGTCGAAATATTGTATTTAAAATAAGAATATTGCAACTTACCGTTTGTTGTGGTATTTCCAGGTGTATTAAAAACTTATATAAACTGTGATCTTATTGAAAAAACAATGATAATATCACTTTTTTTAAAAGTTCTTTAACCTGTTTTAAAACGCACTTTTCAACCACTATTTTAAATTTAATTTGACGAATTTTTGGGACCAACTTAACTCATGTTTAGTACTTCCATAGTTAACTTGGTTTTTCTTCTATACATTGATAAATATTACCTTAAAGAAAATTAGGTAGATTCCGTGCTACAAGTACTTTGAGAATCTTCCGCAGGTTTGTCCCAATTTACCCCAGGATCCCAATTTACCCCATGTCATGGTACCTAATTTCGCTATTACAACGTAATGCCTTGAAATAATGTGTTCTTACGTGCCGCCCGCAGTTTTCTTTTGACAGTAATCAGGGCAGCTTACGTATGGTCCTTTTGTCCGGTTAATTGTCTACCAACATGTTTGAAATATTCGTGACTCTGTAGTCGAGTGTGATGAGCACAGAATATATAATAGATAAGTAAAAAACTCGATTGCCATACATACTGAAATAAATATAGAAGTATATATTTATTGATATAGGGTACATACTTTAGAATCAATAAACAATAAAAGGCTTAATTGCGTTTTCTGTTATATGTATAATAAGAAACAACATTTAAAGCCGTTAATCTAATAAAATTAATATGTTAAACAAACTGAACTTTCTTTTTACTGAATGTCAGACTTCATTGAATGACATTCAAGAAAAATCCTTTTTAGAAAACTAAAGAGTATTAGAAAATGTAGGTTTTTCTTTACATATTGTATATAGTTAAAAAATTACGAAAATATGCTTGAATAACAAGCCTCGTTTTATTCTGGCGATCCTCAAGTATTAGGCTAAGTGAAAATTATGTTAATAGATTATTTTATTATATTTCTATATAATTACAGATTAACATAAGTGGCTACTGATGTTCATAAAAACCACAAAGTGATAGTTCGAATTCTCTATGGAAGAGTAGTAATAGACCTTTCGTCTTTTAAATCAATCCTTGCGGACTCCTACACGCCCTCCCACTGGGGCTAACAGATTACAATACAACTTAGGATAGCAGTGGAATTATCATCTAGTATGAATGGCTTATCATCATTACACACGTAATTAGCCTTCATTCTCGCAAAGAACTAAGGGGAAACGGGGGTGACTGAAAATCAGTGCTGTTCGATTTATCAACCTCGAACAGCAATAGCTGAGCCACCTCCTTTTGCCTTTTTCTCTTTTTTTTTCTTTTCTTTTTTTTGTATTTCATTTTATTTTCTGTGATGTGAAAGGCAATAAATGATTTTTATTATTATTATTATTATTTATTATTATTATTATTATTTATTATTATTATTATTATTACACAAATGTACGAAGAGGGCGGCCGTCAGAGGGGAGTGGCGGCGTGATGTGAAGCTTGCCACTAACGTCTGAAATGATGACCACGACCATTCTGTTAAGAGCAATGCTGACTAGGAAGAAAAAGAAGACCGCATTGGAGATCTCAGTGCGGTCTCGTGAAACAGATAATCCCAGCCACGTGCTTGTCACTTAGTATGGGTGAGTTGAAACAGCACCCCTAGCGGCAAACGTAGGCAAAAGTTCCAACTGGTGGCAGGACCTCTTGTGAGTACGCGCGGGTAGGTACTACCATCCTGCCTATTTCTGCCGTGAAGCAGTAATGCGTTTCGGTTTGAAGAGCGGGGCAGCCGTTGTAACTATACTGAGAACTTAGAACTGATATCTCAAGGTGGGTGGCACATCTACGTCGGAGATGCCTATGGGCTCCAGTAACCACTTAACGCCAGGTGGGCTGTGAGCTCGTTCACCCATCTAAGCATTAAAAAAAAACATCCAAAACTTCTACGCGATCGAGAAGTTGACAAAACTGTCACTAAGCATGCTGATTGCATGCCTGAGATTCGCATCACACAGCGTGCAGTCAGGCAGGAGCTTCGGCTTCTTGATGTCCATAAGTCGAGTGGGCCAGATTGCATCCCCGCAGTGGTTCTAAAAACATGCGCCCCTGAATTGACACCCGCGCTAACGCGTCTATATCGCCTCTCGTACAATACGAACAGGGTTCCGTCTTCATGGAAGACTGCTCATGTCCACCCTATCCCCAAGAAGGGTGACCGGTCGGACCCCTCGAATTACAGACCTATCGCGATAACTTCCTTGCTTTCCAAGGTGATGGAGCGAATCATAAACATCCAACTTCTTAAGTATCTTGAGGATCGCCAGCTGATCAGTGACCGGCAGTACGGTTTCCGTCATGGTCGCTCAGCTGGCGATCTTCTTTTATACCTCACACATAAATGGGCTGAAGCCTTGGAAAGCAAGGGCGAGGCTCTCGCTGTGAGCCTTGACATCGCGAAGGCCTTCGACAGGGTCTGGCATAGGGCACTTCTATCGAAGCTTCCAGCATACGGGATCCCTGAGGGACTCTGCAAGTGGATCGCTAGCTTTTTGGATGGACGGAGCATCGCAGTTGTCGTCGACGGCTGCTGCTCCGATACCATGACCATCAACGCTGGTGTTCCACAAGGTTCGGTGCTCTCCCCCACGCTTTTCATACTGCATATCAATGACATGCTATCTATTGATGGCATGCATTGCTATGCGGATGACAGCACGGGGGATACGCGATATATCGGCCATCAGAGTCTCTCTCGAAGCGTTGTACACGAGAGGCGATTAAAACTTGTGTCTGAAGTGGAGAACTCTCTGGGGCGGGTCTCCAAGTGGGGTGAACTGAATTCAGTTCAGTTCAACCCATTGAAGACACAGGTTTGCGCGTTCACTGCGAAGAAGGACCCTTTTGTCATGGCGCCGGAATTTCAAGGAGTATCCCTGCAGCTTTCCGCGAGTATCGGGATTCTGGGGGTCGATATTTCGAGCGATGTCCAGTTTCGGAGTCATTTGGAAGGTAAAGCCAAATTGGCCTCTAAAATGTTGGGAGTTCTCAACAGAGCGAAGCGGTATTTCACGCCTGGACAGAGACTTGCGCTTTATAAAGCGCAGGTCCGACCTCGCGTGGAGTACTGCTCTCACCTCTGGGCCGGGGCTCCCAAATACCAGCTACTTCCATTTGACTCCATACAGAAACGGGCTGTTCGGATGGTCGATAGTCCTGCTCTCGCGGATCGCTTGGAACCTCTGGGTCTACGGAGGGACTTCGGTTCTCTCTGTGTTTTATACCGCATGGTCCATGGGGAATGCTCTGAGGAATTATTCGAGATGATTCCTTCATCTCCTTTTTATCATCGCACCTCCCGCCATCGGAGCAGAGTTCATCCATATTATCTGGAACCGCTGCGTTCATCGACAGTGCGTTTCCAAAGATCTTTTTTGCCACGTACCATCCGGCTTTGGAATGAACTCCCCTCCACGGTGTTTTCCGAGCGCTATGACATGTCCTTCTTCAAACGAGGCTTGCGGAGAGTTCTTTATGGTAGGCAGCGGCTTGGCTCTGCCCCTGGCATTGCTGACGTCCATGAGCGACGGTGACCACTTACCATCAGGTGGGCCGTATGCTCGTCTGCCTACAAAGGCAATAAAAAAAAAAAAAAAAAAAAAAATGATTACCGGGAAAGGTCTCCGAAGAAAATCGTCATCCGAGATTGTACTGTATAAACAATACATAAGATCCAATATATGTTATACTAGCGACCCGCCCTCGCTTCGCTTCGGAAACATTAAAACACACATGAAACCAAAAAAATAAAATAAAAAAAATAATAAAAAAAGTAGCCTATGTTCATCAGGGACAATGTCGGCTTCTAATGGAAAAAGAATTTTTTAAATCGGTCCAGTAGTTTCGGAGCTTATTCGAAACAAACAAACAAACAAATCTTTCCTCTTTATAATATTAGTATAGAAGTATAGATATAGACAAGTACCTCATACAGTAAATCAAATAAATTCATTAATTTCTCATCGAGGAAAAAACCACGATCGAATGCTTTTTCAAGTAATTCTATGTAATCATGTAGTTCCATCGGAATCAGTGTGGACGACGTAATAAAAAACTATATAGTGTATAAAAATATATATCAGCGGAAGTCTGTAATTTGCACATTATCCACAACACATACTTTAAGTGACTCGAAATCAAAAGAAGCCGGGGACTTTAATTTCGCAGTGTGTGTTTTTGTTGGTCTTTTTTTTGTTGTTTCTTTCCGTATTTTTTTCATGAATGATAAACGTGCTTTTCCACATAATATGCATACGTGTTTTATTTATCATTACGATGATCAGTGAATTTAGGTACGAGTATAACAAAGAATGTATTATATACGTTTTTTTATATATAGGCTCTACTCTTTTATTTTTCTACCTACGCTTATGGTCTTGAGATACCATTTTAGCGTAGCCTTAAATAGTAGGTGAGCTCGTGGGTCTCAAACCTGACGTCGTTGCCAACTAACCCTAGGAAGAGCAGTGCTTCACAGAATCCACTACCGGATCGGAAACGCGACTCACTGAGAAGATCCGGCGAGAAACTCAGTGGGCTGTGTCTGTGGGTTAATTTGCACGCCGAGCCCTTCGTCGCAAGCGACGGGTTCGACGAGAACGATAACCAGGGTGTAATACTCAGAGAACAGTGTTGCCCGTTTTTCAATGAATCACTTAGTCGCCTATTACGACATCCAAAGGCAGAAATAGAGTTGTGTTATTCTAGGACACAGCCAATAAAATATGAATAGGATTCCGATCTGATCTGACAAAGGAGATGACGGTATTCTTGTTTATATGTATTAAGTTTTGATAACTGCTCAACACCAGCTAGTACGATTTGATACATACTTATATACACGCCTAGCATTTATTAATACCGAGAGGGCTGGTGGTCGTGGCGCCGACGATCGGCGGTCTGGCGTCCCGAGGGGGAGGGTGATGGGAGTGATGTGCTCCGCACTAAACGCGTCACTTTCCCCCCTTTGCCTTTTCATGAGTTCTGTCTCGTTGAGAGACGTTGGTTGTTGAGCAACAGGAGGTTTTAGTCAGTTCGACTCCGACATGCTCCACCCACCATCCCCAGTGGAGGGCGGAAGTCTGACGATTTCCTCCTGAACAAAAAAACATTTATTTATGACATAGTACAGGTAACCCTCTTATAACACGGTAGATGCGTTCCTACAAAGTCCAGTGTTGTGCGAAACCGTGCTTTAAGAGAATAGAAGCCAGTACAAAAAACGATACAATTTTTTCTGAATAAAATATCTCAACTGTGCCTGTATGTATTTTCTTACCTGTGCCTTTTTGTATTAAAATACATGAAAATAAGCAGGAAAATTTCGGTTATTCCCAAATATTGTGTGTTCATAGTACGTAAGGTAATTGTCTAAATAGTTTTAAAGAAAAATCTCGTTATCGTGTTGTAGAAGCTCCGTACTATAGGAGGGTGTTGTGGATTTTCTCTTTTCGTGTTAGAGTGGAACCGTGTTGTAAAATACCGTGTTATAGAATGGTTACCTTTACATCATTAAAGTTGAAACATAATCAAATAACTCTTTGCATAGGTACAATTCAAATACCTACACCGGCTTACCTTGAGATCGCATTCTACATTTCTGATTAATGCAACGACAAAAACATTATATGTATTGTCACGGCTTAAACTTGTTTTAATTTGCAACGTAACAAGCATTGATATAATATTTAATCGCCTAGAAATGAATAGGCAGAGTTACTGAATTTGGGGCCATATCGTTTTTGTTTAGAATCGAAATAGCATCGGTCATTCATTATACAATACAGTTTTGTTTATAAATTGTGTTTTCTATAATCGGTCGTCTAATAATACTGCCTATTGTACTTATAATAATGAGATTTCTATAGAATATGGAAACAAAAAAGTTCGGAGCGGCTAGCTAATCGGCATATAGCATGACATTTATGAATAAAATTTTTTTAATCACCTTGGTACGAGTATATGGTCCATTTGTTGGTGAGTGTCACCGGTGCTCATGGACGTCAGCAATGCCAGGGACACAGCCAAACTGCTTACCTATTCTAATCCTAGTTCTATTTGCATTAGAGCTATTGTCATAAATCTTGGATTTAATTCCTGGATTATGTGGGTGGAATGAACAAACAAAAGTGGCGAGTAGACTATGCTCTATTACTAAGTTGATCGTAGTTAATTTGGGAACTGGGTTGTGTGTCGTAAACTCTAACTTCCTATCTCACCCGGTTCTTTCATTAAATCTGCAATCAGTGACCGCGTGTGGTGATATAATATCAGCGTGATAATATTGTCCGTTACTGCGACGTGCACACATACTGCATACATGCCAAAACTGGACATTTTCAAAGAAACAATTTTTGTCATTGTCCGCTACCTTATTTGGAGAAACGCTGAGATTAAGTCGAGGTTGCCGTTATAATTTTATTATTGCGATAACGGTTCTGAATTTATTCAGTAAAAAAAAACTGGTATATTAATATAATACGCAGAGTTCCTATAGTTTCATTCGGTTTCATTTATGAGATTAAAATATTGAAAAAAAAGTGTAATTTTGACCGAGAAGAAAGTAGCAGTGAACAAATCTAATCTAACATTCGAAAAATATCGGTCCAAAAACTATCTGTGAAACTTTTCGTATCAACCATGCTGCGTCATGTTGCGTCAAAGAAGCGTAAACCGACCTAAATAATTTTACAAAAAGCATTACAATATAATGTAAAATAGTTATGATAATCCGTGCTGCGACAAACGTACAACCACATATTGGCCAACGGCTGCCAATAATGAGTGGCTTTTCAACGAGATATGAAGTCTATCAAGCTATAGTCAGTGATTTGGCCCTTGGTATTGTCAATGCTGACGCAAAGACATTACCAAATTTCACCAAATTAAAAACACTCAAATAGAACATGTAATTTAAGAATTCAAACTGACCACTTGATTAGTTAAGTAATAGTTGTTGTCGAACTAATTAATATCCTGATTTATCTATACTAGGACTTCCTTTTCTAAGGATGGAAGACGGGAAGTTCTATACAGTGTGGCGGTGTACAATATAACGGTAAATCAAAGTAAACTAGAATTGCATTTGATGCCGACCCTATTTAGGAATAAAGAACTAAAATGAGTAACTAGTTTCAAACCATAAATCTATTTGAACAAACATAGAAATGCCCACGCTCTTTGCTAATATTTTTTTTATGAATCCAGTTTTATGCTACAGCAGTACAATGTTACCTCAATTCTTATGAACGTTCGAAGTCTTTAAGCAAACAGTTCGAGTATCGGTTATGTAAACTTCGTCTACATACCGTTATGTCAGTTTGCCTCCACGCCCATGTGTCTATGTTATGTCATGTTAGAAATAAAGAACAAAGAGCTTTGTGCTAATAGTGATGTTTCTTGTGTTCTGACAGTATCAGCGAAGGTGATGATCGAAAGTATACTGTATTTAGTGGTGGTAAAGCGCATTATGAGTTCGCATGCGTAGGTACCATCCCACCTATTTTTGCCGCGAACTAATAATTCGTTCCCGTTTGAAGAATGGGATAACCGTTGTACTATAAAACCGAGATTTACGTCTCAAGGTGGGTATCTTTGACGTTATTTATGTTATTTATGTCTATGGGATCCAGTAACCAATTGACACCGAAATGGCTTGTTCACCTACCCGAGCAAAAGAAAGCTACATGAAAAATATCAGCTTCAAATAGGAAAAGAATAGAATTGTCAAAATCGGTTTACCTAGAAAAAGGTTCCCGGGTAACACATAAAATAGAAATATGTAAATATTATTCTAGTTTGTTGTCTAAACTAGAAAATGTAAGCGTTGATAGATTAGGAAACATGGCGTCACTGTTTCGAAGAATCTATATATTAATACGTGAAGCAAAAACTTTGTACTCCTTTTTACGAAAATTGCGTGGACGGAGGAATATGAAATTTCCCACACTTATAGAGAATATAGAGAAGGAGTGCAGAATGTTAATATTTTTTTTAATTTGAATAAAAAAAACATTAAATCAATAAATAAAAATATTACACACACTACACGTATTTGACACACACACACACACACGCATGCATACTATCTGTTTATTGTCAAACTTTTCTTATTGCTTATAGTCTGTAGTCAAATTGAGAATAGATTAAATATTGTTTGTCTTTATTAATATTTGTTTAAGTCTTAATAAAATATAGTCTTGGCGAAATCTGTGATTATAGAATCATAATAATGTTCAAACTTATAATTTCAATTAATTATAGTCGAATTTCGACTATTGCGGGACCACTAGTATATTTTAATATAATAGCAATTCAGTAAAATCAAGTTAATACCAGACAGCGCTTTATGGAACAATAGGTACATAAAGTACGCATGGCGCACAATTAGATTTTTAAAGTTTCTCTACACCACTGTTACACTTCTTCATTCTATTTACCGCTACTTTATTCCAAATGCTTGGTTTTGACACAAATATACAACTTTGAATCTATTTTGACTTGTAATTATTTTTGCAAAGCCATTGTCGTCTGACCTCTACGTAATGTCTAATACGAACATGTCTAATCGTGTTAATAGGCTTTTTGCCTGGTTTCAAGTGTTTGAAGGCTTGGGTTTCCTAATGGTTGAGTTGTCTTGAGCTTGGAACTCCTAATCTAGAAACTTCAAGGTAGCTGTTGTCGCGAGAGGGTGTTGTCGCGACTTCAGTATTTAAGAAACTAATGGAAAAAAAATATACTTTTGGGCTATAAGATCAGATCAAAATAATGAGTGGTTTTTTTTTTTATTGCTTAGATGGTTGGACGAGCTCACAGCCCACCTGGTTTTAAGTGGTTACTGGAGCCCATAGACATCCACAACGTAAATGCGCCACCCACCTTGAGACATAAGTTCTAAGGTCTCAATAAAGGTACGGCTGTCCCACCCTTCAAACCGAAACGCATTACTGCTTCACGGCAGAAATAGGCAGGGCGGTGGTACCCACCCGCGCGGACCCACATGAGGGCCTACCACCAGTAATGACGAAAATTATAAATTTGCGGGTTTCATTTTTATTACACGATGTTATTCCTTCACCGTGGAAGTCAATCGTGAACGTTTGTTGAGTACGTATTTCATTAGAAAAATTGGTACTCGCCTGAGATTCGAACATCGGTGCATCGCTCAACACGAATGCACCGAACGTCGTATCCGTTAGGCCACGACGACTTCAAATTAAACTTTAAATTCGTTTTTATAATTATCACACAGCGTTTCACAGTGTCCAGCAATGAGAATGATACGCTATTGTGTGATTAAGTCCCGGTTTTTACATAAAATTTATCATAATAAGTACACACTTACATACAAGTTCACTTGAGTACACACGCTTGTGGCTAAGAATATGTAGTTAGCCGGAAACTGACTCACAAAGATGATGCCATAACGTAGAATAAAGAAAACTGTTTTCGTTTTGATGTATGCCTTGTACGAAATTTGTTAGAAGATGAATATTTAGCGATGGTAGAATACTAGCTTCTTGCTTCAGAGACTTGGGTATTCACAGCAAAAGGACGAGAACCGACTACTTGCGTCCGAGCTGAAGATCCTTTGGTGTTGATTTTTTATTTTTTTTTGCAAAGATGGGTGGAAGACCGCCTGGTGTTAGTGTTAACCAGAGCAGGAAAACGATCTATGGAGGATGCGCTATCATAAAAACTATTAAAAGTGGACGTTTAAGATGAGCAGTTATTAGCGGGCATGTAATTAGTCGTGGCAGGTCCAAACTCAGATGCCAATAAAACCAATAAAGAAGCCGAGATTAAATCGTAAAATTGTTTTTTATCATATTCTTGCTAATTACAATGTGTTGTTGCATTTCTGTAGCCACATGTAGCCACCCAAAAAAATGAATATAACTTAATTGGCATAGTTGATGAGATTAATTGGCGGAATTGGCGTAGTTTACTGGCACCACCGCACTGTCTATTTCTGCCGTGAAGCAGTAATGCGTTTCGGTTTGAAGGGTGGGGCAGCCGTTGTAACTATAAGTATACTGAGACCTTAGAACTCATATCTCAAGGTAGGTGGCGGCATTTACGTTGTAGATGTCTATGGGCATCTATAGTTTCTACCGTTCCCTATGTACTTAAGGCAGTCATTGACTAACAGTAATAAACACGGAATAGGGTTGCCTGTAATTTAAAAAATCTTTATGAGTAGTTGTTTTGCTGTTTTTCTTATTAGCTTTATGATTAATCAGCGTGGAATCTGTGATGTTTAAGTCGTAGTCATAAAAACAATAGATCCGCAATATTTATGTGCATATTAAGTCGATAAACAGTTCTTGTTAAAACACAAGCTACGTTGAAATGCTTCCTAATATTTATAGATATTTTATATCGATAATCGGAGCTCTAGCCAAGTCAGCGTAGGTATCCTATTCTGAGTTTTATACGCGCGGTCACGTACTATGACGATATTCGAGTTGCAACAGCTAACTTCCTGGAACCAGTTGATATTCTGTTACTGGAATTTCACATGTAAGATTCAGAGATATTTCGTATCGTGAGAAAGCCGATTGCCTTTTGTAGTATATCAGTATACACTTGATGATGACAGGGTTTTTTTTGATAACGCCATCTTGTTGTGTCTTTAAAGCGGTTAGTTGCCCTCAATTAAGAAAAATAGTATTGTTATTCGCCAATAGATGTCGGGAAGAGTTGATTATTGAAAACACGAATAAAACAACATTTTCTGAAAATAAATCGTAGCTAGAACGATTTATCGCCCCCGAAATCCCCTGTATACTAAATTTTATGAAAATCGTTTGGAGCCGTTTACGAGATTCAGATATTATACGATTAGTATAAGATTCTGTTACCGGCATTTCACATGCGGTGAGATTCAGAGATATTTCGTATCGTGAGAAGGCTGATTGCCTTCTCTAGTATCAGTGTACGATTAAATATGAAAATTCAGTGTATGAAGCTCGCTCATCCTGTCCGTTGAGGATAATATCAGTAAACTAACAACACTTTATCGTATTCTAAAGATGGCTCGTAAAATATTGGTTTTGGAACTTTGGAACTTAGATAATAGTAACAATAAAGTCATAAAACACCAATTTATTGCGACACAAGTAAACATCGGTTGGCATGTGTGTGACAAATCGTCTGAGACGTGTATAGAATGGTGAAGAGATCGTATCGAGAACTGACTAGTGCGTTTGGCATTTTGTGGGAAAACGCGTGAGTGGAATATCTAATATTGATGAGGTCATCATGAAAAAACATATATTTACTATCAACATAAGTTTTTATTAATTCAACAATATTTACTGTACTGTAAAAACTGAGATCTTAGAATTCATATTACGAGGTGGGTGGCGGAATTTACGTTGTAGATGTCATGTTCTCCGGGTGAAGCGGGCTATGAGTTCGTCCACCCACTAAAACAATAAAAAAAAATAGATATTACAAACGCGAAAGTGAGTTTGTTACGCTTTCACGTCTTAAATACGCAATTGTTTATCGTAAAATTTTGTATACACACTACAAAGGCAGAAAGGAAAGACGTAGTTAATAAATAAAAAAAAAAAACAATTCTCTACGGGTATATGTATTGTAATTCTGCATTAATACGTGCGAGGCTAAATATGAAGTTCGTATAAAATAAATACTATTGAAATAACTTCTCAATTTTATTTAAGTACCTACAGAATATTTTTATCAACAAAAAGAAAAAAAAACAATTTATACTATTGAGAACGTGTTACAGTAAAATTTGAATTTCAAAATAACTTTTTTCGGACGTCTTACATTTATGGAATGGGATTCAAAAATGCTCAACCGTTACTAATATATATACTAGGTGATGACGGTTTGTATGCACCCGTTAGACCTTTGTATGCAGATGTGATGACAGCGGTACAATGATACCGTGCGTAGGTCCCGCCTACCGGTCTTTTGTTAATCAAATGTTGAACACGTTTTCGTGATAGGAAAAAAATGCTGTTGACAGTGAGTTTTTTTTGTGTGCCTTACTTTTTCCCGCGTCACGGACTAGAAAGGATTCGAACGTTTGTTTTTAAATAGATAATATAACATATTGAATTTGGAATTCTTTTAAAGCAGATGACATTTTGTGCCGACATGTAAATATTCAGTTTTTTTTTAAATTCGTTTAGTGCCTTTGTATGTACACCAACATTATATCCACCTGATGGTAAGTGGTTACGTAATTAGTATGTAATTATTGGTAGTAGGTCGTAATGTGTCAGCTTATTTCTGTTGGGAAGCAATCATCAAAAAGTACCTATACGACTCTTGAAAACCGAAGGAAACACTTAGAATATAGTTAATTACTTTTGAAACGTAAATTGATTTATATTTGTTAAAAATTGTCTCACCAGTTAATAGTACAGTTTATCACTGGTGGTAGAACTTCTTGGGAGTCCACACGGCTAGGTACCACCACCCCGCCCATTTCCGCTGTGAAGCAGTAATGCGTTTCGGTTCGAAGGGTGGGGTAGCCGTTGTAACGATACTGAGATCTTAGAACTTATATCTCGAGGTGGGTGGCGCATTTACGTTATAGATGTCTATGGGCTCCAGTAACCACTTAACACCAGGTGGGCTGTGAGCTCGTCCATCCATCTAAGCAATAAAAAAAAATTACATGTGTGCAATTCACACGTGGTAGAAGTGAAACCTTCCAAAATTAAAATACAATTATCCTAAACGTCTTAAGTATATCGCACCTTCGGTAAGACAAGGGCCGAAGTGCTAATTTTAAAAATGTTCAGGAGAGACGTTTTAAGATTTTTATAGATTTAAATTGTGTTTTTCTGCCCATATGAATGTAAAATAGTATTTTATTTATAGCAAAAATATACCTTATACATGTGAATATAAATATGTAATTTGAAAGACTGAGTTATTTATTTATTTATACTAAATATTTAATGAAATATTAATGTATGCCTACAATTATGCCATTATTCCACCAACATTTAAATAAATGTGCAGTTGCGACCACAGTTACACATTATATTGAAATGACTTATTAAATGGAAATACTACTTATTTTCTACATCTTTATTCTTCTTTTTCTTAGGAAAATCTTTATCAATGATAAAATAAAACTAAAATAAAAAAAATCACATAAAATTTACTTCTAAAAGGTTTACATTAAATCTATAAAATGCCACATATTCCTTTGTGGAATGCCAAGTAAATGCGTAAGACATTTATTTTTTCTGTCAAATATGTGCTCTCAAATTAGGCATATTATGTACACAAAATGTGACCATGTCTTTCCAAAATATAAAACAAAAAAGGGCATATTAACCTTAATGACCCTTATGGTCCAGTACACAACCACTACTCGCGCGGGCGATGCCGCTAATGACCAATAAGATTTTGTCGCGCCAATATCATCCAAAAAACGAACGAAAGGTACAAAGACACTTTTGCCATCTGGCGAAAATAAACTGAATCTATTGAATGTCTTTGTTAGTTTTTAAGGCACTTTGGCATATTTAACTCATTTTCAGAAATTTTAGCACTTCGGCCCTTGTCTCACCGAAGGTGCGATGTGTAAAATTTTGTCATTAGTAAATAATTGTAAGGTAGCACCCTCTGTGAATTGATATTTTAATTTCACGTATAATCCTAAATTAAAATTCACTACAAGAGCTTTCATACACACGTTAGTATTAAAAAATCTCACAGATGGCGCTGTATTAAATAGTATGTATATTTCTGTCTCATTCTTTGCTGGCTTCATCCTACACATTTTTGTATTTGTGTCTCTTACCTGTCGTTTTTTCCGTTGCATCCGGTTTGAAATCACAACGATTCTAAAATAAATTTTCACTTCAAAAAAAACATACAAGTTCCATATTACTATATTTGTGAGACACATCATATGATAAGTAATTAGTGAGTTAGAAAATTAATTACATAAGGCTACTAAGTAAAGGCACTCTATAACTTATCTAAGCCTGCGAACAAAAACTTGCTACATATATCCTAAATACCTAAACCTAAGCGATTCAGGTATTTGGAAAAATGGTCTCTTGAAGCGTGACGAAGAAAAACACAGCGGTTTTACGAGACCAAGAGATTAATTTTAAAATGTAATAACACAATTATTTCTATTGTTACAGCGCCGAGTCGACAATGAGACTTGGGCTTGACAGCTGACAGTTTCGCCTTCAGCTTCCGTCATCATCTCAATCTCAATCTCACAGGTACGTAGTTTAATGACCTGAGTTAGATATTTTTACTTGTAGGTTAGTTACGTTTAGAAAAATGTTCAAGGGCATCCTCCACGTTATTAATAGGTAGGTTAATGTAATTGTTTAATGTATTAGTTATACTGTGAATATATATTTTTTCCTTACATTATACGTTAGATTAGTTTCTGTTATCGTGTTGTTTTGTCGTAATTGTATGGAACGTTGTTAGGTATACAAATTCAGCACTATGTGTCTTGTTTTGTCGTGCGCACATAACTTATGTTGCAAGCCACATTTTTTTTTTTTTGTGTTTTTTTTTGTGTATCTTTTTAGCTTGTGATGTGTATTTTGAGCCTAATAAAATAAATAAATAATAATCATCCGTAAAAAATTGCTGCCCTTGATATGCCTTTGAGTTGTCAGGTCCCCTTCGGAAGCGTTCGGGGAGTTGTTAGCAAATCTAACCCCTCCTGGCTGAGCCTTTGCTCGCCTACTTGTCCTGGTGAAACTGGAAAGGCATTTGAACCACCAGTTATCCTTCCGTCCTAAAAAAAAAGAAGAAACATTATTAGTACTTATCTTTATTTTTATTTTTTCTTGTAATTGCATAAGGGAGTTGATAAGTCGTCGTATTAAGGGCTTAGGCGCTTGAGAAATAAGTTTCAAGGGTCTATTGAATTTGTACACCGGCTATCTGGTATTTTATAAATATAAATGAAATAAATAAAAATTAAAGGTACATCTAGAAAATAAAATTTATTACCTCCAATGCTGGAATTTATAGTCTAGCCGACAGGTAACAATGTAAGGAAAAAAGTACGTTCCGATCCTGCTTAACTGCACTTTAGTTTTCAACTGTCACCCCTACGATTTGTTCAACTCGCATTTAATTCGTGCGCACTAGAATCTATTCTAGTACTTATTCGCTGGTAGCCTATGGGGCTATTGCAGTTAGGCCCGGAGGGGTAGGTGAGCTTACGGGCTCAACCTGAGAGAATTTGTTAACACTAGCCCTAGCAAGAGCAGTGCTTCGCAGAATCTACCACTGTATCGGAATCGCGATCCACTGAGAAGATCCGACAAGAAACTCAGTAGGCGTTCCGATAACCGGGTAGCTGTTGTAAAACTTAGGTTTTATAGTTTCACCATAATCTTAAGTGCACGAGAAGGGCCGCAGTACGCGAGGAATGGCGATGTCTGGTGAAGGGCACCACCACCCGAAGTGATGACCACGACCACTCTGCTAATTGTGCATACGACTGAAAAGAAGAAGATAATCTTAAAAAAACTGTTTTATTTTTCAAATGCCTTTTTTGCATAAGAAATCGAATTTTTTTAATTGGATTTCTAATTCCAAATGAGATCGTCTAAATGAAAAACAAAAATCACTATTAAGCGTCAGTAGAAAAACTGAAATTTTACGAAGGCACTTACTTACACATTATATAGGCATTTCGAGGCTTTTTATCAAAACTCATAATGTGTAAACCTTAACTCTTAAAATTAATACCCGTCTTTAAAACCGTAACCCTTTAAAATCATTAATATTAAAATTTCTTATCGATTTGACTTAAATCAGATTAAGAAAAATACCCAATTCACGAATTAAATTAATATAGTCATAATATTTAAAATAAATACATACATATATTCTTTTTGATGTGTCGCATAATATTGTCTCGCACTTGTATAATGTACTTATATTTCAAATGTATTGATTACTTTGGTTAACTTGATTGGTTACTTTGATATGCGACATATATTAATTGGTTTTCATTAGGCCGGTTAACTAGATCGTTAGACTTATGGCCAATTATGTGAATACTCCTTTGGTTTTGGCATTTTTACATTCGGAATGCACTACCATTACTTTTTTCATATAATAGGGGGCGTGAAAAGTTTCCAATCGAGTCTTCATCGAGTTACAATAGTGACTTTTTATCGGATGTTCCAGTGTCGTCTCGCGTGTTTTTCGATAACATTCTTTATTGTTATCGCAATAAGGGCCAAGAGCCTTCAGATCTGTATCTCTTAAGGTAACAAGCTGCTAGCTATAGTACTTATCTCAGATCGACTCGTTAGCTACGACACTTCAATACTTTGATGACGCTTTTTTTATACGTGTTTTTTTTTTTTTCTGGATTTGTTTTTTAATTGATTCCATAATTGATGTTTTTATTTACATCTTGAATATTTATGGTACGGTCCGTGTAATAATATATGAGTTAAGGTTTATGATTTGAAATCATTATTAGAATCAATTTAAGACTATAAACTGAATATGAATTACAGGTGCATCGTTAGCGCATAGAAATGCACGTTGGGATTATCCACGTTGTCGTATATATCTATATCTATATTAATATTATAAAGAGAAAAGATTTGTTTGCTTGTTTGTATTGAATTGGCTCCGAAACTACTGAACCGATTTAAAAAATTCTTTCACTGTTGGAAAGCTACGCTATCCCCGGGTGACATAGGCTATATTTATTATATTTTCAAAAAAATTAGGGATCCAATAATGTAACCTAATGTGTAAAAAAAATACCTAAAATTCTTTACATCGCGTGCGCTACTAACCAAGCGAAGCCGGGGTGGCCCGCTAGTAATTATATAATTTCATTTTTTAATTTTCTAAATGTAAGCTAAAGTTCTCTTTTTCTGTCTACCTCTGAAGCTAATACGTAAACCATTTTAAACTACACTATAGCTCTTTCCAATATGACAGACATTTCAATCTCACTTCGCAATCAAACTGGGCTGATCTTATATTTGCGTTGATAAAAGATCAAACAATCCTTATGCACTTAGCAAAAATACTTTACATTATCGATGGAAAGTACAAGTTGAAATAAACAAGTTTACAGAATAAGTTTAAGGCAATAAATACCGCGTAAGACTAAAAGAGATACGTCAAGAAAACGCTTACGTTTATTTAGCGATGTGACGTGTTCTTTCATTTAATTAGAAGTATAGGCAATGGCGTCGTAATAAAAAAGTCCTAAAGCCACTTTTTTTAATTTAGACAAAGTGTTGCTTCTAGTAAATCTTAACGAAACATTAACTTCGGTTTTGGCGAGTCGTCCTCCTCGCGTCGTTTTCCTCATTACTGAGGGTCGTGACTCCCCCGCTGCATCAGTTTCTCCCGTACGATTTCCCTCCATCTGCTGCGATCCTTAGCTTCATGAAGGGCATTGTGGAAGTTGATGTTTAGAGAAGATCGTATTTGGTCCGACCATCTCGCGTCCTCTGGGACGTTTGCCATCTACCTTTCCTGTCACCATCAGCTGGCGAGTCGTAGACGACATAATTTAAAATTTAATTTTACGGTTTTTATTTCGCGTTTTTTAATGTCATTTATATTATTTCCGACGTTTAAGGTACTATATATGTATGTAGTTTTCGGGGTGATACGAACACAGGAACTACTAAAAATAATACGATAAGAAATGCTAGAACCGTAAAAGTAATTTTTGTTATCGACACAGTATCCCACGGCTAACGAGAGTACTGGAACTAATAGAACTAAAATTCGATATCCAGTTATTAGATCGAAGCTTAAACAATATTGAAATCCTCGCTAGAACGAATGATTGGTGCGTAACAGGTGGTGGTGGTAGGTGGTACTGGTGTTAGGACTAGGTATTTCAGTCGTGAAGCAGTAATGTGTTTCGTTTTGATTTTCTTGCAAATTACAAAGACGAAACCGACGATTTTTGCCGTTCTTGCAAATTACAAAGACGAAACCGACGATTTTTGCCGAAAATTATTGCCGAATACGCAGATAAGGCAAAGTGCCGAGTGTATCGAACACAATGACGTAAGCCCGAAAACCTGATATCGATTCAGCAATTCCCGAAAGCCAAGACCGATTAATACGAAAAAGGACGAACAAGTGTCTTGTTGTGGGAACTTCTCTATATTCGGACTCCAAGGTCGGTTGGCGCCGAACAACTTTTTTAACGTACGCCTGGGAATTGTATAAAAACTTTTTACACTGTCAAAAGAATTGTATTCGTTTTTTTATACGCTTTTATTAGCTTCAGACGTATGTATGTTAGTATGTAACAGAATCTTTGAACATGATTTTGACCCTCTTAGAAATGTCGGATTAACTCGAAATTTAGCAAAATTATTAAGGACCGACGACAATTCAGTATTAAAAAAATATATTTAAAAATTGAAATTCAACTAAAAAATGAAAAATAAATAATAGTTTAAAAAAAAACGCTTTTATAGAAAATCCAACTAAAAAATAGAAAATAAATTTGAATTAAAAATAGTGTAAGAAAAAATGATTTTATTGTAAAAAAGCGAGGGGTGCTTTTCACGATATTATCAAAATAACCCTTCTACTCATATCTGTTCATAAAATATTTATAACTATCACATTTTTAGAAACTCAGTGGGCTGTGCCCATCGGTTAATTTTGCCCGCCCAGTCCTTCGTCGCAAGCGACGGGTTCGGCGAGGACGCTGACCGGGCTTTACCTACGAAATTGCAACTTAGTATACAAAATATTATTCATTTTTTTAAATATTCATATTATATATTTATATCTAAAATAGTGTCTTCTCCTTTAACTTAATTATTTTGTTAATGGTGTTAGATTCCTTATATTAGATAAATCTATTAGATTTCGAATGAATTAAAGAGATTCTTGATAATACTATTATAGTTAATTACATTAGCTGACGCGAAAAATGTTGTTTTGCCGAAATATATTATTACTAGGAAATATTTTTTTGGGTGGACCTTTAAGGGTATGAAAAATAGATGTTGACCTATTCTCACACCTGCCCGATATGCACGCAAAATTTCATGAAAATTTGTTGAGCCATTTCAGAGGAGCTTAGCAACAAACACTGCGTTTTTTAATACATCAATGGCTGCAACACGAGAATTTTATGTATTAAGATATTTTTTCTTTGACACGTTAAGTTCACGTTACATGAATATGTATGTACGACTATATCTATAATCTTGAATTGTTGCGGGACGAGGTTGCCTCTTACCTGTGTAGGTCTGTTATAATGATTACATCGATCTTTAACCTTGTATGATTTTAAAACAGTACAATCTATAACAGTGCGTTGTGTAACTTATTGTGTTTTAAGTATGGCTAATAATTAGGTTTTACTGGTGGTAGGGCGTCCTTTGAGCCCGTATGGGTAGGTACCATCATCCTGTCCATTTCTGCCGTGAAACAGTAATGCGTTACGGTTTGAAGGGTGGGGCAACCGTTGTGCTGTAAAAACGGAGACCTTAGAACTTATATCTCAATGGGTCCCTTTATCTTCGTTGTTGCTGTCTATGGCTACCGGAAACCACTTAAAACCAGGTGGGCTGTGAGATAAACCACCCATACAAGCAAAAAAAAAATGCGCAAAAAAAAAAAAAGTGACTAATTTCAGGTTTCGAGATGTCTCGTTCATTAGATTTTTATGTCATTACAAAATAATTTTCGGTCAATTAAATTTATTTGTAAATATCAATTGAATAATTCAACCGTTTTTATTATTTTGTGTTTCTTAGCCATTATATGCCACCTAATTTCGGAAAAGACAATAATTATCGAGACATTTCTAGAAAAATCAAAGAAAAGTTCGTTTTTTATTAGGTAGATAGACGGGTAATCATCGATCTCATCGGCCTATCATCTAGTTACCACTTACCACGTAACAGTGGTTAGCGGAGCCCATAGACATCAACAATGTAATACTGCCGCCTAGTTTGATACGCACATTTTATGTCTCATTAAACACAATAATTGCCCTACCTTTTAGATTGGAACGCATTACTGCTTCATTTTAAAACCTCAGCATTAAGAAGAGTATACATACATGTATTTTCACGCTGCGATCGGTCTTATGGGCACGCATTTTCTGAATTAATCAGTTAATAAGGCGCAGTTTATTCAAACAAACCTATCAGCTTTGTTCGGCACCGGTTAAAAGTGAAAGTTGTATCGACCAAAAATTGAATGGATCATAATTACGTCACATACGACCGATTCTCGATTGTGCTTTACCTATAAGGACATAAGGACTGTTTTGATTGATTCTCACCTCTGGGACCTGTAAGATGTTACGATATTTGACCCATAAATGATTTCAATGTGGTTATTTTAGCCAGTGAATTGACCTTAAGCAATGTGCGGTTGACAAAGTAGATCGAGAATGTCAATCGTGAATTGTTCATGGCGAAAGATAAGTGTTCTCGAAGCGAAAATTGGAATAATTAGCATCTATAACCAAACGATATTTTTAGTTGTAAGAGATCTAAATCTATACAAATCTATTTAAGGGATCTATATAAAACAGTTGTACCCAATTTTCTTCTTTGTTTATTAATCGATTTTCCTTTTATTTTAATAATAATAAATTGGAACATATCAGGCGCAGTCATCCGCCCCCAAACTAGGATTCCCTGTGTTATAAGTACCGGCGACTGACAAACATACACATATATGTATTTTTTTAATGCCTTTGTAGGCAGACGAGCTTACGACCCACCTGATGGGGACGTTAAAGACGCCCATGGACGTTAGCAATGCTAGGGTTAGAGCCAACCCGGTGCTTACCGTTAAGTACTCTCCGCAAGCATCGTTTGAAGAAGGATATGTTATAGCGCTCGGGAGAAACCGTGGAGGGGAGCTAATTCTAAAAGTAGATGGTATAATAGCAGCCCATCTTTTTTCTTAAATTTGACACGGATACATAGCATGTTTAAATCTTTATTGAGAACGACGAAATAACAGAAATCAAAATAAAATACAGTGTTCAATTTCTTATTGTCCAAAATAATTTGAAATTGAGTATCTTAACGCTAATTCTTAAATTTTAATGTCATTTTCCTATTAAAAACACGTAAATGTCATTCCTATGCAACATCTTGTTTTGTTTTTTACCAATATTTTTATTGAATTTCGCAAATACAGATTGGGTTATACTTTAAAAAAATAAAATCGATAAAACTGTCTATGTTATTGAAACAGTCATCAGTGCTAGGCAAAAATAATAATAGCCTCAAGGACTTAGGGTATATTTCTTCAAATCATTCTATAGTTAGTGAATATATTGACTTATTATAAATGCAATAAACTACATTTAAATCTGGTTTTGTAGCAAATTTTGCTTTACAGACCGAGTTCGCTCACCTTAAAACAACAATAATTTAATAGTTGAGATATTTAAAGAGACTGTGGCATAAGACACGGAGGTGCTTTTGAGGAGGGAGGGATTACTGGTGACCCGGATGTCTTTTCAATTCGATCGGGACAGGTGGGTGAGCACGGGCTCAGCCAGGAGGAGTGGGATTTGCCGACATCTGCCTGGGTGTCTCGTACAGCTCAAAGGCAGCGGTTTCGCGAATCAATCTCTTACAGGATCGGAATCGCAGGAGATGATTCAGCGAGAAACTCAGCGGGCTGATATATGGCTCCGGTTTTACGTCTAACTCTTTGGGGAGTTCGACCTGTGCGATAAACGTTTTTTTTTATTGCTAAGATGGGTGGACGAGCTCACAGCCCACTTGGTGTTAAGTGGATACTGGAGCTCATAGACATCCACAACGTAAATGCGCCATCCACCTTGCGATATAAGTTCTAAGGTCTGAAGTTTAGTTACAACGGCTGCCCCACCCTTCAAACCGAAACGCATTACTGCTTCACGGCAGAAATAGGCGGGATGGTGGTACCTATTCGTGCGGACTCACAAGAGGTCCTACCACCAGTAACTCTTTGGGGAGTGTGCGATAAACGTTTGATGGTTACAGCTTGTTTTTTTTAAGGGATTTTATGACCTGGTAACCAAAACCATGTCCAACCAAACTATTAGGTCATGTCTTATGAAAAATGATAATATGGAGTGAAATGAAATGAAGATGATTGATTAATTGGAGACATTAATCGACTGGGATGAAATTAAATGAAATGATATGGGATGAAACTCAGTAAAATGGTGATCATTTACTGAGATTTTTTCAGTAGACTTTTTGGAGGATCCCGAGAACTTACGTCCAGCGGCTTTGTTTCATTTTACCACATTTGTCCACTTTCACAGATATTAAACAGTTAATAAACCACCGTTATTACACATTTAAACCTGAAGAAACACTAAATAAAAAAAGTAAAACAAATAACTCTACTTCACTCCTCGCGTTCCCGCCAAAAAGTCGTCACAGCTTGTAGGTAAAAAAGGATCCAGCGGGATAATGCTATTCGAGGAGTGTGACAAGTGGAGAGACCTATCGTTACGTTGGTAGCTTTAGAGCTAGTACCGTTCAATAGCAATGAAAGTGCGTTAGGTGGATAGTCACTGCTTGATAGATCCAGTCGACGGTGGCTGGTCGTTGCGTGAGCGAGATGGGTATAGTCAGCGGCGACTAAAATAAGGGAATTTCGGTTCGCTGTCCCGCTTTAAGATTCCAATTGCATAATATATACTTAAGAATGTAGGCTTGACCGGATCACACAATAACTCCGGGATCCACCTTTTCAAGATAAATCGAGATCTTTAAAGTAAGAAGTCTAAAAAAAAATAATGGAGGAGAGCAGCAGCCGCCCTCCGAAGAACGAAGACAGAGAAGAAAGAAAAAAGGAAGAGAAGAGAAGAGGGAAGACGAGAAAGAAGTCGTCCCGTCTCACACCTCAAGCCTGCTACACACCATACCGCAGCGCATCACCCCTGCCTCAATAGGCGGGGAGTTACATGTCCGGGCAGAGGGGTTTCCCCGAGGCCCGTTCCGCGCCCTCGCAAGGGGACGCGACGACCCCACGACCGGGTCTCACAAGTACTGCATTATGGTGTTTGTTGCATGATAATGTTAAACAAATTAACATTGTAACGTGAACGATGCTGATGCGGACTCCCACCGTCCTCGGCGTATACGGCGTATGTCTGTACAGATACCGTATAAAATGATAGATTTACGAGGGCGACAGTCCAAATTTTTTTTTTTTTTGTTTCTTCTACCTATTCTAGCGACCTCGAGGGGTCATACTAGATTCACCGAACGAGTAGGTGAGCTCACGGGTCTCTAAGCTGGAGACGTTGCTAACACTAGTTCTAGCAAGAGCAGTGTTTCACAGAATCTACCACCAGATCTGAAACGTGACTCACTGAGAAGATCCGGTGAGAAACTTAGTAGGCTGTGTCTGAGGGTTAGAAATGTTGTTGTCGAAAATGTCATTAGCGAGATTGAGGCATCGCTAAAAGGTCTTGTGTCCTATGCTGGCTATCTGCTACAGCGTCAATAATGTCAGCCACCTTGAGACATGAAGTCGGAGTTTCATTATGCTACTGCTGTCCAACCGTTCAAACGAACCCCATGACTGCTTCGCGCCAGAAACGTGCTGGATGATGGTAAGTCCCCGTTGGGGTTAATAGTATATTATATTTAAACATAAAATGCGGTTTTTTTTTTCTTTTCTTTTTTTCCTACCTAAGCTGATAGCCTTGAGAGGCTATTTCAGCGGAACCTTAACTAGTAGGTGAGCTCGCGGGGCTCAAACTTGACGACGTTGCTAACAATAACCCTAGCAAGAGCCGTGTTTCGCAGAATCTACCACCGGATCGGAAACGCCACCCACTGAGAAGATCCGGCGAGAAACTCAATGGGCTGTGTCTGAGTGTTAATGTACTCGTCGAGCCCTTCGTTGCAAGCGACGGGTTCGACGAGAACGATGACCGGTGCTTGAGGTACCTAAAAGCACCGTTAGTGGATCGGGAGGATCCGAAATGACGTGTTTGGGGCGACGTCGACTGCTTTTCATTCTTTCCGCAGGATCGGGAATGTAGTTACCGGCGGCCACTATGAGAGGGTTCTCGTGTCGTGCCGCTTTATCGAAGTGGTTAAATGCGTATTTATAAACTAATAAACTGAAAACGGTTTCTTAATAATAAATAAATATGTTCAGTCAGCAAAGAAATATTGCAAGCAATTTAAAAACAAAAAATATTATTCTTTAGAATGCTAAATTTAAATAAATCAATGTTTAAAGTCTGCTGATAAATTTTGTTCGCCAAAATAATTAAGAAAAAAAACAACTTGCATGTTCTAAGGCCATAAACAAACGAAATGATCATATATTTTTGAGCGAAAAGAACTCGTTCTGCAGTGTTCAAATCGTCCATAAATTTGCATTATAATGTCTCTGTGAAATGACATTTGGTTTTTATGTTGTTTCACGGATTGCAGATACAATGGTGGCATAGGACGGTAAGCGGAGCGATTAGTGAATAAATCACTACATAGTATACGTAAAACAAAGTCGCTTTCTCTGTCCCTATATCCCTATGTATGATTAAATCTGTAAAACTACGCAACGGATTTTGATGCGGTTTTTTTTTAATAGATACAGTGATTGAAGAGGAAGGTTTATATGTATAATAACATCCATTAAATAGTGGAGAAATCAATAATAAATTACAGTTTCCGAAGCGAAGCGAGAGCGGGGCGCTAGTATCTTTAAATATAAAAATGAATTGCTGTTCGTTAGTCTCGCTAAAACTCGAGAACGGCTGGAACGATTGGGCTAATTTTGGTCTTGAATTATTTGTGGAAGTCCAGAGAAGGCTTAAAAGGTAGATAAATATGAACATGCTCGGAATTAAATAAAATTAACAATTTTGTTTTTCCTTTGATGTGTCTCCCGTCGGACGGATTCCTTTTGTTTGTTTTAAGTTTATTTTATACAAAAGTTTAGGTCTTTTACTTATCGATTGAGGCACTACGAAGTCTGCTGGGTCAGCTAGTCGCTGATATTTATTGTAAACTATCTTGCAGGACACAATGAATGAAACGCGTCAAAACTCGCATTAGTAGCGTCCATTTTTGCAGCGAAGGCGCCTTAGGGCAGTTGTTATTACAGCTCATTTATAATTTCGTCGCATTACCTAAAAAAAGCTCCCGTTTCCACTCACCATTTATTTATTATAAATCATTTATTTCTCATCTCGAAAATTTGGATAACAGCGTAGGCGATAGCGACTTAATAAACCGCTCCTCTTGACAGTGTAGACATTACTTACTATTAAAAAGAAGTCCAGAGGGACCCTACCCGATTCCACTCACTATATTTGGTTGTAAGGTTTCTCTCACACGAATATCTTTAAAAATACAATTAAACACTACGAAAGCTTGAAATTCTGAATCTGTTTTTTAATGCGTTAATTGGCAGACGAGTATACAGTCCACACCGACACTCAATACTTAGCGCAAATTCATCCGAGCCATTTGGTCCTATTGTCATTGTTATTGACAACGTTCACACAAGATCTACAGTTCCCTCGAACAAGAAAAATGAAACGCCAAAGACTGACTTTGTTAACACAAAATCAACAAAACGAGGCGTGAATACAAATTGTCTCAATGTAAAATACTAACCGCTTTTCGTCATGTCCTTGTCCGCCCACCGATCGTTAAGCGATTTCCACCTTTACCACCTTGGCTTAAAGTTTAACGAATACGTCGTGGTTACCAGTGAAAGGTGGAACCTTTGCAATGTCGGTATCCTTGTAGAGTAAACTTATTTAAACTAGTTGCTTAGATACTTCGATCCTACGCTTGAAATTTCTCACCTCATGTATTAGGTCACGGAGGAACAGCTTAGTTTTTTTTTTATGAAAGAGGGATTACTAGTGGCCCGGAGGCCTACCTGGCAATCGGAGCTCATGGACATCATTTTGTATAATGTGTATCCTATGTATGACTGCTTCGCGGCGGAATCAGGTGGGCAGGTATGCTCGTCTGCCTAAAAAGGCAATAAAAAAAATTAAAAAAGACAGAATGGTGGTACCTATCCGCGCGGGCTTACCATACGGTCTACCCTCAGAAATGATGTTTATAGGTTTAGTTTGCGCTTCGTAATACTTAGAATAACGTATGTTACAGCTCTATATAAATATGATCAATGACATTAAAGATAGACTTCTGAATGTTACAGTGGCCGATAGTAAACTGATTCGTTTCTTTTCAGATCAAAGATGGCGTTCGTATTGTATATTTTGGCGGGCCTCCTGGTATCTGCGCACGCGCAATCGAACTACGGCTCCCAGGCCAACAACATCGAGTACCAAGGGGAAGGGCTGCCCGAACAAACTGTACTAGATGGAAAGGTCAGTGAAATATTATCATGAATTCATAATACTGTTAGAAAAGAAAAGATACAGTCATCATGCTCCTCGTCCCCTAACCGTTCGCTCATTATGTAGATCTCTGCTTAGTGAGAACTATTAAACGTTCTCGATAGCGTAAAAGTTAAGTTAAATTTGTATGCGGTTGGAACAGCGCCCATAGCGGCAAACGTGGGCAACCGTTCCAACACAATACTTTCACGCTATCGAGAATGTTAAAAAACTCGCACTAAACACATTGAATGTGAATTATTCATTGAGCTCTATTCCAAATATTATTTTTATATTATATACTAGCTGACCCGGCAGACTTCGTAGTGCCTCAGTCGATAAATAAAATACCTAAACTTTTGTATAAATTAAACTTAAAACAAACAAAAGAAATCCGTTCGACGGGAAAAACAAAATTTTTATTTTTATTTAATTCCGAACATTTTCATATTTATCTAACCTTTTAAACCTTCTCTGGACTTCCACAAATAATTCAAGACCAAAATTAGCCAAATCGGTTCAGCCGTTCTGGAGTTTTAGTTCTCGAGTTCATTTTTATATACAGAGATTTATATGAAAATAAGCCGATTTCTAGTATTTTTCATCAATTTTCTTAAAATCGTAGACATATTTAATACTATTTTCGTGGTCACGTAAAGTGTTGGAAGCATCTAAATAATAAATTGACAGTTAAAAAACGTGAGATGAAAAAACCGTAAAAGTAGTTTTAATTAAAATCGGACTTATATATCTGTTTAGTGATTTGAATTTTTTCAAAAGAATCAAATCCCAAAGTTCACACAACCCATTAATCCTACATTGGACCAACGACCTTTCGTTTTTAATAGCGCGCCTTAAAAAGAGTTTTATTTTATTATGCTAATTCACGAAACAGGATTCGCCGAGATGGAGAATGACATCACCTTGTCACAAACGTTAAGAGCTACATAATATTATCGAATGAGAAATGAACAAGAATAGGCGACATAATATACACGAAGATATTTGTACGATCGGTAATCTATAATTATATATATAAGGTAATTGTTTGTGATTAGAACGACACAGTCAGTCAAACACAATTGAGTTTCTCTGTAATAAAAGTTTTATTGTTCATTATATTAGGTACACGAAATAAGAGTGTGTATTTACTCATTACGTTACAAAAACCTACATACCTGTAATAAAAGAAACGACATTTAATGTTATTATTAACAATGTCAGTTCCTGAATCACAATTAAGTAGTATTTTAAACTTTAAATATTAATTTATTAACGATCACGAGTCTCATGCGTTTTAGGTTATCTTTTCCATAGCTAATTAAATTCATTGATTTGTCATGTCACTCATTCGATGATGATTGATGCGCGGGAAATTGAATTAAAGAAAATTATATTTTTTCTTTACATCTCCCCCCGTAAAGAAGATAGGATGAAGATGTCAGCTCATGCACGGTCATCAATCGTAGGCAGGAGCTGGTGTTAGCTTTGAAATGTGGAAAAAGTTCGACTCTGATCTCTTATGGTCAGTGTTTATCTTGTAAATTGAGTTTGAAATTTTTTCTATAATTCTGTATGGTCCAAGTTTCAGTTCATCAAGTTTCTTCCGATTCAGCTTGTGTCCATTCTCTACAAAAACAGTATCACCAACTTTGAAGTCCATATGTTTTCTATTTTTATCGTAAATTGTCTTGTTATAATTGTGTGATCTGATTGTATTTTCCAGAGCGTTTTTCCTGGCCAGGATTAAATCATGGTCAGTCTTCTTTTGTTTCAGGTCATTTGGCAAAATCCTAACATCTGTGCCATAAAGTAGATACTTGGGAGCATATCCAGTAACAGTGTGCTCTGTTTCATTGTATTTTTGTACACAGTTGTGGGCTACAGTTGTCCATGCTCTTTTTGTGTCATGTTCATTTATTTTGCACCTGATTTTATTGACCAAAGTCTGATTCAATCTCTCGTTTAGGCCATTCGAAAAAGGAGAGTTCACTGCTGTAAAAATTATGGGAATATTTTTTTCATCCAAAAATCTCTTGAATTCCTTAGAATGTATACCTGGGTATTGGTCTGACAGTAACAATTCAATGTCATCACTTTCTGTACAGTTTCTTATTAGTTTGATGAAATCATTAGCATTTTGAGTACTTGATGTGAGAATATATGCATATCTGGTGAAATGATCTAATAAAAGATGCAAATATTTCTTTGTTGATCTGGAACCTCCGAATCCTCCAATGGTATCAATAGAGCAGATCTGAAAAGGTTTTGTGGCAGGACCCAAGTGGGACATCAACCCATATTGTATTTGTCCCCTTGATTTGTTCTTTAAACATACTGTACAACTCTCACAGATTTTTTTAATGTTTTTAATCATATTTTCTGATGTATACACTGAGCTTATCATTCTCTGCATCTGTTTAATTCCTATATGACCCAGATCTGTATGTACGCTTTTCATAAAGTTCATGCTGAATTCCTCAGACAATATAATTTTTTCTTTTTTCTTTACTTTTTTGTAGTAAACATTTTGTTTCTTTATTAATTTGTCTTTTCTGCACTGTATATATTTATTTTCTATTTGATCTTTTAGGATATCTTCTAGTGTTATTATGTTAACTACTTTTAACTGCTCCTCTAGGTTTTCATTTGGTTCAAGGACCGGGTTTCTGCTTAGGCAATCAGCTTCAATATTGTATTTTCCTGGAGAATATTTAATTTGGAAATCATATTGTGATAGGTAGTATGTTAGATCTCCTAATTCTTCGTCTGTTCTAGATCTTATGTTCATATTCTCCAGAGGCTTGTGATCTGAAAATACAGTGAAATTCCGACCTATTAATAGATGTTGCCAATACTTTACACATTCTTTAATTGCCAGGCATTCCAGATAGATAGCTTTCTTCCTTTTTTGTACTTCATTCAATTTTTTTGAAAAGTATGCTACTGGTTTTTCTTCGTTGTTGTTTTGTGTCTGTTTTAATACTGCACCTACTCCTAGTATACTAGCATCTGTGTATATGTGAATAGGGAGGTTTGGGTCAAAGATAGTTAATATTGGTTGAGAACACAATATTTGTTTCATTTCATTAAACGACTCCTGGCATGCATCGGTCCAGTTAAAGGGTTGTCCTTTTCTCAAAAGTTTATGTAATGGTTCCAATTTTATGGCTATGTTTGGCACATATTTATGATAAAAGTTTATTTTTCCTAGGAATTGCCTCACATTCTTTTGAGTTTTCGGAGTAGGGAAATTTTGTATTGATATTAAGTTATCATTCAGTGGTCTGACTGAATTATTCTGTATTACATGACCCAAATATTTAACTGTATCTGCTGCAAATGTGCATTTAGAGAATTTTAGTTTTAAACCTTCACTTTTAATTGCTTGAAAGAGTTTTTCTAGATGTCTGATATGATCAGAGAAATCTTTAGAAAACAATAAAATATCGTCGATGAAACATACAGCAAAATCTCCAAGCTTGTGTTTCCGTATTATATTACACATTATTCTCTGGAATATGGCTGGAGAGGTTTTTAAGCCAAATGGCAAGCAGGTCCACTGATAATGTCCCTCCTGCGTCACAAATGCGGTCTTGTGTCTATCTGTGATACGCAGGGGTATTGACCAAAATGCTGAATTTAGGTCCAGTGTTGAGAAGAATTTGCAATCTCTTGTCTTTAGTATTAGGTCTTCAATAAGAGGGAATGGCTGAGATTGAGGCACAACTATTTTATTTAAGTCTCGAAAATCGATGCATAATCTTGATCTTTTATGCTCATCTCTTTTATAAGCTAATGTAACTGGTGCTGCGAATGGGCTATATGATTCTTCTATTATATTTTTTTCCAATAATTTTGCAATTTGGTCTTCAATCTCCTTCTTGTCTTCTATTGTGCAACGATATGGCCTCTTGAAACAATATTTTTCTATTAGTAAATCAATGTGTGCCTCATAATCCGTTACCTGTCCTATGTCATATTTGTCCTTCGCAAACACAGATTTATTTTCTGAAATTAATTCATCAATCGCTGCCTGTTTTTGATAGTCTAGATGATTTATACAAATGTTGAAATCTTCTTCATGTATGTCTTCATTGAAGTTTATTAAATTATCAGATTTTATCTCCTTAGAAATTATATCTGTTTTGTTTGTTTCCTTAGAAACTATTTCTCTTCTTTGTATGGGTAATTTCTGTGTAATTTCCAAGTTTTCGTTTTGTACTAGGTAAAACCCTTTTATACAATCAAGTCCCACTAAAAAGTCGTAATCGAAATTTTCCTTGTCTATTACAAAAACATTCATTTTTTTTTCCATATCAAAGATGGCTATATCAAGTGTTATTATGCCATTTGCCTTTTTAACGCCATTAATCGTTTTTAAATTAGTATTGAGAGAGTTGGGGTGACTGGCTTCCTTATTATTTATTTTTAACAATCTTGAATTTATTAAAGAGACATTAGACCCTGAGTCATAGATCCCAGCAACTTCAACATTTTTATTGAGTACTAATTTCACTTTGATCAATGGCGGCACTATTAGTTTTTTTGATCTTCATACTGTAGTTCACATTCTAATTCTGAATTGTTGATAAGCTTTATTTGCTTTTTATCTTTTTCAGTATTTAAATTTGTTTTAAACCAGCAAGAGTCCTCTGAATGGTAGCGTACCCCTTTCTTTAGTTTTTCACAAATACTACATTTTTTCTTCTCTGGCTTAGTATCCTCTTTCTTCTTGATAAATTTTCTTTTTGAAACTAAATGTTCTAATCTTCCAAGTTCACTAAATAAATTTTTTGTATGTACAATTTGTTCTTTTTCAATTCTATCTGTAATAAAATCTGGTAAACCGGCAGCTATTATATCAATAAGAGTCCCTTCATCTATTGTTTTTCTTACTTCAAGTAAAAGTTTTTCTTTCCTTACTGCATATTCTAACAAAGACCCCGATTGATACTTGTAAAATAAAGCATACTTGCTAGCAGTCCAACCTTTGTTCGCATAGGTTTGCAAAAAACTTGATTTCCATTCCGACCACTCAGAATCTAAGCCGAGCTTGATCATCATGGACGAATACCAATCAGTGCATGATTTCTCAAGAAATAATCTGAAGATTTCAATTTTTTCTTCTTCTTTTACTATATCAAACCTTGCACATTCATTTTCAAATATTTCCATCCACTGACATGCACTTGAACTTTTCCCATCAAATTTTTCAATGACAAACCTGTCAGCTAACTTTTTAATACTTTGTTTTTCTTTGTTTTGTTGACTTTCAACTAATTTTTCCAAAATCTTCACTATAGGGTCTTCTAAACGCTTTTTACTACCAGTAGCCATTTGTTCTTGGGTAATTTCCTCTAAAAATTGATCCTGAAAGATCATGTTTCCATCCTCATCAAGATATGTTTGTAATATCTCTTCTGTTGTTTTTATCCAAACACTTCTAGTTTGATATCTTTTTTTCAATGTATTTTTCACAGTAAAGAAGGTTTTCGAGGTTTGGATATGTTTGTGAAGTGATATTGCTTGATATTCTTCAGGCATAAGGAAAACTTTGTCATCTTTCGTGGCAATTGCGGTTATGGCGATATAGTTCGACTTTCCGTCTATTGATGGTTTCGTTTCAAACGTAAACTTTAACTTTTCCATTTTCTTGACAGTAAATGTCGTTTTATAAGGTAATTGTTTGTGATTAGAACGACACAGTCAGTCAAACACAATTGAGTTTCTCTGTAATAAAAGTTTTATTGTTCATTATATTAGGTACACGAAATAAGAGTGTGTATTTACTCATTACGTTACAAAAACCTACATACCTGTAATAAAAGAAACGACATTTAATGTTATTATTAACAATGTCAGTTCCTGAATCACAATTAAGTAGTATTTTAAACTTTAAATATTAATTTATTAACGATCACGAGTCTCATGCGTTTTAGGTTATCTTTTCCATAGCTAATTAAATTCATTGATTTGTCATGTCACTCATTCGATGATGATTGATGCGCGGGAAATTGAATTAAAGAAAATTATATTTTTTCTTTACATATATATAAAAATGAATTGCTTGCTGTTCGTTAGTCTCGCTAAAACTCGAGAAAGCCTGGACCGATTCGGCTGATCTTGGTCTTGAATTATTTGTGGAAGTCCAGAGAAAGTTTAAAAGGTAGATAAATATGAAAATGCTCGGAATTAAATAAAAATAACAATTTTGTTTTCCTATTGATGTGTCCCCCCCCCCCCGTCGGACGGATTCCTTGGTTTGTTTTAAGTTTATTTTATACAAAAGTTTAGGTCTTTTATTTATCGATTGAAGCACTATGAAGTCTGCCGGGTCAGCTAGTAATAATAAAAAACAACTATAAATTCAGCGTTGTAAAGTTTTGTGATCGATTGGTGCAAAAGAGGTTTATGGTTTTGAAGGCTTTTTATATTATAGAAGCGACGAAGTTCGCGGACTTGGTGCTAATAGGCGATCGCAGAATATAGCCATCAGGAAGTCAATGTCGTTCTTCACCCTGAGACTTGAGACATGAGGTCGAATCCTTAGTTTTAAAGGTTAATTTATCATGAAAAAAAAATCCCATAATTTTTTCGCGGAAGAAATATATAGAATTACCCTCAATCCACAACATGTACCATTAAATCGACAGAAGATTAAAATAGCAGATAAATAATAACATATTAGCTATACTACTAAAAATTTGACTTCATATTTCAAGATGTGTGGTGGCATTTTAAAATCCTGTCACGACCCTCAGCAGTAAGGAAACGACGCGATATATAAAAATGACACCTACCCTAGGTGTCATTTTTATATATAGGCTCTCGTAACCACTTAATATTAGATGGACCGTGAATTCGATCACCTATATAACAAAATAAAAGTATGCACATTAGAATAAATGGAAAAAAAAACCATTTGTTTCTTCGCACACAAAACGCTTCGCATAAAACCGAATACCAGTTTAAATCGGTAACAATATGAAAATAAATAAATCGAACAATGTGCGGACTTCAATACGTAAATTATGCAAAGAATCTCTTGTGTACTCCAAGATGGCTGTGGCATCACTGACCGCGGGCCACGATGCAAACAAATAGATACTACATGCTTGTTGCCATTGTCTGATCCGACACGGCGATATCGTTCTGCTATATTTTCTGCTTATGGGGTTAATACTGTATATAGTATGTTAGATTCATGTTCGAATGTGCCCAGAAATGCGAACAAAACACGGTACAGGATCGAAGTGTTCCAGTTGATGTTCTCTATGCTAGTGCCATAGTTCTTAGTAGAACTTAATCTCATTCACCTTAATGTATTAATATTACGATAGGCGCTAATTGGCAATGTCAACAGCATTATTACAACGGTTGTCCTGACATTAAAAAGAATAGTTATATTGGGTATTATTGGTATTTTGGTGGGTATTGTTATGGGTAGCTTGAATCATGTCAAACCAGTCAGTATTCCAGATGAACTGCAACTAGAGCCTTAAGAATCAGTAACATGGCTAAGTACGTAAATATATTGCCTGTAATGAGATATGATGCAAAAAAAAAACTACGTGGCCTAAAGGATAAGTCGCCCGGCGTACTTAATCGTATCGAGCGATGCGGCTGTACCCGTGTGCCAATGTGTATCCCGTATATAGAGGTAACATTTTTTCTAATGACGCATGTACTTAACACTCGTTCCTAAAATGCCTTCCAAAATTAAAGAATAACATTGTGTAATAATGTGTGTAAAAATCATACACGAAAAATATAATTTGCGTAATTATGACACACCTCAAGCTTAAACCGTGAGACTATAGGTATGCACTCGCCTACGCAATAAAAATAATAAGAACTTGTAACAGTTACTTGGTAGGTCGTAAACCCGTATCTTCTGTAGCCCCATCTCGTATAGTCTGTCCGGCTATTACCACTGAAATGAATACCAATGAAAATACTCTTTTATGATAATGGAAACGCGCCAAAATAGAGATACCCTCGAGGTAGTAATTAGCAATAAAGATTTATATAGACATTCGGTATCTGTAATCCGACCGAACTAAATACAAATTGCTATTTACGAGCACAGCGATGTACGTGTAGCCTTTTTGTCGGCGCTGTTTTCATCTAGAGTTCGCACCTACGTGATTATCTTGTTTATTATGCTTTTAAGACGGGACAAAACATGATGGCGCGAATACGACGCGCTTAGAGCAGAATTCCGAGCCAGAGATCTTTTCTCGAGGATTTGAGAATAATGTTTTAAAGTCTAAGAGCTCTTTACGGGGGATAGCTCAGTTCTGTGACTGGCAGATGGTAGTGATTGACGCCGAGTTCTGTACCATTCCCGTACCATTCTGTATAATTATCATTTAATAAAATATTTTGTTTATGAACGTGCTTTCATTCCAGGTCACGAAGCTGGACGACTTGAGTCCAGTTATCTTCTTGAACAGAACCAAAGCGGCACTGAACTGCGCTGCGGGTTCCATGCAGGTAACTTCACATAATAATATCTGTGACATTAACGTTTCTCTTTGTTACTTTAGATAGGCAGATAGGCAGAGCATTGCTTTACTTACGATATTGCATAAAACTCCGGAAGGGTCTGTTATACAAATATGATTTCGACTTTATGTGTTCGAGGTGTCACTCAACTGGCGCATCAAATAGAGAACGCTTGATTCGCTTCTTGTAAATTCGCTTTTGTTTCAGATCGAATTGAAATTTAACGAAAAATTCTACGGTATCGCATACGCTGACTTCGACAGGCACTCAGCATGTCAAGTGGTAGGGAAAGGTGCTCTTTCCTACAAACTCGAACTGCCCCTCAAAGGATGCGGAACGAAGCAGGTTCGAATATAATGTCACTTTAATTCAGTGTAACAAATGACAAAGATTCTCTTTAACGAAATACCATTAGGTATAGGACCACTGGTGGTAGGACCTGTTGTGAGTCCGCACGGGTAGGTACCACCGCCCTGCCTATTTCAGCCGTGAAGCAGTAATGCGTCTCGGTTTGAAGGGTGGGGCAGCCGTTGTGACTATACTGAGACCTTAGAACTTATATCTCAAGGTGAATGGCGCATTTACGTTGTAGATGTCTATGGGCGGTAACCACTTAACACCAGGTAGGCTGTGAGCTCGTCCACCCATCTAAGCAATAAAAAAAAGGTATCTAAAAGCCAAAATATTCAGTTTCCAGTGTCTTTGTAACAACATTTTTATTTATTTCCAGAACCCTCTGCGAGTATTCACGAACAATATAGTTGTAAGATTCCATCCTGGATTAGAGATGGACGGAGACGAGGTCATCACAATCGTTTGTCGGTACCCACCGCCCATCGTTCCCAAGCCAGTCTTCAACCCGCTTATTGCCACGTGAGTAAACAATTCGAATCTATCTAATCTAATTATCATTCCTATTGTCGTCTAGTCTTACGGTATACTTAGTGTAAAGTGCCAATGACCCGCAGAAACCATAATAAAATAAAATAAACTTATATGGTCAACTTGGGGACGCAAGTTCGTCATTTAAGTCATTATGGCACGAAGATGGGAATGCTTTTCTTAATTGTTTTCAAATTATGACTTTGTGGTTTCCAGAGCCCCTAGCTATGACCGCGAATACCGTAACACGCTTTAAGATATCGGGCAGTCTCCAATGCATTTGACCTACCCTTGTGGATTTTTTGTCATGTACCTACGTCCACATTTCTCAGGACGAGATTGGTACGTCCTAAGTAAGACCTCAGTAAGACCTTAGTAAGACCAACCCTGCTTGTTTTTAATAGTCCTGAACGCGGGCCGCTACCAGCGAAAGCTCCTTTAGCGGGAACTCATATCCTGATGATAATCTGCGCAATATTGTTTTTAACACTGCTGCTGCTTGGACTCGGAGTCTCATACTTGTGTCTGAGAAGACGCGCCTTGCCCGCTCCGAGGAGACTGATTGACGACTCCTCAGCTTCGATTGTGAGCAGAGAAAGTATACAAGGTAAGTTGTGCTATATAATAGGTTGGGGAAAAAGTTTCTTCGCGTTTTTTAAGAAAATTCAAAACATTTTTAATATAGTTTATTTACATTTAACTAAATTATGTAGATACCATTTTGTTCGATAGCTTTTTGCCATCTTGTAGGTAGAGACATGATGCCATTGCTATAGAAAAATCCATAAACCACGCAATTTTTTTTTGCGGCTTGCATTGCATTTTTGCCTTTTTTGTAGTAAAATTTTAAAATGTATCGAATTTCTTCATTAGATTCACTCATCTTGACAGTACGAAAAATAAATAAAAATCACACATTTTCCTAATTTGAACTTGTCTTCCTTAAAATTTAAACTTTTAATGATACCAAAACCAGCCAGATACAAATAGTATATAGCCAAAGAGATTTTATTACAAGTTCATACATACTATAATGCGAAAAGACTTTTTCCTCAACCTATTACATGTTTACCCATCATAGTGGACTTGCTTTGTAGGATACAGATAACGACTTTTTTGACTGTCGGCGTTTGATTAAGCTGTTTAAATGTTTTTTATATTCCAGAAGTGAAGATTCCTCGTGCACATCCTGTATACCCAATAGGCGGAGAGGCTGCGAGCGTTGCTTCGGATACCATTCCATCGGATTATCCATCAGAGACTCCCAGCGAGACCGACGCGGCTCATGCCAACCATGCTTTCATTATGGACGAAAACTATCACAGTGAAGGTATTGTCAGGAGCACTACGGTTGGTAGTACTAGTATGAGAGCTTCTATAGAACCACGCCGGCTAGTTTTTGCCAGCTTCTGTCGCGAAGCAATCGTTAGTCAAGATTCGATGATTAAAACCGTATCCAAATAAAATCGTGTATTGGATTGATGTGAAAAATACGCAAGGCTTTGTTAGACATGTTTCTGTAGAACATGCATGCTAAAAGCTTGAGCATAGACGGACAGAAGAAGTACCTTTGAAGGCTCTGTTGTGGTCCATTACCTACATTTATGTACAGCTCGCAAGAATTTTAAAGAACGGACTTTGTTAATTAAAAAAAATGCGTCATTTAGTTTGCGTTTCAAGGATTAATAATGTCAGAATTAGTACGTACCCCTACTAATCTGTATTAAATTGCGACTATCTAGTGAAGTGTACCTAGGATATACCACAATACTACTTATTTTCTATTAGCATTTCCATTTCATGACTCAAGGGAACTGTGGAAGTTCTAGTGTACGTCTCAAAAAAAAAAAAAATTAATTGGAAGATCTGCAAAATCGAATCTAGGTACCACTTCAACAAATTTATTTGCTCCGTTGTTTAAGCAATCACCTTGTTCAATCAATACACTTAACTATAACGTTAATGATCTCAGGATATGGTGAAGCCCACGAGACTAGCGCTTCGAACGTGCTAGTGCACGCGGCGCCGCCCGCGTTCGACGTGCGCGTGCGCGTCCAGCGCCCCCCCGCGCCCCCCTCCCCGCAATCCACCATCACTACCACCGAGGTCGACGGCGGAAGCATGCGGTGAGTTGCAGATCTAGTTTTTATCGTTATTGCCCTTCTTTTTTTTAACTCTACGCCCAAGCGTCCGATCCCCTCCGAGGTCAGAACCCGGATGAGGTAGGGGGTTACCGCGGTCAACACTACAACCAGACAGTGCGGCTCACCCCAAGGACGCCCAGCCGACGGAGCCTTCGAGGCGAATCGAAGGCTCTGAAACGTCGGCCGTCTCGGTACGGCAACCCGTCAGGCCGCCCTTATCGTTATTGCCCTAGGTCGGTATTTATTTCTCTCTCTAAACTGACGGTCTTGAGAGACCAGTATAACCGGGTAAGTAGGTGAGCTCATGGGGCTCAAACATTACGACGTTGCTAACACGAACCCTAGCAAGAGCCGTGCCTCGTAGAGTCTACCACCGGAACGGAGACGTGACCCACTGAGAAGATCCGGCGAGAAACTCAGCGGGCAAAGGTCGTTAGAGGAGTGCTTGGTGTTCACGTTCTCACCTAACTTGAGACATGGGATCTTTATTGTATAGTACAACGGCTATGCTTCGACAAATTGTTCGAACTGAAACGCATATATCTAATACGCATATATCATCGCTATAACTATTCCAGTTCTCGCTATTTTTCCGCTCGCACATTCATGCCGCATACATTTTCTTTCTGCATTCATCATATCTTTCGTTCCTTATTCTGGGTGGGACTCCCATTCTGAACCTATTCTTCTTATTTACTATCATGTAAGGGGGAAATAACCGCACATTTTTATCTTTTATTTTTACACAATTTTTCTTATCAATTAATTAAATCAAAATTTTAAACAACTTTCAGTTTTCTTATTCTTACAGTAGCTTCTTATTTCTATTACCACTTATTAAAATTTCTTAGTCTAATACATTTATTGTTCTTATTTCTAATTTGGATTTCTAACATGGAGTTTGTCTCCGTTTTGGCTACATGTTCTTATACCTATTCATTACTTTATTTTATTTTACATTTTCTTATATTTCTACTTCACTTTTCTTATTTTTTAAAATTTTACAATATTTAGTTTCATGCTGTTGTCATATATAACACTATATATTTACAGCATGTTTATCTACCTTATATTATTTTCATTTCTTTTAATCGCTTTTTTAGCTACTTTTTTACAATATTCTAAGAAAATTTTTATAATCAAAATATTAGGACTATTTCGATGTGTAGATGTCGTCGTAGCCTAAAGTATAAGAAGTCCGGTCCATTCGTATATAGCGATGCAACGGTGTTCGAATCCCGCAGGCGGGTACCAATTTTTCTAATGAAATACGTACTTAACAATTGTTCACGATTGACTTCCAGGGTCCGATCGTGTAATAAAAATCAAATTCGCAAAATTATAATTTGCGTTATTACTGGTGGTAAGACTTCTTGTGAGTCCGCACGGGTAGGTATCATCGCTTTGCATATTTCTGCCGTGAAGCAGTAATGCGTTCCGGTTTGAAGGGTGGGGTAGCCGTTGTAACCATACTGAGACCTTAGAACTTATATCTCAAGGTGTGTGGTGCATTTGCGTTGTGGATGTCTATGGGTTCCAGTAGCCACTTGGCGCCAGGTGGGCTGTGAGCTTGTCCACACATCTAGGCAATAAAAAAAAATTCAATGTACACATAATAATCCAGCGTTATTTTTAAGGTTTGCTATTGTTATTAATTATATACGTAAGATTATTGTTATTTTGGTTGACTTATAGAGCGTATCTTAACAGACACAGCAGTTACCTGGAGGAGCAAGCGCGGCAGGAGTCGGTCCGCACGGTGTCCCCGGTGGCGCTGCCGCTGCCCGCGCGCGCCGCGCAGCTGCCCCCGCCCGAGCGCCCCCCGCGCCCCCCCGCGCTCTACTCGCAGGTCAACAGAGAACGACAGGTACTTACATAATATATTGGATAGCAAACTCTTTATTTAAACACTATCTAATAGAAAATAAGGTCTAAAATCGCACGGTCTCTTCCTGTGGATGTCGTAAGGAAGTCACCGGCGAAAGGGCGACACGGAACATTGAGTATTATGCCAGCGTACTGGGATTTATTAGTGGTACTGGGTCACGCTGGATGCAGGTGGCAACGGACCGGCCGCACTGGACATCAGTTGGAGAGGCCTATGTACAGCAGTGGACAGTAGAAAGGCTGAGATGATGATGATGATGATGAGGGCATATTGAGACCAGGCACGAGTGGATACTACTATCATAACAATTTTTGCCGCGAAACTGACGTGGGAGAACGGGGCATCCTCTACAACATAGTTGACTCTACAACCTCAGGTCTCCAACAAAATGGGTTGTGGTAATCACGTAATATCTACGGCAACCACCTAATGCCAACACTCGTTTCACGAGAGCTCGTCTGATTTGCGTCAGAAAAAGGCAAGTGATTTCTGTCTTAATATGAATTTAATAATTGATCATTCACTTAACTGTTTATGTGTGTTCACTATTTACGTAAGCATGTTCAACAAAAGCATGTATAGTTCACTGATTGATCTCTCACAACATATTCATTTGAACACTTTAAAAATACACACTAATTTCTCATGTGACAGAATTATTTAGAAATAGTGGACCCTAAGGAAAATGTAAAGTATGTATTTGAAATGTCTAAAACTAATATAATTCAATAAATAAGTGCCTTTAAATTGATTAGAACGTTTTAATAATCGATGCGCTTTGATATCGGTACCTTTCTTAATCTGATATATTATGTAGTTTACGTTTTAAAGTAAAAATAAATAATAAATAAATAAATAAAGTAAAATAACCACTATATTTTCCCGCACTTGGATGAATCTTATACGGCCATTCTATTTAGTGTCTAAACTAAATATTTTGCATGGGAATTTACGCAAAATAGAAAAGTTGAATAATCTGAGAACTTTGCTACTTTGAAATAAACATAGTATGTAAAGAATTTAGTTTTGAAATTAAAAAAAAAAAGTCAAGACAATAAAACATTATCTTCGTTCTTGCGATCTAGAAAATTGTTACATATATTTAACCATAAAAGTGCTAATTGGCGAAGAAAATTTTAATGAAAATAAAATAGTTTAGTATACGATGTTTTTCATTATAAATGGAATTAATTACTTAAAAATAGCCTCTATAAACTTAAATAGATATCCGACGATTTCGCTTAAAGTAATCCTTAATTTCTCTGTTTGGAGGACTGTATTTTTATTTCGAGGCATTTCAAGTCTTTACATTTAACACGGTGACATTTCCATTGGTCAACTAACACAGGAGTGGTCGCGGCGGCCGCGGTCCATTGCCTCCCTCAACACGGAGATGACTGACACTCACTCGGTCACCGAAGTCACCGACAGGTCGCATGCTAGAATGTTCCATCTCAAGGTAATGTAACATGTTTTCATTGTGACTAATAACCACATTGTTTTATCTTCCATTAATCCGGAAATGGCTAGACCAGTTTTATATGTATATTTAATTTATTGAATTCCTCTCCTTAGATATTCGCATTGTGTAATAATATTCATAATTTACCAACGGTAATTGGAATTTTGTATGAAATTCATGAAATATGTAATGATTCTTATAAACGGGTTGACGTTCATATTGTACTGAAAACAAAGAAGTTTGCCGATGAATTAAAGATATCTATAAAAATAAAACCGTACGTTACTAAGGGTCGATTCGACCAAACAAGAGTAAATCTTATTCTTAGAATAACTCGTCAGTTAATCGAGAGTAAATCAATTTTACGTTTTACAATTTTACGATTTCTGTCATTTCATAAATATTTATTCTGTTTTAATTTCAAGTCAACGCAATGCACTAAATTATTATTAATAGTCTGGTATTTATAATGCAACGTTTAAACGAAAAAAGACAAAACCACACGACAAAACTTGACAGTTCCCTCAAACAAACAACAAATAAAATTAATACGTTTGACAGTTAGATATCTTGATAATGTATCGCACTGTTTATTTGTTTTTTGGTGTACAATAAAGAATACTCTCCCTCTCTCTCTCTATCTTACACTACAGCTACCTTTTTACACTAAAATACGGCAAAATCGAGTTGACGCTATGTATGCTCTTACACTATGCCGTTGTACAACATTTATTTGCCGGATTTTATTTTCGTTCACCATTCGCTCTGCTATTCGCGTATTGTTATTCCTAGCGCAAGTATACTATTGTTTACGTGGAAAAATGCCTATGGATTTACTCGAGATTGAAATCATGGAATAGGTTATTCCTCGTATAGTTACTCGTGTATAAATTTAAGTTTGGTCGAATCCACCCTAAGTTTATTAACTCAAATTTCTTAAGAGTTGTATATATGTGTATGTGTGTCTATGTGTTTAATTGATCGTTGAAATCACACCTGAAGTAAAAATCTACACATGTTTTACAACCGCTTTTCATTCCGATAGAGGGTAATAAGAAAATTATATTGATATTGCAAATCTAACTACAATTTAGATTTTGGACGCCACGCAATGTATCACAACTGAAACTCGAGAAGTCAATGCCCCGTTAGCATCGATGAAACGCAGTTTGCTGTAGACCTATTTGCGTAGTTCATAGCCGCTCCGTCGATTGACTCCCGAATCATTATAACCTCTCCTATCGTTGATAATACAGAAACCGCCCCCACCACCGCCGGTGATGAACGAACGTCTGGTGACGGAGGAACAGGAAGTAACGATGGAGAGCCTCGAGCCTCTTCCGGAGACACCCATCATGCCGGCCAGGTGATAACTATCCACAATCTACAAATTTAGACTTACTATTAGTTTCACTACTAATTTAAATTTACTAAGTGGTTTTAAGTACTAATTTAAATTTACTAGGTAGGCAGCGGCTTGCCTCTGCCCCTGGCATTGCTGAAGTCCATCGGCGACGATAACCACTCACCATCATGTGGGCCGTGTGCTCGTCTGCCTACAAGGGCATTAAAAAAAATATTAATACTACTAGATTACTTTAATTTGATGATAAAGTAATTTGAATTTTCGAATGAAGTCATTGTAATGAGCTGTTTCACTAAATCTAATCTCACTTTATTTACAGGAAGCCGGAGGTTACTTCACACGTCGTTGACGACGTGTTCCTGCGCACCATCACGGAAAAGAAGACCATCGAGGATGTCGAGCGACACAAGCGTCTCGTCACTGAATATAAACAGGTATCCTTAATAGTTCGCTTTATAGAATGTCCGAGCTGCCATATTTGTTTTAGATCTTACAGACTAGATTTCGATTTTCTTAAATTATCCCGAAAAAATGCGACTTTTTTTTATTGCTTATATAGGTGGACGAGCTTACAGCCCACCTGGTGTTCAGTGGTTAGCGGAGCCCATAGTCATCTACAACGTAAAAGCGCCACCCATCTTGAGATATAAGTTCTAAGGTCTCAGTATAGTTACAACGGCTGCCCCACCCTTCAAACCGAAACGCATTACTGCTTCATGGCAGAAATAGGCGGGGTGGTGGTACCTACCCGCGCGGACTCACATGGTCCTACCACCAGTAATTACGCAAATTATGATTTTGTGGGTTTGATTTTTATTACACGATGTTATTCCTTCACCGTGGAAGTCTATCGTGAACATTTGTTGAGTACGTATTTCATTAGAAAAATTGGTACCCGCCTGAGATTCGAACACCGGTGCATAGCTTCAACACGAAAGCAACAGGACGTCTTATCCTTTCGGTCACGACGACTACGAACTTATCAACCAAAAAGATGGTCTAGGCGATGAAAACAATTGGCGGAAAATCTTATATTTGCAATTCGCGATAAAGTTAGTCCCATGTTAGTGAGTACTGTCTCTCTCTAACAATATTAGTGCTCTGAGGAATTGTTTGAAATGACACCATCATCTAGTTCCTACCATCGCACCGCCCGCCACCGAAGTACAGTTCATCCATACTATCTGAAGCCGCTGCGTTCATCCACAGTGCGTTTCTAGAGATCATTTTTGCCAAGTACCATCTGGCTTTGGAATGAGCTCCCCTCCACGGTGTTTCCCGAGTGCTATAACATGTCCTTCTTCAAACAAGGCTTGTGGAGAATATTAAGCGGTAGGCAGCGCTTGGCTCTGCCATTGGAATTGCTGGTGTCCATGAACGATGGTAACCACTTACCATCAGGTGGGCCATAAGCTTGTCTGCCTGCTCGGGCAATAAAAAATAATAATAATAATATTATTTTGTTGTCCAAAGGTGCCGGCGCCCCCACCCCAGTTTGACGTGACGATCCGTAACCACACGGCCCCAGAGCCGCAGTGGGAGAACTTCTCGGACATAAGCAGCGCTTCCGGGATGACGCTGACGCCCAAGATGGAACGGGTACCGCTCTCGCTGCCCCCGCAGAAGATTATCGGTATGTATGGACTTTGACAGGTGTTATTGACAGTTGATGTTTTTTTTTTGTTATTGCTTAGATTGGTGGACGAGCTCACGGTGGTTACTGGAGCCCATAGATATTTACGTAAATGCGCCACCCACCTTGAGATGTAAGTTCTGAGGTCTCAGTATAGTTACAACGGCTGCCCCGCCCTTCAAACCGAAACGCATTACTGCTTCACGGCAGAAATAGGCAGGGTGGTGGTACCTACTCGTGCGGACTCGCAAGAGGTCCTACTACCGGTAGTAAAAGTGTTCCGTTGTCAGGGCCGATTTTGAGGACTAACGAATTCGTATCGATATCTCGTTTGTTTCTGTCGCATATGTAATCAGAATTATGGGCTACAGGATATTTGATATGCTCTTTACCCTCGTATCGAGTGATTCGACTTAAGCGGGTGTCAAATCCTGCAGGTAAATAGGCTGATAGCAGACTTTTTTTCAAGGAAATACGATAGAAAGTCTTCCCATGATGACGATCCATACTTGTATTATGAACATGAAAGTAGCCCTGTTTGTTACGATTTTAGGACCAAACCGAGGAGCCAATTCTGAAAATCTATATGGAAATAGCTTGAACCCTTACTAATCATATAGGATCTCACTGCTAAGCAAGGATCTCCTCACAAACGATATAAAGTGTACTCCATATAAACAAAATCGAGAGAGAAAGATAAAATCTGTAAAATTTACAGAATTTGCGTTTTTATTCAGCCCTTTCGGGTAGGCAATGTGTACCGTCCTCCCATTTCTACCTTGAAACAGTCTGAATTAAATGATGATGAATGATTCAAAAGTCTTTATTTATTAGGTTGGATCACTATATGTGCTCAAGCTTAATACCAGGAATGGTATGCAAATCTTTTTTTTAACGACGATAACATTTTTAACGTAACTCGTTGTCAGGCAAAGGGGGCCCGGACCTGTTCTCCCCGGAGTTGATCAAGCAAACGACTCATGTGTACCAGTCGCCGTCTTCCGCCGACCTCCCACTCCTGCCCGAGCTGCCTCCAGCCCGGAACCCTCTCTACAGGGACGAGGACGACGAGGATGTGCCGGAGCCGATTCCCGCACCACCAGTGCCAGCTAACTGGAGCGTTCTGACTAGAGTACTGAAAACGGAAGCTCAAGATGAGGTGGGTGGTTCGGTGATGACTTGTCAGTTCCGGTGGGAGGTTTTTTTTTGTATATTGGTAAACTATGCAATCCGACTACTGCGATGGTGACTATGTGAAAAAATCACAGGACGATGCGGATAGTATCTGTTTTTAATATCCCAGCTAAACGTAATAAAAACATAAATTACTATAAAGAATAATATAAAGGCGCTGTTGGTGGTTGTCTGTTACTTCGCTTTATTTCTTCTAGACCATGAAACCTATTAAGTTATGCTTTGCATTAATAATAATGTTAAACAAAGAAGTCTTGTGTACCTACTTAATGCCTTATTTTATAGAAAAACGGTTGAACTATACGGGTGTTATTTTAAAAATACTGTTTACGTACACGGACCTACATTGTTATAGTTGGACAAATTTCAAGTGTGTTTTAGTGGACGCGGGAGAAACTGCACGCTATTTTTGGTAATGTGAGGTTAAGTGGGTTGCTTATTTTTTTTATTTTTTTTTTTATATTGCCCTTTTAGGCAGACGAGCATACGGCCCACCCGATGGTGAGTGGTTACCGTCGCCCATGGACTTCAGCAATGCTAGATTATGTAGATGCCAAAATCACGATTTCATCGATCAGGTCCTATTGGACTCGGAGCGCTCTCTGCGGCTGACGCGCGACGAGCGCCTCCGCTGGCGCGAGGTGATCACGCACGAGAGCACCCTGCGCCGCTCGCTGGCACGTTCCTCCACCAGGGAGGACTTCACCAGAGTCGCCCACGACCAGCGCTACGCTCCCCTCTACACGCCTCACAAGTGGGACGTGATCATACGTATACTAGCACCGCCCCACGACAAGCCGAAGGTAACCTTATGTTCTAACTTAACCAATAATAACTGGGACCAAATCACTCATGATCATTGGGCTCCAAATTGAGATTCCCTGTGTTATGGATACCAGGGACTGACATACGTACCTATATACGTTTAAATATATAGATATATAAATAATAAACATCCAGACAAAGAGGAAAGAGTGGGCTTTAGCTACTCCACCACCGAGCCAGTTGAAGACTCGTCGTTTTTATTGGTCTAGTTGGATTGACCGTGTAGAACGGCAGACTTGGTACCGCATAGTGTGGGGGGAAACGGGGTGGTCGTCTTCTTCTTCTTCTTCTTCATCGTTCCCTCACTGCTGAGGATCAACACTGACAAGATCCGGCGAGAAACTCAGTGGGCTATGTCTATGAGTTAATTTACACGTCGAGACGGTAACCGGTGCTTGAGGTACCTAAAAGCACCGTTAATGGATCGGGAGGATCCGTAATGACGTGTTTAGGGCGATCCGCAGCGGCCTAATGTTTGATTCGCTCTTAGAACCGCTACCGCAAGAAGACGGAGTGGGACTCCCGCTCCCGGCGTAGCTCGCTGCCGACGCTGTACGAGTATGACAGCGACGCCACGTCCCTGCGCGACCCGCAGCGCTCCCGCCGCTCCTCCTACCGAAGCGACCACGTTGATATGAGGTATATACATTATTACTTACTTAACCGTATGTAATTGTTAAAACACCTTTTTGAAGTGAAACTTTTTTGGAATCGTTGTGATTTCAAACTCGATGAAACGAAAAAATAAGTCCATAGAGACACAAACACATAAATGTATAGGATTCAGCCGGCGAGAGAATGAGATAGAACACATTAGACGTTCTCAGTGTAGGGTTTTTTTAATACAGCGCCATATATGAGATTTTTTAATACTAACGTGTGTATTAAAGCCTCTTGTAGTGAATTTTAATTTAGGATTATACGTGAAGTTAAAATATCAATTCACAAAGGGCACTACCTCATACTTTAAAAGATGATTTACAATTATTTACTAATGACAACATTTTACATATACTTAGACATGACAAATGAGATGAGATGATATGAGATGAAATATAATCTCAATAAAATCGTGGTTACTTACGGGGACTTTTTCAGTGGACTTTTTGGAGGAGCTCGAGAAATTACGTCCAGCGGCTTTATTTTATTTTCCCACATTTGTGCACTTTTATTAAAACACCTACAGACACACTAACTTTAATAGTAATGTATCAGAGTAGGTAGGGTAGGCAACATATTGTTTATAGCTTATGCTAGATGGCGCTAAGTACATATATAATTATGTTACCCTACAAAAACAGTAATAAAGTCGACGTTACACAAATTTTTTAAACGCAACTAAAATGCAATTTCATCTTTTCAGATTGATTGATTGTCTTTTTTCCATTTTGTTAAATCCTAGAAATTAAAATTTAATATTAATTCCGACGTTTCAAATACCAGTTTTCGTGGTCATGGACGAATGCGGAGTAATAATATGAAAATAATAAATGATAAATTTAATCGCAAACTATCAATTTTTGATTAAATACTTAAGAGGTAAAAACAACAAATTAGAGATACCTAAAACTTGATATTTCTCAATTTGAATGCCCTGAAGGCAATACTAAAATTTAAAACGGTTAAATTTTGTTAGTTTCCTTTAGATTAGATGTCAGAAGTTGTCCACAAATTCATGAAATTAAAATTTAATAACACTTCAGAGGTTAATGCATCAAGATCAACTAAAAGTAACTAAGTAAAATTGTATAATATTAACAGAGAAATATCCTAAAGTCGAAGAAAACAATAATTATATATCGCTTAAGAAATTCCCTAAAGTCGATTTTTTTAATTGGCATGACTATTAAAAACGTATTTTCGTTGACATGACGCATTCACAAAGCAGCTGCCCTCGACCAGTTAGACCTTCGCTTCCTGGCAAAGCTTTTGCTCGGCCACCTGTCCTGGTGAAACTAGAAAAGCCTTCGAGATAGCCGTAATCATTTCACTACTGTCTGTCCCTATGTATGCTTAAATCTTTAAAACTAAGCAACGGATTTTGATGCGGTTTTTTTTAATAGATAGAGTGATTGAAGAGGAAGGTTTATATGTATAATAACATCCATTAAATAGTGGATAAATCAATAATAAATTACAGTTTCCGAAGCGAAGCGAGGGCGGGTCGCTAGTATTTCTATAAAAAAAATCGTTCACATTCTTAGGTCGATGTCCGAAATGATGGTGGACTACGCGAGAGAGCAGGCGGACACGCACAGCGAAGTCTCCGGGGGAACTCAGCTCGGCAGGTACTACGATGACGACAGCGACTCCGAACATCCCTTCCATAATAACCAGTAAGTATTACCCAAAACAAAAACAGACTCCACAAGGCCCTACAATCATTAAAATATCCCTACATGTTCATCAGGGATATATCTATGAGTATTGTATATAAACTCATTCGTAGTACCATTATCTTTTCGCTACCTCCTCCCATTAGTTATACTGCTTGTTTGCACTAGTTCTATCACGAGGCAGTCACTTCGGCATGAAAGATTTGAACAATCGTGATTGAAGTCACCTTAGCATAAAGGATAAGACGTCTGGTGCATTGTTATCTAGCGATGCACCGGTGTTTGAATCCCGCAGGCGGGTACTAATTATTCTAATGAAATACGTACTTAACAAATGTTCACGATGGACTTCCACAGTGAAGGAATAACACATACAACATCGTGTAATAAAAATCAAAACCCGCAAAATTATAATTTGCGTAATTACTGGTGGTAGGACCTCTTGTGAGTCCGCACAGCTGGGTACCACCACCCTGCCTATTTCTGCAGTGAAGCAGCTATGCGTTTCGGTTTGAAGGGTGGGGCAGCCGTTGTAACTATACTGAGACCTTAGAACTTATATCCCAAGGTGGGTGACGGCATTTACGTTGTAGATGTCTCAAGGGCGGATCCAGCTTTGGTGCCAGGAGGGGGTCACATAGTCATGGTCAAGTCAAGAACTTATAATTTAATTTTGATAACAATAGATACAAGTAAAAAGTAGGTATTTTATTAATGTACGTAAGTACTGTACTTAAAAATATTTATTCTTTATTGTACACTTGAAAAACTTAACACATAATAACTTGTACATATACACGTACATATTGTCATCTTCTCTTGAAGAAATCCAGAAAAGCACTATCACGCCCGGAATGAGGCAGCTTATTTATATTCCATAACCGTGGTCCTAAAATCATTATGTTCAATATGTGGTCCACCTAGGTCCTGGAACCAACTCAGGGGGGGGGGTCATGACCTCCATGACCCCCCCCCCCTGGATCCGCCCTTGAGATGTCTATGGGCAAGTAACCACGTAACCCCAGGTGGGCTGTGAGCTCATCCATCCATCTAAGCAATAAAAAAAAAAGAAGTGTTTGTTGCAACACTGCGGAATTGTGATTGTTCTCAACAACCAATTATCTGCAGTTAGTTAACAGTTGATCTTTCATAGGTGCTTCATTGTTATGTCGATTCTTCTTAACCAGGTCGTGGTCCCGTCACTCTCTCCACCGCTCAGCGAGTCAGCCGTCACTGGCGCGCTCCGCTACTGAAGTGGTGGAGCAGTGGACCGCGCCAGAAGGCGACGTCACACCCACACCGGGACGCAGGCTTAGAGGTACGAAACGATATAATAATTGAAGACGTGAGTGGATGACAATTGGTTAATTTTAAGAAAACGGGCAAAGAACTTTAGCTTATTGTACATTTTCTTCGTACATAACTCCATCATCACATGCAATTTCTAAAAATAACCTTTAAGCCCGGAGCATTAAGGTCTAAAATGGTTTGAGGGTAAACAAAATCTTTTATATTTAAAAAAAAAAAAACTTCGTAACATCGACATGTCAATTGATGAATGTCATTTAGATTTTTTAAATTTTTCTTATTTTAAAATAAAAATTAGTGTGCCAGTGTGAATTGACCAAAAAGTACCGATCTTCCCACTCTTTGTGTGACGGTTACCGTTTATCGTGGACGGTATGCTGGCCAGTCTATCATGGCAAATAATAAATGTTCAATCTTGTTTATCGACTTCATTAGTCTTAGTAGGTAGTATTATAGCCCGGTGTGCTAGGTTCTACCATCTACCTATATAAACCTTAGTAGACAACGTGACAATGGTCATCAATATTCATTGCATTATTATTTGGTTGAATGTCACTTCGGAATCATTTAAATTTTAAAGTATTGTGCGCACGGAACTAGTTGGCCGCGCCTTAGGTATATGAGGGGTGGGACGGAGAGGCGGGGGGGGGGCTGCCATTACTGATATGAGATATGATACTATGATGGACGAAATCATTATAAGATGATTCTGAATCAAGTTCAGAGAGTTCACTCAAGCGATTCAGAGGATATGTCAGAGTAATTTCATATATGTACATAATTTGTTTTTGGTTTATTTTAGTATTAATTACAATATAATTAGATAGGCACAACATAAACTTCTAAAAGTTTAATTGTTTTTTATTAATTGGTTATTTAATATATTCATATTTTTTTTATTTAGTCATCACTGTCTAATCTCATGTGCGTTACGAGCAGTAGGCAACCCGCCCCCTCACCCCTGTCGCTACCTAAGGCGCGACCAACTTTTTATTTTTAAAGGGATTTTATGACCTGGTAACTGAGACCTTTAAGTCATGTCTCATTTTAATTTATATTCATATTTTTATGAAAAATAATATTATGGAGTGAAATGAAATGAACACGATTAATTTGAGACATTAATCAACTGGGATGAAATGAAATGAAATGAGATGATATGGGATGAAATATAATTTCCATAAAATGGTGGTCATTTACTAAGATTTTTTCAGTGGACTTTTTGGAGGATCCCGAGAAGTTGCGTCCAGCGCCTTTGTTTCATTTTACCACATTTGTGCACTTTCACACATATTAAACAGTTAATAAACCACCATTATTACACATTTAAACCCCAAGAAACACTAAATAGACAAAATAAAACAAATCACACAACTTCACTCGCGTTCCCGCCAAAAAGTCCCGCGATGAACTAGTTTCGCGCGCACTATAGACCATAGATAACCAGATTATCTATGCTATAGACGCATGACACATTATGACCGTGACTTCGTGTTTCCAGGTCCTCAAGGCCTCACGACATTTACATCGTCTGAAGTACGAACGTTCCAAGCGACCTCCAGGGAATGGCGCGACTAAGGAATCCACCACTTCATGATTAGCCAATCGAACCAATATACAGAGATGGCTCCGAAATACACTACGCCACTGTGAACCGACAAACCATATTGATTTGTTAAGCCAACTCAGTAAACACTGTTGCTAGTCGTGTCGCAATTTCGACCGCGCAATGAAAACGTGCGAATTTTGAGGTCATCGAGCTTATTCAACATAGCTCAGTGGATGAGACCCACGCTCTATATATTTCAAAGTAAAATATAGTAGCAAATAGATAACTTTTCTACTTTTTTCGTATCTAGGATCACTAGCATCTGCCTTGTTTTCGGGAGCTATCTCTATTCATATTATTGCTGTCTCTCTTTATAATTGTAAATAGAAAAAGACAGCATTCATTTCTATTTTTATAATTTCATCGGTAAACGAACAGTTTCGAAATGTAATATAAAAGAAATAAGTATTTGATTAGCAATCAAGATTTATAATTTGTTTTAAAAAAGAATTGAGGAAATATTTTATAGCTTTAGTACGTAAAATGGTCGACAGGTGGCGTTTTCTTTTACAGGAAACAACTTCATGGTAAAACAGAATGAATGCTCAAAGTGACAACTTTCACTGCCTTTCGAATTATTTTCGTTCATTCCATTATTATAAATTTAATACGACCCGTCCATTCGTTTCTAATTTAAAATTAAATAAAACCTAATCAAAGTTATCTGTTCACAATATTTACGGAGAGTGATCAGACAAAAAAAAGATGGCGGATTCTAGAAAATGATTGCATGTTGAAGTTTTATCGTTAATGTTCTTAATGTACTTAACTGTGGAACAGAAAATTTGTGTGGATAGATATATCAAATTAATATTACAAACTGCTCATAATCTGCTATACAGTTCTGTTTTACATTCAGCCATGAATTTCAAACTAACATTGTGCCAAAATAAATGTCGCTTTTCTAACAATATGTCTTTTGCTATTTTTATTTTTAATTGTATTTTATAAAATTTACTATGGACTTCAATAAGTTTTTTCACAATTCCTATGTTTAATAATCTGTCAAATACTTGTTTGACAGTTTATTTAAGATGAAAATAAACGGCACAGGGTTCTTATTAATAAATAATAAAATCGTTAGTTCTTGAGAAACTTACTCCACTTTGAAGTCCTATATATTTTTACTGCTTTACGTTTGTACGCTTTAGATGTAAATATAATGTTAAGCGTAAGACCTAGCAGTCGAGGCAAGATGTCTGAATGTTCGTAAAATCTATTCACATAAGGAGACATCCATTGCTTAAGAAAAAAAAATCATGTGTTTCTTACGCAGCCCTGATGTTGGGGCTATTCAGCCATTTGGGTTCAAAAGCAGTGAAGCATATTTGTGTCATCCGACTTTCAAAACAAAAGGATTATGGCACTAATATATCCAGGTGTTTGTTTCATTTATCATGTTTTTATTTAATGTATATTATGAAATATTTTTGTCAATACAGAAATACAATTTGTATAATTACGTAGCAATTGTTTAGGTACGCTTAAATTTAGAAAGAAACTTTGGGAGTGCACAAGGCTCGGTGCCAATTTATAACAGGATGATACAGCTCCTATAACCCATCATGAATAAGGCTGTATGTATATTATTTTCCCCAACACTTAGGCCAGTCTAGCAATTTCTTCTTTTGCCAAACAAAATAAGTGTTTTTTTTTAACGCTGGTTTTATTTTGAAGTTTATAGATTTTGCGTTGTCTATTCTAAAAACGATGTTTATAACATTCTTGCCTTGCCTGCTATGTTACTGAGGGTTAAGGGCGAAGGGAACAGTGCAAGATGTGCTCAATTAAGGGTGATTTTTTAATGACGTCATAAATTTAATCGGTACTCGAAGCGTCGACGTGGTAACATCTTAGAACTTACTATATTTATATGTAGTACTGTAGTCGACACTTGGTTGTATTTTTTTTTTAATTAACAACCTTTTAAATTAGGCTGTATAATCAGGGATAGGCCTGACAGAAAAAAAAATGTTTATTCGATATTTGAAATTTTGAAAAATATTTTCTAAAGATTTTTCTACTAACGCTATGAAAAATTACGTTTAAAGTGAAATTTTGTGTTTAATTAAACAAATATTGTAGAATTAACGACATGACCTACAGTAATGAGTACTAAGTGAGAATTTAATTTCAATTGCAATTTTATTAATCAACATAATTAAAATAACTTTATTATTAGGAATAATAATTATCCCATATGATGGTTAGTTATAACATGAATAAATTAAAATATAATTTTATATTCCGTCTTCGATTTTAGTTAGAAAAATTCAAATACTATGAAAGAATCGATTTGAAATAAAAATCTAATAAGATATTACGGTGCTAAGAGTGAAAAATTCTAATATTGTTTTTAAGGTGAATTAAATAAGACATATTACAAATTTAATGTATGTTCGTAAATAATATACGTACTTTAACATTTAATTTTGTGTTTTATTTGAACAAGAAATTTCCCAGTTCCAAGGACGCTATATATGTTTATCTAATAGCGGATTAGATTGAAGGCCTAATACATATATTATTAATTTTCAGCGAATTTTTAACGATTGTAGAAAATAATGATGAGCAAGTTATGAAATCAAATTGATACTTAAATCTCAAGCGTCAGAATGGGTGGTGGCATTATTTTAATTTTATTTTTTATTATTTACATGGGTGGACGAGTTCACGACGCACCTGTAGCTAAGTGGTTACCGGAGCCCATAGACATCAACAACGTAAATGCCGCCACCACCTTGAGACATGTGTTCTAAGTCTCAGTTTTGCAGTACAACGGCTGCCCCACTCTTCGAACCGAAACGCATTACTGCTTTATGGCAGAAATAGGCACCGGTGATACCTACCCGAGCGGACTCACAAGACTTCCTACCACCAGTAAATCGTACAAACAGAGTGTTGGTTCACAACATTCTCTCTCACTAAACAGCACCCTACGTGACATAATATTATAATGTTACCTGCGCCTTTTTACTCAGCCTTCTCTTTACAAATTTATATTTCATTTATATTGTCAATTGTAATCGATTTTAATGGACTAAAGAAATCAATACCATGACATGGGGTAAATTGGGATCCTGGGGTAAATTGGGACAAACCTGCGGAAGATTCTCAAAGTACCTGTAACACGGAATCTACCTAATTTTGTTTATGTTAATATTTATCAATGTATAGAAGAAAAACCAAGTTAACTATGGAAGTACTAAATATGAGTTAAGTTGGTCCCAAAAATTCGTCAAATTAAATTTAAAATAGTGGTTGAAAAGTGCGTTTTAAAACAGCTTAAAGAACTTTTAAAAAAAGTAATATTATCGTTGTTTTTTCAATAAGATCACAGTTTATATAAGTTTTTAATACACCTGGAAATACCACAACAAACGGTAAGTTGCAATATTCTTATTTTAAATACAATATTTCGACAAAATAAAAAATGTATATTTTTTCCTTTCTTTTTGGGGAAAATTGGGACGTATCTAGGGTAATTTGAAACGAGACTGGAAAAATTAGGGACGAGAAAACACAAAATTGGAACGCCAAAAGACAAAATAGGGATGGCTTGTTAGGGTTGTCACTGATATCTTATAATAGATTTTTTAGCCTATACTATCACTTAATTGTGTGATGTAAAGAAGGTTAATGTGTTTATCAGTTAGTTTATGTAAGTATTATAGGTAAAAGAAAAGTATATATATAATTACTTTTTTTCGCGACATTTACCTTGTAATATCTGCACGGTCGTATGTTCTTTATAGCAATAAAAAAAATTAAAAGTTAAAAGAACTCAATCGAATCAAAACTTTTGTTATTTCAGAATCTATTCACGCGTCGAATCATGATTTTGTTAACATTCACAACGAACACACACAAATAAAAACAGGCCTCAGATTTTAAATGTAACATTAATTAAAAATCCGAGATATCCAATTATGAGTGAGTGAATTAATTGAGTTTAGTTATTTAGCTTAGAAAGAATTTCTTTTATTTTTGTTATTATTGGCAGTAATCAGATAAAGCTGTTTTTTTATCTTATTCACCTGATATCTTACTCTTGCTCAAAGATCATTTTGAAAATGTTGATTAAATAAAATTGTATTAATGCATTTCCAGTCCTTTTGTTTTCTATTTTTTATTCTATTTTATGATTTTGGTTCAGAGTTGTGATTTTTAAGGAAATTAAATAATAATTTTCTAAAATATAACATGCACGTACTTTTTTTGATCATTGTATTGTTGATTATCATTCACGTCACATCGCTTCGGAATAGAAACCAGCTTAATTTACACTATGTTGTGTATTGTGCTTAAATTATGGATTGTATTCATCATTTCGGTCCATATAAATAATTATATGGCACCTACCTATATATCGCAGTACTGCGAGTTGACAACCCTTACAAATATCCCAATTTAACCCTTAACCGTGTCAATTTACCCCGGACGCTGGGTAAATTGGGACGGCCATTATTTTACCGATTATTTCTTTAAAATGAATAATTAAAATAATGTAACGGTTTTTATCACCTAGGTACGTTCAAGACTCAACTTATTTCTTTGGTTGAGCAGTGACTATTTAATTGGAACTATTTTAAAATTCAATCTGAAGGTCGATTTTGTCCCTATTTACCCCATTGTACGGTACGACAGTTTTACAGAAGATAAGTTTTCTTTGAATGATTATTAAAAAGAGTAGGTACAGTTAAAAAATTGAGATCCCTAGGAAAAGACATAAAAATGACACATAAATATGTAATTACTACCTATAATAGTGATTTGACACAAATCGACTATCCTGTTGTCATCGAATGACTTTGGAACTCAGGTGAATGAAGTTAGCCCCTCAAAACATTTTTTTTTTCCTATTTTATACTTATTCTCTATTAATTCGTTTGTTCATCATTTGTTCATGATTGTTCACTGTTAATAATTGTTTGTTCTGCATTTATTTATTTAAAAAAAAAATTTAAAAATATACCTACAAGTTAGCCCCTCTAATGCAATTTTTAATACTTTTTCATCCTGAATGACTCGTAAATATTCATTTTCGATTGTTCTTATATAAAACATGTTTGTTCTCTTTCGAAATTACTCGTTTTTTGTTTAATTTACTATTTTTATTAGTTGAATAAATGTATGCAAAATATGTGTACTGCGCATGCGTCAATTATAATGCCTAAACTTTCTACACGGTTTTAATCGTGAAAAAAAAACAAATATAAATCCTGAAGGAGCAATTAATTGGTATACAGCTTAATTAAAAAAAATTTAAAATAAATAAATGAAGTAATGTTCATTGGCGTTAAGTTAGACCAAATACATTTTTTCCATCCTCTTACCTATCGTATTAAAATGTTATTTTACTAATGTTAGGAATATAATTTCGACTGTGTAAAAAAGTTATTATAATGTATACCTATATTATCTCTTGAAAGATAAATAATGAACATATTTACTTATTTGTTTATATTACCTATGTGAACTCCCTATCTTTTTTATACCTTCATAACAATAAGTAGGAGGATGGAAAAAATATATTTGGTCTAACTTAACGCCAATGCACATTACTTCATTTATTTATTTTTAAATTTTTTTTATTAAACTGTATACCAATTAATTGCTCCTTCAGGATTTATATTTGTTTTTTTTTCACGATTAAAACCGTGTGGAAAGTTTAGGCATTATAGTTAACGCATGCGCAGTACACATATTTTGCATACATTTATTCAACTAATAAAAATAGTAAATTAAACAAAAAACGAGTAATTTCGAAAGAGAACAAACATGTTTTATATAAGAACAATCGAAAATGAATATTTACGAGTCATTAAGGATGAAAAAGTATTAAAAATTGCATTAGAGGGGCTAACTTGTAGGTATATTTTTAAATATTTTTTTTAAATAAATAAATGCAGAACAAACAATTATTAACAGTGAACAATCATGAACAAATGATGAACAAACGAATTAATAGAAAATAAGTATAAAATAGGAAAAAAAAAATTTTTTGAGGGGCTAACTTCATTCACCTTTGGAACTCAAATATATTAAGTGTATAATCTATGCTTTGGAAAATCACTTTAATCTCATTTAGCACAACCATTGTATTTCAAAACCAAAGACATCTTTTTTGATAATCTGTGGTCGGAATGAACTGTCAAAACATGTAAAAAAAACTAATGAACTTTACACATTTATTACATACATTTAATCTACAAAATTCGTTAATTTCAAAAGATACAAAGATAATTCGTAGTCACCATAGGAACGTAAAGAAGCAATTGTTCATTTCAAATTGTTGTAAAAAAAAATTATACGTAATCTTTGAATGCATTATCATGCGAGTTTTATGTTGTTTATATATTCAATTTATCGATATTAAAATCGGTACATGAATGTATGTTTGTTAATATTTCATCAGCGAAACAATGAATATGTGACCTTACTTGGGAATAAGTCACCATGAAATATATTTTCTATAAGACACTGACAGACCGTGAACAAATTTTTATAAAGCTTACATGAACTAAGTTTAAGTATAAGATGAGCTCTTGAAACTTTTATAATATGATCATTTTAAAATGGCCAGTACAAAGATGAGAGACACATAACAGAAATACTTTTAATAACAACTAGTGTTTCGTCTGCGAGGACTACATTTTCCATCGCGTTCACTTACCGGTGTTACCACTTTTTATTTGCCCATTATTTTTATTAATAATATATTATATATTTGTATATTAGGTATTTTTAATAAACGTATTAATTTATGTATTTATATATCGAGCGGTGAAAGGCAATTTGGTTAAGCGACATTTTTAAAAAATTACACGAGAGCCTTAAAGCTTACTTAAAGCTTAAAACTTCTTCATCTATTTGAATGGTGTAAACATAATTGAAGTTTGATTAAAAACATCGAATTGTTGATGCTAATACTTAATCACAAAGATAAATTTCGCATACCTATTAAGCGAAATGTCGCTTAAGCCTTTCATCACTCTCTATATATATTTTATGTAAATGCTTAATAACAATCGTTTGTAGTTTGTGAAATAATAAAGCATCTATTTTTCTTTAATTACTCAATCAATGCACTTACTACGACACTCTTTTCTGCATAACCTTCGGTCGATTGTTAGGCAATGCCTTAGGCAATAAGTCTGCCTATACCTATACAAATATTGTGTATAAAAATAAATAAATAAATAAATATTTTATAATAAGACCAAATATATTTCATAAATTCAAAACACATTTCCGTTACGTGTCTCGATAATATTTAAATTAACTTTATTAAAATACAACAACATTAAAACCGTGAAACGTGTCTAACAAATTGTAGTTAGCTAGTTAAACATTTCGTATCTATTAAGCTTAAGACAGAATAAATATTTCTCTATTATTGTTATTATTTACATTTAGAACCTAAGAATGCTAATTATATACATTGTAAGCCCTATTTAGTCTAAGATGCACCTATTTAATATACCTAACTACGATATGAAGTAACCAAAGAAGTCAAATTTGTCTTTTGACGTACTCATACCATTTGGCATCCCATCGCTAAACTGAAATACTTCATTGCACATTTTTCTGTTCTACAAACAAAAAATCTTTAGACTGAGATAAGTCTAAGTGAACACTTTATATCTTATTGAGTCCAGCCGAGAAAAAGTTTTATATCTGACTGACGGAACCCAAAGATAGTCGCCTTCTAGTCACTTGTTTCCAGAATCTCTTCTCAAATTGCTTCTCCTGTAATAACAATTATCGTTAGCGTATTTTCAAAGGCTGTTTTTAAGATTTTGTTTTTTTTTCTTTCATTTTATTGTGAACGTGAAATACGTCTAATAGCAGAACTTGTCTTTTTGAAGTGAAACTTCTTTAGGCGCATGAGGGTAAAATTTTTACAGAACGTCACGCACGTATGCAACGGAAGTGACATCAAACTACTATTGAAATTAAGTATTTGCCAAATGTCAGTAGTAGTAGTTGTTGTATTTTTCCAACTGGAAAGGCAAATGTATCATACCATACGGCCTAATAATTTATAACTTTTTTGTGAAAAATGTTAATAGGAATTGAATTGAAATGAAAAGAATTTGGAACATTAATCAAATAGCATGAAATTAAATTAGTCAATTCAATTGGCAAAATATTAGTCATTCACAATTTAGAAATCTAAACATAATGTGACTGTCAACACTGAGGTTTTAGATTGACATTTGACAGACTTTTGGCGGGAACATATTATCTTCCTTTTTCCCTTCCTCTAAGTCTCGGAAATCTAAAGTTTTAGATTTATATAAATATAAGCAAGACTTATAAATTAGTTCGCCAAAAAAGTTTCATTTCTGACATGTGTACTTTGTACGCACGCACTTTTTTTTTATTCGACGTCCAGCTTCCAAAGGATCATTCAGGGATATAGAAAGGATAATTTTGAAGATCGTAAGAATCGTGCAGCATTAGGAGGCTGCGGCGACAGGATGAAAGAATGAAAAGCGCAGTGATTTTCATTAAAAATATATATATATATTTTTTTATCTCGCGAAATTCTAACATTCCAATCGAAAATGGACAGAATAATTTTAACATACAACGAAACAAGAGAGCGTAGTTACAAGCTGGATTTAAACTTTTAACATTTACGCAGATCAATTGTAACGAACTAACTATAATAGAGGTCGTATTCAAAAATTTCACCAATAGGTGGTAAGCTATGAACACTCACAAGAAACATTAAAATAGTTTTACTAAAATTTGTTTTAAATCTAATAATTTTACTGATTCGAATAACAGTAATGTAAATACTTAAATTTCTAAAACGTTTAAAGGCAATCCAGTTGGCCGTTACAGAAATCCCATTCGTTATGAATTTAATGAAAATTTTCACAATCATTTAGAATTAAGGGGTTACAATTGTTACGTGTTATATGATTCGATTCTAATTTTTTTTTTATTAATTGCACCTCATTTCTCCAGATAATTAATTAATTCATTTTTTAGAACTCGGAAATTGATTTTGATTTTATCTTTGGTATTAACGTAACCGAATTATTAGATTCCACAGTGTTGCAAGGTTTAAAAAACGTATTAATTTAAGAGCTGGTAAGTTATCGCCACTAATTGGGCGGTGCGTAGGAACTCCCTCGCTTCGGTTTAAACCCAGCTGTTTAAGGCTGCTGTCCACCGGAGGGGAGCGAGGCAGCGGAGCGGAGCAACGGAGCAAGGCGGAACGGAGTTGCGTACTGTGTCTGTCCACCGGAGCGGAGCGGAGCGGAGTTTAGTTCCTACGCGACGAGTCAGTTCACACTGCAGGGCGCCTTGCGACCGCGCCTGCACTCGCTTCCTCGCTCCGCTATCCCGCTCCGTTTAAGTAAGCTCCGGTTTTGTATAAAATTTTAAAATAGTTCGCAACTCCCTGTCTACTAAAGAGGAGCGGAGATTTTGTGTAATCTTATTGGTTAATATTTCTCCGTTTCTCCGCTCCGCTGCCTTGCTCCGCTCCGGTGGACAGGCAGCCTTAAGGCCGCCGGGAAGCGATGCGCCGGTGCGTTCACACATAGCCATTAACAAAGCAAATCTTGTAATATCCGTTGCTGCTCACGTGCGTCCGCCGCGGAGAGAAAGGCCGTCCCACGTCCAACGGCTCGCGGCGCGGGCTATCGGACGACGCGCGGCGCCGAAGGAAACCCATTCTGCTGAAATATCACATATCCTATACAAAATAAGCTCTTCTAAAAAAGCCCGCAAAATTATAATTTGCGTAATTACTGGCGGTAGGACCTTTTGTGAGTCCGCGCGGGTAGGTACCACCACCCTGCCTATTTTTGCCGTGAAGCAGTAATGCGTTTCGGTTTGAAGGGTGGGGCAGCCGTTGTAACTATACTGAGACCCTTAGAACTTATATCTCAAGATGGGTGGCGCATTTACGTTGTAGATGTCTATGGGCTCCAGTAGGCTGTGAGCTCGTCCACCCAAGTAAGCAACAAAAAAAAAAAAATTGTTTTTTATTTATTTACCTTGTAGGCAGACGAGCAAACTGCCCGCTTGATAGTGAGTGGTTACCGTCGCCTATGGACGTCAGCAATGCCAAAAGCAGAGCTGCTGCGAGAGCAAGCTGGTTTTTCTTTATACCGTGGCTTTCTTTGTTACCGCGTTTTTAACGAAATTCAATAAGTGTAATGAAGTCGAAATAGAAATAAATTATTATAAATTAATCATATAAATATTATTTGGCAACTAAATATTACCTTTTTTTTTATTTCTGCTGCAAAACCATTCTAATTTTGATACATAGACATTCTACTTTTGAGATAAGTAATAGAATTCAAATTTAAAATATCTATGTTAAATGGTAATCTCTTAACGCCGAGGTAGTTTATAAATGTATGTATTACATACAGTTAAATTATAATGTGTTACACTAAATAATTCCGTAGAGCAATGCCTATTGAAGTCCTTGTTTCCTGAAGGTTGTGGGTCATATTTAAACCTATTTAATAATGTGTATCATACACATGACGTGTCGCGTAATTCGTTCTAGGTTATATTCGGTAGTAGTAAGTAGCAGTAGTAATTAGCTGTAGTAGTAGTAAGTAGTAGAAGTAGTAGTAAGTAGTAGTAGTCGGTAGAAGTAAGCTTACATCTTCCCGTTCTGGCATAGAGAGCGCGTCCGCGAACGCATCATCTGAGCTTCCACTCGTGCCAGTTCCTCCATCTCCATTGTTTTCGTTTCGCTTTCTGGATCTGGTAAGTAATGTTATTAAAACGTTTTTATTAGCTTGGTAAGTACCAACGTTTATTTGTATGTAACGGAATGTTCGAATGTAATTTTCATCGACTTAAATCATCTGATTAACACGTTCACTGCGCCATTATTATCAAAGAACTTTCAGCTGGTGCTTTGGAGACCTAAAAGATCTCGAAACTTACCCACCCTTTGGTGCGTTTGAGACCTAATCAGTCTCCTAAAGATACAGTTTTGAAAATAATTTATATCTTCCAAAAAAACAATGACATATACTTTGAAGTTTTTGTGGATGAAAGATAGCCTATTGATATATATTTTGCTAGGTTCGCACGCAGTTATGACATTTGAATAAACTACAAATACCATAAAAAAATTTGATATCGATTGTATCTCGTACCGCAACCGAACATAGTTCAATATGTGTAGTAAGTAGTGATGGGAATAAAATAATATCTCAGTTGTCGATTGAAATAGTTTTATTAATTATGCAAAGTGTTTTTCATTAAAACATGGTAAGCACATTGATTGCTTGCATTGCGCGCATATGGTAACAATTCGTTTAGTTTTTTTAGAAGCGTCAGTGCTGTTTAATGTGCGTCGTAATTTTTCGTAACAACCCACACAACGTCTTTTTTGTCGCCACGTTGGAAAATATGATCAGTACATCTTCCTTCGGGGAATTCTGTAATAAAATGCAATATCGACGGGCAATTTATTATGAATAGGTACATTTGTCACGCTATCAAGTATACTCTCATTGAAGCTCAATACGTCATTGTCGGGAATGTCAATCCAATCTTTATCACCCTCAAGCTCTTCACCCTCACTTTCTGATATATTTTCAGATATATTATCTTCATCTTCAGATATTATATCGGATGAGAGATTTTCACCTGTATCATCATCACGTTCATTTGAAACGATTTCTTCTATTTCAGTATTGATTGCCTCATCAGTCTGCGTCTCCGGATCGTCTTCTTGTATTTCTTCGTTTTCTACGTCCTGTTCTAGTTCTTCCTTTTTTTTATTCTGTATTGCTAGATTGCCATTTTGCTCATTCTGGTCTTTTTCTTGTCCTATTATATTATTTTCTTGTTGCTTTTCAATGTTTCTCTTTTCTAAATGTTTTTGTGAATTATTGTTCAAGTAGCATTTAGACGTTTTTCTTTCTGTTTTTTCGTCATAAGTGAGCGCATCATCTTCAAAAGTATACTCAAAAGAAAATGGACTATTGTTTATATTACTTGTGGTTCTTCTTTCGTTTATAGTTGTTTTAATAAATTTTTGCATGCTGCTCTCATTAAATTCTAAACGTAATAAGTATGAACATGAAATATTATTCAAAGACGGGCACCTGCTTGATGTACATAAAGCACTCAATGAGGCAGGAGAAGCTTTAGCATTTGTGTTGGATGTTTCCGTTAGCATTTGAGTGCACGAGTTAGGAGTAGATAAACCACTACGGTTACGAGAAACAGTACCACAAAATTTACGATCAGGTGTCATAGGATCAGTAGTTATAGTCGGTGTAGTATTCGTCATCAACAATGTGGTATTATTGTTACTATTTTTTGGACTGGATATCGTATTCTGAAGCACACTAAATCTTTTTCCAGTACATGGGCTGATACATATATTTTTATTACTTAGCTGCGTGCTCTCCAACGTAGAAAAGTTCATCGTTTTCTTTTGAGGTACGTCAAATATTTCATAATCAGAATCACTGTCATTATTAACCAACGGGGGGAAAATTTGAACATTTTCCAAAATTTTTGTTTTACTGGACGATGCAGCAGTATAATCCGGCTTTGATTTTTTGTTAGAAATCTCACCAAAATAAATAGAATTTTTTACACTTTTTTCTTTTAAAAGAACTCATTGTTTATCAAAAATAATCAACACGTAGGTATATACGCGAGTGTTATTTCCAAAACGTGCGCGCAAGCTCCCACGTCGATGTTAGGACAACACTAAAACGAGTTACGCAGCGCCCGCGCCCCTACCCTCCCTCTCTTGCGTTTACGAGGCGTACGATTCCACGAGTACCGACATATCTCCTAACGCAAGGAATGAATATAATTACAGTACTGTGCGTTAGGGACCTAATCCATCTCTAATTTCTTTTTTAATGTCCTTGAATTCAGCTTTAAGTAGGAAGCAAATATGTATATTTGTCCTACTCATACTTAAAGAACTTTACACGTTAGATTCTCCCGCAAGGAGTGAAACAACACGATTATATTCAACGCACAACACAAAAGTCCTGCAAGAGATCTGATAGATCTCGTAATGCAGCGAACGTGTTAACCTTAAAATTTGCACACGCATCAACGCCCGGTATATAGTTATACAAGTATAGGGAAAGTATATTGCTATATATGGGATATAAGTTTATATCCCATGTTAAGGATCTCTAAATCCCCCTCCAAACAAGTTTTATTCTCGCCCACCACCGAGCTTCACTTCATCAAGCGATCGCGAACGCGTATACATCTTTAACGATTACATACTATACATTATCTACTACAATATTCAACCTCATTATTATTAAAATTTGTTCTTCAGTTGTTTATCTTTAATAAACCTGTAAATACGAGCCAAATCGTTTCATTGAAGAGAACAAGACATCCAGCAAGGAACATTGGTGACCTCGACGTGATGAACGTGATCAACATCAAACAGCAGGGAAGTGTCCATTCCTGATTTATATCTATTCTCATCATAAATCATCCATTAATTCATCCATAGGCCTTAGACTCGAACGAAAGTTAGCTTAATGTACTTTAAACTTTAACAAACTACCTCCATCTTAATAACTAAGAGTGAAATACATTAGTCAAAACAATCACAAGAATTCTATACATTGTAATTATGCTTTTATTCAATCGCGCGAGTCGAGAGTTTCAAATAGGTCTCTTAATGAGCAACTAGCTAAGTTTTGGGAAATTGAGCAAGTACCTCAATACGATTCCCTCAAAACAGAAGAAGAAAGAGAATGTGAAAATCATTACGTTGCTAACACATATCGTAATGATGAAGGCAGGTTTTGTGTGAGATTGCCATTAGTTTCAGAACCCACTTGCTTAGGCGACTCATTCACACTAGCTAGAAACCAGTTCTTGTCATTGGAGAGACGTTTGTCAAAAAACAGTGACCTTAAAAATTTATATTCGCAGTTTATACATGAATACTCTGTGCTAGGCCACTTGTCTGAGTCGGAGATATTGATTCCTCGGCAATCTTATTTTATACCTCACCACGCGGTACTGAAACCATCTAGCGAATCAACCAAGCTGCGCGTCGTATTTAATGGTAGTGCGAGGACAACATCTGGATTTTCCATAAACGATTTATTAATGGTTGGCCCAAATATACAAGATAAACTTTTTAACATTTTGCTTCGATTTCGTCAATACACCTACGTAATATCAGCTGATATAGAAAAGATGTACCGACAAGTACAAATACAAAACAATGACCGCGATTTGCAAATGATACTTTGGCGTGATACAAGTACGGAGGCACTGAGATCACTGCGGCTCAATACAGTTACCTATGGCCTTTCTAGTTCAAGTTTCCTGAGCACACGTTGTCTGTGGCAGTTGGGCGAGGACTCTTGTGAACCTAAAATTAAAAATATTATTCAGAACGACTTCCTGGTGGACGACATGCTCACCGGAAGTGACAGTGAGACTGAGCTACATTATATTAAAAAAACCGTAGAGAGTACATTAGCAGCCGGCTGTTTCAATCTACGTAAGTACCGTTCCAATATACCATCTCTCTTGATCGAGCCGCAGTCTGTTCAACGTGAACTCATAATTAGTTCATCGTCACATACCTTAGGGATAGGTTGGAACCCCAACGAAGATTACATTAGCTTTCCTAGCAATTACAAAATTACAAAAAATATTCCTACCAAAAGATCAATTTTATCAGATTCATGTAAAGTTTTCGATCCTCTTGGATTGCTGAGTTTATTCACAATTAAACCTAAAATCATACTGCAAAGACTTTGGCTGACTAAAATCGATTGGGATGAACCTGTTCCCGCCGACATAAGCAGAGCCTGGCAATCATTTCTTTGCAGCGTGTCTGAAATCCAACACTTGCGAATTCCTAGACATGTCTTATGTCCCGAGTCGATTAACATAGAGCTGCATTGCTTCTGCGATGCTTCGCAGTCTGCATACGCAGCATGCATTTATCTCAGATCTCACGACGCGCAAGGCAACGTGCGCGTACGCTTGTTATGTTCCAAAGCTCGAGTAGCTTCTGTGAATCCGATGACTATTCCAAGACTCGAGCTATGCGCGTGCGTCCTGGGCGCACAGTTGGTGAGTGCTGTGTGTCGCGCATTGCGATGCGCAATTTCCCACAAAATATTTTGGACTGACTCATCTATTGTGCTGACCTGGTTGAGTATGAGATGTGATAGACTGAAAACCTTTGTGGCAAACAGGGTAGGTACCATTTTGGAATCGACTGACATTTCTGAGTGGCGTCATGTGCCAACGTCGTGTAATCCTGCAGATTTAGCTTCACGTGGTTTGGATGTGTCTGCACCTCCTCAGATGGATCTTTGGTGGAACGGCCCAAAGTTCTTGAAAGAAAGCAAAAATGAGTGGCCAGCATTGTTTAACCACCGCCATCCCACTGATGATTTGCCGGAAATAAAGATTAATTTAGTGAACACATCTAAAAACATGATACAGACATTAATACATTTTGATAGATATTCTAATTTGCGCATATTGCAAAGAGCTTGTGCATATATTTTAAGATTCGTTTTAAATTGCAGAAACAAACCCAATAAAAATAATGGTATATTGCAGCCTGATGAGCTCATCAATTCATTTGAAACTTTAGTGAGATTAGCTCAGAAGGATAGTTTTAGTGCTGAACTAGCCACAATCGATAATAAAGGCGTGCTGAGTCCGAACAATCCTTTAATTTCCTTAAGCCCGTTTATTGATGATAAGGGTATATTACGTGTAGGTGGTCGTTTAAACTATTCTTGTCAGATTTACGACAAACGTCATCCTATGCTACTACATGCGAAGCATAAATTGACAAAACTATTGTTCCAGCAAGAACATTTACGTCTTCTGCACGCTGGCCCACAGTTACTACTGTCCACTGTCAGAGAGTTCGTCTGGCCCATAGCGGGCAGAGATCTGGCACGTGCTACTGTGAGACAATGCATTGTATGCAGGCGGGCAAGTGCTAAGATGCTTGCACCTATGATGGGCGCATTACCCAGTCAACGCGTTGATCCTGACTTCCCCTTTATAAGTGCTGGTATTGATTTTTGTGGACCTTTCTTAATAACTGATAGGAAGGGTAGAGGGTGTAAGATATCGAAATGTTATATGTGCGTTTTTGTCTGCCTCAGATACAAATGTTTGCATTTAGAAGCCGTAAGCGACCTCACCAAAGAGGCATTCATATTATCGTTGCGTCGTTTTATCTCTCGCCGAGGTAAGCCGAAGGAGATTTTCTGCGATAATGGCAGAAACTTCGTATCTGCATCCAAAGAGATTACAGAATTTGTGAACTCTCATGCTGATGGCGTCGGTGGATTCCTTTCTAGTGAAGGGATTGATTTTAAATTTCAACCGGCATATGCACCACACTTCGGGGGTCTATGGGAGGCGTCAGTCAAATCAGCCAAATTTCATTTGAAAAGAATTCTCGATAACACTCACTGCACATTTGAAGAATTAGCTACTTTGTTTAATCAAATCGAAGCCATACTCAATAGCAGGCCTTTATGTCCCTTATCTTCCTCTCCTGATGACCTTGCTCCTCTGACTCCCGGACACTTCCTCATTGGAAGACCTTTGACGTCGTTGCCATCACCTAACTACATGCAACTTAGTACCTCTAGATTGAGCCGATACCAACACTTGGAGCAGATTCGTCAACATTTTTGGAATCGATGGCAGCTAGAGTACTTGAACGAATTACAGCAAAGACACAAATGGCGCATACCAGCAAGATCAATCCAGAATGGTGACTTAGTTCTACTGAAGGACGAGAATATTCCACCGATGCAATGGCGGACGGGTCGAGTCATCAACCTATTTCCAGGAAAGGACAATATCGTGCGAGTAGCCGAAATCAAAACTTCGACTGGCGTGTATCGGCGTGGACTTCGATATCTTTGTCCTCTATTGGATACTGCAGAAGATTCTTCATTGGAAGCAAATGCTTCCAAGGCCCCGGAGGATGTTAAGGATCTCTAAATCCCCCTCCAAACAAGTTTTATTCTCGCCCACCACCGAGCTTCACTTCATCAAGCGATCGCGAACGCGTATACATCTTTAACGATTACATACTATACATTATCTACTACAATATTCAACCTCATTATTATTAAAATTTGTTCTTCAGTTGTTTATCTTTAATAAACCTGTAAATACGAGCCAAATCGTTTCATTGAAGAGAACAAGACATCCAGCAAGGAACATCCCATATATAGCAATATACTTTCCCTCTAATATCTAATCTATCTAAGATCTAACATCCCTTTGCACACGCATCAACGTTCGATGACAATGCAATATATATACTGTCCCTCTAATTATCTGTATCAACAGGTTAAAAAAAGACGGAATTAATTCTAAGTTAGACATTCTATTCGGGTGTTTTTTTAAAATGTTCAAACTATATTTATTTTTGAAACTTAATACTCCATCTTTTCACGTTTGTTTTCTAAATATTCTCGCGTCGGTTTGTCTGATTAACTAATATGTGTTTTCCCGTAGAAAATGTTGTTTTAAGCCGTTTAAAATATTAGGCAGTGGCTTGGACCCACCAATTGATAGGCCTATGTCTCCGAAAGCAACAAAAAGTATGATAAGGGAACTTCCACAAATATGTGTATTGGATAATTGCGCGAAAGTGACAGTGAAGAAGGGTCATTAATAAGTACGTAATGATAAAATTAACTTATTCGGAAAACAATATTCTATTAACCATAGAACCATTTTTGCAATGGAAACGCATTTTTTTATATTCTTAACGATTTATCTGGTGATTAACTATTAGATTTGGATATTGAACCATGACATAAGACATGAGAAGCACAATGTCGGATATATTTGCTACAAAAATTGGTTTGAAATTTATTAATTTAGTTTTTTTGCTTTGACGTTGGTGTCTCTTGCTTCGGTATTTATTCATCAGTGCGAGTGTTGTAACGTTCTCGATAGCGTAAAAGTTAACTCAAATTTATATGGACTTGGAACAGAGCCCCTAGCGGCAAACGTAAGCAAACGTTCCAACTCCATACAACGTTGAATTAACTTTTACGCTATCGAGAACGTTAAAAAACTCTCACTAAGCACACAGTAGGCCGTGGTAATAAAATGTAAGATTACTAGTATCCTTCTCCCATAGACACAGTCAACTGAGTTTCTCGGCGGATCTTCTCAGTGGATCGCGATTCCGATCCGGTGGTAGATTCAGCGAAGTATTTTTCTTGCTAGTACATGTGTTAGCAAATTCTCTCAAGTTCAGCCCGTGAGCTCGCCCACCCGTCCGCGCGTAACAGAACAGCCTCTTAGGCTAGCAGTGAATAGGTAGGGGAAGAAAGAGTACCCTTCCAGGCATATACAGAACTGCGCGAAGTAGTATGAGGGGCGGTGCGGCGGGGGGGCGCGCGGCACAGAGCCACGGCGTCCGCGCTCGCCACGCGACGCAGCAGCGACTTCTGACACGCCGCGCGAAACGACCAGCGGCCGGACCCGCCACCCTGACACACAGAATATCATCATATCGACGCTTGAAAGGCAAACGCGACAATGCGTGAACTTTACAGTAGACTAATTTGAAGTTGAAATACCTGTTTTTATTTTTATTTTAACGAATATAGCTGTTGGATTGAAATGATTTTAATAGTCCTAGAAATATTTTTTTTTTGCGCATCGAATATGGTTATTGCCTATAATTTATGTATAAAGCAGTTATTGTCGCTTAGTCACGTTTGCCTTTCAAGCGTCGATATCAATTTACTTGTGGTAGGCTGTTATGTGAGTGTGAGAAACACAAGCTTGATTTGCCGATGACTAGGTTACATAAGATACGAAATTCATTCAGGTGTTTGTCTGTCAAGAACAAAATCCCACAAGATGTTCAGATCCTACATATACGTACATAAGCTTAAGAAAACCATTAAAGAGCATCTGCGCAATAAAGCTTACTATAAAGTCAATGAGTATCTAGAAGATTGCATAAAGTGGTCACCACTTATAATCAGGTGAGCCGTGAGCTCATCCACCCACATATACAAAAAAAAAAAGTTAGGTGTATTAAGCGTTACCCAAGATGCCTCCTGTTCTGCCAGCATGTCCGTCCCCTGGTCCAGCGCCAACCTCATCTCCGCTCGAGGACTGAGTCGCTCCGGGGTCAGTGGACGTTCCGGTTGTGAAGACACCTCCGGTACTGGTGCTGGCTCCAAAACTAACGATATATTACAATGATTTCATAGAATGCCATGTCCAGTGTATTTGGTATTGTTTTATTATTGATTTGAGACATAGTTACGTTTAAAGTTGAGCATTTAGTATCTTGTTTAATATCTGGTATCATTCTGCTACTGTCTACACGATTCCGTATTGGTTTGCCTAATTCCTAAAGACATTGGCAATATTGAATATCATAATCTATTTGGTGTGGATAAAGTCGACCGAATGAATGAATGACTGACTGACTGAATGAATGAATGAATGAAAATCCTTTATTTCACAAAAATATTGTACAAAGGCGAACTTAACGCCATGCAGACTTTCTCGACTGACCTGGTGATTGTTGTGGAAGGGTCGTGGGGTTGTGTATAGTAGTACGGTCGAGTGTGGAAGGGGTGCTGGCTGAGCTGGCTGAGTCCCGGCGTCCTCCAGCAGAGGCAGTGGCACGCACCTCCGCAAACTCTTTTGAAACTGTCCACAGTATGTTAAAGTATTTACATAAGTTAAATTTGATTAAATTTTCTAACAAGCATCAACTCTGATAGACCAAAGGGTGTATGGAAGACGAACGAGCCAATATATTAAATATCATTAATTTTAATTGACAAGAAGATCTCTATTTCTTTGACTATTTTTAACTTTTTTTCTGTGGGAAGTACCGCAATAGTGTAGTGAGCTAGTTCGGTCATCATGGATCCGGACCGAGATCGTTGAATAACGACTAATCGACTCCGACGAGGAGTTCGACGTGCGAATTAGCCCATAGATTCAACCTACTGAGTTTCTTGCCGGATCTTCTTAATAGGTCGCGATTCCGATCCGGTAGTAGTGTTAGCAATTCTCTCAGGTTGAGCCCGTGAGCTCACCTACCGGTCAGCGTGAACTTGGAATAGCCCTTTAAGCTACCAACGATTAGGTGGAAGAAAAAAACAAAACGACTAATATAATTATCTGAATACATCATTAGATTTAACTTAACGATTACAATTGAGAATGCGTTTTTTTGTTTTAGTTGCAATCTGTATATCCATAGGTACAATAAATAAGTCGACAGTTACAAATCGTTAGTAAGTTGACTATTAATAACTTGAAATTGTAAGTTTGAAAAACTTATAATTAAAATTTCTAAGGTGTTAATATTTTGCTAGTTAAAGAGTATAATTCAATAATCACATCAAAGTTTACATGTGCCATAAATGTCATATTAGAAATTGTGGGGTACATAACGCAGGTACCCAATGCTCACCAAACATTTTAATCGCTCGTATCTGAAAATTCTATTATGATTTAAGTGTTTTTGTTTTATCTGCGCCTCTTAATTGATACTCGAACGCATTTATCATCGCACTGCTTGCCATCGGAGTAAAATTCATCCATACTACCTAGATCTACTGAGTTCATCCACAGTGTCTTTCCAAAAATCTTTTTTGCCACGTATCATCCGGCTTTGGAATGAACTCTTATGCAGTGTTTCCTGAGCGTTAGCACTGAGCTTAGTAAAGTTAAAGTTCTTAATCTAGAATTTTTGCAAACACCTACCATATTGTAAGGGCGTCGAAGGCACTTCGTTGGTGGGAGTTCGATCTGGGCTCAGATCGAACTCGTCCCCACCATGGACCTCCCCTCCAGCAACTGGAGCGGCGTCCGCACCCCCTCCCTCTGCTTCTGTCAAAATTGTAAATCTAAAGTAGACATTCCTTCGGAATTATATTCATATCAAATATTATTCGTTGTTGTGAATATTGTGATGTGTTAATAGATTTGTTTTTAAATAGTATGTGAAGTGTTCATGTTACGGTTAAAGTGATTTTGAGTATCATTAATTATAATTACTTAAGCTTAAGTTTCATTTAGAGCTTCAAATAAATATCCGAGTTATTAGCTTAAAGATATGTATATTGGCTGGATTTTGCTTCCAAAACACCTTTGCCATCGGTTTTTTAATAAAATTTTATTGGTTTGTAACTTTTAATACTGCATCTATCACCTTAACAGTAACTTTTTGTTGATAGATAAAAGTCAAGTATAGGGTGCTATGTCTACAAAAACGTGCTGGGAGAAAGGGAAAGTAAGACACGAACTATCATTCTAACAGATTTTGTAATTATTATATCTGTTACTAAAGAGCCTACTAATAAAGAGATAAACGTGTGGAAGAATATACTCATAAAATATAAGGTCGTGGTATCTTCATAACATGCATACTACGTGCTTATCTAAATAGTATTTGAATAAATCGTTTCATGTAATAATTGTGTTTGTGGACTGAGCTGTTATTTCTATCGTTCTCACCTATGACTGATTGTCAAGTTGTCCATATTTCTGTCAAAATGTTTAATAGTCAATGTTGTGTGTTTTTGTCAAGAAGGTGTAAATTTAATGAGGAAACCACGAATTATTGAAAGATTTGGAATAGAAAATAGACAGCTTCATTTGAGGAATTGTAGAACGAGTTTAAAGATTCACACACAATTTGTATAGTAAAAGATTGCTGTGACTGTATATGATGAGGTCGTCGAGATAAACTCACCTGACCCGGAAGCAGAGGGTGGCCGGTGCGGCGCGTCGCAACAGACGTCAGCATCGAGGCCACGCCCGCTGCCCTGCGCCAAGCGCCGCACCAGCGGACCAGTCACAATGTGAGATTTAAACTAGCTACGGTCTACGTACGCGAATATGGTAATTTGCCAATAACCCCAAATGAAATCTAAAGGTTCCAAAAATTCCTACCAAGGAACCAATTTCGAATTTTGAAAATTTCTCGAATTCTAGCTAAGCTTCGTGGTTGTGGATGGGGACCTATAACTCAAAATACTTTGATCCTATAGCCTAATAACGTCTATTCTCAATCTAATCGTAGTTTATTTAGTAATTAAGTTTATTGAATAAACTCATAATTAGGGGGTCATGCAAAAGTACATGCATTATCTGTTAACGCTAGATTGTAAAACATGCTTTAGATTCGTTATATTAGTTACTTGGACTATCACTGCGGCTCTTAAGCTATTTACTACACGTAGGTAAAATTAAGGATATTCTAACACTGAATACACATCGTTCAATTAAAGTTAGGTATGTAGTGTTGTGTGAAATATAGAGGTATGTAATTATTGCCTATCACAAGTTTAGAGTAGTTTGGAAAATTTCTACTGAACACTCTAATATGATATTCACCTGGTCGTCAGAATTGGTGGGGGTAGGTTTATTGTCTTCGCTGCCACTATCTGAGAACTCTTCTTCTAATAGTGGTTCTAGTCTTCTTCTAAAAACATCTCTAAAATCGCAAAAATAAACATTTTTTCGAAGTCTCTTTAAGGTTTAATTAAACGTGTTATTTGTTACCAAGCATACCTTGGCAGTAATGGCCTTAAAGTGGTAGGTCCAGTTATAGTGGGCGCCATCAGAAGTTCATCCATCATTAGCTCTGTATCGTCATCTCCCGCATATGAAGATGACGACTTTGTTGGCGACTGAAAAGGTTAGTAGGTTTCCGCTCAAAGGGTTTTAAGCTATTCTAACTTTTCTACATCAAATCTAAAAAGAATATTTATATCTTCTTATACTTTATAGTATACGAAGCGAAGAGAAACTCAGCGTGAAATAATATGTAGTATTAGATAGTGATAATTAAAAAAAATGAATAAACAATTTTGAATAAAAAAAATTATAAGTAATTTTCGCAAATAAACAATTTTTTTAACTAGTACTACCGAAAGAGTTCCATGATCTGAATCTGGTAGGTTATCAGACAAGTCGCCTGATGAAGGTGTACCCCAAGCTTCTTCGCCGCTAGCACCGCTCCCTTCGCCGGTTTCTCCAGTACCCTCTTCCGTTCCGATTGTCGATTTCCAGTCACTGACCCCGAGACACCTATCAGATATACATTATACATACTGTACGAAAACGGAGTATGTAATTTTTTACGTCGAAACTATTAATTTATTAAACATTTAGTTAATAAATGTATACTAAAAAGATACTTCTACAGTTTGAAATTATCTATAATAATATAATTTTTTTTCAAATCTAGGTACTACACGCTTAAGATAGATCTATATGTTAAATTTAACACACATAACAAAAAAAAAACACATATTTTTATATCTGTAAATTTAAAGTATTCCAAAAAGTATTTCCATTTAAAAGATCCTACTTAGTGGTTCTACGTTCTAATTGTCTGAAATCGGTACAGAATAGCAAAATTGCAACAAACGTTAATGCTTTATTTATGTAAAGTTACCTACTTAAATGTTCACTAGTATAGTATTCGTAGAACTATCGATAGAGTATAAAAAAAACCACATTAAATCATCTATTTAAATATATTTGATACATTATTATTTGACATACTCATCGCTGCGTATTTTTCAACTGGATTATTGTCTTCCACCTAGTTATTAAGAAAATCATTAACAAACGATAAATTTTTGACCAAGGTTGAATAAAAAAATGAATTCTATAATTTTAACACGTTATGGACTGAAGTTATTTTCAACGAAATGGTATATTCAAACACAAAAATGAATCCTTTTTTTTACAAAAATTGCGTCTTTTTGGATTTTAACTATACCTCGTTATTATATTTTAAGCCATACCTTTCCAAGAATGATGGTTGTTTGTGTGCTACAGCGGTGTTGGGAACACTTTCGGTGTAACTAAATATGTTCATTTTCTCAACTACAAATGAGCCCGCTCTTGCCGTCCAGCCCATTATACCTCCGGCAGCTCCAACTATTGCAATAAAAAACAATTTTGGCGAACCAAAAATGCAGACAGCCTTATTTTCAAGTCTTTTCTAATATTTATCTAGCAGCCTTATCCTTTAGGTAGGCAGCGGCTTGGCTCTGCCCCTGGCATTGCTGAAGTCCATGGGTGACGGTAACCACTCACCATGAGGTGGGCCGTGTGCTCGTCTGCTTACAAGGGCAACAAAAAAAATATCTATATCTCTAGCTCTCAAACAGTGGCAGTTGCTAATTAACATGTGTGTAATGTAAAAATTGTTTTTTGTTTGGCTTTACGATTTATGGTTTAACTAATGACGAAATTATCAAAAGTTCATAAATTGCAAGCTGTGTTAATAGTAAATAAATAATTATATTTTAATATTTGACTTTCTTTATCACCTGTACTATTTGTTTTAATTGCTTCTGGTTCTTGTGCAGTTAATCTAACGTTACCATCATCAGTTTCGTCGGATGGTAATCTCTCAAGGCTAGACATAGTGCCATACCTGAAATCGTTCAAATGCATATCAATAAAAATTAGCCATATAACTATATTTGGGTACCACATTTTAATAATACCTTTTAAGGGAAACATAAGGTAGATCTTCAGGGATATCTGGGGAGTCCGGCGATTCATCTAAATGGTCATCCTGTGAATATTATCTTTGTTTTATATGCTGTTCATTTTATTAACCATACTATCAAGTTAATTGTGTGTTTAACTTACAGTCTTATTAGAAAAATTGAAGTCTGGTGTCGGTGGCACAACAGCTATATTAGGAACTGGTGATTCCGATTTGATCGAGCATAGACTCCCTGGTCTTGAGCCTGGATTATGGCCAGCAGTTACAGAGGATCTATTAAATGGTTCTACTTGCATTAAATGTGCAGTCGGATTGATAGCTGACAGTCCCATTAACATGAGAGGTCCTAGTTCTAAATCTTCATCGGACCCTGCTTCGGATGTGTTCAAGTTAACGTTCGAGTCAGATTTCTCAGTCTTATTAGTTATATCGCCATTCATTTTACTAAGAACTGATGTACCCATTCTTGGAGATCTTCTTAGACCTCTTTCTATTTTGAAATCGATATCTTCTTCATGTATAGAGTCATCATCCAAAAAAACAGATGATGTTTGTAAGCATGATCCAAGGTTTTCTCTTTTGGCAACGATGTTCATTCCTAAAACCTTGTTAAGCACGTTTTCGGCCTTCTGCCTCGTCAATTGGTCTTCTTTGGCAGAAGTCGGCTCCGCGTGATTCGTTGATGCTCTAGTTCTAGTAACTGTAATGTTTTCCACGCATTTTACTTCATTGATGTATTTTTCCTGAGCTATCACGCACTGTACCTGGTTCGCGATATTTGAGTTAGACATTCTCAGATCATTGGAGCTTGAATTAAAAACCATAGAACTACAAGTAGTGTGGCTTGTAGATAAAGGACTATTTCTACTACTGGACGAAGGACTCGGAGTCCTAAATGAGCCGTCTTTCCTTAGTTCTAACTGACTTTTAGTTTGACTTCTTGAGCGTATGCTTCTATTTAAAATAGGTGAGTCGGTTTTTAATTCATAAGATTTCGATTTGAGCATTCTCTGACTTTGTTCTATAGAATCTATGACTTTCATGGCTGCTTTTGGACCATCTTCTGGACGTAATTTAATAGCACCTTTCCGTTCTAGCCCACAAATTATTTTTGGTTTCCGAATACTGTAATTTGCGCTGCATGGACTTCTCGAGCTTTTCGTTGAATTTGAATTTTGTGGCGAAGCTTCCTTTTTTGGTTTGACTGGAATTACGGGGGGCTCTTTTTGGGAAATTAATGGACTGTTCGGTTTCGATAGGCATTTTTTATGGCATTGCCTACAAACTGGAATTGTATCGACTACTACAGGACTAGTTCGAACTGTTATCTGAAAGGAAAATCACATTTTTTAATAAACATTACTTTTTTAATATATTTTAGACCTGCTGGCAGCGGCTCAGTTATGTCTTTGACGTTATTGATGTTCATGTGTATCTCTGAGCACTCTCTGTTAGTTGGGCCGTAGGACCGACTAACAGGACAAAGGCAGGACAAGGTAGGACAAAGGCAACAAAAACATTGCTTACTTGGCTACCAGAATTACTACTTTTCGACGGACTTCTATCATTTTCCTTTTTCTCACTCGGAGAAGCTCCTTTACTTTCATGATTAACGACGAGTTCGGCTACTTCAAGTAGATTAAGCTCTTTTGATCTCTTTCTTAATTCTTCTACACTCCATGTCTGTAAATTATAGGCGTGTTGATTCGAGAGCTATGATAGATGGTTCATCATATCATGTTTTGACAGTGACTTATTTACTTCTACATCCGGTTCCGGTGGATCCAGTTCTTCAGTTTCGGGTAACTGCGTCATCCACCTTTGCAGGTGTTGTGAAGAGCCTTTGCTTCTTATACTTCTAGCTACATCCACTGCACTCCCGCAAGCGGCTGTTTGAGTTTCGGCTGAGCTTCGTCGCGTCTAAAACGATGGAGACGAAGTTTAACGATTTGTATGAATTCTTTGCATTGATTATATTTTAGACCTTTTTGTTATTAAATCGTAACAGGTGATGTGGATATTCGTAAATTATATTTAATAAAATTGAAAAAATCACTTACCGCGTTCGAATAGACATAATTGTTAATGGGAGTGACTGCGACGTTATTTCAAATTAATTGTTTCAATGAAAGATGGTAGTCATTTTCAATTAAAATATGTAATTTCTTCGTTAGCGTCGCAAAACTTAATAATCAATAAAAACCTTAATTCACAATTGATAAAATCACTTTATTTACGGATAGTTAAAAATGTACTAAATCGATCTAAACACAAACATTCAACATTAATGAATCCATTCCTAAATTCAGTACTGTTACGTCACACTGAATCAATGAATTAGAAGTAAAATATCGTCTCAAAATTATATATTATATTTTTTCAAATCGTTAAAAAGAGTTTCATTAAAAATTACACACAGTCCGAACATCAAAAAAATTGAGCCAAACTATGAAATCGATTTATAAAAATCAGAAATACAACAATCATCCCGAAAATATTATGTAGGTAATGTGAACATTTTGCGATGCTAGCGTCACAAACAATTCTAATATCATCTCGAAATACAACTGCATTTACATGATATTATTATTTATTTATCTAAAACGATTTTACACTAATAAAAAGCATTAAACAAAATTTTTAATTCACATTTCATTAAAATGGCTACCATTTTTCATTTCTTTACATTTATACTAATGGCGATGAGTACTAAATTTAAAAGCGACAGTTGAAATTGCTCTATAGGTCTAAGATGTACTCTACATGATCTCATAGTACGCGAAGCAGATCGCCAAATATCCACATGACCTGTACAAGTACGTACGGACTCCCAATCTCCTGTACATATTACAACGCCTTTACCGCTAACATCGTTTTCAAACACCCACTAAATATTCAGCTTATAGAAAAAAATATAAGTAAACTTATAACGCATATACATCGAAATGAAAAATTTCGAATTTCATCTTAAGAAAAGGACGGAAGACTTACGAAGCAAAATTGTAACGCACTCGAAGAAGTTAATACATACAAATATTTTCTACTGTTGGTACCCTATAGTTACATTTTGACACAGAATCCTATTTAATAAAATATTGGCATGTAATACATGTATTGATTAACACTAAAGCGACTTGTATAATAATAATACCCCATTGATCATACAGACTCGATTTAAGTTCAAAGATTATAATTTGCTAATTTTTTGTTACATCATAAGTGGGTATCAGACTTATAATTACACATTTAACTACAATAATTAAAATAAGTACTCAGATTTCTTATAATACTGCTAAAGTTCGAAAATATGTCTCTCAAAATGTTTTATTTACCACAACCTTTATCTTGACGATAAGCATTTCTTTAACAATCAAACAAATTTTGCTGTCACCACCATCGGCCAGTCTACACAATGAAAGCTTTATGATTTCAGTGCTGCCCGCTGACCTCACTTCCTAAACACCAACTATGCAAAACTAGGAGAACACACCCTTCACGGCTTAAGAGATTAGAACCCCTTTAGGTTTCTATCTGCAATGGTTTTCGTATATCCGGGGGAAGCACGAATCTGCAAGCTCCGGATCTGACTCCGCAGATCAAAGTTCCAGATAAGCGGGTGGTGTCGGCCGTTCCGGTAAAGCCATTTTGGGTAAAAGTGGATCATCAGGGAGAAATATACGTTCCTCAACCGCATGTTTGTACGACGGATCTACATCTAAGTCAGCTAAAGCCAGATCAGCTTCAAACGATTCCCATCTACATGGAGAGCATTCGGAGTAATCCTCTCCCCCATCTGGAGTTAGTTGGGCGCTGGGAGAAGTAGGTCTTTCATCATTTTTCTCAATGCTCGATGTTGACACAAAGTGAGAGGAAAAAGTTTGAGAATCACCCGGAGATAGATTGGCCGATGGTGTTTCAGGCGTTGGAGTTTTTCTCCAAACTGTACTGAGTGGTCCCCTGCACGGACGAGGAGTAGGAGAATCAGAGCTGGTCCTAACGTCAAAGCTAACCCTGACTTCTTTTTCTGGTCGCTCTTCTACCAACATATTGATATGGGACCTGTATGAGCTGGCCGGTAGAAGAGCAAGACTGGAATGTCTTTGTATGCTGGACGCAGATACCTGACGCAGCTGCGAGTCGAGGGTAGCAAGGGAGAATGTAAGTTGTGGGTCAGGAGAATCCAGCGGTGAGCCCAACGGAGTACCGGACATGGTATGCGCTCGATATCTGAAAGAAATTTTCAAAGGAATACGTTTAATCAACAAAATTTTCCCATGAGTTGTTGGTTGATATTAAAAATATTGATCTTACATCTGCCTTTGTAGTAGGCTTTGCCAAACAGCTTTCAAGTCTATCGATGGTGCTCGAAGAACCAATGTACGTGTTCGACCTGGAGTGCGAGGAGCACACGACACTAGTGGCGATTCTCCTCCTACGCGGCCCAAGATTAGACGAAACTCCGTTACTGGAATGAAAATTATTAAACAAAATTAGGCACTTGCTAAGGTAAGGAAAAAATCAATATTGTGGTAACAAATGAAAAAAATAAAATAAGATAAGACGTCCGGTGTATCTAGTGATGCACCTGTGCTCGAATCCCGCAGGCGGGTACCAATTTCTCTAATGAAAATGTACTTCTTAAAAAATATTCACGATTGACTTCCACGGTGAAGGAATAACATCGTGTAATAAAAATCAAAATCCGCAAAATTATAATTTGTGTAATTACCGGTGGTAGGACTTCTTATAAGTCCGTACTGGTAGGTACTACCACCCCGCCTATTTTGCCGTGAAGCACTAATGCGTTTCAGTTTTAAGGGAAGGGCAGCCGTTGTAGCTATACTGAGACCTTAGAACTCATGTCTCGAGGTAGGTGGCGGTATTTACGTTGTAAATGTCTATGGGCTAACCACTTAACACCAGGTGGGTTGTGAGTTCGTCCACCTATCTTAGCAATAAAAAAAAGATACACCTCTTCTTATCAGCTCACCACTGCTGGACATAGGCCTCCCCCAAGCCTCGCCACAAATACCGGTCCTGCGCTGCCTGCATCCAGCGGATTCCCGCGAACCTCGTTAGATCGTCGGTCCAGCTTTTGGGAGGCCTACCCACGCTACGTCTTCCGGTACGCGGTTGCCACTCAAGAACTCTCTGGCCGTAGGGAATAAAATAGAATGTTCCTCACCTTTTTTTCTTAGATTAAACTGTGCTTCAGACACGGCCCCCAGAGCGACAGGCTCCTCCGTTACGAACAGCACTCTATCACGCGAGACCGTCGCAAACAGTAGGAGGTCACTAAACAACAGTGCCCAGTATGGTCTGACAGCGCGACCTTCAACCCTAGAGAGTTCGCCTCCAAATATCCACTGACGCCCAGCTGTGCTTAGGACGAATGGCTGTAAAAAATAAGATTGGTATTTGAAACAAGTCAAATTATTCTTTAATCTATATATAGGTATATAAAAACGAATTGCTGTTCGTTAGTCTCGCTAAAACTCGAAAACGGCTGGACCGATTTGGCTAATTTTGGCCTTGAATTATTTGTGGAAGTCCAGAGAAGGTTTAAAAGGTAGATAAATGAATGAAAATGCTTGCTAAATAACAATTTTGTTTTTTCTTTGATGTGTCGCCCGTAGGACAGATTAATTTTGTTTATTTTAAGTTTATTTTATACAAAAGTTTAGGTCTTTTATTTATTGATTAAGGCACTACGAAGTCTGCCGGGTCAGCTAGTTTAATTATAAATATGGTTCCCATTTTATAAATCCACAAACAAACAAAAATTAGGAGGAGTTGTTGTTACTCACCTTACACCTAGTGAACACGAGTCTGCTTTCTAAATCAGCAACTGACAGCAGGGGCTTCCCATCACCAGCCAGTCCCATCAGCCCGGAGCCAGCGGTGACATCTTGATAGCTACCCTGGAACAGTGAAATATCGTACAGCTTACTATGAAAGAATATCTCCAAAAGCTCTCCGACAGTAAATAAAGTTATAGTTGTGGCAGATTAGTAGGAAAAGTGGATAGGCCATGGGGCCACGCGATTTTACTACTCATTTCAGTCATTGCCTTATGCCAGCATGATTGAGTAGTAACATAAGTTAAGACAAAGCTTGTAAAGACTCTAGCGAAGTTCGTAGCTTTTCATAGCTCACAGTACAATCTGGGATTACTGCATTTTGTCTAAACTAGACCTTGAAAGATCCTATATAAGATGAGAAAGTATTTGAAATCATTGCATTAGAAATTTTAATGAAACTAAGTTTTCCTTGTACGGATCTTTTTTTGGATATACTATGTTAGCATCATGTTAAGTATTAATGGATTTTTTTTGCTTAGATGGGTGGACGAGCTCACAGCCCACCTGGTGTTAAGTGGTTACTGGAGCCCATAGACATCTACAACCGTAAATGCGCCACCCACCTTGAGATATAAGTTCTAAGGTCTCAAGTATAGTTACAACGGCTGCCTCACCCTTCAAACCGAAACGCATTACTGTTTCACGGCAGAAATAGGCGGGGTGGTGGTACCTACCCGCGCGGACTCACAAGAGGTCTTACCACCAGTAATAACGCAAATTATAATTTTGTGAGTTTTGATTTTTACTACACGATGTTATTCCTTCACCGTGGAAGTCAATCGTGAACATTTGTTGAGTACGTATTTCATTAGAAAAATTGGTACCCGTCTGAGATTCGAACACCGGTGCATCGCTCAACACGAATGCACCGGACGTCTTATCCTTTAAGCCACGACGACTTCAAATTAAATCAGTTTACCTGTAACTGTTCTACAATCAACTGGAGTTGCTTCTTCTCGAGCTGATCGTAGGGACCAGCGCCGGTGGCAGACGCGGCTGTTCGCATTAACCTCAACAACTCCCTGAACTGTTCTAGAGGCTTGTGAACTAGGGACGTGATGTCTGGTCTTCTACGCGGTATCGGAGGACTGGTGCAGAACCGGGAAAATGCTCCGCTGGGGTCTTTTGATTTCTTCACCTGATGAATAAAGTTACTAATTATTATTCTCAGGGTTTTCAAACCGTTACTTATATGCAAGCCCGACCTCTTCGATGCTTTCTTCGGACTAATCCTATATTGTTATCAAAACACTTCGGTGAATATAAATGTAGGATTGTTAAGAAGAGTATTAAGCGGAGATTAAGAAGAGTATTAAGCGGTAGGCAGCGGCTTGGCTCTGCCCCTGGCATTGCTGAAGTCCATGGGCGACGGTAACCATTCACCATCAGGTGGGCCGTATGCCCGTCTGCCTACAAAGGCAATAAAAAATAAAAAAGGAACGTATTAAAAGTATTGAAATGAGTGTGGAACGGAGCGTTAAGATGTGAGTGAGAGAAAACGGAAAGAAAGGGAGAAGAGAATGACAGACAGAATGACAGAGAAAAAGGAAGATGGCGAAGATGGTTAAAAATGAGCAAGGCGTAATAAAAGTGTTAATTAATTTTTAATTATACCTAGCTGACCCGGCAGACTATGTAAAAACTGAGACCTTAGAAGGCAGAGTGGTGGCATTTATGTTGTAGATATCTATGGGCTCCGGTGACTAATTAACATCAGGTGGACCATAAGCTCGTCCACACACCCAGGCAATAAAAAAAAAACATAAATAGAATATTTATTGAAAGAAATAAATTGACATACCAACACACAATCGGCTCTCTTCAGTCCAAGGCAGTATTTCTTGTATAAGCTGAGAAATACGGGCGTTTTTTGCAAGTAAACGGCGACCACTGTAGACGTCTGAATCTCACCGTCGTCTTGCACCACTTGATCCAGGATGTCTTCTGAGAGTCTGAATATCTGTAAACATGTAATGGATATTTTATCGTATTCGTGGATTTGCGTGCGAGGTTTAGTACTTAGGTTGGCAAAATAAGTGTCTTGATTAGTGGTACTAGTAAATACCACCATTAGTAAACGCAGTAGCTTAGTAAACACACAGCATCACCAGTCTATATTATTTGTAACTTATTTGTCTTATACTACTAGCTTTTGCCCGCGACTTCGTCCGCGTGGAATAGTTCACAAATAATGCTTTATTTTAGAACAAATTTGGTTAGCATAAAAAACGTTATAGTGAGCCAACCTTAACATATAGATATATGCTGTCATAAACATTTTTTTAGATCTTTTCAAGGGGAACAATTCTCTAATACATTATTTTAGCGAAATTTTAACCGTTTCTGCAGCGCACGCAGCGGAAGCTCTCAAAAGGTAAAAATAACCCCGATTTTGAAACACTCTTTATTGGTGCTCCGCTTGTATTAGTCTTAACGTGAGCATTATACAGCCTTCCTCGATAAATGGGCTATTTAACACTGAAAGAATTTTTCAAATCGGACCAGCAGTTCCTGAGATTAGCGCGTTCAAACAAACAAACTCTTCAGCTTTATAATATTAGTATAGATTATTTATTAATATAGATAGATAATAATAAAAACATTCTCTGGACCACGCAATAGTTATGACACTACAATCTACTACAATCTACAATCTACTTCTCCTACTACATCTACCTTCTTCTACTACAATCTACCTTCTTCAAATGAAGTGCGAAAAAATTGGTTTTCAGAAGTAGTGGCTTGGTTGTGTCTCTGTTATTGCTCGTAATATCCATAAGCGAGAGTGGCCATTGACCATTAAGTTGATAATACAGTCTACCTCCAAAATCAGTAATAACAACACTACCAGAGAAGATTAGGAAAAAAAAAAATAGTTTAAAAAAACTAACAAAATCTAAACAAAACTAAGAAACATATATTTTATGCTTAATAATTACGATTTTTTTACAATAAAATCATTTCTTTTTACACTATTTTTAATTCAAATTTATTAAAATTTATTTTCTATTTTTTAGTTGGATTTTCTATTAAAGCGGATTTTGTTAGTATTTTTAAACAATTATTTATTTTTCATTTATTGTTGAATTTAAATTTTTCAATGTTTTTTTTACATATTGAATTGTCATCGGTCCTTAATAAGTATAACCAAATTTCGAGTTAATCAGACGTTTTAAAGGGGGTCAAAATCATGTTCAAAGATTCCGTTACAAACATACATACGTTTTTTTTTTTTTATGATTGAAGGATTACTGGTGGCCCGGAGGCCTTTCCAGTTTCACCAGGACAGGGAGGACATACATACGTCTGAAGCTAATAAAAGCGTGTTAATGATTTATTCTCTTCTCATTAACGGAACTTCCAACATTAGACATTGTATTCCTCACCTCTTCCAAGTTTTGAAATAGCAGCTGGTGGTCGCTCGGTGTGATGAGGTCTGCCCTTTCTGCTAGTGGCGACACGAACCTCACTAGTCCGAACTGGAGGCACGTGGCATAGTGCTGCTCCCTGGCTACCACTGCCAAGAGTGCCCGTTTCCTCCCATCTCTTGACAGTCCTGGGGTCTAAAAATTATACGTCAATGAGATAAGACGTTTTTCTTAGTGCAAGACGTATTGTAATCTTGCACGTACTCTTTTTTTGTTTGGAAGGAAGTGTTACTGGTGGTCCAGAGGCCTTTCCAGTTTCACCAGACGTGGATGAGCACGGACTCAGCTAGGAGGTGCATGCATCCTCGTAGGAGGTTCAGCCCTCCAAATAAAAGGAGGTGCATGCATTCTGATGAATGTCTCGATATACTTAGTCTGGCCATAAATACTGTTACAATTAAAAATAAACAAACTACTTACATTTGAATTTGGAATCTGTCATTTTTATATGATTGCTCATTGAGTTTTCTCATTTTGGCGCCAATACATTGTACAATATTTTGCGATATTAAAATGAAGTGGGGTGATAAAGAGAGCCGAATCGCTGTGATTGCATTACACAAAGTAGGTATGGAGCCAAATGTAATTTTTAAAACTCTCCATACGCTTGGTATTAGTAAAATGTTTGTGTACCGGGCTATTAATAGGTGCAATGAGACCTCCTCTGTTTGTGACAGAAAAAGATCTGGCCGCCCACGTAGTGTTCGTACGAAAAAGGTGGTCAAAGCAGTAAGGAAAAGAATTCGAAGAAATCCTGTCCGAAAGCAAAAGATTTTATCTCGGGAGATGAAGATAGCACCTAGAACCATGTCGCGTATTTTAAAAGATGACTTAGGACTTGCAGCCTATAAGAGACGTACTGGTTATTTCTTAACTGATAATTTTAAAGAGAAAGGGTCATAAAATCGAAACAACTACTGAAGCGGTACGCAAAGGGAGGTCATAGAAAATTTTTGTTTACGGATGAGAAAGTTTTTACAATTGAGCAACATTTTCACAAACAAAATGACCGTATTTATGCTCAAAGCTTTAGAGCTTCCTTAGGGAAGCTTCCCAATTAGTCGACAGAGTGCAACGTGGGCACTATCCGACTTCAGTGAAGGTTTGGTGGGGTATTAGCTATGAAGAAGTGACTGAGCCATACTTTTGTGAAAAAGGTATCAAAACATCGGCACAAGTGTATCAATATACCATTCTTGAGAAGGTAGTGAAACCTCTTAACAAGACCATGTTCAATAATCAAGAATGGGTCTTCCAGCAAGACCCGGCGCCAGGTCATAAAGCTCGGTCTACGCAGTCTTGGTTGGAAACGAAGGTTTCGGACTTCATCAGAGCTGAAGACTGGCCGTCGTTTAGTCCCTATCTTAATCCGCTGCATTATGATTTATGGTCAGTTTTGGAGAGTACGGCTTGCTCTAAATGCCATGATAATTTGGAGTCCCTAAAACAATCTGTACGATTGGCAGTGAAAATTTTTCCCATGGAAAGAGTGCGTGCTTCTGTTGATATCTGGCCTCAACGTTTAAAGGACTGTATTGCAGCCAATGGAGACCACTTCGAATAAGCATTTTATACTTTAAATTGTTTTATATTTATGTATTAAACTAACACACTGTAAAAGTAATAAATGTTTTTTGCAATATATTTTATTTTTATTTTTAATTGTAACAGTATTTATGGCCAGACTAAGTATAATTAAGATCACTAAATCGCGTCCTATGCCTAGTGTTGAGTAATCTTGCATCGCAAGCTGCAGCCATTTTTGCAATCCCATTGCTCAGTTTGTATAATAATAAAAAAAATTGCTCAGTTACGTATACAACAAGTATGCAATTTATATATTAAAGTGAAACTTTTATCACATCGTCTCAAACTTTTTCGTCCGTGTGTTGCATGTCGCGTGACGGTCAGCCGCGGAGTAGGGATAAGGTGAAAGGCGCTCGTCAGAGCAGCCAAGGCCAATAGGGCGGCGCCTATAGTTCGCAGCAGCTGACCGTGTAGTGTATAGACTTACTCATTTGTGCCAGTGCTCCACGCTATTTTGTTTGTTTTTGTTAGTGTTTAATGTAAATGTTAAATGTCTATAATGTGAAAAAAAGTTTCACTTTTACCATTTCATAGTTCATAAAACCTATCCGTTTCATAAAACCACGCAATCCTTTGTACTGTTAAAACTGAGACCTTAGACCTCCATTCACCCAGATAAGGGATAAAAAAAAAACAAAAAAAAACTCAATAGGTCATCGGTCACCCCCACGCTACGCTACGCTACGTCTTCTAGTAAGTTGTCCCCATTCAAAAACTTTCCGGCCCCAACAGCCTCACAATGTGATTTATGAGAAGGCTCTAGGTTACTCAAAGAGCGTTAGAGAGAGCTATGCTCGGAGTTTCCCTACGAGATCAAATCAGAAATGAGGAATTCGCAGGAAAATCATGTTAACTGACATAGCCCAAAGGATTGCGACGTTGAAGTGGCAGTGGGCAGGGCACATTGCTCGTAAAACGGATGCAACGGAATATTGCAACATAATTTTCACCAAATTCAAGATATTATCTGATCAGGCTAAAAAAAGCTGCACACGTAGGAAGGATCGATTACAATATTGTTATGCTCGTACGAGTAACGCCATCTATTATCAAATAGTAAAACATATATCAAAACGACTATAGTAGAATTATTTTGTCCGTGCAGTTTGGGTCATAAAACATCGGAACGGTGAAGCGAGTATTTCGCTCTCTCTTCCACTCAAGAGCCTTATTGACGGGCTTAGTGATGCGCATTATTGTTGTCGATAAGCATTATCGATAGTGTATTTAGTTTTGTCATTTTGTGGGTTAGTGATAAAAATGAAAGAAAAAAACACTAATCGAACATTTACACCACATATCGCCGCAGCAAGTTACGAGAACGGCAGAAATTAACACTTTGTAACTTTTCGGGATTTATTCTTATTTCAGTGAAAATTTTTAACACATTGTTGATAACAACACGTGCAAATATTATTTTGAATAAATTCTGCCGTTTTGATTTAGTAGCCATTGTGTCATTAATGAAATTCAGAGAACGAATGCATTAAAACACATGTCTCTTCGACATAATGTACTATAATTTGCAGATGAGTACAAATGACTCATAACATAACAATGTCTCACCACCCTTCGTATACCACCCCGTCGCCGTGTACCTGCCTTCGATGAATAATTTCTTTTTATCGATAATGACGTTGCACCCGCGCAACATGTTCACCGCCCAGTCGGGCTATGTTTTATGACCCAAACTGCACGGACAAAATAATTCTACTATAGTACTATTGAGAATATTCGAGAATTATTATGCTAGTACAAGTAACGCCATCTATTGATAAAGAACATACAACCTACAGATCCAACCTACTAGTACCATCGATTTTTTTCTGGAAAATTGTAGACATAGACGTGGTGACTATAAGAGCGTTGCATAGACAACTGACAACATGAAGGCTTGTAATCAGTTCTATTCGAAGCGAATCAACGAACGGATCACCCGAAGTGAAGCAAAATGAGTGAATTGCAACACTTAAAAAGTCTATTTCAAGTATCGAGTAATTAAGTTCAGTTTAAATCTGCATTTCGGGGACAGTTTGTGTCTATCCAGAGCCCTTGCGCGTAACAATACGATAATATAATTACTTTGTACAATCATTTTTAATTCAGCCTGTTGTTTACGCTGGTGTTTAAACAATATTCGCTTATTAGCTTCAATTGTATTTCGTATTATTAATAATCGTTCCTTACTCAAGTCGCCTTATACAAAAACAACGACACATTTTCAAATGCAGCTTATTGAACCCGCTCCTCATATACGGCAAAACGAACTAATTATTTTTTCTCTATATAGATAAACGTTCTCTCAATTTACTTGGAGCTGACTGTGTACTTAGTGCGAGTTTTTTAACGTTCTAAATAGCGTAAAAGCTAACTCAAATTTGTATGCAGTTGGAACTGCGCTACTAGCGGCAAACATAGGTGAACGTTTCAACTCCATACAAAGTTGAGTTAACTTTTACGCTATCGATAACGTTAAAAAACTCGCACTAAGCACACTGGTTAGTACTGGAGTTTATAGATATCACAACGTGACTTCGACCACCAATCTTAAGACATAGTGTCTACATTTGCTTTTTTTTCTCTACCTATTCGATGGTAGTCTAAGCTCTTCCAGCTATGCTATGGCCTGAGAGAGTTTGCTAACACTGGCCCTAGCAAGAGCAGTGCTTCGCAGAATCTACCACCGGTTCGGAATCGCAACCCACCGAGAAGATCCAGCGAGAAACTCAGTGGGTGAAATTTGTATAACCGCTACCCCAGCCTTCAAACCGGTACACATGATCACATCGCGGCAGAAATGTCACTAAAGGCACTAAACCGACGTCCTTCTAAGATGACTTTGTCTGTAGTGGGCCTATATAAGTGGTGAATTTGAATGCAGGTTACTTTGTATATTTTAGTTATAACGGCTTTCGAAGTGTGCACTTTAATAATTATAAGAAAAAGAAAAGAAAAAGAAAAAGTCAAACAAAATGAAAAGCAATAAAATTTTATTTGCACTTAAAATTAAAGAACATAAATGGAAAATCAAACAGAAATAAAATAAATTATAACAGGAAACAATTAAATTGTAATTGTCTGACGAAATTAAAATGTAACTAAATGAAAATTAACTTTGCGCGACTTTGTTTTTCTGTGACAGGATTATTTTATTATTCTCAGCTCAATTTTAAATCAATTTCTGTCAAATAGAACATAGAATTTGACAGTCACAGAAAAAAAGCACGCATAGAACTAAAATTGGAATAATTATTCCAAAAGACTAAGGAAAAATCTAAACAGAAAAATCAATTAGTAAGTTGGTTAATAATAAACGATATACATAGTTTTTTGTCTCTTTCTTATTGTATTTGAAGCTGGCTGTCACCGAAAAAGACATACTGATGTATATAATAATCCTGTGTTCCCACATTTATTACTACATGATTAACAAAAAATAACAAACACTCAGAGCTTAAACGTAAAGTTCCCCTTTAGACATAAAAGCACCTACTTAGTAGGCTTTTTATGCGTATTGTAATAGCATTATATTATAATACAGGATTTAATTCCTCGTAATTAATTTGCAAACGCTACTCGTATAAAAACTTACAAAATACAAAATTGGAATGTATCATGAAGTATATACATAATAAATAACAAATCATTAAAAATTAAAATAAAATGTACAGTTAACAAAGACGATTAAATAAATAAAAAGGCATGGTAATAAGTTAAAGTCATCATCAAAATGCTAGGCTTAATCGCTAAATAAAAGAAAAAAAAATAACACATTTACAGCGAACGAAAAAACCGTTCTAAATTCAAAAAGCTTCCGCAACTGAACGGCCCAAAACTAGCACCACTACAAGAAAGAAAAATAATTATTATAAACCTCGAAATTTCCAAATTCAAACAGATGACTAGTTTCGAAATTCGAACGATGAAACGTCAAACTATGATTCCATTACCGACCTCCTTCGAGAAGGTGACCTGGGGTAGGTGCAGTTTGCGGCGGTCCAGAGACTGGCTGGTCGAAGAGCAGGCGGTTGGGGGTCGCGCGGCCGTGGCGGGTGACGCCAGAGCGTTGCCACGTGGTGACCGTGGTGGGGGTGGCGGTGTCGACTCTGGCGGGGGTATTGATACTTGGGCTAGCCTCGGTCTAACGCCTACTCCATTAGGCGGTACCCTTCTAAATGTCTCCAATTGGAGTATCTGGCCTGCGGACCTGTTACAAATGCAAATATTAGACAAATTATAATACATACTTCAAACACACAGCGACATTAAGCCAATAACTTAATTACATCTGTTACGGAAATTTTTTTTTAAAAGTAAAAAATCTTTACCTTTTGATTAAATGGGTTTGTTTCAACACGCATACAGGTTTTAACTAGAGTTTAAATTAAATATTTAAAATAAGCCATTTATTATAATAACTCAAATATCCGACCACTCACTTCACAAGATTTCTAACTTCCTCTTCAGATGCTGTGACGACGTTCTTCGAGCCAACAAACACAATGTAATCTCCGGCTCTCAGTCCAGCTCTTTCTGCAGAGCCCCCTTGGGCAACCCTCTCGACTCTTGGTGGTCTGGTCCATACTACGGTGAAACCAAAGCCACCTGCAGTACCCCTTAGGAGTCTGAAAGAAAAAGATTTTGAGACTATAGTCAGACCAATGGATGGATATCCTAATATTATTGGTGTTTCATTTATTTAGGTAGGTTTGGTGGTCTGGTCCATATTACAGTGAAACCAAGGCCACCTGCACTACCTTGGAGAAGTCTAAAAAAATTAGATTTTGTGACTATAGTCAGACCAATGGAAGGATATCCTAGTATTTATTGGTGTTTCATTTATTTAGATAGGTTTGGTGATCTGGTCCATATTACAGTGAAACCAAAGCCAATTGCAGTTCCTCGGAGAAGTCTGAAAAAATTAGATTTTGAGACAATACTCAGACCAATGGTTGGATATCCTAATATTATTGGTTATTTATTTAGATAGGTCTTTTGATTTAAAACAATTCTCTAACTAAATTGGTTGATTGGCTGATTGATGGTTAATACTCACTTTCTAGTTGTGGTGAACGGGGTTCTGCCATTCCGTTGGGGCCGTCTCGGAGCCGATGGATCATCCGGAGGGTCCAGCTCCAAGTATCGTAGGAAGAGGTGCTCGTCCGCTTCTCTTTGTAGTGCTGCGGCTACCGCCTGGGCCTGACTGGCTGTGGTCGCGGAGGGACCATTTGTAACACCTAAATTACAAACATCTAAATTACAAATTGTAGTTAAAATTTTACTAGTGGTAGGACCTCTTGTGAGTCCGCACGGGTAGGTTCCCCCCCATCCCGCCTATTTCAGTGAAGCAGTAATGCGTTTCGGTTTGAAGGGTGGGACATCCGTTGTAACTATACTGAGATCTTAGAACTCATATCTCAAGGTAGGTGCATTTACGTTGTAGATGTCTATGCGCTCCGGTAACCACTTAACACAATGTGGGCTGTCACCTCGTCCAACCATCTAAGCAATAAAAACAATAAAAAAAATGAAATTTTTTGGCGACTATGTTTAGTATTTTGAGGTCGATCTGCATAAATATAGGTCTTTTGTTTTTAAGTCCATATTTCTCGGAGATCTCAGCCTGACTACAAAATCCATTTATTTCTGTATTTAGAAATTTCTATCACGTACAGTTGGATGTAAGGCTCGTTAATAAAGAAGAAGAAATGTTATTATACGTGCAAATTGTGACGAACCGTTTTAGAAGTCGTCGCAGCCACCACCCGGCCTATTACTGCCGTGAAGCAGGGGCTTTTCGGTTTGAAGGGTGGGGCAGCCGTTGTACTTTAAAAACTGAGACTTTAGAACTGCTATCTCAAGGTAGGTGACGGCATTTACATTGTAGATGTCTATGCGCTCCAGTAACCATTTAACATCAGGTGCGTCGTGAGATCGTCCACCCACGTAAGCAATAGATAAAAAAAATAAAAAAGAACCTTTATCGTTGTGGTTCTCTTTGGTTCCATCGTTGGTGCTGGTCTCAATGTTGTCGGTGGCCATCTTGGGTCGTTCGACTTCAGCTACACGATCGCCGGCTCTCTCATGTGCCAGCGGCGCAGCGTTGAGGCCACGCCCCGCGTTTTGCTGCAGGAAGTAGGTGCCCTTGATGTCGCACTCAATAGCATCTTTCAACTGGAACGAGACACATCCTAGGAACTCGCTCCGGCTGCGGACAAAGAGATGGAAATATCTGTAGAAAGTGCATCTAAAAAGACAGGATAGATGATGAATTGTGATGAAGATGATCACTTTTTTTTATTGCTTAGATGGATGTGTTAAGTGGTTACTGGAGCCCATAGACATTTACAATGCGCCACCCACCTTGAGATATAAGTTGTAAGGTCTCAAGTATAGTTACAACGGCTGCCCTACCCTTCAAGCCGAAACGCATTACTGCTTCAGGATAGAAATAGGCAGGTTGGTGGTACCTACCCGTGCGGACTCACAAGAGGTCCTACCACCAGTAATCACGTAAATGATAAATGAGTGTAAGTTGAAAATGTTACGTGAATATTGTCGTTTATTAGTGGCTCTGGCTTCTAGTTGATAGAAATTACTGAAGACATTGTTTCAGAGTCTACAGAAGTCCGAGAACGGGAGGTTTTAAAGCATCTCTCGAAAGTTAATTAAAATAGGAACAATACCAAACAAATCTAGGACATGACAGTATTCGCTTCACTTATACGAATTATAAAGCGGATAACATCACACACACGAACAATAGCGTTAGAGAGTTAGCTTTTTTTCGAAATTTCTTACGAAAGATATAATTCGTTAACAAAAATTAAAATACAAAATATGATGCTTGCATTAAGTAAATGAATACAGTACGAGGAGTAATAAATAACCTTACACCCGTTTTTTTATTTGGATAATCGTCTCTCGCTGATTCATTTGCATAATCAAAGTCGTAATTGATACCAAAGCTTTGCATTGTGTTATAGAAACACTCACGTTCATATACGTGCATTAAAAGCTCCTTATTCGCGCTTCCTTCATTTGCGCTTTCACTATTGTCACGCGGATTAAAAAAAAATCGACCCAATTCATATATTTGCGCCTAAGATTTCTTTATTCGCAGATCTAATCGATACATCGGTAAAAACCGATTTATAAAAAGGATCTCAATAAGTAGGTACGCAACCAAATATCCTTTGTAAACGCGTCGTCAAATGGACTAATGAAAAAAGTAAAATAGATTTTATTAATATTAGTATGTTCTTATTTTTTCACCTAAGAACGTAACCCCTATAATCCCATATATTATGTAAATTATCATTCCGTATTCGCCTTTTCTCCAACCACCCTGCGGATAAAAAGCTTTTACTGTACTTAAACGTCGGATTGGGATCAGAGGGTTTGTGACCTACATAAATTTTTAGTACTGAGATCTTGATAAATTATTAATCACCTGTAATCACTTGAAATTGGATCTAAGCTTGTTTACGCGGTATTTTAAGTGGGCAAGTCGTATAGCCTAATTGCTTGGATATTTAACTGATTTTTTTTTAAATTACCACAGTCTTGTGCCCTTGTATTATGTACCTTTATTATTTAATCATTAATTTATGTTAATGTGTGTATAACGTAAATATGACCATACGAATTTAGTTTCTAGAGTTTACCTCTTTAGAATCGATATCACTAAGGCCCGGCATGACAATTTCATGGCAGTAAAATCGAGCGTTGACAAAAAAGCGAGCTTTTTCGATCGAATAGAAAAAAAAACCATATTTTTTTTTTATTACCGGTGGAGTACGAAATTTCCCGCACTTATAAATAATATAGAGAAGGAATAAGAGAGAATATAGTGCACAATGTAATTTTTGTTAATTATGCATAAAAATACATTAAATCATTAAAAAAAACATTACACACACTACCATGTATTTGCCACACCCTCGCATGCATACTATTTCTTTATTGTCAAACTTTTCTTATTCCTTATAGTCTGTGGTCAAATTGAGAATAGATTAAATATTGTTTGTCTTTATTAATATTTGTCTAAAGTATAGTCTTGGCTAAATCTGTAATTATAGAAGTATAATAGCTGTCTTTGACAATAGAATCATAATAGTGTACATACAAACCTAGAGTTTCAATTATTTTTTGTCGAATTTCGATTACCGGGGCACCACTAGTATTGAGTTAATATACTAGCGTAAGATTTTTGCTACACGATCAAATTTTCTAGTTGTTAAGAAGGGTGATAATTGTTTTAGAAATTAAAAAGAAATTCATTTTATTACATACGTTTATCAGTTTCATTAATCATGTAGTCCAAGTCTATAGAAGCTACTTCAAAACTTGTTTAGCTGTTATAAATAAATTAAATGATACAAAAAAATGAAATAAACGGACTGATACTCATATAATATGAGTCGAAAAGTAAATAGCTGATAATTGAAAGATTTTTAATTTAAGTTTTAATGTGAAACGAATTTAATATGAACTAGAATTTTATCATCATCCAGTAGCCAGTATTATTGGTCAAAATAGGCATCTTTTATTGATGGCTATTTGATAATACCGGGAGCGTTTATTCATTTAGTACATCAACCGCCTTTCGTTATTTGAAGAGCAGATTGAAATGCGTCCGACAATATTCACTTAAAACTGTTCTTATGAAACTAGTAAATAGCTGTAACTATACTGAGACCTTAGAACTCATATCTCAAGGTGGGTGGCCGCATTTACATTGTAGATGTCTATGGGCTCCAGTGACCACTTAAAAACAAGTGGGTTGTGAGCTTGTCCACCTATCTAAGCAATAATAAAAAAATTTAGTAAGTAACAGTTTGGTTTTTAATAAAATTTAATAACAATATGACAGTTTCCTGTTTCAGTAAAAGTCCTTCTTCAATTTATAACCTTCGGTCAGGCCAGACGTCTTTTAGACATCGGACGTAAGTGTACACGACGCGGATGATTCATCAAGAAAATGGACGCCCTCAATTCATTATGACACCGTGTAGTGACCTACATGCATAATGTGATAGTTTGCGGTTAAGTACCATGGGAACTGGAAACGAACGTTATTTGGATAGATGACTTTTTAAAATCCCAATTTAAACAATGCCATACCGCTTTCTAGCGAAATAGTTGGACTACATCGTAATTGGAAGACCTCAATGAAAATTATTTAAGAAATTTGTTCACCAATTAAATAATCGTAATTGGAAGACCTCAATGAAATTATTTAAAAAATTTGTTCACCAATTAAATAATCGTAATTGGAAGACCTCAATGACAAATTATTTAAGAAATTTGTTCACTAATTAAATAATCTAGTATCCAAAAAAAATCATGAACAATGTGACTCTTGTAAGCTTTCTTCGTTCACAATTCAATGAAACTATTTGAAAGTAAAAGTTAAGGTGTAACATTACAAATAGTCTTGCGTGTTCTCATTAGCATAGCAACATAAATAACTTCGCCTTAAAGGGAAAGTTCGACCGACCTTGCGCTGGGGTGAAACTGATAATTCCACAACCTCGAAAAAATGGTGCCTGCCAAGTTTTTCAGTTTGCACACTAAATAATAAATTGGTGATGCTATTTCCGCCCAATTAGTAACGTTAAGTGTTTTGCCCCAGTTCAGCTTTCTTCTGGTTGGTGTTAGATAGCAAATACCAACCAATTATGTTATGGGTGTGACGGAGGATGCTACGAATACCGTGGACTGCCATGAGAACAGACGAGTCCATTCTAAGGCAGCTAGACATCCGAAAAAGGCTCTCTTCCATCAGCCGGGAATGTGTTATGAACTTCTTCGGATACATCATGCGGTCTCCCAGACATGAATTAGAGAAGCTCATAATTACGGGTCGCATAGAGGGCAAGCGCGCCGTGGGCAGAACACCAGCCAGATGGTCAGATCTAGCAAGAGAAGCACTCGGTGGTAGTCTGTACCATGTAGTCCATGCCACCCATGATCGAGCGCATTGGAAGTACCTTGCATGCGGTCGCGATCCTCAGTAGTGAGGGAACGATATAGAAGAAGACCAATTATGTTTAAGCTGCTAATATGACAATTATGTTATTACAATTTTTTAAATTCATATAATTATAATGGTCGCTCAATTAGTTTATGAAAAAGAACAAAAGTACTGACATATTTCTAGTGGAACAAAGAAAACGCCAGTCCTTATCGATTTTTAAATTTATTTAATACCGTCGCTACTTCATTGAGCTTGTTAATAATTAATTGCACCAAACTAGACTCAGATTCCATATAGGTGATTTAATGCGTCCTACTCAATCAAATCGCCAGTTAATAGCTTTAATTTCCTCACCGAAATTGGAAGGATATTGATGTAATGTCGATTGGGCTATTTTAATCGGTGACACTGGTCTCGTTTGCGAGCTAATATTTGTTCAAAGTCGTTTTGTAATCGCGAGGACTTTTTTATCTTCGTCATGTCTGTGAAAGATCCTGTTTTGGTTGCTCCCACATTGTGACCGTATTGAGAAATCGAATTTTGATTCAGAAAAAATTGGAGTCTTAGATAGAGTTTTAATATGTACAGTTTTGTTTATAGCCTTCAAAATTAAAGACAAGAATGTGCACAAAATAAAACTTGCCTTTTACGTTTTTTTTTTGGTATTTACATCTTTTTTTTTTTACTGCCCTTGTAGGCAGGCGAGGATACGGCCCACCTGATGGTGAGTGGTTACCGTCACCCGTGGACTTCAGCAATGCCAGGGGCAGAGCCAAGCCGCTGCCTACCGCTTAATACTCTCCAGAAGCCTTTTTTAAAGAAGGACAAGTCATCGCGCTCGGGAAACATTGTGGAGGGGAGCTCCATTCCATAGCTGGATGGTACGTCGCAAAAAAGACCTCTGGAAACGCACTGTCGATGATCGCAGCGGTTCCAGATGATATGGATGAACTCTGCTCCGATGGCGGGAGGTGCGATGATAAAAAAGAGATGAGGGGATCATCTCAAACAATTATCGACAATTCTAACGGCCCTCCTCTGTATGGAGTCAAATGGAAGAAGCTGGTATTTGGGAGCCCCCGAGGTGGGAGCAGTACTCCACGCGAGGCCGGACTTGTGCTTTATAAAGCAAAATCTTATGGCCAATGTTCTTCTTTCAATGCACTTGTTTTAATTTAACATCGAGATAATTTATAAAAAAATCCTCCACATGACATTCAACATTAATAAACATCTATAGGTTCGTGCAAGTTCCATCGTTAGGGTTCACAGAAGCTTCTAAAGCATGCAAAGAGCCTGTCCGTTAAAGGCTTTTCCTCCGGTGCTATACATTCGGGTGCATATCCATGCTGACTATAGTGACGAGGGGGACACCAATCACTTACTATGGTGGTTGTCACTCCTCTGATAACAGGCTGTTCGCAGTTTCGGTCTCTTTGTCTATAATATCGGCCGGAAGGCTATTTTTCCTGGTCCTTGGCTCCGGGGGGTCCCATTCAGGGAGGCTGTTTTTCCTGGACAGCTGCATGTGGCGGTGGGTGTGCTGGTGGGAGCAGTGCTGTCGAGGCGGGGGATCCTCGCGACGGGTCTGACTCAGTCCGGCGACGGTTTGGGACACGAACGACATCCCGAACTTAACTTTGATTCGGTCTTACTGGAAAATGTAACTTTTTTATTCAACTTGTAACATGACGCACGTGTTTTTAGTTAAATTTCAAGTTCCTATATCGACCTATAGTTAAAACAGAATACGACTTTTCCATTGTTAATGAAATTGCTTCGATCTTATTTCATTACTTAAGATAATTGATATCGTTAATGATATCTTATTTCTAAGGTACATTGGAGACTTTTAGCATGTCGTGTTCATGTCGCATAAGTAAAATCCAATTACTGTAAATAGGAGCAGTAACGCGACCTTTTAATCGAACAAAAGTACTTTATGTTTAGTACTAAAAAAATTTGGCGCCAAATTAAATGGAATTGGAGTCGCTAATTGAAAAAAGAACAGAAGAAAATCAGACATTACAGCAAACGCTATTAAAGCAAATTGTTTTCAGAATGCAGCCTTTGAACAAGTTTTAAGGTAACCCTGATTGATATTTTATAGGGGTCCTTATCCTGTCTGTGGGTCCTTCTTTTTATAGAATTTTCAATTAGAGCATTGCAAGGTCATACGGACCCAATATTATCTTAACAATACATCTGACCTTATGATTCTGATTTCAAAGACTCATTTATATTTTCCAAAATTTTGATTTGTAAATCGATGGATTTCTAATAAAAGTATCCTTGGACGTGCGATATAGTTTGCCGTTAGTTTCTACTGTAGATAATAATAAAAAATGAAACCTTTAGGCTTACAACTTAAGAAGGTATTCAGAATAGAGAGATTTCATTTCAGAGGTTAATACGTGACGTGACGTGACGTGACGTGACGTACGTTAAGATTATATTACTAAGTCAAAAGTAGCTTTTGGTTGTGTGGTGTCGGTCTAAAATGGCACCGTCCCATCTCCACCCGTAGATATCGGAAAAGGCGACTAAAAGGTTCTCCGAAGAAGAAGCAGCAGTTTTAGAGAAAACTGCTGCAAAAAAAGGTTTTTTGTCTCTCTGTACTCAGAGGAGTACTTTACTTTTTTTTACATAGTTGGGTGGACGAGCTCACGGCCCATCTAATGTCACTGGGTTATAGGAGCCCATAGATATTTACAACGTAAATAGTTCTTCTCTCATTACTTATTTATATGGTTGCCGTATTTGAATGCTTTTAGCATTTAGTTTGCTTTTAGTAAAGATTGAGTTTATTTAAGACAGTAAAGACAAAACAAAATGTATGTGAACGTTTGACTCAGCAAAGGACGGTTTTGGGTATGGTTAGCACCAGCGTAATCTGTATTACTGAAAGCGATTTCTTAATTAGGCGAATTATCGAAAAACGAATCTCTAAAATTTCTACACTACCCAATAAAAATACAATTTTAGGGTACTATAAGTTCAGTTTTAGGCCCATTTATTTAGTAACATTTCTCTAACCCAGTGGTCGGCACACTTATTAGCCAAAGAGCCAAATATGCAAACTATAACGACTTAAAAAAATTTAGAGTCAAATCTGTTTATGTAGTTAAACATTTATAGCTGTGAAGGTTTTGGCAAAGTTGAAAAAGAAGAGAATGGAAGAGAAAAATTAGCTGTGCCGACCCCACATAGTGGGATAAGGTGGAGAAAAAGAAGAAGTAGTTAAACATTTATTATTGTAAATCATAAAATAAATGCTATATTGTATATTGCTTAGATTAATATACTTAATTGACATCGGTCAGGGGTGCTGATATTAAATGACCGTACATACTATTAACCGGCTTTTTCGTCCATAGCCGGATAATATTAGAGGCCGGGCAAGCCCGTAGGATATTTGTGCCAGAGTTTTTTATCACTGGTGGTAGGACCTCTTGGGAGTCCGCACGGGTAGGTACCACCACCCCGCCTGTTTCCGCCGTGAAGCAGTAATGCGTTTCGGTTCGAAGGGTGGGGTAGCGGTTGTAACTATACTGAGATCTTAGAACTTATATCTCGAGGTGGGTAGCACATTTATGTTGTAGATGTCTATGGGCTCCAGTAACCACTTAACATCAAGTGGGCTGTGAGCTCGTCCATCCATCTAAGCAATAAAAAAAAAAAAAACCACTCTCAAGAGTTCAAAAGCCGCACTTTGCCGACCTCTACTCTAACCTTACCAACTAACTAATATCACTATCGCAAAACAGATCAATACATTTGAAATTTACGTAGGTTTTTTAATCAATGCCAGTTTAGAAACTGTAGCATGTAACGTTTAAAAGTGAAACACCAAATTGATGTCGATCACGCGACTTCAAAACGAAGTGCCAGATGTTATCGAACGAAATAAATCAATAGTTTAATTTTGGCTCAAAATATACTTTATCACTAGGACTTCAGATTGAAATCCGTTGGTTAGGTTAATATGAAGATAGGTAGGTAAAGATTTGTAAGAGCCTATAAAACTATCTATTGCAAAAGAGGTTTTTATTGCTAACATTGTTGTACAAAGTTGTGACTCGCCTGAATTTAAGGGGCTACCGGAGCCAATGGATATCACATTCAAATCTCAATTGTAGTATAACGGCTATCCTACCTTGAACGCAGGGACCCATAACGGCTTCGCGGCAAAATAGGTAGGATTGTGGTACCCGAACAGTAGTCAAGTGAAGATGAGAGGAAAGTAGTGGGCAGCTGGTCCCACCCTCCGACTACACTTGAGTGATTAGACTTTGAACTTTGAAGTTTAATGGTGGTAGGACCTGTTTTGAGTCCGCACGGGTAGGAAGCCGTGAAGCAGTAATGCGTTTCGGTTTGAAGGGCGGGGCAGCCGTTGTAACTATACTGGGACCTTAGAACTTATATCTGGTGGTAGGTGGCGCATTTACGTTGTAGATGTCTATGGGCTCCAGTGACCACTTAACATCAGGTGGGCTGTGGGCTCGTCCACCCATCTAAGCAATAAAATAAAAAAAGTAATCACGTGTTCTAAGCCAAATACCCATTTGAAATATAATTGAGACTTCGATCTGATATTACTATCAAATCTATTCATCGCATCATTTCTGCTTTGCAGCGATTCAGAACTGAATTTATTTAGCTATCGCAGATTAAGCGACTATTGTAGCTTCAAAGTGAGTGAAAACTGTTGTCGTATTTAAAGAACTGAGTGGGTACGGCAATCATGTTTATCTGGAGCTTTAGTAGGCCCTTATCATGAAGTGCTGACTCACTTTCTTTCGACGATACAGCAATTTACAAAAACAGTGACTTGGAGTTATGGATTTCTCTTTTCAATGCATCCCAAGCGGATACAACTTTTGATTCTCTAATCACAAATGAGCTCGAGCATTTTCAAAAGGATAAGTTTGATAGCAGTTAGTAACGCTTCTACCCTCGTATGTGACGGCTGGCACGTTGCCAAATCTGTCGCTTTTGAAGTAAACAAGCCTTTTCCTCGTGCTGACCTAAATACATGGAGAGAAAAACCCGTGTGAACCATGCCACGGGTGCAAGCGATGTAGCTACAGAAGGTTGTTTGTCACGTAAACATTCTAGAACATAATTTAAAATATGGGGTACCTACTACTACCTACCTACCTACCTACCACTTAATCATATGGTACTGAATATTAAAATATAAAGTTAGATTTAGGGTCACATTGCCTCAACTTAAGCTTTACGTGTATAGAGCTTTTCGATGTATGTACAAGTAGGTATATTTAGTTGCAGAATTGCATGGATACCTTAGTTACTTTTCCTCTCCCTATTTGCTACTAGCCTAAGGGGCTATTCTAGCTTCTCGTCGAGGGATTAGGTACTATAATCCCGTGAATAGTTGAGAGTCCAAGTTAACAAAAATAAAACTAGATGGCGTTGGTAGTTTAATTAACTAAATGCGTAGTAACGATAAGATACACATCTACTTGTATTTTTAATAACTTGTTACAGTTACATTCTAAATAGTAATATGTAACAAACTTCGCATGATATATTTGTCACTTAAAGACAATGTATACATAGACAATATACTGTTTCTTAACAAAATCTACCATTAAGTACATAGTTACACTCTATTAATAACAAATGGCATTAATTGCAGATTAATACTATTTGTTTACTGTATAGTCCATGCACTTTAGCATTTTACTGTACTTTAGAAAGTATGAATACTTAAAGGGTAAGATTTATGTTAAAATTAGTTTGTTTTTAAAAAGAACCGTAAGTCAGGAACCCAAGAAAAAGCGATTAAAGCGAAATTGAATTATGGTTTTGTTTATGTTGAGAAAGGTAAGCTTCGAAATCAGTTTATAGTTTCTCGGTACGCTCGCGTCGAGAATATGTCGTCTTCTCGCAATAAAACTGTATAATCTCAAAACTTACTAATTTTACAGAAGAGTGCGCACGTCCTTACGGATCCATCAGATCCAATAACCTTTGCATTAGACGCCTTCAGCTCTAACACTAGGAGCAGGCTTAGGGACCTCGGTAACCGTACTCGTCGAGCTCGACAAAGAGTTCGCCGTGCAACCTAACCCATGAATCAGCTCGCTGAGTTTCTCGCCGGATCTTCTCAGCGGGTCGCGATTCCGATCCGGTAGTAGATTCGTTCGTGAAGCAGCTACTCTTGAGCTGTTAGGTCTCCTTCAGAGGCGCTCAGGTAGCTGTGAGCAAATCCCACCCCTCCTGGCTGAGCCTTTGCTCGCACACCTGTCCTGGTGAAACTGGAAAGGCCTCCGGGCCACCAGTAATCCTTCAATCATTAAAAAAAAGAAGAGTGTTTCAAAGGTTTATAACATGTGATATTTTTAATATTAATCATCTTTGCAACATTTATATTTTATTTTTTACCAGTTACATTATGTCTTTTAAAGTAAGATAAAATTATGTATTAATTTTGTTAATAGTAATCAGAACATAGGTAAATTAAAAAAAAAAAGAAAAAAGTGTGTGTGTCCGCTCCGACGCACGACTGGAGTTTACTGGATATAAAAAATTAAACGAAACAATACGAGAAATAGTTCTATATTACGACAACACGATACACTACAGATTATTAACAAATTAACGAGACACAAAACAAACGACTAACAAATATATGAAAATACAATAATGAGAGAAACGCGCGATCAGTACGAGGCTTTGTGGCGGACTGCCGGCGCAGCAGCCCGGCGCGCATTTCGTGTGACATGCGCATAACGCATTTCGTGTGACATGCTAGTACGATTTTGGTCCCCATAATTTTCATACCCCGGGCCTATATATGTAAATCGATTCTAAAGGAGTAAACTCCAATAAACTCCAACAACACTAAAACTAAACTACGCTCTTTTGACCAAATGATTCCGCATATTAACTCAATTTCGAATATTTTTGGAAATTGTACACTTTTAACACCGGTCACTCACATGCGCACGAATACGCAAACCCGCAAGTGTAGGACGACATTTGCAAATGATTATGCAAAGTTTTCGCTACATTCGTGGTTTTCCAAGCTGTGTCGGTTTTATAACAGACATCAAAGCGCGCGAACCGCGAACCTTCGCGTAGTCTCCCACACATTCGTTTGCCCAGTTGCGCCGACGATTGCGAAGGTAACGGACGTATCGCCATTTTCATATTTTCATAGTTCGTGACGTCTACTGTGTAGCGTATCTTCATCAAAAGAAATCCCATAAAAACAGCATGGTTAATGATGTCTGGGAAAGAATTCAAAACTCTTTTTCTCTTCAATGTTCTATTGATGAATTAAAAAGGAGGAGAAATTCGTGAGACATTCGTAAACAAGTGTAGGAGGAAGCGCAAACGGGTTCGCAAATTGAGTATGCGAACCCATTTGCACAGCTGCTAAGTTTGCGAATGAATGTTTGACGGCCACTCACATGCGCGCAAACATTCGTACAATGTACGAATATTTGCCCGCATGTGAGTGGCCGGCATAATACGAAAAGACGATGTGTCGCGACTTTGCTCGCGGTCCGAGAACCATTTCCATGCATTTATACATGTTTATATCGTAAGAGGCATTAAGTCTGACCCCTCCAATATTAAATGGCAATCACGACCACTCTATCGAGAGTGTAAAGATTGATCAGAAGGAGAATAAATTTTTAAATATAGTAGATATTATGGAATACCTGATTGTACTAAGCAATTTGGGTTTAGACTTTACGTATCAAGTCTAGCTGCATTCTTAATGTCAGGTGACATTAATTACTGGTTGTAGGACCTCTTGTGAGTCCGCGCGGGTAGGTACCACCGCCCTGCCTATTTCTGCCGTGAAGCAGTAATGCGTTACGGTTTGAAGGGTAGGGCAGCCGTTTTAACTATACTGAGATCTTAGAACTTATATCTCAAGATGGGTGACGCATTTACTTTGTAGATGTCTATGGGCTCCAGTAACCACTTAACACCAGGTGGGCTGTGAGCTCATCCTCACAACTAAGCAAAAAAAAAAGGGGAGTACGGTCATCTAGAGCATTATAAGAAAAAATCTTTGATTGTGGACGTATAATTGTCCATTATAAGTCACAGCAGGTTGTGTTAATTGAAACATTACTGATTGTTCGGCGAACACGATTTTTGTTTTTTATGAATGACCAGTAATCGGTGGCTCGGAGGCCTTTCCAGTTTCGCCAGGATATGTAGGGCAAAGGCTCAGCCAGGAGGGGTGGGACGATTTATTCGTTTTTTTTTTCTAACTATTCTAGTGACCTCGAGGGGTCTACTAGATTCACCGGGCGGGTAGATAAGCTTAAAGGCCCTGACCACGTTGCTAACACTAGTCCCAGCAAGAGCAGTGCTTTGCAGAATCTACCACCGGGTCGAAATCGGAACCCACTGAAAAGATCCGGCATGAAAGTCAGTGGGCTGTGTCTATGGGTTAATTTACTCGCGGAACCGTTCGTCGCGTTCGACAAGAACGGTGACCGGTGCTTGTGGTACCTAAAAGCATCGATAGTGGATCGGAAGGATCCGAAATGACGTGCGATTTATTCAAAATATCATTTCCCTTATGTTTTGGGAACAGACATCGAAGGCAAAAAAAATCCGAGCGAAAAAAAAACAAATTTTATATCGTTTTGGGTCCGGAAATAGCTTTTCATAAAGAAACATTATTGTAAAAATATAACGCAAATTCTCGTTTCAAAAAAATCTAAATTCGACTTATTTGTTTTTTTTTTATAGCGTCGATGAAGGACCTCACGGCTCAGCCGATGTTGAGTGGTTACCGAGAGCTATAGAAAAAAAAACGGTATGAATACTTCCCCTCTGAGACATGGATCAAAGACTAAATTGTATTTTTCAACAGCTGTCTCACCAAACCGGAATGTGCTTGACTGCCTCAATGCAGAATTTCAGAAGGTAATGTTACTTGCCATACGGGCTTTTTTAATCGCTTTGGTGGTGGACGAGCTCATGGCCGACCTGATGTTAAGTGGTTACCGGAAACCATAAACATTTACAACGTAAGTGCCGCCACCCACCTTGAGATATGAGTTCTAAGGTCATAAGGTTCTAAAGTCATGAGGTTTATACAGTACAACGTCTGCCCCACCCTTAAAACCGAAGCGCATTACTGCTTCACGACAGAAACAGGCAGGGTGGTACATACCCGTGCGGACTCACAAGACGTCCTACCATCAGTAATTACGCAAATTATAATCCTTCGCTGTAGTGGCTGGTAGCCTAAGCTATTCCAACTACTCACAGACCGATAGGTGGGCTCGTAGCTCAACCTGAGAGAGTAACACTGGCCTTAGCAAGAGCAGTGCTTCGTAGAATCTACCATCCCATCGAAATCGCGACCCGCTGAGAAGATCCGGCGAGAGACTTATTGGGTCAAGTATATCCACAAAGTTTCACTTGCAAAGAAATAACATATTGTAGTTTGCAAAGTAGGACCGATGCTAGTGCAAACACGCTTAAGTACTTGTAGTAGCGAAGCTGTTTTTTATTTGTGTGGTTAGTGACGTCACGGTCCATTGATGGCTGAGGGTAATGGGCAAACGTCAGAACAGGGGCGAGGCGTGACCCGGCACACCTCCGTTCCACCACAAACTGGTAATGTAATGACTATTAAATGTAATGCTTTTGTTATGATTTCAAAGAGTATAATGGTTTAGATATTTTATGATAGCATTCGGTTGCTATGTAATTGCAATATCATTAACTTAATTTAGATCAAGTTCTTTGCAGCATCTGAAGATAGCACCGTGAAATAAACTTGTAGTTGAAGTGCAGAATTAACTCCACTCTCACAAGCTCTCTAATTTCTATGGTATGTATCTCTAGGTCATGATATTACTGTTACATTAATTTCATGATATTGCTATGACGTTAGGAAAAAAAGTGTTTTATGTTAATCAGAAATAAATCCTTATTTTAATAAAGCCTTATTTTATTACACTTTTCTTTTATGTAGTTTTTGGCATTAAATATAATTAAGTCTTAAATTGTTAGGAGGCGGCGGATGAGTACTGTAAAAACGGAGACCTTAGAACTCATATCTCAGGTGGGTGGCAGCATTTACGTTGTAGATGCCTAGAGGTCCGGTAACTACTTAACACCAGGTGGGCTGTGAGCTCGTCCACCCGCCTAAGCAATAAAAAAAAGGCGCATAACAACGTACACTTTCTTCAGGCATTCGTTAGAAGTCTTAATCTTATTGTGATTACAGCTGCTGTCTCTCCAAACTGGAACGCATGACTGCTTCTCCACAGAAAGATGTAACAAATCAGTTCGGTTTAGAATTAATATTACTCGTCACATAATCTGAATTCAAGAATACGAATCACCAATCTAACAACATCACGCGCGTGTACTTTAGTCAACGAATGTGAAAATCTATAAAGTCTTTGAATTTTCTTAGAAAAAGGCATACAAATTTGTGAGGCGTTCCGCACATCCAATAAATCTACAAACGTGTTAAGCCGCTGTTCCAGATAAGATTCACGATTTAGCCACAATTACCTCGTGCCCGTGACGAATGGAATCCATAAAAGTAATTCCGAAAGGGGAACACGTTGGAAACAGACGCTGTGTTTGTTCAAAAGGCGTCCCGTGTTTGTTGGAGCATCAGGGTCGTATAGGGATCTTCGACTTTGTTAAAACTGTTTGGATTCGCGGCAGGTAAAATGTGGTTTAGTAACATTTTGTGAATTTGTTTTTGTTGTTTTTTGTTTCATGACAGAGAAGGCTCCACCGATAAAACTGAAGCGACATACAAAATAAAACTTGTCTAACTTTGAGCTCCACGTGGACAAATGTCACATCACGTATATGGTGCTTTAGAGTCATTGCAATTTTTGTCAACACTGAACTTAATATAAGAAAATACATTTTTTAATAGTTATTAGTGAGACGAGAGACATGTTTGCTTTCTTCACTGATGAAGTTTAAAGTTGTAGTTTAAATATTATTTTATTTCTATAATCTCTCTAGCAGAACTATACATCTGTATAAGAATTATATAATAAGATGTTGAATTTTTCAACGTTTCTCATGAAAAATGACATAATTTGCATATGTGACGTTATCGTACTGTATGGGCGATATGTAAATAATAAATGGTTTCAGACTTTAAATTTCGTATTAAAATGTAACCAGGATATTTTGAAAACAATCGCAATACTGGTCGCAAAATTTTGCGTGACAGAGATATGGGTGAAAAAGCTCACGGTTCGCCTGGTGTTAAATGGTTACCGGAGTCCATGGACATCGGCAACGTAAATGGGCGGCGTTTACTTGAAAACACGAGTTCGAAGTTTCAAAACGACGGCTCATCCCATCCTTCAAATCTGAACGCATAACTGCTACGTGGCAGAAGTAGACAGGGCGTTGGCGCCTATTGAGGACTCACAGGACGCCCCACCACGAATAAGGACACAGTCTTAGAATGCGACCGGCATACTCGTTGTTGTGAACCTCTTTGCTATTTTGATAACTAATGTAGTTTTTTTATATACTTCACTTTTTTTTTTTGACGTTTTGTCTTCATTACCCATTTCTTTCTGTTTTCTTAATTTTCTGTTTTTATTAAAAAATAAATTAATCATTCTCAACTTGTTTCATCGTTTATCATTTTACAGAGATTTGTTTAGTTTGTTCATTTCACTCGTTATAGTAGCCGTTAAAAAAATTAAGGGTACAATAAAATAATAAGAAATGTTGAAAGTGAGCAACCCTATCGCAAAGGGATTCCCATTCATGACAATTACCTAAAAACCTAGAGGCGAAGTTTTAAAGTCGCTTTTAAAATAGCTCTCCGCGTCTCATTTACGCATTTACGTAGCGAGTTTAGTTGAATTCTTGTGAAAGATTTATAAGTTACCGCGTGATTCTCATAGCTGCTTTATTAATCACTATTAAATTCTACAAGTCGCCTTCTGACAAACATCACATCATAGAGCAGGATTCTAAAAAAATTCTCTTGAAATACGCCGATGCGGTCTGTTCATATTGAACAGTGGAGTAGGTACCATCACCCTATTTGTTTCGCAAAAGAGACGTGAGTTTCTGTTTGAAGTGTGATTACAATCATCATACAATTTAGGCTTGGAAGTTATATCTCAATTTGCATGGTGTTGCTTATGAGCTCCGGTAAACACTTGATAGCTCATCTACACCGATAGAAACATACTTGGGGTCGAATTGGTGCTTGGATTTACATGCGTCTGGTTTGGGTTTTTAAGGGCACCTAACCCAATGATTAGGGGCTCAGATACGGTAACATTTGTGAAGTGTAATCCAGGATAATCTTATCATGAGGTCTGTTTAATAGAAATTACTTTTAAGGCCGTCAGCGTAAAAATGGTTTAACCCACATTTTTTCATATTCGAGCTTATATATTGCGATTTATTTAAAACATAATAAATTTTGATGCAGAACCGGTTTATCCCTAGTTTCACACGTAGATAGCAAGCAGATGGCTTTGTAAACATTATTTTTGCGCGAATTGTTTTTGGCTACGAAGCGATGTAATTATTATCTCCATACTAACTATGGTAAGCTTAGGTCATCCGGTCATCGTCCTCGTCGAACCCGTCGCTTGCGCTGGATCTTCTCAGTGGGTCGCGTTTCCGATCCGGTGGTAGATTCTGGTCTTGCTAGTGTCAGTGTTAGCAACACTCCGGTTTGAGCCCCGTAAGCTCACCTACACGTTAGGGTGAAGATGAAATAGCCTCTCAAGGCTATCAGAACAGGTAAGAAAAAAAATTACGTCACTTTTACGCTGACGGCCTCATTTAGTTTTAATTTTCCTATTTCCGTTACGTGTCCAATGCGTAATGCCTCGTTTATATACTCGCCGAGTACAGACGAATAGGCTCGAATAGGAACGAGCATCGAAGCGATTTATTCGGGTGTAATCGGCTATACAACGAATACTCGTCATTCTCTGCGCTGAGTCGTTCTTTTGGCATGATTCAAAGGGTTATGGCCGAGTTCACGAGTCACATCGTGGATATGGTCATAAGTGTCTTATTATCCGTGGGGGTTGCACGAGCGAATTTTTCAAGCAGCTTCGAAAAAGCTAGCTTGCGACATAAAAAGAGAAACACGTCATCTTGTCCTGCTTTTATATTTATACTAGCGACCCGCCCTCGCTTCGCTTCGGAAACTGTAATTTATTATTGATTTCTCCATTATTTAGTGCATGTTATTATACATATAAACCTCCCTCTTCAATCACTCTATCTATTAAAAAAAAAACGCATCAAAATCCGTTGCGTAGTTTTAAAGATTTAAGCATACATAGGGACAGACAGATAAAAGGACAGAGAAAGCGACTTTGTTTTATACTATGTAGTGTAGTTGCTACACATTAAAACGACATAAATCCGAAGCAGCGAGTGGTGCGTGCTCCATATTTGAAACTAGCGACCCGCCCTCGCTTCACTTCGGAAACATTAAATTTTATTATTGATAGCTGAGTCTCGCGATGTTACCCGCGGCTATTGTCGTACCGCGGGTAACGCCGCGGGGCGAAGCTAGTCTAAAAAAAGCCTAAGTTACTCCTTATATCATCAGCTACCTATCAGTGAAAGTCTCGTCAATATCGGTCCAGCTGTTCTAGAGATTAGCCAGAACATACAAAAATTGTAAAAAATGTTATTTAGGTGTAATATATGTACCGTATATATATATTCATATATGTATGGAGTAAAAAGCGATTATTTCAATATTACAAACAGACACTCCAATTTTATTTATATGTATAGATTATTATAATATTGAATGTATAAACGAATCTATACGGGGTCGTATCCGTGCGATTATTCAGCGAATCGTTCGCCGATAATCTAAATGAGGCATTAGATTGACATCGTCACGGATGAGCGGTTTATCCAGCAAAATGGGACTATAATACTAACCTACTACCTAATTTTTATAAAAATATATTTTTATTGAATGTAAATGGCAATGTGGATGGGAGGCAGTGATTTTTTTGTTTATGAATTTATTTGAATCCAGTATAAATAAGAATTAATTAGATATTACTAGGTATTTCGCGTTAAAAATAATGTTTTACGAATTATTCAGTCCTCGTACATCTACTAGAACGATCGAAATTGGTTGCTCCAAGCTGAAACGTAATTTTAGGTAATAACAAAGAAACATGTTATTTGTATGGGAAATGTATTTGGTACACGACACGTTTGTACTCTTGACCTAAATTAATTATTAACGGAATAAAGTTCTTCGGTGTCGAGTCGACTACAAATGAGCTGAACTGCTATGAGTTTTCATTGCATAACATTTCGAGCGCCCTATAGGTGTGTTTTACGAACGTGAGGTGCGGGCAGAGCTGGTCCGTTTCCATTAAATACATAACTAGCGACCCGCCCTCGCTTCTCTTCGGAAACTGTAATTTATTATTGATTTCTCCACCATTTAATGGATGTTATTATGCATATAAACCTTCCTCTTCAATCACTCTATCTATTAAAAAAAACCGCATTAAAATCCGTTGCGTAGTTTGAAAGATTTAAGCATATATAGGGACAGACAGATATAAGGACAGAGAAAGCGACTTTATAGTATAAACTATGTAGTGATATTTTAGTTGAACGAATTCTTCATACGTGCCATATTTTTGATCTTCATTAAAATTAAGTTAATATACGAAATATTTATGATCAAACTACAAAAACTATACACCCGAAAATGTAACTGAGTACAAAACGATCTAACCGACAAATTGAATATTTTTATTTTCCCCTTTCAATTAGACGATGCTCTTGATTTTGTTTGATCTAAACAGTTTTCATCACAGGAATTGGTAAATATTTTTAATTTTTTTTTTAAATTTTATTCTCGGAAGTTTTTTTTAAAAATAGATATGAATTAATAGCGCCTGATGCCTAATGGATTGTGGAGTGAATTGAGAATGATTACTAATTACAAAGATTGATAAAAGGGTGCTTATTACCTCCCGAGTACGTATTTGTCTGCGTAGCTTGGACATTTAAGTTCAAAAGCTATTTCAGGGCTTAGCAGGGACGCTAATACCTTATTAACAGTAGAACTTTTATGTCAATCAACTTTGAAACAGCTGAATAAAGTTGATGATCCATAATCAAAATGTATTTTAGAATAGTTATTGATTTCCCGGTGATCAAAATGAAATTTGTCCTTTAAATTAGAGCAAATTGATAACATAACAACAAGTAAACCCGAAAAAGCTATATCTTACCAAAATTACCCAGGAAAGATGAATATCCATACACAGATGAGGATCACAAGAATCACAACGGCACAGCGATCTCACGCCACTTATATATTCAATGCGTATCGACAGGTTGTGACTGCGGTCCACACCAGGCCTGGTGCGGGCTAGCAACGCAACTGGCTGGGTGAAGTCCGAGCCCAGAATCGATAGGCGTGCGCACGCGCGATGGACACTCCGTGACGCCACAGCTATATCTTATGTATGAGACGACGGGAAAGCTAAAGACGAATCCTGCGATGTTCGCAGGCCATGAATTTTGAAAATTTCATCTCGTCGAGTTGGGGGTCTATGGCTGATTGGATTGCAGTTTGGTCTTTGGTTAAAATCTTGTATTCTGAAGCTTTTTGTCTTCTCTACAACAAATCTTCAGAGCTACTTAGTAAGTTAGATTTCATTTTTGTCGTTAAAAAAAGAAATGTCTCATTTTCCATCACGTTTCTTGCGATTACCAGCGAGATTCTTCAGTGGGTGTCATTTTCACGACATCGGAATTTAACGCATGTCTCGGAGAAACGAAAGCCTATTATAAGATTATTGTCATGCTGCGACATTCTCTTGGAGCGTGAAGCGCGAATAATGAAGATATATTAACACTTCAACGTGATATATCTTTTCGAACCAAGTTTATTTAACGAAGTTATTTCTGAAGTTCGGTTCTTTTAGATTTTTCTATTGCTTTTAAGGTACTTTGGTAGATAGATTTTAACATTGGCCTTTACATTCTGGATTGTAATCTTGTTTTATTTAATTCATTAGCTTTTACATGCGGTTTTATTCAGGTCAAAGTAGAGGAAAAAAAATCCCAGGGAACATTATTTTTTATGGATAAAAGGAAACCCGTGTCCTTTTCAATTTCCCAAACAATATTTACGCAAAATTTCATGATGATTAGCTAAGTGAAAGACCAACAGACAATGTCACTTTTGCGATGTTAATTTTGGTTAAGGTTTGGTTTTATATATCTTAATGATTATTTTCTCGTGCCTGCTTGAATGTAAGAATAAAATATACAATGAAATTTCTTTATATTTATCACTTACCGGTATTTCTTGTCTCTGTGCCAAACTGAGATGTGAAGCAGCTGGTGCTCGTATACTGCGGTGGGTAGCGGCAGCCTCAGGTGCCTTTGGAATTCGGGCTCTCGCTTCCCGTAAAGAACTGACGTTCTTTGGAAGATCGACCTTTGTGAAGGCAGGCTCTGGTTCTCCGGTACGCCGCTGATAACCACCTGAATTTAAGATGAGAGTATTTGTATGAGCTAGCATTCGTCTAACGATCGAAATTGGACTATAAACATTGATACCTAAAGACTTAAATTCATTGTATCACGTTTTATCTCAATAGATTTGTCGTATTAATTATAGTATAGTCAACTATAGTCCAGTTCAAGTAGTATTTTTTTTAATTGATCGCACTAAAATTCGTCTATAACGTTTTTTAACAACATCGATCGAAACATAGGAGATAATGGAACTTGACTGTTTTTTCTTTCGCTATCTACACATTTACAAATTCTGTTTCATATCTAATTGTTCCAATACAAGGGTTGCTTACATCTTTAGAGCGGATTTTTTAATTGTAAGGTTAAATAATAAGTAGTAATAAATACATACAATAATAAAGTATATTGCGGCCCGATTACAATTTGCTTATTTTATGTATATTTGTTGAGCAATCATACCGTATGTGGGGTATTGGACATCTTACCTTCGCATACGCGTTGATCTCATCTGTCTTTCCAGCAGGCCTCTGCAGATCCCTGCATCTTATTACTGAAATAATAATAACTTAATAAAAATATATTCGGTTCGAATGTAACATTGAATAAGATGATCTGTAACAAAATTGATAATCACCACTCACCGTGCACATCGATAACGTCATTTCTCGTGACGATCTCTAAATCTATAGTTCCTTTGGGAGCTTGGAAGCGGTCGCTGCTTCGCTCTAAGCGGTTGCTAGCTACGCTTCTTCTCTTTTCATCACTACTGCTAATACTGTACTCTTCTGGGGAAAAGGTCAGACAGCGTCTTATAGACTTATGCTCAATGATAGGTGTATTAGCATTTGTCGAAATCAGTTCTTCGTCCACTTTACATGTTTTGTGCGCTCTCTCCTCGCTTAGTACTTTACTGGGTCGCTTTAGGTTCGGAACTGGAGTGATCGGACTTGGGATACCACTCTCAAGGGTCAAACCGAACAGTTCCTGTGAATGTCTATTTAGATTTTGTCTGTTCATCATAAGGCTACTGTGTGATACGTTGGATCTAAGAGAGTGATTTTCGTGAACAATTCCTAGTGGGACGGCTAAAGGAGAGCTTAAAGGCTCACACATAGATATATCTGGGAGTACTGTTGCTGGACTGGGTATTCCAATCTCTAATGTAAGTATGGTCTGCTTTAGTTCTGTAAGTTGTGGCTTCAAAAGGCTTTCGTTGCTGACGGTAGATTTTTTGCGGCGAATGCATTTTTGTCGCTTTAATTTTAGACTTTTATTTTCGGATGTTGAATACAAATCTGGAGTTGATTCAGATAACGTTGTTTTTAAGTTTTGTCGACACACTGACATGTGCATTGACTGTGTCCTGGTCAGTGATCTGTTTTCATCGGCTGTTATATTCAAAGATCTTCTCCGAATTATATTTTCAGGAGTTTTCACCTCCCTTTCATGATAACCTTCACCATCGTCTAATATAAAACATCCAACGGGTAAATTTTTTAGCAATTTTTCATTGACTACTTGCACCGGTTTCTTTTTCTTGGCCGGAGTGGCTTTAGGTGATATTGAATTTTCTCTTGATAGATTCACATATTTGGCTTCTTTGATCAAATTAGCTTTATTCTCTGCTTGAGGGTTAACGAATAAATCTTTGACGAGCTCGACCTGAGGAATTTCCTCTTTTATCATTTGACAGCCCGATGGAGAGGTTTTGAGAATTTTACGTTTTGATTTAACAACCTTTGTGCTTTTAATAATATCCTCTATCATTTTGTCAAGCGTAACGTCGCCCATTTGAGTCGTAGACACAGTAGATTGAGTTCCATTTACAGTTGATTCAGTCCGGCTGGCAGCTAAGTCTTTGCTAAAAATAAATTTGTTTTCCATTTCGGTCGACGATTCCTCGTCTCTCAAAGGAATGGTGAATGGATTTTCTACTTTAGGGAAATATTCTGTGACGTCATCGTTATATGGTAGTCTCTGTGATATGCTGCGAGTGCTTATAGTGCTGAATCTCAGAGCTGCTAGCTTTGTAGCTAGTGGTGTGATAGATACAGGTGAACACGCATCTCTGACTAGCGTATGGACATCTTTTTTATCAACGGAGGGCGACTTGAACGAACTTTCGAAATCGTTTGATTTCTTTCTCGTTCTTTTCAGGGGTCTAATACTTGCGATTCCGTCGTTTTTGTTAAAATATAGCGGATTATTCATGAAAATGTGATGACCAAATATCGGTAACGTGGTTCTTTCTATTTGCGATTTATTTATGGTTATTGGTTTTTCTACACAGTTGAGAATGAAGTCTTTATCATATTCTATTTCGACTATACCTTCGTTAATAGGTTTGGTTGTGCATACATTATTGTTATTAATATTATTATTAATTAGCTGCTTTTTATGTATGGAGTTATTTGTGTCATTTGTCAGAGCATTAAGTCTATAACTCAGTTCATGCAATGAAGGCTCAGAAGAACTGTGCGTTAATTTGGAGAAATCTCTCGAGTTTCTTTCAAATGGGTTGATACTTCTTTCGGATTTGTAAGTTATGCTATCTCTTTTGAAAGAGTCATTAGTACTGCCCATTTCTAGTTTTCGTTTCTTAGCTTCTCTGACTCGTCTACTATAAGTTGAAGGTGTAATAGAAATATCATCCTTAGAACTACCGAGAAACGGTTTTCTTCTGTCGAAGCTCTTTACCGGAGTCCCAGATGTAGGAGTAATGTTACTAACATCTTTCAGAGCCAATCCTTCAGATTTTTGGATGAAGCCTTCTTTGTAAAAGTTAGGAGTGCTACCGATGTAGTTCACGTTCTCTTTGTCGATTGTTTTAAAGGTTTTTCTGGTTGTATTGGAATTTAAAGACCTTCTTTGATATCGGCTAGGTTTTTTACTTTTCTTATAGGCTTGGCCGTCAAACGATTTTCTATTGTGGTTGGTAAATTCATTGTTGCAGTTACTGGACGGTTCATTTTCAGATTCGCTGCTGCCACGGCTCTCTTGGTTTTTCTTACCGTATACTGTCCATTTGAGCATTGTGTATCTGAAACAATAGAATTAAAGGAAATAAGAAGAAGAATCGTTCATTAAAAATATGACGGACTAGCTTTTTCCCACGACTCCGTCCGCGTGGAATAGCTACTTTGGCATAACGTTAAATTTTACTACCCCCTTCATTTACGTAGAAAGTGAAAATATTTTTGAATTATAGAATGTTAAGGAGCTATTTGAACCCTTCTTTTGAAACATTCTTTATTGGTTCTTCACTTGTATTGGTCTTACCGTGATGTTATATAGCCTTCCTCAATAAATGGGCTCTTTAACACTGAGAGAATTATTCGAACCAGTAGTTTCTGAGATTAGCGCGTTCAAACAAACAAACTCTTCAGCTTTATAATATTAGTATAGATGCTTTTTTTTTTTTTTGTATCAATGAAAAGAAAAGCTACTACAATTCTGCAGTGTTTCTACATACTTCGGTCGCAAGGCTATAAGGTATTTCGCTTAATCAATGCTAAATTAAAATAATAACACCACCACACAACTTCATGACACAAATACTTTGACCACAGAATGGACAGCTGCAGCGGGGTATTTTCTGGTTGTACCAATTAAATCTCGTGTTTACTCAGGAACCGTACTATCCACACCAGATACAGATCTCGGTCGAGCCAATGGTGGTTCTGCGATCGACGTTTGCTGATGGGAGGATGTATAGGTAGTACCGGTGGGTTCCACTCTCCTACCACAAGAAGACCGTGTGAAATATGGACCATAAACTTGTCGTAAAGACTCAATACATGTGATCTAAATATTTGAAAGTACGTTCCATTGAAATCCATTTATATCGTATATTGTGTAAATGTGTAAAGATTTCTATACCGCCTTGACATTATAAATTGGCTAGAGTTGATACGTGAACTGGTTTTTTGGTCTGTCGTTTGCAAAATATGTTACATAAAACTAATTGATAGTAGTTTTATGAGTCATCATATAATTCGTACAATATATAATAAGTTCTCATACAATCAATCGTCAGTGACCATGAATTATTTGAAACATCGTCAATTAAATACGTCAGATTAAACCGTAACATTATTTATAATTCTATCTATGACTTGGGAGAACTGAAGAAAATACTTGTACATACTCGTAGTCATCATATATCTATACTAACTAGAGGTCCCGCAGTAGTCGAAATTCGACTATAATTAATTGGAATTGTAAGTTTGTACACTATTATGCTTGTATTTTATACTTCTATAATCACAAATTTCGCCAAGACTGCACTATAAAAATATTATCAAAGACAAACAATATTTAATCTATTCTCAATTTGACAACAGACGTCAAGAACAAAAGTTTGACAATAAATAGTATGCATGCGTGTGTGCGTCATAATACATGGTATGTAGTGTGTGTAATGTTTTCTTTATTGATTTAATGTACCATTTATGCATTATTTAAAAAAAAAATTAGCATTGTGCACTTCTTCTCTATCTTCTCTATAAGTGTGGAAAATTTCATACTCCTCCGTCCGCGCAATTTTCGTAAAAAGGGATACAAAGTTTTTGCTTCACGTATCTATACTAATATTATAAAGCTGAAGAGTTTGTTTGTTTGAACGCGCTAATCTCAGGAACTACTGGTCCGATTTGAAAAATTCTTTCAGTGTTAGATAGCCCATTTATCGATATAATATCAAGCTAAGACCAATACAAGCGTAGCACCAATAAAGAATGTTTCAAAATCGTTTTTTTTTTCCTTTTGAGAGCTTCCGCTTCGTGCGCTGCAGAAACTGTTAAAGTTTCGCTAAAATAATGTATGACAGAATTGTCCCCTTTAAAAGATCTTAAAAAAAGTTCGCGACAGCATATTATTATGCTAACCAAATCTGTTCTAAAATAAAGCATTATTTGCGGACGAAGTCGCGGGCAAAAGCTAGTTATAAAATAAAACAGAAAACGTCGAAAAGAAAAAGAAAATCTTTTTCTGTTCGACCTTATGTGGGTCAGAGCAGCATCTATTCTTTTTCCATTCAAGCCTCGTCACCTCACCGCTCTCTCACATATCATCACAAAACGTTCACAAAAGTAGATAGGTGTGTCCGTGCTAGGTCTGTCGGATAACGTAAAACCCAACCTTATCACTTTAAAGACAGTCTGTTGTGCGGTATGAGGTCAAGCATTATCGCGTAGGAGCAGCCCGGAGGAGAGATTAACCAAGACTGTTCGGAGATTCGCTTCTCCAGCATTATGTCCAGTTCTTCACAGCACAAATCCGTAGCAATGTTGCTGCCATTTGGTGAGAAGCTGTAATTAATTAGACCGGCACTAGACCACCCAGCAACCTTGACTTTTAGGCGTAATTTTTTTGTTTGCTTTAATATCCTTTGTTGTTTATTGTTAGTAGAAATGTATTGCAGTTAGCCCTACGTACGTCAGCAAACCGTATGTCTGTGCATCACCTAGGTCTTCTAAGTGTTAGAAAAACAGCGTCAGAAAATCCTAAATATTTATTATAAATTAGGCGATCCAAGTCGCCTTGAGTAATTCAGAATACGTCTCATGAGGCAACTGATACTCGTTGTATTTCCTTTACTCCGTATATCTCCTCAGTATTGGTCCTATACGTCGGCTGGGCTTGGAAGAACCAAACGGAACAGCCGCTATCTCAATTATTATTTTTTGTAAAATTTCAGTGTTTCGGAAAAAAAAACAATCTAGTACATTATCTCTGCTTAGAAAGTGAGGCAGAAAGTAAGATACATAATACGAAAATTTTCATAGCAACACAATGTCTCAAATTGATTCAACTAAAAGCTACCGTACGATACGAATTACAAAACGCGCGATTACATTTCGGTTACGGTACTGGCAATAACTCATATTTCCCGCTGTACCAAATTGACTGTGTAATTAGAAGCGGACTATTCAGCCGGCTCGCGATGAACTCACGCTGTTCCAAAACCAGTGAACTCACAATAGGACCCCGAAGAAATTCGCGCTACAACACCGCAGAAACAGGGCGGATCGTCTGCTAGTATTGAATAAATGGTCATTGAATTTAAGATTTCTCTCTGGGGTCCGCGAATAATGGAAAAAAATATAATTCAATAGAGGATTTCGGTAACAGCCATCTTTTTGAAATCTAGAATCGAAGGGATCCTGACCCGTCTTCGGGGCGTGCTGCGATATACTGGATGGAGGACGAAACACGTTTTGCTTATTCCATATTTTTTTTAATTTGAATTCTTTTTTTTCTGGATCTTACTTATGGGTCAGGGAAATTGGATCTTGCGCTTCAGAGATAAGATCGAATAACTGCAATAAGAAATTCGGTGACAGTCTCGTATCGAATTGATATTATCCTGAGCGGATGTTTTATCTTTGTCACAATACGATTTCGATGTATCCCGCGAACCAGTTACGAGATTTGTAACTGTAAGTTTTCAATCGAATTAAATTTAAAGTATTAAATTTTAAAAAAAAAGGAACCTGATCAATTGTAAGACATATTCTTCATAAATCATAAATTGAATTTAAATGTTGTAGTGTTACGGTCGAACTTCGAATGTTGGAGGCGGACACTTGTGATTTAGATTAGTTTTATTGCTTCTTTTTTTGTGTATCTTTGTTATCGACACATTGTTATGAAAAAATTGAATCAAATAAATAAAATAAAAATTGTTAACACTCAAGTTCTTCATTACCAACAAAAAGAGAAGAAAGAGATCAATAGAAAAAACAATCTGGTTTTACTTTAAATTTATAGAAATAATGAACTACGCTACGTAGTCTCTTTGGGCGATTTTATTTTCAAAGTGCTCTTAACTTAACCAACGTCAAGTTGTCTTCGTGAACAGATACGGTCATCGTTCTCGTCGAACCCGTCGTCTTGCGACGAAGGGCTCGACGAGTAAATTAACCCACAGACACAGCCCACTGAGTTTCTCGCGTTTCCGATCCGGTGGTAGATTCTGCGAAGCACGGCTCTTGCTAGGGTTCGTGTTAGCAACGTCGTTAGGTTTGAGCTCCGTGAGCTCCCCTACTAGTTAAGGTTACGCTGAAATAGCTTATCAGCATAGGTAGGGAAAAAAAAGTGAACAGAAAACAAGCCAAATAAAAACTCAAGTTGTCTTATCTTCTATATATTAATATGTGAAGAAAAAACTTTTTATCCCTTTTTACGAAAATTGCGCGGACGGAGGAGTATGAAATTGTCCACACTTATAGAGAATATAGAGAAGAAGTGCACAATGCTAATATTTTTTTTAAATAATGCATAAAAGATACATTAAATCATTAAAGAAAACATTACACATACTACATACCATCTATTTGACGCACACACGCATGCATACTATTTATTGTCAAACTTTTGTTCTTGACGTCTGTTGTCAAATTGAGACTAGATTAAAAATATTGTTTGTCTTTGTTAATATTTTTTATAGTGTAGTCTTGGCGAAATTTGTGATTATAGAAGTATAAATTACAATCATAATAGTGTACAAACTTACAATTCTAATTAATTATAGTCGAATTTCGACTACTGCGGGACCTCTAGTACAATGAATTCTACATATCGACGCTTGAAAGGCAAACGTGATTAAGCGACAATGCGTGAACTTTACAGTAGGTAGACTAATTTAAAGTTGAAATACCTGAAAAAAATTCTATCTTAACGAATCTAGCTGTAGGATTGAAATGGTTTTAATAGACCTAGAATTTTTTTTTCTTTGCGCATCGAGTATGGTTATTACCAATAATTTATGTACAAAGCAGTTATTGTCGCTTAGTCACATTTGCCTTTCAAGCGTCGATATATCAAATGGCAAATGAACCATAAAACGCTGTATATTTTTCATTTTATACCCTAGAATGTTTAGCGCGTTCCGACCAAATGTTGGTGCGGCGGTTACCCGACAGGTGGCGCGGTTATGAATTATTCAGATAAAAATTCGCTGCGTGCCAGTAGTGCGGGTTATATGGGGAATTAATATTGCATTAAAAGTTGAAATTCCGTGGTATTCATGAATATGTTATGCTCGAACTTTACGCCACAGAAACTCATATGCACTTGAAAATTTTATTTACATTTTTTCAATATGAATTCGGTGATAAACTAATGATAAACTTAATTGTGATTTATATAATTTATTTTATTTGATACTAGCTTTTGCCCGCGACTTCGTCCGCGTGGAATAGTTCACAAAAAAATGCTTTATTTTAGAACAAATTTGGTTAGCATAAAAAACGTTATAGTGAGCCAACCTTAACATATAGACATATGCTATTGCCAACTTTTTTTTAGATCTTTTAAAGGGAAACAATTCTGTCATACATTATTTTAGCGAAACTTTTACCGTTTCTGAAGCGCACGCAGCGGAAGCTCTCAAAAGGTAAAAATAATCCCGATTTTCAAATATTCTTTATTGGTGCTCCGCTTGTATTGGTCTTAGCGTGATGTTACTGAAATAATTTTTCAAATCTGACCCGTAATTTCTGAGATTAGCGTGTTCAAACAAACAAACTCTTCAGCTTTATAATATTAAGTACAGATTTAAAAATTAATTACCTAACACTTTTATTACGCCTTGCTCATTTTTTAACCGTCTACGCCATCTTCCTTTTCTCTGTCATTCTGTCTGTCATTCTCTTCTCGCTTTCTTTCCGTTTTCTCTCACTCACATCTTAACGATCCGTTCCACACTCTTTTCATACGTTCCGTTCTTACCAATCCTACAATAATGTGCACATTATAAATCTATTGAGTATTCTAAATCAGTACACAAAATATAATTAGAATAAACAGGTTGGTATTACTGAGCAAAGATTTATTAGGCCCTTAAGTTATGTGACGCACATTTTCAAACCCACGCGATTTATTCGTTCGCATACTCATTGACTGCATGACCTTTGATCAAAAGGAAATTTTAATTTAAAACAGTCAAAGACCTTCGTTAAAGGATTAATTATTAACATTATAAAATTATAAACTTCTTACTGTTGGTAGGACCTCGCATGAGTCCGCACGGGTAGGTACCACCGCCCCGCCTATTTCTGCCGTGAAGCAGTAATGCGTTTCGCTTTGAAGGGTGGGGCAGCCGTTGTACCTATCAATGCAATAAAAAATAAAATAAACACAATAGCCATTGAATGCTGTGTTTGTTTTGATAATGACATTAGTAGCAGTTTTTATTGTGTCACACTATTGACCTACACGAAATTAGGTTATCAAATAATTATGAATTACAATCGTCAACAATTAACTATAACGACAGTAACGTATAATTTTATTCATAGAATACATGTTTCGGTAGCCACAGTGGTTAGTTAGGAGCGCGACATACTGCAATATAATATTTATGGGCGCATTATCAGTTTAATCTTTGGCCATATGGTACGCGGCGAGCGACTAGACCAACGTATAAAGTATAAACTTACTTGTAAATTTTCCATGCTATATATTAGAATTAATAATTTATTTATAGCTAGCTGACCCGGCAGAGTTCATAGTGGCTTATTCGATAAATAAAATACCTAAACTTTTGTATAAAATAAACTTAAAACAAACAAAAGGAATCCGTCCGACGGGGGACACATCAAAGGAAAAAGAAAATTGTTATTTTTATTTAATTCCGAGCATTTTCATATTTATCTACCTTTTAAACCTTCTCTGGACTTCCACAAATAATTCAAGATCAAAATCAGCCAAAGCTTTTGTAAATCTAAGCTCTTGAATCCACCTGAAGGTACACAGAATATTTCATTAAAATTTAGGAGTGGTGACAAACAGACACACAGAAGAAATATATAGGTATATAAAAATTGATATTTTTGCAGCGGCTTAGCTCTGGCATTGCTGACGTCCATGGGCGACGGTAACCACTCACCAACAGGTGGGCCGTGTGCTCGTCTGCCTGTTAGGGCAATAAAAACAAAACAAAAAATGCTTTATTGTTTGGTTGTGTGCTGTGAGTTTATCCCAAATGTTTGAGAAAAGTTTCGCCACGGCAGTATTGGAATTATGTCCTCCTGTACAAAAAAAGCTGGTATAACAAAACAAATCGAGAGTTATCAGAAATAAAATACTACTCGATACTAAATCAATTTAGTATCATTCGTCAAAAGGATGCAAATTATTTTCTATGACGTCATTCCCAGTGTGAGATAGCGAGATGCTCTCACTCTTTCTGAAACTTAAAAACATTGTTCTTATCGTTATGTATTTTACAATAAATTTTTACGCCTAGACGCGAAAGGCTATATATAGCGTTCCAGTTTGAAAGGTAGGGAAATTATTATTGTTTTTAATGTAACATAGAATACACGCTTCAAACTAGGCGGCGGTATTGACGTTGTTGATGTCTATGGGCTCCATGAACCACTGTTACGTGATAACTATGTGGCCCGTGAGATCTTTAACGCGTGTATGCACTAAAAAAACAAACTTTTCTTTGATATTTCTAGAAATGTCTCGATAAATGTCAATGCTCGGTATCAAATGTTGCCTTTTCCGAAAATAGGGTGAGTATAATGACTAAGAAACACACAATAATAAAAACGGTTGAATTATTTAATTGATATTTACAGACATATTTTATTGACCGTGAAATTGTGTTTTTTTGTAATGACGTGGAAATCTTGTGAACGAGACATCCCAAAACTCGAAATTAGTTTCATTAATTGTAATAGGATTGCCCATTATTCTCTTCTCTGCTCTTGGATCTCAGATAAACGTAACAACATCTAAAGATGTGTAATCTTTGTGAATAATATAATTATTTGCGAATGCATCTCGGAACAGTGGTATGTGATGTCACAATCTACCAGATTACAAAAAAAGACTGCAAATGCTTTGTGTCCTTTTCACTGGTATGCAAAATTGAAATCCCGACAATTTGACTTTTGTATTAACATTGCGACGATTGGATTGGTCTCCAAGATTCTTATTTAGCTGGTTTTTAACTAATGTTGAAATTAAATCAAAGGAAATTTTGTTTTTTTATTTAAATAGACGGGTAAACGAAGCAAAGGGCTGCTTGCATAATTATTAACATCACACTGAATGTCGCCACCCACCTCTTCGAGAAAAGGGTTTGAGTCTTAACTGTATGATGACTGTTCCAACCCTTCAAACCAGAAGTCATGACTGCCTCGCGGCAGAAATAAGCGGGTGATTGGGTAAAATATAAAAAAAATGTTTTTTTATTTTATTTTTATTTTTTATTACATAGACGGGTGGACGAACTCACAGCCTTCCTGGCGTTAAGTGGTTACCGGAGCCCATAGACATCTACAAGGTAAATGCCACCACTCAGCTTGAGATATGAGTTCTAAGGTCTCAGTATAGTTACAACGGCTGCGTCACCCTTCAAACCAAAACGCGTTACTGCTTCACAGCAGAAATAGGCGGGGCCCGTGCGGACTCACAAGACGTTCTACCACCACTTCAGTTTTTGTTACACAGTATTTTAACTACAGCGTGGAAGTTATTGGTGAACATAATTGTTAAGTGCGCATTTCGTAGGAGAAAAATTGTGCCTGCATACACGATGTGGAGACTAGTATCATCGTATCGCTTAATAAGGCCCTTTACGCTTACGATTGCTTTACATTCAATTACAAATAATAAAAAAGTTACCCGTAATTTTACCATAGTACTTTCTGTCGTAGACATAATCCAAATTACTTATATGAACGTCGGTCAGTTGTCCGTCACCACGAAAACTTTAAAATATACATAATAAATACAATGACGTCAGAAAATGCGACCTTAAATCGTAAAATCAGTTCGAATTATAACATCAAGTAAACAGAGTATAATATAATATGCTGTATTCGTTATTATGAAACACAAACATTAGTACAGTTAACAACATAAGTATTATATAATATTCAGTTGTATATAGATTCATCATTATCCTGCCCTTCTCCCAGTCACCTGGGGTCGGCGCAACATGTTTTCTCCTTCCATACCCTTTTATCATATACCATTTCTTCGCTCACTCCCCTCTTACCCATATCGTCTTTCACACAATCCATCCATTTCTTCTTAGGTCTACCTCTTCCTCTATATCCTTCCACATTCATAGTTAACACTCTCTTACCAACCTCATTTTCGTTTCGTCTCATCACATGTCCATACCATCTCAAACGCGCACTCCTCAGCTTCTCTGTCACAGGTGCCACTTTCAGACTTCCTCTAACATATTCATTTCGTATTCTATCCATTCTCGTTACTCCACACATCCACCGCAACATTCGCATCTCTGCTGCATGCAATCGCCTCTCATCCGCCTTTCATCAGTTGTATATAGATTCTAAAATAATAATAATAACTGCCAGTATGTACCGAAATCATTATTCTAATTATAATTCATAACCGTTGAAAATCGTACACCGCTCAGATAGATCGGTCGTTATGACACGTTCTCATTTCAAACAATATGACAATGGTCTCTCAGAATTCGAACTATTTTTTTTTCTATTGCGAATAAAATAAATGGCCAAGGAACAAGAATACACAGCCAACTTAACGATAACGTAAGGGGATGTTTTATGTGAGTTCCAAGTTTTTTTTTTCTTTGCCATAAAATGTTTTAGTTACGTCCTTTTTACGTCTTTATAGCCAAGAGATGAAGTTCACTGGTCGTTAAAATGACGTGTTACGATGTAGGTACATAACTATCACCTTTTATTGAGTGTAGGGCAGTTAGGTTTCTTTATGAACTGTACTATTAGTATTAAGTTGACTTTTATGAGCTTGCGCAATGTCTGTTGACTACGGTCTCAATTATTGTATGAAAAAACTTTTTTTTTAATTGTCAGGTACATTGATCTGGGTAATGCATTAAGCTACTATATCTTTTTATATGTATTTCTTCTGTGCGTGTGTTTGTCACTGGACTAATCCTAAACGGCTGGACCGATTTAAATGTTTTTTTTTGTATGCGCTTAAGTGGTACCCTGGATGGTTTAGATTCACAAATCAGCCCGGCAGAGGTTGGTCGGAGAGGAGAGTCGACATCTAGGTTATTTATCTTTCCTAGAAATCATTTATAGGGCAAAACAACGTTTGCCGGGTCAGATAGTAGATAAATAAATACTTACAAATTAGATCGTACTTCAAGTCAAGTTAAGAAGAAAACTGTTAATGTTGTAATTTTATTCTTTTTGATCGACTTCAAAAAAGGAGGAGGTTCTCAATTCGACCGTATTTTTTGTAGGTTTGTGAATCACCTTCAAATTTGTCGTGTCTGTTTGATCAAAGTTTAATGTAAGGTAAAAAGCATCAAAACTGCTCCGAACTATTTTAAGCTATGCTTGTACCGATACTGTCAGGACTACTTTAAGTATGTTTATTGATTGGTTTGTGGAAGAAAGAAAGAGATAGATAGAGATAGTGCTTACCACTCATTCCCACCGGCTACAATTTTGCTAAAAAAATGTTGCAAACGAAGAAGTTTTAGGCTACCCTGGGGTAATCATTAAACTCTTGGATCTAAGCCACTTTTACTCTCGTTTTCGTTATAATATTATTATAAATATCTCTATATATAAAAATGAATTGCTGTTCGTTAGTCTCGCTAAAACTCGAGAACGGCTGAACCGATTTTGCTAATTTTGGTCTTGAATTATTCGTGAAAGTCCAGAGAATGTTTAAAAGGTGAATAAATATGAAAATGCTCGGAATTATATAAAAACAAACAATTTTCTTTTTCCTTTTAAATGTCCCCGTCGGGCGGATTCCTTTTGTTTGTTTTAAGTTTATTTTATACAAAAGTTTAGGTCTTTTATTTATCGATTGATGCACTACGAAGTTTGCGGGGTCAGCTAGTAATTTAAAATTATTTTAAAGGTAAATTGAACACACGTGCTGTACTCTAGTCGAATTAATTTCTAGATCAAACTAGAAACTAGCCGTCAACTATGACTAAGTATTTTCTTCGTACAAATAAAACATGTAATCGATACAATGTCCTTGTGTCACGTTATAAATTATTGCACAATGACATAATCAAGAACTTACCCTCGACGTCTCATCGTAAAACGTTCCCACCACTCACAAATGTATTGTTGACTTGATTTAATACAGAAAAAAAACTTTCGAAAACTGGATCGGATATTGGACACGACAACTTCTCAAATGCCGTTCACTGGTGCGTTATTCGTAGAGATTTAGAGTCGATAATCCCTTGCCGAGGTTTAATCATAATTTTGTATATATACGGGGTGATCCTTTCGCAAACTTCCTTGTCTGTGACAACGGTAAGACACCGCTCTAGTTTGTGCAAGAATCGATATTATTACCACTGCAATTGTTAAGTTAACAATGCCTTCAATTTCGGGTAGGCAGTAGCTAGTCTACATCTGTCGTTCAGTAGTGTATGGAACTATGCCCTTATTTTCATCACAATTAATAAAGGGTGTTCGAAGTTTAACGATTATTTTTGTGGATGAATTATCGCACTCGAGTTTTATGCCAATCACTCAATCTAGATACGAAAACCTCTTTTGCATATCTGAGCGTTGTAGCCACCTTCTAGAAGCTTCTTTCTCATCATGTAATGCATGCAATTTAGGCAAACGATTATCTAGGCAGAAGTTATAGTTTACTATCGCAGGCGAAATCTTTATAATTGATTTCGTTAGCAATTTAAATATTCATATTTGGAATTATAGTTATTTTAATCTTGTTTTAGAAATTCTGTCACACGAGTTTTCTGAAACAAATATTTCCGTATGTTTATGAACAAATAGAACTGGAATAAGAAAAATATACAATACTATAGATTAATAAAGAAAAGTCTTTGTGAATTTTTGTACACAATTGGGCTACATTCACGCTGTGGGGATAATAAAGACACAATTATTTTGTTTATAAGTTCATTTTCTATAATAATAAATAATAGTTTAAAAAAAACTAAAAAAAATACGCTTTTATAGAAAATCCATTTAAAAAATAGAAAATAAATTTTAATAAGTTTGTATTAAAAATAGTGTAAGAAAAAATTATTTTATTGTAAAAAAGCGTGGGGTGCTTTTCAGTATATTATCAAAATAGCCCTTCTACTCATATGTGTTCATAAAATATTTAAAACTACTGATACCATGCACCCCACGCTTTTTTTACAATAAAATCATTTTTTCTTACACTATTTTAAATTGAAATTTATTAAAATTTATTTTCTAATTTTTAGTTGGATTTTCTATAAAAGCGTATTTTTTTAAACAATTGTTTATTTTTAATTTTTTAGTTGAATTTCAATTTTTTCAATTTTTTTTTAATATTGAATTGTCATCGGTCCTTAATAAGTATGCCAAATTTCGAGTTAATCCGACGTTTTAAAGGGGGTCAAAATCATGTTCAAAGATTCCGTTATATACTACTAACATACCTTTTTTTCTTGCTTAGATGGGTGGACGAGCTCACAGCCCACCTGGTGTCAAGTGGTTACTGGAGCCCATAGACATCCACAACGTAAATGCGCCACCCACCTTGAGATATAAGTTCTAAGGTCTCAAGTATAGTTACAACGGCTGCCCCACATTTCCAACCGAAACTCATTACTGCTTCACGGCAGAAATAGGCACCTACCCGGTGGTACTTACCCGCGCGGAGTCACAAGAAGTCCTACCGCCAGTAATTACAGAAATTATAATTTTGCGGGTTGATTTTTATTACACGATGTTATTCCTTCACCATGGAAGTCAATCGTGAACATTTGTTGAGTATCGTATTTCATTAGAAAAATTGGTACCCGCCGGAGATTCGGCACCGGTGCATCGCTCAATACGAATGCACCGGACATCTTATCCGTTAGGCCACGACGACTTCAAATACATACATACGTCTGAAGCTAATAAAAGCGTATTAAAAAGTTGTATTTCAAGTGTACTTTTCAAATGACACACAGTCTGGCATCAACTGTACCGATAAAAGTCATAAAAATCCGTTCGAATCTGCACCTTATTTTAAGTCATAAAACTCAAACTGTAAACATATTATTGTATCATAAAATACATTTTATATGGTCGACGTTTGAACAGCAGGTACTGGAACCCAGGTGTCCAACATTATCAATATAAATCAACCCTCTTTGACATTATGACCCGACTAAGGAAGGGTGTTGGGTTCTCAAGACTTGTGTTACTTATATGTATATACAAATTTTTAATATTATTTTTAAGTTTTCACAAGTAATTTTCACAGTACACAACCTCTGTAATTTCTTTATAGGCACAACAAGTCACTATCTATTATTGCAACAGTATTGTAGGTTTGTAAGTATTCAAATAATACAATCCCGTTTTTGCAGGACAGCCGTCGGAGCACCGTGGAACGTGAGGAACGTGGACCTCCAGGACGTCATGGACCTAGAGTGCATCAGTAAGTATCTACAATTGGCATCAGTGCGCCATTTTAAAAAAGCGGCACGACACGAGAACCCTCTCATCGTGGCCGCTGCTAGCTACATTCCCGATCCTGCGAACCAAATGGTAAACAGTCGACGTGGCCCTAAACATGTCATTTCGGATCCTCCCGATCTACTAACGGTGCTTTTAGGTACCTCAAGCACCGATCATAGTTCTCGTCGAACCCGTCGCTTGCGACGAAGGGCTCCGTGAGTAACTTAACCCACAGACATAGCCCACTGAGTTTCTCGTCGGATCTTCTCAGTGGTCACGTTTCCGATCCGAAGCACTGCTCTTGCTAGGTTAGCAACGTCGCCAGGTTTGAGCCCCCTTACGTGAGCTCACTTACTTCCACTTTGCTTTTTCAAGAGTTCTGTCTCATGCGAGGCTTGGACGTCGGTTGTTGAGCGGCAGGAGGTTTTAGTCGGTTAAATAAACGACTCTGACACGCTCCGCCCGCCATGTCCAGTAGAGGACGGAAGTCCGGCGATTTCAAAAAGGTTACCTTGACATAGCCTCCCAAGGCTTTAGGTAAAAAAAAAGAAGGAATGTATGGGTAAATGACGTCACGGATTACTTGAGACATTTTAATGTGGTCGCCGTCGTCCATCTTGAGGCACTCGACCGCAATCTCACTGTTATTGCATGTTCAGCAATCAGCTATTCCCTTCAAACTGGAAGGCATGACTGCATCGCGGCATAAATGGGCCGATTGGCGATACCTATCCATGCGGGCTTACAACACACTGTCAATACCTGTCAATGCTAGTTTTCGGTGGTAGCCTTAAACGTATATAAGCCTGTGTGTCAGTCTCCGCTACCCACAACACAGAGAATGCGAATTTGGGGTCAGATTATCGTGCATGATTTGTTCTAGTTATTTATTATTATTTATTTATATTTATTTAAAATCTTATTAATTACATAATATTTTTAAAAAAGATATTAAAAATACAATTTTTAAAAACACTATTATAAATAGATTGCCGCTGATGGCGGTGTCTACGACACAAGCCACCAGTGCTTAGGACTCTAGAGTGAGAAACCTCCTCACAATGCGTGCAGTATCGAGGATAGCTGCTTTCTGTATTAGACTCTTAACCCATCTGGATAACGAAAGTTTCTTAAGATCTTGATCGAAACTTTTATTATTATTATTTTTAAATTTTTACTTTATCAGCTTGTGCTGGTAGTACTTTAGTGACATTTACGGACTCGGTCAAGTAAATGTCACGGTTTCTTGGGGTTGTTAGTTAGTTATTGCATTATGTGGTTGATCATCCATTTGCAGAAACTTTCTTACGATTCTGCGCGTGTTTAATATAGCAGCTTTTTGAAGAAGTATGCCTCGCCAATAACTCGCCTTTGGTCTGAAACTCGTTGTTCTGAAACCATAACGTGGGGGTACTGTCTTAAAAAATGTTCATGTAGTAATTTCCTATAAGTGGTCATATCTGTTTCTTTATTATTATTATTATTTACTGAAAGTGGAAACTTCTTTTTCTTGCCCTTATCCCACATTATGTGAGATTGGCTCTGCATGTCCTCTTATGCATGCTGCATAGGGATTTAGTATGAGTTTTACGAACGGCCGCCCCTCTAACGTCAACCTAGTCCAAGGAATAATATATATAATATCTCCAGTAGCATAACATTCATGCTCGAAGCAGGGTTCATAATTCCCCCCAAGTGAACATTGTACTTGAGCTAAATTGGGCTATAATTCTTAATTACAATCGAGAATCACGCATGAATCTAGCGTGTAGTGAACGTTCCATTAATTTCTTGATAGATATCACAAAGTTAATCGTCTTATCAATTCCACCCCTCTATTTGTTTCAAACACAAACAAAGCCGTGAGAATGCTTTTTTCTGATGACAGAAAAAAATGTAATAGGGTTGAGTTGAGTTTTGTGTTGGAAATGATAACGAAACCTTTTTTACTTTTTTTTTAAGAACGGGTTAAGGTCTACCTGGATGTAACATCCAATGACAATAGACGCTGAAAGAGACAATATATCTTTGAGGTGTGAAGCAGTTTGAATATCATTATCATTCCGATACTCGATATATTATGTTGATCTTATTTTGAGTACGTCACTATGAAATATTCATTTGCAGTCAAATCATTTCAGGCTGGTCATTCTGCGCTATTCTCATCTGTTTCAGCCTCATGTAGTTATCTGTATTGAGATTGCTCGGGGTGGTTTAAAAAGCAAGCTATCATTAAATATATGCCTCAAATATAAATTTTTTTTTATTCTCTAATTAATTTGAAACTACTTAAGAAATAAATTACTAAATGATTATGAAAAAACACGATTTTATTGCAAATACTAACTTTAAAGCGAAAACATGCTATTTGAGTAATTATATTGCAGGCGAGGTCAAATTAATCCGGTAACGTTGAATTAGGAACTTTTATTTTACATACCAATATTATTATTTTAAAACTTTATTCGTTTACCTCTTTGTAATTCTATTCCGTGTCCTAAAGGTTAAGTCGCCCAGTTGTGGTACATAATATTATGTATATAGAGCCACGCGATAGTGCCCGTGTTTAAATCCCATAGGCAGGTATATTTTTTTCTAATAAAATATGTACTCACATGTTCACGAATGCGTTCCGGCCTCCATGATGATGCAATAGCACCGTGTAATAAAAATCAAACGCCTAAATACTGGTTGTAAGGCGACTTGTGAAGGTTAGGTGCCAGTTTAGCGCCACGTCAATTTTCTACCGCGATGCAGTAATGCGCTTAAATAATGGGACACCCGTAATGCTATACAGTAGGCACCCAGACCTCGGTTTCCAAGATAGGTAGCGGCATTCTAGTTGAGAAGTCAATGGGCTCTGGTCTTATCGTGGTATGGATCGAGATCTCGCTCACCCACATGTGCAATAACAAAAATAATTTCCGATATAACATGACCATCTCATATTCAGTGACCAGTCATCAGACGAATGCGATTCCAATTAACATAGACTCCAATAAAGACCAATTTAAGGCATTGCTATTTCAGTTAAACAATTAATTCGTATTAACGGTCACAGAACACGCGCGAATACAAAAAAAATAATAACGATTGAGCGTTGCTGTTCGTTTCTCGAATTGCATGTTTAAAATCGATATTAATTCGATTCCATTTGCAGCGGACTGTAAAATTTCTCATGGTCTGAAAATAACGTGAAAAACTGTTATCTGCGCTTGAATGCCCGCAAGGGTGTTTGTGCATCTCTGTCTTTCGCTGGGAGAACGAATCGCAAAAAGTTGCGATATAGCCGTCCTTTTCTAACTTGAAGTAACGAGGCGTATCCGTCTTGTTCTGTCAATAATTAAGGATCCTTCAAAGGTTAGTAGTGGATATAAAGAACACGAGAAGTGCCTGTATGATCCTTTGTTTTCTGTGTAAGCTCTCAAAGGGTTTTTGTGCCGTTGCGCTTTGACTTGTAAAATTTGCACTCAAGTCTCGCGTGTAGGGATAGCAAAAATGTAACTAATTGTTTTTTTATTAAAAATACCTTCAGTTTCATGTGTCACGGATGCTGTTCCAAATAATTAGGACGCTAGATTTGTTTTTAATTACTGATCTATAACAGCAAATTAAGTTTGCAAAATCATAAACATAGATAATACACACAAATTAGTTAAAGATAAACAACTCAAGTACTCAACAAAAATGTTTACGAGCATCAGCCATTAGATGGCTTCGCTTCGATTAGTTTCACATTGCTCCTATATATCATCATCATCATCATCATGTTTTCCTATTACCCTCTGCTGGGGTGTAGGGCTCGAATCAAAATTTTCCATTTATATCGGTCCTGGGCAGTCTGTTCTAGCTCCTCCCACGTCATGCCCAAGACCCCTAGCTCCTGCTCCACCGAGCGACGCCAAGTTGTTCTGGGGCGGCCTCTCTTCCTTTTACCAGACACTTTCCAGGTCAGTGCTCTCTTTGATAGGTGTGTATCGGGCTTCCTCAAAGTGTGACCAATCCAATGCCACTTCCACGTAAGGATCTCCTTCTCCATTGGTGTCTGCTTAGTGATCCTCCACAGCTCTTTGTTAGTGATCTTCTCAGGCCAAAAGATTTTCAAAATCTGACGCAGGCACTTATTCACATACACTTGAAGTTTTTTGATCAGGTCCTTGCGAACAAACCAAGTTTCGCTCCCGTACAGCAATACAGACTTTACATTTGAGTTGAAGATCCTCACCTTTGTTCGTCTTGTTATATATGGCAGTAATATATATATTATATATATTATTATCGCTCCTATATATAGCAGTAACATATTACCTATCCCATATTTTATTTTGAATGAAGGGCTTTGTAAATTTTCAGAAACCACAATTTGATAAAATTTAATTAGTTTGTCTAAATAAGGATTTGTATGACTTAAAAAAAAAATTTTTTTTTTTTCTGTTCTTAATTATACAATAATTAAATGCTATAACTTTAATAACATATAAGCTTAGGGGCTCAGTGCCAACATGACAAAAAAGATGAAATTGATTGTTGGTTCAGTTTAGTGGTTAAATGTTTTTTTTTTGTTTTTAAACAACAAATATTTACTTTAATTTGTTTTTCTAACTGTACTTACATATTGATGTGCGCTGCAGAAATTAAAAGGGTGAGTTGTGAATGTGAAACTGGCATTAATGGGACAACTTTATCGACCAGTGATAGAGAGTAAGTCAAAGTTAAGACCACGAATTTTGACTTGAACATCACCTGTACTTATAAATATCAGCTGTCATAATAAACTTTTTGGGAGTTACGCCAAAGGGAAGATCTTCCACTGCACCGATGAAATTGCCCAATAGACTGACGGCCCGAATGATTTTATTCGGAATCTATATAATATATGGATGCTTTAGCAAGATATCGTTAGCAAGATTTAGGTGGTTGTAAAATATCTTGTGTTCTATGACATCTACCGATCTTACATCAATGCGGTACATCGAGAATAGCCACACTCTTGAACAGGTCCTGTGAAATATACTGCTTGTTCGTTTTAATACGATTTGTTTTTTAAATATTCCTTTATAATACGTTAACTGTGTTTCGGCAAATGGGTTTCATTTCCTTATTCCTTATTTATTTTCTAGAATGGATCGAGTAAATTAAAATACGGTTGCGTTTTCCATAAAGAGTGTAATAAGCAAAGACAATTTTTCAAGACAGTGACACAATGACGTTAGTCATAGATAAAAAATATAAAATTATTTATCGGGGCTTAAGGCTTTTCGCGCGAACAATCTGCGTTATGCTACTTTAAAACCGCCACTATTTGCTAATGCTGCCTACAGTCAAAACTTTTCAACTCCACATTTCTATAGGTATGGGTTATAGGTATATCCGAAAACGGTATTTTTTGAGGCCTAGGGAAAGACCTCACACGCACTGAAAAATCCCTCAAATAGTCCTGCAGTCAACGTCTTAATGCTAAAAAGGTTATTCATAGATTTGTCTGTTGGATTTTTGAAGTTATACTTCTTTAGGCGCGTTATGAAAAATTGTTGAGAGTGAAATTTTACGATGCGCGCGCACCGTGACACAAAATTTAGCAGAATGAAGTTGCCCACTAAACCGCTCATTACAATACGACCGACGTAACTTGGCGAGTCTGAATATTGCCGCAGGTGAACTTTCCGAACCGTACCGAGAATTACCGAATTTATACGAAGTCAAGAAAAGGGATGTCCAATATGCGTGTTTGAGGATGTTTTTTAATCGATTTTTTTTTTAAATTGGTTAAAATTTAAATAAGAAATAAATAAATTTAATAAAAATAAAGTATAACTTCTTACGGGCGTACACGCACTCTTTTTTAAGTAGGATCAGTCATTTTAGGATTCCTAGACGTTATACAAATAATGTGACCTATACTTAGCCAAAGTATCTATTCATTTGTCTCATTTTACAAATTTAAGAAACGCACATATTTGTTTTACTATTAAGACAAACCAAAAAACACATCCTTATTAACATTAGCTGATTCCCTATTGACATCTCTGTGTATACAATTACCATTAAAAAAATAATGCGCATTGCATACATTCAATAATTATGTGCATATAGTTACACGCGTATTTACATATTAAACAATTATCGTGAATTTATTGTTCTAAATTGATGTATGTGAGTTGGGTGGGAACGTTTTTATTAGCATGGATATGCATATTGAGTAAGACAGAGGTCGAAGTTGGGTCGTCGTGGCCTAAAGGATAAGACGTCCGGTGCATTCGTGTTGAAGCGATGCACCGGTGTTCGAATCCCAGGCGGGTACCAATTTTTCTAATGAAATACGTACTCAACTAATGTTCACGATTGACTTCCACGGTGAAGGAATAACATCGTGTAATAAAAATCAAACCCGCAAAACTATAATTTGTATAATACTGGTGGTAGGATCACTTGAGGTACCATCACCCCGCCCGTTTTATGCCGTGAAGCAGTAATGCGTTTCGGTTTGAAGGGTGGGACAGCCGTTATAACTATACTTGAGACCTTAGAACTTATATTTGAAGGTGAGTGGCGCGTCTACGTTGTAGATATCTATGGGCTCCAGTGAGTGACCAGTTAACACCAGGTGGGCTGTGAGCTCGTGCACACATCTAAGCAATAAAAATAAAATTAAAAAAATGTGTTACCCGTCCGGAGGTAGTTTGAATAGTCCTCGAGGCCACCAGCAAATAGGCAGGGAAGAAACAAATGCGTAACAAACAGCTTGTACTCTTAAACTAGAATGAGCTTTAACAATGATATTGATACAATAATCGCTTAGTCTTTCTAAGCACAGTTCACCGACTCTACATTTATTGTAATGTTCGGTGACTGGTTTTAGAACAAAAGACTTCAACGCGATGCTGCTTTATGCTTTTACAATATTGTAAACTGTATTTTTATTGATTCCAAAATTAAATATAACATCAGTTTACGATAATTGCTTAAAATTGCGGTTTATTTACGTAGATGTAGAGTAACGGTAATGAAGTATTGAAGAGAGTATAAAAGAGCAATCTAAACCAACATTTCATGTTTACGATTGACTTCCACGGTAAAGGAATATAACATCGTGTAATAAAAATTAAACCCGCAAAATTATAATTTGCATGATTACTGATGGTAGGACGTCTTTTGAGTCCGCACGGGTAGGTACTACCACCCTGCCTATTTCTGCCGTGAAGCAGTAATGCATTTCGGTTTGAATGGCGAGGCAGCCGTTGTATTGTTAAAACTGAGACCTTACAAATTGTATCTCAAGGTGGGTAGCGGCATTTACCTTCTAGATGTATATGGGCTCCGGTAGCCACTTACCAACAGGTGGGCCGTGAGCTCGTTCACCCATAAGCGCAATGATAAAGAATTCTTTACTGGTGGTAGGACCTCTTGTGAGTCCGCGCGGGTGCGTACCACCGCCCTGCCTATTTCTGCCGTGAAGCAGTAGTGCGTTTCGGTTTGAAGGGTGGGGCAGCCGTTGTAACTATACTGAGACCTTAGAACTTGTATCGCAAGGGAGTGGCGGCATTTACCTTCTAGATGTCTATGGGCTCCGGTAGCCATTTAACAACAGGTAAGTAAGGTAGGTAAGCTCGTTCACCCATAAAAGCAATGTAAAATAATATAAAATATCCTTATAAGTGAAACTAATCCTTATATTTATACAGTTAGAACGTATAATCATTATAATGATTAGCTTATAGACAGTTTCCGAGGTTCGTTGCAATGTCACCATGGAACTCATCTTTGAAACTATTGTTAACAAGTATTTCCTCCGGTTTAGGCTGGTCTCAAACATAATTGAAACTACTGGTACGATTGATCTCGTGTTTTTTTTAATTGGTATTATATTACGACGTTTTCAATACTCTACAGTTTCACGTGTTCGTCGACGGTAAAGTGTAATTCGTTGCCATTCGATCATAATTATACTGTTAACAAAACGACTTTGAGTTGGCGTGAAGCAGTAATGCGTTTTAAGGCTGGGGCCGCCGTTGCATCATAAAACGCCCTAAACACGTAATTACGGATCCTCCCGATCCATTAACGGTGCTTTTAGGTATCTCAAGTACCGGTCACCGTCCTCGCCGAACCGAAGGGCTCGACAAGTAAATTAACCCACAGACACAGCTAACTGAGTTTCTCGCCGGATCTTTTCAGTGGGTTGTGTTTCCGATCCGGCGGTAGATTCCGCAAAGCACTGCTCTTGCTAGGGTCAGTGTTAGCAACACTCCCGATTTGAGCCCTGTGAGCTCACCTACACATCAAGGAGAAGCTGAGATGTCAGCATAGGTAGGAAAAAAAATTATAAAACTGAAACTTACAAGTCATGTCACAAGATTTTTGTCTATGGGCTCCGGTAACCACTTAAGACCGGGTGGGCCGTCTACTCGACCATCCATCTGAGCATTAAAAAAGCTGGTCGGATGGACTTGGAATCCTTGAGGAGTAAACGAATCAAGCATAGGCCCGTTAATATAGGTATCATTATTATTATTTATTGCACAGCTGGGTAGTCAAGCTCACGTCCCACCCGGTACAAAGTGACTACCGGAGCCTGTAGTCAACACAACGTGTACGCCGCTGCCAAGGGGTGGGCTGCCTCAATTGTACTATATAACGGTTGTAAAATGTAACACGTGCCAGATTCGCGGCAGAAATAGGCAGGATGTTGGTACCTACCCTTGGCGCCTAAAACACTACCTACTACAAGTTAATAGTACAGATACAGATTTTTTATTAATAGTTTTAGAAATTACAATTGTTTTTATGTATACCGCTTCTTAACGGCCAATAAGAGTAGCCACACATTTGTTTAATTTCTTGAAAATAAGGGTGATTCTGCGAAGCACCGCTCTTGCTAGGTATAGTGTTAATAGATTCTCTCAGGTTGAGCCCGTGACGTCACCTCTGGGCGTAACTGGGATAGCCTGTTCGGCTATCAGCGAATAGGTAAGGAAGAAGGAACAGTACTAAACAGGTTCAACAATGTATTTTGTTTTGTAAATTAATGCGCAAATAAAATTCAAAGATATCAGACGAAAAATACCAGAATAAAGTCGCAAATCATTAATTTGTAATACAATTTTTGTTGTCATTTATTATAATTTTAGTTTCCTTTGGTTTTTTTTAAGCTCTTATAAGATACTAGTCTTAAAGACAAATTAATTTAGAGAAGGTATTTTTTTAACAGAAGCTATAAAATATTTTGTTGATTTTTCTTTCAATGCAGTAAAATCACAGTTATTAATTACCTTAGTAGGTTAAATGCCAATTGCTTGCTGTTATAAAAAATCTAATATAACTTGAAAAAAAAAACGTTTTCTAGTCGTATGCATTAAATATATAAGTGTTTAATGTTGAACAAAAAATGTGTATACAAAATGATACAAATACGAATTGAAATTCTCAATTCAAAAGATACAAGACTCACCGTATCCTCTGTTCCCGGACGAAGAAAAGAAATCCCTTTGCACAAAACACTATTCAACAAGAAAAAAAAACATCCCATTTAACAAACGTCCAACTGTCATTGCATAGTTCGATCTTAAAACAAAAAAAAGTATACAACAACACACACACACAAACAGTAATATGATTATTTGTTTGAATCTAAGTCTAAAATTGAAATTTTCGAATTTTTCAATTCCATCTTTTTTTAATTTAAATTTCGCTAATGTCGCGAGATAGCGTTCGTGCTTGCCCGCGCAAAGCCCGCGTTCGAATAACATTGGAATTACGTTTACCTGGGGTCTGAGTGACATTTGTCATTTTGTCTTCTCTTTCACTCTTATCGGTTTGTGCATACGTGCGAAAGAGATCGACGACGTATTCAATTCGGAACGGTTGCTGCCTACGTCTCGAGGGTGTCTATGATCGCCTTATCTCTTGCGGTTGAGATATCTCTAAGTTTTTGATAAGAGATAAGCAATTTTAAGTTAGAGCCTGTAATTATGTATGCGGGCGTCGATTTTCCGTTAGGTTTACCGTTCAACAAAAAGTTTTATGTTATTGCGGTACACTTAACATAGCCTTTGTTAATGGTACTCACTCTAGATGGCAGTTTACTGTTTGCCCGGTGTGAGGTGGTTCCTACAGGTCGTCAGCACTAGTTTTTAATGCAGGTAGCCTTTTCATTGTCTATTTCGAAGTGAAGAAGTACACATGCTTTCCAGAATACATGCTTTACATTTTGAATGGCCATACAGCTAGCTACACCAAAACTATATTTAAGTAAAAATTGGTAAAAGTTAACATATACAATTATAAAGTTTTCTAATTACATATTTGGTATATTTTCGCGAATGACTTCTAAAATGAGATAATAATATTAACGTGTCATTAAATTTAATCTTAGAAAAAATATTTCATTCATAATTACAATACAATCGAGTAAAAAGCCATTGCATTACAGATCCAAAGGAAAATCTGAATTTTTCAATACAATGCAAAATCTCGGTACAGTAGAATTGAGACGTCGACCTCATGTCTCAAGTTTGCGTAGATGCATAGAGGCAACTCAATATCAGATGTGATAATAATTACTTAATATCGAGTGGGCTCGTCCACCAATCTAGAGCAAAAAAAAACGTATCGGTTTATAGCATTAACAGAGGATTCACCTGTCTGATCATTTGTAATTAAGTATGTAGGAGTTATAAAAAATAAAGAAACATTTTGTAACACTACATAAATATTTCTAGAATTACAGCGCCCCTCAAAGATTTCAGTGAGCGATTTATTTTAAATAAAACTTGATTTTTTCTCAATTTTATGAATGCGTCATTCATTATTCATTTTTCGAAAAGGATGTAATGAGTCGTCTTTCCCGCGATATAGAGTTGCTTGTGTCACTATCAAGTTACTAAACTCTAGTCCATTAACCAACAGTACCGTAACAATGGGTTACATAATAATTTTTGCCATCCATATCCGTTTCTATTGTGTATCCAATATAGATGTGATAATTTTCTTCTGAGACCTCCTGATAGGTTATTGGCAATTACCATATAAGCTAGATAGATAAGAACAAAAAAAAATACGTTAATTTTTTAAAAGTTGAAATGAAAGCTCCTGTATTGCAATTTAAAATTCGATGATAAAAAAGCGACACTGAAATAGACGAATCGTTGTTATTTCAACTGTTTGAGAATTACACAAAAGTACTCATGTTTTGAACTGGACTGAACAATTTGAGCACCGCTGGCTTAAGACGACAGGTGGAACATCACGGTTGTATCTTCAAACGTTGCGAACACATCAAATAATTTGTTTGTTTGACACCTTAACAACAGCCCGGACGCGTTGTTTGTTTAAATTTTTAATGAAAAAAATTAAATAATAATTTGATTTGGTTTTAGTTACAAATATGTATATTTATGTAAAGAAAAACCTTTATTGTTAAAAAAACTCATTAGTTTTTAAAAAAGATTTTTCTTCAGTATCATTCAGTGTCATGGAGTGAAATTTGTCTGTCTGTTGAGTAAAAAGAGAATTCAATTTTGTATAATTTATTAATACTGTTTACTATTTAATTTTTAATATTAATTTGAAATTTTAAGTTTTCTTATTATGTACTCCATATTATTATATGTATATCTATAAACCTTGAGCTTAGTTCTCAACTTGATCTCAAGTTGACAGTACTTGTAAAATTTAATTTAAAAACTTTATTTCCAACAAGACTGGCTGTTGTCCCTACGGACATTAATGACTAACTAGAGGTCCCGCAGTAGTCGAAATTCGACTATAATTAATTGGAATTGTAAGTTTGTACATTATTAAGATTGTATTTTATACTTCTATAATCACAAATTTCGCCAAGATTACACTATAAAAAATATTAACAAAGACAAACAATATTTAATCTCAATTTGACAACAGACGTCAAGAACAAAAGTTTGACAATAAATAGTATGGATGCGTGTGTGCGTCAAATACATGGTATGTAGTGTGTGTAATGTTTTCTTTATTGATTTAATGTATCGTCTATGCATTATTTAAAAAAAAATATTAGCATTGTGCACTTCTTCTCTATATTCTCTATAAGTGTGGAAAATTTCATACTCCTCCGTCCGCGCAATTTTCGTAAAAAGGGATACAAAGTTTTTGCTTCACGTATTAATATATAGATAATTAATGTAGTTTGAAAATAGAATGAAGCACGTTACTCGTATATATGTTGCTTTACTGGCCACAATAAAAGATGGGACAGAAATTTGCATCGATTAATTTGGAATGCCTGACCATGATCATTATCCACGCATCCAGATGTCCTTTTTCAAACAAGGGTTGAAAGAGTCTTCGGTGGTAGGCAGCAGTCAACTATGCCCTGACACTGACGTCCATGAATGATAGTAGATGTAGAAGCTACCGTTGCAGTAAGTTTTTTTTCCCTATCCATTCGCTGTTAGCCTAAGGGGCTATTTCAGCTACGCCTGGATGGGTTGGTGAGCCCGGGGGCTAAGCCTGAGAGAATTTGCCAATACTAGCCCTAGCAAGAGCAGTGCTTTACAGAGTCTACCACCGGATTTGAATCGCGACCCAATGAGAAGATCCGGCGAGAAATTTAACTTGTAACTGTACTTGAGACCTTAGAACTGATATCTCAAGGTGGGTTGCGCATTTACGTTGTAGATGTCTATGGGCTCCAGTAACCACTTAACACCAGGTGGACTGTGAGCTCGTCGAGTTCTAAGGTCTCAAATATAGTTATAACGGCTGCCCCACCCTTCAAACCGAAATGCATTACTGCTTCATCGGCAGAAATAGGCAGGGTGGTGGTATCTACCCGCGCGGACACACAAGAGGTCCATGGAGAGTCTATCTCTCACTAACACGAACATAAAAATAGGACGAACAATAGATTAAGTTTACGGAAATTTGCAGGCTCTAATACGCAATGTTTAATACGCAAATCGCATCCGGGCATTTCCAAAGCTGAAAAGACTTCCTCATCTACACGCTTGAAGATAACACATTAACACTACTGTAGTAGCGCAGCGACCCAAGTTGGATCTTGGCCTCCGATACCAACAAATGACATTGAGGTACTGCGATGTTTCAAAATATAATATTTTTTTTGTTTATTAATCTAATTCTTCGAGACATGTGTGTGTGTGTATGTGTGTGCGTTCCCAGTAATTGATATACTCGTAATTAACGGAGCCAGAGATATAATTCCCTTTACATCATTAAGCTGTTTACAGAATGGCATGTTGTGCTGTGTTATGGAACGTTTTGAAGTCCCTGCATGATTGATGTTTATCTACAGATCGATATTTCCTAATTAAATATCTGTATTAAAGCTGTGTTCACACTGTGCCGTGAACGGTGAGTGATTTTTCTCTGGTGTATATACTGTGAAAATCTTTGCCCGTTTGAAGATACAGGTTATTGTAGATGAAAGCATATTGTAGACACCAGCTTACTGTAGACAGCAACTCGTCTGTGCAAAGGGTAATTGCCGAATCTAGGAAACATCTAAATTAACGAGAAAATTGTTTTTATGTTGTTGTATTTTACACATACTTGAAACTTTAAAAAAAAGACTGTTCTATGATACAATTGAAAATGCAGGCTCATGTTTTGATGTGTGAGGTCCACGGTATCCAAAACCCGTAATTACCAGAATCTCACCAATAAGTTGGAGTGTGGTAATCTGAAAAAGATATTGTGGTTTCAGCATTTTTTAATATTGTATTATGTAGGTGTGAAATTAAAGTGTTTATGCATGGTCACAGCTTGCGGCCTTTCACCTGTCTGTTGACAATGTCAATAAGATAGATGATTGTTGCACAGAAGCCCACTCGCTTACTGTCGTGAGTAACAATTACATGTGTACTTTATAAACATAAAAAAAAACACATTCAAATAATTATAACAATACACATTTATTTTCCAAGCATAAATTACAAAAATTGAAACTAACAAAAAAATAAAAGAAAAACTGTCGAAGCTTAGAAAAGTTTGCTGGCTCAGCAATACCTAAAACAGTGAAAACTTAATCTATACTGCTTCGGTGATCTTCCACTGGCACCTGCGGAGTGAAGTGCATATCAAAATCAGACCGATCAATCCTCCTTTTCGATATAAGAATACTTTTTTTTCAAAGGTAAAATAAAATAAATGAAGTTAAACAAAAAGTTAAAAAAAGTTAAATAAAAAGTGAAATGAGTAAATGAAGTTAAACATGAAGTTAAAAAAAGTTAAAAACAACAATGTAAAAAAAAACAAAAAAAAAACATTTATATTGAAAAAAGAAAACAAATCTTCTTCCTAGTCGTACGTCGTAGTAAGAAATAGATTATATATACCAATCTAATAAAATCGTGACAAAAAAGCTATTAAGCAGTTGGGCTTTAATGAACCAACTCGAGTAAGTACCGTAGTCCTGCATATTTCTGCCATGAAGTAATAATTCGTAATAGTCTTCTAGCTTATGTGTTAATTTATAAGAGTATAATTTCCCCTACTACCAGAGGGGCTGTAAGAGCGTACGTCCGTCAACAGGAAACATAAAAATAAAAACGAAGAGGACGATCATACCAAATTCCCTTTAATTCCTTTTAATGTCCGTGACATTTTCTTTCTACATGCCTGAGGTCTTAGATTTATGAATGACCACGATAGTCTCACGTTAATATAATTAAAGATAACCCTTATAACAAAATCTAAAGTAAAATTCGGAAATGTGTAAGTTCGTATGTTTGAATATTTTTTTGTTTGATGTTTAAACGAAATTTCGCGTAAATAAATGCAAGCATGATCTACATTGATTAATAGATTTTGTATCATTATGAGTTCATAGCTCAGAGACAACTAATTTGCTGAAGAAAAATGCAAGTTTATTAGCTGGTTTACGTCTTAACATTCCAATGAATATAAAAATTTTTGTTGGTTTCTGAACTAGAGAATAACACAAGTAGATCTTTATGCTGAAGAAAATTGACATGCTTCATTCAATCTGAATTACAAAAATAAATGCGAACGGAATCGCGGGGCAGGACTACTATAATTAAATTTTTAAAATTAAATTCTGTTTTAGTACGTGTTCAGTAAAGTGCACTAAATTGGTGTATTTCTCACGTATAGCATTTAATTAGGGACACCTGCGCTGGCGCGGTCTAGCGGAACCATTGACGCCTGCCGTTCATTGTTTTAAATCTAACGAACTTAATTAATCCGCAGGTCAGAGGTCTAAAACTGACCTTTTTTTTAAATCATAAATGCTCTTTTCATTAGATACTGATGAAATCTGGCCACAGTTTGTTTCCCGCTAAATAATTAATATAATTATTTTTTTAAGGGAGTTTCCCATCAGCATTGTGTATTCCAGCAATCGTACGAAGTTTCAAAACAATGGAAAAATTATGTTTTGTTAATAAATTTTTTTACTACATTCGCTGTGTCGACAAATCCGCTGAGTATCCAGCCGGATCTTCTCAGTGGGTCGCGATTCCAATTCGGACGTAAATTTAGCATCGTACGAGCTAGGATAGATGTTAGCTTAAGTAACGATGTTAAACCAGAAGTACTCCACGATGCTACTGGCAGATAAATTGGCACAACAGTGCAGACTAGGCCCTCCTGCCTGGCAATGAATAGCTACCGGAGTCTATGGATATCATAACTTGAATATCTCCATCCACCATGAGACGCGAGAACGAACTCTCAGTTGTAATATATACTGACAGTCCTACACTCCAAACCGGAGCCAATGCGTAGTATTTTTGTGCAGTATTTTCGATTCAAACGTTAATTTACTGCTTTGCAAAAAGTACTTGTGCTACCACTGACATGTCAAGAACACTCTAATGCTCATTAAACGCAGTGACTTAACAAAAACACTGTCAAACCAAACTATCCTTGAAACTAAAAGTAGAACACTTACTTTTGAATGGTTAACGAATTTTGCTACAAACAAATGTTATTTTTGATGGAGTCACTCCACTGGAGTGGCTTAGTAATCAAAACAGATTTGTAACTGCAATTTTAAATCAATCAATTTCACCAGATTCGATTTTCTGCTTAATTGGTAATCTAGTAAAAATCATTAATGCTAATGATGTTTTCCTAGATTTAAAATTTGACACCAATTTTCGATATACGTCCAATGAACATTTCAGTCTTGTTAGTTTTCCGCAGAAACAGTAAAACCATGGCATTGACCATGATGATTCTACTCATGACCTATAGCCAAGTTCTAGGAAAAACAAATAGGAACGTCTTGATCATCAAAGAAACGATTAAATTGATGATCATCGATTAAATTATATTGACGATCAGATTGGCTCAAACCCGCCTTCTGTGAATCGGTTCCCGCAGTTATAAGATAGCGTATTAAGAAGACTACCACTCCAGGATTGTAATTATACTTGAGACCTTAGAACTTATATCTCAAGGTGGGTGGCGCATTTACGTTGTAGATGTCTAAGGGCTCCAGTGACCACTTAACACCAGGTGGGCTGTGAGCTCGTGCACCCATCTAAGCAATAAATAAAAAAAGGTCAAAGTCTTAGTTTCATTCTAATACCAATTGGAACTGTTTCAAAATTATCATCAAAACTGGAATGCACTGGTGAAGATATGTATGCGTACAAAATACGTAAGACGATTCTAAATATTGTACATCATCATCTTAATCCAAATAACATACTTTCAAAACGTAAGTTCTTTTTTCCCCTATAAAATCGCCTTTTTTCTATGAACTACCCCATGAATGAGGGTTTAATTTAGTTTTATATGCTCACGAACGATTTGTACAAATTAGATTATCTGACCGGCAACAGATGTTGAATGTAACAGTTGTGTTTGTATCGTAAATAAACGCCAAGGTTTTTTTTTTGGAGAGCTTTAAGTGTGGACACCTGTTGATAAGAAGTTCTGTAGGATTTATGTATAACTAAAATATAATACTAGATTAATCTGTCCGGTTGAAACTAGATGGAGATGTAGAAATATAAGCTGTTGAAATAAATGGATGATATTTTCAGAGCCGTAAGTAATAACTAGATGTATATAGCTTCAGAGGATAGACATGCAAATGCATTCTTAAGTCGTTTTCAACTAAAGAATAAGATGCTTGGAGTACTTGTAGCAAACACTGCGTCAATGTTTGAATTCTGCTTGCAGGTAACAATTTTTCTAATGAAATATTTATTTGGCGTGTTCACAAAGGACTCACACGTAGGTTTGGGGTCGATTTAGGGAAGGAATGTTATACGAGCCCAGCCCCCTGGAACTCATATAATCTTCGATCAACAATTGTTGATCGAAGCATATGATCCTTTTGTTTCTATTTAATCCTAAAATTACATTCTTATTTGACTTCTTATTTGCTTGTACCTCTACCCGAATTTGTTATGTTATTCTAGTGTAGATTCTTGTTAAATTTTGTCACAAAATGTCCACAGCTTTTGGCTACGTAAACTGTCAACTCGTCCTCAGGTTAGAGCCCCGTGAGCTCACCTACTCATAGTTAGAAGAAAAAAATCAACTCTTAAGCCAATCGCATTTCCAGATGTATGGGCTATCTGCTCATATTTTTGTTAACGTCCTAAACAAAATTAATATGGCTCATACTCGAAGTGCTTATTTGAAAGTAAACATTTAAATTTATTTCGCAAATATTGAAAAAAAAATAGCCAACGGCGTATTTACGCCCCGGGCGGATATTCTGATGATCTGACATTGCAACAATTTTCGAAGTCAATCGAACCTGGGGAAAACGAGTTAAGAGTCATAATCGCAAATCACCTCACTAGATCCCGGGGTGGAACGCGTGTCAATAATTTAACATAACATCGCCTAGTGTGCTCATAATATGCCGATTCATTTAGTTATATTGTCCACTGCACACTACGAAAATTTAAAATGTCTCATCTCTCACATAGCAATTGCGGAAATATAGCTCTTATTCCTACATGTTTTACATCAATTTAAATTGAATTTCCCATGAAATCAATGTTACGTTTGAGTCTTTATCGTTACAGTTTTAGAGCATTGTGTTGGAACAATGCTCGCCCACACGCTGGGCCCAGTAGTGGGCCTGTAGCACCGATGTTAAGGGTTGAAAATAATTGAGCAGTGAAATCGAATATATTCCTCTAACAAGTCACCGTGATAACGATTTTGCTTTGTTTACAACTTTATTTTTAGGTCGTGTTTTTTGATTAATGTTGATGAGCAGATAAGCTCACAGTCCGTGCGCATATATTTCTACTCTAATGCAATAACTCCCTTTGAAAATGTGCTTAAAATGTCATTAAATTTGGAATACGTCATCGCTTTGAGCGTAGAAACAGATTGACTGGATGTTTGATATTCACAATACGCTCTTCCATTAATAAAGTAGTAGTGGTCCCGCTGTAGTCGAAATGCTTTTTTTATGATTGAAGGATTACTGGTTGCCCGGAGGCCTTTCCAGTTTCACCAGGACGGGTGGGCGCGAGCAGAGGCTCAGCCAGATAAGATGTGATAACAGCGTCCCGAGCGCCTCCGAAGGAGACTTAACAACTCAAGAACAACTGCTTCGCGAATGAATCTACTATCGGATCGGAATCGCGACCCGCTGAGAAGATGCGGCGAGAAATTCAGCGGGTTGATTCATGGATTAGGTTGCACGCCGACCTCTTTGTCGAGTTCGACGAGTACGCTTACCGGGATCCCTACTCCTAGTGTTAGAGCTGTTAGAGGTATCTAATGCAAAGGTTATTGGATCTGATGGATCCGTAAGGACGTGTGTCTTAAATGTATTGAAAGATATCTGATTGTGTTGTCCGAAAGTTGAAGCGGAGGCACGCGTCCCCGAAATTTCATGCATATCCGTGCAGCCTTTGATTACATCGTATCTATTTTGGTGATTAATTCAGATTTGAAGTATATTACTGATACGTCTCTTTGCAAATGCTTATGACGGCTTCTTACCACGATTTTCAAATGTGTTCAGTTACCGATATATTAGTGCTGTTGCAAGCACCCTGATCAATCATAAGTACAGTGTCTACACGATGCGAGTAGGATCATGGAACAAGACAAATTTCATTCTATCCTATCTGAAATAAATCTGAAGTAAATTAATAAATAATTGAAATTAATAATAATTAGTAATAATAAAAAATAATTACTTAAATAATTAATTAGGCGGGCAGCTTCTGTATAGTCATCGAGCGATTTATGTAGTCTAAAAACTAAAAAAAGCTGACTAAAAGCCTATTGAAATTACTTTTTAGCACTAACCTAGCACTGACCCTGGTTGATACTGGTCAACATCTAAGAGATAAGTTAAAACTTTTGTATAGTCATCGGTTCTAGATGCGTGTGTAAATTTAAGTAAATGTAATATAATAAAATGTAGGTAAGTGTAAAAGATCATGTAAATTAAACGTCTTGAAGTCATCGACAATGTCTTTCAAAGATTTTTTTATGGCCTTGATGTGTGGACGAGCTCACAGCCCATCTGGTGTTAAGTGGTTACTGGAACCCATAGACATCTACAACGTAAATGCGCCACACACCTTGATAGGGTTCTAAGGTCTCAGTATAGTTACAACAGCTGCCCTTCAAACTGAAACGCATTACTGCTTCACTGCAGAAATAGGCAGAGTGGTGGTACCTACCCGTGCGGACTCATAAGAGTTCCTACCACCAGTTCCGTTATATACAAACAAACATATTACACGTAAACACTAAGCTAACAAAAGCGTATAAAAAATATATATCGGGATTCTTGTAAATAAAAACTATTGCGTGATAGCACTTCGTATTTTAGTGCTGGCATTAAAAATGTCTTGCGCTGGAACACCAATGAGTAAATTCAAAAAAAAAAAAACAAAGGTCTAAAGGTCTAGGCTGGAATATAACGTTTACAATTGACCTTTAGAGAACGCGCCGATGCTAAATGCATTTTTTAATATTAACTGAAAGGTAAAATATAGGTGATATAAGCATAATTACTCTGTTTCATTGCCCCCTTATAGCCCCCTTGGCGCTATGTGTAGCCTATAAACACTGCGTAGGGAATACAGTTCATTATATTATTATAAGGTGTGGAGGTCTCCATTATATTGCATAACAGCTGTCTTAGTTTTGAAACCAATGCAGAAACACATTTCGACAGACATAGATTGTATTATTAGGTTTTTCTTTTTATTGCTTAGATGGGTGGACGAGCTCACAGCCCACCTGGTGATAAGTGGTTACTGGAGCCCATAGACATCTACAACGTAAATGCGCCACCCACCTTGAGATATAAGTTATAAGGTCTCAGTATAGTTACAACGGCTGCCCCACCCTTCAAGCCGAAACGCGTTACTGCTTCACGGCAGAAATAGATAGGGCGGTGGTATCTACCCGTGCGGACTCAAGAGGTCCTACCACCAGTAAATTTCGGTTGGTTCGGGGAAAAATAGATAGCATAATATTCTGAATTTTTAAATTAAGTTTTAAGTAAGTTATCTCATTTTTGTTTTCTCTTTGAAGATATTATACTTTGGTAACGAGACCTTTAAGCTAAGTCTTATATTATAATTTCTTTACTTTTTCTGTTATAATATGAAAAATAATAAGAAGCGAAATGTGATGAAGTTGATTAATTTGAGACTTCAATCAATTGGAGTGAGATTAAATATGGCAAGATGAGATGGAATAAAATAAGGTCTCATTTAAACGGTGGCTAGTTACTAAGATCTTTTCAGTGGACTTTTTAGAAGCTTTAGTAGCTTTGGAGAGGCTACGTCCAGCGGCTTTGTTTCATTTTCTCACATTTGTGCACTTTTACAGTTGCTAAACAGTAAATCCCCGTTATCACACATTTAAAACTGAAGAAACATTAAATAAACAAAAAATAACAGTTAACAATTCACACAAAAGTTGTGTGTGCTCCTCGCGTTCTGCCAAAAACCCATAAATTTCGTACTTAAAAACAGAAGATTAATTATGCTTTCAATTTAAATTGCTTCGACAATAACAAAAAGAACCTAATTAAAATATACAAGACATGTTTGACATTTAAAATATTACTTACGCAAATTTTAAAGACTCTTCTAGAAACTAGGGCTATCCAGGGTATTCCCGGCTGAGTCTTGAGCTCACGCACTTGTCCCGGACAAACGACAAGGCCTCCGGGTGAACAACGTTCCTTACACTAGAAAAAAAAACACACACACACGTAAATAAAAAAAAGAGTTAGTCTTTTTACCCTCAACGAATCTTCTTTACCCACGGTTTTGAAGGGATGCTGATAAAAAAGGCACTTAGTAGGGACGATGTTCTTCATTTTAAATTCATGTTTTATTAAATTAAATCAATTTAATTCGGCTCGTAGTTGACTTTGTTACAGTATGTTCATATTGGTGTTTTACATTTTATTGCCTATATGTATAATATGTTTATAGAAACTATGAAACAATCATGTACATTGTGACTGCTCTATTGAGTAAGTATAGCTTAAAAAAAACTTAAGAGACACTTGAATAACACCCTAGACTGAAAATTAAAAGGCTTAGAAAAGGTTTTCCTATGGTTTTGCGAGTTTTAGACACAGTATAAACGATGATACGAAATACCATTTAAGTCCTAATTTTGTATTGTTATTATTACGAATGCTATAATTTTTTTATTATCACGGACGTTAAGGCAATATACGTCGGCATTTCAATATAATGCTTACTACCGTCCATTTTTCTATACAATAATTTTTACTTTTCATTTCACACAGAATGACCTATATAGTATCTTGAGGTCTGGTAGCTAATGATAACATACGACATGATGCCTTAATATCATTAATGACGCAAGATAAAAATCTTAGAAATATTTTTAAAATAAGAAAATTGAATGATTTTTTTTTTCCTAAAAGTTAGCGAAAGTTATATTTAAAAATAATTACGTTAAATAATATTAAGATAAATTGTATAAAGTTAAAACAAAACGAAGTCACTGTAGTTCTTGCACTGTGGCCTTGTAGAACAGTAATCTTCGTTTTGTTAAGCAATCTCATAAAAACGCCCTAACAATAAAACTTACAATGACAATAATTCAGACATAAAAAAAAAACTTCGATAATTTTTTCGATGGAATTTAACCCTTATAGCTTAGAGAACAAATCTGATATTGCATCCGGTAAGTGCTAAATTAATAAAAAAAATACTTTGGTTATTAATGCATTTCCTGCTATCTAAATTTATACAATGTTAACCTAGTTAACAATGTTAACCTAGTTAGTTAGCGGTAGGCAGCGGTTTGGCTCTGCCCCTGGCATTGCTGAAGTCCATGGGCGACGGTAACCACTCACCATCAGGTGGGCCGTATGCTCGTCTGCCTACAAGGGCAATAAAAAAAAAAGTTAAATAGAAGCTGTGTTAGAGAAAAATCTTAAGTGACAAATTTTAATGGTCGCGTTAAGTAGGTAAACAGATAGTTACGTATAATGAAGGAATAACTTATTGTAATATAGTTTTGTGGGTAGCGACTTGGCTCTGTCCCTGGCATTGCTGATGCCCATAGGCGACGGTAACCACTCACTATCAGGTGATACAGGTGATGCAAGGGCAATTTAGTAACACCTCGCTGAATCTATCATGAGATAGTAATCAGGACCCGCTAAGAAGATCCGGCGAGAAACTCGGTGGATTATGTCTGCGGGTTATGTTATACGTTGAACTCATCGTCGCATTTAGCTGGTTTGACAAGAACGGTAGCACTCAAGATCCTTCTAGGCATTCCAAACACCGAAATGTCTAAAAGCATCAAGAATGGATCGGGTAATTAGCTTAGGAACCTTAACTAGTAGGTGAGCTCACGGGGCTCAAACCTGACGACGTTGCTAACACGAACCCTAGCAAGAGCCGTGCTTCGCAGAATTTACCACCGGATCGGAAACGCGACCCACCGAGAAGATCCGGCGAGAAACTCAGTGGGCTGTGTCTGTGGGTTAATTTACTCGTCAAGCCCTTCGTCGCAAGCGACGGGTTCGACGAGAACGGTGACCGGTGCTTGAGGTACCTAAAAGCACCGTTAGTGGATCGGGAGAATCCGAAATGACGTGTTTTGGGCGACGTCGACTGCTTTCCATTCTTTCCGCAGGATCGGGAATGGCAAATTAGCTGATAGCTTACCAGAACTATTAAATTTCATTAAACAATTGAATACAAAAAACATTAAATCACCTCAAGCTTAACCAATCGCATCTCATAATGTGTAAGTAGAAAAATATGACATGTCGTTTATTTGGCGTCGCTGACGTCACTCGTAGTGTGGCGTTGAGCCGTGTGTCGTAAAGTTCACGGTAATTTTAAAATATAATAGCTTTCTGCTTCCCTATTGTCTTTAGAACACCTTTCGCAATCGTAACCGCTAAAACATTGAAAAAATACGTACAGGAATGTATAGTTGACATTTCTGTCTTGGCACGTGTAAGCTTGCATCTGCTAACCGTCTTGCAATTACTAGAATTTATTTACTGCCCACTTATAATGACTAATATCTAGTTAAACTTTAAAGGTAGGCCTAATTTGTAAGCTTGGTAGGTATAATTGTTTTTTCCAATAGTAATTTTGCATGGACCACATTAATACCTCTGATTGTATTATTTAAAGTATATCTCACTCACCAAAACCGATGCAAATCTATTTCGGGGCGTGAACACACATTAAAATTATATCGCTGTTTTTAAACAGATATTTTCGTCATTTTATAAGATTTTTGAAATCTAATATAGAACCAGGCCGACAGACAGAACCGACCCTAGGTGACTGGGAGAAGGGCAGGCAAATGATGATGAAAATCCTCCCTATTTCTGTAGCGAAGCAGTCATACAATCCGGAGTGGGGCAGCCGTTATTCAATTGAGACTTCATGTTTTAAGGCAAGTGAGATTATAATTGGGCTCCAGTTATTATCAACTTGATCAACCGGCAAAAATAGGGTTTCTGGTACCCACTTGTTACAAGACGCTCTACCATCAATAAGACTCTTTCTTTACATGTAACCCAAAGCCGGCACTTGAGCTATTTATTTATTTATTGCTGAGATGGGTGGACGAGCTCACAGACCACCTGGTGTTAAATGGTTACTGGAGCCCATACGCATCTACAACGCAAATGCGCCACCCAACTTGAGATATAAGTTCTAAAGTCTCAAGTATAGTTACAACGGCTGCCTCACCCTTCAAACCGAAACGCATTACTGTTTCACGGCATAAATAGGCAGGGTAGTGGTAGCTACTCGTGCGGACTCACAAGAGGTCCTAGCACCAGTGCACTAAAACTAAACTAAACTAAAAGTATGCATTGACTAGGCATGTCTAGTTGGCGGCAACTTTCAATATACAATCGGCTAGCGCTACACCCGTCAACACACACGAACTAGCGTTATTTCGAGTTTTACCTTTGCAAATTATTCCCACTTGATCGCGTATTGTTAACACAAAACAAGACAGAGCGGTACGCATCGTAAATTCCCATACCGGCGGCGCATTGTTGACGAAATAAATCAACATTTAAATCGAAGGAAAAAAAAGAAACTAGTTTCAGGGACAAAAAAAAACGAAAGAAGGGCAAGCGTATGTCTTCGTACGATTTTCGCACGCGGAAGTTCCCGTCCGAATAAGCTTTGAGACAACAATGACTTACAAAAGCGCGTTTGACAATGGAAGCAGGAATCAGAGCAGCTCATTGTTGGCCCGGCAGCTGAGCGGAGAGATCTTTCTTAATTCTACAATATGCAATTCGGAAGGACGCGTAACCGTTTTGAACGGACTAAGGTATTCCGATCCGATTTTTCGATGGAGCATTCTTTTCGCAACTGCCACTATTATCCTTTTATTGTTATGTTAATTTATGACGGCGAAGGTATTTTTTTTTCCTTAGAGTTTTCAAATTCAATCGACATTATGAATCACGCATGCCTAAGTCAATCATGTTTTTGACATTTTTATTCTTTTTTTAGTTAGTTGTAAGTTTATAGTAGCAAAATTTAATCAATTTAATTATCTATTATTGTGATATTTTTTTGTTTTCTCTTACTCTCATTTTCGAACTAGTGCTGCAACAATTTAAATAGGGTACGTATTCTCAAAGTTTCGAAGAAGTAAGTTCTAGTTTCTAAAAAAATACTACATTTTTTTTATCTTTTACAGTTATCTACATTATTTACATTAGAAACACCTACCCGTGGTTGTTACTCTTGTAACAACCGCCAAAATATTGGAGCCCAGTATAGCGTTATATATAAAATATTTCGTAAATTTTTAAATTAAATATAATGTGACAATTGAAGTCGTTGTGGCCCAAAAGGATAATAAATCCAGTGCATTCGTATTTTGCGTAGTAGATGTGTTTGGTGTTCGAGTCCCGCAGGTGGGTACCATTTTTTCTAATAAAATACGTACTTAACAAATGTTCACGATTGATTTTCACGGTGAAGAAATAGCATCGTGTAATAAAAATCAAATCCGCAAAATTATAGTTTACGTAATTACTGGTGGTAGGAAGTCTTGTGAGTCCGCACGGGTAACTACCACCACCCTGCCTATTTCTGCCGTGAAGCAGATAATACGTTTCAGTTTGAAGGGTGGGCCAGCCGTTGTACTATGAAAACTGAGATCTTAGAACTTATATCTCAAGGTACGTGTCGGCATTTACGTTGTAGATGTCTATGGACTCCGGTGACCGCTTATCATCATGTGGGCCGTGAGATCGTCCACTCACCTAAGCAATCAAAATAAACATTAATTAACTTGAAGCAAAAAAAAAACAACAACTTGAAACTAATTTCTCCCCCGAATTTCCCCTCGCACAACTTCGCATTGAATTTAGAGATGTTTGAATAGTTTCATAGCTTATATAAGGATTATTAAAGCATTCGTTTCGATAACAGAAAATATTTTATTACTAGGAATATGGAGACCGCTCAATTAATATATTGTAAAATATGACCAACTACGATGTTTTGCAATTTAACAAAGGCCTTAAAAAAATACCCATTAATTTTCATTGATAAACATTGAATAACTTCCACGGCATATTCGATCGTATTTATGTTCATAAATTGATAGCACATGACAGAAATGGCCCATAAATTATTTATTAGAATAAGGACTTAAAAAACGGTACTATGGTTTTTAGTCGTGGGATCTTAGGGACTTTCCAGTGGGCCTACGGGGTCAAGGGTCAACGCAAAGGTGATTTATTCGTGAGCCCCTCCCGGATTATTTTATTTCTGGTTTCACAGTTTCAGACACAAGTTTCTGCCTTTTAAGGGATCGATTCTTTGATTTAGGGTATATTGTAGGGGATTGTTAGCTTAAAATTTGTGGGGTACGCTTGTTAAGTTCTATTTGGTGACCGAGTTATCTGCTGAGTAATGGCTGAACAAGTTTTCGTAGAGAAATGGAGGATTTTAATTATATTCGGATCCAGGAATAATGGTTTGCTTTTGGGGACCTGTGATTTAATAAGAATAAGTATTGCACATTGATAAGTGGCGGATTAGTGTGAGGAATTAATGTTAGAACTCTAATATTATTTTTGAATGCTCAATATGTTTTCGAAAATGGACTATTATGATAAATAAATCTATAGATATAAAAATGAATTGCTTTTCGTTAGTCTCGCTAAAATTCGAGAACGGCTGGACCGACTTGGCTAATTTTGGTCTTTGAATTATTTGTAAAAAAGGTTTAAAAGGTAGATAAACATTAAATGCTCGGAATATAAATAAAAATAACAATTTTGTTTTCCCTTTGATGTGTCCCTCGTCGGACGGATTCCTTTTGTTTGTTTAAAGTTTATTTTACACAAAAGTTTAGGTATTTTATTTATCGATTGAGGCACTACGAAGTCTGCCGGGTCAGTTAGTTATTAATAAAAATATATAAAAAATCTGTCTAGACATCTTTGAAAAAAAGAACCACTATTAAAGTATTTATCTTCTGCGAAAACAACTAGGGCTTTTTTTTTAGAAAATAAACTTTGTTGGAATACCCATCCCCAATAATTCATTTATTTTTGGAGCTTAGAGCCTCACGAAACGTCCCAACGGGATAGGGTTATTCCCAAATCGGGAAATCCCAACGTTTATCTTTGGTCGCTTTTTGCCTTATTTATTATTGAGTCTAAATAATCTACATTATATTAAATTTTATAGTATTGTTATTCTCGGGCTCACATTTCACCGTTATCAAAATCAAAACTAGACCTCCTTTTTCGCGTCAAACGTCAGAAGTCATTCGTGATGTTGGACGCATAAAGAGCGCGATGACGTTTAAAACATTGACATGTCATTGCGCTGTCAAAACGTGACAATCATGCGCTGTTCACATCACACATTAGCGGACATTTCGGACCGACCCTAGAATGTGTCTGTTCTACCCTGTGACTAAATATAGTAGAATTAGTAACATTGTTTCGTCTAAATGCGATAATATGATTTTAAAATAGGCGTTGAAGGTGGGTTTTTTCAGTGGGGAGCATTGTAAAAGATTGTTGTTCGCAAAGCAAAAATCCAAAACGAAAATAAAGCCGTCATAAAGTTTGAATACACGAGTGAACAACCTCACGGGTGACATGTGTACAAGTTTTTTAACGTTCTCGATAGCGTAAAAGTTAACTTACATTCGTATGGAGTTGGAAGTTTGCGTACGTTTGCCGCTAGGGGCGCTGTTCCAACTGTGTACAGTATTCAGATTTAAGTTAACTTTCACGCTATCGAGAACGTTAAAAAAACTTGCACTAAGCACGATTGCGAAGCACGGCTCTTGCTAGGGTTCGTGTTAGCAACGCCGTCAGCTTTGAGCCTCGTGAGCTCACCTACTAGTTAAGGTTACGCTGAAATAGCCTCTCAAGGCAAAAAAAAAGGTTTATTAATTTTACATTACACCTCATGAATCGGGATATTAAATTTTAGTGTTAGTAAATTTATGGAACAATATTTAAAAAAATCATCATAGTAGACTATAAATTTAAAATTAATTGCAATGTATTGAAACTTTCGCGAATAAAAAATATTCCGACCGAAAAAAACCCTAGCAAAACAAACAAAGCGTTATTCACACTACATTTAATTCGTAAATAATTAAACAACCCTATTGTAATTAGACCTCAGTACTTTGAAGTACAAAGTCAAGTAATTTGAGTACTAATACTTAGAAGTGTATTAGCCAATTTATAAGCCACTACAGTTAATGTTTCTTATAACTTTATGCTTGGGTGTTAGAACTGAAAATCGTTTGGCAAAACATTAACTAACGGAAATATCAATGGTTTTTTTTAGCTTACTTTTCGTAATATTGGGCTTTAAACAAATTTAATCGTGCAGTTATAGTTAATTTTGAGAGCTTTAACTGGTTTCCATAAGGTTCCGTTTTGATTTCTAAGAGGTAAAAAAGTTTGTTTTTTGTTCTCTGCAAAATCAGCTGCCCTTCTTTTGTTTGATTCAAACTCCTTAACTTAAAGAGATGAGGTTTACAGCCTTATGCAACTTAAAAATAGGGATGTGTCGATAATTTTTTTTCGATAAGTTTTCATGAGTTATTTTTTAAAAGGCGTTTGTAGTTTAATTAGTAGGGGTAGGCTATTATTAATTTAATTGCTATTTTTTTCCTACCTATACTAATTGCCTTGAGAGGCTATTTCAGCTTCGCCCTAACATGTAGGTGAGCTCACGGGACTCAAACCGGCTAGCACTGGCCCTAGCAAGAGCAGTGCTTCGCAGAATCTACCATCGGATCGGAAACTTGACCCACTGAAAAGATCCAGCGAGAAACTCAGTGGGCTGTGTCTGTGGGATTGCTATTAAAACAAGATGAACGTACGGTACATGCGATACTCAGGAATTATAAAGAAGGTGACATTACTGCTATGACTGGATGATAAAGTAGTATGTAGGAGCAGCTCGAGGAAGACGGGGAGCAAATCTCTTTCTCTTCTCAACTGCTATATGATGATGTGTAATGAGAAAGCTTGTTTGTCAAAAATGTAAGCTGTCAAAAATGACAAATAATGATGACAGTTGACAGGTTTATTATTTTTATAGAAAGTAGCTGTAGACATGACATACTACATTAAAATTAGTAGGTAATCAGAAAGAATTTGTCACTGTATTGATTAGATGGATGGCCGAGCTCACAGCTTACCTGGTGTTATGTGGTTATTTGAGACCTTAGAACTTACCTAAGTAACTACTACTAACTACTACTAAGGAACTAGTACCTACCCGTGGGGACTCACAAGAGGTCCTACCACCGATAATTATGCAAATTATAATTTTGCGGGTTGGATTTTTATTACACGATGTTATTCCTTCACCGTGGAAGTCAATCCTGACAATCCTGAAAACCTTCGAAACTCAATTTAATATAACTAGAATCTTTCACACTTACGCAAACAACAGTCTGAGCCGTCGATGTTTTTATCGGAATTGTATATTGTACTCCTTCAGTTTCCTGCCTCGCAGCTAACTCAACAAACGTCGCCTACACAAATATTTATTTGAGATGTCGTTTATCGATACGGTTACAACACTAGCGGCCAGGTGCGGCACGTGTTCGATTCGTGGTTGCTCTCTGTCGGAGTCTCAAGTAGAGCAATGCTTCACAAAAATGAACTTTCTTACAATATAGTGTGAATTCAAAACAGCTATATTGAGCACAATCTAGTACGGAATCTTAGGATTTCAGTGGCATAATTTAATTAGTTTGCTGCTTCACAAGTATTTACAATCTCAATGATGACCTGGAGCTTGACTTAGTAAGTATATACAGTCGGCATCATAACGCTACTTTGAGACGGCGGTACGACACGAAAACCCTCTTGTTGTGGCCGCCAGAAATTATATACCCGATCCTGTAGACCGAATGGTAAACAGTCGAAGTCGCCCTAAGCACGACATTACGGATCCTCCCGATCGATTAACGGTGCTTTTAGGTACCCCAGGCGCCGGATACCGTCCACGACGAACCCGTCGCTTGCGACGAAGGGCTGGACGAGTAATTTAACCCATAGACACAGCTCACTGAGTTTCTCGCCGGGTCTTCTTAGTGGGTCGCATTTCCAATCTGGTGGTAGATTCTGCGAAGCACTGCTCTTGCTAGGGGCAGTGTTAGCAACACTCCCAGTTGAGCCCTATGAGCTCACTTACACGTCAAGCAGAAGCTGAAATAGCCTCTCAAGGCTATCAGCATAGGTGGGAAAAAAAGTGGTAGGCGGCCCAAGGTAGGCCGGCACTTGGCATTGCTGACGTCCACGAGCCACGGTAATCACTCATCATCAGATGAACCATATACTCATCTGTCTATAAGGGTAATAAAAAAACTCACATTAAATTGACTTTTATATCTTCCACCCAAATTTCCACTCACTTCTGGCTGCTGTGTCATTCTCGTGACAATATAATAATATCGTACAGTTAAACTGATCCTTCCGGTAATGGATGTATTTACATATGACAATGTATGCTGTTTAGATTTTATCGTAGTGTTTCCAAAAATGTCCAAAACATAGAAGCACTTTGATTCAAAACGTAATTTTGCCTTATAAGTGGTCACTGAGAGCTTTGTCAAATTCATACTATTTGCTTTAGACGTTATTGTCGCGAATGTATATCTCAGAAAACGCTATTAATCTGCTTTACAATCAATCTGTCAACAGATTTGTAAGAATACGTATTGTTACAAATCCAATAGGCACCGTCTTCAAAAGTAACGTGAACCTTAAACCCTAAGCAATGCAGTAGGAAGTGCAATAACAACTTGATGGAGAGACCGCGCGTAAAATTACAGATTACGCGCACGGGAACATGACAAAGTTCGGTTTGCACGTCGAGAATAGGGTTGTCGCAACAACGTGTATATGGGCGCAAACGCCACTATTGGCAATAATTAGCATAGTAATAAAATAAACTAAACTATATATAACTAGTTTATTTTATAATAAATAAATATTAACATAAAATAAACTAGTAATATATAGCTTAATTCTATTTCTATGTTCATATTTATTTATTATTAGCAAGATGAAACTGTTATTCTACCATATTTAATATTTAGCAGACACTGTTTTGATGTGAAAATGTTCAGAATATGATTATTGTTTATATTATCGTTTAAAAACACAAATGACTGTATAAATAATCAAATATTAATAAAGCATAAATATTAATAATAATTGATATTGTAATTAACAGTAATAAATTAATTAAGTATTGTAATTGTTATGCAAATGATGTTGGCGCCATCTATTATTAGGCTAGATAATAACAATGAAAGTTCGGATAAGTTAAAAGTAATTCATGTAAAATAAATTAATGTCAGTCATGTAAAAATCACTGAAATATGTATTGTAAATATTAAGCTATATTTTGTGAATTGTTTCGCAGTAATTACATTTGTTTGTATAAAATAAATTGAAGTTGCTGTAACCATCACAAAAATGGCTAATAGTGTAAGAACTAAGACGTGGCTTTTTGTAAAAAATTAAGTAATGTTAAAGTTTTATAGAATTGTATTGTATTTTCATTGTAAAAGAACTTATGTGTGTAAACCCTTTTTTTTTTTTTTTTTTCTCGGGCCGGGTGCCGAACCTCCTACGAGGTCCCCGCGCCTAGGGGGCGCGCGGGGTATGTGAGACTCAACGATCTGCAGGTGTTGAGAGCAGATCGCGGGCCCAAGGATTTTAGGGCCCACTAACTAAACGACTCCTCTGCACTCTTACACCCGACGTCCGATCTCCGTCCGGGGTCAGAACCCGTTCAGAGTAGGGGGGTTCCCGCGGTCAACACTACAACCAGACACGCGGCGCCACCCCGAGGACGCCCAACCGACGGGTCGTCGAGGCGATAGTCGACGACCAACGACGTCAGTCTCCGCGGATGTGTGTAAACCCTGGCTTAACGCCGACATGTACGACCATCGATTTTAGGGATGGCAAATCTGAGTTGGCATTAAAACTTTTTAAGCGTGAATTTGTAAAGGTATATAAAGCGTTTTAATTCTTATTGTTGCGGGTGGATTGAAGAAACTGGAGCGGTTCTTGTGGAATTTCGAGGCACGTGGCGCAGCTGCCTCTAACATTTGCGTAAGTCACAAAAAAAAAAAGATCCACATTAGATCCACAAGGGATATAATATCTTAAAGAAAACTTGAAGTAGTAACGGTTTCTGTGTAGTTTATTTTATTTATTTATTTTTAACTTACTGTACTTGACAGTAGAAAGGCGGATTTAATGCCATAGGCATTCTCTGATAGTCTACCTTAAGGGAGTGCAGAGATGAACCATGGTAGTGTGATAGTGATATTACTTAAGCATAGGTATGTATGTATATAACATACATAGCATTTATAGATAGAAATACTCAAAAAAAAACCTTTAAATATAAAATTCTCGTGTAACAATGTTACATTACATTTTTTGGGACTTTTTTTGTTTGTTATAATGTGGCATTATGGGGTTGAATGAGATTTTGTTATTTTTATATTCCCTCATCGCTCACAGCGCTACATGCCTCTTTCACTCATTTACCACATCCTTACCCACTTACAATAAGTTAGTTTTTTTTTCTACACTAGAAATTCTCTAGAAATCTTATATATGACAAAACAACGTTTGCCGGGTCAGCTAGTGTACATATAAAAATATATATAAATAAAAATCAATTAGATGACTGTTAACTCTCTGAGAAACAGTTCTCGAAGCCTCGTTTTTATTGTTATCGCATTATATTATAGCATTTCTTTATTTATTACACTTAATGTACATCAATGGATTAAATGCCAAAAAGCATTATCTACCAGTCGCACAAGTCACACAGAAATCAACGTTGTAAGTGCATTAGTTGATAAATTAAGAGAAAAATGAATAGAATAGACGTTATACTCCAATTAGAATTTAATTTCGAAGTGTACTTGTAAATTATTGATTGTACATAGTTGTACATAGTTTGATTGTACATTTTTTATACGCAAATTATAATTTTGCGGGTTTGATTTTTACTACATGATGCTATTCCTTCACCGTGGAAGTCAATCGTGAACATTTGTTAAGTACGTATTTCATTAGAAAAATTGGTACCCGCCTGCGGGATTCGAACACCGGTGCATCGCTAGATACGAATTCACCGGACGTCTTATCTTTCGGGCCACGACGTCGACGCTGTTTGCAATTTGTTAGTAGCTAATTTTTAATACGCTTTTGTTAGCTTCATACATATGTACCTATATATGTATGTAACGGAATCTTTGAACATGATTTTGACCTCCTTCAAAACCTTGGATGAACTCGAAATTTAGCGTACTTATCAGGACCGATGAGGTTATAGCCGTTATTTTTATAATAGATTTATTTTCTATTTTTTAGTTGGATTTTCTACCAAAGCGTTTTTTAACTTTTTTTTTGTATTTAATTAAGCACCTTTTTGGGATACAAGCCCCATTCACGGATGATGACCTCCTCCAGTTTCGTCTTCTTCTTTCTGTATATATAAAACGTAGCTAACAATAAAGTAAAATGTGAAAAAACAAACATGATTACGGGTACTACGAGCCCTCATGTTAAATAGCACTATCCTGCCTATTCCTGCCGAGCTGGTGATCGGTAGCATTTCTAGTGATGACTTAAGACCAGGTGACCCGTGTTTAGAAAAAAAACCAAGCGCAATGTAAATAGCACAATTTCCAATTAGATTTTGAATGCGCAATTTTAATATAAAGGAAAAGTTGGCGCGATTGTTAAATATCTTTACAATCGCCAATAACAAAACGTAGTGATGGTAGCGCGAAATAACAAAAATCGGAAAACAACAAAAGCATTTTACATCAAACCAAAAAAAAAAAAACACCTTTTTACACCGGACTACACATTGTTAGGTCCATCTGCCGCCCCTATCTTTGGTCGTTTCAATAAACGAATTATTGTCTATATTCTCTATGTCAGAGAATATTTGTATAGCGACCAGAGAAATTATAAAACGTACGCATTATCTATATATTAATACGTGAAGCAAAAACTTTGTATCCATTTTTACGAAAATTGCGCGGACGGAGGTGTATGAAATTACGCACACTTATAGAGAATATAGAGAAGAAGTCATCCTGAAGTGGCGTTCAACTTAGCTTCAAGTTTGCGCTGTAGTAAATAGCCTATAAGTCTTATGCTACATTATAAGTATTATGAGAAAATACATCAAACAGATTTTCCCGGTTAATTCTTACAAAATATTAAGCTCTAAAAGTTTTATGACTTCTTTTTTTTTAATACAGGCATGTCGGCTATATAATAATATTATGTATGTTCTGTAAAAACCCAACATGATTGTAGACGCACTTTCAAAACTAGTCTCCATCATTTTGGAACCATATCATTTCGGAGATTCGACGCGGCCATTTTTTTTCTCCGCCATTTGTAGATTCGGTTTAATCTAACGTAAACACGTCACAAGCGTTCTAAAACAATACACGAGCGAAGCGACAGAACGATATAAAACTATAATTGTCGCAACCCGTCCACAATTTTCGTTACCATATGTCAAACAAATTTAATTGTGAAGAACGAAATTGAACAATTAAGCGCAGACAAATTGTGGCCGCGTTTAAAAGTCGATCAGGGACGCGTGCGACTAATTCGATCATTAAATTGTTTAATGCGTGCGTTACCGTTTTTTTTCATTACTTAGATACCCATCTAACTGTGAGCTGTGAGCTCGTCCACAGGGAATAGGCATAGGCTTGTCAATAGACAGGGTGGTAGGTGCGACGACTTCTAAAACGGTTCCTTTTTTTTTATTGCTTTGATGGGTGGACTAGCTCACAGCCCACCTGGTGTTAAGTGGTTACTGCAGCCCATAGACATCTACGACGTAAATGCGTCACCCACTTTGAGAATTAAGTTCTAAGATCTCAGTAAAGTTACGACGGCTAAAAAGGGTTCGACACGATTTGCGCGTATAATAACATTTCTTCTTCTTTATTAACGAGTGTTACGCCCAACTGTACGTGATAGAGATTTTGAAATACAGAAATAGATGGATTTTGTAGTCAGGCTGAGATTTTCGAGAAATATGACTTAAATACAAAATACCTTTATTTATGCAGATCGATCCCAAAACACTAAACAAATTTGCATTTACAAACAATTCAATTTAAAAAAAAAATTGCTTAGTTGTTTGGACGAGCTCACAGCCCACCAGATGTTAAGTGGTTACCGGAGCCAATAGACATCTACAACGTAAATGCCACCTACCGAGTTTTAAAGTCTCAGTTTTTAAAGTACAACGTCTGCTCTACCCTTCAAATTGAAATGCATTACTAGTCCACGGTAGAAATAAGCGAGATGGTGATACCTGCTTCACGGTAGAAATAGGCGGGGTGGTGGTACCTACCCGTGCGGACTCACAAGACGTCCTACCAACAGTAATTACGCAAATTATAATTTTTCCGATTTGAGTTTTATTACACGACGTTAGTCCTTCATCGTGGTAGTCTATCGTGAACGTTTGTTTAGTACGTATTTCATTAGAAAAAATTGTACTGGCCTGCGAGAAATATAGTATATACCACAATGTTTTTGTACATCTGCCGCCCGCACCCGCATCACACCTCCGTATTAACGATCGCCCCGTGTACTCAATAATGTAATGAACACAATAAACACTCGATACGCGTAATGAATACAATATAATTCTAATAGTTGCGGGTGGTACGCGCTTGAGTTGGATGACGTACATCGACGGGTTTCGCCACGTCATTACGGATCCTCCCAATCCACTAACGGTGATTTTAGGTACCTCAAGCACCAGTCAGCGTTCTCGTCGAACCCGTCGCTTGCAACGTAGGGCTCGACGAGTAAATTAACCCATAGACACAGCCTACTGATTTTCTTGCTGGATCTTCTCAGTGGGTCGCCTTTCCGATCTGGTGGTAGATTCTGCGAAGCACTGCTCTTGCTACGCACAATGTTAGCAACACACTCGGTTTGAGCCCCGTGAGCTCACCTACACGTCAAGGGGAAACTGAAATAGCCTCCCTAGGCTATTAGCGGTAGTTTTTCAATTACAGCACAAGAGCGCATTATGCGGCATAATGCTCAACGTTGAATGTTCCAACTACAGCAACGCTTCGCACAATCGAGCACTCTCAAAAGTACTGCTCTCGCGTGATACTCGCAACCGATACCGACTCAGTGACAGAAAATTGACAAGTGTTTTTTCTTTAAGTTGGCATTGATCGAAATTTTGTTTATATTATCGTTAGTAATATTATTTAATGTTGAAAAAAATTGTAAGGCTTTCGTTTCGTCGTAGTTTCTTAGAAATAATCAATGTTAATTAAAACTGCGCTAACTTAGCGCACTAATTCACGTTCCAATTAAGCTTCAGCATAATTCGGCATTGTGCGTCACTGAGTCGCATTATGCTCTGTAATTGGAAAACTACCAGCATATGTAGGAGAAAAAAAACAGATGGGTTTCGCAAAGCAATCTTCGATTAACAACAAACCCATCCATGGCTCAATATAAATTAAAATTTGAAATGCACGTTTTTGTACTGGGTTACGTATCGTGTGGCTTTTGTTTATCGGTGTAAATGAAATCACGAGCGACACAAACAATAAGGTCCCTACTCACCATTATAGGGTCAATGTTAAAAACTGGACAACTTATCAGTGCATGAAAACATAAATAACATGTAAAAGCATATAAAAATAAATAATAGTTTAAAAAAAACTAACAAAATACGCTTTTATAGAAAATCCAACTAAAAAATAGAAAATAAATTTGAATTAAAAATGATTTTATTTTAAAAAAAAAGCGTTATTTTTTAGTTGAATTTCAATTTTTTCTATATTTTTTTAATTTTTTTTTAAAATATTTAATTGTCATCGGTCCTTAATAAGTATACCAAATTTCGAGTTAGTCCGACGTTTTGAAGGGGGTCAAAATCATGTTCAAAGATTCCGTTCTTCTTCTCCATCGCTCCCTCATTGCTGAGGATCGTGACTCCGTTTTAGCTTGTCGACTGTCAGCCTCCATCGGTTCCGGTCAGTTGCCTGGTGTAGTGCAGCGCTAAGTGGTCCGCTGGTTTGCTCGGAGATCTGGTCGGACCAACGTTTGGGGCTCCGGCCTCTAGGACGTTTTCCTTCTACTTTTCCAGTGAACATCAAGATTCCGTTACATACCATACTATTACGTCTGAAGCTAATAAAATCGTATTAATAACCATCTTAAGCTTGAGCTGTGGAGCTGACTAGCGCGCAATGTATGCAATCTAACAACAAATATTTGTCACGGTACAAACGTGCGCACGTGTAACAACGTCATTACTGGTGTTTGTTACGACGATTGATGAGGGGTGGTCTGTCAGATGGTACGCGATATTTAATATATAATTATTACGCCATTTTCAGATTATTCCCTTTTAAATTGCGAGAGTGTTTATTATTGCTTAAGTTTTGATGTCTCTGTACCTGCAGGGTTTAAGGGAACTTGGGCCACTGAGAAAGGCCATAGGCTTCATTTTGATTTTGATGCGAACAAAAAACAATATTAAATTAACAAAACTAAAATTCGGAATTGCGTCATAAAAACTAGAGTATAGGGCACATTTTTCTTCAAAAAGACTCAACTTTAGTCAACATACGGAACTCGTAATCTCTCGTGTGCCACCACCCGTACGCGATCAAACAATCGCAGTTCTTCTTCTTCTCAATACTGAGGGTCTTGACCACCTCCCCGCAACAAGAGTTTATTCTGGATCATTCTACGCTATTTGCTTCTATCTGCCGCCGAGTGTAGAGCATCGTGAACTGCGGTATCGAAAGTAGTAGTAGAGTAGTATTAATAGTATTTTTGGAAACTTAACTCGATTATTTATATATATAAAAGAAAGTCGTGTTAGTTACACTATTTATAACTCAAGAACGGCTGAACTGATTTGGCTGAAAATTGGTGAGGAGGTAGCTTTTTATAGCTTTTTATCACGTTCCCGTGGGACGTGATATAAAACGTGGTATAACAAAACGCAACTGATATGGAATAACAAAACCCAACTGACAGCTAAACGTAACGTAGTCTGTGGTTAACTGAAAAAAAAAATTGACCTTGATAAAATCTAAAGTCTGCTCATTTACCTATTGCCTCTAAGGCGGAACAAAGTTCGCCGGGTCACTTAGTTTAACTATAAAATATGTTGCAACGGGAATCGCAAATTTATTATGAACTTTACGGAAGCAGATTAAACTTAATTTGCTGTGCTATAATTGGCTTCACTGAACTCACTAAAGCAAAAGGCGGATAGAGCACAAACGCTTGGCAGTTACGTGAAAAGTAATTGAGGTCCTTACTAACAATTAAATTAACCTGCATTGCGTACCGAAAGAAAATACCACTTCTGTGTGGTCTGATAAAGCGCCGACCTCAATACAATACCATTTTATAGCCCCGACCGCAAACCTCTGAGGATAAATAATTCATGGAATGATATGTCTTCTTGCGTCGTTTAAGGTAAATTCACACACAGCCCGTTAGGATGACGAGGGGGCTTATTTAAGGGTCATAATTAGCGTCTAAATTTATAGCATTTACTTCAGTGTCCGCGAGTCTTAAATATAATTAAAACTAATTCTACTGTTGAACCTCGCCTTTTTTTATTTCCGACCTTACGAATACTTTACACTTTCCGCGAAATTTGAAAACCGTAAAAGAGTTGTTAATTATTCCCACGGTTCACGAAACTAAAAAGAATACATTAAAATCTATAGTAATATTAGAAAGCTGAATGAAGAGTCTGTTTGTTTGAACGCGCTAATCTCAGGAACAACTGGGCCGATTTGAAAAATTCAGTGTTAGATAGCCCATTTAGTGAGGAAGGCATATAGGCTATATAACATCACGCTAAGACCAATACAAGCGGAGCACCAATAAAGAATATTTCAAAATCGGGTTTTTTTCCCTTTTGAGAGCTTCCGCTGCGTGCGGTGCAAAAACAGTTAAATTTTCGCTAAAATAATGGATGATAGAATTGTTCCCTTTTAAAAGATCTAAAAAAAGTCCGCGACAGCATATGTCTATATGTTAAGGTTGGCTCACTATAACGTTTTTCATGCTAACCAAATTTGTTCTAAAATAAAGCATCATTTGTGAACTATTCCACGCGGACGAAGTCGCGGGCAAAAGCTAGTACATGAATAAAAACATAAAAATTCAAATCAGCCTGATGTCTTCGCGTAGTTTTACGAAATGAAAGGTTCTAAAGGAGCCTTAACCAGATCAACATTCTCGATTAAAAGAAAAACTAACTAAGTTTCTTGTTTTGAAATCGAACACCGCTGGTTTAGCTTCCAACTTTGTATAATGGAAGTAAATTACCGTTCGTTAATGTGTGTGAATTTTTATGTTGTTGCAGTTCTCACAGAAGAGAAATCCGTGAAAGGACTCGTGTATATTTTAAAAAGTTTGCAATAAAATTGTGCCGTGAGTAATTTTATATATATAAAACGATATCTAATATTCCAGACAACGGAAGACTTAAATGCGTTTTCAGTAATGTAAATACGAATTTATTAACAATATATATTAAAATTAAAACTACATAATATTATAAACAATTTATTTAACGAAACATTCACACACCTGTAACATAAATTTTATATGAAAACATTTAAAGCCCTTGATATCTAAGCAATAAAAAAAAATATCTCTATTTAAATCTTATACCTTTAAACGAGCAATTCTTGTATATATATACCTAGTCAGGTCATAAATTCTGTCACATGTTTAATGTAAAATAATTGAAACAAGTTTATTCATTATGTAACCATTCATATACCAAAATGAACTTAACAAAACATAGATTCTAATGACACTAAAGTTTATTCAAAATGACCTCCGTGATTTTGAATACAGGCCTTCAATCTGCGCGGCCAGTCGTCTATCGCAGCACGAACGAGGTCCATGTCAATATCGGCGGCTGCCTTAATCAAGGATGTCTTGAGTGACTCCAAATTGGGATGAGGCTTTGAGTACGCCTTTTCCTCCAAGTGTTGCCGTATCTTGTAATCTAACGGATTCAAATCTGGACTGGAGGAGGGCCAGTCTTCGTGCCGGATGAAGTCGAAGTCACGCGCCGCCAGCCAGTCTTGTGTGCTCTTCGCTCTATGAGCTGGCGCCGAATCTTGTTGGAATACCCAGTGCCTGTTATTGAACATGGTATGAGAAACAGATTCTACAAGGTTCGTCAGGACTGTATTTTGATACACAACTGCATTCGTTTTTACACCTTTCTCACAAAAATTTACCTCTGTTAAGCCCCAATAAGAAACTCCCAACCATACCATGAGCGAGGATGGAAAATGACCTCGTTGGACACGCGGAATACGGTTGCTCGCTTCTTCACTACTGTGTGCGTACACCTTATCATTTTGTTTGCTGTAGCTCTCTTCTACGGTAAAAATTTTTTCATCCGAAAAAAGAATTTCCCGATATTTTTTTCCCGCGTACCGCTTCAACAAATCGCGGCATCTCTTCAGTCTCAGGTCCATTAGACGAGCATTCAAACGATGTCCTGTTTTTCTTCGATATGCCCGAAGCCCTAAGTCTTCATTTAACACCCTTTTCACCGTGGTTCTGCTTAACCCCATCTGAAGGGCCAACAGTTTCTGCTTACGTTTGGGATTTCTTTGAATTCGCGCCTTCACAGCTTTTATCACTGCTGGAGTCCTAACAGACCGAGGGCGACCACTTCTTGACCTGTCATCTACACTAGAGTCTTCATTGTATCGTTTTATGGTAAACGAATCTTTTGCTTATATTCAAATTTTTCAGTATGTTAAAAATATGAATTGGCGCGTAACCGCAACGATGCAACGCAATAACTGCAACACGGTCTTCTTTAAGCGTCCACTCCATATTTAAAAATGAGTAAAATTCTAAAAGTATACATTTTTATTTTTCATGAAATATTCGAAATTCGAATTCAATAAACTTTTTTGTGGCCAGCATTCTAAAAGAAAAGTTTTTACTGTGTGAAAATACTTATGACCTGACTAGTTATAAAATATATAATAATATATAATCTGAATTTCGGAAACGGCTTCATCGATTTTCATAAAATTTAGTATACAGGGGATTTTGGGGGCGATAAATTGATCTAGCTACGATATATTTTCAGAAAATACTATTTTTCTTAATTGAGGGCAACAGTATCTAACCAAAATGGCGTTATCAAAAAAAATCATCTGGTGAATATTTAAAACAGTACTGTATACACGCGGAGGAGTTTCGAGTTCTTTGGACACATGGCCAGAAAGAGAGGTGATGATTTGGAAAAGCTGCTGGTGTTACCAGGTAAGGTATGCGGAAGAAGGCCCAGAGGCAGAACTCCAATGCCCTGGTCGGACCAAATACGCTCCACTGTCAATACTGTCGTCCACGTTGCTATCCACACAGCCGAGGATAAGCAGGAATGGCGCAAGATAATACGGGAGAAAGTTGTTAGAGAAATTAAAATATGTACAGTTTTTTTACATGTACCTGCTCGTGTTAAATATAAAAATTGATTTGACTGAAAGGTTGACCGAATCAGTTGTCTGTGTGTGCGAACCAAACATTATTTTGGGCTTGGGACAGCCCCATGGCGGCCGCCCCTCGCGTGTTCCTATGTATATTTTATTTCGTTATTTGTCTACACCTAAACTTCAGCTTTGGATTGTTTATATGATGTACTTGTTTTTTATTACACAAGCTAGGTAGACTAAAAACAATATTCAATTAGATTATTACTTTACTTACTTATGTCAATGAGTTGTAATTTTTTTTTTCTGTACCTAGTCGTTGGTGGTCTAAGAAGCCTTTTTTTTCGGTTACCCTCCTACGAGGTATCCACGCCCAGGGTATGTAGAACTTAACGGTCTGCAGATGCTAGCCTAAGAGGCTTTTCCAACTACGAATGGATTGGAGGGTGAGTTCACGGAGCTAAACCTGGGAGGACTTGTTAATGTTAGCCCTAGCAAGAGCGGTCCTTCATCTAATCTACCGTCGGATAGGTCGCAAGTCGAAATCTTTGAACGCACTCCAAAACGGTGACCTCTGTTTGGAGTAAGTCAATCATTCGAAGCGCTTCTGTAATGGAAGAACTTCGACACTCAAGAGCAAAGACCATCTATACCGCTGAATTACGTTGAGTTAATTGCGAACTCATATCTGTTTGTCTTTAAGTTTTTTTTTTTTTTATTGCTTAGTTGTATGGACGAGCTCAGCCCACCTGGTGTTAAGTGGTTACTGGAGCCCATAGACATCGCATAAATGCGCCACCCACCTTGAGATATAAGTTCTAAGGGCTCAAGTATAGTTACAACGCCTGCCCCACCTTTCAAACCGAAACGCATTACTGCTTCAAGGTAGAAATAGGCAGGGCGGTGGTACCTACCCGTGCGGACTCACAAGAGGTCCTACCACCAGTAACAGTCACACCACCTACTTCTGTTGATAGCCTTGAGAGGCTATTTCAGCTTCTCCTTGACGTGTAGCTGAGCTCACGGGGCTCAAACCGGAGTGTTGCTAACACTAGCCCTAGCAAGAGCAGTGCTTCGCAGAATCTACCACCGGATCGGAAACACGACCCATTGGGAAGATCCGGCGAGAAACTTAATGGGCTGTTATAGTACCCCGGTTCATACTAAGCTTCGAAGCTTAGACGAGGCTATGAATACCTTTCATTTTTTTTATTTTTTAAAGCTGTGCTGTGTAGCTCACTAAATCCGCTGATATATGGGCTACACTGCGGACACGGAAGAAACTTGTATATCACGCATCCATAGCATCAATCCGGCGATAGCAATAGCACCCAATGGATCGGCGAAAGATTTACACAGCGGGTTTCGCCCGGATCACTGAATGCCCCTATACAACTGAAGTTTACTCGATTGATGTAGTAACCTGAAATAGGATTGCTTTGAAAAATTCAACCTTATTCACGTTTTATTAAGGTGAATAAATCGGTATATACGTGGGTGAGCGTGGTAATGACACAATCATTGACCTTTTACCCTTAGTACAGTAGATTGGGGGGAATTGGGACGCTTTCCAATCCCAACACAAAATTTCAGCGGTTTTTTCTTAAGGTAATACCAATAAAATTGAGATTTAAATGGTTCCGGAGGTTTAAATTTTCATATACGATGCATTATTATACATAGTTCATTGAAAAATATAACCAAAAACTTACAAAACTAGCTCGACCTGATCCATCTTGGCTTTTGGGGTGAATCGGGTCACATATGGGGACAATAGTGGTTCGATAGAGCTGGCGCAGTTTAGTTGTTAGGTAGGTACTTACCTTTAGGTAATTAAAATTTCAATATCTTTAATCAGCTACAAAACTTTGATGACTAAATTAAACTATTTAATATTCTCAAACACTAAATAAAAAGTCTTTTTCAATTCAACAAATTTAAATCTCACAAAAGCATTATGACAGCCCAGATTTGTCCCTATTCTACCCCTATTCCCCCCAATCTACGGTCTAATTATCTAGCGTGATCGACTAGTGAAATGCATGGAGTGGCTTAGTGCAATAAAATCGTACTGTTTTTTTATTAAACTCGTTACAAATCTCCTCTGACCACATAATAAAAGTCTAAACAAGTTAAATGTGTAGCTATAAACAAACAGGGACAAGCAGATGTTAACCCTTCAATACCCGGGACAGTTTCATCCCGTTCGGACATATTGTGGCACGCGCCTATTGTTCAAGTGATCGTTGATTTATTTCAGATTGTGCGTAACTTAGAATTTCATAAATAATAGAAAAATAATATTTTGTTATATTTCGCATCTTGTTTTTCGATTATTTTGTTAGACAGACAACATCGCAAGCACGGACATTTCGTGTGAGTTTCGCTCCCCCGCCCGAAATAAACAGCTACTTAAAGAATATTAGTACCAACACTAACTTCAATAAACGACTTAACAAAGTGATTAAAACCGCAGAGCCTATAAGGCTACAACTTTATTGGCACGAAATTGGCTTCAACACTTTATTTCCTTTGGTATAACTTTAACCGATATCATTGTCTTCTGAGTCGTGTGTGATGACTGTTGCACAATCCTCTCCACGTGTCTCGATCTTGAACAGCTCTAAATGCTTCAGGTATAGGCATGCCGGTAAGTGATCGACCACAAGGCCTTTCCCTTTGACATGACCTACTGACCTCAGGTTGTCAAGATTTCTGCAAGCAATGTGTCCAAAGTAGTGTAATATGCGCTGATAAATTGTCGACAGCCTAGTTGTTATATGCACTAAACGCAGGCAGCGTAGGCAGCTTGGCTTGGCGGCTTGACTCTATCTCTGGCATTGCTGAAGTCCATGGGCAACGGTAACCACTCACCATCAGGTGGGCCGTATGGCTCCTCTGCCTACAAGGGCAATAAAATAAAAATGAAGTTCTTTGAGAATCGACAAGTTTCTCAAAGAACATCAATCAACCACATCTCAAATATCTCGATGTTGCCTTCCAACCCTTCCAACCGTTATAACGTAGCCAAAAAACTATGTAAATTAATCGATCCTTCATTCCTGTGATGTATGCGAAAGTGTTGTGCAGCGCGTTACCTCCGCGTGGACATACGAATGGTAATTTTGTATGCAAATATGAAATATCTTAAGTGAAATCGAAATACCCCGTGCGTGGTTTGAGGGTTAAGTAATGTCGGTGACAAAAGTGTTAAGTCAAGAATATTTTGATAGCATATAAATTGTACAATGTAATAAATTGGTTGGTTATTAAATTCGATTTTTGGTTATTAATTTTTCCTTAATTTTTTTTTCGATGTTTGACAAATCTTGAAGCGATTTGAATTTTATTAATATTTAATAAATAAAAATTACATACTTACTTTAACATATTTGCTCTATTGTCACTCTAAGCAGTAAACAGAAATACCCTTCTACGGACTAATCCTATACTTTTGTCTTAGCACTTTTCTTCTTAACCTTACAACATCGGAACAGATGCAATGAAAGTATTGCACCGGCTAATTTGTATTCGGTAAGGGGTTGCACATGCGACGGCGCGGCGGCACGGTCGGTCGAACGGGACCCCAACAGCAGATATTATCGATATGTTGAATTTATATCGATTTTTTTTATGACAGGTTTTGTGGCAACACCGTAAAAACTTTTTTTTGTTCGAATTTTAAAAATTGTGCACTTATATCGAAGATTTTTTTTTTATTGCCCTTGTAGGCAAACTAGCATACGGCCCACTTGATAGTTTGTGGGTGGCGCATTTACGTTGTGGATGTCTATGGGCTCCAGTAACCACTTAACACCAGGTGGGCTGTGAGCTCGTCCACACATCAAAGCAAAAAAAAAAACAAAAAACTTCAGCAATGCCAGGGGCAGAGCCAAGCCGCTGCCTACCGCTTAATACTCTCCACAAGCCTCGTTTGAAGAAGGACAAGTCATAGCGCTCGGGAAACACCGTGGAGGGGAGCTCATTTCATAGCCGGATGGTACGTGGCAAAAAAGCCCTCTGGAAACGCACTGTCGATGAACGCAGCGGTTCCAGATAATATGGACGAACTCTAAAATAAAATTCTCAAAGTCTCAAATAAAAACTTTTCTGCTATCTCTAAGTGCCAGTGTTTTTTTTATTGCATAGATGGGTGAAGGAGCTCACAGCCCACCTTATGTTAAGTGGTTACCGGAGCTCATAGACATCTACAACGTTAAGAATGCCGCCAGCCACCTTGAGAATATAAGTTCTAACGTCAGTAAAATGACGCATACGAAGTGTCTTCGTAACATTTGTCGCATATTGTCCATTTTAACAGTTTATGGCTCATACAAAATGGGTGTATTAATTACATCTAGATGAATTTAAGGACAATGAAAAACTATAGTTTATTCTTACGACTACAACTTGTATTCATTTTGATTTTGAAGTCGTCGTGGCCTAAAGGATAAGACGTCCGGTGCATTCGTATCGAGCGATGCGCCGGTGTTCGAATCCCGCAGGCGGGTACCAATTTTTCTAATGAAATACGTACTTAACAAATGTTCACGATTGACTTCCACGGTGAAGGAATAACATCGTGCAATAAAAATCAAACCCGCAAAATTATAATTTGCGTAATTACTGTTGGTAGGACCTCTTGTGAGTCCGCACGGGTAGGTACCACCGCCCCGCCTATTTCTGCCGTAAAGCAGTAATGCGTTTCGGTTTGAAGGGTGGGACAGCCGTTGTGACTATACTGAGACCTTAGAACTATATCTCAAGGTGTGTGGCGCATTTACGTTGTAGATGTCAATGGGCTCCAGTAACCACTTAACACCAGGTGGGCTGTGAGCTGTGCACTCTGTCGTTATTGTGGTACTCATCCTTAAACATGGCTGCAGAACTTTTCCTCAAACCTCCGACTCAAACACAGAAGTTAATTGCCTATGTCTACTCGTAACGCAGTGTGAGCATTAATTACATATATAGTTATCGTAAATGAGCTCCCGCCATTGTAAGTTGCGGTGATAGCTAAGAACATCACGGTTGATACACTTGTGTACATAGACCTAAGAAGTGTTAGATAGGAGATATAATTTACTTTTTTTATTAGATGGACTAACTTTATTTATTTATTTTTATTTTAATAATAATAATAACTATTTACTAACAATCACGCCACGTTAACTGGACCCGTGCTAATTTCGTAAAGAACTTGTGTTACAGGTACCAGATAACGGCCATAAATGTAAGATTTTTATTATACACATACATATATTTAATATACATCCGTAACCCTGGAAAATATATTTCATATTTATCATAAAAATATCCTCCTTTGGCGGGATTCGAACCTGCGACCCCCTTATGTAGTGACCATGTCATTTACCACTACACCAGACGGCCGTTATGTCACTCACTGTCCATCAGTGGTTACTGTTGCTCATGGATGTTAGTAATGCCAGGGGACAGCCAAAACGTTTCTTGCCACTGAGTACTTTGCGTAGCTCATTTGCGAAGACGGACATTTTTTTATCGCGCTTGCGTGTTTAGCTCATTCCAGAGCTGAATGCTACGTAGCATAAAATATCTCTAGAAAGGTACTGTGTAAAACCCTCAGACACTGAGACACAGCCCATTAAGCTTCTCGACGGATCTTCTCATTGGGTCGCGTTTCCGCTTCCGGTAGATTCTGCGAAGCACTGCTCTAGCTAGGGCTAGTGTTAGCAACGTCCGCAGGTTAGAGCCCCGTAAGCTCACCTACCCGTCCGCACATAGCTGGCATAAGCTCCTAGGTTACCAGTTGGAAAAAATAACTGTGCATTCGTCTAGTGTCAAGCGGTGAACTTAAGCATCACAACGTGAACACGATTGTCATCCATCTTCAGACATGAGTTCGAGATCTCTATTGTAGTTTATGACTTGTGTTACAATCCTTCGAAACGAACCCCATGATGCTTTATTATTATTATTATTAATACTTTATTTCAGTTTTTTCTTTTTTTTAAACCATAACATTTTGTTACTTATAATCTATGTTAGTAACTTAAAAAAATAAAAAAAATCTAACACATAACTATCATTATATACATTTTATACATTATATACTCATTGCAGTGGTACGTGTCCTTGTATCATTCAATGTAGGAAATAAATGTATATTAGATTTAACAAAAAAAATGTTTTTCAGATTGGACTTGTCTATTCTTTTAGAGATCTGCGAATTTTATTCAATTACCAATCCCATTAAAGCCCCCATCTAAGATATCATACTACCCCTTGAGCTTGTAATGGCTGAAACAAGCTTAATTGTTTATAAATGCCCAAATTTATCTTTACGCTACGTGAATACTCCTTTTAGTGCAGTCAAAGAATTCTTAGCCAAGTTCTTGGTACGTTGGAAACTAAAATTATATTTAATTAAACAAATAATGATTTTAGATTTGGTGTTGTATGTATTATCCATGGCTTCGCTCGCTTGCTCAAGGAAAAGCGTTAATAAATTATTCTAAAAATAATAAAATGTATTATTAAAGCACAATTAAAAAAAAAAGGCATTCTGCACTCCTTCTCTATATAAGTGTGGGAAATTTCATACTCCTCCGTCCGCGCAATTTTTGTAAAAAGGGATACAAAGTTTTTGCTTCAAGTATTAATATAAAGGTAGATAATACATTTGAGTCGTCTATTATCAAAGGTGGCAATCTGTGCATTTGGACAAAAAAATGTTATTGATATGTCAATACAGATTGATTTGAATAAAATCGTCTCCTTCAAAGAATACGGTTCAAAACCTGCATTAAATAAAGGTTAATACTTAACCTGTTATTTATCTAAGATGTCGTTCAGAAGAGTTTTGTGACTGCCAATGGAATACAAAATCAATAATTCGTTTTTCTGATTTACCAATAATTGTCCAAAAGTCACATTGCCGGCTTTGATAATAGTCGACTCATTTATCTTTACAACTCAATTACGGTTTGACATAAACATGTCATCGAGTGACTTTTCATCGAGTGATTTTAGTCACAACACTATTTAAAATTCATTAAACTAATTTTGATGTCATCGGTTTATTATGTCATAAAAAATAAAACAAATCTTTGTTTATTATAATAATATTATTATCTATGCGCTATTGTCTATGATCCCCATTGTTGTCAACAAGCCGTAAATAAGCATTAGAAGGAAATACACGGGAAAAAGGCACTTATTGAATTGAAAGGTACATTCTTTTCAATGGACTAATGTACGTAGATCTACAATTGCAATAAGATTCATATTGGCTTGTATATTTTCGTAGTCGTTACATAAATTGATACGTCACTATTAGTTAGTATAAATTAGGATTATATTTAATCTGTATTTTTATTTTTTATTTTCTAAAGTTGAATACAAAGAGTATTAACATTATGTTTATTTATTGTGCTAATACAATTTTAATAGGTTATTTATTATTATTAAATTCTTTATTTCAGATAACGATCCATATAAATGATAGTAGCAGTGATTTTTTTAAAATAAGTTACACACACACACATAGTACACAGTACACAGTAAGGACACAGTAATAAAAGAAAACGACAATATATATACTACATACGATGGCAATGACGGCGTTACGAGCAAATTTTGTGGACCTCTCTGCAATGATTCAGAAAAAATCCATCTAATCTAGAGAATATCATGGCCAGGATGCTGTTGGAGCTAGCCTCTACCCTGCAGAGCAAGGACGCGCATCGCTTTCTTAATATGGCATAGAAATCGTCGGTGCGCGCCTCCGCAAACATGCCCGATGCGCTGCAGAATCGAGGCAGCCCCATCAGCATCTTAAATGCATCGTTATACTGTACACGCGTTATACTGCTTTTGCGAGTAATTAACCCACGAGTGCGAGCAATTAACCCACCAAATGCGAGTAATTATAGAAACTTTAAAAGTTTGAAATTTTGTATCTTATTTTTTTCAATATTTGGGTCTGGTTCTGGTTAAGTACTCGTCGAAGTCCATAGATAACACAAAAAAGATCCCTCCCACGCCGAGACTTGAAGTTCAAGTTGTATCTGGATTGTATTGTGTGTAAATCACATTACTGTTTCGCGCCACTAATAGACGTGGTGGTGGTACTACAGTCCTACCTATTTCGCTGTCGTGCCGTTTGTGAACAAAATCTAGAAACTCACTTCTGACTGACGAAGCCCCGCAATGTACATCAAATGTACATAAATAAGCAATGATTAGATGATTAAATGATTATATCAGGAAACTGACGAGATTAATAAAAAAAACCACATATGGGCCCTTAAATCTTAAACGCGAATTAATATTCTTCTTTTTCTTCCTAGCGTTTTCCCAGTCTAGTTTCAGGGTTCGCTTTCCGGCTTAAACTCCTCCAGTTAGCCCGGTCTTTTGTATCCTACTGGGAGAGGTTATTCTCCTCCATATCCGCCTTTACCACATCCAATATTTATTATTAATAATTATACAGAGAATATTATTTGTTATAAATTACTTGCTCGGTGCAGTGACATCTGTTGTTACAGAACAGAACAAAATTTGAATTTTCAAAGTATCAACACAGATGGCGCTATGCACTAATAATTTTAACCGAAATAATTTGTATAATGTTCAATAGATGGCGTTTATTTAGGAATTTGTTATTTCTGTAAAAATAATTCATCATAATTCACACAAACATGCTACGGTATTTTTCTTACATCTCAAACATTTTATTAAATTTCGTTTCTTTGTTACATGATTAGAGTATTGGTTCAATATTGGTACTCATAACAAAGACTTGACACTGTTACATAAATAACACCACTGCTTGATGTAAATTGTCTGTAAAAAACTATGAATACAAGTAGGTACCTAAGTAATTTTATGAAGTAGGAAATTAAACTGATATGATAAAAATTAAAAAAATTAATTTTCTATAAATTACAATTTCATTACGACAAAATCGACCCGTTGTTATACCTTATCAGCTTAAGCTTTTCAAATATATATTTTTGCAATTTTCAAATATACTTCAACTCAAATAATGTGGCAGCCCTAATCAATGCCCATCAACTTCTTAAAGTACCAGAGTGCGGATAAATTCAAGACATCCCAGGACAAGATAGAAATTGCCTCTATCCGGAGTAATTTGCTTAATGACAGGAACATCAGAGAGTTCCGACGCGGGCACTAAAATGATAGAACACACACTAAGCGTCATAGAGTATTTAAATTTTAGACACGACGATTGTGCGATATTTAATTTTATTCCGAATTTCATTCGTCAAATGAAGTGTTAATAAGGCGTTTATGGTACTCAAAATTAGTGTTTAGTATTATATCATAATGACCATGTTTCGGATTATGTAAATTAGATAAAATAAAAGCAATGACAACGGATTGTGCGTACGATGTGTAGTGAAAACCAGTGGACACGTCTTCATATCCAAAACCACAAAGCAGATCGCATCATCAATTTTAAGCGCTTTTCAAAGTCATGATCATGATAGATTCACCATACACTATTCTACCACTAGTACTGGTAGAATAGTGTATGGTAAATCTATCATGCGTTTCTGTTTTTAAGGGTGGAATATAAACTATTCTCTTCTTCTATATTGTTCCCTTACTACTGAGGATCGCGACCACATGTGACGTTCTTCCACTGTGTTCGATCATGGGTGGCATGGACCGCAAGGTACAGACTACCACCAAGTGCTTCTCTTACTAGATCTGACCATCTGGCTGGTGTTCTGTATATAAACTATATTATAACCGAGATAAATTATCCGATGTTTATAGGCTCATTAGGCTCAACTGAGTTTGATATAGAATTTCATCAATAAGGAGACCGTTTTTTTATTGTTTAGATGGGTGGAGGAGCTCATGGCCCACCTGGTTTTAAGTGGTTACTGAAGCCCATAGACATCTACAGCGTGAATATCGGGACCGTAATACAATAATTCTAAGGTCGCAGTTTTGCAACGGCTGCCCCACCCTTCAAACCGAAACGCATTACTGCTTGTTGGAGTTTGAATGTGTAAGTAATGGCAGGCAACACTTGTTACATTGTCATGTGAAATGTTTAAAACAGATGATTGTCTTCTCTTCAGTCATGACTAGTACCTCTCATCTAGACAAGGACAGTGAAACATCATATCCTACATATAAAAACATAAATTATTGAAAATGTGTAATAGTGTAGGTTTCATAATTGAAGTAAGTGTTTTTGAATAGCCCCTCATCTCTAGAGCCCAGACCCCTAAAATAGAACCGTCTAACATTGCTTCACGACAGAAATAGGCAGGGCGGTGGTACCTACCCGTGCGGACTAACAAAACATCCTACTTCCAGTAAAAAACGTTCTGTTCTGTCTACTCTGTGACATAATTTCTTTTGAGCCCAGAGCACCTTTTCTCGAAATTATAGCGTATCCAACTCGCAACATTAACTAAAACAATTTGAACTTTATTCCTACATTGGCAAAGGCGAATTCAATTTGAATTTACATTGTCTGTCGAAATTCCACAGTTTTCCCACGCACAATCAAATCTGTGTCGTAACAATTGATTGTTTACGGGCAATAGTCGTTTATGCAGCAAAAATTAAAATGCAAAACCAATAGAGATATTCTTTGTTAATAGAGTCCCTAGCGGCAAACGTAGCCAAACGTTCCAACTCCATACGAATTTGAGTTAACTTTCACGCTATCGAGAACGTTAAAAACTCGCACTAAGCACAGTGAACAGATAAATGGCTGGAAAACAGTTACCAGATAACTTTAATGTAATACGCCCCACTGTCACTGCTTTGTTTTCTTTTGAAGTGAGAACTTCTTTAGACTCGTTGTGATTTCAAACCGGATGCAACGGAAAAAACGACAGGTAAGAGACACAAATACAAAAATGTGTAGGATGAAGCCAGCAAAGAATGAGACAGAAATATACATACTATTTAATACAGCGCCATCTGTGAGATTTTTTAATACTAACGTGTGTATGAAAGCTCTTGTAGTGAATTTTAATTTAGGATTATACGTGAAATTAAAATACCAATTCACAGAGGGCGCTACCTTACAATTATTTGCTAATGACAAAATTTTACATATACTTAAGACGTTTAGGATAATTGTATTTTAATTTTGGAAGGTTTCACTTCTGCCACGTGTGAATTGCACACATGTTTTTTTTTTGTCCACTGTCCTTCCTATAGCCCTCAAGTGCTATTCAGTGTGATAAGTGCGAGATTTTTAACTTCTCGAACGCGTAAAAGTTAACTTAATTTATATGGAGTTGGAACAGCGTCCCTAGCCGTAAGCGAAGGGAAGCTATTCCAACTCTATACAAATTTTAGTAAGCACACTGGCTGCAGATTCGTTAGAGAAGCTCACGGGGCTCAACGTGAGAGAATTGCTAACACTAGCCTTAGCTAGAGCAATACTTCGTCGAATCCTACCACCGGCTCGGAATCGCGACCCACCGAGAAAACCCGGCGAGAAACTTAGTGGATTGCTTGGTTCAGTGTGCTTGCTGCGAGTTTTTTAACGTTCTCGATAGCGTAAAAGTTAGCTCATATTTGTATGGAACGGGATCGTATGCCTACGTTTGTCGCTAGGGGCGCTGTTCCATACAAAATTGGCCTAACTTTTACGCTATCGAGAACGTTAAAAAACTCGCACTAAGCACACAGACGTCAACAACTGACAAAGGAGCTCACACGAAATCGGTACACATTAAGCGAACAATTGCGTCGATTGTATAGAAATTTTAATATTTCTCGCCGTATTATGGTTATTAGAACAACGTTCAGAGGTTCGATTCTTGTGTAAGTAGGTCTCGGCGGTTATAAATCACCGGGCGATTGTAGATAAACCGTGCTCTGTATTGTCGTAAGCTATTTCTGGCTAACGTTACTCTTTATGTACAAGCGAACGTTTCGGTATATTTTTGTGTTAATGACCTTTACGTTTTTCTGTATCGATTGAATTATTCTTTTGTGTTTTGTTTTTTGAAGTGAAACTTCTTTAGGCGCATGAGGGTAAAATTTTTACAGAACGTCACGCAGGTACGCAACGGAAGTGACGTCAAACTACTATTGAAATTAAGTACTTCTCAAATATCAGTAGTAGTAGTCGTTGTATTTTTCCAACTGGAAAGGCAAATGTATCATACCATACGGCCTAATATTTTATAATTTTTTCGTGAAAAATGTTAATAGGAATTGAAATGAAATGAAAAGAATTTTTAACATTAATCAAATAGCACATGACGATCACGACCACTCTGTCAAGAGTGACAGGACTGAGAAGAAGAAGAAATCAAATAGCATGAAATTAAATTAGTCAATTCAATTGACAAAATATTAGTCATTTACGATTTAGAAATCTAAACATAATGTGACTGTCAACACTGAGGTTTGAGATTGACATTTGACAGACTTTTAGCGGGAACATATCTTCCTTTTTCCCTTCCTCTAAGTTTCGGAAATCTAAAGTTTTAGATTTGTATAAATATAAGTGGGACTTATAAATTAGTTCGCCAAAAAAGTTTCACTTCTGACATGTGTACTTTGTACGCACGCACTTCTTTTTTTCTATTTAAAGCCTGTGACAATATGCTGTTGATTTAGAGATAGTGTAGTGGTTTACGGCTTATTGCGATCGATAGTTTAACACGATTATTCCCGCAAACCCTGAAACCTGAGATGTCACAATTATCTTGTACGATGAATACAAAACGATTATAATCTTATCTTATACCTTTAAACGAGCAATTCTTGTATAATTGTAATCTGAATCTCGGAAACGGCTCCAACGATTTTCATAAAATTTAATATACAGCATCGAGATATGGTATACAGGGGATTTCGAGGGCGATAAATCGATCTAACTACGATTTTTTTTTTCAGAAAATGTAGTTTTATTCCTGTTTTCAATAATCAACTCTTCCCGACATCTATTGGCGAATAATAATACTATTTTTCTTAATTGTGGGCAACTAACCGCTTTAAAGACACAACAAGATGGCGTTATAAAAAAAAAATCGGTCATCATCTATTGATATTGCTTTAAGCAATATGGAAATATTAAAATTACGGCCCTAAATCAAATAGAATAAGATTGAATCCGTTTACTAGCTTCCGTCTAACAGTAAATATGACCTTCTGTTTCTTTTTTCTTTCCTACCTATACTGATAGCCTTGAGAGGCTATTTCAGCTTCGCCTTGGCGTGTAGGTGAGCTCACGGGGCTCAAACCGGGAGTGTTGCTAACACTGACCCTAGCAAGAGCAGTGCTTCGCTGTATCCACCACCGGACCGGAAACGCGATCCACTGAGAAGATACGGCGAGAAACTCAGTGGGCTAAAAGAAGTCCCAGTTCGCCCGATAACATCACTGAAGCCTCAATAATAAGCCGTTGAAAAAGGTGTCTACGGTCCGTTGCTACAAGCGAACTGGTTGCAGATACATATCACGCATCTTCCTCTTATGTTCCGAGTTTACCGCATGAGAAACAATGTGAACCTTGGGTTTTTTGAAGCCAACTCTTCATTACATCCTCAAAAAAGCCCCCGACGAGACAATTGCGAGTGCACTCGTAACGATCACTCAATATTTTAATGGGACGGACTCGGGTGTCTTTGTTGGGGGTCGAAATAAATATTACAATTATTTATTATCCCGTACATATCAACGTAATGTATCAAAATTGAGGGTATCAAAATACAATTCTTAAAGAATGATGAGTTTCTTAATTATGTTCTTTACGAATGGTCCCTATACCAATACTCATCACCGTGTCATATAGTAACACGATTTAGGCAGACCCATAGACACAGCGCACTGAGTTTCTCGCCGGATCTTCTCAGTGGGTCGCGTTTCCGATCCGACGGTAGATTCTGCGAAGCACTGCTCTTACTAGGGCCAGTGTTAGCAACACCTCCGGCTTGAGCCCCGAAAGCTCACCCACACGCTAGGCTAAAGCTGATATAGCCTCTCAAAGCTATCAGCATAGGTAGGAGAAAAGAAAATAGGCAGGAACGACAGCCTTTCTACCTTCACAAGAGCTGAAGATTGATCTTCGTTTAGTCGTTCTTAACTCATTTGATTAGGTTTTTTTACATTTAGAGCTCACGGCCCACCTGTTGCTAAGTGGTTATTGGAGCCCAGAGACATCAAAAATGTAAATACCGCCACGTACCTCGAGACATAAGTTCTAAGTCTCAGTTCTATCCTTCCATCCTTCGAACCGAAGCCAATTCTTATTTAAAAAAAATTTAATAGGCAAGATTTCGTCATTTATATCGTGAAAAGCTAGTCATAAATTAAATGACAGGACAATAATAATTCAAAATACTTTCTTAATAGGGAGAGCTAGTAAACTATTTATAATTAACTAACGCTAATTTTCAAATCGGATAAAAGTTTGCTAAGTGATGACCGTAATGTTCACACTCGCCATACACCACAACGTGTGACGTCATATGTGCGTAATGGATATGGTTTATTCTATAAATGAATGTTTTAGTTGTCCGCATAACTAATCGACAGGTGAACAGGAGCAGGTCGCTGTCACTATCATTGTCATGTCATTGTACCAATCCTTCCAAATATACTTGACATGTTCTACATTCCAAATTCATCTCTGTTCCTTATAAGTATGTATGTACATTTGTACACACAATAATCATAAGTACACCGTGGGAACATTGATACGCCGAAAGGTGTGTGTGTTTCCTACTCGTTCTTCCCCAAAAGATTACCTATAGCTCTGTCCTTGTCGTCCAAAAAATCGTGACCGCAACATTTCACCTTGGAACTTAGTAATTTGTTAAGTTCTGATCTTTGATGTTATGTTTCATAAAAATGTTACCGAATTATTACTTTAGTTCGCAGTTTGCTATTGAACACATTTGAGGATAGTTATGTAGAGCGTTATAGATTAAATGAGTCGACTAGGTATTATCAAAGCCGGCAATGTGACTTTTGGACAATTATTGGTAAATCAGAAAAACGAATTATTGACTTTGTATTCCATTGGCAGTTACAAAACTCTTCTGAACGACATCTTAGATAAATAACAGGTTAAGTATTAACCTTTATTTAATGCAGGTTTTGAACCGTATTCTTTGAAGGAGACGATTATATTCAAATCAATCTGTATTGACATATCAATAACATTTTTTTATCCAAATGCACAGATTGCCACCTTTGATAATAGACGACTCAAATAGGGTAGAATAGGTAGAGGATTAGGATAGGTAGTGTAGGAAAAAAAAGGTAGCGAAGGATCTCCTTGTATTGGAGTGATGTAGGCAAAATAAAAGAAAACTGTTCAAGTCGACAATTCGTGTAATACTGTCCTAATTTAGTGTGTGCAGTTACAAATATAAGGTTAGGCGAGCTGCACACTACATCCTGATGCATTTTAACACGTTTGTAGGCAGCCGCTTGGCTCTGACCATCAGGTGGGCCGTATGCTCGTCTGCCTACAAGGGCAATAAAAAAAAAAACGTTGACTACCGTGTAGGTCACCGGTGCCCTACGTGGCGCACTGAAGTAATTTAGTCGTTTTCTGTTGCTAAGATCCTGGATTGCCTAATTTTGCCTTCTTTTGTTTTTAAGGTATGTTTTGGTCATTTAGGTCTCTTAGAAATAGATTCATTCTATCCGTTCGATTCGTCTTTCCCACTCAACTAAATATTCCGGCGTCTTAGTAAGAAGATTGAAGACAGAAACCGACATAATTACTTCAGTGCGCCGCGTAGGGCACCGGTGACCTACACGGCATTCAAGGTGTTAAGCTCACATAGATAGGCATCATCATTCTGCCTATTTCAGTCGCGAAGTCATACTGATTTCGCATTACCGCGAGCCGAAATATATACTGAACTATAAAGAAATAATGTTTTTGTTGTTTTTGGGAAAACACAAGAATCGCTTCAACTTCGGACCTACAATCGCTACTATCGTGTCCTACCCGCTTATTTTATGTTAGGTGACGGAAATGTCATTTTTTAACATTTGCGTTAGACGTCTTCAGGTCTAACACTAGGAGCGGGCTTAGGGACCCCGGTAACCGTACTCGTGGAACTCGACAAAGCGGTCGACGTGCAACCTAACCCATGAATCAGCCCACTGAGTTTCTCGCCGGATCTTCTCAGCGGGTCGCGATTCCGATCCGGTAGTAGATTCATTCGCGAAGCAATTGCTCTTGAGCTGTTAGGGCTCCTTCGGAGGCGTTCGGGCAGTTGTTAGCAAATCCCACTCCTCCAGGCTGAGCGCTTGCTTGCCTACCTGTCCTGGTGAAACTGAAAAGGCCTCCGGGTCACCAGTAATCTTCCTATCATAAAAAAAGTAATTTTTGAAAATTCTTTATATTCCTTGCAATTCTGGTATAAACTGGTTTGATACGAGATGAACTACGCAGAAACACTATAAGGTTTAAACGCCAGTAAAAACATAATAAGGCTCGGCAACTCTTTTCGGTATAATCTAAATCAGATCGTCTTCTTGTGTGTGTGTCTTATCTTGATACAAAAATAGTACATTAACTATATCTGCCATCCGCCCGGCTATTTCAGAACGAAATCCTAATGTATTTTGATCAAATTTCATTCAAAATGTAATTGAATCCAGCTAAGGCCACGTTTCAGTAACATAAGCTCACAAATTATAGGTTCTTTGCTTTGTGTCATTGTACGATGTTGAGATTACAATAAATCCTAGTACATATTTTGTTGTAAAAAAGGGTACTCGTTGCGTCTACCTACGCGCTTGAGAGTTTTATGATCACGTTAGAAAAATGTTGTATTTATTCATTTTTAAGGTTTGAAACCGAAAATAGTTGATCTAATGACTGACTGACTAATGAATGTTTTTTAGATAAGTTATAGTTATGATTTTGATGTTAAATTAATTTGTGAATAATCTGCGGATCGCAGTAATTGAGTTAAGGTACCTAATAATCGTTCTGGTTGTGTTACAGGTGTTGTGCAGGCTAGGAGCTATTGTGCAGAATGCTATATAGCTACAAAGAAAGTAATATATGATTATAGTTTCAGTATTTGTCGGTATTATGTCTGTGAATATACACACAGCACAATATAAAGAAATTCTTTCAACCACATACCTACAAAGAAACCCGATGTTTTTTTATCACTTCGCTCGAAAAGACGCCAGACAAGACAGCATGGTTACTTGGAAGATAAATGGCAGAAGACCAAGAGTCTAATTATGGGCTGACGCCAAGTACAGGCACAGATGAATGAGCACCCTCAATCAGAAATTCATCTATGATTGGAGAAATCACGACCCTTAATGAGGCCATCTATATTACTGAAGGTAGCGACGTGAGGTGGAGAGGATATTTTTGGAAGTGCAAAACTGAGCCTCTCGCCGGATCTTCTCAGTGAGTCGCGTTTCCGATCCGGTGGTAGATTCTGCGAAGCACTGCTCTTGCTAGGGCCAGTGTTATCGACACACCCGGCTTTAGCCCCGTGAGCTCACCTACACGTCAAGGAGAAGTTGATATAGCATCTCAAAGCTATCAGCATAAGTAGGAAAAAAGACGTGCAAAAATGTGCAAAAAAAAAGAACAATCAACTCCTCGGGTTCTCCCAAAATACTACTTTGACGAACAAACTTTTTTCCGCAATTTTACTGGATAATTCTTGGAATAACGAAGACAAACGAAAAGACCGAGTGGCAGGCCGCAAATAGATTGTTCGAAGAAAAGAAAAAAAAAACTGTCAAAACGTATTCTCATCTACCGCGTCTATTCAGTCCCTCGAGGCATTATTATTGTTAAAACACTTCATATCTATAGCACAATATTCTCAGCTGGAGACTAATAAATTTTCAAACACAACAAAAATGGTATTCGTTCGAATACGGGGATATCGATACTCGTATTTCATTGTTGTTATTGCAATTGTGTTGTCCTCCTGCCTATAAACGCATAAGGGTCGACTAGCTGCCGGATAAGCGATTACTGGACTCCATAGACATCACAATACCACCGCCTATCTATTACGTCAAAAACTAAGTACAAAGCTCTTTAAAAACCAGTTTGGGTCACGGTAGAAATAGCATGTACGCGTATAGACGAAACGTGCTCCTATTTCTGCCGCGAAACAGTCCAGCGTTCCAGTTTGAAGGGTGAGGCAGCCGTTATACTGTAATATGTGATTTCATGTCTCAGTAGCAGCATTTATGGATATCTAAGATTGGTTACGTTGGTCCAAACCAGACCCCTACCGCTTTTGATTCCACAGTTCACAACGCCGTACACACCGCCGGAGACAGAAACAGATGGAGAAAGATCGTGCGAGAGAAAGTGATAGAGAAGGATGGTCGCGACCTTGATTGAGGAATACGACCCAGGGAGGAGTAGGGCTGTGATCGAATTCAACAATATATGTATTTCGATATAAAACTAACTCTGCTTTTTTTATCCTACCTATTAGTATGCTGATAGCCTTGATATGCTATTTCAGCTTCGCCCTAATATGTAGGTGAGCTCACGGGGCTCAAAGTGGAGTGTTGCTAGCACTGGTCCTAGCAAGAGCAGAATCTACTACCGGATCGGAAACGCGACCCACTGAAAAGACCCGGCGAGAAACTCAGCGGGCTGTGTCTATGGCTTAATTCGCTCGTCGAGCCCTTCGTCGTAAGTGACGGGTTCGACGAGGACGGCGACTGGTACTTGTGGTACCTAAAAGCACCGTTAATTTATCGGAAGGATCAGTAATGACGTGTTTTGGGCGACGTCGACTATTTACCATTCGGTCTACAAGATCGGGTATGTAATTCCCAGCGGCCACGACAAGAGGGTTCTCATGTCGTGCCGCCATCTTAAAGTGTAACTTTGACAATTAACGACAACTTAATGATTGACTTGAACTGCCTATTATCATTGAGATCTTCAGTACAATTATAATAAATACTTCTGTCGCTTTTAATACGTTATAACGACTAAAAAAGCGTGCTAATTTCGTTAGTTAATTCGTACACTTCGATTTTTAACGAACGATAACAAAACGATAACGTTGCGTTCTGATTAGACCGCCCTACTTTTTACTTGTGTACATTGGTGCGTGTAATCTACGTGGAACTGCAAGAGCTTCGTGTATTTGTATGGTTTTGTGGGTCGAAGAAGGCGCGTAAAAGTGCCTTTATACAGCCAAATGATCGAAAGATAATAGCCTCCTTTTTTTTCCCTACCTATGCTGATAGCCTTGAGAGGCTATATCAGCTTCTCCTTGACGTGTAGGTGACGCTCACGGGGCTCAAACCAGGTGTGTTGCTAACACTGGCTGAAACCGGGTGTGTTGCAAACAGGAGCAGTGCTTCGCAGAACCTATCACCGGATCGGAAACGCGACCCACAGAGAAGATCCTCCGAAAAACTCAGTGGGTTGGGTAGCCTCTTAAAGTGTGTCCGTCTTTCAAAGCTGCAAACATTGTGAGTCCCTACGAAAATATGCCTAAATTTTGCCAATTGATGCTGCGATCCAAAGAGTAGGACATACGATAATCTGGGAAGATGGTTGCTTGTCTCAAGGCAAACGATGGTATTCACCACGGAACAGATAAATAAGGTTATTATTTACTCGTATATTCAATTACAAATACATATTTAATATTTTTTGTTAATTTATTTTATCCAATACTAGCGGCCCGCTCCAGCTTCGCTCGGGTCTTTAATAAAAAAAGTCCAAATTCACAATCATAATACACACACATAAATCCTTCTATTTGCGTCAGCTTACTAAAAAAGAAAATTATAAAAATAGTTTTGAATAATCTTGGGTTACATTACTGGAGTTTTAGCAAGGACCCCTATTAAAAAAACAAAAATAATATATCCTATGTCACTCGGGGATAGTGTAGCTTCCAAACAGTGAAATAATTTTTCAAATCGGTTCAGTAGTTTCGGAGCCTATTCAATACAAACAAACAAACAAATCTTTCCTTTTTATAATATTGGTATAGACAACTATCTTAAAACTCTATCATGCTCTACATAATTACGTGTCATCAAAGCTATTGTAATCTGAATAACACTAACGACTTATACAAATTGGCTTGCTATTAAGTTCCGGACGAGGTCATTCGAATTGTCGTTCGGTGGAAGACCTGTTCGTAAGCTGTATGTAATTTGGATGTTTTTGTTTTAACCGTCGTTGACTTGACCAGCAGCTGTAACCACCACTACCATCAAGTAAACTGTAAATTTCTCACAAGTAGCCAATAAAAAACTTAACTGTGAAAAAAATAATCAAATAAATACTAAAAACATCTATGACCGAAAATCGCTTCTCGCTCCGCTTATCACTCACTGCTACCTTATCAAAACACAAACAGCTAAATACTATTCCACAAATTAATGTGTCCTTTATTAGTATGAATTCGTGCCCCGATTAAAGGTAGAGCAAGGCCCTAGCCACTTCTGAAATTAGAACATTCTAGAGAAAACAATGTATAACGGTAGAGGTTAATTAGTAGGTACCAATTAATTAGGTACCTAACACATTATCGACCTAGTTTTCGTAGGGTCGAGTTTTTTTACCTTCGGAGGCAAACAAGCGTATGGTCCAACATATGGTAAGTTGTCACTGTCGCCAATAACATGGCCACAGCCAAGTCGCTGTTCACCGCAGAGAAATCTTCTCAATCCTAGTTTGAAAAATAAATCATTAAATCTTGTGTTGTATGATGACTACCGCTACAATAGAAATAGTTGACGCCTTCAGCTCTAGGAGCAGGCTTAGGGACCTCGGTAACCGTATTCGTCGAACTCGACAAAGAGTTCGCCGTGCAACCTAACCCATGAATCAGCTCGCTGAGTTTCTCGCCGGATCTTCTCAGCGGGTCGCGATTGTAATCCTTCAATCATAAAAAAAAAAAAAAAAAAAAATAGCTGTTTAGTGATTTAGTGGTTAGCGATAATACAAAGCGCTTCTTCATCAATTCGCAAATGATTATTGTCTATCCATAAAAATAATTAAATTATAATAGTTATGAAATAGCGCCCATAATTACAAATAATAGGTACTTACTACAATTCGTTTTAAATAAATTCGTGATAGGAAAATTTAATAAGCGCTTAGGTGATTAATGAATATTTGATTAAATGTAATTAACATAATTGTGTTAAAAATTCTCAAATCATATTTAATCGATAAAATACTTTAAATGTTGCTCTTAGTATAATATTACCTATAATTTCAGTAAACCTGTCGTCGTCCCTGTGGCGCAGAGGATAGCGCGTTGGACTTCTAATCCAAAGGTCGTGGGTTCGATCCCCACCAGGGATGCAATAAATTTCCATTTTTGTTTTTTTAACTCACTTGATTTTAATAATTTTTCATTTTATTCCTTACTATGTACACTAATTAACGAATACATAATTTATAATGCGGTTGTAACTAAATAAAATGACACAACAACTAGTTATAATATTATGTTCTATTTTTACAATCTTAATCTTCGTAACACTAATTCACTGATAGTGAAGTACCACTACCGCTTCTTGGCTCATTCGGTCAATCGGTCAACGAGCCAATTTATTGGAACGATAAAAATATCACTACCAGTTCTGTGATCTATCGAACTCAACCGTATGAACGTAAATAAGTTTCTCTTTTTTTTTTTCTTTGTGAAAACCAAACAAACTTTCCATATCTGGATAATTTCAATCCATCTGTGCTTACCTCGCTTCGGAAAGGGGGCAGATAAATACATTTAAACTGCAAAGCGATAAGCATTTGAAATTTTCACGCATCTTATGCAAGTAAATGTTGACTTAGATTTGGTTTAAATGCAAGATCTGCTTATCTGATGTCAAATGACTATCAAAATCTAATGAATTGCCAATATAGCAAGACGTGCGTCCGATCAGAAATGCCAAATACACGCCCAGAGAGGGTTCCTGCTATTTTAGTTGCCCCACTCCTTAAACTGGCCATCCGCATTGCTTCCCGGCGCGGCGGGGCCCTTACAAGAGCACAACACATCCCACCACCAGTTTTTTTTCCCTACCTATGCTGGTAGCCTTGAGAGGCTATTTCAGCTTCTCCTTGACGTGTAGGTGAGCTCATGGGGTTCAAACCGGGAGTGTTGCTAACACTAGTCCTAGCAAGAGCCGTGCTTCGCAGAATCTACCACCGTATCGGAAACGCGACCTACTGAGAAGATCCGGCGAGAAACTCAGTGGGCTGTGTCTATGGGTTAATTTGCTCGTCGAGCCCTTCGTCGCTAGCGACGGTTTCGACGAGGACTGTGACCGGTGCTTGTATTACCTAAAAGCACCGTTAATAGATCGGGAGGATCCGTAATCACGTGTTTAGGGCATACCACCAGTAATTTTTCTATTAACTATCTACGATCGAGATCAATCAACTTTTTATAACAACCATCACAGTTCAATGCGGTTCAAAGCGACGATATTCTGTTCAAACATGCAGAAAAAAAAACACCGAATTTATAATAATTATAATAATAAAAAAAAATAAAAAACCTTTGACCTTGAATCGATTTGGATAAAGGTGATACGTTCACAACTCTAAATACGAGCGTATTGTTTTGGGTACGGCGCGGCGCTTAGGCGGCGAATTGAACAAGAATAGATTTTGATCGCTGTTCGATTGCCTATTGAACGATTAAATTTGATTTATCGAATCGGAATACCGTGTAGGCCCTATACGTATTAACGAACTCGGCTGTTATTATAACGCTGTTATGATATACTCACTTTTTTGTTATGTTACATTTTATAATTATAATTCGTTGTTAAAACCAAAATTATCTTATATATTTAAACGAGCAATTCTTGTATATAAATATATATATAATCTGAATCTCGGAAACGGCTCCAACGATTTTCATAAAATTTAGCATACAGAGGATTTTTAAGCAGCGGCTTGGCTCTGCTCCTGGAATTGCTGAAATCCATGGGCGACGGTTACCACTTACCATCAGGTGGGCCGTATGCTCGTCTGCCTACGAGGGCAATAAAAAAAAATTCGAGGGCGATAAATCGATCTATATAGCTACGATTTATTTTCAGAAAATGTTGTTTTATTCGTGTTTTCAATACCTAATCAACTTTATCGATAATTATCGACTTAAACATTAACATATTTTTTTTTTTAAATATTTTTTTCGTTATTGTGATAATTATTGTTTCGTTATTACGAATAATATAATATATGTAATATCAATATGTAATTCGTATTTAAATATAATTTCGAAAAAACACAATTTATCATCATCCTCTAGTAATTGTTTATACGTATTATAGATGCATTTGTTTTGAAGGTAGTTGGTTTATTTGAAATAGAAAAATACTACAGAACGGTTCCATGCCTATCAGTTACGTAATGGTATGTTCTTAAAGGCAAGGTAACCCATTATCCTTATAAAGCAACATCTCGAATGCTTTTTGTATTCACAACGTTATACAATGTACATGCAAAACGAAGGCAACGCGAACAACTAAGGTCGGTCTTATTGGTTCGACCTCTGCCCGGGCGTTGCAACATCGGGTCGAAAGGTGTTGCATAGTTATTGCAATGTAATTGTTTATTTCTACCGCATTATTACATTACTAGCGGCCGGCTCCGGCTCCGCTCGGATCTTTAACAAAAAAATCAAAAATATTTGACGTTGTTTTATTTAAAAAAATAAAATAACACTTATTATGGCATAACTATTGCGACACTTTTTGTAAATAATAATGTGGTCTACAAAGTCGTAGTACATTATTTTATTCTATGATCAATAGTTTTCGCAGAGCACGCGGTGTAAAGAATATTTTAGGTTTTTTTTTTTACACCTTGGGTTACATTATTGGAGTTTTAGTAAGTATTCCTAATTTTTTTTCAAAAAAGATTAAAAGCCTATGTCACTCGGGAATAGTGTAGCTTCCAAAAAGGTGAAATAATTTTTCAAATCGGTTCAGAAGTTTCGGAGACTATTCCCTACAACCAAACAAACAAATCTTTCCTCTTTATAATAATATTAGTATAGATTTAAAAAAAAAAAATAAAGTACTTTCCGACAAAGAATACAGGTACCAATGGTCCAGTGAAAACATTTTAGATGTTTTTCTTTTAACTAGTAAAATATTATAATGGTATTTTACGTTGTCTCATTAAAATTAATATGAAATACACACGTGTTTTTTCTTAAACTCTTCGCACAATGACGTGTAATAAAAAGGCCATTGCATATGTTATTGATGCTGTGACAGTTTTTTTTTATTTCAACCTCACAAACAACTGTTATCACCGAATATGCAATGGTGTATCTATCTGTCTATCTTACAGCCCACAGTTGTCCACTGTGGGATATATGCGTATATGCCTCCCCAAGCCTCAGTACATGCAATGATTAGGTATACTATTAAAAGATGAACAATAGATAATATGAGCACTTATGGCCACGAAAAAGTGATAGGTACCTTATGAATGATCTGCAGAAGTAGAGAGCTTGGGCTAGCGGCGTCTTTTTAGAATTAGTTCGAATCATTTTCGCCTAATAAAACACTTTCGACCTTATAGAAATTATAATTTCGGGAAATAAGGGAGGTTCTTACAGAGGGAAATTGTGTGACCTTAATTTCGGTCTTCGGTCTTAGTTTCGGCATTAAATTTGCTTTAACCTTAATAAGAAGAGAAGAAATTGGTATTTTCATTTAAGATACAAGGCGTATTGTATAGGAGTATTAATATACTACGGTTGAGACGATGGGGCCTTGGCGCCGTGAAGCAAAGATTTTTTTATCATAAATCTCCAAACGCTTGAAGGAGGCTACACGTGATGCTAAGGCTGGCTGGTACTTTGCACAGAGAGTGAGTCTGACTCTCCAACGAAGTAACATAGCCAGTATCTTGCCAACTATGCCTCTTTCAAGCGCATTGGAAGATTTGTTCTACTGTGTGAATTGATTTATGTTAAATTATTTTGATTTGTTATTTATTATGTGATTTAATGCCAACCATACGGCGCCGTGAAGGATTTGGGAACCGAACACACGGCGCCGGGGCTTGTAATTATGTTTTTTTTATGCAGCAGTATGTACCGTTTCCACCGTTGTGTTGATGACATTATGTGACTCATATGGACATATGTGTAAAGTAGCGATCTTATAAGATCAAGTGTTAGATTAGGGTTCGTGCTATTCATCTAAATATATCAATAATCAATGCACGCACCACGGCGCCGTGAGTCCGGACCCTCGATCCTCCACGGCGCCGTGTGTTCGGCATTGAATGCGTTAATAAATACAATCCTCCTCCTCCGTACGTCGTATTCCTTAGTGCTGAGGGTCGTGACCTTTACGGGGCACTTCTGTTAGGACTGTGTTCCTCCATTCACTCCTGTTCTCCGCGCAGTGGATAGCGACATTGATGCTGGATTCCAAAGTCGTCTTAATCTGATCGGATCAGCGCATAGGACTACGCCCCCTAGGTCTCTTTCCTTCCACTTTACCGGTGATGAGAAATATTTCGAGATTGTCACCTTTTTAATACAATAATAGGAAAAAAAAAGATACCAGGAACATTCAATGATACTCAGAAAAAAACACGCAAAGTTATCTTCTAAAACCAACAACGAAATCTAGGCCCAAAAACCCGATGACTGTGAGCGTGACACTGTCTATTTGTGTATAATTAATACCGGACCAGTTTTCGAACGACCAGTATTTTTGTAGAAGCAGGTCCGCAGTGAAAACGAGGAAGCTGTCGGTATGTAGTGCTTAAGGTCAATGCAGCCGTTCCGAGTTACTGCGTCCGCTCATCCATCTAGAAAACGACACACATTCAATAAATTGCAATTACAATATTATTTGTTGCTTTGCTGATTGGTACAACTGGCTTTCCGACTACGCTATGATTATAATAGCACAAGCCGTACTCGCCCGCTTCGCTGGGCATTTAAAATTATCATTATCATTTATTGTCATTATTATTAGGGAGTCCAACACTCATATAAATATTAGCCTACCCATTAAGTACATGTGTTTTCTACATGGATACCAAGTTTCAAGTCAATCGGATGCATGGTTCAGTAGTTATAACGGAACATCCGTAAAAATCACTTTAGATTTATATATTAGTATAGATATAGTATATAGCTCACAGCACAACAATATCGCGTACCATACATTACTATGGACACGTTCACACTGTAATGTACTATATATTATTGGCTTAGTATACGCTGCTATACTACATATATGGCACTATAGTATAGCGTAGTCTGAAAGCAGCTCTACCAAACGTAACTAAATTATAATTAAAGCTATTTTTACGGTTAAATTTCGAGTATTGTTACTAAAGTTATATTATTTCGCGACAGAAATAAGCCGAGCAGTTGAATATATATACACTTGCCAATATACAATACTCTTTACCACCAAGAAGCGCGGCTTGACTACGCAAAACCCTGGCGAACTCTGTCAGCTTTTAACGCAGAGAGAAGAGAGAGTTTTGTTCTAAGCTGACACCACACAGTCAAAGCACATATTATAGTGTTTAATGTAATATATACACGAAAAAGAAAACATTGTGATCCAATATCAATTTTAGAACGTAAATAAAACTATAAGATAACATAAAAGTGCAGGACGTAATTAAAAACTAAGGCTTGACACCAGAGAAATCGAATATAGCGTGTGGCGTTTTAATTGAACCACCTTCTTTGATGCTGACCTTGAAGATTAAGATATTATTGAGGCTCAACATAAAAATGCTGGCTGGTAAGAGATTTAGGCTTCAAAAGCCAATTACTGGCATAGTAGTCTTTGGCCTCGTTTATGTTTTTTAATGTTTATTACTAAAATAGGTGAACGAGATCACGGCCCATCCGGTGTTAAGTATTCATTAGAGCCCATAGACATCAACAACGTAAAAACTGCCACCCACCTTGAGACATGAGTTCTAAGTCTCAGTACAACGACTGCACCATCCTTCAAACCGAAACGCATTACTGCTTCACACAAGACGCCTACCAGTAAAAATGGCACGCGTGCAACTTGGTGCCCGTGGAAGAAGTAAAACTTCTGACACGTGTGTAGTATTGTAGTTTTCTTCACTTTTCATCCTTAAATTAAATTTTTCTTGTAATAGCTGTGTATAAGAGAAACGACCTAACTCGCTTTGATCTTTCCTTCTCCACGGTTGAATGTTTCGCAAGACGCTCTGTCTATTTTCTCATACTCGTTCTTCCTAAATTGTATCTTTTCTCTCTAACCATAATGAATATGTCCCGAGTTCAATTTTACTTTCAACGCACCTAAAGAAGTTTCACTTCTACAAGTTTTAGCTTTAGCTCATCCGCATAGAGGGTAAATGCGTAACAAAATCAACTTTCAAATACTGAGATTTTTTAATTTTAAAACAGGATTGTGTTGGGCAGTACAGTAGGTACTTTAGTAATGATTGCAAGTGTCACATCTTGATGTCGACAAAAGGAAGCGGTGAGCGGTTTTTTCGCCGGAACAACGACCACACAAGTCAACGGAGCTCGAATGTCGACTTTCGATTACTTTTATGTAACCAAATAATACCTATTAAGAATAAAAATAGATCGACTTAAAGCACATGCAGTGACCTAACTAGCCCTAAGACACAGCCACAGCGTTCTCGCTGGAGCTTCTCAGTGGGTCGCGTTTCCGATCCGGTGGTAGATTCAGGGAAGCACTACCCTAGTTAGGGCCAGTGTTACCAAATTCTCTCAGGTTGTGAGAGCTTGATAGAATCCGCGTCAGGTCCGCGCGTAGCTGGAATAGTCCCTTAACAGCGAATAGGTAGGGAAATAAGCAATGATCATTAAAACTTTACGCACGTAACCCTAGTTGGAGTACCTGAATTTTTTTAAGACGTGCCCATCGCAATTAGCGACCGGTTCTCAACTATTAGTAAAACTCTTAGTAAAATCAAGTTGATTTAAACACTAATGGTTCATCATTTTAATCGCACTGCTTGGCCCACAAACAGTATACGAAACACTGCAATAAGTCAAGATCACTATGTTCACGATTGACTTGCACGGTGAAGGAATAACATTGCGCGATTAAAATCAAGCCTGTGGTAGGACCTCTTGTGAGTCCGCACAGGTGGGTATCACTACCCTACCGATTTCTGCCGTGAAGCAGTAATCCGTTTCGGTTTGAAGGGTGAGGCAGCCGTTGTAACTATATTGAGACCTTAGAACTAGTTAGAACTTATATCTCAAGGTGGGTGGCGCATTTACGTTGTAGATGTCTATGGGCTCCAGTAACCACTTAACACCAGGTGGGCTGTGAGATCGTCCACCCATTGAAGCAATAAAAAAATAAATAAAAGATGATAAAACATAGGCTCCGATTTGAGAATTCTACATATTTCATCGTTTTTTAACTGAAGTGGTGAAACAAAAGATGCATAGTATTTGATAGTCATGTAGTAAAAATTGTTGAAAATTATTTTCGAGGACGCGTGGTTTCCTATCGTACCCATTATAAAATGATTAGGTGTACTGAACGATCAAACAATTATTGATAAAAATATTCTTCGTCTTACCACGAGTGTCGCATCGATAATTCCCTAATCGATTTTCCTTATCAATGTTTCTAATGAAATAAGCTTAACCGCGATATCGACTCGCGTTCTCTACGATCGCTCGTTAGAATTCAATAAAATAAATTTATTATTTAGTTAATTTAAACATTTTTTGACCTTCTTTTTTTTTATTGCCCTTGTTGGCAGACGAACATACGGCCCACCTGATGGTGAGTGGTTACCGTCGCCCATAGACTTCAGCATTGCCAGGGGCAGAGCCAAGCCGCTGCCTACCGATCTGAAAACGTTATGATCCAAGATAGAATTATTTCGGAACTCACAATAAAAATCGGGTTTATTTACACGTCCAGGAGAAGCTGAAATAGCCTCTGAAGGCTATCAGCATAGGTAGGAAAAAAAGGCATGTCTTTGAAGAGGAAAAGAAATCGTGAAAAGGCTGGTCGTTGTTAGGAGGGCAAGAGAGTGCCAGAACTCTCTTCGACCACATGCAGAAGCGGCTTTGCCTATGGTGCAGAATATGGGTGCAGCGTTGTCACGGGGCGCGTGCTTAGACACTATCAATGAATTTGTTACATTTGTATCTTTACCATTTTGAAGGCGAGCTTACTGGAGGTGCTAGGGTAATGATTACACACGGGGTCTAGGTGGGCTAGAGACGCGTATAGTCAGATGATTTCAATCTGAATGTGGACTTTTGATTATAGCCGCGATCCCAAAAAATGAAATACTGAACGTAGAGAGAGTGATAAAATTGATAAATAGGTGTTTTAGACGTATAATCATTAAAGAATTAGCCTATTTTGTATGAACAAAAACATCATTTACACACAACTTGACAAGGTGTTTAAATAATTACTAGTGCTAAAATACAAATAAATTTAATCTTCTTATTTTATTATTAATAAGTAATTAGAAGTTTAATTTTAATTAACGAATTTATTCTACCAAAATAAGTCAATTTTATTTTAGTTTCAGAAATATCAAACAATTGAGATAGGTATGTATCACCACGATTTCCCTCCAAAAATTGACAGCTACAAACAAATCGATTAATAATTCGTTCATTTTCGTTCAGTTCAATCAGTACAATAGTAACCGCGCTATGAGATGGACGCGCGTGCCGAGTGAACGAATCGGATATAATATTTCGACTCGACTTGAGTGATTCTCGCAATCACTATGAGCGAATACATTCATAGATAAAAAATCTTTATCAATATTTGTTATTTTGCACATAGTGAATGGACTTAGTGAGGTGTGTTGTTATCGAGTGCTTTGTTTTTTTTTTTCGGATTGCATTCGTTTTGTTTCCAGGTATGTCTTCGATTGTTTTTTATGAGAAATGTTTAAATTAACTTTGTGTATTAATAACGATTTTCAATACTTGTTAGTATAAATCACTAAAAATCCAAGTTAAAGCGACACCAGTTTGGTAAATATGCAAAAAAAAATTATATTAAAAAGATAATGTGTCCATTTATAAACTAGGGAACAGTAAAAATACATTTGTATATATAATTCTGTAGGCAAATACAAATTACTGAATATGCTTTGTTATAGTACGATTTTTTTTAAGCTAAGCCTTTTTTGAAATGACTAATACTTTCAAACGTAATTTTTTATCGCTTTCAACGTCAGACGAGTAGGTAGCGCTCCTGATGGTAAATAGTTATCATCACTCACGGCTCTCAATTCAATTAGGAGAACATCCAAACCACTGCCTACTGACTGACTGACCGAGGATTAGTGCAAAAGACTTATTTCATCAGTAAATATCCATCAAAACATAATCTGAAGGATTTACTATACTACAAATTGAATCGCCGTGAATCTTTAGACATGAAGTTGAAGCACCAATTCTATTATATCAATAAACGACCTTTTGACCTTGGACAGTTGTAACGTATGACTGCTAAGTAGCAGATACAGATAGGATGGCGGTGCTAACCCGTGCAGGCTCGAAAAACGCCACGAATAAACACATGCACATTATTATAATATTTACACATTTGTAACCTCCATATGATTTATGACTTATAGAGGTTATTATGTTATACAGGTGACGTAAATGTTAATTTCAATATTGAAACATTAGAAGAAGGAACATAAGAAATATAAAAACATTTTTGAATTACAAAATATAAAAAACACAAAAACTGGTGAAGCAATAACTTTAAATGTTGTTTCTCTTTATAGAGCAACTCAGTTAATGCTTATAGTTTTACTAGGCTAAGCTTTATTTTAATGTAAATAAAATAATACATTATACATTTATTACTAATAATTTACTCGGCTTACATATTATGGACACTCAATAAAGTAATATTTATAACTTTAATTGGAGATTAAACAGTGCTTATAAAATTTATAATGTAAAATAATTTATCTATGCATCCATTCCGTAAAATAGTCATAGTCATATTGTGACTCACTTGTCATTCAATAATATAATAATCATTCATGTTGTGAATCAAAAACATCACTGTTGTTATTATACAAACCACTGCATAGAAATAGGTTTTGTTATAGCTTTAGCTATGTTTGTCTTTTAATACGAAAGGTTATGACGTATCCGTCGCGAATATTTTTAAAATGTTCATATATTACAAAGTTTTTATTATTATTATCAATTTTATTGTCTTTAATCAGATAGTACTTGGAAACATTTTGATCGTGTCTGGTCTCTTCATATTTGTAACCTTAAACATTCTTCTAATTAATATCTAAATTATCTAAAGTGATTTATTGGTACAATAAATGTAAACTAGTTTTTATACACGATACAATTTAATAGACGGTTTGTTGAAGAAGCCTTTTATGTATGTATGATTGCCCTAAACACGTAAATACGGATCCTCCCGATCCATTAACGGTGCTTTTAGGTACTTCAAGCACCGGTCACCGTCTCCGCCGAACCCGTCGCTTGCGACGAGGGACTCGACGAGTAAATTAACCCATAGACACAGCCCACTGAGTTGCTCGCTGAATCTTCTCAGTAGGTCGCGTTTCCGATCCGGTGGTAGATTATGCGAAGCATTGCCCTTCATAGGACCAGTCTTAGCAACACTCTGGCTTGAGACCCGTGAGCTCACCTACATGTCAAGGAGAAGCTGAAATAGCCTCTCAAGGCTATCAGCATAGATAGGAAAAAAATTGCATGATAACGTGTATGCAAAATGCGCAAGCCTAACAAACAAAGTCGAACATACCTATAGTATATAATATCAAGAACATTTTGTGTTTTGTTTTGGACATATTTGAGATTTGAGTAAAACACTATTAGTTTATTCTCCATTGGTTTTAGCCGTAACAACAAATTGAAGTATTCGACACTTATAATTATTTCCCAATTTTACAGATGCGAAAGAGTAGGTATTTTTATTGATATATACATGAGCAGACGAGCTCACGAACTACACGATATTAGTTACGACACTATATTAGCGAAGCCCATAGACAGGGACGTCTTAAACTAGGATGGGGCCCTTGGGCACACAAGAATTTGAGGCCCTTTTGGAAAGTAAAAAAGCGAATTATAATTTAAAAAATTACTGAGTATGACCATTTATTGTAGGTAATCAAATACAGTATGATATAATATGTCATTAATGATATTAGAATGCTGCTGGTTTTTGGTTACGATTTCGATAACGGTTTCTTTCGGGATTTCTGTTGAGCAAAATCTTCTATTATAGGCATAATATATACCTTGTAAATACCTTCTGATTACTGATTTGTGAAAAAAGTGTAATGTGCCCGACAAAAATGTTTTGAGAATAAGCGGGTGAGAGAAATTGTCGGTCTTTCGGGGCCCCCTGAGAATGGGGGCCCTGGGCACGGGCCCCGTGTGCCCTTATGGTAAAGACGGTATTGCCCATAGACATATCACCATCAGACATGAAGTTAATCTCAATAGTTCTATCGTCAATAATATAACATGTGTAATACTAGGAAGACTGTGAGCTTAATAATAAAACACATATTAAATTATTTACGTAATTTATTTTCTATTATTTTGTGTTTTAAGTTTTGCAGTTCCAGTATCCAAAGTTTTTTTTATCGCCCAAGTTCTGGACGTTGGGAGTGTAAAGGGTTCAATATTATCGAATTAAATTAGTGAGATCGGATCGATGAAACAAAGGCAATTTAAGTCTTACTTACTAAACAGAATTGAGAATTCATCTCATTTCATTTTCTCCACCTTATCCCACTAGGTGGGGTTGGCACAGCTAATTTTTCTATTCCATTCTCTTCTATCAGCCGTCATCTCAACACTCACTCCTCTCTCTTTCGTATCGTCATTCACACACTCCATCCATGTCTTCTTCGGTCGACCTCTTCCCCCTCTACCTTATACTACCATTTTTAAATATTTTTTTTATTGTGTAGGTGGTAGGACGAGCTCACAGCCCACGTTGTGTTAAGTGGTTACTGGAGCCCATAGCCCTACCCATCACGCAAATGCGCCACCCGCCTTGAGATATAAGTTCTAAGGTCTCAAGTATAGTTACAACGGCTGCCCCACCCTTCAAACCGAAACGCATTACTGCTTCACGGCAGAAATAGGCAGGGTGGTGGTACCCACCCGCGCGGACTCACAAGAGATCCTACCACCAGTAATACATCCATTTCCATACATCTCCTAGTCACATGCATCTTCTCTCTACGCATCACATGTCCATACCACGCTGTCCCCCGAAATTGTACACCGACAATAATAATCACGAAACATTTATAAGCTTTCTACGTAACGTAACATATGCATATATTTTATTTTATTCCAAAACTTTACGAAGATTTTTACTTTCTAAAAATTCTTCACGGTAATGTCGTTTGGCGGAGCAATTCGATATTCGCGTGTCCACGTCGAATGTTACGACGGTGTTAAATAACACGTGTATAATGTTGCCGCAATCCGTGAAAAGAAAAAAAAGCACTTCATAGATCTTTAACAGAAATATAAGCCACGTTCTTCCTCAAAGAGACTTGTGCAGACTATTAAACGGCAGGACAAGGCTTTGCCCCTGGCGTTGCTGTGGTTCACGATGGTAACCATTCAACGATAGGCGTGCCGTATGCTCGTCTGCCTACAAGGGTAATAAAAAAATTGCATTCCATCACTTTCTTGATACCTTGAAAAGAAAACACGAAAAGGACCAACCAATGCAGATCTGACTCTACATACCTACAAATTATATACATAAGTCGAAATCGACAATGTCCTCCTCCGATAGTGAGCAGTGACTTATAGCATTGCATTTTAAATACCTAATGTAAATTTAGAAGTAAACAATTTATGTTTAGAATTTATTTATTCACTAGCAGTTACCCGCGGCTTCGCCCACTTGGTCAAGGAATAGTGGTCGCGTAATTTTACTAACGATAATAAAACAGTTTCCGGTGGGAATGGGAGTTTTATGGGATGAAAGGTAGCCAATGTCACTCTCCAGACTTTCACATCTATACTAATATTATAAAGAGGAAAGATTTGTTTGTTTGTTTGTTTCGAATAGGCTCCGAAAGTACTGGACCGATTTGAAAAATTCTTTTTCCATTAGAAGCCGACATTGTCCCTGATAAACATAGGCTACTTTTTTTTTTTTTTTTTTTTTTTTTTGTTTCATGTGTGTTTTAATGTTTCCGAAGCGAAGCGAGGGCGGGTCGCTAGTTTATAATATTAATAAAAGTATGAATGAAATACATTCATTGAATTTATAAGGAGTTCGAGAAAATGTGCAATGTACCTGTATACCAGATTGTTTTAGGTAGTTTATGAAAAAAAAAAACAGAGCGTTCTTACGAAAATTAAGGAAGTTAATGTACCGTTATATTCAGGTTAAAATCTTCAAGTACGCTTGAGATATGTACACATTAGGTATATAGCTTTGTTTCATTGCAAATGTAATCTTGCATATAGAGTTAAATGGAAATGACAAAAAAGCATTTACAATCAGTTATAGCTTGTCTATACGCCGCGTGGTTTTGAATACACCATCGAACTAATACATTGTTGGGAAGCTAAATATCAGAATATTAAAATGTATTGTTACGCCGCTAAGAGTAACGCCATCTGTCGCCGAATAGTCGAACAAATATCGAAGGATCTAGAAGCATCTAGAACGCTCGAGAAGTACAACGCCATCTATTGTCAGATAGAGGAAACACACAATACTCTACTTTTGTGGAATATTCTCGACGATTCTAGGGATTTCGTCTCGACTATAAAAGCGTTGCAAAGATGGCGCACATTCAGTAATCGGAACTACTCGAAGCGAAACAGCGAACGGATCACCTGAAGCGAAGCGGAAAAAGCGAATAGAGAATTTTAAAGTGTTTAAAGTGTTCGAAGTGTTGATTTTATTTATCCGGAACCCCAGCGCGTAACAGTATTATACTTTAATTTTCCTCTACTAAATGTTCATTTAGTAAAAGCGTTTCTTATGAAAATGACTTTGTGTTTTGTTAATTGCTCAATCGGTGCACGACCTCATGGTCCACATGTTATTAAGTGGTAAACAGAACACATATAGACGTCAATAATGTAAACACTGCCACTCAACTTGACACATAAGTTCTAGGCCTGAGTTCTATAATACCACGGTTGCCATTCCAATCGGAACACATTATTGTTTCGCGGCAGAAATCGGCAGAATGGTGGTACCTTTTTTTCGAGCTACCTACAAGGTTCCCGTGCCTTGGGATGCGCGCTGTGTGGGACTTCTTAGCCGAAGATGCTAAAGGCCAAGGCTGAAGGCGTTAAAACCTACCACCTACTAAATCGCCCGATGCTCTATCCCACCTGAGACAGACCAAGTTAGACAGGCGTCTACAACCAGACGCACAGCTCTTTTCAACGCCTGACCTACAGGGTCGTCGAGACGACAGTTCGTCAGACTGTACCTGTGTCCCAGGTAATGCCACATATGCCTCGGAATACCCCGCTGGACCTTAAGACGGTGGTACTACTCAGGCCCAGAGCACACTATCATCAGCGCATCAGTATTATCTATTGCCTTAAATAGGCACGTGGGCTGACCTCCCACTCAATGGATTCTCAAATCCGTATATATCACACATACATATGAGTAGTTTTGATAAATATCCTGCAAACTGGGCCCAATGACTGTGTCACACTAGAATTAAGCAAAATAGCGGTATATAGTCCATATGTACAATGCGAACCCTAACCGCACAACGAGAATGATTGTACCATGTATATACATACCATGCACTTAACTTGAACCATGTATATATGGGGTGTTCTAAGTTCGCAAACAAAAAGTCATTAACATACTCTCGTTCAGATACTCATAATTGTCAACATAAATCGATTTAATGATACATGTTTTTGCACGTGCTGTATGTTTCAACGAGGTTAATGACTTATTTGTAAGAAAACATAAATTTAATTTGCCATTCCATACAATTCTCTCGTAAAAATAACAAACTTAATATATTTTGTGCATCAAATTATATTCAACTTTGGCTACAATTTTGCTCTTTTGAAAAAACCTTTCTTTTTGTACTGTCAATTGATCTTTACAAAGCGGCTTTAATAGAAACTAGATGATGCCCGAGCTTTGCTCGGTTTTCTTTTTGATAACGCCATCTTGGTTAGTTGCCCTCAATTAAGAAAAATAGTATTATTATTCGCCAATAGATGTCGGGAAGAGTTGATTATTGAAAACACGAAAAAAACAACATTTTCTGAAAATAAATCATAGCTAGATCAATTTATCGCCCCTGAAATCCCCTGTACACTAAATTTTATAAAAATCGTTGGAGCCGTTTCCGAGATTCAGATTATATATATACAAGAATTGCTCGTTTAAAGGTATAAGATAAGATAAGATATACGTCATTTCTGATCCTCCCAATCTACTATAGGCTTTGCTATTAGGCATTCCAAGAAACGGCCACCATTCTCGGCGAACCTGTCGAATACGACGAAGGGTTTGTCGTGAAACTTAACCCACATACGCGGCCCACTGAGTTTCTCGCCGGATCTTCTGGATAGGTCGCGGTATGGTAGATTCATCGAAGCACTTGCCTGGGTAGATGTTAGCCAAAATCTCCCAGGCTGAGTCCCGTAAGCTCGCCTACACGTTACCTGAAGCTAACATAACTCTGAAGCTACTAGCTATAGTTATAACAAAAAATATATATAAATAATGGAATTGAATCCGGCTTGTAGGTCCCATACGCCACCCGTCACGGCTCTTCATACAATACGTCCATACAATGTTACCGACAAGTTGTTGTTCCGCTGTGCGGTTTGAACGAATGGATGGCTGAGTTCTACACTCACAGCGACAATGATTTCCACGCTTCGGTACATTTTGACTAATAAAAAGTACTAATTTGCTTACCGGTGGCAGTGAACGCATACGAGTGATAGACTATGGCAACATTTCGTCGGGGCTTAGCTGAAATAGCCTACCAACGAATAGGCAGGGGAAAAAAGTGGCAAAATAGTTCGGAAAATAGTTGTGCGACTTACATGAGTTTTCGACCTCGTGTTTCAAAGCTGGTGGCGTGCATTCCTATTGTAATGCCCACGAACTTCGATAGTCACTTAACATCAGTTGGGCGCTGAACTCGTCCGAAAATTTTTTTTTTATTGCTCAGATGGGTGGACGAGCTCACAGCCCACCTGATGTGAAACGGTTACTGGAGCCCATAGACATCTACGACGTAAATGCGCCACCCACAAGATGTCCTACCACCAGTCACCTAGATAAATAAAAAACTTTGCCGCTACGAGAATCACTGAGTGACACAATCCCATTAATACACACATGTCATATTTCGTAGGCTTCAATCGAAATTAATGTTTTATTTTATTGCGTGATAGATGAACGATCTTTCAGACTACCTGGTGTTAAGTGGTTACCGGAGCCCATAGGCATCAACAACGTAAATGCCGTCACCCTCAAGACATAAATCATAAATCTCAGTTTATAAAGTACAAAGGCTGCGTCACTCTTCAGACCGACACGCATTACTGCTCCACGGCAGAAATAGGTAGAGCAGTGACCTATGCCGACTCGTAAAACCCTATCGTCAGTATTTATTCTGAGAAGGCCATATTGTTTCGATAAATCGAAGAATGAAGTTTCCATGTCCTTTACTTACAAGATTTATTACATACTCATGTTGATTCAAACCGGTTACATACATTACACTAAAATTATAATGTAGTTGAAGTTTTTGTTAAAGGTATTCGCTACGTATTATTTTCGATAAAACTTTACAATTTTTCTGATCGTCTGTCGACGAAGATTTTATTCATCGACATTTGAACTTTCTGCTAACCACCCTCCAGTGTTCAATACAAATTATTTCTAGACTCTTACGTTTTATTTCACACAGAACGAACTAACGATCAGGGCCCTGAAACTGCGATACTTTAAGACAAATACTTTTTTGTATGAAAACTAGCGACATCTTGTAGCGGATGCCCCTAAGCTTATATGTTGTTAAAGTTAAGGCATTTAATTATTGTATAATTAAACACAGAAAATAATAAAATAATAAATCGTACAAGTCTTTATTTGCTATAGACAAATTTTATCAATCTACTCGATATCATCTAATAAACTAATCGAACCGAAGCCATCTAGTGGCCGACGCCCGTAAACATTTTTGTTGAGTGCTTGAGTTGTTTATCTATAATTAATTTATGTGTATTATCTATGCTAACAGTTTCTTTAAATCTGTGCGATTTTAGTTTTCATCGTAATAGAAATGATAATAAAAAAATAATACGCAAGACTGACACTGTAACTCTACAATGTATTTGAATTATAAAGAAAAATAAGTATACTTTATTATTTTAACTTTAGTTGGCGTTATGCTCAGTGAGTAAACTACGAAGATCTATTATCAAAATGACAAGTCGTTGAAGCTAGTGTTCGCTTTGTATAAATGACGCAATTTTCAACATCAATCTAGCGCTTACAATAGATGATACATTAAAGCCTTTGTCAAACAGAACGCGTCCTTAGCGCGCGTCAGAGTGCTAAACTAACGCCGCGCTATGACGCCGGGATGTGTTGTACTACGGTATCATACCGTCAAACAGAGCGCCAGCGCTGTGAGCGCTATAGCGTAGCGCTCTGACGCGCGCTAATTACGCGTTCTGTTTGACGAAGCCTTTAAACTAAAACTTATTTTCTGTTGTTATTGTTTCAATGAAATCTTTATTTTGTCTTCGAAGCCTTTCTTTGTCAGCACAATGCAATATTAGTTTGGTCTTGAGTTATAAGTGAATGTAAATAACGTCCTATCGCCCGTTTGTTTTGATTAATAATTATTGTTTTAATAATAAACTACAAAACGTTCTTTTTGCTTAACCAGCAAATTTAAAAGAAAGCGGTCACTCGTGTCATTAGCATCATGGATTATGTATAAATTTATGCTGTATACATAACAATGCAGTGTTCGCAAGCAAAAACATTACAAGACATGCTCTAGATTTTTCATGTCGCTAATGCCATCTACAGTCCTTTACTGAAACTGTACAAATTGTATTAGTGTAAATTTTTAGGTATAGATGGCGCTGACTTTTAATGACTGTCAAAAACAAATAGTCGTTAAAGGCCGAGTAAAACAAGAAGAGTTTTTCCCGCCACACAGGAGAAGCGATCCGTTGGCCAGAATATCCATTTTAATATTTTACAAATTATTATTTTGTAATATTAAAATTTATTATTATTTATTAAATACACTGTGATTTGTAATTATCGACTTATTCATTTATTGTAGGTAAACAGTATAAGTTTTAGCATTACGTAATTTGACGGAATATCTTCTTCTTCTCCATCGCTCCCTCATTGCTGAGGATCGTGACACCGTTTCTGTCGACTACCAGTCTCCATCGGTTCCGGTCAGTTGCCTGGTGTAGTGCAGCGCTAAGTGGTCCGCTGGTTTGCTCGGAGATCTGGTCGGACCAACGTTTGGGGCTCCGGCCTCTAGGACGCTTTCCGTTGTCTACACTTCTATGGGCAACGTGGCCAAAGTAGTGCATTATGCGTTGCAGACAGGTGGTAGACAGGCGTTGAGCGTTCTCAGTTTTAAGCTGTTGTAGGACTGAGATGTTCGTGCGGTGGGCCGTCAATGGAATCCTTAATAGGCGGCGCCAACACCACATTTCAAAAGCATCAACTCTGTTTCGTTCAACTGCTTATATGGTCCATAATTCTGCTCCATAGAGAGCGATTTAAAAGACCAGTGACTGCACAATATGTATTTTGGTCCTATTCGAAATATTACGATCTTTCCAAACTTTGCTCAACTGCGCCATAGCTGTTTTAGCCATTCCAATACGTCACACAACTCTCCTTATCCGTAATCACAGAACCAAGGTAGACAAACTGGCCTACGGCCTCGTATTCTGCCAGAACGGACGGAATATCATTTGGTAGTAAAATTATTCTCTTATTTTTCGGCTATACGAATTCTATCTATCACTCAGTAATGATCGTGAGCCACATCGAGCGATGGTGAGCCAAGCAAACAAGAGCAAAAATTAAAATTATTTAAAAACTTAACCATAGTTTCTCAATCGATCTTAAATTGATCGTTCTTTCTCAATCGATCTTAAATTGATCGTTCTATACCTAGATTAAGCCAATTAAATTCTCGAAAAGATAAACATCTAAGTAATACTACATACATAGTACATATCAGCCGACAAAAGGCGGCTCTTTCCGCGCCCTCGACTAATAGATCGTAAGCTTTATCTATGGTCACGATCTGTAGTTTTTTTTGACACTATCTCTGCTGTGATGCGTTTTTTTTTTTTTTTATAAAAGAGAAATGTTTTGACCACGGTTTCGTTCGGGTACATAGACGGTTCGTTTAAAAGCCCGAACCCATTTTCGAATACTTCCCTAAGGCATTAGTGTAGACACTTACAGAATTACTAATGTAATAAATGAAGATATTACATAAATGTGAAAGTGTCAATAGAAAGTATTTATTATTATGAACAATTTTCCGTTTTTTTTTTTTCAAATTAAATTGGCATCTTTTTCTTTCTTATTGTTTTTTTAATGATTGAATTTCGCGAGGCAATCATAACACCACGTTGGTACCGTTGCGAATTCATATTAAGCCTCGTTTTGAGAAGAATATGCCATAATCCCCTATAAATACAATCCATTCTTGTACGCGGCAAATTTGAATTGGAATGATCTAGATTCTACTTGTTTAAAAAATAAGAATAATATCAATTTTTAAATAACGAACGCCAGATTAAGGGGCCTAATAAAAATTTATTAAAAAAAAAAGTGTTTTTCGGGAACACATGAACAGATCATAAAGTATTTTTTTGTAGATATTAATCGTCGATCATCACAAGACTGGCGTGGCGGCTTCCCGCGCTCGGAAGACGGATGGTGCGCACGCGCAGCCTATCTCCGGTCACGATCTTTACGTACAGATAGTTTTTTTATTAGGCCTCGTTTTGGATTAGTCGAATTGCGTAATATTGTTGATGTAGCAATGGACTTTGGTAGGTATACGAGAACAAATTAATACACTTAACTTTTACAATGTTCGTACTCAATCAATTTAGTCAATCATTCTAGTTCCTTGTTCCGCCATGATTTTTTTTCAACTTGCCAATAATCTATACTGCACTAAATCTACAGTGCTTTTTACGGATGTTCCATTATAACTACTGAACCATGCATTCGATTGACTTGAAACTTGGTATCCATGTAGAAAATACATGTACTTAATGGATAGACTAATATTTATATGAGTGTTGGACTCTATACAACAGTTACTGGGGCGTTAATGATGAGAATCTTTGTGGGGGTGAGAATAATGTTAATTTTAAATGCCCAGCGAAGCGGACGAGTACAGCTAGCAAATTATAAGAGACTTTATTTAAATTTAAAAGCAATCAATATGTGGGATAATATCAATTAGTTGTTTAAAATTACGAAATACAAACATAAAAAATCGGAAGAGAATGCCCATGGCATTAAGTCCGCCTGTGTACAAGTTTTGTTTTGTGCATAAAGTATAAATAAAATAAATAAATAAATAAAAAATCGAAATATCTTGAAATCAATACAAAAATCGCAAACACTGTCGTTGAACTTGTGTTATTAGTGCATGGTAGCGCTAAGTTCGTTTTGGCCTCTAACGACATCGCACGCGGTAAATCCGCATTCAATTTGCAAAGCTTGCCCTGTGATTCTTTTTCTGGTGTTCAAACCTTCAAACCTTCTACTCAACTTCAAAACGATGTCTTAAAGGCATAGAGAGAATTTCTAGTTCATAATAAAAAAAATATATTACCGTTTTGCATATAATGCGTATATTACATTAAAAATGAAAGTAGGTGACGCTGGACGCTTCGAATTACTCCCACCTCTTCCCTGTCGTCTGACCAAAGTAGCATTATCTTCACTTATTTCTCCAACTAGCGCTCTGTCGTCAACGACGAAGAAAGTTTATAGAGTAGCATGTTTATTGCACCATATAATTCACACATTTCGGTGTTGTTCATTTATTCCGGTAGCTGGAAACGAAGTAGGTTGTGACGTATGAACACGTATCCTAAAAAGCACTGCATTCCGGGCCGTAAAATATGTTTTGACGAAACATTGTCACAGCTGCACGTTTGACATTACGAAATCGTTCCAATTTCAAAGTAAAACAAAAAAAATGTACACAGATAACATTGATACATTCAGCGGAAGAACTTAAGGTATCTGGACCGCGTTAGGAATTTATTGTAGACTAATTAAGTGGAAAAACGTAGTCGAGAAAGACGGAAGAGAATGTTTTTAAAGTTATATAGCGTTGTCTTTTTTTTTTCGAAATACTTTGAATAGAACACACAATGATTTTTATTTATGTCGTCTCGGTAGTTTATATTTGATTTATCCTGTTTGTATCATACTGGTGATAGACCTTAATATTACTCGCACTATGAGAGATGCTTACGTCCTATCTATTTAATGCCACAAAGCAGTCATGCGTTCGGTTAGAAAGGGCATACTGTTACCCGCAAGGGTAGGTACTACGTCTTTTTTTTCCTACCTATAGGCTTCAATGACTATATCAGCGTTGCCTTAGCGTGTAGGTGAGCTCTCGGGGCTCAAACCGGAGGTGTTGCTAACGCTGCACGGGAAGAGCAGTGTTTCGAAGAATCTACCACCGGATCGGAGCCGCGACCCACTGAGAAGATCTAGCGAGAAACTCAGTGGGCTGTGTCTGTGGGTTAATTTATTCGCCAGGCCTTTCGTCGCAAGCGATGGGTTTGGTGAGGACGCTGACCGGTTACTACCTCCCTGTCTACTTTACACCACGGAACAGCCATGAGGTAGGGCTAGAACTGTTCAGACAGCCGGTATACTCACAAGGTCTCAAGGTGCTGGCATCCACCATGTGATATACCTGGTCTCAGTAATCACTTCGCAAAAACAAAAGGCTTATGAAAAAAAGGACTGATTTAAACATTTTTTAATTGTTAAATAGCTTCAACATGAAACAGCTTTAGTAGCTAGTTCGTATTTCTTCAAATCATTATTCGATAGTAAAACAAATTTTTAGTCTGTAACATTAACGCTAATCATACCAACACTTACTGGTACCTATTTCTACAATAGCGGGTACCTACATAACGGTATAGGTATGATAAGTATTACTAAAAAAAGTGTAATAATTGTAGATTTATTGTTAAGAAAAAGTCATGAAGTCTAATTTGCAAAAGCAATAAGAGGATATGTGCATTTTCAATGTAAAAGTTCAAAATGGGTCATTTGACCCGTTATGGTATGTTTAGTGTTAAATGTACCGTCATCCTATTTCCCACCTAGAAATAAAGGTAGCCTCTATTTCTTTTCCTTTTAAACTATTCCCAGAACGAATTTCAAAAAAATTGGTTCAATTGTTATGGAGTCAAAACAAAACTGACAGCGTTTAATTCAGCTTATAAGCTAGCTGTGCATGCGACTCCACTTGCGTATTCTTCAAGAGTAATTAATTTCAATATTAAACTTACAACTCCATCTATCGAATAAGTGTAGTAAACTTTAATATCATTCGAATAAATAAAAGTGATCATTTTAAAATTCTAGGTAGGTAAGTAATGTTTGTAAGAAGTAAGTTTTGATTAAGATACATTAGGTACTTTTTGAATGATGCGCGCCCAAGGGCAGACCTCGAATAATTTATTAACACATATCTTAGTATGAATGGAACTTCAAAAATCTCTTATAATATTTAACATTTTTTCTTTTCATTCCAATTTTCCAGCACAGCCAGCACATATGACCATAGAAATATTTAACTTTGCTTATTTATATAAAAAAATCAAAATTCAAAATAATTTATTTCAACTTAGATGTCAGTACAACACACTTGTTAAATGTCAAAATCTAATTATCAATGTTAACTTTACCACCGGTTCCAAAAAAAGCCACAGTCCTGAGAAGAACCGGCGAAACAAACTCAGCGGGCTTTTTTTTTGTTTTTTCTTAAATATATTTTTTTTTATATATTTACAATAAACGTAAAAACAAGTCAAAAATACAATTAAACAAAAATAAATGAAAAATGAAAAGGCCAGGAGCGAACGCCTCATTCCCACGTAGTGCCATCTAGTAAATAATCCTTAACTTTATAATATGCCTTGTTGCACAAACGTTCCTTCACAGTTTTCTTAAGTCTATGAACAGACATTCATATACATAATAATACAGACATAGGCTATTTTTTTCAATTCATATTTAGACCGGATTTACTGTACCATAATAATTGTATGCGAGTTAAGTGTTATCGACACGAATTTTCCAAAGCCATTCCGAGTCGGTGCAGTAAGCAACGTGTGAAACAACCGAGCCAACGAAGCGAAACGATATCTCGCTTAGAAATAAATGTGATTTAATATTAGATTTTATCTATTGTTATTTCATTTATCACTTTTCTTTTAATAAAGTTTTATTATGTCTCAATCTGGAATTCGTTATTTAAGAATTATTATATTTATTTTTTAAACAATTAATATCTTAATATTTTAACTTAATATTTTAATACTTAATATTTTTACTGGTGGTAGGACCTCTAGTGAGTCCGCGCGGGTAGGTACCACCGCCCTGCCTAATTCTGCCGTGAAGCAGTAATGCGTTTCGGTTTGAAGGGTGGGGCAGCCGTTGTAACTATACTGAGATCTTAGAACTTATATCTCAAGGTGGGTGGCGCGTTTACGTTGTAGATGTCCATGGGCTCCAGTAACACTTAACACCAGGTGGGCTGTGAGCTAACCATCTAAGCAATAAAAAAATAAAATAAAAATCTAGATTATTCCACAGATCAAATTTGTCGCGTACAAGAATGTATTGTATTTAAAGGGGATTTATGGCATATTATTCTCAAAACGAGGCTTAATAACAATTCTCAACGGTACGAACGTGGCGTTATGTTCGTTTGCTTGCGAAATTCAATCATTAAAAAAAATTAGAATAAAAAAATATGAAAATTTAATTTAAAAAAAAACGGTAAACTGTTTTTAAGTAAACATTTTTTATTGACACTTTCACATCTATGTAATATCTTCATTTACTACATTAGTCATTCTGTAAGTGTCTACACTAATGCCTTAGGGAAGTATTCGAAAATGGGTTCGTGTTTTAATTACCGAACGCCGCTTCGGATTCACGTAGGTACTTCTCTCAGAACTATATAGATATAGTTAGGGTAAGTAAGGTATACGTAATACTGGGTATAGGTAACGCATAGTAAAGGTAAAGAGATATAGTTAATTCGGTTTATCAATAAAATATGACACGAAATTAATAAATTTCTAAATACAAATAAAACATTACCTCTCAAAGCCCGGAGGAACCGTTAGGAATGAATCTTCTTATCTATAAATATATTCTGTTAGTACCAGCGGATTTTTGGTAAAATATAATTTAAATGTCCAGTAAAACGTTTATTAAGACAATACATTTTAATTGATCACTTATTAGATCATATTTTAAAAATACAATCGCAATTAACAAAACCTAATAAAAAACTTCTTCTTAGGCCCACACTCTTGTCAGAGCGGTCGTGTTTACGCTGATGATGTTTAAGAAGAAGCATCAGGTCGCCTATGTTCTCGTGGATTGCCTTCCTCTGAGCCTGGCTTCCAGAATGATAGTAAATGGAAGCAAATAAAATGAGCGTCTAAATCAACTTACGAAAACATTATACGCACGATTTAAAATTTAATTCGTTACGTCGATATTTCGGCTTGTTGCAAGCGCCATAATCACGAAGAGACTTACAAAATGAGAAAACTTAGCTAAGGACCCGTTGAATATTAGTGTGCAGTATCACATGAAGGCTAAAGTGTAGGCTAATTTGAAGTCGTCGTGGCCTAAAGGATAAGGCGCCCGGTGCATACGTATCTAGCGATTCGCAGGCGGGTACCAATTATTCTAATAAAATATGTACTTAACAATTGTTCACGATTGACTTCTACAGTCAAGGAATAACATCGTGTAATAAAAATCAAATCCGCAAAATTGCAATTTGCGTAATTACTAGTGGTAGGACAACGCGTGAGTCTGCACGGGTAGATACCACCACCCTGCCTATTTCTACCGTGAAGCAGTAATGCGTTACGATTTGAAGGGTAGGATAGCCGTTGTACCGTTAAAACTGAGAACTTATGTATCGAGGTAAGTGGCGGTATTTACGTCGTAGACGTCTATGGGCTCCAGTAACCACTTAATTAACACCAGGAGGGCTGTGAGCTCGTCCACCAACCTAAGCAATAAGAATATATATATAAAAAAATCGTCAAATATTATCGGGTAGTAAATTCAAATGCCACTACATGCACAACGTAGTGAAGTTAGCTGACAGATAATGATAAGACATTAGTATTCTGACAAAATTCGGTGCTTTGAGTTTGATAAGCGAACTAACCCATAGACACAGCCCACTGAGTTTCTCGCCGGATTTTCTCAGTGGGTCGAGATTCCGATTCGCTGGTAGATTCTGCGAAACACTGCTCTTGTTAGGGCCAGTGCGTAGCCGCTATAGCCTCTTGGACTACCGGCGAATAGGTGGCAAAAAAATAATGAAATTGTCTTATCGAAAGATTCATTGTATTTGTTGACTTGTTGTTAGTCGACTTCAAAAAAGGATAAGGTCATCGATTCGACTTTTTGTTACTTTTTTTGTGTGTGTTCCTTCAGGACTTATTTTTATAACTAGACCTATTATCATGCTTGTTTTTGTTATTTGAAGGCCGCTACTTCTTATGTGGTAACATCTAAATTTTATCAAGGTCTGGCCAGTTCTTTCTGTGTCATCCTCAATAATGTATTTGGACTTCGTATACATTGACGACTTTGTTTTTTTGAAGTCAGTTTTTTTTTTTTTTTACTGTTCTCTATCATTAACACGAAACACATTTAGACGCACCATTATCTATCAACGTCGCTCATGTACTTCTCACTTCTCACACTCCCCCCCACTATCAAGACCCTTCGTCTCGTGACTGCGAAGTGTTTTTCCTATCACGCTTTAATTAATCATTGAAGACGAGATAAAATTATCTTATCAACGAACCGTTACGCTTCGTTATATTAGATTTAATCTCTTTTGTTTTAGAGACGCGAGCGAGGGCGTGCTTGTACCCGGCCGGATTGCCAATAGTCCTGCCGTTTTCACTGCCAGGCGCGAGCGGCCGTTGCCAGACACGGTGAGCCGTGCCAGCCCCGATATTTATAACCGGAAGTGACGAAATGGGAGGATGGCAGCTGATTTTCGTGGCCCTCCTGGGCCTGGCGACAGCACAAGGCCCCGAGAAACGTGAGTTACATAATTTTTGTATTCGACTGGCGATTAAGCCCTTTAACCCTTTAGCCCTTTATTTTTTTACTGGTGGTAGGACCTCTTGTGAGTCCGCGCGTGTAGGTACCACCTATTTTTGCCGTAAAGCAGTAATGCGTTTCGGTTTGAAGACTGAGGCAGTCGTTGTCATACTTGAGACCTTAGAACTTATATTATAAATATTTATTTATTTATTATCTCAAGGTGGGTGGCGCATTTACGTCGTAGATGTCTATGGGCTCCAGTAACCACTTAACACCAGGTGGGCTGTGAGCTCGTCCACCCATCTAAGCAATAAAAAAAATAACTAGCATGTAACACATTAAAATCAATAGTTTAGGTTACGTAAAACGTGATGCGTGAAATACGCAATTATCGCTATGTAATTACGCCGCTAGGGCGTATTATGTGTGCTTAGTGCGACTTTTTTTTAACTTCTCGATCGCGTAAAAGTTAACTCAAATTTCTATGTAGTTTGTATACAGAAACAGCGCCCCTAGCGGCAAACGAAGGAAAAAAATTCAACTTCATACAAATTTGAATTAACTTTTACGCTATCGAGAACGTTAAAAAACTCGCACTAAGCACACTGAGCCCTGGTCCCGAGGTGATTGTCCTCCTATTTATGCCGCGAAGCAATTGGGGCTAGAGGTTTGTGAAATGGGAGCTGGTCATTGTGAATACAACGGGCTCCTAACTATAACCAATTAACAGCAGATGATAAATCGGCTCATATAATAATTTAGCAGCAGATAAATCGTGCTAATCTGCCCATTTACAGAAATAAATAATGTACACAATAAACTGCGTAGAGAATCATTTACGGTGAAAAACATACGTCTAAAATATTTTAAATCAGAAAATTATGTTTCTCAATTCATCGCGTTACTTCTCTAGTCAGTTGCGTTTAAAATAGACATTAAAAGAATTAACCGAACTAAAAATTAATTTTATTTATTTCCATGCTCTTAAAACTGGGCAGGATATTTTTTTTATTGCCTAGACGACAAGAGTCTCAGTCTTGACAGTACAACGGCTGCCCCATCCTTCAAACCGAAACGCATTACTGCTTCACGGCCGAAATGAGCTGGGTACTAGATAAGTACTATTACGCACTGGGATTCGGGATAAATAAAACTGCCACCGATGTACAAATTAAAACTTTATTTAACACTTAGAACACTTATAGAGCACTTTACAATTCCCAATCGCTTCTTCGCTTCGAGTAGATTTGCTTACTAACTGCCTTCGTGTCATCTCTGTAACGATTTTATAGTCATACATCTCTACGATTATCAAGAACATTTCCTGCAAGACTAGTCGTTACGATATGTGTTTCCGCTATTTGATGATAGATGGCGTTGCACTTCTCTAGGGTTCTCGATATTACTAGTTATTTTTATATTCGTCTTCTGCTAATCGACGACAGATGGCGTTACTTTTGCCGGCGTAACAGTACAGTGCGAACTCACAAGACGCCCTACCATCAGCAAGGGTTTTGGAACGGAAGTTATACTAGTTATACTACTAAGTATTTACTATCTAAGCCATCGATCATTGATTTGCGCGTCAACTTTCAATTTAAAATCACTTTTTCAAGTCAGTGAAAATGACGTTCCAAGATTTCGTTACATGCAAACAATAATAGTAACGAGCTTAAACACCAGACATTTATTGTTATAAAAAAAACAATAAGGAAACATTTACGAAAGCATTACCTTTTAAATGACACAGATAATTTGAAACTACAGCCAAACAATTAAAGCTATATGCAAACAGAAGCGATCGTTATTTTTATAAACATTGCTCAAGCTGATAAAATTACTTTATTTGCTTACCGACAATACCGCGAAAAACTTGTAATCTCGATGTCATCGACGATCTTACAACACACACTACATGATAATATTGTAACAAAATATAAATGACTACTAGCGCCATCTGTCATAAATTATGTGGACGACTTTGACAATAACTCGTTATTATCTATATATTAATACGTGAAGCAAACACTTTGTATCCCTTTTTACGAAAATTGCGCGAACGGAGGGGTATGAAATTTTCCGCACTTGTAAAGAATTTTTTTTTAAATAATGCATAAAAGATACATTAAATCAAGAAAGAAAACATTACACACACTACATAGGTACCATGTATTTGACGCACACACGCATGCATACTATTTATTGTCAAACTTTTGTTCTTGACGTCTGTGATCAAATCGAGAATAGATTAAATATGGTTTGTATTTATTAATATTTTTTTATAGTGTAGCCTTGGCGAAATTTGTGATTATAGAAGTATAAAATACAGTCATAATAGTGTACAAACTTATACAATTGCAATTCATTATAGTCGAATTACGACTACTGCGGGACCTCTAGTAGAGTAAAAAGGCCATTGCGTGTATTATCAGTACACAGACACATAACAATGTTGAATACAAATTATGTAATTCGTTTTCAGGAGCACATCCATTTTTGTGTCACTTTGAAATGTATATGTAATATGGAATATAAATTACTTCTTTAGTGTGCATCTGTAACTGAATTAAGTTTTTTCATTACTATCCGAATAAGTTAGTTTCAATTTAAGACAAAATTCACAATGACAAACCAATAGTCTAGAATATTACTACACCATCTCCTCCCGTGTTTTTTGTAAAGGGCGACTAAGGGATTCAGTGGAAAATCTGTTTAGGTGGTAGGCCTAACATAAGCCTGCACTAATAGACATTACCTTCTCTACTTCTGCCGCGAATAAGCCATGTCTTGTGTCTTGAAAGCTATGGACATGACAGCCGTCTGCAACTGCTGAACAACTGTTGAATTATGTAGGTACACCGCTTTGGTAAAAACAAATGAAAAACGCTGTATATTCCTGTCGAGACAAAAATAGGTTTTAAGCCTTCGTCAAACAGAACGCGTAGTTAGCGCGCGTCAGAGCGCTAAACTGGCGCCGCGCTATGACGCCGAGATGTGTTGTACTACTATGGTAACATACCGTCAAACAGAGCCCCAGCGCTATAGGTACGCAGCGCTCTGTCGCGGCGTTAGGACGCTTTGACGTCAGGCGTTGTAATATTTTACAAATTTTATTTTAGCGTCCGAGTGAATGTGTATTAAAATACTAGATAATGCCAGAAAAAATAATATAAATATTTAGAAAATACCCATGCTTATACAATGCCACATCTGAATCACTCGATTCCTAATACTTTTAAATTTTCACACTGCTATCGAAAGGCACTATGATTTGGCGAATGCGTTGCGTCAAAGAGCGTTAGACTAGTCTAGTCAATTTGAAGAGCGCGACGTTAAGTACGCGGCGCTAAGTACGCGTTCTGTTTGGCGAAGGCTTTACTATACATTAAAAATAGATACAAACTTTTAGAACCAACTACGAACACGCAATGTAACGCAAATAAATACGAGTTCATACGATAACAACAAACTTACAGCATTTATACATAGCTCATCGAATCTATATATTAATACGTGAAGCAAAAACTTTGTATCCCTTTTTACGAAAATTGCGCGGACGAAGGAATATGAAATTTTCCACACTTATAGAGAATATAGAGAAGAAGTGCACAATGCTAATATTTTTTTAAAATTATGCATAAAAGATACATTAAATCAATGAAGAAAACATTACACACACTACCATGTATTTGACGCACACACGCATGCATACTATTTATTTATTGTCAAACTATTGTTCTTGACGTGTGTTGTCAAATTGAGAATAGATTAAATATTGTTTGTCTTTATGAATATTTTTCTATAGTGTAGTCTTGGCGAAATTTGTGATTATAGAAGTATAATAGTCTTTGAAAATAGAATCATAATAGTGTACAAACTTATAGATAATTTCAATTAATCACAGTCGAATTTCGACTACCGGGCGACCACTAGTTCATATTATTTGCTCACTGCATTAAAGTGCATTCCCTTTTCTAATCAGATTAGATTTTTTTCCCTACCTGTGCTGGTAGCCTTGAGAGGCTATTTCAGCTTCTTCTTGACGTGTAGGTGAGCTCGCGGGCTCAAACCGAGTGTGATGCTAACACTGGCCCTAGCAAGAGCAGTTTTTTTTTCTCCTACCTATGCTGATTGCCTTGAGAGGATATTTCAGCTTCACCCTAACGTGTGTAGGTGAGCTCACGGGGCTCAAACCGGAGTGTTCCTAACACTGACCCTAGCAAGAGCAGTGCTTCGCAGTACCTACCACCGGATCGGAAACGCGACCCACTGAGAAGATCCGGCGAGAAACTCAGTGGGCTGTGTCTATGGGTTAATTTACTCGTCGAGCCCTTCGTCGCAAGCGACGGGTTCGGCGAGGACGGTAACCGGTTTAGATATTAACATATAGCAAAGTATTGAAAATGGACCGTGTAATTACGTAAGTAAGATAAAGTTATGTATTAATTTTTGTTAATAGTAGTCAAACTATAGGTAAACTAAAAGAAAAAAACAAACTAAAACTAACCTATTGATCTCTTTTGACAATATTTATGAGAAAAATACTGGTGATACCAAATAATTCCGCATATTAAGAGAGAGAGAGAGAGAGAGTATTCTTTATTGTACACAAAAAAACAAATAAACAGTGCGATACATTAAAAACAAAAAAGTACACTTGGCGGTCTTATCGCTAAAAGCAATCTCTTCCAGACAACCATCAGGTGGACAAGAATCATTTGGAAACGAACTACGCGCGGTGTACCATTCCAGTGAAATACATATACATATATGTACACATACATATCTCCGTAAATATACATACAATTAATACAAAGTATAATATGATAATAATTATTAAAAATAAAAAACATAAATTAAATTTTAAATTATATTAAGTTGATTTCGAAATTTTTTGGATATTGTACACTTTTAATGCGAAAAGACGATTTGTTACAACCGATATTTATAATAAGCGCGAAGTGAAAGTGAATGTATATTGTGCGGTAGTAACGCGTCTGTCGTATTCCCACGATGTGAAAATATTAGCGTTTTTCATATTGAAATACTCTTACGTATTTCTTATTCTTCACTTCGATGTAATTGAATACTATAGAATTCTAGAAGGTTCTAGAACTGAAACTATTTAAATAATAGGTAATAAATCTAAATGAAATTCATATCGCGTATTATTAAAGCGATTTCAAAAATTATTGTATGTGAATGTACATATTTCATTGAGTTTTCTTTTTTATGAATTTGATTCGTGCTTGACCACAGCCGGTGTTAAGTGGTCAGCGAAACTTATGGAAATCACACAACGTGAATTACGCCATCAAATTTGTAATAACAAACTCAAACATCAATACGGACGTAATAATGTGATTTATCCCGTGTAAGAAGTATTCTTTGATTCGTTTGTAAGTTTTGCACAATAGTTGCCTCACCCTTTATAGTTAGATGGCTCAGTTTTGAACTTAGCTTGAGGACTTAAGCTCTTGCTAGGACTAGTGTTAGTAGTTTCCAGGCTGAGCCCCGTGAGCTCGCCTAAGCGTCCGATGAAGATAGCTATAGCCTATAAAGTTACTAGGAGAATAGGTACGAAAAAAGTTTCATATTAATGCTTTAATTTTTGGAATGGAATTCCTTATCCTACGTTTTGTTTGCGGGCTGAAAGACAAAACCTTCTCAGCGAGAACTAGATCTTCTCAGCGGGCTCTGATTCCGATCCTGTAGTAGATTCATTCGCAAAGCAGTTACTCTCGAGTTCTTAGGTCTCCTTTGGAGGCGCTCAGGCAGCTGTTAGCAAATCCCACCCCTCCTGGCTCAGCCCTTTGCTCGCCCAACTGTCTTGGTGAAACTGGAAAGGCCTCCGAGCCACCAGTAATCCTTCAATCATAAAAAAAACTAGACCGATAAGAGCGTTCATCATCATCATCAGCCTATAGCAGTCCACTGCTGGACATAGGTCTCTCCAATTGTTCGCGTAAGAGCGTAACAATGAAAAACAACACCAAAAACCGAAATCTTTTTGCAGGGATTGTTGAAGCACTCACCGATCACTTAAATGATTGATTGTTTTATCTATTAATTTTTGATAATTTTCAACACAATTTATTTATGTGTTTGTTGGTCCGTGACTTCGTCCATCCGTCTATCTAAGCAGTAAAATATATTACATATATTTACCGACCTATTAACTATTCAACTAGACACACATCTTGCTTGTGTAGAGATTAACAACATATCCTCTGAGTTTGAGTGATCACCTTATATGATAATGTTTGTAGGGCAAGGCTGATGGAATTTTTACGTACTCCAGTGACACATTTAACTAGAATAGTTAACAAATGAAATCATTCGTGGGAATAGTATAGTCGATATACTTTGGATGCAAATATAACATTTCCTGCTCTTTAGAATACCTATACTCGAGACAGCATCTTCAATTAAAAATCGTTAAGAAAATACTTAAAGAAAAGTTTGCAAGGAATTAATTTGTTATACAGTTGTCTGACTTTCTGTCTCCCCTAGATGAGGCATCTACAGTGATTCTCCATATTCGATCTTGACGTGCTTTTCTTTCCTCTCGAAGGTCTATCGATAACCTTCATTCCTGATACAATGGTCGCCGACAACTCTATTCAAGATAATCACGTCCACGTCTTTCTTGGACCGGTACTGCTTTCTCACTATTTATTTATTTATTTATTTATATATTTATTTATTCATTCAATCTACTTACAAATTAACAGTATAAACCAAAACATTTGTAAGGCATTAATAATTAGCTTAAGTAATTCCTAACAACAACAATAAATCGCTGCAAACCATCATGGAATATATCCATTTCCGGAGCATAGGCTAGCAAGCCATTGAGTAGCGAGACAGCACGATGCGTCGGGGAGTTAGCGGTGTGCTGTAAATATATAACTAAATCAATTGGCATGATTACGAAGTAAGCACTAATCAAAGCTCCCCTGAAGCATAAAACCAAAAATGTTGTTCTGTAAATGTAAATGTAAATTATCCACATTATTTAAATACCTAAAAATATAGCGATAAATTTAATTATTATCGATATTTAAAAAAAAAGTTATACCGTTATGTGGCAATATTCGCTGGCACAGATCACTCGGAACATCGCGACACAGATCATTGCCTACAATTCTGTTTTGTGCTGCAGTGATTAGTTTGAAATCGTTCAAATATTTAATAGTCAGAATGATTGTCGTAATTGTTTAGCGATAGAAAGAGACATCATATATTATAAAAGTATGATGTCCAGGTGCCGTACAAAAAAAAATCAGAGTTACAATACTAGAAAGTTTTTAAAACGACTGTTAAAGCTATATAACCCAACGATGAGCATATCGAATTCGACAAAATTATATTTGACTGATATTCCAATTATAAGATTTTGAGAGAATAATACTGAATAATTCGAAATGTCCCTTGTCCCCACAAGATCGAACCCACGACCTTTAGATTAGAAGTCCAACGCGCTAACCTCTGCGCCACAGAGACGACGCGGTTCATTAATTAGAAAAAGAAACCCATTTTTCCAATCTCTGAACTGCCTAACTCCAGATTTCAGAATAATTTAAGTGCATTATAACCGAAAAAAGAATACTAAACCGCTACTTTCGCTTTTAAGCAATGAAATAAGTTAATTGCTTTTTCACACAATGCTTCCATTTTCACAAAGAAAATCGACGGAGTCAGCTCAGCTGATAATGTCCAATTTTGTTGATATTAGGTCAAAGCGTTTGTTTACCGACGAATTATGTATTTATTTAGATTAATTTCTATTATCCTTTACCACGATTGAATATAATTATAAATGATACCTACCGTCAGCGCAAAAGTGGTCAAACCCACAGTAAAATATTTCATATTCGTGCTTATACATTGCAATTTATTTAAAATTTTGATGCAAAACCGATCTATCCTTAGTTTGACTCACAGATGGCTTTGTAAACATTATTTTTGCGCGTAATATTTTTGCCTGCAAAACAGTGCAAAAGTAAATTCAAATCTCATTGTCTCCATACTAATTATGGTAAGCTTAGGCCACTTTTGCGTTGACGGCTAACAAATGTTAGTAACAAAATCATTGTATGTAATATACAATACGTTTATTGTAAGATCACTGCTGGTAGGACCTCTTGGGAGTCCACACGGGTAGGTACCACCACTCCGTCTATTTCAGCCGTGAAGCAGTAATGCGTTTCGGTTCGAAGGGTGGGGTAGCCGTTGTAACTATACTGAGACCTTAGAACTTGTATCTCGAGGTGGGTTGCGCATTTACGTTGTAGATGTCTATGGGCTCCAGTAACCACTTAACATCAGGTGGGCTGTGAGCTCGTCAATCCATCTAAGCAATAAAAAAAAAGAGAGCTTATCATAGTTTGACTGCGACATCGCTGCGAAAGTCCGTAGTGAATCCATTGACACCTGACCGACGCCAATCGTTTGTGAATCCAACGATCACCTTCATACAGATCTTTACTAATTTTTCTACAAGTATTTTTTTTGGAGAGAACGATTAGCTTCTATAATTATTATAAAATTCAGTACAACTAGGATCAGACCTTAAAATGTTTTGTTTAAAATCTATTAAATTTTTATTTATTGTTTCGAAAATATATACTTAAAAATGACGATACTCCTGTGTTCGTTTCATTGCCTCCGCTCAGGATTAGCCAGTGGTAGGAGAACCATATTTAGACATTCGTAAAGCATAATAATAACGAAACGGGGAGAAGAGAAAGAGAAGAATACGGATCGCAAATTGGCTTATTGTTAGAAATTGGTAAGGTGGGCCTAAATTTTGATATTACTCTTGACGGCTAATACATAAAAAGTCGGCCCCAACGGCTTTTTTACGGCAAAAATAGGCAGAGCTGTGCCCCTACCCGTGCGGACTCACAAGACAGCCTAACATCAGTAAATACTGAAAACAAAATTTTACCGGATTGACTTTTACTACTGACTACTAGCTTTACTACTAGCTGACCCGGCAGACTTCGTAGTGCCTCAATCGATAAATAAAAGACCTGAACTTTTGTATAAAATAAACTTAAACAAAAGGAATCCGTCCGACGGGAGACACACCAAAGGAAAAACAAAATTGTTATTTTTATTTAATTCCGAGCATTTTCATATTTATCTACCTTTTAAACCTTCTCTGGACGTCCACAAATAACTCAAGACCAAAATTAGCCAAATCGGCCCAGCCGTTCTCGAGTTTTAGCGAGACTAACGAACAGCAATTCATTTTTATATATACTAGAGGTCTCGCAGTAGTCGAAATTCGACTATAATTAATTGGAATTGTAAGTTTGTACACTATTTTGATTGTATTTTATAATTCTATAATCACAAATTTCGCCAAGACTACACTATAAGAAATATTAACAAAGACAAACAATATTTAATCTCAATTTGACAACAGACGTCAAGAACAAAAGTTTGACAATAAATAGTATGCATGCGTGTGTGCGTCAAATACATGGTACGTAGTGTGTGTAATGTTTTCTTTATTGATTTAATTTATCTTTTATGCATTATTTAAAAAAAATATTAGCATTGTGCACTTCTTCTCTATATTCTCTATAAGTGTGGAAAATTCCATACTCCTCCGTCCGCGAAATTTTCGTAAAAAGGGATACAAAGTTTTTGCTTCACGTATTAATATATAGATTCTTTGATCTTTATTCCTTCACCGTGGAAGTCAACAGTCAGGAACGTTTGTTATACGATAATTACGTTACTTTATTGAAAAAATGTATACCTGCTTGCGGTATTCGAACACCGTTGCATTGCTTAAAACTAATGCATCGGGTGTCCTATCCTTTAGGCCACAACGACTTCAATCATCTCTGTTCCAACGTTCTCAGAAATTACTATTATTTATTCTTTATTTGTACACACAGTTAATATAATACAGTAATTGCGATAAGATATAAAAAGTGGCGAGCTTAACTCAACAATTGAGCTATCTACCAGCTAACCGTTCTTAAGGAAGGAAAGCTTTACATGAGTGGGTAGATGAGTACAAATTATATTCTTATTTTAATTTATAATGAAAGCTCCTCTACTCCTGCCGATAATTACTGATATAATGTGAGTTCCAACAATACAGTCGTATGTTCTATCATAATTACCTAATCGTAAAGCTCAACTTAGCAAGAGCAATGCTTCGCAGAATCTACCTTCAAATCGGAATCGCGACCCACTGAGAAGATCCGGCGAGAAACTCAGTGTTTATAGGAACGAGAATGCATTATAAAACGTCTCAAGGATTCTTTCGACTACAATATTTTCGTGTCAATGAATATTAATTAACATCAACTACATACAAAACACACTCCGTCAAGCCAGTGTCAAGTCGACCATGAATCTCATGGCCTTCGCACACAAGTGTCGTAACGTGACTTACAATACCTATGTTTGTATAAATATAGGATGGGAACACACCGCAGCGCGATAAATAGCGAAAAAAAACAACCCAATTATGTTCATGTTTGTTGAATAATAAAATTTTAGAATCTTCATTACTCTTAAAGGGTACACGAGCTCATGTCCCGTGTGGTGTTAAGCTGTTACCGAAGTTCACAGACGTCACATCATCATTATCATCATGGTCGATTACTCTTGGCAGAGCAGTAATAGTCATGTGGAAACCTTGTTTATTAAAGCCTTGCAATTTACTTTGAGGTAGGAATGGCAATCTGAGATCGATTAATCGAAGAATCGATTATTTTGACTAAATAAATCGATTTTAAAATCGATATTTTGTGGTGAATCGATCTGGTAAATCGATAATTCACTATTGAAAATCGAAATTCGGTTATTTTATTGTAAGGAGCCATTGCTTAGGCTATCGAGACTATATTTTATGGCTTACTATGCCCATGTAGACATTATAGATTGATTATTTCAGGATATTTTATGCTTGCTTACTGTAATTATACTTACATCCTAAATGTCATAAATCAAAACTTATATCATAAGTTGAGATAAAATCGATTTTTTAGACTTCGATTTATCTATAACTCGATTTTTCGTATTTCGAATCAAATCGATTTTAAGATCGATCTTTTTTTGAGAGATTCGCCTTTCCTACTTTGAGGTGTAATTCACGCTTTCCAAGTGCACTGATCGAGGAAGATGAAGAGTAGACAGCCTAGACGCCCAGGCATCCAGACGCCAAGATATCTACAGATATTCTGCTACTATGTTCTATAATGCTTCTGTAAAGGTCAGCGGTGTTCGAAGATAAGAGTCTAGGGAGTGACACAAAAGATCCTCAATGGTCCAAATATCGGGAAATTTATTCTCTCCTTCATATAAGAAAGTTACTTCAGAAAACGACGAAATATTAGAGCTCCAAAATGGCTGGAATCGATATTATCGTGTATTTTGTGACATCAATAATATGCAGTAGAGTATCGCACAAATATAGCAATAGCAATGCACTATATAATTAGTCTTGTTATTATATATTTAAACATATATACTATACTATACATCTATAAAGAAAACATTACACACACTACATACCATGTGTTTGACGCATACACGCATGCATACTATTTATTGTCAAATTTTTGTTCTTGACGTCTGTTGTCAAATTGAGATTAAATATTATTTGTCATTGTTAATATTTTTTATAGTGTAGCCTTGGCGAAATTTGTGATAGAAGTATCAAATACTATCATAATAGTGTACAAACTTCCAATTCCAATTAATTATAGTCGAATTTCGACTACTGCAGGACCTCTAGTATATAATAATATACTATAATAGGTACTAAATTTATATTCCGTGATATAAATCAAATATAGTATAGCTTTGGACATATATAGCGATAGCAAAGCACTGTAAATTTAGTCTCATTATTTTACAAGCGTTGTACTTATCAGTAATGTTGATATTGTCAGCGATTTTATAATTAAGTTAGTTGTATGCTACGTTCTCTTTAGTTATTTTTGACGATGATGAAGTGTTAATTATTTAATAGGATAATTAATTAGGTTAATTATTAGATGCTAAAACAAAATTTAGGGAGGCTGGTAAATAAATCTCGAAAAAAAAAATTTGGTCCAGTTTTAATTATGTACATTCTTTGGCAGACGGGCGTACATCCACCACGATTTTAAGTGGTCACCGTATCCCATGGACGTCAGCAATTTCAGGACCACTGAGCTCACGGAATAGATAAATAAGGTACTGAGCTAGTCAAGTCACTGTCTATTGTTAAAATGTAATTTAATCCAGTTCTTTGTCTGGTTTTCTACATGCATGGATTCACTTTCGGCCTGGCGTTGTGCGAGTATTTTAACGTTCTCGTTAGCGTAGAAGTTAATTCAAATTTGTATGCAGTTGTAACAGCGCCTCTAGCGGCAAACGTGGGCAAACGCTCTAACTCCATCCAAATTTGAGTTAACTTTTACGCTATCGAGAACGTTAAAAAACTCGCACTAAGCACACTGTTTGCCACGTACTAGATTGATCCGACACTACGATTGTAACCTTTAGTTTTGTATATGAAATTTCAAGCGCTCTCATTTATATGAAGAAGAATTTATCTTCTATCCCGCTCTTCAAACCGAACCGCATTCATTTTTGCCATTAAAAATGAACGTAATTATTTTTGATACGCTTTTTAAGATGCTTTACCTTATATTATATAAGTTATTCCGTTTTCGTTCGTCGTCTCTCGTCAACGTGACGAAAGGTACGCGGCCATTAAGGTTGTCACTCAATTTATTTTAAATTAATTAGGCTAGTCCTGAAAGCGAGATGTTATTTTTGTTCTAGGGAATATTTTTAATTGAAACTTTTTCGGTTAGTTCATTTCTATTTACCTTTTCACGGAATGCATAATTATGTATTTTAACTTAGATATATCTAAGTGCTAACACTAATATTATATGTATCATATTCAATTGGAAAACACATCAAGAGAAGTCGCTAAAAATACGGAATATGCAATTACATTTACTTGGATGATTCTATTTTAATTATTATTATTTAAAAACTATCCAACTGATTTTGCTATATTTTCTATTGGTCCAATCTCAAAAACAAATTCCCAAATCGGTTTATAAAAGATGGGGAACGAGTACTAATTGTTAAAGATCTGCATAGCGTGAAACGAAAAGAAAAATGACATTTGACATTTATGAACAATTTTACATTAGGTAAAGGTACGGTATCTGTTTAAATCATAGGTTTAAATATTATCTATGTTATCTGTGCATTCCATCATTCATCAACACACTTTGGCGCTTTTTTTATCATTCTATAATTTACACAGAATTGTTAATTGTCGGACTAATCTATATATATAAAAATGAATTGCTGTTCGTTAGTCTCGCTAAAACTCGAGAACGGCTGGGTCGATTTGGCTAATTTTGGTCTTGAATTATTCGTGGAAGTCCAGAGAAGGTTTGAAAGTTAAATAAATATGAAAATGCTCGAAATTAAATAAAAATAACAATCGGACGGGTTCCTATTATTTGAGGCACTACGAAGTCTGCCGAGTCAGCTAGTAATACAATAAAATATTACTTCCACAAACTGACTTATATTATGACGAAATCAAATGCCGCCTTGTCTTTACAAATCGGTTAAACATCTTAAATGATAAAGATAGTTCTAGAAGTGACGATGCATTTAGGGAGTTGGTCGAGCGCGGACGCTATCCGTCAGCTGCCACAAGGTTGAAGAAATAAGATTATTGTTTTTTCGCTCTGGCTCTCCGACGAGAAATATGAAATATTTTGATATATGATTATATATGAATCATAATTTTATTAGAGCTGTATAAGCTTAGTTGTCGCCAAAAACATGAGGTGGGATTGTCTTAATTTTTGCAAATAATTAAAATCAACGCAACCATCTATATATTAATATGTGAAGCAAAAACTTTGTATCCCTTTTTACGAAAATTGCGCGGACGGAGGAGTATGAAATTTTCCACACTTATAGAGAATATAGAGAAGAAGTGCACAATGCTAATATTTTTTTAAAATTATGCATAAAAGATACATTAAATCAATAAAGAAAACATTCATTACACACACTACCTAGTATTTGACACACATACATATACTATTTGTTTATTGCACTAAAGTATTGTCAAACTTTTGTTATTGCATAAAGCCTGTAGTCAAATTGAAAATAGGTTAGTATGTATCTTTAATTTTACGAGTATTTGCCTATAGTGTAGTTTTGGTGAAATCTGTAACAATAGGACCATAATAATGTTAAAACTTATAATTTCAATTAATTATAGTCGAATTTCGACTACTACGGGACCATTAGTATTTATGAATTGACTATTTTGACAGTCTCCTTACAACGACCTCATAAAGCTCCGATAACTATAAAATTGTCGTGGCCTAAAGGATAAGACGTCCGGTGCATTCGTATGAAGCGATGCACCGGTGTTCGAATCCCGCAGGCGGGTACCAATTTTTCTAATGAAATACGTACTCAACAAATGTTCACGATTGACTTCCACGGTGAAGGAATAACATCGTATAATAAAATCAAACCCGCAAAATTATAATTTGCGTAATCACTGGTGGTAGGACCTCTTGGGAGTCCGCACGGGTAGGTACCACCACCCCGCCTATTTCCGCCGTGAAGCAGTAATGCGTTTCGGTTCGAAGGGTGGGGTAGCCGTCGTAACTATATTGAGACCTTAGAACTTATATCTCGAGGTGGGTGGCGCATTCACGTTGTAGATGTCTATGGGCTCCAGTATCCACTTAACATCAGGTGGGCTGTGAGCTCGTCCATCCATCTAAGCAATAAAAATAAAATAAAAAATTGTCGCTATAATATCTTCAGTTTTCCCGTGTCGCGGTTTTCATTAAGATCGTATTCGTTTAGTTAATTTGTCTCTGGTGCACCCACAGCAAACAGCCTGTGAGAATCCTAGCGATAAAATATCGGCGTATCAAAGCCAAAGCGTGGGTCGTTTTGTTCAAAATGGAAACCTTGTTTCAGGACGGACCGGTAACGTTTGCAACGTCGACATGGACTGTCCGGATAACGCTTTCTGCAGACTGAACAGCTACTGCGTCTGCAAGGAAGGGTACGTGTATGCAGCCATCAACAGCACTAACAAAGGATGCTTGAAAGGTACGTCTTACACGTGTGGCTTAATTTAAGCTAAGTTATTAAAAGTTAGGTCTCGTTTGGTGGCTTAGGCTGGTTCGAATAGTTTTTTAAGATCCGCTTATACCATGGGCATGTTAAAATGTTCATTGACGAACATAGCCAATTTATTACCAAATTATTCATTTATAAAAGTTATTAATTAAATTGATATCGTCTATAAATTTTTGTGAAACATGACTAATTCGAATTTTAAATTCAATTAATAATCCTACATCTTTACAACCAATCATGATGCATAAAGTCATAAGTGGCTAAGAGAGTTACCCAATTGCGAAACTCTTAAACTACATTCATACGATAAGAAGAAGGTTCTCGAAACCACTAACTAGCTCGATATAAACACAACAAACTATCATACTAAACTAAATGTTGGCTGTTCCATTGGCATTGCCGACGTCACCACTCTTTACCACTAGCCACCTACTAGAGAACGAGAACTTTACCAAAGTTAATAGCATGATAACACAAAACTTGGCAAGGCAGCTTGTGACACGTGACTTCTGTTCCTCACTTGGTTTTATTACCCTAAACTGTGAGCACACTTGTATTGTCATTAAAAATTTTCAACTCACATACTTTCAATTACCTTAATATCAACATACTTAAAAAAAAAAAAATTTGCTGCAACGTCCTTCTAAAGCATCTGAATTTCATAAACATGTTATAGAAAAAGTCCAAGTCAGCCTGTGAGAAAAATTGCTTTTAGGTACCCCAAGCACCAGTCATCGTTCTCGTCGAACCCGTCGCTTGCGACGAAGGGCTCGGCGAGTAAATTAACCCACAGAGACAGCCCACTCAGTTTCTCACGGGATCTTCTCAGTGGGTCGCGTTTCCAACCCGATGGTATATTCTGCGAAGCACGGCTCTTGCTAGGGTTCGTGTTAGCAACATCGTCAGGCTTGAGCCCCGCGAGCTCACCTACTAGCCCGGCGACGCTGCATGGTCTCTCTAGACCATCAGCTTAGATAGGAAAAAACCAAAATGCCTCCAAATTTTAACGCACATTCGTTGATTTTCGCAGAGGCCCGCAACGGGGAGGCGTGTGTCCAAAACATCCAGTGTCACATGACAATGGGCGTTCACTCTGAATGTACCGGAGGTAGCTGCGCGTGTACTCCGACAGCTCATCTAGACGGGGAACGATGCTACGAAACTGCATGTAAGTTCAAGCTTTTTAAATAATACCTACCCTATGACTAACTGGTGAGCCACAGACGTACCGCGGTTTCATTTGGCCCATCAAATGCGTTCATTACACGATACAGAAAGGATATTTAAAGGGGCCTTCGTATGGCTTCATCCAGATTGCTAGGTTCCATGGTTAATGAATAAATTTTTCACGACAAAACCGACTAACACGGTGAAGGCCATCCAAACAAATTTCATATAAGATCGGAACAAGAATTGGCAGGTCTTTAGATACAATTAGTCCAAGTTTACACCACGCCCTGACCAGTCACATTCGCAGTCATTTGCGATATTACATAAATATTCCTGTTTATTATATTGAATGCACAACCATCCGATCTTATGGACAACAAATTTAAACCTCGTTTTTTTAAAATCACCGATACATGAATATCATCATTTTCTTCCAGTAATTGGTGAACGATGTGTGGTCGATCAGAACTGCTACCTTGGCGAGCAAGGCATCGAAAGACAAGCATTCTGTGTACGAGGTTACTGTACATGTCAATTGCAGTTCAGCCCTAGGGACAATGGAACAAGGTCGGTTTTTGTTGTACAATTCTTTTTTATTGCTTAGAATCGTGGACCCGTTGACACCGATAACGTAAATGCCGCGAGACATTAGTTCTAAATCTCATTACTACAGTCCAACGGCTGCTCCACTCTTCAAACCGGATCGCATTACTGCTTCGCGACAGAGACAAGCAGGGTGGTGGTACCTACACGTGCGGGTTCACAAAACGCTCTGCCACCAGGAATAATGTAAATTTGTAATTATTGGGCACTTCCTTTTTTTACATGTTGTTCATTAGTTGTGGAAGTTGTTGATCGAGTGTCGAATACATATTTTCCTTAGAGAAGTTAGGACCCGCCTGCAAGATTTAACTCACATAATAATAACTCACATAATAATCGCATCATTCTTATTCGGTCTTTACCACTAGGTCATGTCTTCTTAGGACATATAATGATTCCGTACGGTTAAAGTCCACCATCCAGCTTATTTCTGTTACGAAGCAATCCTGTGTTCCGGTCTGAAGATTCGGTTGTGGTGTTGTCTATGGCTTTGTGCTAAATACCGGGTCGGCAATTGTCTCATCTATCCAGGCCTAGTGACTAGTGGTTTGAGTGGATTACAAACAGAGCAATGCGACTTCAATAATAATTTGTTGTTAAAATTTTTCATACTAATCCAGATGCGTTAGAGACGCAGCTCTTGGCGAAGAATGCGAGGATCAGTTGCAATGCGCCGGACCAGGATTGGAGTGCAGGGGTACTTGCAGATGCAGGGATAATTGGGTGGCCAACAACCACACCAACTCCTGCGTTGAATGTGAGTAGACCAATGGAAAATTTTCATAGAAAGCGAGCATGGAGGAAGTTTTTTTTACCTGCGGTGGGTAAGCTCACGGGGCTCATCCTGAAAGAACTTGCTTTTCCCTTAGCAAAAGCAGTACTACGCTGAGTCTACCACCGGATGAAATCACGACCCACTGAGAAGATCCGGCGCGAAATTCAGTGGGCTGAAAGAAAGTAATACGCTATGAGGAGATGCTTTTTGAGTGATTTTACTGGTAGTAGGGCATCTTGTAAGCCTGCAGGAGTAAGTACCATCACCCTGTCTTCTTTTATAGCATAGATGGGTGGAAGAGCTCACAATCCACCTGGTGTTAAGTGGTTACCGGAGCCCATAGAATACACCTACAACGTAAATGCCGCCACCCACCTTGAGATATGAGTTCTAAGATCTCAGTATAGTTACAACTGCTACCCCACCCTTCAAACCGAAACGCATTACTGCTTCACGGTAGGAATAGACAGGATAGTGATACCTACCCGTGCGGACTCACAAGAGGTCCTACTACCAGTAAAAAAGTTGTTAGTAAATTTCTAATCGGTACAATAATTCATTCCAGCCGTCAAAGCACTGAATGAACCGTGCGAATTCGACATACAGTGCGACTCGTTAGCCGGCGTTCCCGGCGTGCCGTCTCCCGGGGCAGCCCTGTGCCTCGGCGGGACCTGCTCGTGCTCTTACAACGCACGCCCGGTCGGGAACCCGCCGCGGTGCTGGCACAGGAGACGCCCGGGACAAGACTGCAGGAGAGATGAGGTGAGGACAGACGAAACCGGTGGTAGGACTGGTGGTGGTGAAGCAGTAATGCGTTTGAAGGGTAGAGCAGCCGTCGTAACTATACTGAGACCTTAGAACTTATATCTCAAGGTGGGTGGGCATTTACGTTGTACATGTCTATGGGCTCCAGTAACCACTTAATTAACATCAGAGCTGTGAGCTCGTCCACCCATTTAAGCAATAAAGAAAAGAAAAAATTACTATAGAAAACTTACCGTTTTGCGCAAAAGATCTTTACGTAGACAAACAAACAACTTTACTTTCGTATTTGCATTAAATAAAAAGGAAAATAAAGCTTATTATCAAAGTTATTAGTTTTACACACAAAGTTATTAGTATTACAAGTTTTATATTTTGCTTGTTAGCTTGCAATGATTTCATCACGACTAAATCATGTAGTGATTGGAGTGTGCGTACAAACATGTTTTCAGCAGTTCTAAATATCAATAAGTCTCACGCTGATTGTTTTAGTCGAACATATTTTATTACAATATCTTGAGCCGCACAATAATGTTGTTCTAATTTCAATCAAAAAATGATTGTTTTCTTTTATCAATTTCTCTTGTGTTTGCGAACCTCGATACATTCGCCTTAGGCTGAGTTGAAATTCAACTAAACAGTAGTTAATAAAAAAGTATTTATAAAATAATGTGATTTATATTAAATCGAGAAGATTTATTTAAGTCTGATCACATAATTTAAATAAATAACATTTAATTTTTTGTTAATTCGTTTTCTATAATAGCGCGAATAGCATGCGAAAGTTTGAAGTTCCAAAACGAAAAAAACAAAGAATTCAACTAAAAACTCATTTCTTTATTAAACATTGAAATTTTTTTTTTTTTTATTAAACAGGAATGCGTTTCTGAGGAAGACGAACCGGGTTATTGTTTGAACGGGCGGTGCACTTGCAAAACCTGTTCTCCTGACGCGCGGGACTTTAGTGGCGCGACAGTTTCCCGCCAATCGATGCTCGCGTCGGCCGTCGTGTTGTTCGCCGCCATTTTGGGATGATAGCCGCCATTTTGTCATGTTCCTGTTATTTTAATACAGAAAATTTCGAAAAGTCATACAAAGTCATCTGTGCCTTTATTAAGAACGCGGATACCTAAGTATTTAGTGTATCGAGGCTTTTTATCGACAAAATACGAATCGTCGTTTTGATTAGTATAAGAATATAGTTGTAAAGACAAATAAAACGAAGAAAAAAAGATGTCATTGATAGATAGATACTATTTCCAAACTAAATGAACTGTTTGAAAACATAAATTTATTTTTACAACATATTATATTGATGCATATATTGATAAATATATAATATACATATCTACTTAATGTTATAAAATTAAATGTAATATTTACAGATCTTTGTGCCTTTTCCCGTGGCAAATAAGTTTGAGAATTGTGTAGATTTTCATTTAAATTAAATAATATAATATTTATGCACAAGTTAATTGTTAAGTTGTTAAATATGTTGGTAGTTTATATAAAGATTTGTATATAATTGTTGGTTGTTGTATAAATCTAAGTTTTAGGCTTTTATTTCAGAAACAGTATTTTGTGAGTGCAATTTTTTTTTAAAATATCTAGTATTCATATATTATTTATTTTGTTCGTATGAGTAGTGTTTATGCCAAAGAAGTGTACACAAAACGTTATAAAAAAATGTAAATAGAATACAATAAACTATTCTAAACAGAGTTATGTATTTTAATAAAACGTTAAGGTTAAAATGACTCGTAAACAAATATTATAGGTAGTACGTAATTAGTTCGGGATTTGCAAGTCTTAGAAATTAAAAGTAAAATTGAAACCACTCGTAAGGTTTAACCTCGCGATTTTTATTGTCGTACTTAATACAATATTTTTAGACTAAGGTTTTAAATACATTAATCCTTTCGCTATAGGATAGACAGACAGACGTGGGCTTAAAGTTCCAGTTCTATGGGCTCATACTTCACATTTGAACGATAGGCTGTTTCGCGGCAAAAATAGTAATACAAACAGTAATCATTTTTATTACTGTTGGTAGGGTGTTTCATGAAACGGCACGGGTAGGTTCCATTACCTGGGTAGTAGTCTATTTCTACCGCGTAATGTTTTCCGACTTGAAGGGTGGGACAACCCGCATTTTCAAAGCCGCATTCACATAGTTGATGTCTATAGGCTCTAGGCACTTTTGACACCGAGTGTCAAGACATTTAACTAAGCGATTAAAAGAAAGATAGATCAGTTACATGAAGTCGTCGTGGCCTAAAGGATAAGACGTCTGATGCATTCGTATCTAACGATGCAACAGTGTTCGAATCCCGCAGGCGCGGCGCTAGGCGGGTACATAATTTTCTAATGAAATGTCTAAATATACACGATTGACTTCCACGGTGAAGGAATAACAACGTGTAATGAAAAAATCAAACCAGCAAAATTATAATTTGCGTAATTATTGGTGGTAGGATGTCTGAGTTCGCAGGTACTACCCACCCTGCCTATTTCTGGAAACAGTAACGCGTTTCAGTTTGAATGGTGAGGCATTCGTTGTAACTATACTAAGACCTTAGAACTCATATCTCTAGATGTCTATGGGCTCCGGTAACCACTTGACACCAGATGGACTGTGAGCTCGTCCGCCCACCTATGCATAAATAATCCAACCATTAAATAACTTACTTCTCGGTAGAGGAGTACGAGTAACATCCGTAGTTCTGGTGCATGTAGTGGTAGTGAGGGAGGCGTGGAGGGCCCGACTGACCGCCGGGGAGGAGGCCGCGTAGACCAGCGGATTGAGAGCCGAGTTCGTGTACCCAAGCCAGGTACACCACAACCACGCGGCGTCTCTGACGCACTCGCATACGGAATCTGGACGCAAACGAATTATGTAACCGTCGTGACCTAAAGGATAAGACCTCCGGTGCATTCGGGTTGAGCGATGCACCGGTGTTCGAATCTCAGGCGGGTACCGATTTTTCTAATGAAATACGTACTTAGCAAATGTTCACGATTGACTTCCACGGTGAAGGAATAACATCGTGTATTAAAATCAAACCCGAATAATTATAATTTGCGTAATTACTGGTGGTAGGACCTCTTGTAAGTCCGCGCGGGTAGGTACCACCACCCTAACTATTGCTGCCGTGAAGCAGTAATGCGCTTCGGTTTGAAGGGCGGGGCAGCCGTTGTAACTATACTGAGACCTTAGAACTTATATCTCAAGGTGGATGGCGCATTTACGTTGTAAATTTTTATGGGCTCCAGTAACCACTTAACACCACGTCCAACCATCTAAGCAATAAAAAGAAAAAGATGGAATATCAGGTTTTTTTTTATTGCCGTATAGAGAGACGAGCATACGGCCCACCTGATGGTGAGTGGTTACCGTCGCTCATGGACGTCAGCAATGCCAGGGGCAGAGCCAAGCCGCTGCCTACCATAGGTAATGCCTAGGGTATTAAGCATCTAATATTAAGCAATGAACTTATTTCTGTCACGAATTCAGCAGCTATCCTCTTATCTGAGGGAAAAATCTCTCTAAATTACACAAATCTCTCAGCTGTTAACCGTACGCACCTACGGGAAGCATCACGAAGAACGGCGTCCAGCACAGCAGGAACAGTGACATCAGCATCACGATGGTCCGGGTGGCACGACGTTGGCGCGATATTATACCCGCGACCCTGAGAACAACAAACAGAATAACAATGTCTCGCAAATAAATGGCTTTAAATTTACCTGGACAGGTTTGCTGATGGATCTAATGGTCGACCTGATCTTAAGTGCAACTGTACTGCACGAACACTCCTGTGTGGTTTAGTGCGAGTTTTTTTAACGTTCTCGATAGAGTAAAAGTTAACTCAAATTTGTATGGAATTGGAACGTTTATCTACGTTTGCCGCTAAGGTCGCTGTTCCAACTCCATACAAATTTGAGTTAACTTTTACGCTGTCGAGAATGTTAAAAACTCGCACTAAGAACACTGGAAGTACGACTGCGTTCGATTACGGGGGAACGTATTCTATAAATGGGTAGGTATTGTTCGGTCCATGACAAATCCACCGGCACAAAGCGGTACGGGTCCTTGTATGATGTCGCGCCCTGACCTGCGACAATGTTGCTTTTTTCCCTACCTATTCTCTGATAGCCTAAGGGGCTATTTCAGCTACGCCCAAATGTGGTCCAGATCATCGGTATATCAGTAGGAGTAATTACGAAAATTGATCGAAAGATGGGAAGCGGATCGAACGTTACAAGCGAACAGCGATCCTAAATTCAAATATGTACAACCTAGTATAGTATTATATAGTGATATCTACAGGGTGAATACTAGTGCATAACAGATCAGTGGCGGATTAAAGGTCCAGAGCGCCCTAGGCAATCACTTTATCGGCGCCCCTGTACCGGCCATAAATGGCCATCATAATACTTTTTACTAATTTTAACTAGTTTTTTTTGCTATTACGATGAAGTTGTATCATCAAACCCAGGCTTTAGTAGACCAGGATATTTAGTTCAGGCATTTAATTCTTAATTGTCGATATGTTATTTTCTTTATTTATTTAAAAATTCGACGCCTCTTTAACAGATAATAACATATAACAAATACTGGTATCTATCAAACGGTGTACATATTGTGAAATATTTTTCAATAATTCTTTTGTGTGATTTTGATTCGGAGAACTGTCAATATACTACGTGTCTTTGATTAAAGGCTATCATTATTTTATCTTAATGACGTTTTATAGTGATAATGTGATATTATATCGTAATCTCTAGTATGTATAAAGTGTTCTTTGTTAATAAAATAAGCTAAATGATACTTACGGAAATTTGAGTCTCTTTAAAGGAGAAGTTATGGCACGTACCGTTTCCGACGAGGGTATCATGAAATGGCCGGTTTTTGGAGAAGGTGGCACCCTTGAAAATTAACAAATAAATATTATCCAACCCGTGCGGGCTCACGAGATACCTAACCACCGGAAATTATGCAAATTATAGTTTTTGCGGGGTGCGATATTATTGCTTCATCATGCAAGTTATTCGTGAACATGACGTGTTGACTAGAAAAGTTGGTCGTTGCTGCTTCAAACAGCTCGATACGGATGCGCCAGAAGTCTTATCCATTACGTCACGACAACTTCTAGTAACTCTTAATACAACTTACACTATGCTCTTGGGTACTTTATGATTCTCTTGTGATTCATCTGCAGGAGTAACGCTGTCCACATTTACCACGACAGCATCGGGGATGACCTAAAATCATTACGACTTTATCGTGTTTATGATTATAACATTTTTATAAATTACTAGCGACCCGCCCTCGCTTCGCTTCGGAAACATTAAAACACACATAAAACCAAAAAAATAAAATAAAAAAAATTTAAAAAAACTAGCCTATGTTCATCAGGGACAATGTCGGCTTCTAATGGAAAAAGAATTTTTCAAATCGGTCCAGTAGTTTCGGAGCCTATTCGAAACAAACAAATCTTTCCTCTTTATAATATTAGTATAGATAATATTATTATAATTATAATACAGCATTTTTAAGTCGCCATTTGACAAAATTTATTTAACTGAGTGATTACAAGTACCTACCACCCTGTCTCTTCTTCCACATGTCAATTATGCGTAGCAGTTTGAAACCGGTTGAATAGGCATATGAATAAATAATACACTTGAGACTTTGACCTCATGTCTCAAGATAGGTAGCGGCATTTATGGTATCATGCCTATAAGCTACATTTGGGCCGTGAATCCATCACTCATGCCAAATACATTAGGTCTACAAAGCACACGGATTTTTTGAATTCGCGGCTCAATTTGTGTTAATGTTTTGGTTTTTATATCGACCCACAGACAACCCCCTCTGTTTCTCGCCGTATCTTCTCAGTGAATCGTGGTTCCGATCCAGTAGTAGATTAAGCGAAGCCCTTCTTTTGCTAGGGCGGACGTTAGCTAAGTCTTTAAGGCTGAGCCCCGGGAGTCCGACAAAACCATACGATACTGGTAAGAAAACTTAAAATATTTTTTTAAAACACTTACTTTTTCTACATTGTTTGTGACCTGGCCACGGTGGAACCTGATTGAGGGCGGTGCCGCCAGAGCTCGCAGTATCCGGGCATAAAGAACAACCATCACACTTGCAGGAAGATAAAACGAAAAGAAAATACTGACGAATACGTAACTGTAATAAAAAATGTTTTATTTCATTATAATAACATTCTGGTTTCATTTAATTCCATTCCAATTCAATCATCAACTTCATTTCATTTCGCTTCATTTTTCATGTAACGGAACATAAGAAATGTGACTTGGCTTAAAAGTATCGTTTCCGGGGCCATAAAATATTAAAAAAAAAGACAATATTTGTTCAGTGTTCTTAGTGCGAGTTTCTTAACGTTCTCGATAGCGTAAAAGTTAGCCAATTTAGTATGCAGTTGGAACAGCGCCCTTTGCGGCAAACGTACCAATTTTTTTTCCCTACCTAAGCTGATAGCCTTGAGAGGCTATATCAGCGTCGCCTTAGCTACTAGGTGAGCTCACGGGGCTCAAACCTGATGACGTTGCTAACACGAACCCTAGCCATGCTTCGCAGAATCTACCACCGAATCGGAAACGCGACCCACTGAGAAGATCCGGCGAGAAACTCAGTGGGCTGTGTCTGAGGGTTAATTTACTCGTCGAGCCCTTCATTCGGGTTCGACGAGAACGATGACCGGAACGTACGCAAACGATCCCATTCCATACAAATATGAGTTAACTTTTACGCTATCGAGAACGTTAAAAAACTCGCACTAAGCACATTGAGGATCCAATTATTATAACAGTTGTTTGTCTATTCGTCACAGTTTCCGGCAAACAAAATAACAGCAGAAATACCTAACGCGATGCATGCTGAATGTGCGTCGTTAATTAATATTTTTTTAAATCTTTATTTATGAATTGTTTTCTGAAAAGAAGATGAATATTTAAAATACTACATAAAATATATTGCCGTTAGGCCTCATTCGCACGGGCGTTTTAAAAACGTTGCGTTAAAACTAGGCGTTGGCGCTTTTATAACGTTCTCGATCTGAGTGTTCATACGAACGTTTTAAAATCACTCTTATTTCGTTTTTCACTTCGCGTAAGACGTCGCCTTATAAACGCGTTGACGTATGAACATACACTTGAAAATGCATCTTCTGTTCTATTTGAACGCTTTTTTAACACACGCTAAAAAAACGTGCGAATGAGGCCTTAGTGGATATTTCTTGATAAATATCGTCGCGCATTTATTTGTAAACCAAATGAAAAGAAAAGCATTTTATTTATAGATATAGGGGCGTGTTTAAAAATAATCATTAAGACAGTATATATGAAATATAATAGCTAGCCTACCTAGAATTAGTGTTAACAGTACAGGCCTTAGCTATTTCTCCAGGTAGAAAATGCTTCGGCGAAGGAATGAAGGCAGTCGGTATAGCGATTGTTGTCGCCACGGGCCAGATCAGTGCAGCCAACAGTCTAGCGGTCTTTGCTCTCTGTGCACGAGCTAACGGAGCGGTGATGCCGCAGAATCTCTCCCAGCCTAAGGTGCAGATGGAGAGGATAGAGGCGGTGCAGCATAGGACATCCAAGGTGCTCCAACAGGAACATATGGCCCAGTCTGTGGTGAAATTGTCCATTTATTTTTCTGATTAAAAATATACAGCCTGACTGGTTGAGCACTTTACGTATTGATATAGAGTGCTCAGTACTCGATTCTCGTTCTAAATAAGAAAAAAATTTATTGTAAGTGCTTAAAATATTTGCCTAATTTATCTTGGATTATCTACTCAAAACAATAATCGTGGTCACTCGCGCCGCGCGCGCGTCTTAACAGAATTTGTTTGCTTACATCGGTCGACGATCGCGGCGCCACTTCGATAAAGCGGCACGACACGAGAACCCTCTCATCGTGGCCGCCGGTAACTACATTCCCGATCCTGCGGACAGAATGGAAAGCAGTCGACGTCGCCCAAAACACGTCATCTCGGATCCTCCCGATCCACTAACGGTGCTTCTAGGTACTTCAAGCACCGGTCACCGTTCTCGTCGAACCCGTCGCTTGCGACGAAGGGCTCGACGAGTAAATTAACTCTCAGACACAGCCCACTGAGTTTCTCGCCGGATCTTCTCAGTGGGTCGCGTTTCCGATCCGGTGGTAGATTCTGCGAAGCACGGCTCTTGCTAGGGTTCGTGTTAGCAACGTCATCAGGTTTGAGCCCCGTAAGCTCACCTACAAACGTTAGGGTTACGCTGAAATAGCCTCTCAAGGCTCTCAGCTTAGGAAAAAAAAAGATCGCGGCATCGTTCGAACGCGGCGCGCTGATTGGTTCTCACCCGCCGGGCGGCGTCTCAGCACTGCGGTGGCCACAAATTTCGAGTCTTAGTCAATTAATTTAATGAAGGTTTTCTTTGTAGTTCATTTGTATTTTGTTAATTTTATATTACTAAGCGTTATATGTGACCATGAACTATCATGTCCTTGAGTACCTATGTAAAGTGTTCAACCAGACAGCCTGTATATATTAATTTCAATTTCGATTTGTATCGATTTCAATAATATGGAATATACTATAATTATTATAGCCGCTTCTTCAAGAGCAGTGTGTCATTGCCCTCAGAGGGGGCGAGCACGAATGACAATCGAAAAAGTATTCGTATCGGTATCGAGAAAAAATGTATAGGATTTAAACAGCGCCCCTACCGTCCGTAAAAACAATTAATTTCAGCAGCACGAATGAATTTACTTTCGTTTCGCAATCAATTCGTCACGTTCCCGAAACTCGAAACTTATACTCATAATCGAGAGCACGAAAATTGTTTTGACATACGGTAACGTAAATCTCGAAGGCTGGTTATCGAGTACTACCATCCATAACATAATGTAATGATCCGTATGCTTAGTGTGAGTTTTTAAAGTTCTCGATAGCGTAAAAGTTAGGTAGCTCAAATTTGTTTGCAGTGGAACAACGACCCTAGCGCAGACGTACGCAAACGTACCAACTGCTGAACTGACTGAAGTCGTCGTGGCCTAAAAGATAAGACGTCCGGTGCAATAGTGTTGAAGCGATGCACCGGTGTTCGAATCCCGCAGGCGGGTACCAATTTTTCTAATGAAATACGTACTCAACAAATGTTCACGATTGACTTCCACGGTGAAGGAATAACATCGTGTAATAAAAGTGAAACCCGCAAAATTATAATTTGCGTAATTACTGGTGGTAGGACCTGTTGTGAGTCCGCGCGGGTAGGTAGGTACCACCGCCCTGCCTATTTCTACCGTGAAGCAGTAATGCGTTTCGGTTTGAAGGGTGGGGCAGCCGTTGTAACTATACTGAGACCTTACAACTTATATCTCAAGGTGGGTGGCGCATTTACGTTGTAGATGTCTATGGGCTCCAGTAACCACTTAACATCAGGTGGGCTGTGAGCTCGTCCACCCATCTAAGCAATAAAAAAAATAAAAAAACTGCATAGAAATTTGAGTTAACTTTTACGTTATCGAGAACGTTAAAAAACTCGCACTAACACGTTTCGACGACTCGATACATTTACATTACGATTTCGAAGGTTTTCGTGCTTGAGGTATGTACAGATTTAAAAAAACTTACTCAAATGAAAGACGAACAATTCCCTGGCGGCTGCTATTGGCAGCACTAGTAGACCGAGAAGCAAGTCTGCGGTCGCTAAGCTCGCCAGGGGATAGTGTGCTGGGGCGCGATTAACTCTCTTCAAGGCCACCAGCACAGCAGCGTTCCCTCCGACCGTGAAGAAAGTCACCGCGGCCATAGCTGCCGCAGCCGCCCACCACGAGCTCGTCATGTCACCGCGAGGGTGAAGCGTCAACACACTTTGCATTTTCTGGAATATTACACCGATCAGGGAGGCCATGACTTCGTTCATACATTGAGTATAAAAGAAGTAAAAAAATGCTAACGTGCTTTAAACAATTTAACTGTCATTATTTGCGCTATCGGTATGCCAATTATTGCAAACTAGTGAAACCCAGTCACGATCTGTTGTGACTAAATCTAATTGTATGAAAATTATTGTGTAAATTTTGCAAAAAAACGCCCTTTAGTACTAATCTCATTTTGACAATTACGAATAAAACGAATAAGAAATCACTCAAAACGGTCGAGTCGTTTTCAAGCGAAGCCCCGTCACGTCCCGATTATTTAATTATTCGTAACTCCTCTCGAGAATAATTTGAAATTATTTGAATTTGTGTTGTGTTAGATTAAGTGTTACGTGATGATTGTTAGAGATTTTAGACTGATCAAAAATACTGTTACAGTTTGATTATGCGTCTACAATTTAATTTTTTTTACATCCAACGTTGAGAATACTTTGCAGTTTTTATGGTCCCAGATACCTCTTATAGACAGATCGATATTATGATTTAACTGATATATTAACAATGAAACATCGGCTTGGTTTTTTTACTTACGATTTATCCACGTAGCCACCATTGAAACTTCAGAAGGTAAATATATCGAAAAAACAAACTATACTATCACATTAAATAAAATAACGAATAGAAATTGTAATTATCCGTAAATTTACTTAAAACACAATAAATATTCTCGCACAAAACAATGTTATGATGTCGCATGGAAAATATATATTTATTGCGGGTAAACACAGAAATTCATCTGTGGTTCTGAATGACAACGACGAATCAAAGGTTTATTTATTAAGCGCTGACGATACTCAATCTACCGCGGAATTAGCAGCAGCTTTCAACGTTAGCATCAAAACAATATTGGTCCATTTTCGTCAAATTGGCAACATAAACTTGATAAGTGATCGCCAGCGCGACGAACGTGTTAAGGTTGCATCACAGAAACACAAATAAAGGAATTTTGAACCGTATGTCACCTGCGATGAATATCATCATTTACCTACCCTTCTCTCAGTCACCTGGGGTCGGCGCAACATGTTTCCTCCTTCCGTACTCCTCTGTCATATACCATTTCTTCACTCACTCCTCTCTTACACATACTGGTGGTAAGACCTCTTGTGAGTCCGCGCGGGTACGTACCACCACCCTGCCTATTTCAGCACTGAAGCAGTAATGCGTTTCGGTTTGAAGGGTGGGGCAGCCGTTGCAAGTATACTTGAGACCTTAGAACTTATATCTCAAGGTGGGTGGCGCATTTGCGTTGTAGATGTCTATGGGCTCTAGTAACCACTTAACACCAGGTGGGCTGTGAGCTCGTCCACACATCTAAGTAATAAAAAAAATCGTCTTTCACGCAATCCATCCATTTCTTCTTAGGTCTACCTCTTCTTCTATATCCTTCCACATTCATAGTTAACACTCTGTCACTCCTTTTCATTTCGTCTCATAACATGTCCATACCATCGCAAACGCGCACTTCTCAACTTCTCTGTGACAGGTGCTACTTTCCGTATTCTATCCATTGCTTCGCTCACTTCCCTCTCTCACATACCGTCTTTCAGGTAATCCATCGATTTCTTCTTAGGTTTACCTCTTCCTCTTCACCTGCGATGAATAATCTCTATATATAAAAATGAATTGCTGTTCGTTAGTTTCGCTAAAACTCGAGAACGGCTGGACCGATTTGGCTAATTTTGGTCTTGAATTATTCGTGGAAGTCCAGGGAAGGTTTAAAAGGTGAGAAAGAATAAAAAAGCTTGGAATTATATATAAACAAACAATTTTGTTTTCCTTTGATGTGTCTAATTTATCGATTGAGGCACTACGAAGTCTGCCGGGTCAGCTAGTGAACAATAAAAGTTATGATCACTATTTCGTGGTCTATTGCCGAAATAATTACAGTTACCTACTAGCGACCCGCCCTCGCTTCGCTTCGGAAACATTAAAACACACATGAAACCAAAAAAATAAAATAAAAAAAAATTATAAAAAAAGTAGCCTATGTTCATCAGGGACAATGTCGGCTTCTAATGGAAAAAGAATTTTTCAAATCGGTCCAGTAGTTTCGGAGCCTATTCGAAACAAACAAACAAACAAATCTTTCCTCTTTATAATATTAGTATAGATGGCGTTATTGTCATATATGTACTGTATGGAACTGGACATAATGATGTAGAAGCTCGCGAATCTCCAGTTAGCTTTGGTTATTCGCTCGTTCTCACTTGTTCCTACACGATACTGCTCAACTTATAATGTATTGGTGGTACTGGTGGTAGGACCTCTTGAGCCCGCGCGGGTAGGTACTTCCACCCTGCCTATTTCTGCCATGAAGCAGTAATGCGTTTCGGTTTGAAGGGTGGGGCAGCCATTGTAACTCCACCCATCTAATCATCTGTCCACCCATCTAAGCAATAAAAAAAAAAGTATGGTCTCACAGCAACAAACGGTCTCTAAGCTCCAATGGCTAGACTTGAAAGTTTTGCGTCATTCACCATATCGACCAGACTTCAGAAAAGATTCAATAGCCGAAACTCAGTACAAAATGCATTGGAAGAGTTTGTTTGAAGCATTGAAACTACGCTCTACGTGTCTCTAAGCGGTCTCTAAGCCACTACGCTCACACAGATGTATGAGTGTGTATCGGTATATGAGTGCAAAATATGGATTTATATTTTGATTGATAGAAATAAAAAGAATGACTAACTTTCTGTATACTAAACGGCAATTGAAAGAGCTAATATTTATTGGTTCTATATATGAGTCGACTATTATCAAAGCCGGCAATGTGACTTTTGGACAATTATTGGTAAATCAGAAAAACGAATTATTGACTTTGTATTCCATTGGCAGTCACAAAACTCTTCTGAACGACATCTTAGATAAATAACAGGTTAAGTATTAACCTTTATTTAATGCAGGTTTTGACCCGAATTTTTTGAAGGAGATGATTATATTCAAATCAATCTGTATTGACATATCAATAACATTTTTTTGTCCAAATGCACAGATTGCCACCTTTGATAATAGACGACTCATATGTTGTAATGTTAAAGGAGCTGTTCTTTCATTAAAATTGGAGTCGTTTTTCGATCTTGTGGTTTCGTTCAGGCGGTGCTAATTAGGTCAAGCCGTGTACAGGTTCATATTACCTTTTTAAAAGTAGGTAGTATTATGTCATCTGTTTTGACAAACATTCAAAATGATTCAACTATTTAATTACACAACATTTACTGCTGTACATATCACTTAGGCTATGGTACGAAGAACGGACAACAAAAAAAGAACAGATTGCTTTTATTTATTCCTTTATTGTCAGATATCGGGAAAATATTTAAAAAAATATTCTCCCCAAAAATATTATTCTTACAAAGAAATGCATTTAATTAATATAGCAATAAAAAAAAGTATTTACAAAAACTTACAAGCTAGACAGTTTCTCTAAGCCGTCCTATGTTTTTTAAATTACAAATTTCATTAAATCTTACGTAATATTTGTTTAAAGGCACGCACATTTTTCACAAAAAAAATATCAATTTTAGTGTGCCCCTTTCATATTGACTTACAAACACATGTTCGAGATGCGAAAATAATCATTATTACCGTCCGAGAAAGTTCATTTTAGTATTTCAATACATTGTACTTAAAATTCATTCAATATCAATTGCTTAAGACACGAGACTAAAACAGGAAGCTCGCGTGTCTATAAAGTTGACCTTCTAAAATCTTAATCACCAAGAATTATACAAAAATATCACTTACAAAAGAAAACATTTAAATTCTGACGAAATTGCATTCAATACATTTAATTATCTCTTAATTCTTCCAATTGCATTTCATGACACAAGTAATTAATTTGACTTGACCATAACATGTTTTACTAGGCTCTATGAACATAAGAAATTTCTTATCATGAAAAAGTTGTTGTAAGAAATTAGTCAGCTGACATCGTCCGCCATTTTGATTCTTCGTGTAACGACATTTTGTAATTATTTTTTTTTCAAAATTAATTGAGTTTTATTTATGTCAACAACATGAATTATTGGTCAAGTCTTACAATAAGAATAACGTAAAAACTAACGAAGATCATTTCCTTATTTAAATACAATGGAAAGCTAAAATCTTAATAATTATAATTTAAAAGTATGTATTTACAAAATAATGTAGGCATTTAGCTAACGGCAGAAGTTTTACAAACTCACTTATTATTATAATAATTTTATACTTATTTTTAAAATATACAGAGTATGGACCGAGTATAACAGTAACAAAAAAAAAATTGAGCATGCAAGTCCCGAGTAACGTTTAACTTTTTTAAATTTAATATTATTATTTTTTAAAGCGAGTCAAGGAATGCTGAGATCTTAACATGATTAACTATATCGATAATGGAATATTTACCTCATAATTTAAAAAGGACAAAAAAAATACTATTTCTATTTCACGTACGCCGATGAAAACATTGCCGCTGTTATAAGCAATGCTGATAACAATAAAACTGATTACTGATAATACTCACAACATGGTGGGCTCAAAAGCATCATATTCTACTGAATTCAACTTCAGAATTATTTTGCGTCAAATATATGAAAAATAATAATGACTTAAGTCATATTTTACCGCGTAACAATAATACTTGTAATAATGACAGGAATTTTGGCGCGAGTTATAATAATACGGCTGCTTCACAGCTAATTATAGCCGCAATACGTAAAATTTGAAAATAAGTATACTTTTTTTAATTATGAGGTACAAAATTGGAAGCAGTTTTGGAATGGTCGTAAGCGGAAGATATGTCTTAATTAAATTAAAAATCCACACGAGACTGCTGCCTGCGAGATAATTAACAAGATAAATTGAAACATAATTTGGAGGACACGCGAATACAGGCAACAATCTCTTTAATATCAATTCGAAATTTAGCTTATCAATTTATATCTGAGCCAAAAATATATTTATAGTAAAAAAAAAAAAGTCGACTGCTCAATTCATTCTGGCAACTCTAACGAAAGCAACATCGAAATAAACACACAAAAAAAATCGTCAAATTCTAAAACAATGATATGTCTTATAAGAAGGTTTTGACTCAGAAATAAATTATAAGAGAAAAGTATCTATTTTAAATTATACTACAGTAGATTACAAAAAAAAAAAAACTTTTAACTGCTACAGAATCACACATAAATAATTTCTATTCACGCCGGTACGGTCGACAAGATAGAGATATACAAATAAGTCCACTTCGATCGTGATGAAGAAAAAGCTGAATGAAGAAAAAATCTCATGGAATTGTCATAGCCATGCAATGCATGCTATAAGATGCATGGCATCAATGATAAAGTACTGTTTATTTCAAATTGTAGTTTCAACGGGATAGGCCAAGATATCATACTATACAGCCTAGTCATTTATATACTCTGTTACATGAAAAATAATATGGAGTGAAAAAATATATGGATAAAGTGCAGTGAAGTTGATTTATTTGAGACTGTAATCAATTCGGATGAAGCTAAATTAAACTAGTTGAGATGAGATGAAATAAAGTCTCAATAAAATAGTGGTTATTTATAGATACTTAAGTTCTATTTTTGCAAAAACCGGAGATACCAAGTTCAGAGAATGTTTCATTTTCCCATATTTATGTACTATCACAGATGCTAAATTGTTTAGCTTAATATGCGTTTAGTCATCATCACAGATCTAACCTAAATTCAAAACTGACATTATATTAAATACATTATACTCCAAGACAGATTCTATTGACTTTTAAAACATTTCAACTGAAAATTTAGCGTTCATTTAACTTTGAATCATTAAAATCGATACGGAACGCGGCTCTAGACGTAATTGTCAACAAAAAATAATGCTTATTGTATATAATATAATGCGTATTAGGTGTAATATATTTTTGTATGCCGACCGTACCGAAAGCAATCTCATAAGCGACTCATTTACCATTAGCATTACCTAAAACACAGTTTTAAACAAATCAATAGAAAAATTCAACAACGCAACATTATTATATAATAATAAAAAAATAAAAAAAACGATTCGGTGCATAAACACGCATTTAAGACAATAAATTATAATATGATTTCGATTTTAATTATTTTTCGAAGAATTAAAATATATTTAGAGATTTCATAATTAATATGTTTTTTGTCGCACCGAAGTTCTTGTCACAATGAGATTAAACGTTTTTTTTTAGTGCGTCGATACGTGCCTTAAAATATTCTTAATTTACATCGAAGTCATGGCTGTACATTTCAGTCTATAGCTACGGCACTTAGCACCTTCCGAAACTAAACACCCGAGACTATAACAAAAGGTGCGTAACATTATATTACATTTTAAGATTTAAAAATATTATGTATATAAAAAAAAAACCGATGTCTTTTCTCTTTGCTGCTGACGCTACTACGCTAGAATGGGTCAGCAGATATTACCTCTCTCTCTCTTTATTTTCACAATCTAAAATGAGTTCTAACGCTCGACACTTAGAGCCTATTTACAAACGGCGTTTCGTGAAGCACCATTAATGAGTTTACCGCAGTTTTAGCAGATCGCTTGACGTTTGAAGCCCTACTGAAGGCGTACACGATCTCTCGAATGATTCAATGTAATTTACTATAAACTTTACAAACAAAACCTTATGTATTAGCCATATCATTTCAAATGTATGGAATGAATTCGAAATTTAATTTTTCTCTAAGAAGATTTTCATAAAAGGCTCTTTCGATATGTGTTCTTATGTACTGGGTGTTAGGGAACCGCTTCCGAAAACGAAGACAGATGATAGTACTAATGACACCTTTGATTACAGATTAAAAAAAAAAAAAAAACGTTTTATTAGCATTATTTACGCTCCATCATTTTAGTACAGATAAATGAAACGATAGTTTCATAAAAAATACATTACTAAAAAAACCAGCAATGAAACACAAAATCAAAAACAGCTGATGCTCGGATCAACGAACGCACGGACGCGGCGTTTCTTTTACACGCACACCGACGCGGCGCTGATATACCGCGCTCCCCAAAATTTACAACTTTGTAGGTACAAACTTTTTGTTTTCGGAAGCGGTCTCCTAACACCCAGTATAAATGGTCTACCGGAATAGTTTATCTGTATAATAATCTTTCCACTTTCACTACTATTTAACGTGTAAACCTTAAATTGTTGGTTTCGTTATTAACTTTGTTAAACATTGCAGCTTTAAAGCGCTTTAAAGCGTTTTTCGAAAAAGTCGAATCGGTAAACATTAATCTACCGTACTAAATGTATATACCTTCGGCGCCTTTGTTCGTTTGTTGGATGTCGTTGGGCGAGAGGGCGGCGCGGTCGGACCAGTCGGAGTGCGGGGACTGCGTGAGGGGCGTCTGCGGGGAGGGGGTCGACCAGTGGTCCGGGGACTCGGGAGACGGCGTCGGAAACGTGTCACCCATACCGGTGTGCCAACTGTACAAGCCTGGAGAGCGAGAAAGGTATACTATTTAATTAAAAATTACACTACAAAATTCACAATAATTAATGACTCGGTGATGCTTTTTTTTCTACCTATTCTAGTAACCTCGAGGGGTTATTCTGGATTCGCCGAGCTAGTAGGTGAACTCACGGGGCTCAAACATGACGACGTTGCTAACACGAAGCCTAGCAAGAGCCGTGCTTCGCAGAATCTACCACCGGATCGGAAACGCGACCCACTGAGAAGATCAGGCGAGAAACTCAGTGGGCTGTGTCTGTGGGTTAATTTACTCGTCGAGCTCTTCTTAGCAAGCGACGGGTTCGACGAGGACGGTGACCGCTGCTTGAGGTACCTAAAATCACCGTTAGTGGATCGGGAGGATCCGAAATGACGTGATCGATGATGCAATAGATAGCGCTATCGAGGGTCGTGGGTTCGGTTCCTACATCAGACAAACATGATGATGAACCGGTTGGTTCGCTCTATCTTCGGGTGTTTGTTATCTATATATGTATATATTTGAGCGTATATAAGTATGTATGTTAATCTCTGGTACCCATAACACCGGTAATCCTAATTTAGGACCGAATGTTCGGGCTTGATTTTTCCAAGTTCTTTTTTTTTATATAGTACCTATATATAGACAAATACATACTTTTCATGCTTAGTCCGGTCTTTAACACTGTTGATGTCTATATGAGACAGTCGATCTACGCTTTTAAGACAGTAAAAAAATAATTTATAGTTAACATAAACAACGCTGTATACCTAAGTAATAAAAAAGAGGTCGCATTAAGTATCAAATAATTTGTCAAGATTTCAGAACATTTGGACTATCGCTCTACAAATAAGCTTAAATATGGATTATTGGGCTCTAGTATACTTACCCGACATAAGATTGGTGAGAGCCGGATGCTGCGCCCCTTGGACCTGGCCCAGTGCGGCCGCGTGCGTCATCACCGCCTGCAGCTGCGCGTTGTGTTGACTGCTCGCGCCTGACAATCACATTTAATTACCAAAATGCCGGCTTTGCGTAGCACAACTGAATTCTATTAATTTGTGACATTTATATATAAGTATACATTTAAATTAGTTTGGTGTATTCCTCTTTTGTTTATGTTGTTTCTTATTTACCGATTTTTTTCTATTTATTTGTTTCTCTAGTGTTTTAATTTCTTTATATTGGTGTGGAGCTTTAATTGACTTTTTTGTTTCTGTATTGTTATATATGTTGATACTATATTGATTTGGCTGTTGCTTCTCCTTGTAATAATAAACAAATCTACCTCCCATCTCATACCCAACTAGTCGGGTATGGTCTAAAATAATTCTTTAATCCAACACCGACCTCAATGAATGGAAGAGAAATTACTCACTCAGATGTGCGAGTGCTGAGTACGCGTCCAGCTGGTGCTGGTGCGAGTGACGTAGCGCCGCCATGTGCGCCGGTGACGTCGGCAGCGACGGTCGCGACTTTCCTGGCGACGGCGAGCCTGGAGGATAACGAGCTATTAATATACATATCGGAGACGGTCATTAATTTGGTAGCGAAGCGCAGCAAGATTCCCGAGGAGTGACGCGGTCACCGTCCGCGCCGAACCCGTCGCGTGCGACGAAGGGCTCGGCAAGTAAATTAACCCACAAACACAGCCCCCTCAGTTTCTCGCCGGATCTTCTCAGTGGGTCGCGTTTCCGATCCGTTGGTAGATTCTGGGAAGCACTGTTCTTGCTAGGGCCAGTGTTAGCAACACTCCGGTCTGAGACCCGTGAGCTCACCTACTAGTTCGATGAATCTAGAATAACCCCTCGAGGTTACTAGAATAGATAGGAACAGAAACACGAATTGATGGGAGATAGTCGATAAAATCAATAAAATTTTAGAGATGCTTAGCGGCTGCTAGAAGAATAGTTACCCATGTAAGCGTGCGGCGATGTGGTCTGGTTGCTGTGTGTGGGCGAGTGGTTGGAGTAGGGCGGCGACAAGGACGCGCCCATCGCGCCGCCGCCGTACGACTGTTGCAGCGTCTGACCCGTCTGCGACACATATACAAAATATTAATTTTTTTTTCAGTCCACCCATCTTTATTATCTATATATCTACTTATATATATAAAAATAAATTGCTGTTCGTTAGTCTCGCTAAAACTCGAGAACGGCTGGACCAATTTGGCTAATTTAGGTCTTAAATGATTTATGGAAGTCCAAAGAACGTTTCAAAGGTAAATAAATATGTAAAATATTAGGAATTAAATAATTTTTGTTTTTTCTTTGATGTGTCCCCCGTCGGACGGATTCCTTTTGTTTGCTTCAAGTTTATTTTATACAAAAGCTTATGTCTTTTATTTATCGATTGAGGCATTACGAAGTCTGCCGGGTCAGCTAGTTCATAACAATTTTAACACAATAACTCGTACTCAGTAGTTAGATGGTTAATGTAATTGTTTATTTGGATTATGTGTGTTGTATTCAAAGTGACGTAAGAATGAAGAAGCGGAATTTGTAATGGTGTTTGTTTTTTAAAATTATGTCTTGTTATTAAAATGTATTTGTGTTCACTAGTTTTTCTTGAAATCGAATTTGGTACAGTGCTTTCGTAACGGTCGGCTTCGAATTCGGCTTTTTTTATTTATTGCATAGATGGGTGAACGAGCTCATAGCCCACCTGGTGTTAAGTGGTTACTGGAGTCCATAGACATCTACAACGTAAATGCCGCCACACACCTTGAGATATGAGTTCTAAAGTATCAGTATAGTTATAACAGCTGCCCCACCCTTCAAACCGAAACGCATTACTGCTTCACGGCAGAAATAGGCGGGATGGTGGTACCTACCCGTGCGGACTCACGGATCTTAGTTTGTATAACCCCTAACTCTACCACCACAGAAAAGTGGAAATAATTCGTTAGCACGCTCTAGGTACATTACCTGATAAATTCATCGATAATTGTGAATTAAATCAGTCGAATAGAAACTTTAATATTAAGAGAATAAAGTGACGTATACCTTGACACAATCCTCATAGCTTGGCGGCTGCTTGTGGTGCAGTAGCTGCTCCATGCCGACGAACTGCGCCATCGTGTTCGAGTACAGTGACGTTGCGTCGTATGGCGACGGCAAGTCCTGAAATATTCCTCATAGGGTAAACATTACAATTATCTACAACTATTTCACGAGAATCGTCAAACTGAATCACGATTATCGTATTGATTTAAAACTATTTCGGTCGTCACGTGCATTTATTTTATTTTTCGTTTTTTTTTTTATTTATTTTTTAACTACCCTTGTATGCAGACGAGCCCAACTGATGGTGAGTGGTTACCGTCGCCCATGAACTTCTGAATTGCTGTCAGTTTGGCTTATAGATAGGTTGGCTGAATATATATTATTCTTCTTCTTTTGCTTCGGTTTCCTCAATACTGAGGGTCGTGACCACCTCTTCGCAACAAGAGTTTATTACGGACCATTCCACGCCATTTGCCTCTATCTGCCGCCGAGTGTAGAGCATCGTGAACTGTGGTGTCGAGGGTAGTGCGGATCTGGTCAGTCTGTATATTAGTTACCTGTAAATTTTGGAGCGGCGATTCAACTGGGCTGAGGCTGGAGCCGAGACTCTCAACGCTCTGCGGCACTTCCTGCGCTATCTTTTTGTTGCTCTTTTTTACGCTTGGTTTCCTGTTCACCAAAAAATAAATATCATAATTAACATTTATTTACGTTTGAAATTGTATTTGATGCGTGCAATTCAAAACGACAATCAATGCATGAGTGTCAAGAAATGTATGTTTTACCCTAATCAATTAAATTGATATTTAGTAATTAAGAGTGTTTTGAGTGTTTTTCGTCATAATTAATATTTGTATAATTCATAATCAAACGCTAATATTATAGGTAGCTTTACAGCGTCAACGAACCCTACCCTGAAATTAAGGGCTATTGTATTTCGAATGGGGTAGTGTGATATTAGGCTGGAGTATTTCACCCTTTCTGTCACATACAATAGGGCAACCTGGAATTTGGGTTGTCTATTCAAATCACTACTAATTAATATAAATACTAGGTACTATAAATACTAGCTAGTAATACAGTATTAGGTTCTCTAGCGTACCGTCTTATCTGTGTCTGTTGTAGATTATTGTTGTCGTAAACTTGATCCTGAGGACTGTCTGGGCCGGCCTTCGCTCTGGGCTTCTTGGGCTTGCCCTTAGCCGCAGACGCGATCACTGTCGGCTGACTTATCAGCTGGTGATGCGGGTTCGGCGAGGCTGCGAACGAAAAATTTAAGCTTTAAGCTGTGGTTTCTAACGCATTTAGTTCATACAAAATTCATTTTCTAAATATGTGAATAGCTAAAACTATAAACATTTTTATGTGAGTTTAAGAAAGCATATATTGCTTTTTAAAAAAACAAAATTGTGCTATTCTATTGATACCTAGCCAATTCGGTAACCGAATATATAACTGATAACCAGGATGGTATGGACATGTGATGAGACGAAATGAAAATGAGTTTGGTAAGACAGTGTTAACTATGAATGTGGAAGGATATAGAGGAAGAAGTAGACCTAAGAAGAAATGGATGGATTGCGTGAAAGGCGATATGTGTAAAAGGGGAGTGGGCGAAGAAATGGTATATGATAGAGGAGTATGGAAGGAGAAAACATGTTGCGCTGACCCCAGAAGACTGGGAGAAGGGCAGGAGAACGATATTGAAGATATTCTGATTATTCCCTCCGGTCATCGTCCTCGTCGAACCCGTCGCTTGCGACGAAGGGTTCGGCGAGTAAATTAACCCTCAGACACAGCCCACTGAGTTTCTTGCCGGATCTTCTCAGTGGGTCGCGTTTCCGAGCCGGAGGTAGATTCTGCGAAGCACGGCTCTTGCTAGGGTTATCAGGTTTGAGCCCCGTGAGTTCACCTACTAGTTAAGGCTACGCTGATATAGCCTCTCAAGGCTCTCAGCTTAGGTAGGAAAAAAAATCGGTTATCTGTAAAGTCTGTTTACTGACGATAGTTGAACGTGACGTCATAAGAAAATACGCCTCAGAGCGAGGTAACGCCGCATGAGTGAAGTTTTTTCGTGCGTGCAGCCGGCTCCATCGAAATATAAGACGTCGTCACGTCAAAAAAAATATTCCTAAAGCCTATATCATTGTTAATGACAGAACTTACTCATGAGATGCGGATGCTGCGGAGGCGGCCTCGGACAGTGCTCGTCGAGGAGCCTCACGATGTCGTCGTGCATCCGCTCCTGTGCCACGTCCCTCGGCAGCCGGTCCATGTGGTCGGTGATCTCCCTGTTCGCCATCGCGTCGAGGAGAGCCCTGCAGGCGCCGTACGAGCCCTCTCTCGCGCCCAGGAATAGTGGAGTCTCGTCCTGGGAATAAAAATGTGTTAAGGGCGGATGTTTTTTAAACAGGTTAGGATAGGATTTTTTTTTATTGCTTAGATGGATGGACGAGCTCACAGCCCACCTGATGTTAAGTGGTTACTGGAACCCATAGACATCTACAACGTAAATGCGCCACCCACCTTCAGACATAAGTTCTAAGGTATCAGTATAGTTACAACGGCTACCCCACCCTTCGAGCCGAAACGCATTACTGCTTTACGGCGGAAATAGGCGGGGTGGTGGTACCTACCCGTGTGGACTCCCAAAAGGTCCTTCCACCAGTAATAAGGAATTGATAGCAGGCACTTCAATAACTTATACGTATTTAAATGAAATTAATGATATTTTGGTTGGTTGGTTGGTTGATATGATTGATGAGTGGTCGTCGTGGCCTAACGGATAAGACGTCCGGTGCATTCGTGTTGAAGCGATGCACCGGTGTTCGAATCCCGCAGGCGGGTACCAATTTTTCTAATGAAATACGTACTCAACAAATGTTCACGATTGACTTCCACGGTGAAGGAATAACATCGTGTAATAAAAATGAAACCCGCAAAATTTTAATTTGCGTAATTACTGGTGGTAGGACCTCTTGTGAGTCCACCGCCCCGCCTATTTCTGCCGTGAAGCAGTAATGCGTTTCGGTTTGAAGGGTGGGGCAGCCGTTGTGACTATACTGAGACCTTAGAACTATATCTCAAGGTGTGTGGCGCATTTACGTTGTAGATGTCTATGGGCTCCAGTAACCACTTAACATCAGGTGGGCTGTGAGCTCGTCCACGCAGCTAAGCAATAAAAAAAAAAAAAAAAATTTTGAATGGTGATATTTTAAGGAAAAACAAAACTACAATACTTTTTTTCAAAAATGGACGGTGTAGAAAATTGTAACTAGCGTATTTACTTACAGATATTAATAATTTACGTTTTAAATCACAAAATGAAATCTTTCAATTTTAGCTTTTTATTAATCATTCTCACTTCACGTTATGTGGAGTAAATTTTTCTATATAATCTGTGGTTAGGTCGTCGTTTAGTTTGGATGCAAATGATGTCACAGATAATGAAGCTTTAATAACAACAAATTGTTACTGCTTGTTTTCTTTGAGATTTGCGTATTTTGTTAATCTTTAAACATTTTCAGGTCAGATCAGATCTTTATTTACCTTTGACTTTTACTAAATCTATTTTTTTTGTCATTTGGCAACTAATATTTCTGGATATGAAGACTTAATGACTAATTGAGAGTATTATTTAGATAGGGCGATACATCTATAACGAAATAATTCGAAAATCGAAATAATTGAATCGATATTATGCAATTTGTTACTTACCTTGTCGTCTTGCGCATCCCTATTGGCGCCGTGTGCAAGTAGTACATTGACAGCGTCAACGTTATTGACAGCCGCCGCCCAGTGCAGGGCTGTCTTGCCGCTGTTGTCTGCTGCATTTATATCCGCGTCGGCGTTGATTAGATCTTCCACCATGCCCTCGATGGCAAGCCTGATTGAAAAAAGAATTTTCGATTTGTTTCTTTTTTCAATACACGCATTGTTCTCAAAAAAAATATGGTTCATCCAACAATTGGCAATTGAAAACAAACAAAAAATTTATTATTTTTTGCATATCAATTTATCAATTTTTGCTTTTTTTTAAATTGACTAAATTTATAAATACTATTATAATTTAACGGGTTCTTAACACTAGCCAGTATTAGGTTCTACACGTAATCATGACGCTTGTAAACGCGTCGGAACATCGTCATCAGACTAAAGCAAATAATCGTCGTAAAAACTCTTTAAATAATATTAATATAATATAAATAATCGCAAAAACTATACGACGGATTCCCTATCACTTACCGAGCGGCCAAAATCAGAGGCGTGGTTCCGTCGTGCATTCTAGCGTTCAAGTTGGTGGCCCTATTTCGTAGAAGGATCTGGAAGACGCCCATCGCGTCGGCGGCGACGGCGGCGTGCAGCGGGGTCCGCCCGGTGTTGTCCTGCGAGTTGGCGTCCGCGCCCGCGTCCAGTAGTCGCTTAGCTGCGTCCGCACGGGCGTACCTGGATAGGACATCATATCTATATATCAATACGTGAAGCAAAAACTTTGTACGAGCTCACGTGTAGGTGAGCTCACAGGACTCACACCGGGAGTTTTGCTAACACTGGCCCTAGCAAGAGCAGAGCTTTGCAGAATCTTCCACCGGATCGGAAACGCAACCCACTGAGAAGATCCGGCGAGAAACTCTTGTGTCTATGGGTGAATTTACTCGTCGAGCGCTTCGTCGCCAGCGACGGGTTAGGCGATGACGGTGACCGAGTTGTCCAATCGTGAGCTGTGACACACAATAACAAAAACTCACCTCGCAGCTAAGTGCAGACTCGTTTCCCCGGTCTTATCCATGGCAGCGTTGAGTTGAGCGCCCTGAGCGACTAGTTCGGATATAATATGGGCTGTCTGTTCGTCTTCTACGTCGGAGCCGGTGTCCAGACCCCCTCCCCTCACTGCGGCTACCATCAGCGGCGTCATACCCAGCGGTCCACGGACGTCAACATCCACGTGACTGTCGTGCTAAATAATAATGCAGACGCAATGTTTTAGTGAATTAGATTTTATATGGTATAGTATTGCTACCAAAGGCAGATGATCTAATGACCCGTGTGATAGTGAGTTTTTAACGTCACTCGGAAACAATAGGAATGCTAAGGACACAACCAAACTGTGGCCTCTGAAGGATAATTTTAAACTTTGTCTAAAAAACAACATGTTCTAGTATATAAGTATCTAGAAACACCGTGGAGGCTTATAAGAGAGCCGGAATGGTCGGAGCCTTTTTACAAACAACCCACTTATCTATTACTTGTGTACTATAGATGAGCATTATTAAATATTTCTAGACCACAAACCAAATAATATAGATAAATAAGAAACTGAATGAATGATGAATTCAAAATAGCACTTACGATTGCAGGCGGAGTCATCATACTGGGCGGTACTCTGATATCTGCCGCGTCCAAATGTTGCTGAGTCCACACTCTTGGTTCATGGCCGGCTTCCTCATAATCAGTGATGGCCGTGTGATCTGAGGCATAGCCTCCTGGAGCCCCGTTCGCGTCACCCGGTCCTCTGGCTCTCTTGGCTCTGGGAGGGGCCGAGCCATCGTCGTCTTCGTCAGACCAAGAATGCGGTGGACCCATGTGGCCTCCATTGATATCGACGTCGATACAGCCTATGGATCCTTTATTGAGATTCCGCATCTCCTGGCCGTCTGGTCCACGGCGGCGTGACCGACGCCGTGTCGAGGAGTTCGAACGAATAAATCCTTCTGGGAACCATGTTATGCCGGCGGCGCGTTTCCTTTGAGCAGTCACTAAAACTCCTATCAGGAGGCCGGCTAGCAGAACCAAAATGACTCCAATGAAGACGTATTTAGAGTTTGTAGGAACTTCGTCGGTAATAGGAGGGTTCACGCCCTTGACTTGGTAAATAGGAAAGTCCGGTGACAGCGAATGTTTGGAGGCCGTGGCTGCAAGGAAATCGGCGGCTTCTCTGGCTGAGAAGAAGCACTCTGAACTTAACATTGTAGTACATTTTCTGTTGTCAAGCTCTAAGTACACCTGCACACCGGACTGTCCTCTTTCCGTATAAACAATATGATGTTTCTTTCCGAATTCGGTTTCTTCCAAACCAACATCAGTGGAGCCCTTCCAAGGCAACACCATGTCGTTACCTAAATGATCCTTCTTTATCAGAACAGTGGTCCGTAACTGATGACCGAGATCTCTGAGAAAAGCCACAGAGTTCTCCTTAAAGGTCTTCATGTCCATCAGCAGGATGACGGACATCACTCCTTCGGCTAAATCAGGCGGTTCGTTTTCACAGTCAAGACCGTCCCAATTACATTCGGCGTTGTTACAGCCGTAGTCGCAATGACCGTTGGCGTAATGTTTCTGGCAGTACGCGTCATATATAGGGTTGCATCTCTGTAGGGACTTTTGACAGTCCCTTCCATCGAACAGACAAGCTTGGGTGTTGCAGACCTCGTTACATTCACCATTCATGAACACCTCCCAACAGTTGATCGGAGCCGTACAGTTTGCCCACGGATTGATGCCCAACGAGCAATCATTGCCGTCGAATTCACACGCGTACGTGTTGCATTCCTCGTCGCAATGGTGGTCACCCTGTTTCTCTTTGCAGCCCTTTTTAACGCACTGCTCTCTTTGGAAGGCCAAATCAAGTTCCTCTAGAGTCAGTCCCGGATTTTTGTTGCTAAAAATGCCGGCTATCGGACTACCGTATCCGCCTTTGGCGTTGTGATCGTGAATATCACAGTTCTTCCCTGTCCATTGTCTAGGACAATAGCATATGTAGTCTCCGGGCTTGTCTATGCACCTTGCCTCCGGATGCTTGCAAGGGTTACTCAAGCATTCGTTCATTGAATCTATTTCGCAGCTGATACCGGACAATCCCAACGGGCATTCACACGCGTATCCTCCTATTTGGGAAGTGTGGCAGTATCCACCGTTTTGACATGGATTCGAATCGCAAGCGTAGCCTGAATATTCGCAGTTATTCCCGTAAAAGCCTTCGTTACACAAGCATTCGTGGCCCCCCTGTATAGCGGTGCAAATGCCGCCATTTTGACAGGGCGAGTTAGCGCAGAAGTTGACTTTGGCATCGCAGTGTCTTCCCATGTACCCGGGTTTGCAGTTGCAGTGATAGTCATTGATGAGTTGCACGCAGTCCTGTGTCCCGGGCAGCGAGCAAGGGTTCGAGAGGCACTCGTTGATGTCGCCTTCACACCTCGGTCCGACGAAGCCGGGCGGGCACTTGCACTCGAAGCCGCCGACTCTGTCGATGCAAGTGCCGTTGTTATGACACGCATCTTGTTTGCAATCGTTAACGTTTATTTCGCATATCTTCCCCAAAGTGCCGAAAGGGCAGGAGCATGAGAAGTTGTTGATGAGATCGTGGCATGTTCCTCCGTTTTGGCACGGGTTCGGCAGGCAGTCGTTGACGTTGAGCTCGCAGTTCTGTCCCTGGAAACCTTTGGCGCATTGACACTGGTAAGTCCCGACGAGGTCCTTGCAGAGAGCTCCGTTCTGACAAGGGGCGGATTCGCATTCGTTAATGTCCTTTTGGCAGTAGGAGCCGGTGTAGCCGTCCTGACAGTGACAACGATGAGAGTTGCCGATGTCTTCGCAGGTGCCGTTGTTGCAGAGCTGCTTTAGTTTTACGCCTAGAAATAAATATTCCAAATCATGTATACCTTGTAATATATAAATGTCTATAAAGCTATAAAAGTGCCGAATCTCGAGATTCAAAATTCAAATAAGGCTTTGATAGCTCTTTTATTTCAAAATATTCCCGAAAAACATCATGCTGTATATGCCAAATTTAAAATTGAACGTCAATTAAGCAGCGAGTTACAGCTCAATTATTTGGAATTTAAAAAAAATAGTTTCGATGAATACCTTTTCTGATGGAAGCATCTTTACAAGACACCATTTCGACATCGCACAGTTTCCCGGACCACCCCGGAGCGCAGGTGCACGTGTACTGGGGACCTTTCTGCGAACATGTCGCTCCGTTCTCGCACGGATTGTTCTCGCACCTGAATAATAAATTTATGTAAGTATTGGTACATATATAAACCAAATATATGTAAACGGTATATATGTATCTAATTATTATATGTGTGCATTTTCTATAATAATTTATTACTAATAAATAGTACACTGGAACATATTAATATCTGCTATATCTTTATCTTTTCCAGAATTTCTGTAAATTAAACGGTTGTCCGGAAGAGATCGCTTTTAGCTATAAGACCGCTTATTGTACAAATGTATCTGCTTGTTGACTGTTTTCTAATGTTAATTGTGTTTTTGTGTGCAATAAAGCATATTCTCTCTCTCTTTCTCTCTAACTAGCGACCCGCCCTCGCTTCGCTTCGGAAACATTAAAACACACATGAAACCAAAAAAAATAAAATTTTTTTTTTTTTTTTAAAAGTGCCTATGTTCATCAGGGACAATGTCGGCTTCTAATGGAAAAAGAATTTTTCAAATCGGTCCAGTAGTTTCGGAGCCTATTCGAAACAAACAAACAAACAAATCTTTCCTCTTTATAATATTAGTATAGATAACGTAACGTAAGAACGGTCTCTAAGCAAACCGCAGTAACAGTATTTTAATTCAGCTACTCGTTACGAAACTGAGTTCACTTGTAAACTAGGATTTAGTATGTTAGGGCTTATATTGGTGGTCCTATGTAGACTAACTGATGGTACTATTTGCTACGAACCAAAAACATCAACCTTGTAAATGAAACTTTTTTATTGCTCTTGTAGGCAGACGTACGGTCCACCTGATGGTGAGTGATTACCGCCGCCCATGGACATCAGCAATGTCGACGGCAGAGCCAAGCCACCGCCTACCATTAAGTACTCTCCACAAGCCTCGTTTGAAGAAGGACATGTCATAGCGCTCGGGAAACACCGTACAGGGAAAGCTCATTCCAAAGCCGTATGGAATGTGGCAAAAAAGATCTCTGGGAACGCACTGTGGATGAACGCAGTGGCTCCAGGTAATCTGGATGAACTTTACTTCAGTGGCGGGCGGTGCGATGATAGAAACGAGATGGTGGGGTCATATCAAACAATTCCTCAGAGCACTCTCCATGGAACATACGGTACAAAACACAGAGAGAACCGAAGTCCGTCTGAAGACCCAGAGGCTCCAAACGATCCGCCTGAATAAATAACTTGTGAGAAGCTTGTACACAACGCATTTACCAGTCAACAAAGTCTTCGCAGTGCTTTCCGGTGTATCCGTACGGGCAGTGACACGTGTAGTACGTGATGTGATCGTGACATGTCGCGCCGTTGTCGCACGGTGAACTGTCGCACATGTTGATGCGGAACTGACAGTTAGAGCCGGTGTACCTGGTGGAGAAAACGACATACATACAATTTTCGATATTAAGGAATATGTATCGAGGGGTAAAATGTTATTAGGTCTAAGCAACATTTTTGCAACTTTACAGAAGCGTCATTTTAAGTTTAAATTTTGGAAATATAACATTTACAAAAAAAAAAAGAACTTCTTCAGCTATTTGAATGGAATAAACTTAATTGTGGGGATTGGTTCAATTAAAAATATCGAATTGTTCATACTCTCTCTCATCCCGCATGTATTTTTTTTTCTACCTAAACTGATAGCCTTGAGCTGCTATTTCAGCGTAACCTTAACTAGTAGATAAGCTCACGGGGCTCAAACATGACGACGTTGCTAACACGAACCCTAGCAAGAGCCGTGCTTCGCAGAATCTACCTACCATCGAATCGTAAACGTGACCCACTGAGAAGATCCGGCGAGAAACTCAGCGGGCTGTGTCTATGGGTGAATTTACTCGTCGAGCCCTACATCGCAAGCGACGGCTTCGGCGAGAACGATGAGCGGCTCGCATCCTCGAAGCCACTGAACATGGAAGCCACTGAACATGGAAGCCACTTACTACGAGGTGGTAAGTGGCTTAAGTACTTACACCTCATGTGAGTCCGCGCGGGTAGATACCACCATCCCGCCTATTTCTGCCGTGAAGCAGTAATGCGTTTCGGTTTGAAGGGCGGGGCAGCCGTTGATACTATATTTGAGACCTTAGAACTTATCTCAAGGTGGGTGTCGTTTTTACGTTGTAGATTTCTATGGGCTCCAGTGACCACTTAACACCAGGTGGGCTGTGAGCTCGTCCACCCATCTAAGCAATAAAAAAATGGAAGGCTCAACTCACCCCGGCGGACAGGAGCAGTTGTAAGAGTTGATGCCGTCGATACAGGTCCCTCCGTTCATGCAGCTCGATTCGGTGCAGTCCTCGTCGTTGGTCTGACAGTTGATGCCGGAGAAGCCAAGCGGGCACGTGCACGTGTATGACGCAACATACTGAAAAGGGAGACATCTTTAAATACCTATCTTTGTGCGTGATTGATGATTAATGGGCTTGTAGGCAGACGGGTATACGACCCACCTGATGGCGAGTGGTTACCGTCGCCCATGGACATCAGCAATGCCTAGAGCAGAGCAAAGCCAAGCCGCTGCCTACCGCAAATTGAATGACACTACTGGTGGTAGAGCATCTTGTGAATCCGCACGCGCAGGCACCACCACCCCACCTATTTCTGCCGTAAAGCAGTAACGCATTTCGGTTTAAAGGGCGGGGCAGCCGTTGTAATTATACTGAGACTTTCACTTTTAACAGTATGTATTTCATTAGAAAAGTTGGTAGCGGCCTGCGGGATTCGAACATCGGTGCATCGCTACATACTAATGCACCAGACGTCTTATCCTTTAGGCCGCGACGACTTAAAATTGTGTGGAGGCATTTACTTTGTTTATGTCTATCTTCTTCTCTCTTCTATATCGTTCCCTCACTACTGAGGATCGCGACCACATGCGAGGTACTTCCAATGCGCTCGATCATGGGTGGCATGGACTGCATGGTACAGACTACCACAGAGTGCTTCTCTTGCTAGATCTGATCATCTGGCTGGTGTTCTGCCCACGGCGCGCTTGCCTTCTATTCGACCCGTAATTATGAGCTTCTCTAATTCATGTCTGGGAGACCGCATGATGTGTCCGAATAAGCTCATAAAACGTTCCAGGCAGATGGAAGAGAGCCTTTTTCGGATGTCTAGCTGCCTTAGAATGGACTCGTTTATTCGCATGGCAGTCCACGGTATTCGCAGCATCCTCCGCCACACATATATGTCTATGGGCTCCGATAATCATTTAACACCAGGTGGGCCTTGAGCTCGTCCACCCATTTAGGCAATAAGAAAAAGAACTATTCAGTTTTAACAACCAGGTCAGGGGTTTCTTCGAATTGAGGATGTCTTCCAATGTACCTGGTTACAAGTGGCGCCGTTCATGCAGGGTCTCGACTGGCACTCGTCGATGTCCACCTCGCAGTGCTTGCCCGCGAAGCCGCTGGCGCAAACACAGTTGTAGTCGCCGATGCTGTCCAGACATGTCGCTCCGTTCTGACATGGGACTGGTGGAAAATAAAACAATTGACAAAAAAAAAAAAAGCGTTCAATTTGAATTTAGAACAAATAAACGAGTGCACAGCCCTTGCTTAACCATTGGTCAACCCTTATGGGACCATAATAGCATTAATTGAGTGTTTTATATCTCTGACATGTTTGAAGTAACAATATACGCAATATTTAATTCTTATAAAATTCATAGAGATAAAAAGAAATATAAATGTACATATATTGTCCACTTCTATAAATTCTAAAGGCTACTTTTTTTTGCCTACCTAAGCTCATAGCCTTGAGGGGCTATTTCAGCGTAACCTTAACTAGTAGCTCACGGGGCTTAAACGTGACGACATTGCTAACACAAATCCTAGCAAGAGCCGTGCTTTGCTGAATCTATCACCGGATCGGAAACGCGACACACTGAGAAGATCCGGCGAGAAATTCAGTGGGCTGTGTCTGAGGGTTCATTCATTCGTCGAGCCCTTCGTCGCAAGCGACGGGTTCGACGAGAACGATGACCGGTGCTTGAGGTACCTAAAAGCACCGTTAGTAGATCGGGAGGATCCGAAATGATAGGGCTGTATGTGAGATTTACCTCAAACGCCGAATATATTTATATACTTTTTTTTTGTGTATGTATTTGTAATTTAATATAAATATACCACTATTCACTCTGCACTGATTGGTAGAGATTGCTTTAGGCATTAAGTTCGTCAATGTAAATTTTACATGAAGTGTAATAAATAAATAAAATAAAATATATTGGCCAGTTCTATAAATTCTAAAGACTGTAATGCTACTGACACGACGCGCAGTCGTCCGTGTTGATGGCGCAGTCCTTGCCCTCGTATCCCCTGGCGCACAGACACGCGTACGAGCCCTCCGTGTTGATGCAGGTCGCCTCGTTGTGGCAGGGCGCCGTCACCGCGCACTCGTCCACGTCGCGCTCGCACAGCGCGCCCGTCCACCCGACCGGGCACTGGCACGTGAACTCCGCGTACGACGCCTCCGCCACGCACCGCCCGCCGTGACGACATCTGTTCATAGATCAACAAATAATATTAATATTGACTGTGTATTTTCACACGCTTTATATTAGCTTCACTTGTATGTATGTTTGTATGTTTGTAACTGACCCTTTTAGACGCGATTTTGACCCACTTTAAACGGCCAGATTTCATTCAAACTTTGTGGATTTATCGAGGACCAATGACAATACACTAATTTGATAAGATAATTCCATTATTCAATTTGCATTAATTTTGGCACTTGTTGACTAGGCTACTAGGCCGGGGTCTCGGGGTGATGCGCTAGTAAATGCAACAAGAGCTTACTGGTTCGGCATGCAAGGGTCGAGGGTGTTTTCGCAGTTTCGTCCGGAATGTGGGGGGGCGCAGACGCAGCGGTACCCGTTCACCAGGTCGATGCACGAGCCGCCGTGCAGACAAGGGTTGCCGGCGCAGTCGTCGATGTTCGTCTCGCAGTTCACGCCTGGACGAAACAACAAAAAACTTTAGGGCTCTGTGAATGTTCGTATCTACGTAATTTAAATCTGCAATATTTAAGTACAGCAAGCGCACGAGTTCATGTCCATCCTGAGGAATGCGATAGTGCTGTGAATTAGTTAATTATATGGTAATGTCAATAATAACTATCGATTTATTATTACAATAATAACTCGATTACAATAATAACTATCGAAGGTAATTTTGCAAATTATGAAATAAAACAAATGTGATAACTAATTACCTATTTATTTCTAATAGAGAATTTTTTTTTTTAAATTCCAATTCAATTATAACCGGATGAAAAGACAATCGACAGAGTCCTATCAGAGTCGGAATCAGTATCTTTTTTTCTACCTGAACTTGTTGGAAGCGGAGTAGTCATGGTTTATTCACAATGAAATAACATAATAGCATTAGCGTAAATTTTCGGTTTTTTTTATGATCGAAAGATTACTGATGGCCCGGAGGCCTTTCCAGCTTCACCAGGACAGGTTGGCGAGCAAAGGCTCAGCCGGGAGGGGTAGGATTTGCTAACAACTACCCGAGCGCCTCCGAAGGAGACCTAACAACTCAAGAGCAATCGCGAATGAATCTACTACCGGATCGGAATCGCGACCCACTGAGAAGATCCGGCGAGAAACTCAGCGGGCTGATGCATGGGTTAGGTTGCACGTCGACCTCTCTGTCGAGTTCGACGAGTACGGTTAACGGGGTTCCTCGCCTGCTCCTAGTGTTAGAGCTGAAGGTATCTAATGCAAGAGTTATTGGATCTGATGGATCCATAAGGACAATATCAGTAAGCGCGCGTCACAGCCGTCAAGGACAACACTCGACGTCAGACAAACGCGGGGATGCAGGCGGAAGCGGGGCGAGCTGCCCTCCCACGCGACGCCTTTGGCCCCGATGGACATGAACTCGCGCGCATACAGTATAAGAGGCAGAGCCTGCACGGGTCTGTATTGAAGCCTATCTCTGTGGCGAAGAGTTTGAGGATAATTGAGATGTTGTTCAAAGCCTTCACTTTATTCATGTGCTTTGAAGTTATCGCTTACAAAAAAAAATTATAATACGTGATATGACTGAAGTTCAAAATAAATTTGAGCTTTCAACGAGACATGAAAGAAAGAGTTACGTTATTTATGGAACAAACAAATTTTGGGAGTTTCTAATGTGAACTAAAAGTCCTCTAAATATTTAACTATATATAATCGAATTATTCTGACCGGTAAATCCAAGAATACAGTCGCATTTGTAAGCGTTCAGTCGATCATGACAAGTGCCGCCGTGTTGACAAGGGTTCGAGCTGCACTCATCTATATCGCGTTCACAGCGTTGTCCTAAGAAAAAAATTAACAATTAATAAAATAAAAAAATCATAAAACTTGCAACTTCTATTTCTTTATAGATCTGTGTGCTCTTAACACACATGACATAGAATGATTAGACAGCACAACTTTTCAACAAAATCCATTTAATAATACGTTAAGCAAAAACTTGGATGCAGGTGGCAATGGACCGGTCGCACTGGAAATCTATTGGAGAGGCCTATGTTCAGCAGTGGACGGCGATAGGCTGAAATGATGATGATGAAGCAAAAACTTTGTGCCCCTTTTGGCGAAAATTGTGCGGACGGAGGAATTAGAAAATTCTCACAATTATAAATATTACAGAGTGCAGAATGCTAATAATTTTTAATTAAATTATGTTTAAAAAATACATTAAATCAATGAATAAATAAAATCGCACACTACATACATACTATGTATTTGACATACACACACATTTATAGTCTTTTGTTTATTGTTAAAGTTAAAGTCAAATTGTCAAATTGAGAATAGATTAATATTTTTTGTCTTTAGTATTGTCTACAGTGTATACTTGACGAAATCTTTGATATAGATAGAACAATGATGATTATAGAAATGTGACAATAGAACCATAATAATGTTCAAACTTATAATTTAAATTGATAATAGTCGAATTTCGACCACTAAGCGACCACTAGTATTGTTAAAGCTGTCTATACCTCCGTAACCAGGAAGGCAGTGACATATGAACTGGTTGACACCATCCTCGCAGGAGCCGCCGTTGGTGCACGGATTCGAAGCACACTCGTTAACATCGGACAAGCATCTGTGAATAACATAATAAATAATAATAATAAATATAAATATTTACTAACAATCACGCCACGTTAACTGGTCCCGTGCTAAGTTCGTAAAGAAATTGTATTACAAGTACCAGATAACGGAAATAAATGTAAGATTTTGATTATACATATATTTAATTAACATCCATAACCCTGGAAAAGACATTTTATATTTATCATACAAATATCTTCCCTTGGCGGGATTCGAACCCGCGACCCCCTTGTGTAGTGACCATCTATCTCACTACACAAGGCCAGACGGCCGTAAATTCTATTGTATTGAGTGAATATTAAAAAGTCCGTATCGAACATATTTAGGATGGTTCGGACATGTAGTGTGTATGGATTAGGATCGGACTCTGAAAGGGGGGGGGGGGACCGGAGGGACGCCGCCCCGTAGGGAGGCCCAAGTACAGCTGGTCTGACGCGGTGGAAGTGAGCTCCAAGTGTCGGACTGGCAAGGTGTTGCGCAATTGCGCAACGCCAAGATGAATGGCTAAGTTTATTGTCAGAGGCCAAGACCGACTTCGGGGTCATAGCGCCAGCGCAGTAGTAGTAGAACATATTTCAATTTGGGTGCTTATTAAGTTTATTTTTTTTTAATTAATAGGATGGCATAATTTAGAATTTACTTAATTAAATTGGCAGAGAGTATTTTTAAACGAGAACATGATTCAAAATGTCTCCAACCCACTGAGTTTCTCGCCGGACCTTCTCAGTGGGCCGCGATTTCAATCCGGTGGTAGGTTCTGCGAAACACTGCTCTTTCTAGGGTTAGTGTTAGCAAATTCTCTCAGTTTGAGCCCGTGAGCTCATTTACCAGTCAGTGAGTAACTGCAATAGCCCCTTAGGCTACCCATCAGCGAATAAAAAGGATTTCAAAATCTCATCCTTGTTAAACTTACCTAGCATCGTAGTATCCTCTTGGACATTCGCATCTGAATCCGTTAATTCGATCGATACATTTGCCGCCATTAGCGCAAGGATTTGACAAACATTCATTGATGTTCGTCTCGCAATGTTGACCAGTGAAACCGGGAATACATTCGCAGGTATATCTAAGGGAATTGAGGTTCATATTAATATTGCTAATTAAATTATAACAAAATAAATTTATTTTTCAAATAAAAAAAAAATTGTGAGTTGACAATGCAAATCTATTAGACACTATTATCGATTCTACTATTAAATAATATTTAAGCAGATTAATTTTACTGTGTTAGTCAAAATAAAAAACGTATAAAAGGTATTAAATAAGATAAGCAAACTTACTCAAAATAGTTATTGCTGCGTGTAAAGAAAATAATGGTGAATTAAAAATGTCATAAAACGGTTTTACCCAAAGCGAATAAAGGCGTCAAGCATCCAAACAATTAGATTAAAGAACATAAACCAAACTAATTAGCATTAGTAGAAGCAAAATAAAAGCAAATATAGTTCAGTAATAATACTTTGAGAAACATGTGAATTAAAAGCAATCTATTATCAATCTACTTAAAATGGGTCTCTCGTTAATCTAAAAGTATGATATGGTACCTGTTGATGCCATCAATACACGTAGCCCCATTCCTGCAAGGGTTGGAGTAGCACTCGTTCACGTTGATTTCACAGTTCCTCCCTGAAGTACCGGGTTTACAGCGACACTGATATCCACCGATCAAATCTTCGCAGTGCCCTAAAAAAATTGTGTATTTATAACCTTTTGAGCCCGAACCATCGATAGATCGACGCTCTATTGCGTATAAAATGCGGAGCGTCGGTATACCGACTATTGCGCAGTTTGGTTATAGGTATCGACCTGTACGGTCGTTAATTATTTTGCTGTGAAAATAAGTATTTTTTATAAGGTACGTTCTTTTAAAAATCATTTATCAATTTTTGAAAATTAAGTAAAAATAGGCTCAGCACTAAAAGGGTTAACTTTGAAATCACCCAAAATGCTTAGTAGAATAGCATCTGCGCATATAGATAAATGTAACATTATAATGTTATCTCTGATTTGCCAGAGTGCTTTGTTCACTTGTTTTTGCACTCCGATCCCTTCAGGAAGTGGTTTTCCTTTATTATCCTTTATTATTATTGTAACTATGTACATTAAAAGTCTAGTCCTGATATTTAAAAGTGGGAGGGGGAGCTTTGTAAAATTTGATTTTGTTGATGACAATACTGTCTTCTGAAATATATTGTTACTCAATTACCAAATTCTTTCTCTTTAATCCTGCAATCATTCTAATGGCTTTATTTTATTTTGGCGTTATTTCATAGAATTGTGTTATCTCACTTTCCTTTCCTGGTTACAATCCTTTGGTCAGATGGTACGAAGTTTTTCGTTAGTAGTAAAAATACATAAAATCAATAAAAAAATAATTACTAACACTAGCATGTATTTGCCACACACACGCATCTCTTTTGTTTATTGTTAAAGTCTGTGATCAAATTGAAAATAGATATTGAGCTTTGCATTGCTATTGATGCAAGAATTGAGCACAAGAATATTGTTTGTCTTTAATATTATTTTTCTATGGGCGAAATCTGTGATCATAGAAGTAATAATGTCCTTGACGGTAGAACCATAATAATGTTATAATAACTTATAATTTAAATTGACAATTTCGACGGCTGGGCGACCACTAGCTCTGTCTAACTTACCTCCGAACTGGCAGGGATTCGACTCACACTCGTTGATTTGGGTCTGACAGACCCTGCCCGTGTACCCCGGATGACAGTTGCAGGTGAAGCTGTTGTCCCCGTCGATGCACTCGCCCCGGTGACACGGCGCCGACAAACAGTCATTGATGTTCGTCTCACACGACATGCCTGTTGTGTTGGTCATTCAAATAGAACTATATACCTAATTGCGAGGCGTAGGCTTTCTGATGACAACCACGATCCTCAAGGGATACGTTTTCTTTTTATTGCTTAGATGGGTGGACCAGCTCATGGCTAAATACCATGACCTACCTTGAGATACGAGTACTAAGATCTCAGGTTTTACAGTAAAACGACTGTCCCACCCTTCAAACCGAAACGCATTACTGCTTCACGGCAGAAATAGGCAGGGTGATGGTACATACCGGTGCGGACTCACAAGAAGTCCAACCATCAGTAGGATACCTACACCTTACATTACCACTTCAGTGTGCTTAGTGCGAGTTTTGTAACGGTCTCGATAGCGTAAAAGTTAACTCAAATTTGAATGTAGTTGGAACGTTACTAGGGTTGGAACGTTACTAGGGGCACTGTTCCAACTACATTCAAATTTGAGTTAACTTTTACGCTATCGAGACCGTTACAAAACTCGCACTAAGCACACAGATACGTGGTAAAAATTGCTTAAACGTCAAATGTCGATATTTTTTCGGATGATTCGTTAACTAAATCAATGGTTAGGGCTAATTTAGGGATTGATAAATCATTTTTACACGTGTTACCTGTATAGCCCGCGGGACATTCGCATGTGTATCCAGCTATAGAGTCGTGGCACGTGCCGCTATTACGGCACGGACTAGACGCGCAGTCGTCGATATTGACTTGACAACGAGCCCCCGTGAACCTGGGTGAGAGAATTAAGACGTTTGTATAGTAAAGCACAGTAATAAACCAAATTTTGAATTCGTTCGCATAGAGTTTCATAGAACAAAAAGTAGAAAGCAAACAATTTGTTTGGTTAAAAATTCAGTTTGAATTTCGAGAGAATCAACGGGCTAATTGTGAGTTTTGTTTTTCCTTTTTACAAACTACCTTCATTAGTCCGCAACAATCCAGAATTCATGTAATGAAACTAAAACATGCATTGCATCTATTGACTGTTGCTTTGTTAAAGTTTGTTGTGGAAATAAAAAAAAAATATATTGAAAAGAAAATATTTTAGTTTCATGGTAAAATAATGTATTGGATGATGGCGTAAATATTCACAAGGGTCGCGCAGGTTACATACGAACATACGCTTTACGGGAATGAGACAGATTATACCGATACTTCCAAGATTTTATTGGCCCATTGAATTACTTACTCTCTTCAAACAACTAGCCTATTCAGACAATCAGTATGCATGTGTAATATGAAGACATTACATTAAACGTCTAATTCTAAATTGATTGTAGCTCACCCAATAACGCAGGTACATCGAAAGGCGTTGATCATATCATGACAAACTCCTCCATTCAGGCAGGGGTTGTTAGCGCATTCGTCGATTTCAACCTCGCATTGAGTTCCCGTGAAACCTGGAAACGAACACACGGTTATTTTGGTCAAAGCATTTTGTGATAAAATCATATTTACACGTTTAATAGAGGATGGTACTTTTTTTCCCCTACCTATGCTGATAGCCTTGGGAGGCTATATCAGCTTCACCCTGACGTGTAGGTGAGCTCACGGGGCTCAAACCAGAGTGTTGCTAACATTGGCCCTAGCAAGAGTCGTGCTTCGCAGAATCTACCACCGGATCGGAGACGCGACCCGCTGAGAAGATCCGGCGAGAAACTCAATGGGCTGTGTCTGTGGGTTAATTCGCTCGTCGAGCCCTTCGTCGCAAGCGATACACATCTCAAGGTGGGTGGCGCATTTACGTTGTAAATTTCTATGGGCCCCAGTAGCCACTTAACACCAGTTGGGCTGTGAGTTCGTCCACCCAACAAAGCAATAAAAATAATAATTAAACAATGTGGATTTATTTTACCGCTTCCCTGGTCATATCCAAGTCTGGCCAAATATGTCGTTTAATCAATAAACAGTTTCTAGATTAACTGACCATATCAATCTAGCCTATTTCAACGACTTCTAACGTAATCATAAATATTACTATGCGGATATTATCCGTACTGTATACTTCGGTTTTCAATTATCTGACATTATTTTCATTCTATTAGAAGTCAGAAGCTGAGTTTCGTAACGATTTCTGCCTTTTTGTTTTATTTTATACAACGATCCAAATTGATTAACCTTTCTGGGATTCATGAGCTCCTCTCGCAATTTATGTGAATCACCATTCAAATTTTTAATAGGCAAAGATATCATGTCTATCCCACAGGTCTTGTCTCCGCGCAAGAATGCTAATTGGCCTCAACGTTCCTGACGTTCGGGATTCATTATTTACGTAAACAATCAAATGTACATCTTACTTTGTGGAGATAAAGATCAAGTTACATTGATTGTTTTAGTTCAGTGCAGAACCGGATCCGTGATCGTGAATTTGGAATAACAGCTTTATACCGATCTTTCTAAGAGTGAAAATTCGATGTACATTTTTGATATTGCCTGGGGCCGGACAATCCAGCTATGGCCAGTATTCACAGTGTCCATTTAAAGACTTGTTGTAAATCGCATCTTAGGCGGTAACTCTTATTTTCGAGGCCTACGTTTTATTTTTGCATGGCAACAGTATTCCGTTCGAGCTGCCCGAAGAATACAATAAAGCCAAATCGGGTAGGTTGCTTTGCATCTGCAAAAACTATGAATTCTTCTGTAATGAAAGGAAAAGTACACAAAATACAAGGAAAGCCAAATTTAGGTTTGGTTGTTCAAGTTTTTAAATGAAATTGCTTCTTTCGTGATAATAACCCTTTTTAAACTAAGTTTATTATTAAAAAAAAAATTATACTAATATTTTTACAACATCTCTTTGTCGTGCAACACGCCTTAACATTGTTATCAAGTTAAAACAAAGCCACTAAAATGATATTACGTAATCGAAACAGTATTTAAACGACTTGACCTAAAGACCGTGGTCAAGACACGTGGTAGGGGACGCCACGCCCCGCGCTCGCTCGCTTGTCGCTTGGATCGAGTTGTAGGTGAACAGAGTTTTAAAATAAAAAAATTTGAACATAAGAAAATGGATGGATTGCGTGAAAGACGATATGTGTAAGAGGGTAGTGAGCGAAGAAATGGTATATGATAGAGGAGTATGGAAGGAGAAAACATGTTGCGCCGACCCCAGGTGACTGGGAAAAGGACAGAAGAACGATATTGGAGATATTCTGATTATTCCCTCCGGTCATCGTCCTAGTCGAACCCGTCGCCTGCGACGAAGGGCTCGACGAGTAAATTAACCCTCAGACACAGCCCACTGAGTTTCTCGCCGGTTCTTCTCAGTGGGTGGTTCAGAGTATGGAAGGAGAAAACATGTTGCGTCAACCCCAGGAGACTGGGAGAAGGGCAGGAGAATGATGATGAAAAGCTGTGTATTTTCTTAGTCATAAGTCGTTTCTACCGCCATACCATAATTAAGTCGTAATGAGTTAAGCTCATCTTCTACATTAAAAAGCCTAGTGCAAAATTATTTTAGTAAGTACACGAAATAACCACAGTGCCACGGTCGGACAACGTCACGATTTTGAATCACATAACCGCGTTGAGAATGTCCAGCGCATGTTAATGTCGGCTCTATGCGCATAATTGAATGCTTAATACAACTTTTAGATACTTACGACCAGCTGCTGACTGCTTTAAGGTACACTGTGTATCGTGTTGACTTATTTTTGCTGTTATAGATCGCTTTATTAGGCCGCTATTTTTAGCGCTATAAGCACGCAACGCTCTGTCGCGGCGTTAGGACGCTTTGACGTCCGCGTTGTAATTTTTTACAAATTTTATTTTAGCGTCCGAGTGAATGTTTATTAAAATGCTAGATAATGCCCTAAAAAATTATATAAATAGTTAGAAAATACCCATGCTTAAACAATGCCACATCTGAATCACTCGATTTCTTAATACATACTTTTAAATGTTCACACTGCTATCGAAAGGCACTATCATTTGGGGAATGCATTGCGTCAAGGAGCGTTAGACTCATCTAGTCAATTGGTGTGACATGAAAAGAGCGCGACGTTAAGTACGCGGCGCTAGGTACGCGTTCTTTTTGACGAAGGCTTAAAGGATAAGACGTCCGGTGCATTCGTAGCGATGCAACGGTGTTCGAATCCCGCAGGCGGGTACCAATTTTTCTAATGAAATACGTACTTAACAATTGTTCACGTTTGACTTCCACGGTGAAGGAATAACATCGTGTAATAAAAATCAAACCCGCAAAATTATAATTTGCGTAATTACTGGTGGTAGGACCTCTTGTGAGTCCGCACGGGTAGGTACCACCGCCCCGCCTATTTCTGCCGTGAAGCAGTAATGCGTTTCGGTTTGAAGGGTAGCGCTGCCGTTGTAACTATGCTGAGACCTTAGAACTTCTGTCTCAAGGTGTGTGGCGCATTTGCGTTGTAGATGTCTGTGGGTTCCAGTAACCACTTAACACCAGGTGGGCTGTGAGCTCGTCCACACATATAGGCAATAAAAAATAAATAAATAAAAAGTTACAGCGGCTGCCCTACCCTTCAAATCGAAACGCCTTAGTGCTTCTCGGCAGAAATGGGCAGGGTGGTGATACCTACCCGTGCGGACTCACTCACAAGAGGTCCTACCACCAGTAAAAGTTTACGAATAAAGAAGTTCTTTGCCATATAATTTTTTTCCAAATATTAACTTATAATAAATGGCTCTCCTGTAAAGTTTCAAATAAGTCGCTTAAGCCAAATAGCTTTTTACGCCTCGAACGATTTAATAATTTGTTTTAATTGGGGTAGTTGTGTTATAGTATATGAGGAGTACAATGTCGAAAAATCCGCCATCATGTTTCAAGATGGCGAGGATTTCTACGGACGCTAATAACCATTTAACGCGATAAAAAAAAGACAATGCGAAATATTCAAATAAACAATTCCATTTGGTCACAGGCATGTGTGAGAGGTAACTTTGCTAAATATTATGGAAATTTTGTTACCGTAATGGTAAGTACAATTTTATTTAGCTGTTTTATATAATAATATGGTTGCCGTTACGGAGTGTGGCTTTTTACGCATCATTGCTTCCATGACACGCTATGCTACGTATTATATAAATCTATGTAACTTTGTAACGACGTATTGTATATTCCAATATGGGTGTCATCCGTCAAATTGTCAATACCGTTAACAACAATATCGATTTTATTATTCAGTATTGTCGTGCTGAATATTGCAAAAAAAAATCCGCGATTTTCCTTTTAAGCCTAAACTCATGATCATGATCATGAAATCATGAGCTCCCTATCTCTAAAGCTGCTTTCAGACTAAGCTATACTATAGTTTTATTTTATTTTATTGCTTAGATATTTGATTTATGGGGAAAATTTTCAACTTTACAGGGAAGCCATTTGGAGGTTAAAACTTGGAAAAAATGTTATGACAAAAAAATACTTCTTCAGCTATATCAGTGGGGTAAACTTAAGCGAAGTTCAATTAAAAATATCGAACTGTTGATGCTAGTACCTTAAAAAACGGAGCTTTAATTACAAAGATAAATGTAGTGTATTAAGAGAAATGTTGCTTACATTAAATAGCTTATCACCCCTCGAATTATGAAGACAGTAAAAACGCGAGATTGTCTATCTGTGCTGCACGTGTGATAAGTTTGAACACTTATATCTAAATATGACTTTAATAATTAATCCCATAAACGAATATGAGTTATCAATTAAGCAGGTGATTACATAAAGCATTGAGGTCGATGGCAAGTGCTTCCGCGTCGGAGACAATGCTCAGGCGCCGCTTACCGCGTCATGGGAACCGAACTCAGGGCTGGCGATGACGATTTTTTTTATTTTTTTATTTTATTTCTTAGATGGCCAGGTGGACGAGGTCATAGCCCACCCAGTTAAGTGATTACTAGAGCCCATATACATCTATAACGTGAATGCGCTACCCTCCTTGAGATATAAGCTCTAAGGTCTCAAGTATAGTTACAACGGTTGTCGCACTGAGTGACTCTGAGTTTCTCACTGGATTTTTGTTCTCAATGGGTCGCGACTCCGAACCTGTCGTAAATTCAGCGAGGCACTGCTCTTGCTAGGGCTAGTGTTAGCGAATTGTCTCAGGTTGAACTCGTGAATATATCTACCAGACCCCGTGTAGCTCAAATTGCCCCCTAGGCTACGAACGAATAGGTAGGAAAAGAAAAAATATATAATATTATATATATTTACAGTGGCAGCCCTACACCCCTCTCGTTCGCACGGCTTCTAGTAATGACAATCATCTGTGCGAGCGCTGTCAGTGCCCGAGCAAATTGTAACCTCAGACTCTAGTAGTACATTCACCGTTTTATAGAAAGAACTTTTTTGAAAAGGAACAGTTCGACTGAAATATTCACGCGTATTATGGACGATTGGCACCAGCTGGCACTTTTAAAGGCATTCTTCATTATTGGCCTATCTCATTTTTGTTTTATTCTGCTTTTTTTTTATTTTACATGCAATTGCAAATATCGGGAACTGATTAAATGTACAATTTGTAGTAAGAACCTAATAGCTATTTAAAATATTATATATCACGTTATCGTAATATCATATACACTGTTAGGACGGTTAGCGTGGTATGGACATGTGATGCGTAGAGAGAAGATGCATGTGACGTGACTAGGAGATGTATGGTATGGTATGGTGGTATGGACGATATGAGAGAGAGAGAGAGAGAGAGAGAGAGAGGAGTGAGTGTTGAGATGACGACTGATAGAAGAGAATAGAAAAGAAAAATTAGCTGTGCCGACCCCACCTAGTGGGATAGGGTGGAGAAAAGGAAGATAATATCAAATACACTAGACAAGCTTCTTCCTTGGATTTGCCAATTCGCAATTTCAATCCAATAACACTTTTCAATTACAATAAAACCATAGCGAAATAAAACCGAATTAACCTTATCTCATGGCGTTTGACTTTTCTTATGGCAAACATTAAAGTGTTCTAGTTACATAAGACTACACACATTTAAGGCATTAATTTTATCTCTATCGGGTCGTGACTAGTTTGCAATTCAACTACAATAAATACAAGCAATTGCGTTTAATATCAACTGCATTGCCTAGTTACGGTTCACGACAACGCCCAATAATGATTTTCGATTATCTCCGCTAAAACTAATGCGCTTTCCGTTCTCCTATGAAATGGGTATGTGGAGGATTTTTTTCATGAAAATTTTGGGAAGCTTAGATATTATTAGTCCTTACGATCCGACTAACATTCGGCGCCAGTCGTTACTCAGGCCGACTGGTGTAAAATTGGCTACCGAAGCTCGCAACTTGTGGAGGAAACAAAACAAATACCACCAAAACATACCAACGAGCATATCATCGTATTTGCACCTGAAATATCAGAGGAATCCGCATTGATGCCTTCGAGATATGGTGCTGGAGGAAGATTGCAGGTAAAAGATTGGCCCGACCAAATCTGCACGACTTTGGATAGCATGGTCTATAATGCCGCGGAGAACAGAGGAAGGCGGTTAAACATAATCCAGAGAAGGGTAAGGGGAGATGGTCACGACCTTCAGACATTTATTTATTCCATTCAATACAAAGTTAGGCTTACAGTTTGCACCAAAACGCCTGACTCGTTAACACAAAAAACATTATTAAAATTATTAAATACTATTATTATGCTAAAAATAACATTATTTTGGAAAAAAGTGTTCCCAACTATCGGCAAATACGTCAGCATCCTGGGTTTCGGGCAGAAATTCGTTTAACAGCTCTACATGTCCTCGAGGAATGCGACTCAGAGAGGAGGTATTAGTCTAAGCAAGAAAAAGAGACACTTACCAGGCATGCAGACGCATCTGAACGTGCCAGGGTCGTCCAGGCAGGAGCCGTCGTTCCGACATGGGTGACTCTCGCACTCATTGACGTTTGTCTCGCAGCGGGGTCCGGTGAAACCGACCGAGCAGTTACAGGCGAAGGATCCCGGGGTGTTGACGCAGATCCCGTCGTGCTCGCAGGGAGAACCTATGATAAGGGGAAGATATTGGAATATTACATGGAAAGGTTGTTTGGTTTAAGGGACATTTTAGAAACTTTACAGGAGAGCTATTTAAAGTTAAAAAAATTGTAAAAAATATCATGAAAAAAAACTATACTTGAGACCTTAGAACTTATATCTCAAGACGGGTGGCGCATTTACGTTGTAGATGTCTATTGGCTCCAGTAACCACTTAACACCAGGTGGGCTGTGACCTCGTCCATCCATATAAGCAATAAAAAAATTAAAAACTTCTTCAGCTATTCGAAAGTGTCAAACATAATTGAAGTTCAATTAAAAACATCGAATTGTTGATACTAATAATACCAAATAAAACGGACCTTTAATTATATAGATGAATGTCTTATGACCGAAATGTCGCTTAAACTAAATAGCCTTTTGTGTCCGTATTTGACTAATTAGAATTTAATTCAAATTAACTACATCAATGTCAGTCACGTGCATATTGAATGCACTAGAGAACTATTTAAATGATATCAAATATAGTAAGTAATCCCTCTATAACACGGCATTTTCATATTACGCGATTTCAATCTCTCGATATTTCTGTACATACTGTAAAATATAAAATTATTTTTACAGTTCATAACTAATTTCGCGTAACTTTGCACATCGTGTCAATTGTGCTGTTATAAAATTAAATTCTATATTATATATGTACATAACGCGTTATATGGCGTCATAGAAGCGTGTTATGCGGGTATAACGCGGAACCAATCTACCGTGTTATAGGGAGATTACTGCACTTAGGTTCGAGAGTCGTGGACGTGGACAGAAGCTAAAATTAATATTCTTCTTCTTCTTCTTATCAGCCCATGGACGTCCACTGACATAGGCCTCCCCCAAGCCTCGCCACAAAGACCTGTTCTGCGCTGCCTGCATCCAACGGATCCACGCGAACCTCAATAGATAGTCGGCCCATCTTGTGGGAGGCCTACCCACGCTAATATTAACATTTCGGAGTTGAATAAGTTTTAAAAAGGACAATTTTGTTGTAGGTAATCATCGTGGTACCTTGTTCGCATTCGTCGATGTCCTCGGAGCAGTCCAGACCTTTGTATCCGGAGGCGCAGGAGCACGTGTAAGAGCCGTTGATGGGGCTTGTGTCACATATGGCGTCCGCGTGACAAGGATTCGAAGTGCAAGCGTCGTCCAAGTGACACAGGAGACCTGGAAAGACAAGGACGCGTCCGTAATAGGAATCCCATATATACCAGACTCGGCACATAGTTAATTTAGTGTTCTTTTTTTTGTGTTCTTTATAAGCAGGCCATTGATGACACATACTTAAGGATTTATTTTTAATAATTTTTTTAATATTTACTATCTATATATATAAAAATGAATTGTTTTTCGTTAGTCTCGCTAAGACTCGAGAACGGCTGGACCGATTTGGCTAATTTTGGTCTTGAATTATTTGTGGAAGTCCAGACAAGGTTTAAAAGATAGATAAATATAAAAATGCTCGGAAATAAATTAAAATAACAATTTTGTTTTCCCTTTGATGTGTTCCCCCGTCGGACGGATTCCTTTTGTTTGTTCTAAGTTTATGTCTTTTATTTCTCGATTGAGGCACTACAAAGTCTGCCGAGTCAGCTAGTATTCATATAAATAAGGGGTTCATGGATCCAAAGGAGAATTCATTAATTCATAAGGCCTGAGATCATAATTTCAACTGTAAAACTGCTGCCTTAACCTTAGACTATTCTGGTGAGTGCATAAATACTTCGCAATAGAAATGGGTAGGATGATCGAAACCATGAAGCGTGATTGTTCTTGAATTGTGATTCAATTTTAATATCTACGTGTAATATGGAGTGCCGTTCTACAAACAGAACAGCCATTGATCTAAAAGTAAACAAACTTTTCTTCACCCTACATATTGTATTTGTCGCTTTATACCTACACGCCAAATTTGAGATACGTCTTTCCAAGTAAGCACAATAAAACGCGATATTTTACAGGAAATTAGGGAAATATTGTTTCAATGTTGCCACATGAAAATTTTGAAGCAGTTCATATTCTAATAACATTTATAACTTTTTTACGAATGGCTAAGACATTACGAATCTATATATTAATACGTGAAGCAAAAACTTTGTATCCCTTTTTACGAAAATTGCGCGGACGGAGGAGTATGAAATTTTCCACACTTATAGAGAATATAGAGAAGTAGTGCACAATGCTAAGATTTTTAAAAATAATGCTTAAAAGATGCATTAAATCAATAAAGAAAACATTACAAACACTACATACCATGTACTAACTTACAATTCCAATTAATTATAGTCGAATTTCGACTACTGCGGGACCTCTAGTTCAAGTAATAAGTGATCAGAACAACGAAAATATTTTGAGGTCCATTAATAATTAACACCAGTTGAGTATTTCAATGTATATTATTGATTACGAACGACTCCAATGATTTTATAACAGCAAAATAAAAACCATCTAAGTGAAATCCGTTCGTAAGTATGAATAAAACATGGACGTACACGTAATAAAACATCTTGAATTTATTAATTTAAATAATAACGAAAATTTTACAATTCCAATCTTAATGAAGTCGAGAATAATGAGTGATGATAACAATTAATTTATCGTACAGGAAATTGGAAAAGGCCAATAAAATGCAAATAGACGTGGGAATTGAGAGGGGATCGATCAAGAGTTACAGGAAGAAACTTTTGAGAGTCATGAGTGACGCGATTAGGAGAACATCTGCATCCGAATGATAATTTCGTAACAGAAAAAACATACACATAGCTTTTTTTTTTATTGCCTGAATGTGTGGACGAGCTCACAGCCCACCTGGTGTTAAGCGGTTACTGGAACCCATAGACATCTACGACGTAAATGCGCCACACACCCTGAGACATAAGTTCTAAGGTCTCAGTATAGTTACAACGGCTGCCCCACACTTCGAACCGAAACGCATACTGCTTCACGGCAGAAATAGGCGGGGCGGTGGTACCTACCCGCGCGGACGCACAACAGGTCCTACCACCAGTAAGAAGGTATACATGTGTATATATATTTAATAGATTAAAACATTCTCATTCGTTTAAACTAATGATTTTTGTCACGAACAAAACAATTTACAATTTCCGATGAATCTATCAAACAATTCCAGTTATTTAAAGTTTTGCTTTTTTCTGATTTAATTTTTATCTGATCTCTATTTTATATTTTACATATGACATTTTATTTACAATTTACTTTATCTGATGTGAAACGTTACGTTGAATTTGCTTAGAACGAACGCACTTGTGTGAGATACAGGACTGGTATATTTAATTTAACTCATCACGCATCTAAACACAATGAAGGAATAACATTATCTATATATTAATACGTGAAGCAAAAACTTTGTATCCCTTTTTACGAAAATTGGGCAGGCGGAGGAGTATGAAATTTTCCACACTTATAGAGAATATAGAGAATAAGTGCACAATGCTAATATTTTTTTTAAATAATGCAATAAAGATACATTAAATCAATAAAGAAAACATTACACACACTACATACCATGTATTTGACGCACACACGCATGCATACTATTTATTGTCAAACTTTTGTTCTTGACGTCTGTGATCAATTTGAGAATAGATTAAATATTGTTTGTCTTTATTTATTAATTTTTTTATAGAGTAGCCTTGGCGAAATTTATGATTATAGAAGTATAAAACACAATCATAATAGTGTACAAACTTACAATTCCAATTAATTATAGTCGAATTTCGACTACTGCGGGACCTCTAGTATTATTAAAAAGCGAATACGAATTTTGTTAGTGCTGTGCGTATTAACCCTGTACCTAGTATAACCAGCCTACCCATTGTTGTCGCCAAAAAGTCATCCATGACATTTCCAAGAGTTTTTTGGTCAAATTTGTCGTTCAAGGTTAAGACAGTTGTTTTGCTATGAGATAATTGACGTTTAGATCTCTTGTCTATGGTTATAAAACAATTTACCACCGTAACGAATGATACTTCACATCCATGAATTTTTTTTTTCCTACCTTAGCTGACGGTCTAGAGTCTAGAGAGACCATATATCAGCGTCACCGGGCTAGTAGGTGAGCTCACGGGGCTCAAATCTGACGTTGTTGCTAACACGAACCCTATCAAGAGGCGTGCTTCGCAGAATCTACCACCGGATCGGAAACGCGACCCACTGAGAAGATCCGGCGAGAAACTCAGTGGGCTGTGTCTGTGGGTTAATTTACTCGCCGCGACGGGTTCGACGAGGACGATGACCGGAAGAACCAATGGTATTGCTGATTTCATTTATGAAGTATCATTGCATAAAGTATCTTCTGTTCACCGACTATTCACTACCTGTAATCTGTTTCCCATTCCAATATTAATGAGAAAAGCAACAGTTACAGCTCGATCGTAATTCAGTATTTGAAACTTACCCGTCTTCCCGGGAGTACATTTGCAGTAGAATGCGCCCACTCTGTCGATACAAGTAGCTCCATTGAAACAAGCAGCGCCGGCGCAATCGTCTATATTGACCGAACACTCGGGGCCGGTCCAGCCATTGACGCAAATGCAGGAGAATCCGCCCACTGAGTTGGTACACGTCGCACCATTCTGGCACACCAGAGGCCTGTGCAAGAAAATGAAATTAGAAAGATGATGACAAAAATTATAAGTAACTGTTAATATATATTTTTTATTGCTTTTATTGCCTAGATGAGTGGACGAGCTCACAGCCCACCTGGTGTTAAGTGGTTACTGAAGCCCATAGACATCTACAACGTAAATGCGCCACCCACCTTGAGATATAAGTTCTAAGGTCTCAAGTATAGTTACAACGGCTGCCTCACCCTTCAAACCGAAACGCATTACTGCTTCACGGCAGAAATAGGCAGGGTGGTGGTACCTACCCGTGCGGGCTCACAAGAAATCCTACCACCAGTAATGAATGAATTTTCATGAATGCCGCCAAACACTTTGGGGCACGTGCTCAAAATTTGCATTCCAATGCGGCTATCGGACAGTGGTGATAAATGTCTAGTGTTCTTTCTATTCTAGAATCGGTTACTTGAATAGTGGTCAATAAGTGAAGACGGGGGGCAGTCAGCTATTCATAAAGAATAGAACCCTTCCAAAATCTAATCGCTACTTCAAAAGCCACGTCGATTTAGGAATTGATTAAAAACTTACAATTATATTATGAACGTTTAGAGAAGTTTAATGACGTCAAAACACCGGATTTGCGAAAACAGTGGCCGTCGCGACCTTTCAAAGTCCCATTGGACATTTTAATATCCGTTATTAGCGAATTTTAGCAGATGTTTTCGCGAACGAATAATTTGAGGTGAAGAATTTTATGATGTTAATTAAATGAGTCCGCGCACTGCTTGCTGTGCTTTGCGATGTATTCAGAATGTTTCGTTTGAATTAATTTCGTATTTATATTTTTGAAATGAAACTTGATTGTCATTTTAATGTACTTTATTTGCATTTCATGTTTAAATAGAGTACAATTATGTGAATATAATTTCAAATGTAGCGAGTGTCTTAAAAAATGCAATTAAAATTGGATATACTATCAGTCACGTAAGGACGCATCATTAGCCGCTCATCATTTGAAGCCAACATAGGTTTAAAGGTTCCACCTCGCAATGTGGTAAAAATTCGCCCTAAATGTGAGATTATACAAAATACAAAACACAAACTTTTACTGGTGGTAAGACCTCTTGTGAGTCCGCACGGGTAGGTACAAGGTGAAGCAGTAATGCGTTTCGGTTTGAAGAGTAGGGCGGCCGTTGTAACCATACTGAGACCTTAGAACTTATATCTCAAGGTGGGTCGCTCATTTACGTTGTAGGTGTCTATGTAGGCTCCAGTAACCACTTAACACCAGGTGGGCTGTGAGCTCGTACACCGATCTAAGCAATAAAAAAAAACCGAAAAAAAAATTTTTAAGAAGGAAAAAAAAAACCGACAAACACATTTATTTTATTTGTGTTGGAATATATTCCACCAATCGGTTGGATCGGCCGCGGCACGGGCACGTTCTTCTAATCTGATTGAATTGTTGCCGATATTAGAGCCTGTATACAGTTGTGTATTTAATATCTGATGTTTTATTGAGGTCATTCAAGTCAAGAACAATAATTGGATTAGCAGAATTATATGCATGTATGTTTCGTTAATAAAAAAACGTGAACCGTTCAATGTGACTCTTACTGGTGGTAGGACCTCTTGTGAGTCCGCGCGGGTAGGTACCACCACCCAGACTATTTCTGGCGTGAAGCAGTAATGCGTTTCGGTTTGAAGGGTGGGGCAGACGTTGTAACTAACTATACTTGAGACCTTAGAACTTATATCTTAAGGTGGGTGGCGCATTTACGTTGTAGATGTTTAAGGGCTCCAATAATCACTTAACACCAGGTGGGCTGTAAGCTCGTCCACCCATCTAAGCAATAAAACAAAATGTGAGTTTAGCTTTTTTGAGCGCTGTCGGGACGCGTTTTCAGTTTTAATCAAAGGATTTAGGAATAATTTTTACCGCGTGCCATCAAGATCGGTCAAGAACCCTCAATGGTGTTTCTCAAACTCTTTGTACGCTGTTGTCACACAAATCTTAAAGAGTCATTAGCAGATTTGACTGTTCGCCTCACATTTCAAAATAAGTAAAGATAAATATTATTAATAAATACCTAAATAACTATCCATAAACACCGATAAAAACCGATATTAAATAACAGCTATTGTAACTCAATTTGTCTCAGCAAATTCAATCTAATTCAAATTAAACATTAATAAACAAATCGTATTTATCAGATAACTAGTGGGTAAAGATAAAACGCACATTTAAAGTACGTAATAAACGTAGATGAACTCTGCTGATAGGATTGGATGACGTGTTAACTCAAGAAACTGTCAGGATGGGTCTCAATTATCTAAGAGCTTTATTAAATCCCTAGCAGGACACTGTAACGTTCGAAGACATATCATACAAGTGTCTTCACTTCAAAAGGCCCCGCAACTAATCCAATTTGCAGCATTCACAGCGGTCACAGCACAGCTCAACCTACTTACTGAGAAATTCAAGAATTTGTCCTTGTAAAGTTTCTAGTTCATGCTGGACAAAGATATTTTTTAATTTAGGAGAGGCTGTGAGTCCTAGTGCCTGATGTGCTTATCCTGTTCCATTGCCCTTCATGATGTGTAATCATAAATATTGGCAGAACCAAGTAGCTGGTCACTGCCGAGGACTCTTTTCCTGCCATCTTTAGATTCAAGAGAAACGGTAACTCGCCTACAGAATAGAACGAATAGAACCCAGTTTCATGCAATATAGAACTGGATTCGCAAAGTTGGCGAGTTCACTACACAACAATATTACCAAGATAAATCGTAGATATTCAACTACAAAAGTTTTATCCTAAGATTTCTAACAGTAAAACTAGTGGCATTGAACCTCGCACGAAAGGTATCTGAGGCTGCTATGCCATCATCATTAATCACCATTCGCTTACTGGCTGGTCGCTATCAGCAAGGCTTACTTTTATTGTAGCGTAATTTGTATTTACAGCATCGAAAGAAGTCATTTTCCTTTGGTTATCCAATATCTCTATAGATAAGAATTATAATAACTAGTCTCAGAGGTATTATGTATCTCTTTGAAGATTGCTAGGAGTCTCCGATGCGAGAGAAGGCACATACTTTTGTCTTTACTGTAGACATTTTTTGTCGTTCGTGTGCGTGTATGAAAGACAAATTTATACCAAGTCTTATCATCTATAGAAAAACCTATCCGTCAATTCTTAGCAAGCTAGAAATCAAAGCCAATATTTATCTCTCCTTCTTCCATGGCGTATGTCGGTGTATAATTTTCGTCGTTCGTGCTTAGAGAAGTAAATTCTGTAACGTCTTTAATTATTCAAAATTAGGAACGCAGGTAAGAATGAGCTTATTAAATACATTGATAACATTATTCATTCGAATAAGGCTTTCAGCGCAGTATCGATTAGTCTTCGTCGGCGGTATGAATATATCGATTATCGAATGATTGATTGTTCCTCGATTATCCAAATTGAATAGCAGTGCTACCGCAGCATCATTTACATATGTAACTTAGTAATCTTGATACTTTTAATTGAGTTTCTTTTTAAGTGCCGAAAATGAACTAACGTGAATATTTATTCTCATATTAGGAGATTATTACCACTACTTCGTTGCAATCGAGGCTATATTGAGAAAACTGTTATTTTATTCATTAAGGCGGAATGCGGCGAAAAAAGTGGCGCGAAATTCTTTTAAAATAAAAAGACAAGATTACTCCAGATAACACGGTATAAAGCCAGGGCGGCTCGGAGTTTAAGCAATTCCGATCTGGTGGTAGATTCAGCGAAGCGCTACTCTTGCTAGAGCTAGTGTTAGCAAATTCTCGCAGGTTGAGCCCGTGAGCTCACCTACACGTACGGCGAAACTAGTGTAACCCCTCGAGGTTACTATCAATAGGTAGGAAAAAAATTTAGATTTAAAAATTTAATTTAAAATTCTAATTTTTTTAATTCTTCTCCACACCTATCTATCTCTGCCATATTTTCAATAGTATCGCTGTCTTTAATATCGATAGAACTGTTCTATCGAGTGTAGAATTTCGTAAATTTAAATTTCATTATATATTTTGAAGCTATTTTAACTAAATTCCACAAGACCATAAACATCAAATTTACTTTGTGTTTATTAAGAGGTTGGGGGTAGTTCGAACTCCCAGCAAAAATGGTTCGCATACGTCAAACTACCGAAACCAGTCCGTTTCCAAGATCACGACACCTTTCAAATCCGGCGACAAAATCCTGTCTATTTTTTGTTTAATTACACAAAGAATCTTTAAATATTCATTGAAGCGTGTTAGAAACCAAAAAAAAAAATACGTGACTAACTAACACTTGATTAATAAAAAGTAATTAAAAATTCCATAAAAATCCGCGTCGCAAATTAAAATTTTGCTATGACAAAAACGCTCTTAACGTTTACGGGAAAGCTTAAAATTTAATTGTATAGTAAAAACAAAATTACAGATCTAACGAGCTGTAGCAAAAACGGAGTGCACAACAAGCCATTTTATGAATTTACTGTGTAATTGGTGACCAACACGTTGATGAGTACGCGATTTTAGTTGTCAACCGACATTGCTTGCCGCGATTTATGGGCGACAACATTGTTCACAACTTATACTAACAATTTGAAAATCGTTTCTAACAATTTTTAAGTGACATTTCAGACCTCGTTAGAAATGAATTGCGATATGTTTTTGGTTAAAATTTTATTCTTTTCAATTGCATCGCTCGATACGAATGCGATTGTAATGTAATGTACAATATAATTGAATATTTTTGTCTTGTCCAGCTGGAGCACTGGGTATGAATACTCCAGAGGGTCCCACAAACAAGTTCGAAAAGGAATGGTAGCGAGCGAGGTGCGGACGTATTCTCGTGTGTATGCTTCGGTGGTTGCGGGTGAACTGTCGGCGCCAGTAAAGGCGCACGCGCGGCTTTCCAAAAGGAAAGCCACTCGGTCGCTACTCTTTGAATCGCGCCGGGAACCGACAACGAGAGTCCCTGATTGGTCGCGGCGCGCGATCAGACGCGGCTGCCGACGCGGCAGGCGTTAGGGTTGCTATATACTCCCCCTCTAGTCCTGGAGAACGCCCTCGCTCCTGGACTAGGACATTAACAGCTTTAACTGGGCGTCCACGTTTCCTCTTAGGAATCACGGGTTTGGGTAAGGAGTCTTTGTTACCGTGGTAACAGGTAAGGTCTTGGGTATGGTATTTCCCTAATATAATATCAGGCGGTTTCTTTGAAGGATTTAAACAGTATGGGAGTACTGATATTGGTGTATGCTCACCTGTTTCGTTGCGATGCTCTGCAAACGGAGTTGGACCTCCCCCTGCTCTAAAGATGTGTGCGTGCCTGTCCAGTACGTCAGCGAGCGCTTGCCGCTCAGCTGGCGTAAGGTGAGTACCTTCGTCATCCCTAAGGATGTCTGTAGCGGCGCAGGAAACTTTGCGCGACTTAGGTTCGAAGCACAGATTATACTTTACCATTGCATCATCACTGAAGAACCAAACCTCCTCTTTGAAGTCGATTACTACTCCAGCTGCGGTAATAAAATCTATTCCTAATAACGTTTCATTATTGGTGGATTCAGGAAATATGAGGAATGGAGTGGAAATAATTGTCGTCTCAAGGCGTACATCGAGTGTGGTGGTAAAAACGTCCATAATGCGCACCACACCGTCGGCAAGTCTGACTCGTTGAGAGGAAACGCGGAGAGGGTGGTTGTTCTGCTGGAGGAGAGCGTATAGCGTATGACCCGCGATGCAGCGTTTTGCAGCTGTGTCTATTAAAGCGGTGCCGTCAAAACCCAGTATATTTATGTTAAAAATCGGCCGTACGTCACGACCAATAGGGGGTCCCGTAAGATCGTCATCTCCGCCGCAACCATAAAAACAATCAAATCCCATTACATCACGCTTATTCCCATATTTCGGAAAATTCGGGCTTATCCCGTTTTTATCACAATAATTTTCAACTAATGGTATACAAATATTACTGTCGCCCGGACATCTTTGAAGAACAAAATTTGAATCCTCTGCGACCGCGCAGGTTAATGTTTGACATTGCCAGTTTGCATTGGCATTGCAGCAAGGATGTCCGTCGACGCTAGGAAACATATCCAAATTATCATTTTTACGTTCGGCAACCAAACAGTTAACATTTTCAGTTGTGGCGGCTGAAGGGTTAACATGAGTAATGTTTTCGCTCGGACTATTATTATTTTTGCGATCGTCACTCGATCGATTACATGTTATGCATTTCGTGTTGCATGCAGTGATATTGTGGTTCTTTTCTCGAGAAGAACCTGGGCGATCAATACGAGCTCGATCGGCATTATCACTGTTATCAGTAACCTTAAACCGCGAACGATTTGAATTATGGGCAGCAAAATTATAATTTTGTGGAATTCGCCGCTGTTTATACTGTGTGTAGGTATCAGTGCATGCATCACTATTTGGCAAAATAGGTATACAAGTTTCATGCACTAAATTAGAACTATGAATATGGTCTTTTACTGATTTGTCGTTTTCAAATTCAAAACACACTTTTGAATCGACACAATAAAATGACTGATCACTTTTAACTTCACTTTCACTAGATTTCGAGTGAGTTTTATTTTTAAATAAGTTAGTATGAGATTGATCACCTTGTTTTGAATCTAATTTACGACACTGGTTCTTCTCGTGACCGAAGAAATGGCAATACGAACATTTCGGGCGTCGCTTCTTTTCGACGGAGTCAAATACACGCGGCGTTCCGGGAACAAGCGGCGGCTGCGTCGCGGGCTCGTGGCCAGGGGCGGCGCCGCTCGGAGCGCACGCGGCCGTGCGCGCTGCTACTGCTGGCGGAGGGCGGGTGCGTCCGGTGCCGGTCGTCGACTCGTATGGTTTTCTTGCTAATTCTCCCGTTGGTCTTGAGGCATCGTGTTCGTAGCGAAGTTCGTCCGTCGCGTCTTCAATTTGGCGCGCTCTTTGCAGGAGCACGTCGAATGAACTTACTTCGTCGCGACGAAGTCTCTCCCGTACGCGGCGGCTGAGGAGTCCGTAGATCATGTCCAGCTGGACTTTCTCGCTTAGGTCGCCGGCAGGTAGCTTCGCGAGAAGAGCACGCGTCGCAGCGATGAATCGGTCCGTTCTTTCATCGTTTTGTTGACCTCGTTTGAATAGTTGAGCGTATATACGGTGCGGAGGTCTGCGATCACCGAAAGCGTCTCGTAGGGCTGAGACGGCATCGCACCACGAAGATATGGAGGACTTCACACCCAGCCACCAGACGGCAGCGTCGCCGCACAACATCATGGACAATCCCCGGACGGCGTTCTCATCCGAGATGTCGGAGCAGTCGCGATACGCCTCAGCCGCATCCAGGAAGGCATCAAGCGACTCACCTGCAGTCCCACTAAAGCGCGCGGTACATCGGGCGAAGTTCGCGTGTGCATGTGATGCGGGCACTGGTGTTGATGTGTTGTGCCGTATCGTTTCAAATAATGATTTCAAAATCTCTGTTTGGCTCCGCTGTAGTGCCTCTACTATTGTTGACACGTGCTCGCTGGAGAAGGTGGCTTCGGCGGGGGCCAAGTGGCTGTCGCCGGATCGGTTGTGGTGATTGGAGCGCGAGGCGTCAGCAGCGCCGATTTCGCAGGCGGGAGACGCGCTCGTAGATGCTTCTCGAAAGGACTCGTAGATTGTGCGCGAGGCGTCGCCGGCGCCATTTTCTTGGGCGGCGGACGCGCTCGGGGAGACCGATCGCGGGACGCGGACAGACGACGGGTCCGTTGCATCATCATCCCTGCGATTTCGGCTAGCACGGTTATCACTTCGAGTGTTCACCATGATCATGAGTTCACAATTTTATTGGCAAAACCGGTACGATTCGTCGACTCACCGCTAGATTTTCCTTACCACGTTGAGGCGCCAGTTTTGTATTGTCCTCCTTACCACGTTGAGGCGCCAGTTTTGTATTGTCCTCCTTACCACGTTGAGGCGCCAGTTTTGTGTTGTCCAGCTGGAGCACTGGGTATGAATACTCCAGAGGGTCCCACAAACAAGTTCGAAAAGGAATGGTAGCGAGCGAGGTGCGGACGTATTCTCGTGTGTATGCTTCGGTGGTTGCGGGTGAACTGTCGGCGCCAGTAAAGGCGCACGCGCGGCTTGCCAAAAGGAAAGCCACTCGGTCGCTACTCTTTGAATCGCGCCGGGAACCGACAACGAGAGTCCCTGATTGGTCGCGGCGCGCGATCAGACGCGGCTGCCGACGCGGCAGGCGTTAGGGTTGCTATAATATGCAATTTCGAAAAGGGCACATGTCGCATATTTTGTCAAATACCTTTTTTCATATACATGTAGTTTTGAGGTATACCTTCACCCATTTTATAATAATTCCAGTAATTTTCAATTGCTAATTAACACTAAAATATATCTCAAAAGTTAATATTTTAAATTTTACACTGCTTTAGAAATTAATCAGTTTTTTTTTTCATTTCCTGAACATTTTACATTTTCAGATGTGCCCTTTTCGAAATTGCATATTCAATTAAATTGTGTAGGTTAGGATAATAAGTAGGGTTGCCGCAAATCCTATTTTAATTTTTTATAAGAAATCTAAGAAAAATATGTTTTTTTCAATTTTGTTCGACGTAATAAATATTTATGTAATAAGCAGTAGCATTCGAAAGAACCAGAATGGTGAGCTTCATCGCTACAATATGTATTAAATTACAGTTAATATTTTTAAACAGAACTAATACGTAGTTATTCGATTTAATTTCAATTCAATCTCATTTAACTTGTTTTCTAATTACATATTTATCCGTTTTGATCTTTATTTATCACAAATACCTTTTTGGATATTATTATTTACCTATTTAGGTAAAGCAGTATATAAATAAAATAAGAGCCTTCCTCGTATCAAATATGACTCAATGACTTTTCTTTTTTTAAGAATATTCAATACCTTATAGATGGGTAAAGTGGAGACGAAAAAAAATGAAAACCAGACGTAATTTGATATTGAACACTCGTTTATCTGTTGCTTTTCATGCGCCAACGGGCTGGATTGTGTGACACTATCCCTAGTTCAGCAAGCTCCTACGAAAATACTCTTTATTATATAGAGGATGAGTTTCAAATTTGAATGGACGTTGTATGATGAAATAACCCGCTAAGTGCTTGAGATGTTAGAATATAATGATAGGAGAGGCCTGTCTCTTTTAAAGTTGAGAAATAATAGAGCATATTTTATTAGATTTTTCATGTTCTATTCACAAAACTAGTATGTACTTATTCTTCATAAACATTATCTTTTGTTTTCATTATTTTTGGGTTCAACTCTCAATAACTCAGATCGCTTTACAGAATATTGATACTACTCCTACTACTCGTAATGACTATTTTTGCCGGTGACGGGTACTCTTCTGAGCCTTCAAGAGTAGGTACCACACCCTTGCTTATTTATGTCGTGAAGCAGTAATGCGTTTCTGTTTATTGCAGTGTAAAGTTGTTACTTAAACTCAAGGTAAATGGCGGCAATCACGTCATAGATGTCTATGGGCATCGATAACCACTTAGCACCAGTTGAGCCGTGAGCTCGTTCACATACATAGTGTAATATAGCTAAAACAGAAACAAAATAATAATAAAGCAAAGGAGTTTGCGAAAACCTAAGAGAAAACGAAATTCACATCTGTCTACATATTATTCTTTGACATCAAAACCATATTATGAATATAAGTACATTGAACTTATTTTACACTAAAATAGCCTTTAAGTACGGATCTTAAGGGTCACACAACAAACAGATTTATTGTAAACACATTTTTGTTTTAACCCTTACAGCGGGAGGTCCGAAGAAGCCAGGTACCTACCAAGAAAATTTGAATATTTTTATGAAGGCACAATTAATTCATAGAAATTATGTAATTAATGTAATGGTATAATTACAACGTCATTATGTGACTGCTATCGTGGCACACAACATTTTTTCTATAAGATTTGAGTCTGTTAAGACTAATATTATATTATGTTTCGATTAATTACGAATTTATGATTTGTAATAAATATATGTAAATTAACAACTTCGCTTCCTAAAGCTCCTTCGTAGTGCTGAGATCGTGATACGAAAAGCGTCTCACTCGGGAACATTGACCAGGCTAGTTGAATTTTAATTCCATTACGTTGCCACCTGTACAATGCGTTCTTATATGCGTCTTGTGGTAAGACCTCTTGTTGGTGGTAGGACCTCTTGTGAGTCCGCGCGTGTAGGTACCACCACCCCGCCTATTTCTGCCGTGAAGCAGTAATGCGTTTCGGTTTGAAGGGTGGCTGAAGGAAGGAAGCCGTTGTAACTATACTTGAGACCTTAGAACTTATATCTCAAGGTGGCGCATTTACTTGTAGATGTCTATGGGTTCCAGTACCCACTTAACACCAGATGGGATGTGAACTCGTCCACCCACCTAAGCAATAAAAAAAATTAAAAAATATATTCTAGTACAGTTTATTGTAACTGTTTTATTGTATGTATTTCATCAGGAACTATCAGCATCATATTTATATAAATCACGTCTGTCTGTCTAATGTAGACGAGCTGTGGTCCACGGTCCGAAATTACCTAAGCCTTACAAACCGATATCAGCTAATGCTTTGCAGAAACTGGCGCGCGGGATATACCACAGTAATTAAGCATGTTTTTAAGCTTGCGGATATATTTTTAGGACGCAATTTAATTGGATGAGATTCGTCAATATCTATTAGACACGTATGTCTGTGGAAAAGCCTGGCCTAAGAATTGGATCCAATAGTTGGCCTAAGAATTGTATCTAATAATCGCTTTTTTATATGCAAGTACCTACACCGGTATTTATTTCATCAAGCAACGACAGTTTCGTACTCCAAAAATATCCTTATATGAATCCAAAAAGTGTGAGAGTTCCGGAATAGAAGCCACACAGCGTCTTGTTGAGACAAGGAAACGGATACGACATAATAATCCTCGTTTAGGACGGTATGGGTAAGGTATAAGCAGGAACATTTGATAACCAGACTTGTGATCTGGAATGTGCTGGTATTTTCGGTGCGATGTATTACAATAATTATTATGTTTAACAATTTTATTTTATTGCTTAAATGGGTGGACGAGCTCACAGCCCACCTGATGTTAAGTGGTTACTGGAGCCCATAGAAATCTACAACGTAAATGCGCCATCCACCTTGAGATATAAGTTCTAAGGTCTCATTATAGTTACAACGGCTACCCCACCCTTCAAACCGAAACGCATTACTGCTTCACGGCAGAAATAGGCGGGGTGGTGGTACCTACCCGCGCGGACTCACAAGAGGTCCTACCACCAATGTTTGATAATAAATTACAGTATGGACACCGTTATTTGTTATTTATTATACATGCTGTGTATATTTTGTATAGACATTTAATACATATTTTAATTGTCCGTTTTCATCATTAACAATAAAGCGATGCATCAACCACATCACATAACCCTCTATATAGCCCTTAGTGAGAACGATGAAATTTAGAAAATGCGATTGAGTCTCTTAGGCTCTAAGTCTGCTTTACCCTTTGTACACAAAGTAGAATGGGAATTTAAAATAATCTAATGGACATTGATGTGTCCCTCCGATAGGCGATTTGATTCGATTCAGCTTATAATCATGAACTCATTCCTATTGTGATTAGAAATTTTTGGAAGATTTCACTAAAACTAACAAAAAAATTACTAAAAAGTCCCATGAAACCAAAATGAAACCCAACCAATGAAGTATATATAACAAAATACTCATATGCCATCCAAACCATTGAACAATTCGTATAGCAAATTAGACTACGGCAAAAAACATTCTTTACAACAATTGTAAACAATTCTCTTTTCATTACTTATTCAAAAGTTCATTGCCATTAAATCGACTCGTGTAACTACCACGATACATCGTCGTTACAAAAAGATAATTACGAATATAGACATCATTGATTGTTTAATATTCGGCAGCTATTTTCTTCATTGCTTGTCAATATCGATACAAGTAAAAAGCAGACAGGGCATCTCATGAACTGCGGTACTCACGCTACTCATATTTGGTTGCATAAAAATCTACAGTTCGAACATTCAAAACAAAACCGTGTTGTTTGAAGTTTACTGCTTAATTTACCTTGAATAAGAAAGGTATGATTCAGCCTTTTATTTTACCGAGACGCCGAATTTAATTGGACGTAGCAAAGGTTTTTGCAGGGTTCGAAACGTGCAAAGATCCACGGGCTTTTGTCTGTATCAATTTAGTCTTTATCTTGAAGTGTTTATGAATCGTAATTCTGTATAAATATGCATCCGGTAATTTCCGGTATTCCGGTATTTTCGTGAATGCAGCCCAATGACGTGTAATTATAGCAGATACAATTTATAAGAGTACGGTCAATACCGTCTTTACCTTAAGGGCACACAGGGCCCGTGCCCAGGGCCCCCATTCTCAGGGGGCCCCGAAAGACCGACAATTTCTCTTACACGTTTATTCTCAAAACATTTTTTCGGGCACATTACACTTTTTTTCACAAATCAGTAATCAGAAAGTATTTACAAGGCATATACTATGCCTATAATAGAAGATTTTGCTCAACAGAAATCCCGAAAGAAACCGTTATCGAAATCGTAACCAAAAAACCAGCAGCATTCTAATATCATTCATGATATATTATATCATACTGTATTTGATTACTTACAATAAATGGTCATACTCGGTAAAAAAATGTTATTATAATTCGCTTTTTTTACTTTCTAAAAGGGCCTCAAATTCTTGTGTGCCCAAGGGCCCCATCCTAGTTTAAGACGTCCCTGAGTACGATCCGTTGTAAATTTTATTTATTTTATAATTGTAGTTTTGATAACACCTATGCTACATATTCTAGAAGAAGATCAATATTCAAAAGGACTTCATCTTGAGGCATTTTTATGAAGCATGGCTTTCCATTACTACGGAGGGAGTAGCTAGGGTGAAATTAATTAAAAAAAAATCACATATTGACGTTAAGTAATATATGTACATTATACATATATAAATTGATTTCTCCTGAAATTGTTCGCTGGGTTTCTAAAGCTGAAATTTTGATTGTGTATTGCTAACGTTATTTAACTGGGTACACGCTTTTATTTAAATAAACAAATCTACAATATTTATTCCAATTTATTTTCCTAAATAAGGTCAATAGAATGGTACGGTTTTGTTTTGGTAAATCGGAAAATTTTGTGAATATTCTTTTCAGAAAACGTGTAATGAGGGCTGTGATTTCTACGAGCCCAAGTACCAATTGAAATCAGATTTATCGAGAGCTCGTTCACTTATCTAGGCAATAAAATAAATATTAGTTTAAAAAAACTAACAAAATACGCTTTTATAGAAAATCCAACTAAAAAATTGAAAATAAATTTATATTAAAAATAGTGTAAGAAAAAATTATTTTATTGTAAAAAAGCGCGGGGTGCTTTTCAGGATATTATCAAAATAACCCTTCTACTCATATCTGTTCATAAAATATTTATAACTACTGATACCATGCACCCCACGCTTTTTTTACAATAAAATCATTTTCTCTTACACTATTTTTAATACACATTTATTTCCTATTTTTTAGTTGGATTTTGTATAAAAGCGTATTTTGTTAGTGTTTTTAAACTATTATTTATTTTTCATTATTTTGTTAAATTTCAATTTTTTCAATTTTTAATATTTAATCCTTAATAAGTATACCAAATTTCAAGTTAATCCGAAGTTTTGAAGGGGTTCAAAATCATGTTCAAAGATTCCGTTACATACATACATACGTCTGAAGCTAATAAAAACGTATTAAAATATCCCAGCACTTACCTCAATGCGCACTCATCGACGTCAGTTTCGCACAGGGTCCCCGTGAAGGTGGGCGGACACTCGCAGGTGTAAGAGTTAATACCGTCGATACAGCTCGCTCCGTTCTGGCACAAATGTCCGGGGCAATCGTCGATGTCAATCTCGCAGTTCTGGCCGCGGTATCCTGGGACAGAAAAAAAAACGTGAATGCAATACCAGGTTTTTATTGCTTTTGATAGAACGATAGACCGTTAGACAATAGACACCTCAACGTTAATAGCGCAATGATATTCTAAAAACCATTTGGCTTTTAGTTGGTTGTTTTTAGCTTAAATTGGAAAGCTATTTATTTTTTTGCACAGACAAGACATACCTAAAAGTGTTATTTTATAGGCCCGGGCTGCCATCAAATAAATAACCAATCCAACTGAGTTGTAAACAACCAATATTTTCAACCGATACCAATCGGCAATACAATTTTATTCCCATACACTTTTAAAATTACAGACACTTGTTTTATATTATGTCACTAAAAAACAATGGCGCACTAAGCGTAAACAGGCGACTTACAGGAAAAGGAGAAAACAGTATTAACCAATTAAAAAGAAGAAAAAATACAGAAAAGGCCGCCTAGAGAAATGATAAACTGGCCAACTAATAATACACTGGAAAATTTCCAGAAATATTCCAGATATGGTTAAACCAAACAACCTGGAGCTAGATAACGTGGGATGACATCTACAGTTATAAACTTCTCTTCAACACAACTGTAATAAATCAAATAGGATTTAATCATGTTTTTTGCACGCTACATTTCAGTAGCATCTGTTCTGAGTTCGTTGATGGAGGGCAAAAAAAAATAATACGAGCATGTGAAAATAATTTTACTCATCTTATAATTATTATGACACGTAAAAAACACATCTAGGAATTGGTTCTCGACATGTGTTCGGTATTGAGTCATGAAGTTTCATCGTTCACGTCATAAAATTTGGTTGAGCATTTGTTACGTTTACCCTTGAAACCGCTTTTCGGCCCAAAAAAAGAGGTAAAATTATCGTAAACATTTTTACTATTTCATTTCTGAAACTTATATTTGAATACAATGAAATTGCCTTTTCTGCTTGTCCTGTTATTTCTACTATTTCGGAATGGCAGAATATTTAAGCATGTTGAAGTTCGTTACGATTCTCAGAATTATCATCAACTGCTATTTGGAAAATGGGAATGACAAAGTTGGATACAAATTACTAAGAATTACTATCGTAGTTCAGCTATTTAATACTATATAGGGAGTAGTGGGCTTTAAGAGTAGTGGTAAGAGATCACAAGCCAGTATTTTGTGATAAGACCCTATAGATAGATAGATAGATAGATAAAACTATTATGAAGATCTGGTCACACAGACTCTAAAAGTTACCATAAAAAGTGTACGAAACAATAAAACAGACACTTTGAAATTATCAAAATTATGCAAACACAGCCACAATGTAAGCTTGTGTACCGATTAGCGTATGAAGTAACCTGATTAACTTCATTAGTTGAAGGAACGGTTCCCACGGCCACATGTGTTATGTGTTAAGATAAAAATTAACAACTGAACGGTTTTAAATCCTTCGACGCCTCTTTTGCGCTGTTTTATAAATAAACGAAGTAGCAAATGCGATGTGGATCGGAGCTTTGACGGATCCTTTGTGAGAGGGGGAGACGAATGATCCGGCAATATTGTTTTATGTGTGAAAACGAACCAGCTGATCAAATCGGAACCAGAATTGGAATTGGTTTGGTTTTCAACTGACTATTTAAAATCGAAATCGATAAAGTTACTAATGATATTAATGGATGATGATATCAGCAACCGCCAGACCATATCTGCCACCGTCACCCGAAACATGTCCTGTCCGATCCCCAGGATTCACTCTCGGTGCTTTTAGGCTCCTCAAGCACCGGTCATCGTCCGGTGTCAGAGTTCGACGAGGGAACTAACCCATAAACACAACGCTCTGAGTTTTTTCCGGATGTTCTCAACGGGTCGCGATTCCGATCCGGTGGTAAAATCCGGTGGTAGATTTTGCGAAGCACTGCTCTTTCTAGGGCTAGTGTTAGCAAATTCTTTCAGGTTGAGCCTTTGAGCTCACGTACCAGTCCAGCCGTAGCTGAAATAGCCCCTTAGGCTACCAGAGAATAAGTTGAAAAAAAAGTAACAACAATGGTGTGATAATGCAAATTTAAATATTAATCTTGGAAATTATTGATGAAAAAACCTAAAATATTTATAATATTATAATATTGTTTAGAGAAGAAAATAGACGGTGAATTAGATATGAATGAAGAACTTAAGAACTTATCAAAATTCATTCTACTACATTCTTAATATTTTATGATCCAAAACTCACGATACTACTTCTTAATTAACGTTTACAAGATTAACAATTTACGGCGAAAGAATAAAGCCCATTGATTTTATTAGTAAAAATGTCGTCGAATTGCTTAATCGGTCGTTATATCAGAAATTTAACGGCTCTTTTAGAATTCATGGCGACATTATTTCAAACAAAATGAAGAAAGAACTGTTTTTATTTGATGCAGACGCCAATAAAAGTTAGATGCGTGGCGTGGAATTCCTTGAATATTCTTATCATGTGTATGCTGTAAATCAATATATTATTACGTGAAGCAAAAACTTTGTATCCCTTTTTACGAAAATTGCGCGGACGGAGGAGTATGAAATTTTCCACACTTATAGAGAATATAGAGAAGAAGTGCACAATGATAATTTTTTTTTTAAATAATGCATAAAAGATACATTAAATCAATAAAGAAAACATTACACACACTACATACCATGTATTTGACGCACACACGCATGCATACTATTTATTGTCAAACTTTTGTTCTTGACGTCTGTTGTCAAATTGAGAATAGATTAAATATTGTTTGTCTTTGTTAATATTTTTTATAGTGTAGTCTTGGCGAAATTTGTGATTATAGAAGTATAAAATATAGCGACCCGCCCTCGCTTCGCTTCGGAAACATTAAAACACACATGAAACCAAAAAAAAAAAAATTAAATTTTTTTTTTAAAAAGTAGCCTATGTTCTTCAGGGACAATGTCGGCTTCTAATGGAAAAAGAATTTTTCAAATCGGTCCAGTAGTTTCGGAGCCTATTCGAAACAAACAAACAAACAAATCTTTCCTCTTTATAATATTAGTATAGATATAGATATTAGTATAGACAATCATAATAGTGTACAAACTTACAATTCCAATTAATTATAGTCGAATTCGCGACTACTGCGGGACCTCTAGTATAATATAAAATGGCAAATTTTGGCGTAAACTTGTCATTTGACTTGTTGAAAATTTTACTTATTCTCGTATACAAAAACGAACTACGAAACACAAGTCAATTTAGTCGTTTAATTTTTAAACTGAAATAGATAAAAAACTAAACCCTCTCAAAATAGTGGACACAATGAAAACATGACGAACAAACAAGCTATACAAACTCATAATGAGTCACATTGATTCATGTACACACATACCGAATAGTACGAAGCACATTTAGAATTTAAATTCATAATGATATTACGACATCTATCGAATATGTGATCATATATGTACGTTCCCATAGTAATATTTGAAAACGAGAATGAACAGATTAAATGCTCCATCAATATTTTCTGATATGAAGAATAATTTCTATTACTTGCATGTCACTTTGGAAAAATCTGACCCGACCCAAAGACGCCGTTGCAACAAATGTATTCATACATTATGAGTTACAGTAGAATCAAAACGATACGGCTACGAGTCCCGTGTCATGCGAAGAACAATTCAAGTATCTATTGATTTTATTTCACCATAAATCGACGGTTTTATTATCATGGTCGATTTATTTATTTGATATTTTGATAGTTCGACCTCATGTCTCAATGATTACGTTGAGGTGACCATAGAATCACATTTCATGTATGTACATACCATATTACATTACGTATCATAAATTGCTTTTTTTACGTATCGTTTTTGAGAAATTCAATATAAATGAAACTCAATATCCTATGAAAATTCAACAGAATCATTAACTGCATAAAAATGAATGCATTACTCATCGTAACTAAGACTGAAAAAATATTAGTCTCACTCCTAAAGCTATTTTAATAGGCTATAAATACAACAGTGTTAATTACGTTACGTTTCCCACACTATACCGTGTACCACTTGCCGTGACGTCAAATAACAAGTTAATTTTAAGTGTTCGAACATTCAAAAGCTCCCCTTCAGCCTATGAACTGAAAACATTTGGTCACTCATTCAATTTGGCATGTGTGAGTAGTTAGATTCTGTGACTCAGAACACGTAAAGGTCGGTGACTGTATGATGATTTTTTATCTTGTAGCTTCCGATTTTAAAAGGGCTCTCTTAATACACATTTATATCTCGAAATATCCTTGTAGTAAATACTATATGGCGTGTGACGTATTCAATGAGATATATCCTAAATACTACTGTAGATCGTTTTTTTTCTACCTATTCTGATAGCGCTGAGAGGCTGTTTCAGCTTCTCCTTGACGTGTAGGTGAGCACACGGGGCTCAAATTGGGATTGTAGCTAACACTGGCCCTGGCAAGAGCAGTGTTTCAGAATCTACCACCGGATTAGAAACGCGACCCACTGAGAAAATCTGGCGAGAAACTCAGTGGGCTGTGTCTATGGGTTAATTTACTGGTCGAGCCCTTCGTCGCAATGCGACGGGTTCGGCGAGGACGGCGACCGGTGCTTGAGGTACCTAAAAGCACCGTTAATGGAACGGGAGGATCCGTAATGACGTGTTTACGGCGACGACAACTGCTTACCATTCGGTCTACAGGATCGGGTATGAATCCTTAGTATATAGACTTTCCCCTAAAAATTTTGATGTGCATATGCGATTTTAATGAATAAAGGTTTGACAGTAGAAAAATGCTTGAAATTTATGTTTTTACCTAAAAACAAGAAGACGTACTTACGGAAGATGTCACAAATTATGGCGAGTGGTTATTATAAGAATTTAAATGGTAAAATCAAAATTGGAATTAAGCGAAATCCAAGCTAAAGCTCGAGTTAAACAACGACCAACGTAGATGACACAGAAACATAATGGCTAATCTAACAATTTCCCACAAAACTTTCAATTCATACTCTCATTCCCACTGATTACAACAGGTACGAAGTTTTGCAACAAACATAATGAGTCTAATGAATCCTAGACGCGGTGCAAAGAGAACTAAAGAAAAATTATGACGTAACACATTTCGTCATACAGGTAAGAGCGAATTATTTTAAGTGTTTCATTTTTTTAAATGTGTGTGAATCTTTATTGTTTACACGCGAAGCTCTTGTGAATTCGTATCATTATTTTGGTCGGTACTAATTTACGGTTGTGAGTTATGAATTGTTTTGACCTATTCATGACAGTAGGTTGAACAACGTGTTGCGTGAAAGTCTTCATGTAGATATTCATCTAGAATTCGAATTATTTTTGATTCACGAAAATTATAAACGGATTTTAATAATTCAATGAGCACAGACTCGGGTCTTGCAGAGAGAACAATTTTTTTTTATTGCCCTTGTGGTTGATCGCACAGGCAGACTGGAGCTCAGCGGTACACTTAATTTAGAAGTAACGGACAACTTTGTTTACCTGGGCTCCAACATCAGCAACAATGGCTCTTGTGAACCGGAAATTCGCAGACGGATTGGGATGGCAAAAGGTGCCATGTCTCAGCTGGACAAAATATGGAAGGACAAAAATATCTCTATGAACACCAAGAGCAACCTAGTCCGCACACTAGTGTTTTCAATATTCATATACGGAGCAGAGACATGGACTATAAAGAAAGCTGACCGCAATCGGATTGATGCCTTCGAAATGTGGTGCTGGAGGAGGATGTTGGGTATTCCCTGGACCGCACGCCGCACCAATTTATCCATCCTAGCTCAGTTGAAGATCCGGACTAGACTCTCCACCATTTGCATGCGAAGGATTCTTGAATACTTTGGCCACATCGCAAGGAAAGACAGTGACAACTTAGAGAAATTGATGGTCACTGGAAAGGTCGAGGGCAAGCGACCAAGAGGCAGGAACCCGACCCGTTGGACAGACCAGATTCGTGCAGCCCTGGATACCACAGTGCACGATACTCTGCACTCAGCTGCAGATAGGAACAGATGGCGGTGCACTATAAAAAAACAATCTGTTTCAAGGCCATGACCACGACCCTCAGTAATGAGGAAACCGACGCAAGGAGGAGGAGAGGGCAGACGAACATACGGCCCACCTGATGGTGAGAGGTTACCGTCGCCCATGGACTTCAGCAATGCCAGGGGCAGAGCCAAGCCGCTGCCTACCTAATTACATTATTACAAAAAAAGATGGCTTTCAAATCAAACGGATATTCATGCGGCCGAGAGCGCTAGCGTTACTTGCCACAAACATTGATTATTTATCAGTACTTGAACAATTTTATTGCAATGTTGATTCAGCCATAAATATCACAAGACCCGCGGGCTGCGACTTTCGAACTGGATAGTCGTGGTCGCCTTAGGGCATGGTCGACTTTCTGAACTGCGACTGTGAAATAAATCAGACACGCAACGTTACTGAATTCATTGCCTACATAAATGTGGACTCTGAGAAGATAATTCCAGCACGGACCGCGAAATGTTGATGAAAATCTACATACCGTTTCAATTTTAAGAGCTTTGTTAAGTGCTTTAAGCGTAATCGCCAAATTAAATTATTTTTAATTATTATTATGTTTTTGCCTAAAGAAGAACAAAGATGAAACTTAATTTTGACTTTCAATCTATGATAAATCAACACCTATTGTTTTTTTAATTCTTCGGTGTGAATTTTAAACGAACAAGTTTGTTTTCTCTGTCTTGGTATTTAATATCTACAAATGCATATATTTAATAGTAAATAGGTATGAATCTCTAATTTCACACAGTACAGGGAATCTTACTTTGGGCTCAGAGAAACGTGTGTGATTTGTTATTAGAAAAATAAAAAAAAAACAATTTTCTGGCTTTGGCTAACATTATCGTAAAGCTAAATAAACGTTAAGATTACTTTAATGCAATTTCTTGTTAAGTATCTGGTATTATTTTCAATCTGGTATCCGTTCTCGCAGATTTATAACAGTGAGAAAACTTCTAATGCCATAACTACATGCTAATTTACTTGTAGATATACTGTAAGAATATTTGTTATGAAATCTCAATAAATGCATTAAGCCTGTTAAATTTCAAGTCCTCGTCGCGCCCCAACTCTGCCATTCTAAATTGAAAGTGAGATATGATAAAAACAATTTATTTTAAAAACGATATATCAAATAAATTTAACGGATGAGATGAAGATTGCGGTTAAATAATAAATAATGGTAATAAGTAAATTGAAGACTACATTACATAAGTCATAACTGTAGCGCTCTGTAAAAACTGAACTGTCCTCAGTGACCATATAGTGGAAACCAAAAAAAAGATGGCGCAGGATTGTGGCAGCCGAGAATTCTTGATTGTAAATTACACATCCCTGGGGCACCAAAAAAGGGTTCTCCGCAGGCTCCGTACCATATGTAGCGAATCAACTCGTTGAATTAATCACTTACCGAGACACGATTAGATTCATGTAATGGAATACTTATGTGAGCTTGCTGAGATATTTAGATACTAAAATATTTTAGCAGCAAACTCATAGAAGACTTATGCTGTAAATGTTACTGAACATCATGGCGGTAATCGATTCGTATAAATTCCTTAACACTTATGTATACTTATTCTGGCCATAAATACTGTTACAATTAAAAGTAAACAAAATATTACATTTGAATTTGGAATCTGTCATTTTTATATGATTCCTCATTGAGTTTTCTCATTTTGGCGCCAATACATTGTACAATATTTTGCGATGTTAAAATGGAGTGGGGTGATAAAGAGAACCGAATCGCTGTGATTGCATTACACAAAGTAGTATGGAGCCAAATGCAATTTTTAAAACTCTCCATACGCTTGGTATTAGTAAAATGTTTGTGTACCGGGCTATTAATAGGTGCAATGAGACTTCCTCTGTTTGTGACAGAAAAAGATTCGGCCGTCCACGTAGTGTTCGTACGAAAAATGTGGTCAAAGCAGTAAGGGAAAGAATTCGAAGAAATCCTGTCCGAAAGCAAAAGATTTTATCTCGGGAGATGAAGATAGCACCTAGAACCATGTCGCGTATTTTAAAAGATGACTTAGGACTTGCAGCCTATAAGAGACGTAATAGTCATTTCTTAACTGATAATTTAAAAGAGAATAGGGTGGTAAAATCGAAACAACTACTGAAGCGGTACGCAAAGGGAGGTCATAGAAAAAAATTGTTTACGGATGAGAAATTTTTTACAATTGAGCAACATTTTAACAAACAAAATGACCGTATTTATGCTCAAAGCTCTAAGGAAGCTTCCCAATTAGTCGACAGAGTGCAACGTGGGCACTATCCGACTTCAGTGATGGTTTGGGTTTGATGGGGTATTAGCTATGAAGGAGTGACTGAGCCATACTTTTGTGAAAAAGGTATCAAAACATCGGCACAAATGTATCAAGATATCATTCTTGAGAAGGTAGTAAAGCCCCTTAACAACACCATGTTCAATAATCAAGAATGGCCCTTCCAGCAAGACTCGGCGCCAGGTCATAAAGCTCGGTCTACGCAGTCTTGGTTGGAAACGAACGTTTCGGACTTCATCAGAGCTGAAGACTGGCCGTCGTCTAGTCCCGATCTTAATCCGCTGGATTATGATTTATGGTCAGTTTTAGAGAGTACGGCTTGCTCTAAACGCTCTAAGCGCATAATTTGGAGTCCCTAAAACAATCCGTACGATTGGCAGTGAAAAATTTTCGCATGGAAAGATTGCGTGCTTCTCTATTGATAACTGGCCTCAACGTTTAAAGGACTGTATTGCAGCCCATGGAGACCACTTCGAATAAGCTTTTTATATTTTAAATTGTTTTATATTTATGTATTAAACTAACCCACTGTAAAAGTAATAAATGTTATTTGCCATAGAATTTTTTTGTTTTCCTTTGTAACAGTATTTATGGCCATACTAAGTATATCAAGCAAACTGTTTAAAAGCTTGAACTTCGTATGGCTTTTTAAGTACAGACCAAAGATGATCTTTTTGTATTGCCTGGAATATCAGTAATGGCCTTTACACGATGGATTCTATACTTTCAAACCTTCAAACTGAGAATTAAAAAAATAATAAAAAAAGTCAAACTCACCTGGCGGACAATCACATTCGTATCGGAGTTGATCCAACGGCGTGCACCTTCCATCATGAAGACAGGGAGACGGCTCACAAGGAACATACTCCGCATCACAGTCTCTTCCCGTATACCCAGGTTCACAAACGCACGTATACGAGCCGTGGGTGTTGAAGCATCTGCCGTGGTGACATGGACCAGAGCCGCTAGAGCATTCGACAACGTCTTCCGTGCATCGAGAGCCAGTAAAGCCAGGTGGACAGACGCAGGAGTAGCCGGCGGCGGTAGTGTTATCAGCTACACAGCGTCCTCCGTTACGGCATGGCTGAGACGCACAATGGTCTTCGTGCGAGCATTCGACACCTGTGGAAGATATTGTAGTGTTTATTAGTAACGTAATCAAACTACTCCACAAGCAAGCAAGCAAGTTTGAATAAGAATTATAATGGTTCTTAAATGACGAGAAAATATTGTAGACAGTCTCGTCATAAATGCGCTTTCTATAGTCTCGTCAATCAATTCTAAAAAATTGACAAAAATAAAAAGTATTTCATTTCATTCAAGTAGTCGTTTTCAAATGGTTTCTCCTCAAGCTTTAGCGTCGATTCGGAATGTAGGTTCACCGTTAAGATCATCAGAACGCATTTCACCAAATACTTCAGATATTCCAATGCGAAACCGTATATCATTTTCAAAATCATCCACCTGCTGCCATCGTTAATGATTATTTATTACTGCATTTAAAATTTTATCTAAAATCAAGTTTTTAAAAGACTATAATATTAATTTATTTAATTGGACATTTTAATATTAGCTAACTTTCCTCTCAAGAACAAGAACATCTTCGTAAAATAGATTTGGCACAATTTAATTAAACTAATTTGTAGCATATTTTATACCAACTTGGCTGGATTCATCAATAAGGGCCAACAAAATCTGCGAAGAACTCTAAATTATCTCACTGTAAATTCCCTTCGTTTTCCAAGTTAAAATTAATTCTACAAATACTTATTACTTTTAAAACCGGTTTTGAAAGTAATCGGGAATATTTCTGATGACATGATCAAGATTATTCAACGCCGGTCATGAAAAATTAACGAGCACGCATATGCCCTGAATTAATTTTGCAAAAACACTTTCGTATCATCATGTATGTTAATAAATGTATACTTAGGGATTTTTAATGAAAACGTAAATAATTTTAACTAACGAATTAAAGGCGATCGATGCAGTTGACAACGTTTAAAGCAGCCGGTCACCAATTTAATTGGTTCGCTCATATGACTAATCAACTTGACGTAACGATAAGGAATTCAGTTTTGATTGGCCGAAACAAGCTCAATTGCTGTTGTAATGGTACATTTCAATTAGATGCAAGCTTAAAGACGAATAATGTAAAATTCTCAAATGCTTTTTCCGGAGTGAGAGAAAATTTCTCTTTTTTGTTGATTTGGTTGTTCGAGCTTCCGAAACTAAGCTTGGAAATAGCAAAGGAGGTAAATGCGTTCCATTGATATGTCTAACAACCAAACAACTAACCGCTAAACAATTTCGGAATATGAGCAAAGCAAAAGATGTGTTATTTTTTTAGTCGCCAGTTCGATATAACCAACGAAGAAATCAGTACAAAATGTTTACTTAACAAAACATAAATTGCTTCTTTCTATCAAACATTGCCTTCTGGTTTGAAGAGCGAGATAATCGTTATTTTAATGCTGCCCAGACTTCGAGTTAATGACCAAAACTGGATCTCTCTGAAGTCTCTGGGCTGCACCAGTATAAGGTAACCCATTGAAAAAAAAGACATTAAGAAAACCAAACCGGAACATTCACGCATCAATTTGCAAAATTACACGGATGCTGGAGACACGAAAATATAATAAGCGTCACTTTATCTGGTATCTGCCGGTATACCGATACTTGCCTTTCTATTAACTTTCACATACACGCTAATGGATAATTATTGTTAAAACAGCATCACATTATGGTTTGTTATTCAATTATTTTCGGAAATCGCAAAATTCGTGTGAACTTAGTATGTGGTAATTATGAATCATGATTTTCTAGAAATAATTTGAAATTACTCGTATATGTATGTGTTGTGATGTAATTGCAACACTTTTAATGATAACTAGTGTTCTATCATTGATCGAAATTGGACTTTAATCTCTGATGCCTCCGGATTAAGACATATTTTATGAATTACAATATCTTTTATGTTTTATTACTATCATTTAAAAAAAAAGATGAAGAAAATCGGTAAGCACTATTTCCTACAGTTAATCAAAAGGGCTTCACGATTAATAACTGGAACTAAATAAGTTATTTCAAAATTTTAAATTAACTTATATTGCAACTAATATTTATTATAGATCTTTATGTGGAATTTTCAAGAGACACCATAGAATATTTTCTAGTACAAACGAAAATAAAAACACATGGTAGTACCACGATAAAGAAAGAATGAAAAGAATTAAGATAAAGGAATAATTTCGCAGAGTACTCGGTAATTTGAAGTGTTTCACAATCTTTATGAATAAACATCCAATAAAAATAGCCAGACTAATGGTAGCCCCAGTCAAATTAAGATGTTAAAACGTTGAGTAACACTAAACATGACTTGCCGAGTAAACTGCGTCGTAATTCCAATTATCCATCTACTTAACGACAAATCCAGCTAGGAACTTCCGTTCTATCGTCTCGTTCTTGAGTATCGAAATCCTGCACTACATGAAAAAGACGGCAATAAAAACCTAAGTACCTTTACAATATCTAGCGCCTCGTTTCCTTCTAATAAGCATCGTTAAAGGTTTTGCTCAGATTATGGTCAGTAATAAAATCCCAATACTTATATGTAGTAAATTATGATTTTCCTTGTTTCAACAGTGGGACTTAATAGAATTTTGAACATTTGCCTAGTTAAATGATCATACATATGTTCAAATATTAAAACGTATTTCATTTTCATTTAGTGTAATGTAACCAGCTACTCCATTTGTATGATTTTGGAACTACTCACTTTCTCTCTGTCATAACCTCATGGCACTATGACAGGAATTCTTCCTAAAGTACCAACAATTGTATGAAGCATGTAGTCCTAAAGCACCACCCTGTCTATTTTCGCCGCAGTAATTTATTCTGGTTTGAAGAGTGGGGTAGCCTATAGCCCTGACACTTAGACCTCATGTCTCAAGGTGGATGTCGGTATTCTCGTTGTTGATATTAAACTTTTCAATCAGAAACGATATGACGTTGCAAATATGCCTCATCCATATTACGACAGTTGAACAAAAATGTTGACACCGCCCCCGTTGCTTAGTTTTAAATATGAAACAAACAACATCATCAAATTTTATAACCCATGCTCTATCAGATAAAGCGTCACCTCGTTGGTTGGTTAATGATCCCAACTACTGAACAAAAGGTCAAATTCTTGATCAGACTGCGTACCTTTAAAAAAAAACTAGTCTTGACGTACATCTGTATGTTTTGCTCACACAAATTACAGGGGCAAATTGTGAAAAACCTAGTAGGATTCAGACACTCGTTCTTCGTGACTTGGGATCGTTTGCTCATTAGAGTGAACTTCCAAAAAATCCAAACATTTTCGAATCAAACAAGTAAATCAATGTCGTATCTCAAACTTGTCGTGGTGTTTTACGACTCTCTACGACATCTGAAAGACATGGACCATAAAAACTAACTGGCTATAAAAATTACAAATATCAACAACGCTGGACACTATTGGATTGGTACCATACTGGTACCTGGCACCTTGATTGATGAGTTTTTATTCTTAAGAAACGAAAAATAAATTTAGATTTTCAGTCAAGTTGATAAAAATCAAGTCATAAATTCATCACTTGGATTGTAACTTCAAATGTTTGCTTTTTTATTGCTAAAACTGGCTTGACGGGATAGATTGGGATCGTATAAGATTATTTACACTATCCTTTTTTGTTCATCAGGGTAGTCTTCTGCAGTAAGCACGCTGGACAGAGGCAAAACAAGGTATTAGTTTATTTTATTAATTTACTAGACTTTTATGAGTAAACGGACTGCTGTTAATGACAGTTTTTATTTCCATAAATGGACGGAGTTATTATTATATGGAACCAACTGATACAACAAAGTAATTGACACCGTCTACCTTGAGAAGTTGTTTCGTGACAAAAATAGGCAAAGCGCTTGGGATCAAGAAGTTGCTTACAAAACGCCACTATATAGGTCCGTATATCTTCCGGTTACACCGGAATTTTAAAACGCATCAGATGAGGTACCATCATAACTATAAAATATTTGTCAAAAAAAATTAACAACAAAAGAGAATGATACATGAACACATAAAATGCTAACAGCAATTAACTCTCTTTCAACTTTATCAAAGTAGAGAATACGTAACGGCTTTTAACTAACTACTTTCAAAGATACATAGATTTTATTATTCGATGAATCGAGACATTAATTGCACTAGTGTAAATCATTTGAGGTAACATTACTTAAGAACAGGTTGCGCCTTAAGCTATCGATCAGTTTCGCTTTTTGATGACCTCGTTTTGTTTAGATAACGGATATAACAGACTATATACATTTTTGGGGTGTCAAAAGTTTGGTTATTAATTTATGGGCATCTCGGTGAACAAGATATCGTATGTTGAATCAAAAATTATACGTAAATATATAGTAGAAATCTCTTAAGACTGGTAGAATGTTGCGCTTTTCCTAAATATTAAGTTAGTAAATTAATATGTTTCTTTTCTAATAGGGTAATAATAATTGTTTGTATTGAAAGAAATGAGTGAGGAAGGACGAAAACCGAGCTAAATGGTGTAAATTGTGGGAGGCGTATGTCTAGCAGTGGATGACTATGGATTCATGATGATGGAGATATGTATTCAAACAGATAGGCAAGAGATAAGGTCTATTAATTCATGTAAACTGTTGAGTTTTAGTACTCTCGCCAAATTAGCATAACCCTATGAATAAGAAAATAAAATTGCTTTAAGCCAGATTACTGACTAGGTGCATGATATCAACTCGTGTGGGCTCTAGAAGCTTAATTATCATCCTCTTATCTTCAATCTTCGTTGCCTATCCAAACAGAATCCTGATCAAGGCTTCTAAATTAACATACAACACAAATTCCTCTTATTTATAAATGTTGTGGTATAAGCCCAATCTGTAATTACGTTTTAATATCACTCAATAAGAGATTTAAAAGAATGAAGAATTATTTAAATATTTGAGACAGTGGTTATATTTATCTATACTAATATATAAATCTACAGTGGTTTTTACGGATGTTCCGTTATAACTACTGAACCATGCATCCGATTGACTTGAAACTTGGTATCCATGTAGAAAATACACATACTTAATGGATGGGCTAATATTTAAACGAGTGTTGGACTCCCTACACCAGATGCGGGGGCGTTAATGATGAGAATCTTTGTGGGGTGAGGAATAACAATGCTAATTTTAAATGCCCAGCGAAGCGGACGGGTACAGCTAGTTATGTAATAATTTTACACAGATCGAAGACATAATTAAAAGGTAAATTATCTAAATGGCAACAAGGAGGCAGCATTTATTGTCAGGTATACACATAGGTGTTACTATCGGGCCTATTTCGGCCGTGGAGCAGTTATATGAACCGGGCTGAACGGTGGAACAGCTTGTGTTATCTAGGACCTTCGATATCTACATTACACCAAATAGACCGTGAGCACGTTTACTGGCGGTAGGACCTCTTGTGAGTCCGCACGGGTAGGTACCACCACCCTGTCTATTTCTGCCGTGAAGCAATAATACGTTTTGGTTTGAAGGGTGGGGCAGCCGTTGTAACTATACTGAGACTTTAGAATTTATATCTCAAGGTGGGTGGCGCATTTACGTTGTAGATGTCTATGGGCTCCAGTAACCACACCAGGTGGGCTGTGAGCTCGTATACCTATCTAAGCAATAAAAAAAAAAGTTGTCCTATTTAGTGTGGTAATAAAAAGTGATATTAATTCGCAAAAATAATGTTCTACCAACTTAATAATTTTATTAAATACCTTTTGGTGAAATTAAACAAAGTTCTACGCCAAACGAAACTTATTATATTAGTTGAACGGTGCATAACTACAGAAAACTGGACCCGTAAAGCTGGGTCTTCGTAGTCCGGGCAACTTAAAAAGCTGTTGGATCTCAATTAAATCAATTATAAATTCTCAGGCTGAGCTCAAACCCGTTCCAAAGTAATCCCCATTAGGTTTTTCAAGCTGTTATGACATAGTCGAATTCCATCGTTGTCATTCAGATTTATAATGATTACAATATTGATAATCGCAAAGGCTAATGAGATATGAATTTTAAAAAAGTGAGATCACTGGAACTGGTAGAGATGTGTCCTTTGTTGGACAATCGTAACTATGCCGAATGTTATGATTTATTTAAATCTTAAAGGGACATTTGCAATAGGCTCAAAATGGCATGTGAGTGAGTATAGGGCTTTAAAAATATCTGTTTCTTTTTAGTTTGTTAATTTAGTTTATTATTATTCAAAAAGCTATGAGTACACTGGACGTATGGCGTATAAAGTCACGGATGCTTTAAAGCCAGGTCCCGCTCTTGATTAGTCGTAAAGTTCATGCTGCTTCACGTGTCTTTCTCTCTTCGGAGGCGCCGGAGTCCGACATTACTCCATCCGATCTCCATCGGCCGGGTATCCGAAAATATTTTTCTCAACAATAAAAAGTCCAAATCTTGTTACCTTTTGATTGAATGTTTCACGAGTAAGGCTGTTTCAGAAAACTCACGTAATGAAAAGGGATTTAAAACAGGACATACCTGTGTATCCAGGAGGGCAATCACACTCGTAGGTCTCAATAGAGGTGAGCCGACACGTGGCTCCATTAAGGCAAGGCGCAGAGTCGCATGCTGCTGGTACTCTGATCTCGCATAACGAAGCGCTGAACCCCAAGGGACAATCACAGGCGAAAGACGGGGGGCCGCCGCCTACTCCGGGTCTGACGCGACAAGTACCGCCATTCTGGCATCTCGAGCTCGACTCGCTATGACAAGGGTTCAGGTGTTGGCAGAATTCACCGGCGTATCTTGTGGTGCAGCTGAAACAAAAGACAATCATTTCAATTTCATTCAATTAAATTAACGATTAATCTGTAAATTGTAATTATTTGCTCTAAAAAATGCAATATAAATACTAAATACTAGCGAGAAAGACGAAAGCGTAATTGTAATTAACGCAGCGTCTAATCTCGTCTTTTCGCATTAAAAGTGTACAATTTCTAAAAATATTCGAAATTGAGTTAATATGCGGAATCATTTGGTATCACGAGTATTTTTCTAATAATGTCAAAAGAGCGTAGTTTAGTTTTAGTTTTTTTTTTTTAGTTTACTTTAGTTTTGACTATTATTAACAAAATTAAAACATAATTTTATCTTACTTTAAAAGACAGATAATGTAACTGGTACAAAATAAAAAATAAATTAAACAAAGATTAAAAATTAAAAATAAACACATGTTAAACCTTTAAAACACTCTCCTGTAAAATTAGTCAGTTTCGAGATTATACAGTTTTAATGCGAGAAGACGATATATGCGGCATGAGGCAGCGTCTAGTATAAGTTTAAGAGTATTATATCTAAGCTAAAGTATCTGAAATAAATATACATATGTATGCACCGATTTCCGTAGCAGATGCGCCTCGAGTGGCGGACGTCAAGAATAAATAACGCAGATACGTCGCGACACGACATGCGCCCGCGCCTAGAAAATCGCTTTCGTAGTACATGTGCAGCACTAGACGCTTAGTTCTCTTTTTTTTAATCACGTGGACCGTAAAAGTTTTATAGGAACTAGTGAACCCGCAGTAGTCGAAATTCGACTTTAATCAATTCAAAATCTATGTTTAGACATTATTATGGTTCTATTGTCAAATACTATTATACTCATATAATATAATCACAGATTTCGCCAAAACTACACTATACATAAATACTAATAAAGACAAACAATATTCATCTATTCTCAATTTGACCACAGACTTTAAATACTAACAAAAGTTTGACAATTGACAATAAACAAAGAGTATATTTATATAATATATATGTGTTGTGTCAAATATATGGTAGTGTGTGTAATGTTTTCTTTATTGAATTAGTGTATATTTTATGCATTATTTTAAAAAAACATTAGCATTGTGCACTTCTTCTCTATATTCTCTATAAGTGTGGAAAATTTCATACTCCTCCGTCCGTGCAATTTTCGTAAAAAGGGATGCAAAGTTTTTGCTTCACGTATTAATGTATAGATATTATTTAAAAAAAATTCGTGTACAGCAGAAATCAGACAGACCCAGGTCGACAAAAGATTTTAAATTAAAATCACATTTCATCATATTCCTCTTTGCAGAAAACAGGTTGGATGAGGTCGCGATTGTGATTATTCTGTTTTTTTTGGCTACCTAATTACCATTAGCTTCGAGGGGTTATTCTGAAATCTAAAATATTCAGTAAGCATGATTTACGATTATTATGAATTGTAACGTATTAACCCATTCTCTTGTACACACACGCATGTTTTTCAGAAGTTTTATTACAAGAATTACGTATTAAATCATCATCAACATTTTGAAGCGCGGATACATCGTTCACGTAGGATATTGATTTACATATCCGCTGTATCGGTTTGATTATCGTGTTTCTTTAAAATTTATAGCCGAATCTCAATATAGTACGTTTTACTTATATTTCTATAGATTTTATCGATCGATAGATAAATTCAGCCCACGTACAAAATCGAGCTGGTCATGTAATATTTGAATGTTGAATGATTTGTCTATAATTGTAGGTTAAGAGACTGGAGTGTGTATATGAAAATTTATAGAGGGATTCGTGATTAACGAACAACATCCATACTTTTAATATAAGAAATGTTTATGTTTTGTTTATTTGTTTCACGTTTTAACTACACAACTGATCATTATTAAATATTGCACATTGGTTGTCCGAATAGACAAAAAGGGAGATCAGAGGTAATACTAAAAAAAAACGGACTATCATCAGCCTATAGCAGTCCACTGCTGGATATAGGCCTCTCCAATTGTTCGCCACTGAGCACGATCCTCCTTAATATTTAGATTATGTAGGCTACTAGAAAAGCAATCGAATGTGATCTAACGGTTGAAAGTAAATATGAACATGTCATAAAGTGTCTTCGATTTTGGTCTTCAACTTTACCCTCGTTCGAGGTTCTTATCAGAATCATATCTTCAATTACGGAATCTCCGTCACCGCCTATGGTGCCGAGATCTTGTATCAATCTAAACATAATACCCGCCCACGTACGCTAAAGTATCTTAGTTATACGAAGTAAATTCTATTTATTACCAACGACGGTAACACACCAGGCGTTTGTGGGAAAATGAACAACGCCACATCACGTCCTATCGGAACGTATTCATGATAATTTCAGTTTAACATCCATAAAATCATATTGGTTTTTGATTATACATTCATTAGGCAGTGTTTATTTTAATTCATTAAGGTGTCTCGTATTAATATTTCACATCGGAACGTTATCTTTATAAATATTATTTTCATCAGAGTCTATACGACGTATACTGATGTTGGATAGGTTAGATAAGTGATATGACATATTAAATTCCAATAAAGTTCTGTTTAAAAAACAATAAAATATGAAATTAAGACAAATAAAAAAGATAAGAAAACTTCTGGTTTATCCAAAGACATTTAACACGCTAGTTTTGTGAGGCTAACATCATCAAGAGTATTTGCAATTCCAAATTACTGCCTATTGAGAAATATACTCATAACAACTCTAAAAATGTATTCAATTTTAAAACTAGTTTTGTTGCTAAACTATTTGTTGATTTGTGATGATGGCCCTAGTAAGCGACCGGCGTGAAATATTAATTATAGTAATACCTATTATTAATATCAATTACAAATATTATTAATAACTAGCTGACCCGGCAGACTTCGTAGTGCCTCAATCGATAAACAAAAGACCTAAACTTTTGTATAAAATAAACTTAAAACAAACAAAAGGAATCCGTCCGACGGTGGACACATCAAAGGGAAAACAAAATTGTTATTTTTATTTAATTCCGAGCATTTTCATATTTATCTATCTTTTAAACCTTCTCTGGACTTCCACAAAAAATTCAAGACCAAAATTAGCCAAATCGGTCCAGCCGTTCTCGAGTTTTAGCAAGACTGACGAACAGCAATTCATTTTTATATATATAGATAGATAGATAGATAGATAGATAGATAAACTACAAAATTTGCATGTCCTAACCATACGATATACATACATACTACCTATACAATATTTACGAAGGTCATTAGTTCTATAACTACTTTGTCATCATGCTGATTCACGCTACTAATTTCAACGTATGGACCATTTTGTATCAAAGAACGTTCTAAAAGCCTCTAAAAATCTTGTTATTAAATCCCTAGTTCAACAAACAGTTTCTTACATGCTATCTGCATACGTTTATCATTCCGAAAAATTCTTCACGGCGATGTTCATTCCGTAAATATTTACTAAAGTGAATTTCAAAGAATCACTTGCAGATACGACGCAACATCCCATTGTAAGAATACCAACATTAAACTTGAAGGGAACCTGTATGTTCAGAGACGTGGGTGGAATCACGAAGCCTGTTTCACCCACGCACTGACCCCAGAGAGGGTGAAGTCTACCAGGATGATGTGTTGCGAATGTTCGTCGTTCTTGACTTTATCAAAATGTGAGAAGCGTTTATTGCTCTCTGTTTATTTCTGGTCGCTACTATAGATGGATTTCAATATCGTATTGAACTATCTGTTAAAACTAGTGTTCGCGAAATTATCTAAATTACGCGCATTATAACTGGCACATTGGGAGATTTGGATTCATTTTGGATATTACATAGTCTCTTGTGTTCCATTACCGAAAACTCGAAAGCTAATTGAGCTAGCCAATAAAAATAACTGAGGCTAACTATCTATAGCATGCTTATAAATCGCAAATCAAAAGACGAATCTTAGCAAAAACAACGTTGTTATTGTCATTGAAACATAAACAATTGAATTGACCAATAAAGAATACCTTCGTGATCGGTAAATTCTCACTAATTAAGCCCCAACAAAGTTTAGTCCACTCGCAAAAAGATGATACACGAAAGATTGTCTATAAAAATTATAACCGGTCGTTGAACAAAGCCTCCGAGGGATAGCCATTTAGCTAAATCATCATTAAAATTTATATTTTTAAAGTTAGTACCTAGTTTTAAATGTAACAGTCTCACATGTCACTATTTAATCAAGAGCATTCAAACATGCATAACACCTAGCATATACAACTAGAAATATTATTCCAAAAAAAATATTGTAAAGAATACATTTCAAAAATGTTAATGGTTATTGGTAATGGGTAAAATTTACATTGGCGGACTTAAATGCCTAAGGTATTCTTTATCAGTCAGCCAAAATGTAGTGCAGAGTAAATAATGGTAAAAAATAATGGTAGGTGTAATGAAATCTATATTAAATTACAATTACATATACATATAATGGTTTATACAGTATTCAGTATTATACATAGAATTTTAAATAGATATAATAAGAAATACAAAAGTATTAGGTACACAATAGCTAATAGAACAAAAGCCAACCTAATTCGTTATTACAGAAACGATAGTCGGAACCATTAATTATACTGGGGACACCGGACGCCATGTCGCTGTAGGCGCAATGTTGCCAGCAATAAATAAATAGTGTTGCGTGCTTGTTACTGTTAGTCTGTTATTCAATAGGGCTTGTGAACTTTTAAAGAGTAAAGTGCACTGAGATGTGATAGGTCGAGTCTGCCAAGCAATGTATACTGCGGTAGAGAAATTGGATCTTTTCTTAAATTTTGTACTTTTGTATCTATCTTGCTATAGGTCTTGTTTTATAAAATTTTATAAAGTTAAACTTACTGTACTGGAGATATACTTACTGACTATATTTTTGTTTATGAAGAATTGTTTTCCAAAATACATAATTTTAGTATTTAATTTATTTTTTTTACTCTCTGGTACGATTTAAATCCAACTAACAAAGTACACATAGGCACTGGATTTCTCGCCAGATCTTCTCAATAGTTCGCGATTTACTATACTGGAAATATACTAACCGTATTTTTGTTTATGAAGAATTGTTTTCCAAAATAAATAATTTTGTTATTAAAAAATTTAAAATAATGTTCTTTTTGTTTTGTTTTTTTCTATTTAAATCCAACTAACAAAGTACACATAGGCACTGAATTTCTCGCCAAATCTTCTCAGTAAGTCGCGATTCCGACCCGGCAGTAGATTCAACGAAGCACTGCTCTTGCTAGGATCAGTGTCAACAATTCTCTCAAGTTAAGCCAGTGATCACCTACCGCTCCGTAAGTTGTTATAATAGCTAGCGATGATTAGGTAAGGAAAAAATACAGTTGTCGAATACCAAAAAAGGTCTCAAAACAATTAAAGTGTAAGTAATAAAAAAAGTCAGATATTATGCTCTTCACACAATCTTCATTAGACTTACGAGGAGGATAGCGAGATAACCTACCTAACCCACACCTATGATACCCATCTTTGGAATCTGAAATGTGAAATTATTTGATTTCAACGTTTTGTTAATGACTGCAGTTGGGGAGATGAACTCACAGCCAGTTTGTAAAGTGATTAACGGAGCTATTGACAACGTGGATAGTGTGGAAAGCATCGAGAGTGAAATCTGAATTATTTTGTAATTTGGGTGTCTTGGATGGCTCATACGAGGCTTGATCATGATTCGCGTCATGCGTACTCACAACACGCCCTAGCGCCAATAAGATTTATAGCACATAAATTGAATATAATGCAAATCGAGTAGATACAACGCGTGTGTCACCTACATTCCTATTACATTTTGTGAATTTCTAATAAGACGTCATACGACAAATATTCGGAACGTCCTATGTGTTCACTGAATTAATTTTGAGCGGTTTTATTGAATACTACTTCAACAATTTCTGTTTAGAAAAAAATTATAAATATAGTAAACCTATCTTATTAGTGATTTTGTCTCAGGTTAGTAGTATGATGTTAGTGTGCATAATTTAATATTTTAGATCTACTTGAAGTATCCTCCAAGTTCTTTTTTATTTTTTCAAAGTTATCTCTGTTCCCTGATAACGACGTACCTGTCGTGTATTATATTGTAGCAGAAATAATACACTGTATTCTATTGAAAGTTTCACTATAGAAAACAATTATATTCTCTGTAAATTTGAGGAAGATTTAAGGTTTTGATCCAATCACTGTTAGTTTTCATTATTAGCCATCACCGACCTTATTATTTAGAATCACAGGATCCCATGCAAACTTACAAAAATTTATAATTTATAACTCAGTCAGAATTACAAAATTTTCTTAATAAACTGTAAAACACAGCATTTCCGTTTCCCATTTCGCGGCGAACCGTTACTTGGCTGTCGAGAAAAAGTGTTTAACCGCGAGATTCCTGCTGTTTTTGCCTGTGAGAACAGCTACGCTCCAACCAGTTCGGTTCTAGCCATTACTAAGTTAACTATGGGCATGCTCATTTCTGGGCTGAAAAAAGGGATTCCTCATTTGTAGAAGACAGATAAATTCTTATGTCCACAATATTCCCACCTCAGTTGAAGAATTAATTAATTTATTTAACTGGAATTTTAATAGATTATCTAAATAAAACGAAACTAATACTATTTTATATATACAACATCTTGTGGTAGCAAGGTGGTAGTTGTGTTCATGAAATGTGTAATGTGTTATTTAACTGTCTGGGTTTCGAAGTCAATGTCAAGTGTAATGAAATCTAAAATAGATGATTTTGCATTGTCTTGCCAAAGAAAACGTTTGTCTCTAATTATTTTTAGTTATGTTATCAATGTGAAGCATAAATAAATTGATTAAAAAAAGTTTCGTCAACTATATTCTCAATTTCTCATTGTCAATACACTTATAATCTAAATTAATTCAGAAAGATAAACGTATTGTTCATTATCATTATAATCATTCTCCTGCCCTTTTTCCAGTCACCTCGGGTCGGCGCAACAGGCTTTCTCATTCCATACTCTTCTATTATATACCATTTCTTGGCTCACTCCTCTGTTATACATATCGTTTTTCATGCAATCCATCAATTTTTTCTTAAATCTACCTCTATATATCTATCTATACGTATTGTTCCTTAATATTTAATAAATCTCCGAAAACCAAAAGCTCAAATGTGATTGTGTGACTTAATATAAGTAAGCTTTGGGAGGCCACAAATAACACAAAACAGTAGCCGCAAGTCATGGGTCACACGCTGACCGGTCCAGACGCGTTCTTGTTACCTTGGCTATATTTCCAATCCTTTGACTATGGCTTTGTATGCAAACTATGTTTCATGTGTCTTATTTGTTATCAAGATTTACTGTTATGTTGGAACATTAATATCAGAAGCAAAAATAATTCCGTATCTTGTTCAACGTTATATCTTCTTCTTTTTCTCCACCTTATCCCACTAGGTGGAGTCGGCACAACTAATTTTTCTCTTGCATTCTCTTCTATCAGCCGTCATCTCAACACTCACTCCTCTCTCTCTCATATTGTCATTCACACACTCCATCCATGTCTTCTTTGGTCGACCTCTTCCCCCTCTACCTTGCACTACCATTTCCATACATATCAATCAACTCAATCATCTTGTTCAACGTTATATAATACTGATAAATTTCGTTAAGTCAACAATAGGATCACAGTAACGAGTTTTCTTGTAGAATAGAGCAGCCAATTACTTTAAAAAAAAATCCATATTTTTCACCGAAGAATTTCTTTAAGACCCTATGTGCCGGAGCGCAGCGTGTTCATAAACACGTAACTTTGAGATACCACCGAGGGCTTGCATTACGTCAATTACTACGGTCGTGGGCGCTTTTATCTCGCGGTGTCACATCGTATTATCTGCAAGATTTACTCGACCCGACTAGGCTGACAGTACCGCAGCCTTTTGTTTTCAAGAACCTTAATTGCGGGGTTTTTCGAATCTTCTTATATGTAGCTATTCGTTGAGAAATTTTATGAACATTGGTCGTGTAGTTTTGAAGAAGATTATTTCTATTAAGATATTATTTAATTAGAAATTCATCTTTGGGATTTTGTAAACAATGGTCGAATACATTTGGGATATTTTCCGAACGAATAATAGACCATAGCGATCTCTTTAATAACGCTAAGACATCAATTTGAAGTCTTAATTGAGTTAAGTTACAAGTGAGGAAGGAAGGTAGCGCCAACCCGTCTAAAAACCCAAGAGTCCAAGCCCAAGAACCTATCTACTCTAGAAAGGAATCAAAATTATTGTTGGTAACATAAAGAAGAAAAGGACATTAAGCAACAGTTCTATATCTATAATTTATTCTGATAAATAGCCGGATAAGATAAATGTCGTGTAAGATTTTCATTTTTTTTTATTCTGTTTAAAAAAGTAAAGCATAAAGCCGCTTTGACTATATTTTTCTTATTTATAATAAACCTTATCTTAAGTTCATGTTATTATCAAAACCTTTCTTCACAGATAATTCTTATGTTTATTTGAATTGTTTACCAAATATTTCTTCTTGTTAACTTTATATTATACCAAGCTTGACCCTTTTTAACTTCATGATCGCAAAAAAAAAACCGTCCTATCGACTCGACCCGCCGCTCGTCAATGAATTTTTATGAAGCAAAAACACCCTTTCGTGACAAGGTCGCTGTCACATTTCGTACGAATAAACCAATGTGATCTAATTAAGAAAGCGACACACGACCTATCCCAACACCGGCTGCCTGGCGATCAATTGACAATCATAGCCAAGCAGGTACCTAAGTAACGATGTGCACCGAATTTAGCACGTTGCGCCGTGATTGGAGTGAGTGGCCAAGCGCTCGGATGTAATTTGCGGGGGGCGTGTCGTGCGGTAGCCGCGTCGGTGGGGCGTCGTGGTACCGGTACATAATGATCGCGATACACTCGCCTACTGTGGTCCTCCGCGCGAAAGTAATCGAAGAGGTCGAAAAATATTTATCGCACTTGCAGCCAAGCGGCGTAGACTCCTCCTGCGCGATTTTCAAGGCTTTCTCGTATTTCCAATTTGATAGTTTATGTGTAAGTAACGTGAAATGTGTTCACTAGCTCTCAGGATCCGTAGTACATTATGTTGTTAATAACCGAGACAACAATTACCTTATTTACTAATACGAAGGCAAAGAACACAAAGGCTTTGATTCATTTTAATACTTTTTTTTTATTGTTTGATGAGTAGAATCTAAACGATGGCTAATATATTATTATTATTATTATTTTATTGTCCTTGTAGGCAGACGAGCATACGGCCCACCTGATGGTGAGTGGTTACCGTCTCCCATGGACTTCAGCAATGCCAGGGGCAGAGCCAAGCCGCTGCCTACCGTTTAATACTCTCCACAAGCCTCGTTTGAAGAAGGACATGTCATAGCGCTCGGGAAACACCGTGGAGGGGAGCTCATTCCATAGCCGGATGGTACGTGGCAAAAAAGACCTCTGGAAACGCACTGTGGATGACCGCAGTGGCTCCAGGTAGTATGGATGAACTCTACTCCTCTACTATTAATAAACAATCGACGAATTTCGATTAATGTTGTAAGCCCGTTTTAATGATTTACAATGTATCTGCAATTTGAATGTTATTGCAATTAAACTATGAGCTAGATCATAGTACTAGATAATAGAAACATTAAAAACCAAAATTGAAGAAAAATAAACGTCTTTCTTAAATATACACAATTAAAAATCATCATTTACAACAATAATAACGCCAATATGAAAAATTCGTACCGATTCAATCGTTTTCGACGACCGGTTATTTTTTGGCGTTCACAAGGCCATCGACCTCTATGACCCGCGGCTTTAATTTACGACATAATTCCCCACAAGTTGCTATGGACCTACGAAAGTATTTTTTGGTAAAATTTTCCACAAAATTTTTTTTGGAGTTTACTCCTTTAGAATCGATTTACATATATAGGCCCGGGGTATGAAAATTATGGGGACCAAAATCGTACTAGCATGTCACACGAAATGCGTTATGCGCCTGATTGGCTCCTGATTGCGTGATGCGTGCGCGCGCCAATCAAAATCGTACTAGCATGTCACACGAAATGCGTTATGCGCCTGATTGGCTCCTGATTGCGTGATGCGTGCGCGCGCCAATCAAAATCGTACTAGCATGTCACACGAAATGCGTTATGCGCCTGATTGGCTCCTGATTGCGTGATGCGTGCGCGCGCCAATCAGGAGCCAACGCGCGGCCGCGTTATCGCAGGTGACGCCGGGCTGCTGCGCCGGCAGTCCGCCACAAAGCCTCGTACTGATCGCGCGTTTCTCTCATTATTGTATTTTCATATATTTGTTAGTCGTTTGTTTTGTGTCTCGTTAATTTGTTAATAATCTGTAGTGTATCGTGTTGTCGTAATATAGAACTATTTCTCGTATTGTTTCGTTTAATTTTTTATATCCAGTAAACTCCAGTCGTGCGTCGGAGCGGACACACACACTTTTTTTTTTTGATTTTATTAAATCTATAAATGCTCTTTGTCGACCTCAAAGCGTGTCTTCGAAGTCTACGGACTTGCTTCACTGCTGATCTATATTAAAACCTAGAAACAGCAGTCCAATCAGTTTCTTATCTGCTTAGTGTTGTTTGTTTGTGTCATTATCATTTATCATTTCCATACTGTTGATTTATTATATGTATGTAAGTATATTAGTATGTAAGTATGTATATTAAATAGTTATTTCATATTATATGTAAACGGTTTATATCTATTTATTGTATATATATTTTTTCTATAATAATGTATTGTCTATAGTACACCGCAATATATGTACTTGTTATATTTACCAGAATTTTTCTAAATTAAACCGTTGTCTGGAAGAGATCGCTTTTAGCGATAAGACCGTCTATTGTACAAATCTATCTGCTTTTTGACTGTTTTTAATCTAAATTGTGTCTTGGTGTGCGAGATATAAATTTCAATAAATTTCACGAAAAGCTACCTTTTTTTTCAACATAGTTAATATGCAGATTAACGAATAAGATAGGTAGTAGATTCAGCGAAGCACTGCTCTTGCTAGGGCTAGTGCTAACAATTCTCTCAGGTTGAGCCCGTGAGCTCACCTACCGGTCCACGTGAAGTTGGAATAGCCCTTAGGCTACCAACGATTAGGTATAAAAAAAGCCATAAAAAAACAGACTTTAAGATTAGGCATTAACGTTTTTTTTTAAATGCCTATAGGTACATAGTTTTGTCCAACATCCAAATGACTAAACCGGTGTGCACACAAAAAAGTCAAATAATGCACAATACACAGCGCAATGTGCGCACGCGTCCGCCACGCCCGTTCCCACGCAAACACACACATGCACACGCCCGAACTGAAGCTACACTAGTGTGCGTACACGCGCTGTCTGCGTCCCGCGTTACCATAGACTTTTACATTAGACAGCTAACGTATTTTTGAAGTATATTTGGGAATTTGACGCAGTATTGTGCGTATCGGATTTTTGAGACTTCAACTCCCCCACACAATATGTAACAATTTCCTCCAAGCCCTAGTTACCCCAGCAGCAGTTAGGTAACATCATTCCTGCCTACAGCCAATTGCGTAAGAACATATAGAGAAATCGCAAAATTAATATAAACGCGATTTAAAATCTCGTATCAAATATTACGGTAAGTAATATTTTCATAAGCCTCAGGTAACACCACAATCATCACAAGAACTTGGCATTCACGTTCAAAACGCTTTATAACCTTCAGAAATAAATCTTAGAGTGATATATTTCGACCTTGTCTTATAGTCATTGATATTTGGGCGAAAGAGTCCTATCGAAACTGAGAATCGGCCGGGACAAGGCCGTTTTGCCGAAGCGCAGATGTTGCGAACGCGAATTATTATCGGAGCATCTGCTCTTTTAGCGCCCATAACGGTTTTTAATTCTCTTGTACGATGACGATCGAAATGCGTTGATTGAATTGTAAAAGAGCCGTGTTTTTAATATTAAGGACACGGAAACGTTTTTTAGACTGTTTGTTATTCGATTAAACCAAACTATGGGAAATATAATTGAAATAACTTTATTAATACTTGCTGCTATTTTTCAAGTTGATCATACATACCTCTTGAAGCTGGCACGTACAATGAAATAGATGCATGTCAAGTTAATAAGAGCGCGTTAAGTTAGAAAATTTCCATTAAGCTTATTGAAAAATTGATATGGGCACAGAATCAAACTTGCAGAACTTTGTTCATCATGCAAGAAGTACGGATAGTAACGACCAGCAACAATTACGTAATAATAAAATCCTAAATTAAAAACTATTGTAAAAAGAAGTTTTCTAAATAGAACGCATCTATAGAGATTATTAATTAAATGATTAAAAAAATTGGTTTGAGTCTATAAGGAAGATACAGGCTTCGACTTTTTTGTATATTATAGATTATTTTTAACGTCTCGGAAATAAATAGCGCATTGTTACGTTAATAATGTTACATTAAGCAATGAAAACATTAGGATACATCTGCGTTTTTATTCTATGTCAGCCCGCAGAGCCGCATCCGCCGAACTCTGCACATCGGATGACACGGCCGTCTAAATCCGAGGTGAAACACGACATTGTCGAATGCTTCGAAATAGATTAACAATAGTACTGTATTAATTATAAGCGACAAGGGCGACGGTGAAAGTGCATAAGGGACCGAACTGAATAGTAAACTTTATTACATCTAACTGCCTTTATGTCTTTAGGCATTGTTTTTTTTTTTCCTACCTATGCTGATAGCCTTGAGAGGCTATATCAGCTTCGCCCTAACATGTAGGTGAACTCACGGGGCTCAAACCGGAGTGATGCTAACACTGGCCAAGAGCAGTGCTTCGCAGAATCTACTATCGGATCGGAAACGCGACCCACTGAGAAGATCCGGTGAGAAACTCAGTGGGCTGTATCTGTGGTGGGTTAATTCTCTCGTCGAGCTCTTCGTCGCAACGGATTCGACGAGGACGGCTACCAGTGCTTATAGTACCTAAAAGCACCGTTAATGGATCGGGAGGATCCGTAATGACGTGTTTTGGGCGACGTTAGGCATTGTAAGGCATTTATTAACGAATCCGGCAAAAAATCTGACCATTGAAAATCAAAAGAAAACCACCATTGGTCCCCAGTCTGAGAGACCAGGCCTTTTCAACAGAACGAAGGCATCGCTGAAGGAGGCTGTTGAAATGTCCAGCATTCTAAACTCAACGCACTATATTAATTAAATTTCCGGTTATGTATACGTGTATGTATGAGTGAGAATATATATTCCAATCATAAAAAAAAATATATTACATCTATTTCAGAAATTAAGGTGTCATCATATCATTAAAAAATTAGATTGATTGATACTATCGACGAACTCTTTGGATTTATTATAACACAACCAAAATGAACTATATATAATTTCGTTAAAAATATTTCGAATATTTGATCCTATAAAAATTCCAACATCTAAGTTTTTATGTGATTATATAAATAGATATATAATTTTAATATAAATATTTCCATACACGGCCCATAAAGTTCGAAAGCCAAGCGGAATTAAATGACATTTAGCGGTTTGAATTACGATCACATAATATTTTTAGATATGTATCTTTTAAGCGCGAATGTATTTTAGAATAGATTTTCTCTTATCTAAAATGCCTTGAGTGTTCAATTTCTATTAAATATCTTTCACAGTCCATAAAGCTACTTTTAGAATCAAATCAACTAAACTGCTAAGCAATTAAGTCGAGTTTACTATAAAATAGATAGTTTCATATTATATTACATAGAACTTCAACTAGACGAGGCGTATAAGAGACTAAAAATCAATGCCGATAAAAACCACAACTAAAATTCCTCAAACATGGACAATTATTTTTTTAACGCAATATTAGGCATTTAATATTAGACGTAGCACGATCTATTTACGCCAACGGGCTTATATAAAATTACTAGAATGACATCAGTGAAATGATACGATATTATAAACCACGAACCATCAAACAAGCTAAAGTTACATTTCGTTTTTATTGGACCAGTCCAAGAGTTCATTGTTCTCGTCGGATACGGAACATATGTATAGTTCGTGGGATTATAATTAAAAAAAAAAAGATGCTTAATCCGTTATATAAAACTTGGATTTGGTGGCGCGCTGTAAACTTGTTCACGTGTGAAATACTATAAATTTGTATGAATAATAATTTCATTAGCATCTTTAGTTTACACATTAAGTACTGCTCGACATTTATAGCCTACTGAGTTTCTCGTCGGATCTTCTCAGTGGGTCTCGTTTCCGATCCGGTGGTAGATTCTGCGAAACAGTGTACTTGCTGGGACTAGTGTTAGCAACGACGTCAGGGGCTTGAGGCCCGTGAGTTTAGCTACTTGTTAGGGTTACGCTCAAATGGTCTCTCAAGACCAGCTTAGGTAGGAAAAAAAATCGACATTTAAAAGTCTCAAGCAATACGACACGCTAATGCCAAATGCAAAATTATTTCTGCTGTGAGAGCTATGGAACATACCCACACTTGACCACTGAAATTTGAAGCCGAAAAAACTCATTTTGCACAGTAAAGAGTTTAGTGTTTGGCCAATTATAATCACGTTAGGAGCCGCCCGACCCCTTTGTCCATTGTTTGTTATATATCAAATTGTAAAGCAATATATAGGTAATTAATTATCTATGAATCTTCAAACATTTTTTACTAGATTCATCATCAAATGTATTTTTCTATTTACTACGTCGATAGAGTAACAACGGCTTGAGCGAATTTAAATTACTTTTAATTAGAAGACTGTGGGGTTTCACTTTAAACAAACACCCTCACGGAATTCGCGGTTTTAAAATAAATATCCAATCTTTTGTAAGAGTCAATCACAACGAAACTTTCTCTTAGAGGTTCTGGCATCAGAACCTTTATTGAACTGATGAATCAACTTATTTAAATAGAACAATAACTACGAAATTAATTAAAAATCAAGGAAAACTTCATAGAAAAGATAGTCGTCATCTGATTTTTATAAACACATAATATATGTATGTAGGTATGAAAACATAATCTCCGATCCCAAAGATCAGCTTATCAAAAGTAGATCGTTCATTCATTCCCTTTCGACTGTACCCTATTGTAAGGAATATTCGAGGCTTTTAAGAAATTATTATCTGTATTCGGATATCGGGTTACCATACACGTGCATACGACCCCTTATGAGGTTCAAATGTGCTTTCACGCATCATTATATTGCTGTGTAGTTCGAGCTTGTTGTGCCGTGATTATGTCTGTAGAAATACACATTTGGACACTAAATTAAGCCGTGCAATGATGTCTCTACTCCAATTAAATACTAGGTTAAGCCGTGCGATCATTACTCCACTCCAATCTATACTAATATTATAAAGCTGAAGAGTTTTTTGGTTTGTTTGAACGCGCTAATCTCAGGAACTACTGGTCCGATTTAAAAAATTCTTTCAGTGTTAGCCCATTTATTGAAGAAAGCCATAGGCTATATTACATCACGCTAAGACCAATACGAGCGGAGCACTAATAACCTCCTCTTGTTAAGTCGGTTAAAAAGCGTGATTTTGGTATCTTAAATAGATCCTTAACGTTCTATTATTCAAAAATATTTTTTGAATAATAGACTTCTAATAATAATAGACTTTCTACTCAAATGAAGAGGTGGGTAAAATTTAGTGTTATGCCAAGGTAACTATTCCACGTAGACGAAGTCGCGGGCAAAAGCTAGTAAAGTATAATTTACCATGTATCACGGTTTTACCATTACAAAGATTTTCTGTATCCGAATAATCTAATCAACAAAAAGCCAAATGAATCATTCAAACTAAAAGTGGTGGTATCTCAAATTGCCGGTTTATTATCAATGCATCGAGTTCTTAAAATAAAGTGATTCGATAAATTAGCTTTCAATAAATTAACTTTCAATAAATTACTTTACGAAAATTGTGCGCTGAAAGTGCTATGAGTTGTTCAGCGGTACACGGGAATTGCGCCCAGACTCGCTCCGGTAGGTCTGATAGACGTCAGATTATAGATAAAACCAACACTTGAGCATTGATTTCAGTTTAAAGCATCAAGATCGTGGTATTGATAAATCTAACGCTTCTAAAGATGTTACAGAGCCGATTTATCGTGGAAAAGAAGTATTCACAGTTACAAAATGTGTAGATGAATCTACAGGATAAAATAACACGAATAGATTCCGAAATAATTGTCGATGATAAAACTGAATTGGATAAATAAAATTGGATTGGTCAAATGGTTAATTTGGATTTTAATATTGGTCTTAACAATACTATATATTTTTTTATCGCTCCGATTTTATAGGAACTCGTAACGCCACAAGTTCTTGAAGTCAGACAGCACATGCCAGCAATTACAAGGTAAAGTCAATAGTGTGCTATCGATCGTGTTAATGGTGTGACAAACGTATGTGCTTGCTCCGGTCGCGGCGGCTCTCAGTTTGCTGCGCCCATAAATCTAAAAGCCGGCCCGAAAGGACTCACAACCCTGCATTAAAGCCAGACATGATTGCCCCGGGCGCTCGGCGAACAAAACGAATGCTTAGCAACGAACGCGGCTCGTATCTGCGCGACTTCATTCTTTTCTTTTTTGTTAAAGTCTTTTAGGGCTGCGTCTAATAAGTTCAACGTTTCGGAATCGTCAAGGTCAAAATCTATCACGATGGCCGAATAGTAGCATGTTAGTTCAGTCGAAGACGTGAACGTGCCTCGTCGGATTGTAAACAAGCCTTATGAACGTTTTGCGCATACGAATTGGCGGGGAAACACGCGTGTCTGAGATTGTCAGTTTTTTACCAAAATCAGATTCCATAAAATTCCCGATAGATTCACGGTATATTTATCGCGCTGTCCAGATAATATCGCGTATTACGAATTCATTAATTCAACACAATACGCACACAGCAATAATATCATTTTTTTATTTCTTAGGTGGGTAGACGAGCTCACAGCCCACCTGGTGTTAAGTGGTTACTGGAGTCCATAGATATCTACGACGTAAATGTACCCACCCACCTTGAGATATAAGTTCTAAGGTCTCAGTATAGTTACAACGGCTGCCCTTCTCTTCAAACCGAAACGCATTACTGCTTCACGGCAGAAATAGGCAGGGCGGTGGTACCTGCCCGTGCGGACTCACAAGAGGTCCTACCACCAGTAAAAACCACTGCATTGTTTTCAAACAACTCGCACACAAATGAATTACGGCAAAAAAAATTAGTCTCTCGAGTCTCGAAGGCCATAAATAAACGGCGTCAACTCGTAAACGTTAAGAGAGCACGACCGTCTTTAACAAAAGAACAGAATGTAAATCTAGTGACATCCGGGTGTGAGTTCATACCGTCAACTGCGGATTCAATATGGAAACATCCACGGTCGCCGCTTAATCTCATATCGGATCAATGATTGTTCTGGCGAGCACGCCCGGGTCAGGTCACCTTGCTAAACGGCGCAACAATACGAATAACCAACATGTAAAAATACATACACACAATTCAATGGTCGATGCATTGAAACTGGTTCTATACGGATCCTGTAATCGACTTTAGTCAATTCCAGACGTGACTCATGCTAACGAAACGAGGCTAAATCAATATGTTTCTATTAGAGTTGATAGCGTTTTGCCAAAGCGATTTTTTTAAGTGCTAGTTTAATTTGAGTTTGGTCAGCTAGCAAAAACTAGACGCTTTGTTATTTTCAAATTTAAAACTTAAACGTTTCTCAGAAAACGATTGTCTTAAACATGAATATACTTTTTGTGAACGCAGAAATTTTTTAAATGACGATTTTTACATACCAATTTATAGATTACTAGCGGCCCGCTCCGGCTCCGCTCGTGTCTTTAACAAAAATTTCAACGATATTTGTCGTCGATTTATTTTTTTAAATAAAAGAACACTTATTACGGCATAACTATAATAGTTAGACATATGCTGTCGCGACACTTTTTGTAAATAATAATGTGTTCTACAAAGTCGTAGTACATTATTTTATTCTATCATCAATAGTTTCCGCAGGGCACGCGATGTAAAGAATATTTTAGGTATTTTTTTTACACCTTGGGTTACATCATTGGAGTTTTAGTAAGGATCCCTAATTTTTTTTAAAAAAGATTATAGCCTATGTCACTCGGGAATAGTGTAGCTTCCAAGCCGTGAAATAATTTTTCAAATCGGTTCAGTAGTTTCGGAGCCTATTCAATACAAACAAACAAACAAATCTTTCCTCTTTATAATATTATATTAGTATAGAAAACAATAGTAAATGTCAAAATTATCATGAAGAATTTGTCGTCGACTTTAATTGACGTTGGAATTCTCTTTTCACTAAGAAGTATGAATTTTAGAGTTCGAAACATCTTAAATTAATAAATATATAAAAATACAAATATAAAACAATTCAGTCTTATATTAGTCAACAGATTTTCTTTCTTATTCGTTGAGCATAATTATGGACAGCCTCATCAATAAAACCTTTGAAGACAATTTGTTTATTTGCCAACTTTATAACATGAAATCTAAATAGAAAAAAGAAGAGATGAAATGTTATTCATATCTTGCGGTATAAAGTTCTTCTTCTTAAACGTTTCACTTTTGACCGAGTGGTTGCAATCGTTTTGTAGCGTTGGAGGGATCAGATCTCACGCGTCTTACAACGCCCCGCCCTCTTTCCTTGCTCGAGGCCATTCTGCTGCACTCGTTTAAGCGACCTCTGACTGGAGTTCTGATTTCGTTGGTCCTCCGTATTGGAGACGTCACGCGTGGGCTTGTGCGCTCCACCCTTCCCTGCACGAAGAAGCGATGAACTGCTTTTATTGCTTTATTGGGTGGACGAGCTCATGGTCCACCTGGTATTAAGTGGAGAAAAAAGCACTAACTAGAGTTTCATAGAGCGAGTACGAACACCTTGTTACTTCAAGAACTCGGCGGTATCTATTTTCTACAGCACCGTCTCGGATAATACTGGTGGTAGGACGTCTTGTGAGTCCGCACCGTCCGGTACCACCTATCGTGAAGCAGTAATGGGTTTCGGTCGGAAAGGCGGGGCAGCTATTGTACTGTTAAAACGGAGACCTTACAACTTACGTCTCAAGGTGGCATTTACGTTGTAGATGTCTATGGGCTCCAGTAACCACTTAACACCAGGTGGGCTGTGAGCTCGTCCACCCATCTAAGCAATAAAAAAAATGTATCATCAGCGTATCGCAAGTTTGCAATCCCATATGCCCAATCGCTACACCATCTGCCTAGTCCTTTAAAATGATGCGCATTATAACTCGGTGCTCGCATTAAAGAGCATAACTTGTGGCAGCTTGGCGCGCCCCAGCAATTGGCGTCAAGACTCATATTTTTATTAAATGAACGATATCAATGGAGCATTCCGCTGGGCTTCGAAAACTACGTGAGAACGTATGACGTTTGGGTGCCGTCTGAGCCGCGCGCCTTTCTCATCGCTGCTCTAGATCTTACATCGTGGTCGCGCCGTTCAGCCATTATATGCAAATTGTGACGCCATTTGGACCAAGTCCTGGCCGTAAGCGATAGCGGATACTAGCATCGAGAATGCGAAATCTATATATATAAAAATGAATAAATAGCTGTTCGTTAGTCTCGCTGAAACTCGAGAGCGACTGGACCGATTTGGCTAATTTTGGTCTTGAATTTTATTTGTCGAAGTCCAGAGAAGGTTTAAAAGGTAAATAAATATGAAGATTCTCCGAATTAAATAAAGTTTAAGTCTTTTATTTATCGATTGAGGCACTACGAAGTCTGCCGGGTCAGCTAGTAATAAATATAATTGAATTTTTCTTATCTATTGCGTTTCTATGTCAATTCCAATTTCCAATGTCTCTCCTCCAAATCTATACTAATATATAAATCTACAGTGGTTTTTACGAATGTTCCTTTATAACTACTGAACCATGCATCCCATTGACTTGAAACTTAGTATCCATGAAGAAAATACATGTACTTAATGAATAAGCTAATATTTAAATGAGTGTTGGACTCCCTAATAATAATGTTAATAAATAAGCGAAGCAAGCGAGTACGGCTAGTCATCAATAAAACACGGAAAGGACAATTTTAAATTACTAAATAATCAGTAATTACTGCTATGTAATAAAGTTCAGGTAACGTTTGACAAAAAGGGAACTTTATTGCGTGTCCACACATCTGCTTCAAAGCAGTCATGCGTCCCAATTCGAAGGGTGGAACAACCGTTACACATACAGCTCAGACAGCCTCGAGTCGCTCACATTCAAGCGGAATTTACGTGTTGTCTATGGCCCCAACAACCACTTAATACCAGGGTCAGGGTCAGTCAATCAATAAGTTCAGTTGCTGAATAAAACTTATGTTATATATCTTCAATATTTTTTTTAAAAAGTGTTTACTCTGAAACACTACTTACGTTGAACATTTCTTTTCATAAATACCTACATATAGTCATAACAGACTTAAGGTAACGCACTGTTAACTCCACTAAAGATTGCCAAGAAAAGCTTTCATGCTTAGAACGTAAATATAGGTCTTGGGATGTGATAATGCAAAAACCTTTTGTTCTTCCACTGGCGCCCAAAATGCAGACCTAAATATTCTTGCATAAATAGGTGATCGGGTTCTAATCAGTTACATACCCGAAGGCATGAGGCCATTCTCAATAATGTTGTAGAATGACTGGCATACCCTTCCAACTAGATCGCTTAGCTTTGCTGCAAAATGCAGTAGGTACCTACGCTAGCAGGCGCTACGTATTATGATCAGACTTGACATGACATGACAGCAACTGTTTCTGCAGCGAATCTACCAAGCGTTTCAAGGGTTAGGCAAACGCTATTAAGACATACCGTGTCTCCATTTCTTATCTATCTGGTACCCTATTTGCACATCGTCGAGCGAAAGTCGACCACATCAAAAGTGCTATAAAAATTAAATTAACATGGCTAATGTAGTCGTTATTGAACTAAGGAACCGTTAATTTAAAAACATTATTAGCATTTCTCATAATTCTTCGTAATATTAAATGCATATTCAACCAGAATAGGGCAGCATTTGCATTCGTTAGACTGAATCGAACCTGTTCTTCTTGTGTTAATGATAACGCTTTAACGGAAAAGCCGTGGGACGTGCATTGAACTGATTCCTGCCTTATTACATTAAGGTACGCAATGAAATTTCACAAAATTAAACTTGCAAATTAACATTTGAAATGTAACTCAATTATCTTTGTCGATTCGTAATCGGTACAGAAAACTATAGATGTTGTTTTAACTAATCGAATTGCAGTTAAATATTTTTCTGTTTTTGGGATTTAACACAAAAAATGTCGCTAATATTCGAGACTTCCATTTCCCGTCTTAATATGATAGGCAGCAGTCACGTTATGGTGTCTATGGGTTTCGGTAACCTCTGTACGCCAGGAGTTCGGTGAACTCATTCAGCATTCATTTGGTAGGCAGCGGCTTGGCTCTGACCCTGGCATTGCTGAAGTCCATGGGCGACGGTAACCACTCACCATCAGGTGGACCGTATGCTCGTCTGCCTACAAAGGCAATAAAAAAAAAAAAAAGCAGTCTACGCAATAAAAAGGTACCTTGATACACCGAACTAAGTCTCAATTTTGTAATTTATTTCATAAGTGATTTAGCTATACTATAAAAGTTTACGCTCATGACATTATAATTGTGATGTCAATAAGCTACAATGACATTGCCGCTATCCTTTGAACGTAAAGACAAAAACAAACAATACAAACAGGCAAAGATTTCCAAACAATTTAGTACGGTACAATGCAATTTCAGTTTCACCTGGGGGCTTGTGGGAAAGGCTTGGTCCGAGAGCTCTCGGTCTGCGTTCCCTCTATGATTGGATTGAGCTGCCCGAGGCAAACGCAGCCTTGTCGTAAAAAGACGGCCAACATAACATTACAGGAGTGGAATGCGAACGGAAAACTATATGCTTAAATAGCAGTGATCCAACAAAACGTTTCTCGCGTGACTCCATTTTGGCGTCTTATCGCAAGTCAATGGAATATTAAAACTGGATTTAAACAAATTCGACTTAGAGCATATTATGTTACTACTTTCTGAACAGCTAGTCTTCATCAGAGCTTTCCCCGTTACCAAAATGAAACTGCTTCTTTTTGCATTTAAGAGGCCAATAAAAAAAAACGGGTGAAATATCTTGTACTTTTTTCGTTTATTAGCGTAAATGAGCAGCCAATTCCGCAGCTCAAATGACGTTAAGCGATCTCAGGGTACGTCGGGTTACACTGATGAATTTCTCTTCGTAGGACTTCGTTGGACCTCTAGACCAGCGGTCGGGGAACCGGGGTAAATTACCCCAAATGGGGTAAAATGAAATTCTGGCGGGTAAAAATGAAACTTTTGTGAGTAAAAAGTATGTATTGAAGTGAAACTTCTTTAGAATCGTAAAATTTTTAGTTATTGTTTTCTTTGCTAAATTATCACGGGGGCTATAATAATAATATGAAAGATGCTAAAAACAAGCGATTTCGTTTTTTTTTTTGTTCTTCGCCATGGGGTAATATCAACCTTCACAAAAATATTTTGGGGTAATAATTAAAAAAAGTTCCCCGACCGCTGCTCTAGACGTACCTCGAAGATGACACCGAGATATTAATTATCAAATGCGAATACCACCATCGCTAATCGCTTATGGCCACTACCTACTCGATATAAGGCTCCCTAAATACCCACCACAGAGCAGTCTTTTCGAATCAAAGATCGCCTTAGCGTCCAACAAAAAAACACTTGACGTCGTGTCGACTAACTTATTTTGCTACAAAGTTGCTTTGTAATGGTAAAAAAGTATTAAAATCAGTAGCAGAAAGCGTTGTCAATCCACAGTGACCTCCTGAACTTACAAGCTGTCAGTGTTAATGTTAATGATAAACGCGTTGCGCTTCCATCATTCATTACATCAGGGATGTAATGGGGCAAATTAACACCACACTGTCTCAAATGCCAACCCTACCTGCACGTGGTGCATCCTGCTGATTGACGGACAGGGCTCTGGCGACCGATAGATGGCGGAATAACCATCAACAAAACCGCTCGGTGCGGAAATCTCCTGGCCGGTAACGGGCAGCAGCATTACCGGTGCAAGGCACCGAGCACTGCGATCGCCAACCCGCCTGCCAAGCGTGGCGATTACGGCATAACCCCCCCTTATGGCAGCTACAAATAAAACACGGCCCCCAGTTCCCGGCAGCTTTACTATCCCTGGCTACGGTAGCAGTCATGGTAACGGTAAGGCAGGGGGTGCGAAGAATCCCCGGGCTACGGACAGCTACCACCAAATGACCCTGGCGACTCTCAATACCCGGACCCTGCGGCTTGACGAACATATTGAGGAACTGGAAGTGGAATTAGGAAGGATACGATGGCACGTACTAGGGTTGTGCGAAGTCCGAAGACAGGGGGAGGACGTCATAACTCTAGACTCAGGCCACCTATTCTACTTCCGGGAAGGAGACCAACCTGGACAAGGTGGAGTTGGCTTTCTCGTCAATAAAATCCTCACGGACAGCATTGTGGAGGTATCCAGTGTGTCAACACGGGTAGCGTACCTCGTAATTAAGCTCACTGAAAGGTACTCCCTTAAGGTGGTGCAAGTATACGCACCGACTTCGTCATACTCGGATGACGATGTGGAGGCTGTGTACGACGATATCACCAGGGCTCTGCACGATACCACAAAAGCCCACTTCAATGTTGTCATGGGAGATTTTAACGCTAAAGTGGGAGTACAGACTTGCGACGAATCGGTGCTAGGATCCTTCGGTTATGGATGTAGGAACCACAGGGGGCAAATGCTAGTCAACTTCCTTCAACGCGAGAGGCTCTTTCTAATGAACTCGTTCTTTAAAAAGAAGCCACAAAGGAAGTGGACTTGGCTAAGCCCCGACACTGTGACGAAAAACGAGATAGACTTTATTATGACGGACAAGAAGCATATCTTCAGGGATGTCTCTGTGATCAGCAGGTTCAATACCGGTAGTGATCACCGACTTGTCAGAGGCACACTGAATATGGACTTCAAGTTAGAACGCACTCGTCTAATAAAGTCTACGCTTCGACCCAGCCTACATCACATGGCTGTAGATCCGGAGCAATTCCAGCTAGATCTCCACAACCGATTCGCTGCCTTGGAAACCACCACAGACGTAGACGAGGCCTTAGATGGCGTGGTGAGGACACTGAGACAGGAGGGACAGAGACTGTGTCCAAAGGGTCGTACAGGCAGAACATCAAAGCTATCATCCGAGACTCTCCGGCTAATGGAAGAAAGGCGAGAAAACACACAGGCCACACAATCAGAGAAGGTGGCTCTTAATAAGAAAATCAGGACGCTGATACGACGCGATCTCCGACGGTACAATACTCAGCGGATCAATGACGCAATCCAGCAAAACCGAGGAGCCAAGGTGTTCGTGCAGCGTCTTGGTAAAAGCCACCTTACAAAACTGACCAAAAGGGATGGCCAAATTCTCGCCTCCAAACCGGAGATTCTCAGGGAAATTGAAGACTTCTACGGAGGCCTCTATACTTCCAAAGCAACTAAGCCTGTCTCCGACCCAGCAGATGTCCGAGCCACACTGTCCCGCCACTACACCGACGAGCTGCCACAGATTAGCGTAGACGAGATCGGGATGGCTCTTGAAAATCTTAAAAACGGAAAGGCCCCGGGGGAGGATGGTGTTACTTCTGAGCTCTTGAAAGCAGGAGGTCTTCCTGTTATTAAGGAGCTCCAGAAGCTCTTCAACACTGTCCTCTTTACCGGTAAAACTCCAAAGACGTGGAGCAGGAGCATAGTTGTCCTTTTCTTTAAGAAAGGAGATAAAACACTTTTAAAGAATTATCGCCCCATCTCGCTCCTGAGCCACGTCTACAAATTGTTTTCAAGAGTCATAACGAATCGTCTTGCTCAGAGACTTGACGACTTCCAGCCTCCGGAACAGGCAGGATTCCGAAGAGGATTTGGTACCGTGGACCACATTCACACAGTTCGGCAGATTATACAGAAGACTGAAGAGTATAATCTGCCACTATGTCTGGCGTTTGTGGACTACGAGAAAGCCTTTGACTCGATCGAGACCTGGGCTGTTCTGGAATCTTTGCAGCGGTGTCAAGCGGACTGGCGATACATCGATGCACTAAGATGCCTGTACGATGCCGCTACAATGACCGTCCAAGTACAGAAAGACCAGACGAAACCAATCCAGCTGCGCAGAGGTGTAAGACAGGGGGATATTATATCCCCGAAACTGTTTACAAACGCACTGGAGGACGTCTTCAAGACTCTGGACTGGAACGGACGTGGCATTAACATAAACGGCGAGTACATCTCACATCTTCGCTTTGCCGATGATATCGTCATCATGGCGGAATCGCTGCAGGACCTACAAAAAATGGTGCACAGCCTTAATACTGCATCCCAACGGGTTGGCCTCGGAATGAACTTGGATAAAACCAAGGTAATGTTTAACGGAAACGTCATTCCGAGACCAATCGATGTTGGCGGTACACCTCTCGAGGTTGTTCAAGAGTATGTCTACCTGGGACAGACCATACAACTAGGTAGAAACAACTTTGAGAAGGAAGTGACTAGAAGGATTCAGTTGGGCTGGGCAGCGTTCGGGAAGCTTCGTCAGGTCTTTTCGTCGCCCATACCACAATGTCTGAAGACAAAGGTCTATAATCAGTGCGTCCTACCCGTGCTTACCTACGGAGCCGAAACGTGGACACTGACTGTGCGACTAGTCCACCAATTAAAAGTTACTCAGCGAGCTATGGAGCGAGCTATGCTCGGTTTGTCATTGCGAGACCGAATACGCAATGAGGTCATTCGGGCAAAGACCAAAGTGATCGATATAGCTCGCAGAGTTAGTAAGCTGAAGTGGCAGTGGGCTGGTCACATATGTCGCAGAACCGATAACCGTTGGGGTAGACGTGTTCTGGAGTGGAGACCGCGAACCGGCAAACGTAGTGTAGGACGCCCTCCTGCTAGATGGAGCGACGACCTGCGCAGGGCAGCTGGCAGTAACTGGATGCGTAGAACCGAAGATCGGGTTCAGTGGCGAGCTTTGGGGGAGGCCTATGTCCAGCAGTGGACTGCCGCAGGCTGATGATGATGATGATGCTTCCATCATTATTTTACCGTTTGAATAATAAAATCGTATTTAAATATATGTGATAGAACCCGAATATCTTTATATACATATATATTTCTTCTGTATGTGTGTTTGTCACTGAACTCCTCCTAAACGGCTGGATCGATTTTAATGAAATTTTCTGTGTACCTTCAGGTGGATTCAAGAATGGTTTAGATTTACAAATCAACCCGGCAGATGGCGCTGCAGTCGGTATATAGGTTATTTATCTTTTCTAGAAATAATTTATATGGGAAAACAACGTTTGCCGGGCCATCTAGTATATTTATATAATATAAGTAATGGTCAATCATGACTTATACAGATGAAATAATAATTACAACTAGAGGTCCCGCAGTAGTCGAAATTCGACCATAATTAATTGGAATTGTAAGTTTGTACACTATAATGATTGTATTTTATACTTCTATAATCACAAATTTCGCCAAGACTGCACTATAAAAAATATTAACAAAGACAAACAATATTTAATCTCAATTTGACAACAGAAGTCAAAAACAAAAGTTTGACAATAAATAGTACCTATGCATACGTGTGTGCGTCAAATACATGGTATGTAGTGTGTGTAATGTTTTCTTTATTGATTTAATGTATCTTTTATGCATTATTTTTAAAAAAATATTAGCATTGTGCACTTCTTCTCTATATTCTCTATATGTGTGGAAAATTTAATAATCCTCCGTCCGCGCAATTTTCGTAAAAAAGGATACAAAGTTTTTGCTTCACGTATTATAATTACAATGAAGTTAACAGATATTAAAGAAATTTCATCATTGATTTTCAGGCCGAGACTAGATTTACGTTTGAGCGAAATAACAGAATTAGGAATTTCTTATGTCGTAAAATAATTTGACATGCCTGTGGCAATCTTGTCAGTGTTGATAGCAAGGTCGATGATTGAATTTAAAATCGATCGCCAGTCTCCCAGTATCATCTTATATAATAATTAAAAAAACTACGTATTTAAATTGCAAATGGATTTTATCTTTCGCAGAATTTTGGACATGTTTATCTAGTGAAAAAAAAAGAATAATATCATACTTAACCCATAAACGTTTTATGAAATGCGGACATTCATTAGATTTGTGTGGAAAGTAATTAAATTTGTTTTTTTTTTTATCCTACCTAAGCTGGTAGCCTTGGGAGGCTATTCCAGCGTAACCTTAACTAGTAGGTGAAATCACGGGGCTCAAACCTGACGACGTTGCTAACACGAACCCTAGCAAGAGCCGTGCTTCGCAGAATCTACCACCGGATCGGAATCGCGACCCACTGAGAAGATCCGGCAAGAAACTCAGTGGGCTGTGCCTGTTGTAGAAGATTAATGAGCTATCGAAAAAAACGTCTAAAATGTATTTAGCGTGATCATAGGCAAATTATAGACGCATTTATGCGCATATGAGATACGTAGATGCACATGCATATTTATGATTCATTCCGTGTATGTTAATAGGGAAATGAATTGTAAATTGTGTGCTACTTGATTCAATTGATGATATGCAATTAGAGAATTGTAAACAAATATTGGATTGTCTTGATTGGGAAAGCTTATATGTGCTTTCTATGAGAATAGTAAGGGTTGTTGAACACCTTTTTTTCAATTCCCCGAGTAGGCAGACGAGCTTACGGCCCACCTGATGGTAAGTGGTTACCGTCGCTCATGGACGTTAGCAATGCCAGGGGCAGAGCCAAGCCGCTGCCTAGCGCTAAATAACTGCACGTATAATGAAAAACAACACAGACATAAATGTCTAAAATTGGATTCGCAAATTCCTAAGGACTCCAAAAACCATTTCAATTTCCATTTTTACTGGTGGTAGGACCTCTTGTGAGCCCGCGCGGGTAGATACCACCACACTGCCTATTTCTGCCGTGAAGCAGTAATGCGTTTCGGCTTGAAGGGTGGGGCATCCGTTGTAACTATACTTGCGACCTTAGAACTTATATGTCAAGGTGGGTGGCGCATTTACGTTGTAGATGTCTATGGGCTCCAATAACTTACTTAACACCAGGTGGGCTGTGAGCTCGTCCACCCAACTAAGCAATAAAAAAAAATAAAAAAAACATTAAGTGCTCAGTGACGTCAACTGTAGAACTTAGTTAATAAAAATTAAATTTACTCTTTAATATAGATTTACGTAACCCCGAAACCACGTACCCCCCCCCCCCCCCGCACCCAGCTTTTGTTTCTGTACTTTCAAAAGCACGCGTTTCTGAGCACGACGCTACACGAGCGAGCGAATGCCGAGGTCGTGGGCGGCACACGTACCGATGCCATCAAAGATAATGGTGTAATAAGACGACCGATCGCCGTCTAGGTGCAAGGAGTTATCAATTTCGATGGCCACACGATTCCGAGTGATTGTTTTTCGGCGCTGAACTTTGATGAAACGGTTTAAAGAACGAGATGGTTATCGAAATGTGTTTTGCAAGTTTACTTTAACTGCAGACACATTATAAAATATCAAGTTTATTCAAATCTCTTCGTATCAGATAACGACTTTTAAATTTCATTCTAAATTTGAATGTCAAGATAAAATTGTTTTAAAATCTCCATTTAGATATACAGATTTAATCACTATTTATTCGAGAAATACACTATAAGTAGTTTTAACGTAGATATTTGATCAGATTGATTAAAGAAATCCATAAATATAGTCAACTTAGCACTAGATCAATGTACAAAAACTGTGGCAGATCAAAGACGGATCGGCATTGACCTTATCTGCACGGGCGCATTACAAATCGATTTGAAACCAATAAGACGTCGGATGCTGGACAAATACAGCGGTCGTTGACCGGCAGAGCTGAACAATTTGCATACCTAGCGATTGCATCACAAGACACCATACCTCTGAACTTTTTGTATGATATGCCTCGGATCTTACATATTGGTATCGGTAAACTACAGATATTCGTGACTGGAGTTTTTGAAGTTGTTAATTTTTTTTTATTGCCCTTGTATGCAGACGAGCATACGGCCCACCTGATGGTGAGTGGTTACCGTCGCCTATGGACTTCAGCAATGCCAGGGACAAAGCCAAGCCGCTGCCTTCCGTAAAATACGTCATGAAAAATTGTTAGACTGACAACATAAAATATCATCGCATTAGAGTATCTATGCCATATTCCCTCGGAATCTTCAATTAAAAGATATTTGATTCAATAATTTATTTATATGTAAATACATTATAATAAATACCTCATTTAAATAGACTGATGTAGTCTTGTGGAAAATACCAAAAAAATATTTCCGAAATTTAAATGTACAAGCCATTATATCATACCAGTTTTTACCATCCACGGAACATAACAACCAACAGAACAAATAAAAACAAACAAATTAACACTAAATTATAACGATAACACAACCTTAACTTGTACAATTTAATAAAATTCAAGAATAATTTTATACAGAGCTCTGATAGAATACAAAACAAGCAAGATCTGAATACTAAAATAATAAATTTTCAGTTAAAAGATCCTGCTTGCTTTGGGTTGTGAGAATGATTCACCAAATAACATGCTCGGGATAGTTTAGGTGAGTGAAGTCCACACGCCCACTCTTCAAACCGGCATGCACTCAGTCAAAAAGGATAGCCGCGTGATAGGAATAAGACGAATGGATTCGTTTTGAATTAGAATTTTTAAAGAAATTTCGTGGGCATTTCGGAATCTCATCATGACTTACAAGCTCTTGTGATTTGAATCGAACGTCTTCACATAAAAAGTGATAATTGGTTGATTATAAAATTTGAACAATAAAGTTTCCTCTTGATATCTTTATTGCATTGCATTGTAGGGACTATCTACTAAAGGATTTTACTTAATAATAGTGTATACGACAAATAACCGTATTAAAGATTGCAACCCGGTTTTCTCCATCTAAATGATTTCTGGTCATAATTTAGCTTTACCTAGCTATTAAACTAAATCTAACTACTAATAAACAGTCCGTAATCACTAACAAATACCGCCTAAATTTAAGTTCAAACATTAATTAATATACAATAATCAATATGTTTCAGAATTTTCTTTAAATTTTGACAAATATGAAAATGTCTTAAAAAAAAGGTCTCAAAAAACGTTTACAGCATAATTGCTTGAATTTTTTTTTCTAAGATTCTATGTGTTAACTTTAGAGAGTTATGAAATAATCCCGTCATATTATAAAAGACCAAAGATCACACACCATAAAGTCCCGTGGCTTCATTTATCTTTTAGGAGAGCAATTTGTGCATCAAACAGGTTTTCATCGGCAATAAACGCTTCTAATGGATCAACATTAATAAAAGCGGCGTACAAAAAAACTAACGATATTCAAACTTTATAGCACGGCCGCGATAAGTCACGACGACTCCGATATATTCTGACAACAATAAAATATCTAGATTTTACGACATTGAATTTTAAAACGCTTTTATTAGCTTGATCTGTACGTACCTCTGTATCCATGCAAAGGATCATCGAATCATCATCATCAATCAAATCGAAATTCTAGACGGATGACAATACATTTTTTTTTATATCTGACCAGGAAAATGAATATAAAATAGAACTGATTTTTTTTATTCTGCTCGCTAATTTAATGATACTGAAAATTTTAGTTGAATCAGAAGATCATACTAACGTTAATAATCATGATTTGATCGCATTGATTTTCAAGATCTGAAAAGATACTTCTTGCTTAATCTATGATACTAAACCATTTCCTCCCATGGAACACGCTGTGCGGATTAAGGAATTACTCATTCCCAATTACCCAATACTAGAGCTACTGCTACATGTCAACAGAAACTTTTTACTTAATTGACTATAAATTTGTCTGTCTTTGAAGGTAATAAGAATAACGTATAATAGATTGGATTTACGTCTATGGCAACTACTTGTCGAAGTATTATCAATGTCAATCCTATTGGTTAATAAAAATCTTCAAACGGCTGTAGATAACCCACATACATTCGGAGATATATGGTCACATTTACACCATTAACTACAGTTACAACACTTAAAGCGATTCTGAGATATAGTTAAGTGAAATTATTTTGGTTTATCAAGCTACTGCATGAAATTACATTTCCATAATTATCTACCAATGAACCAATGGAGTTTTGTATTGAAATCTAACTGGCATCTCATTGGCGTATGTTTCCTTCACACTGTCCTGGATCTCAGATTACATTTAAAATACGATTTATCTTTTTTTGTTCATTAAATACAATTGCTGGAGCTTATTCAAATGAAATGGGCAATCGGTCGTCGGCACCGTATTAAGGCTTTATGAATATTTGTAACCCAAGTTGAAGGAGAACAGCGGATCGAACTGAACCTTCATGGCTTGGTCATTTGAATGCTACACCACCGCCTGTATATTATGACTTGCACCACATCGTACAAGTGTTGGTTTACCGAAACTCATTTTCATTATTAACATTCACTTTGGGTACTTGTTTTAGAAGTGGACGATATGGTGAATACATAATTACCATTGGATATATTCTCTAAATTGGATGAAACCTTTTTAATATCTTACACGTGGGCCTTTTATCTACAAACTGTTTCTGTGTCGTGTTTGCTATGGGAATAATTAAGAATTAAGTAGCAGCTAATAAATTTCAATTTAACAGTTAGTTTAAGTTCTAAATCGTTTTGATAATTCTTTAAAATTATAGTGTGTTCTTTTTCAAGTTCGAGTCCTTGAAATGGGATTGGTTACGTTGTATGGGTTCAACGACACGCACTTATTATAAGTATTTGTACGGTACACCAGAACTATTATCGTTAACCAGCAGCAATAATATCTAGGAGATCTCATCACAATACTCGATGTCAGGTTGATACCAAAACGAAGTGCGATCAATGGACTCGGATGAACTTCATCAAAAAAAGCATGAAGAATTTTTTTAAATAAACATTCATCGGAATCGATTTGAGACTTCATCTCGAAGTGTTTACTTAGTAACAGTCCGTTTTGAATAAATCGATTTCTGATTTCAGTCATATCGACTACGACAGTGACTCTTATCAATGCGAAGATAAAATCCAAAATGCTTTGAAAATTCTCAACGAACTATTACAAGCACAATAGTGCAACAATAACCAAACGAAGAACAGTTCTATCTGCAGCGGATTTGAGTTCGTTTTTGAATGACCGTTGAACACAAAACGCGTAAATCTGTGACATCCGCTGTGACAACCGGTGAGTTGAATTTTGGATCACCATAATATGAAAACGATAACAGAACGTTAAAACAGGAAACTGAAATGATTTGACTTTCACATTAACCTTGTATCTTGAGAAAGTAATTTGATGCTTAAAATTCTTGACGATTAAGAAGCTGTTTAAGATGTCGATGATCGAATCCGATCGAATCGAAAGAAGGATTCTGATGATGAAACCAGAGTTACTGATTGGTAACGACTTATAAATGAGATTGAGCGGAAATGTACGTGTTGTCTAGTTTAAATTTAGTGCGTTTATATTTCAAGAGGCTACTAGTTCCAAGAAGTGATATATTATATCTTAGGTCTTAATATCACTTTTATCGGCTTTTATCGGAATTCCGTTCTTTCTTGTACTAGATGGGTCCACTAACGCAGAGGTCGGCCAAATGTAGCTCCGGAGCCGCATGCGGCTCTTTGAACTCTTGAGTGTGGCTCTGGCACAAGTATCCTACGGCTTGCCCGGTCTCTAATATTATCCGGCTGTCGACGAAAAAGCCGGTTATTAATATGTACGGTCACTTAATATCAGCAGCCCTGACTGATATCGATTATTATATATATTAATCGAAGCAGTACACAATAGCATTTATTTTATGATTGGCAATAATAAATGTTTAATTAACTAACAGATTTGGCTCTCAAAAATTTTAAAGTCATTTTAATTTGCATATTTGGCTCTTTGGCTAATAAGTTTGCCGACCACTGCACTGCACAGGTGAGGAGTACCTTGTAATATGACATTAAATTATGATGAGAAGAAGTCCCCGTGGGATACTAAATAGAAACCAATGCTTAATAAAACATTTTTTACTTCTCTCGGTAACGTTGTTACAGTAATATTTACAGAGCCTAGTTTAAAAGGATTTGCCCAGTAGCTTGTCTTTTAAAGCATTTCGTGAGTACAATGCACAAATCTTATGCCTAACATTAACAGTAATAGCCGGTTGTAAGGCGTAGAGACGTCAGAATATGTTACAAACTTTACGAGTGCTTTATTTATGTGTTTCAGTAAAACTTAGATGTGACGTTTTGCTATTAACTCAGAACTATTATTAGGAGTAGTAAATACTCGAAGATGTTGAAGTCGTGGTATTGTTAGGTCTAATAGTACTACTTTACGGTTTCATTTAAATTGATGGCTTCGTTGTTGTAAACTTTGAAACAAAACGAAGAGACTGCTACATCTCCAGTTAAAGTTCTAATATTTAAGAGAAAAATATAAATTTTAATCAAGGTACCTATTTTTTAATGCATTACTCAGCGCATCTTTTTACTATATTACATAGGTCTGAAATATTTCGTGTTGGCCTATCTTTAAATTAGTGCTTCAATGTAAACTTTTATAGTTAAACTAGCGACCCGCCCTCGCTTCGCTTCGGAAACTGTAATTTATTATTGATTTCTCCACTATTTAATGGATGTTATTATACATATAAACCTTCCTCTTCATGCACTCTATCTATTAAAAACCGCATGAAAATCCGTTGCGTAGTTTTAAATATTTAAGCATACATAGGGATATAGGGACAGAGAAAGCGACTTTGTTTTATACTATGTAGTGATAAAACACTATTTATTACCTTAGCCAATATCGATTAAAAAAAATAAGCATTTTGATCCAACATTTTATTTTAGATCTTGGCTACCAACCGATCCAAACGTAGAAGTAATCATTGAAGAAAATAATTTATATCGCAATAAATAACATATCTGTTCTCATAATGATCTCATGATGATTTTACGGTTCCAATCCTCAGAGAAGCACGCTGAATGATACACCACTAATTACCTATACTTAAGAGCCGCGATACATTACAAATGCGGCGATCATTTAACCGGGCCCAACGTTAAGTACCACTAAATGTCACTCCATATATTCGTTAGAGCCTACAGTCATCCACAATGTTTCCTTTGACTGTAACTTTTGTTTCCATGCCACGTTAATTGACCTCACTTATCATCCAATCGTTAATTCGTTCCCTTCCGTTTTGTTTTTTAACGTCTCGATCAAATTTCACATTTGTTGGACAAACTTTCTCATCAAGACCACGAACTTGATAGATGGAATGACGCGTTTCATTTATAAAGGATTTATTTTTGGTACGTTTTAATTTTATAGCTATCAAAGATTTTGAAATCGTTTTCCTATCTCTCTAACACTTTTTTAGATATAATAAATACTTTGAAAATTTATAGCAAACTCAATAATAATAAGCACAAAAATAAGGTAGATACGATCATCGATTGCTATACAATTGGTTCAGTCATAAAATAATAACACTTCCTACACAACGCTAAGTACATCACGAAGCAATGAATTAATCTACTCGGTAATAACAAAGCTATGGATATTTATAACGGCTATAATCTAATCCAACTAGATCTCAACACTTGAATGCAATCAGTGTTGGACGTCCGCTCAGTGAAATGCGTTTACCATTAAACGGTTACTTTATGGATGCAAATATCCTCGGTTCCGCAACACTATTATAAAATCTATAGGCCCCGAACCAATCCTAATCAACGCATTTCTGTTTTATGATCCACGCAAAAGATGTTTACTCTTCCTGTTGATAAGAAGAAATAGAGACATAAAAAAAATTGTTTGACTGATATGCAAAATGTAGTTGATTAGTGGATCTAGGTATAGCAAATGTTCTATAGATGAAATGAGATGAGAGATTTGATTTAGATAAAAATGTATGGAAAGGAGCATAAGGTTAAGGTGCATAAGCAATTAGTGCATTAATGAATGACACAAGAGATACAAATAAAAACGTGCACCTTGGTACGTTACGAGTATCTTGTAAATGTATGCTTATTTTCACCATGGTTACACTGCAATCTCTTTCAAGAACCTTTGAATTAAAAGTACGTACGTATTCCTTCTTATAAAATGTGTTATACATATGTAGTTAACGATAAAATTGTACGACTTTAAACGAGCCGCTTTAATGTCTAAACTTTATCGTGTTATAAATTGTATACTTTTGGCAGGATACCTTCATATATTCAGTATTTCTAGCAGATAATTGACAATTATTTCCGAACTGATTGCCTTGGCTGAGTTTGTTACCGTGATTAATCGTCGATAGTTGATGTGATGGCGATTCGGAATTTCAAATAAGTCTTAATTGGAATCTGGCGAAACGATGTATGTAAGTTTTGAATTGCATTAACTGGATTGTTGTTAAAATATTGTATTCGTTTTTACAGTAATTGTAATATAAATAAAATAATTAATTGAATCAAGTGAAATTTCAAGTCTCAAGTGAAATTTGCCGCGCCCAAAATACAGTTAATGTTCAACAATCAGGAACTGTTGGACATAATCTTTTATCTCTCAAAAGGTAATACTTTATCATTATTTTATTTGTACAGCTCGGTATTGCTCGGTTTCTTCTACTAAAGCTTAAACTCGTATCTCAAATGAGCCTGGATCTCAATTGAGCAGATCAATAAAAGTAGTTCCACAGATACATACAATCACAGCGCGATGACAAATTCAAATTTAGAAAATGATCGTGCGTAAACAAAGAAAAAGCAAGTGTAAACAGAGAAGAAGCGGTTTTGTTACGCTTCAAGCACCGTAATCTAAAAGCTGAATTAGTTAGTTTTTTGCCGCGGGCTCGAGTCGGGAATGTGGATCGGTCACGTCTCAAAATTGGACCGGCGTTAGTCAAGTAATCAGAAAGAAACAGACCTGACCACAGAACGAAAAAGACGAAGAATAGAAGCGGAGAAAAAAAAAACGATTCAAATAATTACAATATCACCAATCACAATTAATCTAGCTGTATTGATGCTATAAAGAAGCAAACGAATATTAATATCCCATATACCTATAAGCCAAAGTTCTTATGAGCAGAAATTTGTCGGTATAGAAAAAAAAAATAGAGGTCAACGACTCCTGAACTTCGGTGTCATGCAATTTGTGTAAATTGAGGCTTTATGATGCGATGACTGACAAATGACGAAATGTGAAGACTCGAACATGAAGTTTCTATTGAGGGTCAGAGTTCAAAAGTTTTTATTGAAGGCAGATACAGAACTTGTATTAAATAACAATAGAGATGCCGATGTACATATTATGAATGACAACGAAGCGTTGACACCTCATGTTAGTGGTGGAGCACGTGTTATTGATAAAATTGTTATAGAAATGGCGTTCATTGTGAATACAATGGCCTGTTCGAAGGCTCATGAATATACTTTTCGAAACCTCATTATTGTTGGAATGACAGAATATTTTAGAGCAATCGCAAGAACTATTGTCAATGCAGATTGAAGGGGGAAAATGAAACACAATTTTAAAACGACAAGTGTTGTGTGATTTACCGTCTGAATAGTACCCAATAAAATTTAAGTAAGATATCAAATGATTTTACGACACAGTCAATTTACAGACAATTAATTAAATATATACTCGTATTACAAAAAAAAGACTAACATCTACATTTTCACCAAATAAACAACATTAGATACTCGTCTATAGTCACAATCTCATTTTAAACATTGAATAATGATCGTGGCTTATTATGAGCGAAGCAACAACTAGGAGAATATTTTGCAATACGATCTCTGATGGTTCTCATTGTTTTGATTCTAAATAGATAATTTATAACGTTGCATAACATCTTATCTCAAAAGTATCAAAAATTAGACACAGCTTTGATTTATGGCTGTGAAATTATTACTAGGTGCCGAGCTTTGTTATCGGCAAACCGACACTAGTGGTAAGAAATCGTGGGGCCCGGACGGATAAGTACCAACATACTGCACATATCTGTAGTTTAGAAGTGTCTGTCTCAAGGCATGTGGCGACATTCACGTTGCGATGTCAATGAGCTCCAGTAACTACTAGAACCTAACGGGACCACGACCTGAGGAGTTTAACTCAAGCACTCTAACGCACTGTATGAAAACTGCTCCACAGAACTTCAGTTCTATGGAGCTGCCGTTCTACGGAACCTATGTGTGATAAGCCGACGGGTTTGGTCCAACGGGAAATTCCGGGACACCAGCGGCACCGCTTTGGGCGGCAAGCTGGTGAACTACCGTGAAAATCGACATAGAGTCGTCGACTATAATCTCGACTACAACGCTGGCCGAATGTCCTTGCTGAGAGCTGCGTGTCTAGTTATAATTTTGAATTATATGCCTGCCAGAATATCCTACCTTACCTGGGTTGCTTCGGGCGGGAATCGGACCTCAGCCAGAGGAGGAGGGCTCAGCTAGAACGCCAAGGAGTCGTTTTGTGGGTGGCCCTTTAACATCTTCGACTATCTAGTCCCACATATTCCGTCAACCCCCTAGAAGCGGGAACATGTAGATAGATCGGGCCTAAGCCCAAGAAAATAATGAAAAAGTAACAACTAACACGAAATGGACCGTGAGCTCATCTAATTAATGCAATCAATGCAAGTCGCCAGGCCAGGCCAATATGCAGCCAACAGAACATATCGCATAGTAACGACATTTAAAATTACTGGATCCAGACTCAAGTTTATCGAGAGGTCCGTTCAGTAAATGATTCTATTCGACTGTTACTTCATGTAAATAAAGCTGTTATCACGTATCACGTTTCGTATGTGCAAATACAATAACGAGACATGCACGAGGAACTACACATCCGTCATGCGCGGTCGTGATGGTGCGCTGCCATTATTTCATTAGACGAATAATTGATAGTCCCAAATGCTGCAACATTTAGATTGATAGCTCATGTTACGCGTCCGATTTTAGAGGCGGCTCACTGACGCTGGTCCTGTGGGTGGTATACATGAAATGCAGCATTAGAATGAAGTTTGATTTACAAACGCAACCTAAATATCTCGCAGTGAATGAGTGATTAAACGTATCGATTCATCATTTCGTAACAATCGTTTATTGTTGGCGAGAAGTTCAAGAAGATCATTAGCGTTTACCGAATGAGGTATTGAGCGGTCGTTAGTGTTACATTTTTTTAAAGGCGATATTTAACCTTCCGGACGCATGCGTAATCGAAAATTAATATGCATGGGAGTGTAGTTCATTATTAATGACGGGACAGACTTCTGCAGTGTTATCTTTGAAACGATTATTCTGATATCGATTCTGCGGATCGATTGCAACCGTCCGTCATTTATACGTACGTATCTAAAATCATTAGTATAAGTTATTTAATCAGTCAGTTATTTAATCAGTACCGTGCAGTCAAAATTGAAGTTAACATTTACTGGTGGTAGGACCTCTTGTGAGTCCGCATGGGTAGGTACTACCACTCTGCCTATTTCTACCGTGAAGCAGTAATACGTGTCGGTTTGAAGGGTGGGGCAGCCGTTGTAACTATCCTTGAGACCTTAGAACTTATATCTCAAGGTGGGTGGCGCATTTACGTTGTAGATGTCTATGGGCTCCAGTGACCACTTAACACCAGGTGGGCTGTGAGCTTGTCCACCCATCTAAGCAATAAAAGAAAAGAAAAAAATAATAATTTGGCGACTGAAATTAAAAGCAAAACTATGAATATTGAAGAGGTACACATAAACAAGTCAATTTCGGAAACTGGTTGGTCACGAACACATTCTGAAACGCAGCAAAAGCTTCGTTAATTAAAATTTGAAAACAGAAACGAGATCTCATAGAACGTTAACGTTAAGGTTGATGACAAGCAATTAATAAAAAAAAACTCGTTAGTTGCTAAGCATTAGTAAAAGGACTCAAAAAAAAAAAAATTGGCATTTTTTAAACTAATCCAGACGTTTTCAGGATACCTGAGTACAGATACAAATAATCTGAATAAATTTTATCACAATTCTTCTGTTATGACTAAAAATATACCTCTATATTTAATGGTTAAAATGTTTTTTTTACATTTCAGGTAGCTACAAAACAATATTAGTCACACGACGAATTTGCAATTAAAAATCATAAATCCTAGTAATAGATGCAGGAGCCGATCTTATGTCTTGATTGCGGAAAAAAGTTGTTTTTCTGCTTGTTCGTTTTCTACAACTTGTCGTAGCGAGTTATCATATTTTTTATTTTAATCGAATCAACAAAAACCATAGTTCACCTAAACGCTACATCGTAGTCTACTTTATATTACATTTAAGTACACATACTTTTATAGGTTTTATAATAAAAGACTGTATAAAATGTATTGAAAGTTTTTTTTTTTTTTTTGGAAATGAACCCATACATCAAGCTTCGAGGATAATTCCAGGCCTTTCAAGTGGGCATACTGTTAAATTTGATAAATTTAACCTCAATCCGATCTCACGTGTTGTTATTCGCCGGTTCGCATTAGTTGATGCCTTTATCGCATCTTTATCAGCTTCAACCGGCCTTCCCAAACGTGGTGCATCTTTGAGATCAAAATTGCCGGATCGAAATTTAGCGAACCAGTTCTGGCACTGGTGTACTGTCAACACACATTTTCCATACACATCGGTCAATTTATTTCTGGCTTGAACAGCATTTTTACCCTTTCTGTAGTAAAACAGTAAGATATGTCAAAAATGCTGCTTATCGCACTCCATATTTAAAAAGGCTCCAACCAAAAACTACAGGGTAGAATTAATTGGACTTTTTCACACACAAGCCTTGCTATATGAGCTCTCAAAGCATATAAAAATTATACGGCTTAGCTGTGAAGTTGGGTCCAAAAAATACAATTAAATACTCTGTCGGGAAAAAACGAAATTACTTTCCGAACAACCTATTATAATTACGTCTGAATTCGAATCGTGTTTGTTATCTCAATGTATTTGTTTATTTAGTGTATAATATAATTTTCTAGTCCATAATGTACGTCCCAGTTGACTCTTCGTGAACAAACCCATGTGTTCTTACAGTTAGGAAGACTATTAAGACGCAGCCGCCCTCGGTTATCTGTGGCGGCTACAAGCAGACGTGCCTCACGTCATCGAGATAGACGCAACCGCAGGTGTATCTTCACGTATGACCGACAAACATTACTATTCCTTAGCATTTGACACTTATTTTCAGAACACAAAAGTTCATTATCCTTTGCAAGACCCGTAGCTTTAGGCTGTCGAAAACGAGTCTCAAATATAATGGAGTTACAGCTTAACGTTTTTACTACATGCATTTCTGTGGTAATCAAGATATATAGTACGATAAAAATATGTAAAACAAAGGTAATATTATACTCGCCGGACGATGTGTCAACCCCTGTAACCGGTTTCCATGCGAGAACTGAAGATTTTTCTTAGAAACAGTTGAGATGCAACATCTTAAGTGTAATCTAGCATTACATAGATCTTAAAATGGCATCGTACGTCGAAAATAATTGTTAGTGATTATACTAATGTTGCGGCTGATATAAAAAAAAATAATGAAAAAAGTCTGCAAATGTATGGACGCATGAGGAGTAAGTAACTGGGTGTATGGATTAGGGTTTCGAGATTTAGACAGCCGTTCGAATTGGACGTTCACATTGTAAAGTCAATGGGCTTTAAAGCTCTTTAAAATCAGATGGGCAGCAAGCTCCTCTGTTTGTTATCATTATTGATATTTTGTCGAAAAAATTTGAAGCGTATACGTTTTTACGTATACGCTTCAAATTGTGAAAATATATTTTTTATTTTTTTCTACCTACCCTTGAGAGGCTATGTCAGCTTAACCTAACTAGGTGAGCTCACGGGGCTCAAACCTGACGACGCTGCTAACACTAACCCTAGCAAGAGCAGTGCTTCGCAAAATCTACCACCTGATCGGAAACAACCCAATGAGAAGATCCCGCGAGAAACTTAGTGGGCTGTCTATGGGAGAGAATCTCCTCCTTTGAATTTATTCAAATGCAGTTGAAATGCTGCCAAATAAATATTTTCTACAATGAATTTAATTAAATGAAGCTGATCAATAAAAACGACATATTCCAGAAAATCGCGCACCATAATAAATCTGAAATCAACCTTAACATTCCAATCCACTAACAATAATTTTGTATGTAACATCCAACCTCTAACTTTAGTTGATTTTATCGAAATTAAAACACCCTTAAAGTTTAAATAAACTATAAATACTGTACTGCAGATCCATAATGTAACAAGAACAGTTGCATCGTTAGCGACAATGCGATGTGATACAGATATCATTGAGGTAAGGCGATTACCGTGCCTCAATACAAACGAACGCTATATATGGAGGAAGGGTTCATTAGGGTCCGTCTGCCTCAAGTGGACGTCAGCTCTTGATGAAGGCTACGAAGGTTTCAGTTATATTTCAAATACTTTGTATTACAAACGATTTTGTTCCAAAACGCTAGAGCGATACATCATTGTTTTTCCGGCAAACCAAATCTAGACCGGTATCGTATGGATCACCCTAAATGGGCAACAATTTCACGCACAAGTTTTTGCTAAATGTTAAGGCCGAAGTGTGACCTCAGTACAAACGGTTTCTAACCAGAAGTAACAGGTATACAATATTTTGTAGCCACAGAGTTCAATAAATGAGGCAACAATTTCATGCAAAACTCTGTTCATCGCTGAAGTTAATTTGTGCAGTCCTATATGCTTCAGCTTACAAAGGATGAGGGAATGTAACTGCTCTAGATTCTGTGTCTCAATTAATAAAATCTCGAACGAGCCAACTCAGAAACCTTAACCCGAGGTTAATACGAACGTATCGTTGTGATTTAAAATTCAAATGAACATAATTTAAGGCTTTTTGTGTGAATAAATTATATAACGATTTTATAGTTGGCTCTATAATTGATATAAATCTAGTGATGCCGTATCGGAAAATGATTAAATGCTTGTCATACGACACCACTAACAATAAAACAATCAAAAAGTAGTAAACAAAGAGGTTAATTAAATTAAAATTATCGCTGTGTCTGAAGAATATAATTGATGTAACTTTTAAATTATTTAAAAAGAAACACAACATCGCATTTTTAAGACAGATGACAACAAAGGAGGTCACATTTTAGGAAATGATATTGTTAGTTCCTCGTTTATTTTGATTTCGAATTATATTATACGTAATGAAGTTTTGTGCACCTGGGATTTGCGCTGCAGTAACAAGAAATGGGAAATGAAAGTTGTCCGTTTTCCTATTCTGACAAGAAATGTAACTAAATTTCCTTCGCGTATGTAATAACAAAAATATCAAGACAAAGAAAAATAAAACAAATAATAAGAAGGAAATAAAACATGAGTCGTAAAAAATTATCATTGCTAATCTCAAAATGGGACCGCGAATTAAACAACCAAAAAATCCTTCTCCGAACATCTGCCAGAAGAGTTTTCGATATAAATAATGCTTACTTTAGGGCATGTCGATGGTATAAAAACGAATGCAAAAAGTTGGGTCCGTGCTGAGGCCGCGAGCCGACGAAATAGGCCATCGGAATGCAGCTGCGTCGAAGCATCAGCCAATTTAAAAGATTTGAATGTTGAATGTTTTGATCAAGATTTATGGAAATATTTCTGGGCTTAACTTTATAATTTTAAAGTTAAACCACTTTTTTTTTTATTGCTTAGATGGTTGGACGAGCTCACAGCCCACCTGGAGTTAAGTGGTTACTGGAGCCCATAGACATCTACGACGTAAATACCGCCACCCAAGTATAGTTACGACGGCTGCCCCACCCTTCAAACCGAAACGCATTACTGCTTCACGGCAGAAATAGGCAGGGCGGTGGTACCTACCCGCGCGGACTCACAGAGGTCCTACCACCAGTAAGTACGTTTGCTAGGAAACGACGCCGGTACTATTTTAAATGGTCATCTAGATTATCCTTGTTTTAATAAAATTTTGCGACTACTAGATGCGGCAAACGCATCAGACCCAATAGGCTTTTCTCTACAAATTCACATAAATAAGTGAAACAATTCCTCTCGCTCGATCTTAAACTTTAGCTTATCGCTGTCTATTCCAAAAGGGGCATTAAAGTTACCAATTTACACTCATACAGACTAGCTGCAACAGTGTGTGGCGGTTAAGCTCGCGACAGAAGCGATTGTATCGCGTTATTTATTGCATAAGCCCGAGCCAATACCTCTGGGCCTTGTTATTATTCATTGGAGTGAATATAAAGGATTTCGAAGTGCTCCATAATGACAGTCCACTAAACTGCGGGCAGTGAACGGTTTTGGTACTGGATGAGATTTGATGAATTCTTAAGATAGTTCATTCAGGCCGGATATTCTGGAAATGGGTACAGAATAATAAAGATCGATTATGAAAGATAAGTCTAATGGAAGACGGTGATTTAAATAATCGGAAATCTCTCTTAAAAATGTCAAGCCGTAAATGATTACTACTAAAGTGCCAAACGAATTGTAATCGCAGTCATCAGTGCGGACTGAACAATAAGTTCAAAATGATTATTTAATAGTATCGAAATAAAACAAAGTGAAAACCGACACACGATCACGTATGGTCCGACCCGCCGCCATTGTTTCAGATTCGCCCAAACTGACCGGTTTTGTTATAATAGCTCAAATGATGAAGCGCCAAGCTAAAGTCCAATGAACCCTAACATATCAGTCTTTGTACAACAATTCTGACACCGGACTATAATTAAATATGTATTAACATTATTGCACAGCTTTTATGGTATGGTATTGTGCAACCGTACGGGTGGGTATCACCGCCCTGCCTATTTCAACCGGGAAGCGAGCATTTGTTGCAGCTGGAAAGGAAAATGGGGGTTTTTCCAATACAAATTTTGACATGATGTCAAGATGAACTCGAGCAAAAACCTATAGTGCCTATGGCGCTCCGGTAATCAAGTGCCCTTCTACGTATCGACTTTATTTAACAAGTAAACAAAAGAGAACATCCCATGCCCAAAGCGAACGTAATAGTGTGAAAACTTATTTTTTATGAGCAATTCTTGTGTTGCTATCGAACCTGAGCTATACTCGAAATTTATAAATACAGGAAGTCATTTTAAACTCAATCGTAATACCTTTACCTTAATAAAAATACAAGAAAGCGAATTAATGAATATGTATTAAACAGACAGAATTTATTCATAAAAACTAGTAATTTTAGAGCTAACAATTTCTGAACAGTCTCCAATAAACCGGATAGGAAGATTTTAGACTTTGCTAACGGAAATACTGTGTCCTGTTTAAAAAAAAATTAGACAAATTAGACGCAATTAACACTGGAATTGCAGATAGAACGCTATTAGCACAGGTAAGCAGTGAGGATGGGAAGGAAACTAGTGGCCGTCTTACCGAAATACACCGTTTGCGATGCTGATCACTCTGTTCTCTGGCGGTTGAAAGCTGATCCGTCTTCGTATGGTGGGTGAAATTATGCGGCTCGATGGACCAATGTTGGCGAGGAAGAGGAGGCAAGCAGTGGTGTACAGACGAAATGAATATTTTATTTTTCCTTCTAAATTATATTTGAAATAACGGCCGTTGCATACAGGTACACAGGTGTTGTGCGTAAGGTTGCTGCGAGAGAAGTGACGGTGCGGTCGCAGTAGTGCTCGTTGACCGATATCCTTTTTTTTTTTGGTAGTTTTTGTGCGCATAGACAATTAAGAATTTATAATTTTACAAAACATTATAAAATCAAACATAATATATGTAGATATCACAAAGAGCTTAGAGATAAATTAAAAACGATTCTAATAATTAAATTTACAACGACGGTGGTGTGCCTTTAATAATTGCTTTTTCGTCCAAAGCGGACAGTGATGTAAGTTCGGAACATTTGAACATAGCAATTCTGTCTCTAAATGCTCTGAGAAGGCCCCGATAACATGGAAAACCTTTTGAAGGCATGCAAATCAGTGAATCTGTTTCGAGTTTTTGGAGATTACAAATTCTTCAATGACACTAAAAAGTTGACGCGTTATTTAATCAGTAAAGAATTATGCAAATGAAAATTAATGTACTTGATTCAAGTATACTCAAATCACCGTAGTAACTACAACTTGATTACTTTCGACAATTCCCGTAACGTTTTCTATGTGTAGGTGTTTGTATGTGTATGATAGGGTGTGTGTTATCGTGTTGTCTTTTTATACGCTTTTATTAGCTTCAGACGTATGTATGTTTGTAACGGAATCTTTGAACATGATTTTGACCCCCTTCAAAACGTCGGATTAACTCAAAATTTGGTATACTTATTAAGCACCGATGACAATTGAAATTGAAAAAAAATATTGAAATTCAACTAAAAAATTAAAACTATTTTTTATTTGGATTTTCTATAAAAGCATATTTTGTTAGTTTTTTAAACTATTATTTATTTTTAATTTTTTAGTTGAATTAAAATTTTTTTTTTCATTTTTTTTTTAATATACAATTATCATCGGTCCTCAATAAGTATACCAAATTTCGAGTTAATGCGACGTTTTAGAGGAGGTCATTTTGTGACGGCTTGAAGTACAATGTATAGCACCTATTGAGCGGAACAACTAACAAACTAATTTCGTTTCTCACGGTCGCCGGCGTCATCACGACACGATTTTGAGGAAGTGACCGCCATTATCTTCTCAAGTAAGTCAAACAAGCCGAAGAATATAACTTATTTAGGGTTCTGTGCGTTATTTAAAAAAAATATACTTCAATCGTTTTACGGTAGAACGGATCCTAATTCGTGGGTCGCGATGAGCATAATCTAACGGAGTGGTCGGTCAATGTCTGAAAACTGTAAGATTTCCTCAACACGTCATTGACTTTTATGGATTATTTACAGATATTTTCGGCTTTGGAATAAGCTCCTCTCTACGGTGATTCCCGAGCGCTATGATATGTCCATCTTCAAACGAGGCTTATGGAAAGTACTTCACGGATGTTAGCGGCTTGGCTCCGCCCCTGGCATTGCTGACGTCCATAGTAACCACTTACCATCAGTTGGGCCGTATGCTCGTCTGCCTAAAGGAGCAATAAAAAAATATATCGCTCACTCAAATATAATGTTCATTTCTCTAATTTAACAACATATTTTGGGCAATGCAAAGTCCTGTTCGGATATTATTAACTCTGAAAACCGGCGCAACTATTTCCGAAACTTGCAGTATTGCTTCTTGAACGGAACCCAAAGTAAATTCCTGCTTCACACAAATCAAGAATGATCCATTTACATCACAGACGTAACAAGGTAGCCAGACGCAGGCTACAATTTTACTCATGCACTTATTACAAAACCCCATATCCTTTTATTATAAAGACATTTCTTAGATAATGGAGATTCATCGACGGACATCAGGGAAGGTCGCTTTCGAGCAGAAAAAGGAAAAAATAATAATTTAATGGTAGCATTATAATTACATGACGAACAGTGAGTTATCGATAATTAATAGATTATTATTCATTAGCATACACTTTAAAAGGAGCCTGAATGGAAATTTGGAAGACGGATGAATTCAATTGCTTCAATAATCGATTATATTACCGATTTATATATATTAAGGCAAGTTTTTATCTGTCTTGCAGTAAGGTGAATCGCCGAACATACTGATTAAAAAATTTAAAAGCGTGACGTCAACTTTGAATGTATTATTTATCCATTAACTAGAGTATTTTACAGAGGTCATTAATATGACAATTTAGATTATTTAAGATGCATTGCTGAGACAACTTGAATCTCAATTGTTTTTTACTATTAAGATCAGTGGCAAGCAGTATTGATATCTATCTGATTTGATGAGCCATTGTATCAATGCAATAAATACTAGACCATATAATAAGTTTCAGGTTGGACAGGGACGCTCTTGCTATTTATCCCTAACATTAAAATTATTTGAGCGCACGTGCTCAACCTGAGATAATTTTGTAGCACTGGCCCTAGCAAGCTATATGAACTAAAACACTATGTTAGCAGTAATTCTTCGACATTATCAGTAAAATATCGAGCAAGCACAAAGGTTTACCGGATTCGGTCCTGTTTTCAACACCTGTTACAGAACTCTTCTTTTCACTTTGTCTCACCGTGATCGTCATAAATATTAATGCTTTAGTACTCACAGGTGACTTTACACCGATAAACATATTCCTTAAACAGCGAGTAAGTCGTTAACCGACATTCTGCCAAAATATGTAATGAATTTTAAACCGTTCTTGGGCAACCGTCCTTGTTGTTTAGCTATTCACCGGACTTTGTCTCTTTAGTTACGCAAGCTACCGTGAGAAATCCTGGGCTTGAATCCTTCGCTAATACTGACCACGTTACTGTGGAGATAAATCAATTTTAAGACGACGTTAAAATGGAAATTCCGTATCTTGATAATATCTGATTTAAACTATCACATAATTAAGATGTATTTAAGCTATTCAAAATTCAGAACCGCAGTCTATCTACATTCCTGTGATGAATCATTTCAATAATGGATGCGAAAAAGTGATTTTAGCGATAAAATCGTTCATAACAAATTTATATTTTCTGTTTGGAATAAGTTATTGATATCGCAATAGAGTAAGCTTTAGTTCTTTAATCAAATAAAATTAATCAAATAAAAAAAAACAATATAACATGTACTTTTAGGTTAGGAATATTATGTTCTTTTTTTTAAAATCAATTTATACACCAAATAAAATGACTGGTCGACATTCGACAGTTCATATTTAATATCGTGAAGTGAATAAAAAATACAAATACGGCCTTTTGATTTTTATGAAGCTTATTAAGTCATTCCGAAGCGTCCCTAAGTTTTGATTATTGAAGTAATTTTGAGTTAATCTTTACTATAATAGCTAGTTTTTTTTAAAAAATGACTTTGAAGCATTTGATAGGCAAATATTAATCTTAAAAAATGTACGCTAATATTTTAAGGACAACAACAACTGTAGATACAAAACATAGATAGGTCTTGAATGAATGGTACATTCCGCTGCTCGATCCATTAATTCAACTGTTACAATTCAATGCTCCTCCGCTCTGATTAATAGAACAAGAGACGTTTTAAATTGACGCTGAAATTCAATGGTCCGGTCATGATGAAGATTAGTCATCGCTCTGGTTGCGCCGTCGGCGTTTCAACACAGAACATCATACAAATAACATTTTCGTGAGTGTAGATACGTGTACGAACCAGGGGTCGAAGGTATACATGATTCTTGGAATCTAAGGCACTTTTGGAACATGCTACAAGACATCGTGTCGTAACTATTCCGAACGGTTACGTTCATTCCCAAAGAACTTAAATCGAAGTAAACGAGTTATGAATGTGTAACGGTACTCAAATATATATTATGTATACACAGAAGTGTTGCTTTCTTATAAAAGGTGAAAATCTTTCGAATTTGATATCTATCTATATTATATTAATACGTGAAGCGAAAACTTTGTATCCCTTTTTACGAAAATTGCGCGGACGGAGGAGTATGAAATTTTCCACACTTATAGAGAACATAGAGAAGAAGTGCACAATGCTAATATTTTTTTTAAATAATGCATAAAATATACATTAAATCAATAAAGAAAACATTACACACACTATATACCATGTATTTGACGCACACATACATGCATACTATTCACTGTCAAACTTTTGTTCTTAACGTCTGTTGTCAAATTGAGAATAGAATATTGTTTGTCTTTGTTAATATTTTTTATACAATCTTAATAGTGTACAAATTTACAATACCAATTAATTATAGTCGAATTTCGACTACTGCGGGATCTCTAGTTACAATAAATTCACAAAAATAACATATTGAATAATCTAAAACTAGTTCAAAGACGTTTTATATATTTCAAATTAAAATAACCTACACGTGTAACCCTTAACAGATCAAATCGTTACCTAACGTCGAAGATGAACTAAGAATGATTTGAATCTCACTAAAATCAATGGAAATAGGATCATTGATCCGAAGCCATCATAAAATAGCACCAACAATCAACAATAGACCGCTGCGAGTACCGTAAACCAAATCAGAGGGTATTTGCCTACAAATAAATATATGAGAGAATTCTATCACGAGTATAAGACAATTGAATAAGGCTATAAGTTTACTGGTGTGTAATTAGAGCGGGCGTTGGAATCACAGCAGCGGGTATTGTAATCACAGAGTTTTAAATTATAGAAAATACTGGACCCTTAACAAAGAGTATCTATTAAAAGTCATACATAATATACATACATAAGAATATACACATATTTTTTAATAACTAAAGTCATAGTTTAGCACTTTATTGTTAATAAGGAATTAATTGCCTCCGTGTGTCAAAATTGTCTTAACTTTGAAAAGTATATATCTCATCTAAAGATATCTTATCAGAGGGATCATCATCATGACCGTCATCATGGTATCATCGATGGCGCATATACTAGATGCAGTTGAAGTATTGCAAGAGCGCTGATATGTGATCAATTAAATAGATTTACAGCGGAATTTAGTTCAGTGATTGGGTGATTCTATACGCGGTTCTTCAAGATACATCCGTGAACTGTTACAGATACACTGACAACAATATTAGTTATTTTTCCTCCTACCTCTTCGCTTGTAGCCTAAGGCTATTACAGCTACGCCCTGACAGGTAATATTAGTTCGAGTCATACAATTACCATTTGCCATATTACCCACAACAGTTTTTAGTAATATTCATTCACTCTCCATTAAATTTTCTTCTATTAATTGCCATAGCGAAATCCAATCGAGGGATTATTCGAACATAAAAGCCACAAAACAATGTACCTACCCGACGATTTTATTAAAGAACAAAAAACATTTCCCGAAACAAAAATGATTTAGTGCTTTAAAATACGTTTTAAATTTGAGGCATGAAAAGAAATCTCGAAAATAATTTCTTTGTACGTGATACGCTTTTGTGCTTTGCTGTGGGCGTAATTCTATAGACGTAATTGTCTTCTCTCAAAATTGATTTTAAAGGGCTCCGGTAATCTTTTGTCTTGTGAATGATATTAAGGTATAATGTTTAGGTAAATGTGGACGTGATTTTGAGATGAAAATATAAATTGTCTTGGAATCGAATGTAGACTTAAAATGTTATTGCAATAGACGATTATCCGAGATTGATTTGGAATAGGTAATATGATCCGTGGATGTTCCATGGATTCGTAATTTTAGGTATTGTATTGTTATGGCATACATATTTTCCTTATTAGCAAGCACCGGATAATGAAGGTCTTTGGTTTTGTATTTACTAATTTCTTTTTTTCAAAGAAATAAAAACTAACAAAATTCTAGCCAATAACAAATGTACTCAACTCTCACATACCCAGACTATCGATCTTTGGAAATTGAGCAGTAGCAAGGAAACTTAATTTCTCAGTAACTGAAAATACGTAAATGAAAAAACGCACCAGGCGGACTCTGCGATAAAATAAAAAAACCTGTGTACTTATTTTTGTCTTTCGAAGAATTATCATTTTAAATTAAATTACTTTTTAAATCCAGGGCTCTTCATAGTGAATCAACACGTTGTTTCCCATCAGCGAATGCGTCGGAGTTTTTGTGTTTGTGATCGTAATGTTACGGACAACAAACTTTCAAAGGGCTCGATGTCCACACGTGGCTCGGATGAGGGTAGCAAATCGTTTCCATTGTAACTCCCATCATCCCTTCTGATATTAATCTGCGACGTCCGTTCGGGGACATTCATTTATTGATTTCGCTCCGACATTTATTTTGTATTGTTGAATGGCGCGGAGGTATTAAATTATATTCATTATTCGAATATTAGTTATAAGACGCAAAATGTTATAGTACAAAAACATCAGAAAAGACTCGAGAAAGCGCCACTTGACAAACTCTACAGGTAAAAGCTTAAAGATTTAAGCGGTAGGCAGCGGCTTGGCTCTGCCCCTGGCATTGCTGAAGTCCATGGGCGACGGTAACCACTCACCATCAGGTGGGCCGTATGCTCGTCTGCCTACAAGGGCAATAAAAAAAAAAGATAAAAAAATTTGCGCAGATCTATCATAGTAGAAATGGAATTTTATCGATTAAATATATTCATAGTATTTTTTTTATTGCTATCCTATCAATTACTATTCCTATTCTAACAAAGTAATTCAATAGGAACTATGACTGTCAATAAGACTGTCAACTGCTTTTTTATTTATTTCCAAAATATAATATTTATTGGTTTAAATAACGAATTCCCTTTGATATATGAGTGAGTGGCCAAGTAAGTACCTTAAATAAACTGTTAGCAGAACGTTCACACTTGGGTATGGGAGATCTCGTGGATAAGTGGATGACATCAGTGGAATACATGCGGCCGCCCACCTTCGTTTAGCGAAGTACAAAGTAGAAATTTGTTGATAATTTCTTAAATAATACACTATGCTGTACTATACTTTACTAGTGCACTAGATTAAACCGGTGTTGGCTATTTTCATAGATACGTTATTGTATAGCTAGATTTGTGACTATCGAATGGATTTTCAAATGGGAATTATTGATGATAGTTCGCTGCGTTGAGTTCATTATTATAGTGGAAAATGTAAATTTAATCAGATAGGTGCAAACTTAGATGTAGATCAGTTGAAAAGCCTCATCAATGAGGTTAAAATTGAAGAAGCTGATGGAGTGGACGAATCCGATCCATGGCTTTATTTATTTTGTTACTATAGTCTGAAATAATGCTCTTCTACTCATCTATAAATACCAATAAAGACAAAATGAGGAATAAACGGTGGTTACCGGAGCCCATAGACATCTACAACGTAAATGCGCCACCCACCTTGAGATATAAGTTCTAAGGTCTTAGTATAGTTACAACGGCTGCCCCGCCCTTCAAACCGAAACGCATTACTGCTTCACGGCAGAAATACGCAGGGTAGTGGTACTTACACGTGCGAAATCACATCCTACCACCAGTAAAACGCATAATAAATGTTTTTGTATTCGAAAACTAGTTTTAAAATACTATTTTACTTTTAATTAAGACACATTCAAACCTGTACAATTAGTTTGCTAACAAGTATTCTCTTTGTTCGTCTAACTAAATAACAATCTTACAAATGAAGAATAAATACTTGCATGAATCACTTTAAACACATACAAACATATAGGTATGTGATTTCTTAGAATAATCTGAACCTAAACTTTGCGATTTACGTGACTGACAACCGGTATTCCATGAATATTCATACTGTATGCAAATGGTGCATAACAGACACGGTGATGATGGCTAGGTCAAAGGTTCAATAGCAAAAAACTGTTCTTTTTTATTGCTTAAATGGGTGGACGAGGTGTTAAGTGTTTACTGGAGCCCATAGACATCTACAACATGTAATGCGCCACCCAGCTTGAGATATAAGTTCTAAGGTCTCAAGTATAGTTACAACGGCTGCCCCACCCTTCAAACCGAAACGCATTATTGCTTCATGGCAGAAATAGGTAGGGTGGTGGTACTTACACGTGCGACCACCAGTAATGTTACTGTTTTGTTTTAAAACTACATCATTCGTCTACTGATGATGTATTAGATTGAAAAATATACAAAATGCTTAAATCTTCACAATTACAGACACGTGTCGTTGCGTATTATTCTTCCTAAAACCTGACTTGAGGGAAGACCTTCGCTAGCAATTTTACACAGCAAAAGTCAACCCTACGTACGGAGGGCGCATCAATTATTTTCATAAACAAAACTATACCACCTCAATTCAATCGAGGGGTGAACATTACATCTGGTGATATATCCACACACACGCACCCTATCCATATACATGCAGATAGAACTATAGAAATTTTTTTTGAATACGCCATTTATTTGTGTCTAAGTGAGCAGTGATTTGGCTATGTCCCTGATTTCGCCAATCCCACGAGCAGAGATAACTATTTCGCAATAGATAGGCCCGCTCGTAATGCTATTATGGCTTGTAACGGCCCGCTTGTTTTCGCTGTAAACTAACTAGTATGGACAGGATATTGGGCCAGAGTAATAAAATTAATTATATTTTCCAGTTTATTTTTTCTCCTACCTATTCTATTATACCTATTCTCGTCCACACATCTAAACAATAAAAAAAAAATAAAAAAAAATAAAAAAAATTCGCTGGGAGCTTAAAAGGCTATTCTAGCTACGCGCGGACGGGTAGGTGAGCTCACGGGCTCAACCTGAGAGAATTTGCTAACAATAGCCCTAACAAGAGGAGTGCTTCGCAGAATCTACTACCGAATCGGAATCGCGATCCACTGAGAAGATCCAGGGAGAAACTCAGTAGGTTGAGATTTTCAACATTGCAGTTCGTATGTCCAATGCAATTTCCTATGTTAAACGATTTTGCTAAGTGGGTATAAATTACTTACTCGCTCTACGGATAGATATCGATCAAGACGTAATTAGTTAATTTAGATAATGTTCGAAAAGTTCTATCATGTCTCGTCATCTAATTTTGAGCAATGTTAAAGTTTCCAGTTTAAGCCCATCAGGGCTTTAAACAGATAATTAAAACATTTAGAGAATTTCATTATGATTCATTTCATTTCATTTCATTTATGAACGTACCGCAGAAAATTACCGTACCAGATAAAAATTATAAGACCCTACTCCTCCGTTCGTCGATAATCCTCAATGTGCAGATCCTGACGTGGCCTCATGAGACTTTCTTGGAGAAATACACATGGTGGATTCCCGTGTCCCTCCGCGACCGCTGGAGGCTTATATGGGGCCGGCTAATTAACCGCCACCAGATATTCGGCGTTGACTGTTTTACGGTGGAAAGATCAAACGTCATTTAATGTATCGGACTTCGGCCTCATGTCTCAAGGTGAACGGCTGCGGTACGTAATGCTGTCTATGGACTTATGATGACCAGGTAGGCCAAGAGACTATCTACCCATCTCAAGCAATAGTAAAAAAGTGACGCTATTACGTCATATTATAATTCGAAAAACCATGGTAATAGACTAAGTGATTAAAACATTTTTAACACGTATAAAAACTTCATAGTCACACATGCCTAAGTATAACACGGCACAAATTATAAACGTCCTTTAGGGTCGCTATAAAGGGGGAATGTAAATGAAATAACGGTTACTTCGATAAATATGGCATGCGACTTCTCAATAATGACTATTACAACAGATATGCGTTGAGAGGATTTTTCTCGCCACATGAAGAAACGGGTATACGAATTGAATATGCCAAATGAACGCTCAATATATTTTTAGTGGTTTACCTAAATCAACGTTTGCAGCCACATTTGATGCTGGCACTTCAGTGTAAGGTTTTTTGTAAAATTACTAAAATATAATATTAATCATGTTAAAATTATACAATTTTCGGATTGACATATGGCAATACTATTGGTGAAAGCAATGGCATTAGTGGGGACGAGACATAATAAAAAAAGGCGGTAGTCGGAAAAAGCCGTGTAACCTGTACAGAGCACATACCTAAAAATGTTACAAGTGGAGTTACAAATAAAGTGATACAGAATCTAGTGAACTACTGCAATCTGTGTATTTATTTCCTGGCTGTTGGTAGTGAATTTTGCATTAGTATGTGAAACAGTTGACGCGCGATTCTTTTTTACGCCGGCTCCACACGTTGGCCCCAACATAGGCCCCAACGCCACTCGCCCAACGTGTGGATCTAGAAAATAGCATTGGCCCCAGCGTTCGAGCGATCGTTGGTAGTTGGCCGTCGAGTATTGATATTGTCAAAGGAATCTGTGCCAACGTTCGCGATCCGTCCAGTATCCACATGTTGGCGTTTTTCTGTCCTGTTGCAAAACGCTCCCTTGACGTGGCTTTTTCTAATATAAATTATACGCACTCAGTATTGTATAAACACTTAGAGCAATTTCAATTTCGGTATCGCACATCTTCACGTTGGCTCTGACGGAAAGGAACTAGTATAACAGCCAACGTGTGGACACTTCACCAATTTAACCGCTCAACGTTGGGGCCAACGTGTGGAACCGGTGTTAGTGGTGGTAGGGCGTCTTGGGAGCCGGCACGTATAGATGCTAACCTCTGTCTATCTCTGCCATGAAGCAACAACGCATTTCGGTTTGAAGAAGTAGCGAAGCAGTGCAGCCATCGTATAAACTCGGGCTTAGGACTAATGTCTCAAGATGGGTGGCTCTATTCATGATTACGTGGTTGATGTCTATGCGCCGTGAATTTGTCCACCCATATCATAAATAAATAAATATTGATTTTTATACATGTAGTAATCGCGGAACGTGGCCTAGTTTCACTAGTAAATAAGAAATAACAAACGGCTCGTCAATTAAAATTACGATAGAACAGTGCTAGCGGAAAACTTTCAATTAAGTTGTATGAGTAATTAAAATAAACGTTGTTTTTTTTTTGCGAAACAGTTAAATGTTCGGTACCTGTCCTTATATAGCCTCAGATCGCCAGACTGATAACAGGCGGGTTTATTTCAGATTTATTTGACTTGACCTATTGCGCTAGCCGTAAAGGTATGTGCACAATAATCTTGATTTTTTTTTTACTTTAGGGCCGTATGGCTCCAGCACCCTTTGTCTCGCGTGTCGCAGTGAGAGTTAAGAAAAATGGAGTTTTTATTCGGAGCACATCAAGCGCTCATTGTGTGTCATTAAGTGTATTAAAATCTCAAATTATAATTTAATGTAATATGCTGGATCTGTCCATAAATAATTCCCTTATTTGCATAAGTCTTCAATGTTACTATTGAATAATTACAAAGTTTACTTATTGTTAAATTGATTACTGTGCAAAAAAATATGTTTATCTAGAGGTTCTAATCCAGGATTCTGAAGTACACGTGCATGATATTGAATAAAAACGATCAATGCGAACACTAGACCTGACTTAATGCCGCTGCTACTTGAAAGAAATACTATCTGCATATTAATACGTGAAGCAAAAAGTTGTACCCCTCTTTACGAAAATTGCGCTGACGGAGGATTGCGAAATTTCCTACACTTATAGAGAATACAGAGGAGTGCAGAAAGTTAATCTTTTTTTTTTAATTATGCATAAAAAATACATTAAATCAATAAATCAAAACATTACATAGTACACACAGTACCGTGTATTTGACACACACACACACGCATGTATACTATTTTTTTATTGTCAAAATTTGTCAAACTTTTCTTATTGCGTATAGTCTGTGGTCAAACTGAGAATAAATTAATTATTGTCGATTTTCGACTACCGTGGGAGCACTAGTCCGAATAAAAGCTAGATTCAACGATAAAAGTAGTCCTAAATTATATTATAATACTTATTCGAATAGCCATTAAATTAATATGGTACTTACTTGCAGTAATATTCGCCTCTTGGTGACGATGCACAGGTACCACCGTTCTTACACGGCGACGGTGAACATGAGACGAAACCTATAACAAAAAGTAAAACATTATTAAATATTTGTAATTATTTTAATATATTTTTTCCCCCATTTCTGAAAAGTTCTCGTGTATTTTGATTCTATTTTGGGTCGGTAAATCCTACATTAAGGTAAGGTTCAAGTTTGTATAACGGCTGTCCCGCCCTGCGAAGCAGAAAGTCTGAAATGCATGACTAGATTGCGGTAAAAATAGGTAGAACTGTGGTACATTTTTTTTATCTTTTATTGCTTAGATGGGTGGACGAGCTTACAGCCCACCTGGTGTTAAGTGGTTACTGGAGCTCATGGACATCCACAACGTAAATGCGCCACCCACCTTGAGATATAAGTTCTAAGGTCTCAAGTAAGTTACAACGGCTGCCCCACCCTTCAAACCGAAACGCATTACTGCTTCACAGCAGAAATAGGCAGGGTGATGGTACCCACCCGCGCGGACTCACAAGAGGTCCTACCACCAGTAAAAAATCCCGAGTGAGCTTAGATCCAAATAATGTACCAGTTCTTTTCTGGTAATATCAAGTTGAAATCGAAAATAGGCCATATTAAAGGAACCAACGAAAGATTTGAAACATCGGTCACTATCGAATCTAGCAGGAAAAGTAAGTACCATTATTGTTTATTACTAGAATAATCTTGCATGATTATTACCATAAGAGCAATGAGTGTTTATCTTTAAATAAGTTGCTTCTCATTTAAAGTATAAATTTATAACAACTTAGGAATTTATTCCACAACTGAGTCGTTGATTCTGGATATATTTAATTGGAAACTGCTTGCATAAGGCTTATATTACCATAATTGATTTTATTTTTTGGTTAGTAAACATTTCAAAAGATCATCAATCATTCAAGATAATTGTTTCTTCCGACAAAAAAACATTGACACAGTTTTAAGCGTATCTTCTTTCAAGACTTTGTTAAATAGTCTTCCAAAGGTGAACTAAAAGATGGATGGTAATTACCTTACCATTGTTTTTACACAAGCTTTTAGAAATAAAACGGATATTTTGTTTCGACTTTTCTTTTGAATTTAACTTTGTATGCACGCACCAAATAATTGTTATAATACGTTAGCACTTGTTTTGACATAACAGTACTAATTACCTCAAGCGTCTCTTAGACTAATAATTATTATAAGCTCCAGACGTACTTATAATAATAATAATATGCTTTCGACTGTTCTAAATGTAACATTTGGAATATGTTTAATTTAGTTATTTTTTTACAACTACCCAAGACCTACCTACTAAGGGTAGGTAGAATATATACATTTGTAATTTATATTTCTATGCGTAGACTCCACAGTAAAATTCATCATGTAACATTTGGAATATCGTTAATTCAGTTATTTTTTTACAACTACCCAAGACCTACCTACCCCTCAGATTATATACATTTGTAAATTAAATTTCTATACGTATACTCCGCAGTAAATTTCATCATTTACCTTGATATAGGGTGAATCTCGATGATATAGTAAGAATTGATTAGATTATTTGTCCATATTACTGCATGATATTCGATTTTGGGGTATTATAATTTTTGAAATCTCCCGCCAACTTGCCCGGTACCCGCGCAATCAACTGAATGCGACACTAGCGCTACGGGTTGTCGCAGTTTGTGCAACGCTTAGAAAAAGTGAGTCCTGAAATCATTAGCAGTTTGCGGTAATAAGTGTTTTATTCGTTTTATCCTACCTATTCTAGTAACCTCGATGGGCTATACTAGATTCACAGAACGAGTAGGTAAGGTCATGGGGCTCTAACCTAAGGACGTTGCTAACACTAGCCCTAGCAACAGCAGTGCTTCACAGAATCTACCACCGGATCGAAAACGGGACCCACTGAGAAGATCCGGCGAGAAACTCAGTGGGCTGTGTCTGTAGATTAGTTTATTCGCCGAACCCTTCGTCGCAAGCGACGGGTTCGAGAATGATGACCGGTGCTTGAGGTTGGCGGTGAGTCCGTAATACTTTAAAATTTTAAAATTCAATAAAACTTTTCTATCGTTCGTTCACACGAAATCTAGCCACTATGAGCGGACCTTTACATCTAAGATTACAATTTATAACGATATGCGTCAACCGAAAAATATGAACATTTAGAATGATTATCCATCACGTTGCCATAACGAGCGAATTGGGACACAGTCGTTGTTTGTTACATTAAATTATTTATGGACTATGTTGCAATCGAGCTACAATTAAATCTTGTGACTTAATATTTACTTAATAGCCCAATATGTTTAAGTAATTAATGTTCTTTTTGTTTATAATCACTATGTTTATTTCAGTATAAGTATTAGATTTCCAGACGTATATCGAAATTGACACATCAATTGTTCACGCACACACAATTTTGAACAAATTGAAGCTATGACAACATTTTCAAGAAATACTTTTGAATCTTCAAGCGATTACTTGTAGAAATTACATTTAATTCTTACATTAAATGGAAATCATGATGGCGCGAGTATTCATAGCGCTTACTAATCTTCTTGGTCTCACAAAACTTTATTTCATTATCTCATTCTCGTGGTAAGAAAATGTTAACTATGAGCGTGGAAGGATATAGAGGAAGAGGTAGACCTAATAAGAAATGGATGGATTGCGTGAAAGGCGATATGGGTAAGAGGGGAGTGAGCGAAGAAATGGTATATGATAGAAGAGTATGGAAGGAGAGATCATGTTGCGCCGAACCCAGGTAACTGGGAGAAGGGCAGGATAATGATGAATGATAATTCTCGTACACAAATCTATAAGACATTTAAAATTGCCAGACTAAAAATTCCCCAAAAAAAAGAAGAAAACGTTTCATCTGATACAAAATAAAACAATATAATTATCGTTCACGTGTCGTCAACAACGCACAACAGGAATCGAGATGTGATCTCAACGAATCGATCAATCAGTACTGAGACCACACAAAACGTTATAGATTTTTATCGATAAACGGATGAGAGTGTCGCGGAAATAAAATCGATAATGAGGAAGCTTATTTATAACAGTCTAATTTATTTGTATATATATATATATTTGTAATTAATTACGAGAATCGCTAAAATGACAATTTTAGGAAGTGACCTAATGGAATAGAGCTCAAATTTATTAAGGAAAGTCAAAGTTTCCTTTTGATAGAAGTGCACCATCATCCTGCCCAAGTTTGCCGCGAAGCAATAATGCACCCCGATTTGAAGATTGAGAGATTCGTTGTACATTGAAATTTAGACTTTAACATGAGGTGTCAAAGTTAGTATCGGCATACATCTATGGTGCTACGGCAACAATTTATCATCGCCATTCCATTCGCAAATATTAATATATAATGCAGATCACAAAAAAAAGTTGTTCGAGCTACTTTATCGGTCAACGACCTCTGCGTAGGATGGATGAGATACGCATCGCCAAAACGTAAAGCCGCCGGATAAGCATCGTTTGTAAAGTTAAAAGAAATTGATACGCTATCTAAATATAAACACGAAAATACAAATTCTCTCCTCTTCGATTGATATACATTCGTGGGAAAAATGATTTTTACATTAAGTCAATATTTGACAGTCAATTTCAACGATAAGGTGTAAGGAGACGACTGACAAAAAAAACCCGAAAAAGATTATTAATTAAAACTTCACAAGAGATTCCGGGTGCTAATTATGTGTGCAGTTATTATACCTGCTGTGAAAACGAAACTTCAAGTCAAAGAAATTGCAGTATTTTCCAAGTTAAGGCTTTTTAAATCTAATCGTAGACGTATGCTTTCAAGTGTTCGTGGTTGCGGACGACAAATGTATTTATTATTTGTCGGCATTTGTAAATTTTATGTTAATTGCCGTCAAATTTATATTAAGAAACATTCATTGACTAACATTTAACGGCCGTCTGGTGTAGTGGTAAGTGACATGGTCACTACAAAAGGGGGTCGCGGGTTCGAATCCCGCCAAGAGAAGATATTTGTATGATAAATATAAAATGTCTTTTCCAGGGTTATGGATGTATATTAAATATGTGTATGTGTATAATAAAAATCTTACATTTATTTCCGTTATCTGGTACCTGTAACACAAGTTCTATACGAACTTACCACGGGACCAGTTAACATGGCGTGATTGTTAGTAAATATTTATTATTATTTATTAATATTGACTGGAAACAACTAACAGTGAACTTTGGTAGTTTTTTTGTCTTGGGTTTTCATTTTCAGGATCTCAGGTGTTAAATACGAATATAATAAAGGCGGAATTAAAACGAAAATTAAAAAAAAATGTTTAAATTATCTTATACAAACTGCTTCACACAAACCCTAACCGAGACACCGCCGCGCCCGTCCAAACTCCCTTGAGTCCCACAACCTAGCGTTATGTCATTTTACGAGATATCAGCGTTTCTTGGTGATGTCTATAGGCTCCCATAGCCACTTAACGTAAAGGAAACTAAAAAACCTTACGGCTGAATAAAAAGCTTATTTCGTTCACGATTTTTTTTAAAGTGACTTTGTCATGCATTTTTTTTATTATTGCTTAGATGGGTGGACGATCTCACAGCCCACTTGATATTAAGTGGTTACTGGAGCCCATAGACATCTACAACGTAAATGCGCCACCCACCTTGAGATATAGTTCTAAGGTCTCAATATAGTCACAACGGCTACCCCACCCTTCAAACCGAAACGCATTAGTTAGGTACCACCACCTACCCGTGCGGCCTCACAAGATGTCCTACCACCAGTATACTCACAAGAGTTCCTACCACCAGTAAAAAGTAGGTATGAATTTACTAAAAACAATTGGTATTTTCAATGGGATTCGAAGGCAACAACGGTTGCATCACCAGATATGAATAATATACTCTGTCTTACAGTGTTACTGATTCAAAATAATCATTATTTAGTTTTATCGTAACCAATGTGAGTTCTTTTCCAAACGAAATTCAATAGAATGTTCCGGACACTTTTAAAGCGACTAGTTTCTGTATTCCCGAAGTCAAGGTTTACACAAAAACAGGTCCAGACGAGCGGTTTCACTTTATAAGGTCAGCCATTGTTTTTGCCAACTTAACTAACAAGACTAAAATACAGGGACGAATTCAACAAGAAAAGAATGCTGAAATGTTTAAATATGCCATTGTATTTCCTATATCGCTTGGTGCTCCCAGATATTCATGGATAGCTGAAGTCACCGTAAATTCCAGAACTAAAACTGAGTTAACAGTTTATCTCCCTTATTTTCCAATTTTAATAAATTATAATTATGAATTCCCCAAAATCTCTAGTTGGTTAGCGAGAGGCTCTCCTAACTTTTATTAAGCCTTAAAAGTAACACAAACTTATAAATTACGTTTTAAATGATACATGAAATGATGATCATAGATGTTTGTTTGTATCTTTATTAGTATTCTAAGCGTTTGCACATAGTTTTCCAATTGACATGAAAATTGGAACAATTGTCGTGACACAGATTTTATTAAAATACCATGAAAGTACGACAAATGATACGCGAGTAATTTCAACAAAGACAGCGGAGGGAGGTTGGGTTTGTTGGGTTTTTTGGGTAAACAAATATAGGCAACAGCTATGATCATAAACATATGTCTATCGCTACCGATTATGCTTTCCGGCTACTGTTGTATACTGATTAAAATAGACCTCGAATGCCTTTGAGGAACAACAAACAGCATTGGAACCCGTCATTTTTAATATTTCCCAATTTTATTTGGCTGAGTGAATAATGTTTGGAATTTGCTGGAGAATTACAACATACAACAGAACGTATTATGAGAAATGCCTTCCTTCCGAACGCAGTTGGCGAAGACTATCCCACAAGAAACAATCGATATATAAAGACCAATTATTCGCATTCATTCAACGGTCGAATCGATTTAGCGGCCGTAATATAAGTTCCACACGCGACCACGTGGATTTTTTCATCAAGTAGCCATTGAAATTGGAGCATTACTTTAATTTAGAATAATCTCTAACATGCTAATTGTTTTACGCCACTTAGCAAATGAACGATCGGTCTTAAATCTAACAAAGCTGTCATCTGCATACCGCGATCGAATATTGAAACCAATTGTATTATTGACTAAAACAAGGTTTTGGAAACTCCAGTAAAATTAAGTGGGAACGGGTATTATTATATTACTTTCCTTTCTCTCCAACATTAGACCAGTTACGCCTCCATGTTACTTGAATTTCCTGCTGTATTTGAGCCAATGTAGGCTAATGATCTAACTTTGACATTGTCAAACTTCATGATCACTATGTTTTTAGATTCAATTTTTGTTTCTCCCGATTTGGTATTTTGATTTTAATTTGTTTATGCCGTCAATTATAATTTCATGTCATTCCTATAGTTTACTGCCATTACGGATGGTCAGTGTCGAAAGCGTCGATATATGTCCTTTGGTTCATTTAGATTATTACTATATATAACCTGCCCAGTCTCTTCTGTTGGCCAACGAGCCGTTTATGAATGAAAAAGAATGTATTCTGCATACTGGTCGACATCCGGTCGACGGTGGCGAATCGAAAATTAAAATCGACACAACAAAAATAGCCGACTTGACTCAGCAAGGAAGCGATACGTTATCAATCGACCGTGGGAACGTTACCGTTATGATAACAGTTACTGAAAATTTTATTTAAAAAAAATTGCCTACGAATCAACCTCCGTAACATCCGTGTGAATAATATTTGCATGATGATACTTTATTTACATTATATTGAAGAGCCTTATCTAAGCCCACTTGAGGATACCTAAAAGCTGTTTCTTATTGCTTTCGATGGATAGGCTCATAAATTATATGGCGTTAAGTGGAATCTAAATTAAACACTAGCCGTATGACATACCTATCTTTGTTTACATTCGCTACGAAACATTTAGTAATCATGTTTTGAAAAGTAATGAAAAATGAGTTATTTCAGTGTTCATTTTTTTTATTGCTTTGATAGAAGGACGAGCTCAAAGGCCACCCGATAAGTGGTTACTGGAGCTCATAGACATCTACAACGTAAATGCGTCACCCACCTTGAAATATAAGTTCTAAGGTCTCAGTATAGTTACAACGGCCGCCACACCCTTCAAACCGAAACGCATTAGTGCTTCTTGGCAGAAATAGGCAGGGCGGTGGTACCTACCCGTGCGGGCTCACAAGAGGTTCTACCACCAGTGACTACGCAAATTAAAATTATTGCGGGTTTGATTTTTATTACACGATTCTATTCCTTTACCGTGGAAGTCAAACGTGAACATTTGTTAAGTAGGTAGGTATTTCATTAGAAAATTTAAAGAAGAGATTCATAATATTATTAACGAGATACCAAATTAGGGTTTTGTCACTTTTATTAGGCACCACGCTGTTTTGTGTGCCTGCCACCATGCTTGGTTGTTTTGCATTAAAAACGTTGACCGGATGTCGGTCCGGTTTGAAGTAATTACTTTTCTACCAATGCATTTGTGACTACGGTATCTTGCTTCGAGATGGAAAACGACACTCAAGGTTGTGTTACAAGAAACTAAAGCTTTTGCTTGTTTTCACAAAGATCGTTAATTGTTGTAGCCTTCGTAGTACCTAGTAGTACATATTAACGCTTCTAAAATTAAGCTTTTTTTTCAGCAAATGTACTCGAGTATACGATGTACCAAGTGTTTTTGAAGCTCATTGGACGAACGTGTCATCAAAACCGAGGTAACGATATTGTTTGAGACAATTCCTAATATTTTAAAGCCGATTTGAGTTTACATGGTACTCGTGCGGACTCAAGTGATCTCTTAAGTCCACACGGGTAACCAATTAACAACAGGTGGGCTGTGAGCTCGTCCACCCATCTAAGCAATAAAAAAAACAGCTGAATTACCGAACACTAAGCGAAATGTTAAGACCGAAAATGGAAGGAGACTGGTACCGTCAAAGCCTCCTTCGGCACGGCGAAACCCAGCAAATTCTATAGTTTAGATTGCACTCAATTCAGAGACCGCTCAAAGACGCACACGAAATTTCCACTTCACAGATACAAGTTCGATCGCCTCGCTGCCCGCTGTCAGAACCCTGCTCCGAGATATTACTGGTCGTGCATCGCGCACCGCCGTGCCATCATCCGCCTCCCACGACACTCATATCGAACGCCCATAAAACGTTTTGTTTTATCAAAAACAACCGTTAAATCGATAATGTCAGAAGAGATTGATCAGAACAATGTAATGGATGTTTAACACGCGATAATAAGCGAAATTTCCATTGAGAATCGAATGTTGTGTAAAAACATTCGTATTTTGTTTGTGAATACCGCTAGGTGCAGTTTTGTTTCATTGATTCAGAAGTACGTATATAGGCCTTTTTTATTTTTTGTTTCTTAGATGGGTGGACGAGCTGACAGCTGACAGCCCACCTGGTGTTCATTGGTTACTGGAGCCCATAGACATCTACAACGTAAATGCGCCACTCACCTTGAGAGAAGTTCTAAGATCCCAGTATAGTTACAACGGCTGCCCCACCCTTCAAACCGAAACGCATTACTGCTTCACGGCAGAAATAGGCATGGCGGTGGTACCTACCCGTGCGGACTCACAGGACGTCCTACCACCAGTAATTATGCAAATTATATTTTTGCCGGTTTCATTTTTATTACACGATGTTATTTTAAGGTATTTTATATCACGTTAAAAATATATTTTACAGGCAGAAAAATATCGTATTTGTTTTGCGTAAAACGAACAGATACTTCTTGTATCAAATGGTTTAATAATTCCATAATCGTCATATTGTGAATTCTACCGTTTACTTCAAGAAATTGAGTTAGTGAAAGCGTTCTTCGGTTGGGTGATGCTAATCGAAAAAGTCAAATATTGAAAGTGTGAATAAAATTTGATATAATTAGTTCCGATGTGTATTTTTAAGTGACCGTATCAAAACATAAAGATTACTTTATGCAGTAGTGTGTTCATTAGTGAGCAAGCGTTATTGATAAGATAAACCCAGTTAGTTGATGCACGGCACAAGCTAGATACCGTTGTTGAATGCACAATAACTGAATGCCTTAACAAATAATTTAAATCACTAATAATTCAAGGATATCAATCAATCACATTTTTTTGCAAGATGAAGTGGGAATTATTTGGACTAGATTGGATTTATTAGGAATTTAAAAAAACTTTTGTTTCCGGCTCCTATCGTGTCAAATTTATTGTTACTGTACATAAAAAAGAGTATATAAAATTAGATGCCTCAAATGTTTTTATGAACTAAAAATAATTCGAAAATATTAATAATTAGACGTGCCCAGAATTTCATTTATTTATAAATGAAACACCACATTATTTCATTCAAATTCGATTAGTAATTTTTGGGTGATCGAGTAACAAGAAAAGATAAAAACTTTAAATATAATATAATTAGAACAGATTGTAATTTCGATGAAAAAATGTTTCTACAAAAGTAAAATATTATTAACGCTGAATCCAGTGGAATCATCCTAAAGTGTTTTAAAAAAAAGCTTTAAATTCACATTCGCTGCCAATCTCTGACGCCTGTTTACCTGGTCCTGAAATAATTACCAGCTAGCTACTTCGTTTAATTAAGCATAAATAAATTTGAGAGTATAGAAAGATTTCAAATTAAAAACAACTTATTTTTCGTTTGACTGCAATATCTCTCGGCAGACAATGATATAATCAATGTTGTATTATTAATCCAATCTGTACAATGTGGCACTAATTTTAGGGGTTGAACTCGCCCTCGGTATGTGAGCATCGCCTCTCGAATTTTCGAGAAGTTATTTCGTCAATGAGATTTCATGTGTCCCGTCGTTTTAAATACATTACATTTTTTATTGTAAAACACTGTTATTTTTATTTTTTGAATAAATATAAACATCGCATATTGACACTAGCTCAAAAACTATCTTCGCAAAAGAATCGTGTCGATCAATGTTGCTTCAATTCTGCTGAAAACAAAAACAATATTGTTGGAAAAAAAAAACAAATTTAAACAAATTATCCTAGTTAGAATAGTTCAACTAAGGGACCATTTACGATTGACACTAGGGATTGGTACAAATATTTTATTGAGATTACTCTTTTTTTTTTTTTCGAAAAATTTAATCAAGCAAGTATTTTTAATACAATTCAAAAAAATATCTCTCGTACATACAATATGACTGTTTAAAATACATTGATCACACAACACGAATCTACATGAACAAGAGACAAGCCCGATGCGAGATTGCGCAACGCTACTAGGTGACCCGGCCCACGGATCATTGTAATTGAGGATGCAAACGTCACTATTTATTGTAGCATCCGTTAATACGCCGTGATAGAAGCTAATCTCGGTCAACCCATTGACTAGAATATTTCGTTCACCTGTTTACGTGATCTTTCTTACAATTTATCTATCTAAACAGTTCTCACAAAATAGACGTCACCGAAACTTTTGGAAGTAGTGGCTGCCATTTTTACCACCAGCCGCCCGGCTACGGTTTGGCTTTGCATAAATTATCCCAAATGGTTAAGCTTTAGTTTCAGTGAGAATCCTAATGCCGCGAAAGGATGTTAGAAGAACTGTATATTAAGATTCTATTTCTAGGTACCAGTATTTACGAAAAGTTTTTTTGGGTACAGCTTATCAATAACTAGAAAAATGGTAAAGGTTTAACTCAGTACTAATTTTTAATACTGCAACTTATTGATAATACAAATGTTCGATACGCGTTTGATAGTACTGTGAAGACTTAATTTAGCTGATTAATTATAATTTGGATTGTATACACTGAATATTCCAATACACACAAGAAAGTTAACAAGAGGTCATATAAACCTAAATGCATACATACAAAGTACTTATTTAACAGATCTTCATCATCAATCTCCCGTCATTGTTATCTTAACAATGTTCGTGTGACAAACCTTTTCTGATTGTGCTGAGAAATACTTCTATTGTAGCATAACTGCTTAGTACTGTGATGTATTGATCCATTATACATATAGTACTTTCAAATTTGTCATTCAGAACTTATTATTGTCGAAATTTAGTATGTTAATGTCTTCATAATACTAAGAGCGTTGGCTTTCAGTGACTTTTGTTTCCTTGTTTTTACTGGTCGTAGAAGCAGAAGAAGAAACAATCTTTCGAGAATGAAAAGATGAAAATCTAACATTTTTGGTTCATAGTTCAACTTTCACAAAAGAATTATCATAAATATATAAATGAAATATTGATGAATTGTTAAATGTAAAAATAGAAGCAAATAAATTCTAAATCTGCTACCCTACTATTGTTTTCAAAATGATATATGCTGAGATTCGATACTTCGTCGATATCTTTCGGAAAACGACTTTTGTTCAATATTTAAAAAAAAAAACGTGACATATTGATCTCAAAGTTTGTGTGTCGCCTGTAATTTGATTGGCTTTCACTTATAAAGCTTAGTGTAAAGAAAGGTCAAATTCGGCCACGCTATCGGAATCACAAATTAGTGTCGTTTTCAACACCACAAACTTCCTGTTAAGCAAATGTTTCCTTAATATTTATTTTAATTTTGAATATTTTATACTACTACTCTCTAACATTTTCGCAACTTCCTTTCGATCACGTTTGATTTAGGACGTTATTATTTCGTTATAGTATTACACAAAAGAAGCCGATGCTCTTAATTAGAAATTATAATTAATCTTGTGTGGATATTGCCTAAATCCTTACATTAGCATGAAAGGTAAATTATTTTTTATGGCCATATCAAAAGTAATACACAAGCTATCACTTCAAAGTGAATTCTTCATTTTAATTCATTAGTCTTACCGTGATATAATTTTAAGAAGACTCGGATTTGTAATGATAGTTAATCTTAAGTATTATCCATTCCTCAAAATAGTCCCACGGCGTTTAATAGGACCTATGTTTATGTTAAAAGAGTTGTTGAACTGCAAATACAGAGTCAATTTTTAATAGCTATCATCGTGAGTTGTAACCATTCGATCGTGATAAAATTCTTCCTCATTTCAGAATACACCAAATTTGAACTTATCACAAATGCCCAAAACCACCTTTCTTAACATCCAATTGTGCTAAGCTCTATAAGGCTTCAGCTAAAATGAGAGCATCAATCCACCATTGTTCCCTCGATAATGGGATGCGGTGGAACCGACTCATCGCCTTTTCGGTAAACCTATTTACATATTACTAATACTGTAAATAGGGATGAGAAATTTTTTGTTTCCCTTAAAAAATCCTGACGTGCTGAATTGTAAATATTAAAAAAAAATTATGTTGATACTGCCTTGGTGAAACTGGAAAGGCCTCCGGGCCGTCCGTAATCCCTCAATTACAAAAAAAAAAGTAATGTTGATCTTATCATTGGTACGAATTAAGGATAAATAATATTTTTTAAATGAGAAATCATTTCAATAAAATGCTAAAATGACGAAATTACCAAAACAAAGATTTCTAAATCAATGTGCCTGTGAATCATTGTCATTGTCATGTCAATAGCCCACTAGCCATGCTTTATGTTTGAGTAGAGGTCTACCCCGTGTGGTCTTACGCCCAGAAATTACAAGGAGTAAAAATGAAGTTAAGCTGGTAAAGGTAATCGGTAAAATAAGATAGACATGACAATGTACGGATAATGAAACAGTCTGTTTCGATTTGAAATATTACTGGTCAGAGAGTGTTGGTGTGCTAGTTAGAGCTAATGATAATTGGGTGTCTGGTATTGAATGTTATAATATATACCTTGGATTGGAAATTCCATTGTACCATTTAAGGACTTAATATCACGTGGACCGTGAGCCATCTGCCCGTCTGCATAAAAGAGGCTGGAGTCGTAAACCCCTATCTTCTCATAAGAGTCGGATAAACCAACCGATCATTTCTAACATTTTCTAACATAGGATATTTTAATTTGATCTATCGATATTGATTATCGGTAATTATGAAACTCATATAACTTTTACAACTATACTAAAGCCAAAGTTTTCTTTAAAAATTGTAGAAGTACTTGTTACATATATTTATGATACAAACTCGCATTATCAACAAAAACTACTGCAGAGAACATTCTTCGTATTAAATGGACATCAATAACTTAAACGGGTTTTAATAAAAACAACAAAATAAACATTTCAATTGGATTTATAGTTAGGACACATTCACATAGGATATGAAGAAATAAGAAAATCTTAAGACCAAACAACTAATCAATCTTGTTTAATGAGACCATTTTTAACTTTCACAGTTACAACAGCCAAATATTGATCACACTTTTTCGCATTATGTAATTTCGATCAAAGATAAAAGATATAGCCATCCACTTGATGGGAAAAGGTCAACTCATATCTAAGAAACTTCGTTATATCTGACATGATATCGAATTTTAGAAGATATTAGTTTGCCAGACTTTTACGAAGGCCGTTGTTAATTCTCGCTACAGCAACTAGCTTCCCTTCATTTGGCCGTTGCAGAATTGGAAGCATGATAAGATTCTTCTGGAAAAGGAAACCGAGCAATACCCGAAAATCTACCGAAAAGATTCAATGAACACAGTGTACATGCTGAGTCTTGCTGTTGATCGATTGGATCGGATAAGGGACTCTTTGTTTCTTAAGCAAATGCTGTAGACCGCATTGTGTCTATATTAGAAGCACTTCTCGCTTTTAAGATATTCTTTAATCCAAAACTACTGAGACGTCCACTTCAAACTCAGAATGGGCAGACCGTAAGCACATCCCATAATCGAGGTTAAGTAATAATGAGGTAAAAAAAACGCAACTACACATCAGTTACAGAAGACGATATTCATTTATATACATATTCGATTTTATAGTCGATATTATGAACAAATCCTTATGATACATTCGGCTCGTAACGAGAACCAGTCGCGGACATTATAATTTTAATTGCCCGGTGAAATCGGACTGTTTCATACAATATCGCCTTAAATGGACCAGTGCACTGCTTTGCTGGTTTAAAGCCTGAAGCCATTTCGAATAATGCAATTATGGCTACAATATTAAAATATTTCAGTCAAGAACACTTAACTTCTTGAAACTTATATAATGATGAATTGGAACATTTACTAATACCAATTACTAATTAGCCAATAATAACCTGATATCAATCACAACAAGTGCTCATCATTCTCTATCAAAAAGCAATAGTCTCAAGCATGACCAGGCTATTATATAAAAATTAGCGTAAAATTAAATTGGTGAATTGTAAAATTCTTATAAAATCATAGCTTCAAACAGCAGGTGCAACTATTTAACGAATACATAATACTAACAATCTGGACAAACGTTGGCGAAAGCGTGGGCAGTAGAATATGTTTGGGCCCATTTACAACGGCTCCAGTTCTGACTAATGCTCGTCTAATGAACTGGTGACATTTATACTATTGCATTGAGTGCAGGGCCGCAACGAGCAGGAAATATAACTTTGATATACGAGTATTACATATATATGAAGAGCTAGTATGTATGTATCACCGCCTACAAAACTATAACAATAGATTTATTCCAGATGGACTCCTATTGCCGTGGTAAAATGAGCTGGGCTTCTGACTTGCTTTAGTCCAATACTTTTATTCGTGCAATATATTTTTTGTCATGCGAAACACAGTTCTGAAATATTAAGTGCAGTCAATAAGCGCATCGAAATAATCTAATAAAATATTTTAACTCAACACTTGTAGAGTGCTATTTAACTTGACGGTCGACCACCATTCCGTTGAATGCAACGATGATGTTAATTTAGATTAAAAATATGTGTCGGACTGTTAGTTCTTTAGGCATTATTGAAAAATCAAATACCTCAAGCGAAAAACCTGAACGGAAATGGTCATAATTACTTCTGAATGCGGCCCCAAGATCAACAAGTCTAACATAGATGATGCATGGATCTGATAGCGTATGAATCTTCAAATAGGATACGGTATATTACTTGATATATGATGTGGAAAGTATTGGTGCCGAGAATAGCACCGTCGTTATCACTACTCGATCGTATTGTAAATGTATAATGTTTAATTTGCATATCTAGTAGTTGTTAGTGTCCAAAGAGGTAGAAATTTACGAACGTATTTTCAAGTCAGTTCAGTGATAATTATAGATATACGCTACAGTTAAAAAAATACCCAAATAGGGAATAATCTACTTAATTGCCTAACTTAGTACAGACTATTTTGATAGTATGTTCGTATAGAAGACATTATTATTGAAACCAAAAAATAATATTTATGCATGTCCTTAACAACAAATAAAAAAAAAAACTATAATTTAATAACAAAAAAAAAGGTCAGCTCATTCTATTTATCTCTATAAAACTGGACTTATTTATAAATATATAATAAAGTGGACGGTTTGCAGTCGACAGAATCAAGCTCAATATACCTTCAACGAGATCATTACTGGATACCGAACCAGTGGGGCCCCTTGTAGCGGTAATCGGGATGTCGTGTCGCGCCACAGGAGCTATCTCTCGATACCTGATGTTACGACCCCATACCGCCGCAACTATTTGTCACAAATATGGTACCGACAATAAATCCACTATCTTCAGATACGTGTGGAAATAATACCAATATCTATGGTTCTGCAGAATTACCGCGAGGTAACAGGGTTTCAATTATTCGAGCTAAGACTTGTTACGTATTAACATTTTAAATAACCGAATTAACAGTCTCAGAAAATAATATTCGCTGAGTTGAACGCAATAATTCCCAGCTTACTCTGTCCTACCCAGTATTTTAATGAATCCTGTTATGTAGAGGCAATCTTTAGCTAAGCGTAATAAAGGAACACGACACATGAATACTCTCAGAAGCAGGCATTATTGCCATAATGATAGTAAAGTGGGTCCGTTAAATTGGTGCATAAATCGTTTTGAGTTCGAATAGTACGATTAATCAGATGTGTAGTGTATATTGCTACAACGTATTCAAGATACTGTAATGTTATAATAACAGTGTTTTAAAATGCCAGACGCTAAATAATTGTGTTTGAAAATAAACAGAAATGGGCAACACTAGTTAGTGCATTGAATATGCACTAGAAAGTAACTCAAGGGAAACGGATACTACAAAACTCGAATAATAAAACTAAAATCAATTAACGATTAACAAAATTATACTATAGGTTATTAAGCACGAACTTAAAGCGTTTTGTGATTAAATATACTCACGGGACATGTAATAGACTTTAATTGGGTACAGATAAAGTAGACATCAAAGGAGCCGCAACTTGTACAAGTTACGTACGAAACACACCAATTGTAATTCGTTTCGCTATATAAAATATCGGGAATTGTATGAGAACAGTAGGTAATAATGTAGCCAGAGCTGTACCGTTAACTGTTATGGGAAAACTGAGTAATACTAGATTTGGTGAGTTGATGGATCATAAATGTCTTTTATGAGGATTAACCTGTTTTGTTTGAAACCTCATACTGGTTTTAGGTCATTATTTGATAGTCTTCTGCTGCTAGATCACTAACATAAAGATATTCTTGGATATATAAAATCTTAACCATTAATTCTGATGAACAGCGTATATCAGCATATCGATTGCAATAACTCAATAATTCTAGTCCATTTTAATTCTTAAATATTCAAATCGTGGAGCTTTGCTTAATCATCGTCCTGCCGGAACCAGAGCATGTAAATAAAGTAGATTGTTATCATCAACATAATAGCATGTATGACAAAGCTTGTTGGCGATTCGACCTTCGCTAAAGTAATGATTGTAACACGGCGCATTTTGATCAATTTTCTTGTTTATAATAGAACAATAATTTGCTTTTGATTGGCGGTTTGGTCCACAACAATTAAGTTCGCGTCAAGGTTTATTTTACTTGCGACACATTAACATAAATTGTTTTTTTTTAAATATTGTTAACAGCTAAATTCACATCCAACTCAAAATAAAGGTATTGGACGAATAAATAAAATTACAATTGGGAATGGCTACCAAAACATAGCTATGGTTCATAGATCATAATAAGCTTTCAATTGAAAATAAAAATAAATCCTTAGATAGATCCACGTAATCAGTCATTCTACGCCTTCGAAAGCATCTACAGGATTTCCATACCGTAACCGCGGGAAGCCTTTATTAAGAAACATAAAAAAATATTCCAGTAAGGCGCTTATAAGATCGGTATAATTGAATAAGGTCTCCACAGATCGGTCTGACAGTAAATTGGATATTTCATAATGAGCTATTACTTATTAGACACTAAATCAATATTTTCCGTACTTTTAGTCTATTTTTAAATTTCATCTATTTTTGTTTTGCAGACTTCAAATATTTAATAATTTATGATGGTTACATACCAATTTTATGGACTAAGCAAAGTCTAGCTTGGCTTATAGGCTTTAAATGCGTTGAATATTATATTACTTTTAATAAAAACTGGAAAAATAACTACCCTTTCCATTATATTTTTTTACAGATAACTTTTAAAAATATTGAATCGTCCATATAGGCGAGTATCAATCAACACATGTGATGCTGGGTCGCGCCAGATGTCGTACACTTGAGCCCGCCGAACGCTGACACAACAGAAGGGTGCGGTGGGAACACACATTCATGTGTTCAACCGAACTGCAGGGCTTAGATCGTGAGATGAACACTGCGGTTTTGTAGCGAGATTTGATGAAAACCATCGGCTATACCCAACGTTGATTTTCAATTTATTGAGAAAATTCGAAAGTATTAAATAGGTCATTGAAGTGTGGGATAAGAATCAAGCAAACTGTTTTTTGTTTAAATACCTCAGAGATTTTGGAATAAAATGAATCGAAGTGCAGAACAAAAAGTCATAAACTAAACTTAATTTACTGATAAAAGAGTTCCAGAATCCATCCATACTCAATAACGTAACAAAAAACACAATACGAAAGAAACGATTCGTTTAATAAATAAACAAACGCCGCATTATAAAAAGTTTTATATAATTAAATTTTAATACCACCAATTTACATACACGAACGGAGAGTGGTATTAATGAAACAAAATCTTTAATTGTTACAGGTCGGGATCGACGTAAATTCTCACGAAGCGCTTAAAATTAACCAAGCCAATTAATTTGAGGTTCTTAACTTGAGAATTAAAAATGTGGTTATTAATTTAACCAAAATTTTATGGCGTCTTTACCAAAATGTTTGGTTTGAAACAAGCATCGGCTCAGCAAGACGTCCACACTATTACAATAAACAAAAGTATCATTCGTATAAATTAAATTGAGCAATTAAACGTGCATGATTTCAGTTCAACGGCCTCTATTTTTACTAACACATACGAGTTAATAGGAATTTGTGTCAAACAGCGATTATTAAATGTCCTTAGAAGATGTCATTAAAGGAATTCGAATTTTGAAATTTAATTAAAATCGTTACTAGTATCTTACTAAATATTATTATGCTAAAATAATAAATACATATTATCCCAAATGTGTTACATGTACCTTAATGTTTAATCCGTTTTTTTTTTCTATTGTTACATTTTGAATGCCTTTGGATATAAAAATACAAAGCGACGCTAGACAAAAAGCCGATAGAAAAAATAGACATGAAACACGTGGTCGGATCTGTGGAATTCGGCCATAAGGCATGGTAGTTTTTATGACTTATCGATGGCAACGACGCGCGATGGAAATGCGCCTTCTAAGCTTCCTTCATTTTGAAAAGGTGCTCAAGCTGCTGTATCGAGTACAGTTTTTTCTTTTTTTTTTTTTTAAATCAGTTTCTTTCTGTTCCTATTTCTGGTTTATTGGGACCTGTTGCAATACTTTAACTTATTAATTTTCTTTGATTCACTGGAGGTAATTAGTTCAATGAAATTAAGGAATATTTCGTTTAGTTAATCTCGTTGAATATCAAGCTTGAAAGTTCTAACTTTTTTAATTGGCGCGCCATTTTTTTTTAAATCCACCCCGTTATCAATTTCATCCTCGGCAAACTATTTTAATACATTTATTTTTGGTATAGTATATATGGTACAGTACAGTATATGGTACAGTCATTATATTAAAATCGATATGCCACCATAATGGTAAACGTTAGCTGACCGGATGAAAGATATGCAATGCGCGAAAGAGACGACAGATAATAAGAAGAATGTTAGAAAGAGAGGTGTACCATTGAAATACGTTAGTTGCAGCTGCCGCTGACGTCACGAGGGGACCCTTCGTGCATGTGCTAAGGGCAAAAATGGTTACTATCCTGTCTTCACAACTTAAATTGTTATTTTACACATTATTCTAGATGATTTTTTTACAAGAGACTCTACCAATTAACTATAAATTTTATTAAATAAAAGACAAATATACCTCAAGTACGGAAAGTTATAACTCTTTGAATTTCTCATTATTTCACCATAAGTTATTTTAACGGTCATTAAATTCTTTCATATTAAGTGATGAAAACGTTTATTACTGATTTCAATAACAATTTTATTCAAAATATTGTGTTATTTTGAATCAACATGTGTTATTTTACTATCTGTATTTCATCTCTTTATGCTCGGACAAACCTCCCAAACTATAGTACCAAAGACATTGTAAACAATGAACTAGCTAAAGTCCTAAAAGTGTTTTAAGAAAATGTTATCTAACTTAAAACAACAATAGTAAACTCGCTCGTGCAACATTCTTAGATAAGGGAGAACAATAAATATACTTAATTACTTCCCTTGTTCGATGCGGTTCCAGAATTTTCTAATGCCAATTACGCTGAGAACAATGCATTCCGGTCAGGTGGCAACTCGAGGAGGTTAGAGGTTTAGACCAAGGATAAGCAATTGCAGAATCTTACTGACAATGTGTTAATCTGTAAAAACTATGACAATCTATAATATAATAAAAACTATGATAATCTGTATTAATCCGACAATCCTCTTACATATTCAATTTATTATCTGAAATAAATTCAAGGATTTGCATATGTTGATAAGTTTAAGGAAGTTCTAAAAAATGACTACACAATATGAAAAATTTAAAACTATTATATATCTACAATACCATGAACATTTAAAAATATATTTTGAATCTGACTACTCTGTAATGTAATAAAACAGTGAAGCAAATTCCATTTTGAAGAAGCCCAGATAGTTAAGAAACAAAAATATTGATAAAAGTTTTCATCAACCGACACATAACTTAAGGTTTATTGTATTGCAATGGTCATATTTTATCAATTAAGTTTTAAGTATCGCGAGCATTAATAAAGATGGGAACATTAGGTAGGGCGGGTGCTACGAAAATTAAAAAATTAGGCTAGTGGGAAAACGGTTAATGGTGCTGCGACTATACTTGAGACCTTAGAACTCATATCTCAAAGTGGGTGGCGCATTTACGTCGTAGATGTCTATGGGCTCCAGTAACCACTTAACACCAGGTGGGCTGTGAGCTCGTCCACCCATATAAGCAATAAAAAAATAAGACTGTGGCTGATAGGAAAACAGCAGAAGCAGATAACAGCTCGAGAAATCACAGAACGCAAACTCCTATCTATTTACTAAAATTATCGTTAAAAATAATTTTTTTTTAATTTTATCAAATTTTTTAAAATTTTAAGTATGAACAGTCGAATACACCGCGTGTAATTTGTCTCCTAATGATTCTTTCTTGTCTACCAAATAGTTGTCTGAAAGTTCGCTCTTAGCGGTAAGACCACCAATTGTACTTTTTGTAATGAATGTTTCGCATTTCATTATTATTTTGTGTACAAGAAAGCATACTCTCTTTTTCTCTCTCTGTACAGCAGGCAATTAGGCTGCGGCCTCGCTATTACCCTGACATTGCTGACGGTAACCATAAGGGTGAGAACCATAAGCCTACTACTAAGCTTCTCATCGGATCTTCTCAGTGGGTTGCGATTTCGATCCGGTGGTAGATTTTGCGAAGCACTGTTTTTGCAAGACGAAATTATCTCAGATTAAGCCTGTGAGCTCACTAGCACGTCTGGGCGCATATAGCTGGAATAGCCCTTTAAGCTACCGGGGTTAGGTAGGGAAAAAGATAACATATGGTTAACTCCTCTGTCCTCAAGGGCATTTATGTAAGTGTCTTAAATAATTCCTAACCGGCAACATTAAACACGTCACGCAACTTTACTCGTTCTCAGTCATATTTTAATTGAGCATTAAATAGTAATTTAGGAGAGAACAAATTTCAAAACTCAGTACGTACGCCACAGCCGAGAGAAATGACAAGCAATTTACAAAGGCCCATTTCTAACGTTAAGCGGTACACTCGATTTAATTATCCCATTAATTAAGACCACGTCTTTATTTACGGTCACACAGGAAAGACGGACAGCTTCTAAACAACTGCGGCTCTTGTAGATAAACGCTAATCGTTTCATACTTATCTGTGGGTTCACACTTATGTTTGTGTCGGCGGGAATTGATCTTAATGGAATTTAGTTTTTATTATATATCGAAATTAGATCTCAATAATGTTCTCTGATGACTTTTTTCGTATATACTTATAGGTACCTATATAATGGAATGATATAGTGGCTACTAAGCGGATAATTTTCACCGTGGCCATGGAAATCAGTAATGCCAAGCACTTGCCTTCCGCACAGAAATCTTTTTAAACCACATTTTAGGCTAAAAACACCATTGGAGTTCACTCAAGAACTGAATTATACACACGTGGCAAAAAAGATTTGCGGTAGGGCACTGTTGACGACCATAATATTTGCAGGTAATAAGGAGTTTGCTTCGGTAAAGGTGATGCGTTGATAAAAAGGAGATTACGGCATCTGGAACAATTGCTTAGGATGCTTCCCATGCAACGTGTCTTCGCCGCCCAGACTATTTGACCGAAAGCCATCGCAGCCTAGACACACGGTGTTCTATACTATTCCTTTCAAATCGGAACTGCCTTACCTATTAAGCCACGGATGCTTCAAAATTTAATTCTAGGTATTCTATAATGAATTCAGGTAATTTATTCTATTATGGTAATTCCTGTTTTTTTTTTAAACTCAGATTGTCAATAGCCGTACGCAAACAAACTCAGATTATGTATGTATAAGACAACATACATTCATTGACTAACCAGTTACCCCATCGAAATGCAGCAATAGAAAAAAGCGGCTTTGGCGCTGTATTAATTAATCAAACGGACAGATAACACCCGAATCGGATTTGTAGTAGCGGTATTGGGCAAGAACGACGCGCGCTGGTAGTAAAGTAATGATCCAACATTATTCAATGTTGGCGAGTTAACAGATGCGTGTACTGGACTTCTCAGTTGTGTTATCCGTTCTAAGAAATATTTTCAAAACCGATGAGTTCAATGAACGTTTGACAACATTACTTGGGATATGACGGTGTGTTTTCATTGCGAAATATAACTTGCGAACTGTTTTAAACTTTCTGCCGAAATATGGGGAGCTCATGAAATATGAAAATCGTCGAAAAAACCCGTTCAGTAATAATAAGTACCAAATATATTTTCCACCATTTTGAGTATGATTGCTACAAAGTAATATGCATTTTGTTCTGTCGTGAAGCGTGGAAAGTACTTTTATTATGACCGGCAACATCAAGGTTGAGGGTCTTAAAGATCTCGTTACCTTCAATTGTTTCAGATTATTAACTTAAAATAACTTTCTTATCTCAACTTTAGCTCTCAGATAAAAGCGAACATTCAGAGTTCTTAGTTCCAAAGGCAAAAGAGAAATGAGCGTCAATATGCGCCAATATGAAACCAATACTGAGTTGAAATCCAATTTTCTTGAAAAGGTCACAAGAATGGATCTCAAGCGCCCTTTCAAGATCCCTCGGGCGATCTCAGAACGGTCCATATAAGTCTGTCTAGAAATAAAATATTCACGATCTATTTTATTGTATAAATGCGGTCATTTGCACAGTGAGCGGTGCAGTTTGCGAAATAGATTATTTTGAAAGTTTTTAAATTGTACAAGCTATCCAATGTGGTGATCAATCATTGGATAAAGCGTGACTTGATCTAGAACAAATTTTGTTGTAAAGTTCGCTTCTAATCTATGAAGAAGTAAAAACCACACACTTGCGACAGGTTTTTTTTATTTTTTTTTATTGCCCTTGTAGGCAGACGAGCATACGGCCCACCTGATGGTGAGTGGTTACCGTCGCCCATGGACTTCAGCAATGCCAGGGGCAGAGCCAAGCCGCTGCCTACCGCTTAATACTCTCCATAAGCCTCGTTTGAAGAAGGACATGTCATAGCGCTCGGGAAACACCGTGGAGGGGAACTCATTCCATAGCCGGATGGTACGTGGCAAAAAAGACCTCTGGAAACGCACTGTGGATGACTGCAGTGGCTCCAGGTAGTATGGTGATTAAAGTTTAAAATGTAGGGATGAAAGACTATTTACTTTAAGCGACATTTCGCTTAATACGCGACATTTATCTTTTGTAATTAAAGGTCCGTTTTATAATTTGGTATTCGTATCAACAAGTCGTTGTTTTTAATTGAACTTCAATTATTTTTATTCCATTCAAATAGCCGTGTTTTTATTTGAACTTTCAATTCCATTCGAATGGCTGAGGAAAAGGTTTTTTTTTATTAAGATATTTTTTCCAAATTTTAAACTTTAAATGGTTGTCCTGTAAATATGCAAAAATATCGCTCTTCACCCCTCGAAATCATCATTTCCTTATGCAATATCGCTTTTTTTTTTTTTTAAATAAAACGTTCATATTGTCTTTCTAATTGTTCTCTATTCCCTAACCAATCTGTTCTAACCCCACAGCGGAACTTATGATGCACAAGTGAAAGTTCCTTAAATGATAAATTCAAACGCCCTAAAAAGTCGCGGCCCAGCCGAAGCATGAATTATCAAAGATGATTATTAAAAATCGTGTTTTTAATCGCGTAAAACATTCAGGTTTGACCGCGGACAATAATCTCCGCGTAAATCATAGACTGGCCCCGACTGGGTCTCACGCGAGGTGAATCATTGTTCCGTGAAAGCGGAAACTGCCTAAATTCTCCATACGTTTTGTGGTACAGGCCGACTGGATTCGAAATCAATTATATATTTTTTTAAAACGAGATATTTATATGAAATGCGGGATTACGGGATTTAAAACGGGATATTTATTATTTTCCGACAAAAAGAGTTGTTTTTCATTTTTAATTGATTACAAAAATGTTGTAACTATACGAAGATCAAGATTAGGTGAGTATATAATTTTGTTTCAGTCCAAGTAATACTGATCTTTAAAAATGTAGTTCAAGTAATATGTGGTCGTGCCTTAACCTCTTCAGGGACATGGGTATATATGTGTAAGTATGTTTTTTTGTTATTGTTTATAAATTTAACTCTACGATAAATGACCACATAAATGAACTTTTTTTTTTAATGGATATTCACTATGCTTTTTTTACGTATATTACAACGTATATTTGAATATAATTGAAAAGGTTAAGCAAAATACACCGGAATGACTCATAGCTAGGCTATACATTTGACTGTGCCAGTTCAAATCGCGTAACTAGAAGTAACCTAGTAATTTTTCTAAGGAAATTTACTGGTGGTAGGACCTCTTGTGTTTTTCACTGGTGGTAGGACCTCTTGTGAGTCCGCGCGGGTAGGTACCACCGCCCCGCCTATTTCTGCCGTGAAGCAGTAATGCGTTTCGGTTTGAAGGGTGGGGCAGCCGTTGTAACTTACTTGAGATCTTAGAACTTATATCTCAAGGTGGGTGGCGCATTTACGTTGTGGATGTCTATTGGCTCCAGTAACCACTTAACACCAGGTGGGCTGTGAGCTCGTCCACCCATCTAAGCAATAAAAATTAAAAATAAAAATAAACTTATAAAGCATTGGAAACGACGATATACAAAATAAAAATGATGTGTAATAAATAAATAAAAACCGCGTCATTTAGACATTTATGTAAAAACCGGTGGTGAGAGGCATTATGGGCTCGCGTGGATAGCGACAGTCATCCTGTCTGGTGCAATCGCGTAACAGCTTTCCGCTTTTAACAGTGAAACAACTGTTATTCAATTGAATATGCAATTTCGAAAAGGGCACATCTCTGAAAAAGTAAAATGTTCAGGAAATAAAAAAAAAACTGATTATTTTCTAAAGCAGTGTAAAATTTAAAATATTAACTTTTAAGGTGTATTTTAGTGTTAATTAGCAATTGAAAATTACTGGAATTATTGTAAAATGGGTGTGGGTAAGCCTGAAAACTACATGTATATAATGAAAAAACGTATTTGACAAAATATGCGATATGTGCCCTTTTCGAAATTGCATATTCAATAGAATTCAATCTCATGTTCTAAGGTGACTAGCAATATACACATTGTGATGTCTATAAGTACGTAAACACTTAACACCAGTTTTACCGGGAGCTCCTTCATCTATCCTTTTTTTATTGCTTAGATGGGTGGACGAGCTCACAGCCCACCTGGTGTTAAGTGGTTACTGGAACCCATAGACATCTACAACGTAAATGCGCCACCCACCTATATATAAGTTCGAAGGTCTCAAGTATAGTTACAAAGGCTGCCCCACCCTTCAAACCGAAACGCATTACTGCTTCATGGCAGAAAAAGGCAGGGCGGTGGTACCCAACCGCGCGGACTCACAAGAGGTCCTACCACCAGTAAAAAATCCCGAGTAAGCAAACCGAAACGCATTAATAATATATATTGTATCCAGGCAATAATAATAAAATGTACTCAAAAACAAAACGAACAATGCAATTTGCTTTAACAGCTCAAAAAAAAATGCAAAAATTTACAGTTTATCGTTGCCCCGATCTCCCGAAAAATCAATCAGTTAAAATTTATGAAAAATAGGTGAAGCAAGTCTCAACGTGTTCTCCTCATTGGTGGATCGTGCGTCGCACCTGCACGCGAGCAGCCGGCGCGAATCTCGGAGGGTGCCAGGCCAAAGCAGGTAAGCGCTTCCCGGGCCTTCTTTGACAAATACAAAAAAAGTCGATTTCGAACGTAATACATACATATAAACTGGTCCCCGAGCTAGGAAACTGTTGATGCTGAGTGATTTTGTATGTTTGATTGAGACAGATTTTTGTACAATAATAAAATCATATATTACCTTTTTTCACACAGAAAACGCTCTTTTATTTTTAATACACTTTTATTAGCTTCAGACGTATGTATGCTAGTATGTAACGGAATCTTTGAACATGATTTTTACACTTATTAAGGACAGATGACGAATCAATATTAATTTTTTTTTATTGAAATTCAACTAAAAAATGAAAAATAAATAATAGTTTAAAAAGAACAAGAAAATACGCTTTTATAGAAAATCCAACTAAAAAATAGAAAATAAATTTTATTAAATTTGAATTAAAAATAGTGTAAGAAAAAATGATTTCATTGTAAAACCGTGGGGTGCATCAACAGTAGTTATAAATATTTTATGAACAAATATGAGTAGAAGGGTATTTTTTTAGTTTTTTTAAACTATAATTTTTAAGTAAACAACCGCGTTCCTGTCATAACAATTTAGTTTATTTCTGTAAATGAGCAGATAATGATGACGCCCACTTCATATCCAATGGTTTCCGAAGCTCTTAAATACAACGATTTGAATACCGCCACCCACCTTGACACTAAAATCAAGTTACAAATTGCAATTTTAACGCATTTTTGAACGGAGAAATCTTTAAATTATTAAGTGAAGCAAAAACTTTGTACCCCTTTTTACGAAAATTGCGCGGACAGAGGAGTATGAAATTTCCCACACCTATAGAGAATATAGAGAAGGAGTGGAGAATGAATTTTTTTTTAAATTATACCTTAATAAGACATTAAATCAATAAAAAAAACATAAACACACTACCATGTATTGGACACACACAAACATAAATATGTACTCTATGTTTATTGTCAAACTTTTGTTGCTCTGTTAGAGTGTGGTCAAATTGAGAATAGGTTATTATGGACTTTTTGGCGGGAACGCGAGGAGTGAAGTTGTGTGATTTGTTTTATTTTGTCTATTTAGTGTTTCTTCAGGTTTAAGTGTGTAATAACGGTGGTTTATTAACTGTTTAATATCTGTGAAAGTGCACAAATGTGGGAAAATGAAACAAAGCCGCTGGACGTAACTTCTCAGGATCCTCCAAAAAGTCCACTGAAAAAATTTCAGTAAATGACCACCATTTTACTGATATCCACCAATATCATCTATTTTCCTTTTGTTTCATCCCAGTTGATTAATGTCTGAAATTAATCATCTTCATTTCACTCCATATTATAATTTTTCATATAAATAAGAATAAAAACTAAAATAAGACATGACTTAAAGGTCTTAGTTACCAGATCATAAAATCCCTTTAAAAAAATTGGTTAATATTGTTTATTTGCCTCTAGTACACATTAAAGCACTATCCTATGCGGAATACAACTAATTATCTTCAACCCAAAACACCGCGGTCAACACTAAAGGATTATGTCACTTCAAACGCCCAAATTAAGGTAATCAACATTCAATTAATAATACAGGTGACAGCCATTACGGGCGTGACGATCGCGTGTCCTCAAAGTTTTCGTGTTTTATTAAAGACGCGGTCGTGGCGAAGGCGTTCGCAGCACAAATCATTAACGAGACAAGTAAAAAAGAAACTTCAAGAATAACTCGAAGATATTAATTACAGTTAGAGACCGACACGATACCGGTGTTATGTAATTAAGTATCGCTTCCAACAAACGCGACGGTGTCGAAATCTTATTTAGTCGTAATTTTCGTAATTACACTGTCGCATTATGATAAATTTTTTGATGTATTGTTCGTATCGACTTTTTGTTATTCGATATTAAAAGTTTCTTTGAATCTCGCACCGATGCCACCCGCTAAGGTGAATTCTAAACTTGTTGACACATTTAATCGTTACCATTTCTCTTATTTAGGCCATAAATCTGAATAATGATTAGGGGAACCGATTGATTGAATATACAGATTGGAATGATGTAGAATAGATGTAGATGGGAGCTCACAGGCTCAATATGAGAGAATTGCTAACACTAGCGATAGCAAGAGCAGTGCTTCGCTGAATCTACTACCGGATCAGAATGGCGAACTAATGAGAAGATCCGGCGAGCTCTTACCATCAACCTTTGGAGTGAAGCCTTTGGTGTCTCCAAATACCATGAAATGTTCTTCCTCAAACGGCATTCGAAGAGCTCTCAACGATTAACTTAGATGTGCCGACGTTGACACTGAATCAATGAAATCCACGGAATGCGTATCACAACCAAACAAACTATTCTCTCACGACTTTCCACAATTTGCATTCCCCAAAATAATAAAATCAATTAGCTTTGTTATTAACTACCGCACGAGGTAAACTATCCGAGACGGAAGCCGATCACGCAAACGAATTCCTTTACTTCGGGCCCGTGCACTCGACGAATCATTCGACTACAAGCAAATTCGAGACGATCTCACGCTCCTCGAATCACCTTTTAAATCGCAATTTCTGTTACCTATCCGATTCAGTAGCTTTATGTTTAAGTTGTTAAGTCCGCCTACCAGATGTCGAGTACGCACTGCTATTACTTAAGACATGCAAGAGCGAGCGAATCAAAATGATAATTATTGTAATTAATAATTGATTACTGCCTCGTCGTCTCACAATGCGATAGATTTAAATGCACATTTATGTAATTAAACAAAATAATCGCAGTGATCCAAACTCGTAAATGAAGGTTAGTGGATGACAGACAGACAGACAGACAGAAAGACGTTGATGCTTAAATTAATTTTGAAGAGCTGACAGTTACGGCGTTTTAAACATACCGCACAAGCATCTGGGCCGTCGGTCTGCCGATCGAAACCCATCGCTTGGTTCGCCACCGATCCCCACAAGGCTTCAAGCCCCAAGCAAGCAATCACTTCTTGTATTTTTGTCCTCCCTATGCTGATAGCCTTGAGAAGCTATTTTAGATTCGACCTAACGTCTAGGTGAGCTCACGGAGCTCAAATCGGGAGTGTGGCTATCACTGGCCCTAGCAAGAGCAGTGCTTCGTAGAATTTACCACCAGATCAGACACGCGACTCACTGATAAGATCTGACGAGAAACTCGGTGGGCTCATCCTTGTACCAGATGCGTTTGAATATGTATTACATAAATTCCAAAACAATCGAAGCAAACAAGCCTGTTTTTACACGAACATTGACCCGAAATTTGGCCCAAACTACCTTTGGCCACCGGGTCAGTCACTTCCAAAACAAGTACACAGATAAAAACCGCCACGTGTTCCAAAAGTACCAAAAATCTTCTAAACAAAACCCTTGCAGGTAGATTCTTAATACAAGTGCAGCCTACGGAAGTATGCGACTGCACTATTGTTTGGGTAAATGAAGCCAAATGAATGGTAGGAAGCGGTCCACCTGTAAACAGTTACCGTCAAGCGTTTCCGGATGTCATCCTTTGTCTGCGGGGGTGCGATGGCGTCACTTAGTCACTCACTCGTTAAAGCAACACGTGAACAATTTGGCGAGTCGTGAGAAATTATAACAATATAATTACGGTCTTTTGATTAAGTTTATTTTTATAATTAATTTTATTTGCGATTAGAGGATTTTAATTATAGTTGGTTGTCCGGTGATTAATCTGAAGATGCGCGGTTCTCAGTGCCGATACGCGTGGCAAGCCTGCACGAGTAGGCACTACTATCACATAAACTTTAACACCAATCTTTGTAATCTCGAAAACACGCAATCATTCGCCTTCATGATTGCCATTTCTAAATCTACATTTTTTTGGAGTTTATTGGAGTTTACTCCTTTAGAATCGATTTACATATATAGGCCCGGGGTATGAAAATTATGGGGACCAAAATCGTACTAGCATGTCACACGAAATGCGTTATGCGCATTTCGTGTGACATGCTAGTACATGCGCCGGCAGTCCGCCACAAAGCCTCGTACTGATCGCGCGTTTCTCTCATTATTGTATTTTCATATATTTGTTAGTCGTTTGTTTTGTGTCTCGTTAATTTGTTAATAATCTGTAGTGTATCGTGTTGTCGTAATATAGAACTATTTCTCGTATTGTTTCGTTTAATTTTTTATATCCAGTAAACTCCAGTCGTGCGTCGGAGCGGACACACACACTTTTTTTATTGCCTCTGTAGGCAGACGAGCATACGGTCCACCTGATGGTGAGTGGTTACCGTCGTCCATGGACTTCAGCAATGCCAGGGGCAGAGCCAAGCCGCTGCCTACCACTTGATACTCTCCACATTTAACGTATTTCATTAACGTACGCAACTAATTTAAAAAAAAAACTATAGAATTTATAAAATAAAAACTTATTTAGCGCGATTGTAATTTGGAATTCGATGAAACGAAAAAGCGACACTAAGATAAGAAAAACATATCTATATGAGATGGAATACTACTAAAAGGTTATTTTATGTTTTCACTGTACATTAATTCTTTTAACTCAATAATTATATACACAAGTTAAACTTTCAACAAATCTAATTCTCGTATTCTTGGAACATTCGAAGACACAAAAAAAGATACATAGAAATGGAATGCCAAATATACTCGAAGAATAACCTTAATATCCTTTTGTGATGAGCTTGAGGAGAGTATTAAGCGGTAGGCAGCGGCTTGGCTGTGCCCCTGGCATTGCTGAAATCCATGGGCGACGGTAACCACTCACCATCAGATGGGCCTTATGCTCGTCCACATCGGCAATAAAGAAAAACAATTATAGCTAATATTCAAGAAACAAAATACGGATTGTAATCGAAGCCATTTGCGCGTTCACCAGAAGCGAACTATAAAGTGTTCATTGCGAGGCACAAGTCAACATACCGGTACATTAAAATTTCAAACTAACCTTTATCCTATCGAGATCTGATCCGGAACCACTTTGACACCTCAACTTTTTAGCTGCGAAGCATAAACAAGCGTATGGCAAGACAAAAACTGATTTGTCTCGCTCGAATATACGTCGAGGTCATATTGAATAGGTGATTATTCAGGTCAAAGATTTTTTTTTAATACGGCCTTATGTTTTTTTTTTATTGCTTAGATGGGTGGACGAGCTCACAGCCCACCTAATGTTAGGTGGTTACTGGAGCCCATAGACATCGACAACATAAATGTTCTAAGATTCAAGTATAGTTACAACGGCTGCCCCACCCTTCAAACCGAAACGCCTTACGGCAGAAATACCCAGGGTGGTGGTGGTACCTACCCGTGCGGACTCACAAGAGGTCCTACCACCAGTAAAAATGACCCGTTATTGAAGACAGCAGTAATAGATAGAATGGCGATAACATAAAGCATAGGCTCAAACTACGCGTTAGCATAACTAAATGCGCGGTTTTTTTAAATTTGGAACGTATTTATTCAAACCCAGACTTATAGATCTAAAATAAACGAAAATAAAAAACCGCGTGACCGTTAATAATTATTTTAATTTAACTATTGTTACTTTTTATTTTTATCTTTATTATATCCTTTACATTGCCGCATTGCGATGTTCCTAGGTTATCCGTAATTTAAAAATCTAATGTTTTTCTTAATTATATTTCTTTTGATGCTGTGAATCTGTTTTTATATTTTACCTTTTTATTTTTTTGACTAGATTAGAATCGTTTTTGTTTCGATTTTAGTATTTCATTTTTATCATTTTAATAAATTTAAATTTACATTCTCATTTTGCGGTCAACTTCGGTCGTCAGTGTTTCTTATTCTGGTGAACTTTTTTAGTGGGAATTTCATTTTGTTTTATCGTAGAAAAAGGAACTATTACTCCGTGTGAATATGTCGGAGACGGACATTAGTTTGGTAGCTAAACGAAACGCAGCACGATTGCGATATCGTCGTAACTCGGCTAACTTCGTGCTACGACAGAGCCTAGCTGATGGAGGCGCGTAGACGCCATCACACTCACCAACCAGCCTTCTTGAAGAGCGGTGCCTCCGTCCTAAGAACTGCAATTCGTTTTCGTTTGCTAAAGAGAAGATTTCTAATTTTTCTAAGACAACAAACGTGATTGGTGTACTCAATATTTCTCTTAGCTCAATCACCCCATTCGCCCGTACGATGTCTGACGATGGTGTTAATAATTGTGGCTTCTCCGACAAATATCTATCTATCTATACTTATAAAAATGAATTGCTATTCATTAGTCTCGCTAAAACTCGAGAGCTGCTGGACCGATTTGGCTAATTTTGGTCTTGAATTATTTGTGGAAGTCAAGAGAAGGTTTAAAATGTAGATAAATATGAAAATGCTCGGAATTAAATAAAAATAACAATTTTGTTTTTCCTTAGATGTGTTCCCCGTCGGACGGATTCCTTTTGTTTGTTTTAAGTTTATTTTATACGAAAGTTTAGGTCTTTTATTTATCGATTGAGGCACTACGAAGTCTGCCGGGTCAGCCAGTAACATAATTTAATGATAATTGATAGGTCGGTTCACACGCTGTGTCCGTTGCTTCCGGGTGCCTTCACTTGACCGGTTCCAACTTGAAACTCCTTATCTACGGCGGCGCTTCCGCCAGCCCTCAGAAAACGCGTTATTTGGCCAAACAAATTCACTCTGCTTATTGATAAATTTTTTTTTTGGTTGCATTAAGTTACCCATTTGACACCAAAAAGTAATTGGATATTTAAGATGATATAAATATTTGTCTTCAAACGAAGAAGATTAAAAATTGTATACATAATATGTCATTTGACTGTACTAATTAGATTGCTACAACTAGACAATTCAGTTTTTTTTTGTTTAATCTTCAAAAGTTAGTGGCGATATTTCTTTGACAGTCATCGATTATCTGATAATGGAATAAATTAGTCTATACTATACGCAAATGTTTTATTAAAGGAACTATCGGTGACTTTAACCAATTACGAATTACTGACAACTGTACCGCTAATTCGTTTGTCTTTTCAATTAGATTTAATATCTTTATCTGACCGACCTCTGTTTGAAACATTGTAAAAGACAAATCAGTTTAATGTAAACCCAAAAAAATATATTCTATGATACAACTAATTTAAATAACTATACAAGTTTCTTTTTCACAATATTTGAAACCAATGTTTGGCAACGCGAACGCTCTGTCGCTTATTATTAAAATACACAACATTGAGATGTAGACGCGCAATAAAAAAAGCGTTCGACACTTGCAGTTTGTGATGGCGGCTTCACGCCTCGATTGCGCCAATTCGTTTCATAATCCAATTATCTTAAGACTATTTGCTCTAAATCTCGATCGCAGACGTGAACAAATTGCGGTTACAACAAGCCAAAAGGCCAGTCGACCTGTTAACTTGGTTTTTTATAGAATTATAGTTGGGTGGAAGATGATTAAGTGAACGACTATAGAGTAAGCGAGCGATGCCATACTTTTAAATATATAATTACAGTCATCTTCAAACGGAAGCATTAATAAACTTACGAATATCATATTGAGATGACTTTGTTAATGAAAATAAAAAACAACGGAAAATAATTTATGCTTAAAAAAATTCTGGAAATTAAAATTTCGATTTGCTAAGTCTTTTAAAATTGAATTTAACACGGTTTTGACAAAAGTTTATTTTTGAATTATTCACGTTGCCTGTTGTTGTTTTTTTTTTTTTATTGCTTAGTTGGGTAGACGAGCTCGCAGCCCACCTGGTGTTAAGTGGTTACTGGAGCCCATGGACATCTACAACGTAAAGGCGCCACCCACCTTGAGATATAAGTTCTAAGATCTCAGTATAGTTACAACGGCTGCCCCACCCTTCAAACCGAAACGCATTACTGCTTCACGGCAAAAATAGGCAAGGCGGTGATACCTACCCGCGCGGACTCACAAGAGGTCCTACCAGCAGTGAAAAATGTGTGTGAAAAATTACTTAATTAAACGGCTACGAAACATTTCTATTGTCTGAATAAGATTTTATCAGCATTTCACCAACTTAAATATCAGTCATCTTCTTTATTCTGACATCATTATCTTTTTTTTTAAATCCATCGCGACCTGGCATATCGTAAGGCATGTATAACTAATGTTATTACACTCGTAGTCCGCAAATCGTTGCAACCAGATTGACAGAATGATTATCGGCTTCAACTAGACTGTTGCTATATGTAGGATACTCCAAATAGACTTATTAGTAACCAGTTTCTTTATCGTCTACAGTTTTTACATATTAAAGATTATTAATTTCTTTTCCCATCAAGTTAACGTTTTTACAGAATATTACGCACGGTACTATAAGTGGATCTTTGGTTTCAGTCTGCATTAAAATTTTAAGCCAATCTAATATGAAGAATCAAATCGCCACTGAACCGCGTAATATAAAATCAATGAAGGAATTACAATTGTCGTAAGCTTTCAATGTTAAAACCCCACAAACATACACAACTGAGTTTCTCGCCGGATCTTCTCAGTGGGTCGCGTTTCCGATCCGGTGGTATATTTTTTTTTTTTTTTTTTTTTTATTGCTTAGATGGGTGGACGAGCTCACAGCCCACCTGTTGTTAAGTGGTTACTGGAGCCCATAGACATCTACAACGTAAATGCGCCACCCACCTTGAGATATAAGTTGTAAGGTCTCAGTATAGTTACAACGGCTGCCCCACCCTTCAAACCGAAACGCATTACTGCTTCACGGCAGAAATAGGCAGGGCGGTGGTACCTACCCGTGCGGACTCACAAGAGGTCCTACCACCAGTAAAATATACTGCGAAGCACTCCTCTTGCTAAGGCCAGTGTTAGCAACGTCCTCAGGTTAGAGTCCCGTGAGCTCACCTCCTCATTCTGTTACACTGGCATGGCCCTCTAAGACTATCAGATTACGCAGGAAAAAAAATTAAGTTATTTTTTTTAGATTTATATGTAAAATCAACTACGTCGGAAATTAGGGATAATCAAAATTTCGAATAAATTGCTTTTGAATATTGAATAGAAATATAGATTGTGCTAAAAAAACGTTAATATAAAAATATAATTGATAATAACGGCTAATACGAATCGCAAATAATTTTATTGTATATTTTCTAATGTTGATAGCTTCCTGGACACTTCATGTTTTGCGCCCACTAAAATATTCGAACCGGATCGGAAACGCTTAGTTAAACTGTTTTTGATGCATTTACATATATTTTACAAAGCAATAGATCTAAAACCAACTTTCGAAAACCGAGACGTAAGAGTAACATTGGGGAATTATTCATTCATCTTCTTTTTAATATTCATAATAGTGCGAATAAGGTTTTCAGGCGATTTTCTTGAAAAATCACAAACACATTTATTGTAATTTCAAAAAGAGAACGTCTACTGAGTAGCTGGACTACAGGTAGGCAGGGTAGCTAGAAGTCATTCTCAAACCAATCCCTGTACATTGATGTCTATTGAAGATCCACTGCAGGATGTTTAAATCATGCTTTCAGGTCTATAGACAACGATTGCAAAGTTTCATGTTTTTTCAAGTAGATCAGAAACATTATCCAACGGCATATGATCGGTGTCGTAATTCTTTGCTCGGCGTTCAACTTTAATGTGTTCTTGATTGCAGCCAGTGAAACCGTTACTATACACCCACAAAATTACGATGACCGTACAAAAACAATGAAAGGTCACAAACAAATCTGTAATAAACAATGGCAGCAATGATTATTATCTTATTTTAATTACATTTGTATGTAGCAGTGTTCGGATTAATTTGGACTTGAACAATGCAGGTTGATTAGGGATACATTTGAATTGATTTCAGGTACGTTGCATTGTATGTTCACTATCAGAATTCGTTTGAATTTAGGCGGAGATATGAATGCAGGATCTATTGTATTCGTTTCCAAAAATAGATGACGCTGTTTATGAGACAATAAAAATCACAACTCTAGATCCATAAAATAAAACATTGGAGTCGTATGTAACTAAAACTCGCGAGGTTGTCTGATTGTGAATTTGAACTTTTTTTTTAAGTGATTTTATGACCTGGTAACTAAGACTTTTAAGTCATGTCTTATTTTAATTTATATTCTTATTTTTATGAAAGATGATAATGTGGAGTGAAATTTAGATTGAATAAGAATTTGAGACATTAATCAACTGGGATGAAATGAAATGAGATGAGATGATACGTGATGAAATATACAATCTCAGTTAAATGGTGGTAATTTACTGAGATTTTTTCAGTGGACTTTTTGGAGGATCCCGAGAAGTTACGTCCAACGCTTTTGTTTCATTTTCCCACATTTGTGCCCTTTCACAGATATTAAACAGTTAATAAACTACCGTTACTACACATTTAAACTTAAGAAGAAACACTAAATAGACAAATTAAAACAAAGCACACAACTTCACTCCTCGCCTTCCCCCCAAAAAGTCTTGAATTTGAACTGATGTTATCGCATAGATACAACCCACCGAGCTCCTGGCCAGATCTTCTCGATAGGTTACGATTCCAATCCGGTGGTAGTTCTGCGAAGGACTGCTTTGCTGGGACCAGTGTTAGCAAACTCTCTCAGCTTAAGAACGTAAGACGACCTATCAGCCAGAGAGTAGCTGGAATAGCCCTTTAAGCTACCGGCGAATCATCATTATTCCCTATTATCCTCTGCTAGGGTACCTATTACTTACCCTACCTATTGCTTACCCTATTATATAGGGCTCGAATCAAATCCTTTCATTTATATCGGTCTTGGGCAGTCTGTTTTAGATCCTCCCACGTCATGTCCAAGACGCCTAACTCCTGCTCCACCGAGCGACGCCAAGTTGTTCTGGGTTGGTCTCTCTTCCTTTTGCCAAACACTTTCCAGGTCAGTGCTCTCTTTGATAGGTGGGTATCAAGCTTTCTCAATATGTGACTAATCCAATGCCACTTCCGCGTAAGGATCTCCTTCTCCATTGGTGTCTGATTGGTGAATAAATGCCAAAAAAAAGGGAATTGATGGATTTAACAACTTGTGGATTCCGTGCTCCACTGTGTGTATGATTTATTTAATATTGAAAAAAATTTAGAAAATGGTCGCAGCCCAGACACGACGAGTTCATAAAATATAGGTTTACTGAGATATACCAAATTCAGATTAATACAATTACTTTCGACTTCACTCAAATACGTCTAGGAGATCGCTTGGATCGTGTAACAAATCGATCTAAGTATAATATAAATAATTGTTCTCTAATACATCATTAAGAGACAAAGCCTCTCTCGGACTTTTGTTACAAGGATTTCAAAGTAATGACTTCTAAAACATGACGCAGAGTGATTAATGACAAAACGCTATTAACTCATACGTCCACGCTTTCACGTTAATGGTCTAAAACAAAAAAAAATACATATACAAATTAATATGAATATATAGACTAGTAGTTTCCTTTCGGGGATCGTATCAAATATGGACCCCTTTCTCACTGACCTCACCGATAGCAGGGTCTTAGTTTTGTGATTAGAAAACTGCTGATTGGTTTTTTAACGCCCACGACTTGTAGACAAGAGCTCACAGTTCATCTCGTGTTAAACATTTAAGTGCCATAGACATCGTGAAGGCGGGCACTGTTCAAAATTGTTATTAACTAAATTTTTACTGGTTTTAGGACCTTTTGTAAGTCCGCGCGGGTAGATACCGCCACCCTGCCCATTTCTGCCGTGAAGCAGTAAAGCGTTTCGGTTTGAGGGGTGGGGCAGCTGTTGTAACTATACTTGAGACCTTAGAACTTATATCTCAAGGTGGGTGTCACATTTACGTTGTAGATGTCTATGGGCTCCAGTAACCACTTAACACCAGGTGGGCTGTGAGCTCGTTCAACAATCTAAGCAATAAAAAAGTTTATAAAAAAAAACACTTAATTTAAGAAACTGGATTCGTTTCTAAGCAATCCTTGATAAGTCTAAAAATAGCCAACCGGACACAATTATGGTGTATTCTACACCAACATTGGCCACGTGACACTAAATAATCTAAAAAACGACCATCACCAGCGAGTTATTTTAATGAAGTTTGTGAAATTCTTTATTTAAATTTGAAATCAGTAATAAAACTTAATGATTTAGCCCTTTTTAATGTAGGTATTTAGATTTTAGTGTGCTTTCCGTGGCTATCTTTCGGTTATATCACAAGATATGCATGCACCACGTGTAATGAAGTGGCGCTCTGGCAATGATTGGGGGCATTTTGAATAATATGTAAGTACAGTAAAAGCTCCTATTGGCGCTTCATTTATTCACGTTTTTACTATTCGCGGATTAAAAATATGCGACCCAATTCGCGGCTAAAGATATCTTGATTCGCGGATCTAATCGGTACATCGGTACATATGGTAGATAAAAAGAAATCCAATATACATGTAGGTATCCAACCGAATGTCCTTTGTAAGCGTGCTTTTCTATACTCGCGGTTTCTGTATTCGCGGCATATTTACGAAAAATAGACCCCGGGAATGAAGAGATTTTACTGCACCTACTCTCCTGATTTACCTACGTTGTATAAATAAATAAATAGTTAATATAAAAATCTACACAAATGTCAAACAATCAAAATGAAAATTTCACAAGACCAAAATTCCTTTAGTACATAATTGATTTTTAAAGTTATACGAGAACACACATTGTACCGAGTCGATTGTGAACGGTCTTCAAATGACCCGTCGATAAAACCGGTGGGTGTAATCCGACCACAACTAGATTTTATAGTTGACATTAACGGAGTCAGAATTAAATTAGATTCGTTTTACTCAAACAGAAACCAAACATTGACATGCATTACAAATTCATTAGGTACCCCTAACTATGCAAGCTTTGTAACTATAGCGTACTAAGATAATACCTAATACATTTTTGTAACGGTTTAAGAGGACACACCTGAAGATAAGCGGTAACTTATGGGTATAGATTCGGTCTAGACATAAGTCCTAATTCTAGTTCATCAGTGGCCATGTTTCAAATCGAAATGCCTAACTATTTTGGGACAGGTGGGTACCAGCCAGACTTAATATGGTATAGAATTCACTTAAAGAAATCTTAGACCCCCCATAAGCCCCTTCGTTACGGCTCTGTCGAACAATATCGCGACGTCTCACACAATGTGGGACCATCCGAAACATGGAATATTTATGGCATGACCCTCTTCCTAAACCCGTTGCTTTATAATGGCGTTCTAATGTTTGTGAATCTTATGAATTTTGATAAGATAACTTTATGTCGTATCCAATTTTGATACTGATTTCGTTACGTGTTTTTTCTCTTATAAGGCAGAGCTTACGGAATATATTTGACAGTTAATAGAATAAGTAGTCATTTCACTGAACTTCGTTTCGATTTATACATATTTTATTTGTTTTTGAAAGGAGATATTTCTAGGAATGATAGTGAGGCAACAGCTTTGATAGTAGGTTGGTGTCTGTGCATGACCGATTTTAATTGTTTCGGAAACTCGTATGTCGTATCACTCTTGTCAGAGCGGTCGTGGTCGTCACCCAGTATCATTGGTGTGGGCAGATGTTATGCGCCTCACGAGCAATCGCCACTCCTCGCGGTTTGTGGTACACTCATGCAAACAGCCGCCAACTGCCTGAACACGCCTACTTATAAAAATACCCAGGATCCAACAGCACTACTTGACAGGAATACACAAGACCAATCCCAATACCAATGTCAATATCAATAAATAGCCATGCGTTTACGAACTCTTTAACTACGAATTCAAGACCCACAAAAAGTTATTTTGCTTTTAACAGACAAACATAAACAGACAACAAAACAATGCATTGAGATATAAAATCTACGGTAGCTCCATTTACGGAGGAAGCACATGCCAAAACATTGACATGAGATTTGATTTAAAAAAAAAACACTTGCAATCATAAAAGCAAACATGATACACGGACATTAAGTAGTCGGACGCCATGTAGGCATTAGATGGCGGACAGTGATCGGTACGTCCGAAGATATAGATAATCCAACGCTTTCGTAAAGAAGGCGTTCGAAACACTACAATTAGGAGGCCAAACTGGTAATTTAACATTGACAGCTAAGAAAATTTAAACTGAAGACGATCAAGAAGTACATAGAGCTAAACGGGTTGATGGTTAATAAAAATGTAATTGTTTTTCAATTAATTCTCGTTCCATAGTCTGAGGCGGTAGCTACCCGTGCGAACTAGCAATTCACTCTAATGTCATCAAAATGTAAAAGACATAAAAAAAATGCATGTCTTTTGATTACACCTCACACCGGATGCTGCCCGATCGCGTTGGTATAAAACAAAAAACCTTTGTTGCCAACTCATTGCAATTAGCTGATTAGTGGACGACTAAGGAACGGTTCTCAGTCTCAGTAGACGATAAAAACTTATATAATGGCGGTATATGTACGTCCCCGGAAATCAGTCAACAAATCGTTTCACAGAAACACTTCGGAGACAAATACGTAAATAATTAATAAACAATATAGATGCTGGGAACGTAGTTTTAATGAAACTATCTAGTATGTCATCATTTCGTGTTCATTTCCATTCAAAAGTATCGAAAGGACACTAGTTTGGAATAGAAATTTTGATGCCATCGAACACGAAGTAACGCATGTTCAGAAATCAAGTAAACGAAATCTTAAGTCCATTGGTATAAGGTTCATTTTAATCGAGTTTCGGGTGAGCGAGTGCTATCAAAGTACCTATATCGGTCAATGAACATTGTGTGGGAGAGCGTCGAGACATCCGATATTCGGAAAAGAGCCCGCAACCCTTCGGCTTAAAAGTTTTAAAGCATCAAACAAACACGTTAATGGTAAAATGATATTTTGACTGCGTGTTCGTAGGTAGGTATACTGATGGAATTTCATTTTCATTTTATATTATTTAAATATTAAAGTAAACATTTCGATGCGCTTCTGTTCTGTGACATCAAAAATATTATCTATTTTGTATTTCTAACCTTCCTATTTGATTTTTATTCGCTAAATTGCGTTATATATTTACCATTCTCTAAAATACAATATCATTGGGTTATTAAATCTAAAATATTGTTCAAGGGATTATCTGATACTATTTATTGGAATACTTGACGTCTTTAAATGAAAACTCTTTATGAAATGTGCATTGCGACATATTTGTTTTGATTCCTTGTCTTAGAAAGAATCATCTTTGCAGTTACAATCTGTAATGATAAAGGACTATCGTTCTTGTGATCGAAAATGGCTGTGTTATTCTTATTCAATTAATTCGTCATTAAACTACATTTCTTTTAAAACATTTTATCCACATTTGACTTCCTTGACAATCACTATGCAGCTATCTACAGTTCGTATTAGTATCTTAACGCCTATACCAGTTGAATATTACAGAAAATACTCGCTTTATTTACCAAGATCATCTCTGTACCATGTTCATCGGATGTTCTAACACTTTTTTTTTCCAGTTTCGAATACCCCTTAGCGAACCGGCTCGGGCGACTATGTTTGGCGTTCGTGACATAGGCGCAAGCCCAGCCTTATTGTTAAAACAAACTGCAGGCGGCCCGATAACAACTTATGCATATGCGCACTAAGCAAACATCCCTGTTCTTGAAGTTGGATGAACTCGTGATCCAGGTAGTTTCGTTACGTAATAAATTGAATGGTCTGTTCAGAATGAACTTCGCTTATTAATAAGGTTAACGAACGGTCTTTTGGTTTATCTAGAATTTTCGAATTGCATGATTGAGTTGCAGAATTTACGCGCGTTTGGGCTTTTTACAAATTTAATAATCGACACCAGTTATCAGTATAGTAATTTCTTCGGTTTTTTCGTGTCTTAATCGCAATTAAAACTGGTTTTCGGAGGCAACAGTGACCATGAAAACTTTAAACTAGCAAACATAAAAACATAGCAAATATTGCGATGACAATAAAAAAAAACGAGATTAGAAAACTGATTTTAATCATCAGTATTCGAGTAAACATAAACAGAAGCGTTCATATGTAAAAAAGTTTTAAAGAAAATATAAACACAATTCTATTCGTTTTCATTGATTTGGTCCCTAAAGGGTATCAAGTTCTATCGTTATCTTCGTACGACCTAGGCGTGTTTGCTGACAAAACACACACGAGTCTCGCCGTACCTTGATCAAACACGGCCGTCGGACCCCACGGATGCGAGAAGAGGTCGTCGCCTGTGCCCGTAAGGGTGTGGAATGAGGCACTCAGTTAACAACCTAATGTGGTCGCGCTCATTCTGATGTTTCATTTTAAAGTCCACACTTTTGTTTCAACGAACAAAACGTCTGATACATTCGTATCAGAGACATTTAACCCTTTACCATGTAAGGCACCGGTGCCCTACACGGCGCACACAAGTAGGTAATTACTGGTGGTAGGACCTCTTGTGAGTCCGCGCGGGTAGGTACCACCACCCCGCCTATTTCCGCCGTGAAGCAGTAATGCGTTTCGGTTTGAAGGGTAGGGCAGCCGTTGTAACTATACTTGAGACCTCAGAACTTATATCTCAAGGTGAGATGTGCATTTACGTCGTAGACGTCTATGGGGCCTAGTAACCACTTAACACCAGGTGGGCTGTGAGCTCGTCGACCCATATAAGCGATGAAAAATAAAAAATACTAAGCGCCTGAATTACCTAAGTTTGCCTTCTTTTGTTTGTTAATGTATGTTTTAGTTTTTAGGTCTTTTAGAAATAGATTCATTCTTTATTAGTATCTTCGGATTCGTCTTTCCCGGAGTCTACTAGATATTCCGGTGCATTAGTAAGAAGATACTTAAATAAAAAAAATAAAAGAATCAGGGACGTCGTAGAATATTTTTATGTTGATACGTATTTAACACGTATTCACGAATGACTTACATTATAAAATTTACGTAATCACTTTCAGTAGGACGTATCGTTGGCGCCCTCGGACAGATGCAACCATCAATTATTTCTGCCGCGAAGTAGTCATCCCTTTCCGTTTGAAGGGTGGAACATCCGACAAATATATTTTGAACTTAAACAAAATTGATTATAAAGTTCTAATATTTCACTTATAGGATAGAATGCGAATATGTGCAAATAGCGATGTGCGAACATACATATTCAATACACACATTAAAATAATTACAATTACCATTCGATCGATGAACACAAAATTGCCAATTAAAAAAAAAAAAACCAAGACAATAGAAAAACTTTCGCATGAGAAACTAACATTTCTCATACAATATTGTGGTAATGCTGTAAAAACTCCCCAGACTTGAGGCGACGTAAAAAACCTCGAAACAATTACTTTACATAATGCTCCCGCATGTCTTGACATTCTCGAATGATGTGACGGAGAACTATGTGTACCAGTATACATCCTTCAGCCGTTACTTATAAGGTATATTCATCGTATAAATCTTTGGTTGTAAGGCAAAAGGGAGGAGCGCATATCATCAGTTGGATATCGACTGGGACCATATGGACTACAATATAATTGAAGCCGTGAGCGCAAAAGTGGCTTAACCCACAATTATTCATATTCGTACTTAAGAATTGCAATTTATTTAAAACATAATAAATTTTGATGCAAAACCCTATCCTATTCCCTAATTTCATCCATAGATTACATTTTATTACGGCTTCGTAAGCATTCTTTTTGCGCGTATTGTTTTTACCCACGAAGCAGTGTAAAAGTAAATTCAAACTTCATTATCTCCATCCTGACTATGGTAAGCTTTTTTTCCACAGGAGAAAATCGCCGGATCCCCACCCGCACGGCAGGTGGGGTATGTGGGAGTCGAACCTCACTAAAAACTCCTGCCGCTCACAGCCGGCGCCCTAACCCGGACCGGGCGGGAACCCAGTCGGAGCTATTGAGACGGCGGGACAGGGTTTACGCAGAGCATATTACATCCATCCCGGACTATGGTAAGCTTAGCCCACTTTTACGCTGACGGTCTCATATAGGTATGGGACCATATGCACCCTTAACAATTTAAGTCGGGATGAGATTGCGACGATCAACGCTTAAGCGGCGGGATTGATTCTTATTTCAAAAGTTGCTCCGTCAAAATCTTCGTCACTGACAAACCGAAAACGTATCTCTATCACGCTCTAACGCGAATGCTAGAAGAGAGCGAACGGTCAGTTAAGTTCCCGGTAGCTTGTGCGGTTCAGTACAAAACGTGTACGTAAACCGGAAAATTGCCGGATGTGCATTAATAATATACGTCCGAGCTTATTTATACCCAACCGTCAATCGCCCGGAGATTTGTCGCTGGTTTGCAAATACAATTAAAATCACGAGTACAATTTTTAAATAAATAACATTAAAAAACTTCAAATTGTTGAATGAGAGGCACTTTTTTTTTCTGGTCAGGAGGAAATCGCCGGACCTCCGCCCTCCACTGGGGACGGCGGGCGGAGCATGTCGGAGTCGAACCGACTAAAACCTCCTGTCGCTCAACAACCAACGTCCAAACCTCACATGAGACAGAACTCATGAAAAGGCAAATGAAAGAATGAGAGGCACTAGTGCATTGGACAGACGAAACACACAGCCCGGCGGGTGATAAACTGTTCCTAGATCTTAAAAACACCACTAATCTACTGCATTGCACTTACCACTACTTGTAATCTTTAACCGAAACAAATGAATGCTTCAACCGAAAAGGCAGGAAGGCGGTATACACCATTATGGTTTCGCATTACGCTCCACACGTCCATCTCCCATCAACAAAAAATTAGTAATTGTCGCAGAAAAATATTTAAAAAAAACAGATCTTACGATCGCACATTCGGACGTAGAACATCAATCACCCTTCGATTTTGTAAAATAATAAACAAAAACTAAGTTTTACGATGCGAACAATTATATTTATGCTGATTTGATTGCTTGGATTCATGCGTCGGGCTTAGAAGCCAATAATTAAGTTGTAAAACATGAACATACCGAGTCACTGACGCTAGTTATCCCCGTAAACTTGAGTTTACACACAGGGTTAATGGTTATGTGAAAATTTAGCATGACACATCGACATACGATAAAAGTTTCTGTATATTCATTGGTATGTAAAGACAAATGAACAGACGGCAAATCTAAAATATCTAACTGTGGAAACAAAATATTTGCGCGAACAAACAACTAGATAAAGACAGAAAGTAATTCTAAAAACCCCTGATTTTTTACTACAATTATACTATGATCCCTTACTAATTTCTAATATACCACAGACAAACGAATTTCTACTGTTTTATTAATTTTAATCTTTACGATTTTACCAACATTGAAATGATTTACCTTTTCGAAGCATTTTAATTCGAGAACGAAATTATCGTATAAATAAAATAACGATAAGGTCACCACTAAAATGGTAAATGGCGCAGAAAACGGCCCATAGTTGAATAGTATGTGTGCTCTGAAGTATTTAACCATATAGGGGAACTGGAATCAATAAAAATCAGAATTACGTGAACGCAATTAAGATTAACACAGATACTCTGATTGCGACGACATAACCTACAGATTTGAAAGTGATGTAAAACTTTAAGTACCAAATGATATTCTTTGAGTAAATACGAACTGGGCATTGGAACAGCAGATTCCAAAACTGATTAGTCATTACACATTACAATAGTACTGTCTGCAGTATTAAAAGGCAGAGAGTTGCTTCTTGAGAACCGCTCCGACTACTCAAATATTCAGTGTTCTCAGACAGCGAACGTTACAAATAAGTAAAGGCGTTTCTGAGAACAATTTCTTGTCGCGAACGCTCGATTGAGTGGAAACAGCGTCGAGATGTCTTAGCTGACATGTTATGCAAATTTACCCCTCCGCCCGTTATTATAAAGTTGAAAATAGAAACGATCGAACGAAATACAGGAGATTAAGTGTTAAATTGTTCATATTGAGTGCATTTAAGTTGAGATTTATGCGTGACAATTGTACGATGAACCCCGCTACGGTCATTCGTCCAGCGGTCCGCAATTGATCATTAATTGGGTTTTGTTTACAGAATACGATCGCTTCGGCGCGTCTATGTTTGTACAACATTATGATATACTTTCTCATTAATGTATCAAGTATACTCTTTGTTAGTGAACGTTTCATAGAAATAAGTTTTAATGTTATCTGATGCTTTATTTTGTCGGTCATTTAATTCGTAAAGCACCTAATGAAGTACACGATCCGCTAAGGATTCTCGACGTAAGATAAGAAACGAATTGTGAGAAATTCGCATCAAATTTGCATTTAAATTGTCATACATATAATTGAGACGATCCTTCTTTTTGACACGCTATTAAAATAACAAATTATTGTTTAACTTAATGCGATTAATGATAGAGGATTACGAATACAAAACTGTTCTAGCATACAAATAAACGCTAAATGAACATTAATATTGTGCGGTGCTACCAAACTTTCCCTACATAACTCGACAGACACCTTGTCCATTTCTCTGAGCTGAATATAACACTGTAAATTGATCAATATTCAAAAGTCCCATCGTGGTCCCGACCACAGAAATCGTGGGCATTTGCCTCGAATACTAAACATATACTTGAGGCATTTGTATTCTCTGTGCTAGGTTCGCCAGAACACGCTCCGGGCTATGTATAGAATTAAACTGTTCTTTCTTATCTTGTCCATATCTAGGATGCTTTAATGCTCTGTAATGTATAACGTTCTAGGATTACGTTTGAATTTACGCAATAATGAAAGTTTTATGGGATTTCTGAAATTCGATAAATTTTGAATAGATTTTTAACTATAAACAGCTTCGCGTTGTTACCAACATTAAAATAAAACGCGAAATCGTGTTTTAGGGTAGAAAATGGTTTTAGATTTAGTTAGGAATTATTCATTTCAATGTTTACAAGGAATTTATTTCGTTAATTTTCATATTTGATTACTAGTTTCACTCGAAATTATTCTATGATTTTACTATTCCGTTGCGGTGCATCTTCCACGGCTACAAATTAGAATTACGTTTAAAAAAATCTGAAAACAAATAAGTTCGAATATGACATTTAGATAAGCTCTGGAAGTTGTCGGAACTTAATAAAATGAAAGCTTAATACCTCGAATCGAATCTATACGAACTTTAAAGTTGTATTAAATAAGTATTATAGTTATAGTTATACATTTACAGTATGAGCAAGCTAAAAAGAACAATGTACAGGGAACACAGGCTAGACAATAGCCATTATTAAATTACAGCGATCAAAATGTAAGCTACGGGTTCCGAGAAGTAACGACAGAGAACACGGCCAGTTTGGATTTCACAATGGAGTATGGAGTCCTCAATACTTCAGTTTGAATTGAACGTTTACAAACGCGGTACAATTAAATGCATTAAATATACGATGCGTTGAATTCACTCCAGTTTTTTTCAAAACGAGTCGTTTCACAAGTCCGCAGTGTGAGAACGGAGGCTACCCGACCGGTTGAGAGCGACAGTGGTCTAACCGTAAGCTCCCCTCGTTGTTATACCACCTCGCGCCGGCCGCGTTACCTGAGGACCGCGCTTTCATAAGCTCGCCAACATTAAAAATCTATAACATTTCGAACTCACCTTCGACGCCCTCGATCCTGGACGCCGCCGACGTCACCAAAAAGACGAATGACAATAATTGAATCCCATAATCCGGTACAAAGTTCCTCGACCACATTTTGTAGCACAACATTCACACATGGATCACACACATTTGTTTCAACTCCTTCTATGTTGTTTATCACAATAAAATCAACACTCACGGAACTAAATGTAAGAACTGACACTTCATTTTGTTTTTGAACTGTTGTTACGTCGAAAACATTCGCTTAATGAACATTTTAGCGGTAAACACGTTCAAAAGTAACGTTAAGCCCGGTAGGAACATGCGCAGCCGCGTCCCGCTCGCATCTGACGGCTTTGTCTGTAAATACATGTCACAACGTACGGTAAATCAAAATGGCCGCCAGTACGTCTGTGTGCGTCTAGGGTCCTTGTTTTGGCACTAAACTTCCAATAATAAACCTTTAAAATCAACTAAAGTAGTAGTTTTAGTAATATCAGTCTTAGTTGTAGTAAAGTTAAGTCATGAATAATTTTGTTTGTCGAGAATAAACCGTGAGAACAAAATTACGCACACATAGGTAGATACGCGAAGGAATGTTGATTCAATGGAGAAATCAAGCGGCACCGCAGCGCCATTTGTGCGCAGGCGACGTCGAGCTTTTGAACTTTGTTTTGATACAACCACACCAGAGATGGCGTTGTTATCAATTTAATTTAAAGCTCTAGATAAGCAGATGATCTTTCGGCCCTCGTGTTATTGAGTGCTTCATTGAGCCCATAGATATAGTAACGCGAGACATGGTTGGAAGTCTCAACAGCATTGCACTGTCCCACTCTCCAAACTAGAAGTCAAGTTTTCGCGGCATAAACAAAAACATTTCAATTTGTTAACCTAAAATATGATTTTAACTTACACCCTGACCGCACATAACATGACTACGTACAGTTTAATCAATACTTCCGTTGTCAAGTACGATTTCGATTCGAATGTTTTGTAAATACGATATTAAATATATAATTCGATACAATGGGGACGTGTTATGAAAAACATCCATTTGAGATCGAAACTGAGGACCGTCTCACATCTATAAACACGAAAATATACGAAATCAAAAAGAAAATACAGCTGTCAGGTCGGTGCTTGATATATTTACATATTTTCATCTTACCGACTTAAATCCAAAGATTGTTTTTTTTTATTACTTAGATGGGTAGGCGAGCTCACGGCCCATGGTTTTAAGTGGTTACCGCGAAGCCCATAGACCCACCAAAGTTCTGAGGTCTCAGTTTAACAGTACAACGGCTGCCCCACCCTTCAAACCGAAACGCATTACTAGTTCACGGCTGAAATAGGCAGAGCGGTGGTACCTACCCGTGCGGATTCACCAGTCGTCCTACCAGTAATTACGCAAATTATACTTTTGCAGGTTTGATTTTTATTACACAATGTTATTCCTTCACGGTGGAAGCTAATCGTGAACATTTGTTAAGTACGTATTTCGTTGGAAAAGTTGGTACCACCATTTGAACACCGTAGCATCGCTTGATACGAATGCACCAGGCGTCTTATCCTTTAGATCACGTCGACTTAAAATAGACAGTAGATAATATATTGAATTAGAATTACTAATTCATTGAGACTCCCAACTTTATTTGAAGCATTTTGACGGCTTCGGTTTTAAAGTGATTGATCCGGTCTGCAAATAGAGACTGAGTTGAATTTAGTTTGATAATTGTGAAAGATATTTGGTATCCGAGGTCTTGGCACTTTTGAGACACTAGAATATTCTAATTTGATGTTAGTATCAAATACATATTCATTCACACGTGACTTCCTCCGAGAAGAAATAAAATCGTGAAACGATTTTTTTTAATGCCTTTGTAGGCAGACGAGCATACGACCCACCTGATGGTAAGTGGTCACCATCGCTCATGGACGTCAGCAAAGCCAGGGGCAGAGCCAAGCCGCTGTCAACGACCCAAGCCGCTGCCTACCATATAAAATATATATAAAATCCATAAATCCTATCCATAAATTTTATTGTTATATTTTTAATCTTCTCTTCATTTAAAAAATAATTAAATAAATAAACAAAACCAACATCTTCTTCTGTGTTACGGATTTCATGAGTGTGTTACGGATTTCAAAACACGAGCAAGTACTCTCGGTTATATCCCGAAAACCAAATAACAATGTTCAACGGAGGACTCAGCCTACAAAGCGATTATTACTCAAACTCGCCTCGATATATCATAGATTTTTGAAAAAATATTGTTACGTATGTGTTGCATATTATACGTGAAAGAATGATAGTTCGTAAAAACATATTATTGTATAGCTCATTAGGCATAATATGTGATAATGTGTCCCTCTGAATCAAAGTATCGAGATATCAATCTTAAGGCTTTACGTGGGCGGTAATTATGTTAAGAGGCGAGGCTAAAAGGAACACAAACACGTCTGCTTATAAAAAAAAAAGCAGATTTATGAACGAAATATGGTTGTTTTTTTTTTTATTTGATTTGATTTGTTTTATTTTATTAATGAAATGTTTTCGCTTACACGTTGATTACAGTTTCTCAAAGTTTTGTTTAGTTTTAAGCAAGTAATTTCAGACTACGAAACCCGTTTTATACATTTACTAGCGGCCCGTTCCGACTTCGATAGGGTCATTAATAAAAATTTCAAAATAAAAAATTATAATACACACATAATTACTAACCCTTATATTTGCGCCAGGTTTCTAAACATAGAAAAATATAATATAAAGGTAGTTTGAATAATTATTATTATTTTAATTTCATTTAGGTAAGTAATATTTGTTTTTATCTATTTTATTAGTATTTTTATATTATTATTTTTCTAATTTTCGTAATATTATTACAGTTTCAGTAAGGATCCCTGATTTAAAAAAAAAAGAATATAGCCTATATCACTCGGAGATAATGTAGCTTCCAGACAGTGAAAGAATTTTTCAAATCGATTCAATAGTTTCGGAGCCTATTCAATATAAACAAACAAATAAATCTTTTCTCTTTATAATATTAGTATAGATTGGCGTATAAAATGTTATAAGTTAAAGATCAACCGATCTCGAGTATTTCTATTTAGTGCCCTAAGCCGTTGAATAGTTTATTCAAATCAAACTGATGATGAGTTATTACCAGAGTCCACAGACATCACCTTTTTTTCTTATCGCTCTCTGTCTAAATTTTGACATCTTACTCATATAAAAACTGTCAATTAAACCCACTCTTCCAACTGGAAGACAGAATGGATTTTTAGCAGAAATAGTATCATCAGGTAAAAGCTAAGGATGATCATCTTAAAATCTATAAAAAATATTTTAAGTGGTTACTCTCATAAAACACAAAAAATCCTATCTGTTTCTCGCCGGATCTTCTCAGTGGGTCGCTATTCCGATCCGGTGGTAGATTCTGTGAAACACTGCTCTTGCTAGGGCTAGTGTTAGCAAATTCTCTCAGGTTGAGCCCGTGAGCTCACCTACCCGTCAGCGCGTAGCTGGAATAGCCTCTTAGGCTACCAACGAATAGTTAGGGAGAAATAACAAAAAAATAAAAATAAAACCTCATAAACAAGATACCGATGTAAGCCGCTCATAGTGCGTGTTTTTAACCGACTTCAAGACAGGAGGATGTTCTCAATTCGACTGTATTTTTTTATGTTTGTTACCTCATAACTTTTGACTGGGTGAATCGATTTTGATTATTCTTTTTTTATTAAAAAGCTGACGCTTCCCGTGTAGTCCCATTTCATTTTAGTCCAGTTCTGATAATGGTATCCATGAGAAAACCATATAAGTCTTAAATTTGCATTAAGTACGTGCGCGACAAATAGATGAATAACTCAATAACTCAATATCACGCCAACCGATTTCGAAGATTATTGTTTTTAGTGTATATTAATTTGTTTTGGAATATCTTTTTTTTTCTATTTGAACTCGGTTTTTGTTAAAGCATGTCTAATTACAATGTAAAAGTTAACTCAAATTTATATGTAGTTGGAACGTTTGCCTACGTTTGCCGCTAGGGGCGCTGTCCATACAAATTTGAGTTAACTTTTACGCTATCGAGAACGTTAAAAACTCGCATTAAACACACTGACCACACAAGTCTATCAACGCATTCGTTCAAACACACTGGGCCACTGATAACAGCATGTTGACAGTAGACAATCGACGGAAGCATCGACCGCAAGCCGCCGCTGTAGATAATTAGACATATTTATAATTAATTATCATGGGTATTGAATGTGTGGTCAAATAAAATAAAATAATATATATAAAACAAAAAATACTAAAGTTACCTTCACAGCTGCCGTTCCTGATCCTGCGTGTCGAATGGTAAACAGTCGACGTCGCCCAAAACACGTCATTTCGGATCCTCCCGATCCACTAAAGGTGCTTTTAGGTACCTCAAGCACTGATCATCGTTCTCGTCGAACCCGTCGCTTGCGACGAAGGGCTCGGCCAGTAAATTAACTCACAAACACAGCCCACTGAGTTTCTTGCCAGCTATTCTCGTGGGTCGCGTTTCCGATCCAGTGGTAGATTCTGCGAAGCACGGCTTTTGCTAGGGTTAGTGTTAGCCACGTCGTTAGGCTTGAGCCCCCTACTAGTTAAGGTGACGCTGAAATGGTCTCTCAAGACCATCAGCTTAGGTAGGATTTAAAAAAAAAACCTCATTGTTATGAGACAAAAGACGCTTTTTTTATTTATTTGCTACGATGTACAGACGTGGGATGTTAAATAGTCATAGAGTCCATGAGCAAACTACCATAAATACCGCCCAAACGCCGCCTTATAATTTTTGGTGACCGACTCAGTAGTGCATTAGTTAGCGCCCCTGACTGTGGTGCCGAAGGTCATAGATTCGATTCCCACATCGGGCAAACATTCTTGTGATCCACAGATTTGTTTGCTCTTTAGTCTCGGCGTTTCTTATCAGTCTACATATGTATATACTTAATACACGGATTCCTAATTTGGGGCCGGATAACAGTACGTGACTTGTTCCCAGTTTTAATTATAGTTTATTTTTATTTACAATCATAACTTAAATTAAGAATTCGGTATCAAGTATTAGGGTTAAAATCGAATTGACAGAGGGCCAAAGGAAATCTAATTACGAAGAAAACGAAGCCGAGAAACAGCAGAACAATGACCTAATAGAGGCGCTGAAGAGGGAGATAAAGTCACGTGTCGCCGAACTGATACAAGCTAGATCAGCTATAGGAGAAGACGAAGTACATGTCAAGAAGTACTTGAATGACATATGCCCTATTGGAGATAAAACAGCGGATCAGGTAAGGTAACTTCGTTTACGTTGATAGCATCGATCGTCATAGCTCACAACGCAAATACAGCTCCAAACACACTAGGCTTAAATCTCAAATTTCAGTGTAATAATGGTTATTCCCTTCAATAGTAACGTATGCTTCTTCGTGACAGAAATACATACAACGGCAGCACCTACAACTCTTCTACCGGTACTCAAAATGAGAATCACGGAAAGTTGCAATATTCTGCGCAATCATTTTTTTTTTAATTATTCTGTAGACCCTCCAGTCCCATTTACCTCGCGCGCCCTGACTTGTAAGAGGTTTGACCCCCCGTCCAAAAAAAAAGTCAGGTTTTTTTATTGCCCTTGTAGGCAGGGTGGGTCTTGTAGGCCCACCTAATTGTACGGTTACCGCCGTCTATCGCTAAATAATTTCCTGCAAGCACTAAAATAGGGTTCCGTTTATCTCGTACCTACTATACATAGATTGCACTGTATTCTACTTAAATCAATTTTAATATATTCATACTTGAAAACGAGAGATCGTTGTGCTGAAATTGCTTCCTAAATCTGCAAAGTGGAAAATAATTGCTCAATGTATTCGATGTTTTAGATTCATCAATCATTTCAACTATCTACAAAAAATAACTATCGTTTATTCACAGATAGCCCATAATTTAGATCTAAAAGTCATTGAACAGCGTAAAATTTTGGATCTACTGAAATACGAGAGACGCAGTAAAAAGAGGAGACTCACGGAACTGGAGAAAGAATACGAAAGCCTCTTGATTGAGAACAGCAAAGGTGAACTTGTCAAATCGAAAATTTCTAGTCGCGCCAGAAAGGTAAATAAATCTTATAAAAATAAAACCAGGGCAGCTTGTTATTAATGTAATGTTATGCCTGTCGACTCCTTCTTGTGATTTTTGCTCAACGATTTCCCGATCGCATCCCTAATTTTCAAACAAGGTTTTAAGAGAGCCATTAGAGATAAATGTTTGACTGTGCTCATGACATTGCCGAAGTCATTGGATAACTGTGTCTGCTGCTGCTATAGCAACCCGTAAGGCCAATATTATTGAAATGATACGAAAATGCCTCCTCAACTACCCACAGTCCCCACCACGACGAGATATGAGGTTGAAGTATCATATACAAAGGGTCACGGGCTATCTTACCTGTCAAATCGAATCGCAAAATCATTTCATCAAAGAAATGGCTGCACGTTGCACTGTTCAATTTCACATGACGTCTTACCACCAATAATCACATTTTTTATATCATAACCTTGACCTATTGCTCTATTCATGTAACGCAAATTTTCTAAGCATTTCAAGGCGATCGCTTACCTTAAATATTTGGACACACTTGCAATACTTAAATTGTAGATTAATATCCTGATCAAGATAAAAATCAGGATAAAAATCAAACCCAACATAGCTACATCACTCCATACGACGCCAGCGGCTACATATGCAGAACAACGGCCTATTGAAAAGATCTTTAAACTTAGCTTTTCTCTTTACAGCTCGTTTCGCATTTAGAGAACGAAATTCATAAAGTGTTAATACAATGGACAGAAGCGGAACTGGTCAAGAAAAAGTACTTTTCTATCAGGTACACAAATATGTTAAAAAGAAAAAAATTATACACATAAAAAAATGTATGCACAGGAATGATAGGAATCTATTCAATCTTTTCCCGAATTGCGGAGTAAGCTGCATATTTAATGCAAATAGCAAAACGCAAATCATACTCTGAAGATAATAGAAATTTTAGTAATAATAATCATTAATTAATAATAATAGCCAATAGGTTAATAGCAATTCTTAATATAAAGTTCCAACATGTGAACTCACCAGCGATAAAATGGATATTATTAAAAAAAGCAAGTTTCTACAAATATTTCTTCTGAGTCGGTCTCTTCATTGGTGAAGGTCGTGTCTAATTTGAAATGTTGAATTCTTTTAAAAAGATCTTCAAATAGAACATCTCCAACTTTAACAAAGGTCTATCTCCATGGATTCCGGGCACTATCGATAAGGAACAAAGGTCATTAGGTATATCAGACCAGAGAACACTAGCTACACATGTCAGGTTGGGGTCGGATGACCATGCTTGATTTGTACCACGTTATTTATTATTATTAAATGCTCAAGTTTAGAGGACCAGCTTAACGAGGCTAGATAACCAACGAATATAGAATAGATTCTTTCGATTTTTTCAGACAAGCCCTCATAGATGACTCAGTAAAATTCGAAAGTTCCTTGTCACGGATTGAAGATCTATTGAACAAACAACGAGATGAAATTAAAAAACTTGAGGTAATCGAATTAAACTAAATGAATTATTCTATATTATATCTATGTTTTAAAATTACAATAAAACGTTTTTTTCTTTTGGAGATAAATTTATTTCGAATGCGGAGAGAGAGAAAGAGGGGGGGCAAATATCAGATGCAATAGGTTTTTGGAATGAACTCCTACAAAATACCAATAGTGGTAGGCGTAACAACTTTTTTTACCTACCTGCCAATAGCCACGTATAGTGTCCTATTCAAACTTCACTAAGACTGGTGGTGGAGCTCGCAAGCCTGAAAAAAATTGCTAACATCTGCCCTAGCAATAGCAGTACTCCACTGAGCCTAGCGTCGAATCAGAATCGCGACCCACGAAAAAAATACGGCGAAAAACTCAACGGGTTGTGTCTGTGGGTTAAGTTGCCCGTCGAACTCTTCGTCGCATTCGACAAGTTCTTCGAGAATGGTGCTCGGAGTACACTGAGAGTCTATTGGGAGGATCCGAAATGGATGAATGGCATGCGGCTGTTACTGTCTGGTTACCTGATCGTTTGGGTCGGGAATGTAGCTTGCAACACAACGTGTACAAAACCAGGCAAAAGGGCAGACTACGCTCACCTTATTCCAATTTGGCTGTCAATTGAAACTCCGGTATTAGTACACAGTAGTAATCTATACTATTATATAAATCTACAGTGATTTTTACGGATGTTCTGTTATAACTACTGAACCATGCATCCGATTGGCTTGAAACTTGGTATCCATGTAGAAAATACATGTACTTAATGGATAGGCTAATATTTCTATGAGTGTTGGACTCCGTACACCAGTTGCGGGGGCGTTAATGATGACAATCTTTGTGGGGGTGAGGAATAATAATGTTAATTTTAAATGCCCAGCGAACCGGACGGGTACAGCTAGTTATGTTAATAATTTCAAAAACGTTCTGGTGCAATATTTGTTGTTGTTGTTTTTTTTTTCACCTAATCTGATAGCCTTGAGAGGCTATATCAGCGTCGCCTTAACTAGTAGTTTTTTTTTTTTATTGCTTAGATGAGTGGGCGAGTTCACAGCCCACTTGGTGTTAAGTGGTTACTGGAGCCCATAGACATCTACGACGTAAATGCGCCACCCACCTTGAGATATAAGTTCTAAGGTCTCAAGTATAGTTACAACGGCTGCCCCACCCTTCAAACCGAAACGCATTACTGCTTCACGGCAGAAATAGATTGGGTGGTGGTACCTACCCGTGCGGACTCACAAGAGGTCCTACCACCAGTAAAAAGGTGAGCTCACGGGGCTCAAACCTGATGACTATTTGTTGTATTTACGCAGTATGTACGGGAAGAGGCCGCGGAGATGCGTATCCGCGCGACAGCGGCGACGGCCGCCGAGGCTGCACGTGCTCACGACGCAGAACACGCTCGAGCCACAGAAAGAGCCTACTTCTCTCAAAGATTCGGCGAGAGAAAACGGGAACTTGAGAAATTGGAGAAAAGAGTATTTCCGCCCAACAGTAAGTTGTTCTATAAGTCTATTTAGGTTCGTTTTTGACGATTTCACTAGTGAGGAAATTTCAGAAGCAAAGATAAATCCATTGTATATATACTTGCGATGCAGTACGCGTCGAACACTGTCGATCCATAAGGGATTAAAAGGTAAGCTGCTTAAGTTGGACCCGTCAACCTCTTTTTAAAATCAGTTATTTTAACACAATTTTTCTAATAAACGAAACAGCACGGGAGGAGTCAATTTATCCTTTTTCTTAGTAAAAGAAAGACGGTTTTTATTATGAACTAGCGACCCGCCCTTGCTTCGCTTCGGAAACTGTAATTTATAATTGATTTCTCCACTATTTAATGGATGTTATTATACATATAAACCTTCCTCTTCAATCACTCTATCTATTAAAAAAAACCGCATCAAAATCTGTTGCGTAGGTTTAAAGATTTAAGCATACTTAAGGACAGACAGATATAGGGACAGAGAAAGCGACTTTATTTTATACTATGCAGTGATAATGAAGCTTTGGAGGAAGAAGCTTTGAAGAGATGGAGAGGGAGTGTTCATTCCCTTACTCAATCGATCCGTCGCCGCAACAGCGCATATAAATAAATAAATAAATAAATAAATAAATAAATAATTCCTATTTATAAATAAGATAGATTTTGTCATATTTTAAAAAGTAGTATTTATGGCTGTGTGCTGCAAGCATACAACATGAAATACTACTTTACATAGAACATTCCTTTGGAAGGAAAGTGTCAATGATAATATTAAATCGAGGAAATTTTGTTTTTAATTATTATTGTGGATTATTTTTCCCATTCTTAAAGTACATAAAACACTTTAGGTCGATCAGTGGTTCGTCAAGAGTCTACAAGATCAGATCGGGAAGCCGAAGCGGTATCCGAGGAAGCATCAGCCGCAGCTCAGATGGAAGACATTTTCCAGAAACTTATGAAATTAACTGGTACTTAATCCATTTCTTATCAAAACGTTTTCCCTAAATGCTTATTGCTTGATTGACTCACGTTATCAGACTAGCCACCAGCTCAAATGCTACCGTCGTCCGTGACATTGACACTGTCTTTACATGCCATGAGACTGTGAAGCTTGGGCACATGTTCTTTTCGAACACACAAAGAAGAATAAGAAACGCCTCTCCAATTCTACTAGTGTTGTATTTTATTCGGATTGCATGAGCTACATATACAATTAAAACTAATTTTAAAGCTTAACTCTGCATAAAAAAAAATTATAGCTTGGATGGGTGGACGAGCTCACGGCTCACCTAGTGGTTACCAAAGACCATAGACATCTACAACGTAAATGCGCCACACACCTTGAGATATAAGTTCTAAGGTTTCAAGTATAGTTACAACGGCTGCCCCACCCTTCAAACCGAAACGCATTACTGCTCCACGGCAGAAATAGATGGGGTGGTAGTACCTACCCGTGCGGACTCACAAGAGGTCCTACCACCAGTAAATGTGAGAATTGCCAAATTTTCCTTAGGTGTCACAAATCCCGAAGAAGTGTTCGACAGGTTCCGCGCCCAGCGCGACACCTGCAAACGACTGAGCTACCTCCAGCAGACCACCGAAGAAGAGAAACTGGACCTCGAGCAGAGACAAACCACGCTGATGGCCGAACTGGAAGCTTTCAAATTCGCTTCAGTCAAAGACAAAGATGAGTACGTCATTAAAAATTCTAAGCTAGATTTTATTTACATATTCATTATTAAATTCACGAACCATATTAATTTGTCCAATCAACGTCAGTTTTTTTAGGGGCATTTTATGACCCGGTAACTAAGACCTTTAGGTCAATTCTTATTTTAATTTATATTCTTATTATTTAGAAAAATGATAATATGGTGTGAAATGAAATGAAATGAAGATGATTAATTTGAGACATTAATCAACTGGGATGAACTGAAATGAAATGAAATGAGATGATATGGGATGAAATATAATCTGTAAAGTCGTCGTTATTTACTGAGTCTTTTTCAGTGGGCTTTTGGGAGGATCCCGAGAAGCTACGTCCAGCAGCTTTATTTCATTTTCCCACATTTGAGTACTTTCACAGATACTAAACACTTAAGACAGAGAAGTTAACCGTCATTAAGTACACATTTAAACCTGAAGAAACACTAAGTAGACAAAATGAAACAAATCACACAACTTCACTCCTCGCGTTTCCACCAAAAAATTCCTCAACGTCAGATATTTTATTTTACCATTCGTCTTAAGTTCTTCTTCTTCTTCTCCATCGCTCCCTCATTGCTGAGGGTCGTGACTCCGTTTTAGCTTGTCGACTGTCAGCCTCCATCGGTTCCAGTCAGTTGCCTGATGTAGTGCACGTCTTAAGTTAATGCAAGCAAAAACTTGATTAAGTTGAGCAAAATCGTTTAAACAGTATAGCAGCGCTTAAAATACAAACAGATTAACAAAGGTAGACGGGTAATAGACTTTGTGTTAATTACCGCATAGAAAGTAGATGGAAAGTGTACCTCGCACATACAATACGATTTGGGGTGAAGAAAATTTTATTTATGACCACTACGCTCCATATAGACAATGGAAAAATTTACTAAGGCATCCGCTTACGCTGCCATTTAATTTAATACAAACCTAATAAAAACCAAATATGTGTTTGGCTCGGACAATAAAAATTGTGTTCTGCCTACGTCAAGGCAGAAGCTAATTTGAACGTTTCAGCTATAATACATCCTATAAATTGCCTTCAAGCACTGGAATTTGAAAAGAAAAGATCAGACTGTACAATGATATGATGATCCTATTTACTATGAACCCACCTTTTGTTTTATTTGTATAGATGATCTCCGAACCGCCTCTTTATTTCGCCACGGAAAGGCTCTCTTTGATTTATTAGGACGTAATATCTAAAAAAACGTAATATCTAAAAAAAATGATAAAACGAATTAAATTAATAGTGTATTAATTTAACAATCGTGAGCAGACCAAGTTGACCTCCGAATCGCGAACTCCTTAACGTTGAATGCAAATACTCGCTCTTCGTAGGCGGATAATAACATTCATTTGCCAAACTAACCGTAGATTTATTGCTCTTAGACTCCAGCAGTCGAACTCATGACCTACCTTAGTGGTATTAGATATCTTGAAGTATACGGTTAAAACCTCAAATGAATCTGGTAACGTCTGTGCCACTCTTCAAGGCGCCGGCATCCAAATTGTTAAGTATGTGGACAGAAACAAAATATAGCAACTGTCATTTATCTAACAACCTACAGTAAAACTTAGACTCTTAACGTTGATTCTTCCAGGGGTCAAGATCAAATCAACGACTTAAAGATCGAAATACAGAAAGAGCAGGATATTCACGATGAACTACAGAAGAAAATAGACGATCTCGAAACATTTCTACTCGAAATCAAGAGATTGCTCCACGACCTCTGCAAGTTATTAGATGTATGTCATTTTAACTAGTAAATTACGGTACGAGGTCTGAGGCGCCTTGTTCGCATCTCCCTTGCGACGGGCTAAGAAAGTGGTCGTGTGGAGACCGGAACTTCAATTTGATTTATTGTAGGATAGAGAACTGTGTGCTAAGCGCGAGTTTTTTAACGCTCTCGATAGCGTAAAAGTTAGCTCATATTTGTATGGAATGGGATCGTTTTCCTACGTTTGCCGCTAGGGGCGCTCTTCCAACTGCATACAAAGTTGGATTAACTTTTACGCTATCGAAAACGTTAAAAAACTCGCATTAAGCACACCGGTTAACAGATACCGAACGAATTGCTTGCTTGACATGAAACCAGATTTCTGTGTAGAGCGTGGACTGTAATTTGTACTGGTCGCTTCAATAATTAGATATACCTATTCAGAGAGAAGGTTATTTTTATTTTATTTTAATGTAGTTACAACACGTGCACGTACGACCTGAATTTTTGATTGACTTACAATGACTGTGTTGCCACAGTTATTATTCTGTTTCAAAATTCAAAAAACAGTCATACAAACTTCATGTTTAGAATTGCTCTAAACAATTTCGAATTTATTATGGTTTAGACTGAAGAATTTAATCATGCTTAGCTTTTCACAATTCGCGAACATAAATACTGTAGATATTCGATTTTTTAAATAATAAAAAGCAAATTCTTAATAGATCTAGCATAAGTTTTATATGAAAATACAAAGATACGATCTTCCACCAAGCGTTTTGTATAACCAATTGTATCGAAACCACCGATTGTATAGTAGAATGGCCGCCCCACTCTTCGCATCGGAATGCAAGAGTGTTTCGCGGCACAAAGTAAACAGGATGATGGTACTTACTTATGCGGTTCTATACGTCGTACAGCCAGTAAAAGACGGCTGAAAATCGGGTGTGACAAAGGTATCGGTTGCGTTTTACGCAGCCCAAGGGAGGTGGCACCGCATAACCCTCTTTAAGCATACAACTCACTCACTAGTGTGAGGACCTCTTGTGAGTCCACACGGGTAGGTACCACCGCCCTGCCAATTTCTGCCGTGAGCAATAATGCGTTTCGGTTTGAAGAGTGGGACAGCCGTTGTAGCTATACTGAGACCTTAGGACTCATATCTCAAGGTGGGTGGCGGCATTTACGTTGTAAATGTCTATGGGCTCCAGCAACCACAACACCAAGTGGGCTGTGAGCTCGTCCACCCTTCTAAGCAATAAAAAAATACAAATCTGTGAGGGACAGCCGCTGAGCTAGAATAATTAAGACACCACTCTTATGTTTATAGGTGGGGCAACAATTTTGACGCTGGCTAATCAGTGGTTTTTAATACCCGTCTAATACTTACTCGGCTACCAATACCACAATACCGAAGACCAAACTCTTACTAAACTAATCTGTTCATCAAGGAAAACTAATCTGAATTGGTATTCAGTTAATGCAGGAGCCGTCAGTGCCAGAATGGACAGCAGAAGCGCGCGACGTCCATGAATTGGTGGTGGTGCTCACATCTAGATACGAAAAAGCCAAAGCTAGATCTGATGAGATCAAGGAGAAGAATAAGGATGTTACTACGATCATAGTGCCTTCTAATGTGAGAAGCTTTCGAAAATATTGTTACTCGCTAGGGTTCGGGATAAATAAAACTTTCACCGAAGTACAAATTAAAACTCTATTAAACACTCAAAACACTTATGGAACACTTTACAATTCGTAACTCAGTTCTTCCGCTTCGCTTCAGGTGATCCGTTCGCTGCTTCGCTTCGAGTAGATCCGATTACTAACTGCCTTCATGTCATGTCTGCAACGGTTTTATAGTCGACACGACAACTCTACAATTATCCGGAACATTCCCGATAGGTCGAGTCGTTTCGATATGTGTTCCCACTATTTAATAAGAGATGGCATTACACTACTCGGGCGCTCTCGATATTGCTAGTTCTTTTGATATTCATTTCTGCTATTCGACGACAGATGGCGTTACTCTTACCGGCGTAACAATTTTATGATTATTAGCTTAGGTAAACAGACAGTTGGGGAAACAGCTCTGAAATATTCATTGCCAGTGACATAATTAGTAATATTCACATTTAGATCACGACTTAATGTGTAAGATGACCTCTTTACTTTTACTGCCATTGAATTTCTCTCCAGATCTTCTCAGTGAGTCGCGATTCTGATCTGGTCATAAATTCTGCGAAATAGGTACTGTTCTTACTTACTTGTTTTACAACGTTAATGTCCATATATTTTTTTCAACTTGTAGTCTAATTTTACAGGTGCTAAAACGTCTTATTAGTCCGCACGGTTAGTTACCACCACCTTGCCTATTTCTGCTGTGAAGCAGTAATGCGTTTCGGTTTGAAGGGTGGGGCAGCCGTTGTACTGTAAAAACCGAGGCCTTAGAACTCATGTCTCGAGATGGGTGGCGCATTTACGTTGTAGATGTCTATGGGCTCCAGTAACTACTTAACACCAGTTGGGCTGTGAGCTCGTGCCCCATCTAAGCAACAAAAAAAAAAGTGAAAGGAACCAATCTAAGGTATGTCTTTCAGCAAACTAGCGCGGCCGCCTCCGTGGCTGGACTCAGTGTGCACAGTCACAGCACGCCTAAGGAGTCAGACAAGCAAATACCAACCTATAAGGAGCTCCTGCAAAAGGAACCTGTCAGAGCACCACGTGAGTTTTTCGAACGTATTGGTACTTTGTAGTGCTATCCCTCTCCCACTCCCTCACCGTAATTGTGATGACGTCATCAACCTTTCTCCGAAATTTCGTTTTATCATGATTCGTATGTGTTTCCTTGATTCTTTGTTCTGGTCGCGACGCCGCGCCGTAGAGAACATTTTTGGACCAATTATTAAAAAAAAATCTGATGTCTGGTGCTCAATCAAGGGCAATATCAATAATTTTATTTTTAGTACTAAGCTCTAGAACAATGATTCATCAATAACCGCTATTGAGTACCTACATATCATATTGATATCATATTGATATGTACTCAATAGCTAAAACTATTTTTATAGTGGCACTAAAAATACTTTTCCAATAAAGTGGCATTACATAAACGTAGTTTTGCGGTTTTAGCTCTAGGGCACATATTATATCTATGAAATGGTCTTATGAAACATATAACTACACATTTAAACCAACGTCAATTTGGCAGGTTGAAAATGTATTTTTTCCTTTCCACTGAAAAAAGTTTAGGCCTTAATTGAATAATGTTTGTATGTACAAATATAATAATAGTATTATGATCGAGATAATATTATGTTCATGGTATATCAGTTTTTTTTAGATACAAGTTTTTGAAAATGTATCCTCTAATAGATCATCAAATACATAGGTATCTACATTCAGTTTTTTTTAGTCGAAAGTACAAACTGATTTCGGTTAACGAAATAAACAGTATGTACTATACCTAGTCAGGTCATAAGTATTGTCACACAGTAAAAACTTTTCTTTTAGAATGCTGGCCACAAAAAAGTTTATTGAATTCGAATTTCGAATTGTTCATGAAAAATAAAAATGTATACTTTTAGAATTTTACTCATTTTTAAATATGGAGTGGACGCTTAAAGAAGACCGTGTTGCAGTTATTGCGTTGCATCGTTGCGGTTACGCGCCAATTCAAATTTTTAACATACTGAAAAATTTGAATATAACCAAAAGATTCGTTTATCGTACCATCAAACGATACAATGAAGACTCTAGTGTAGATGACAGGTCAAGAAGTGGTCGCCCTCGGTCTGTTAGGATTCCAGCAGTGATAAAAGCTGTGAAGGCGCGAATTCAAAGAAATCCCAAACGTAAGCAGAAACTGTTGGCCCTTCAGATGGGGTTAAGCAGAACCACGGTGAAAAGGGTGTTAAATGAAGACTTAGGGCTTCGGGCATATCGAATAAAAACAGGACATCGTTTGAATGCTCGTCTAATGGACCTGAGACTGAAGAGATGCCGCGCTTTGTTGAAGCGGTACGCGGGAAAAAAATATCGGGAAATTCTTTTTTCGGATGAAAAAATTTTTACCGTAGAAGAGAGCTACAACAAACAAAATGATAAGGTGTACGCACACAGTAGTGAAGAAGCGAGCAACTGTATTCCGCGTGTCCAACGAGGTCATTTTCCATCCTCGCTCATGGTATGGTTGGGAGTTTCTTATTGGGGCTTAACAGAGGTACATTTTTGTGAGAAAGGTGTAAAAACGAATGCAGTTGTGTATCAAAATACAGTCCTGACGAACCTTGTGGAAACTGTTTCTCATACCATGTTCAATAACAGGCACTGGGTATTGCAACAAGATTCGGCGCCGGCTCATAGAGCGAAGAGCACACAAGACTGGCTGGCGGCGCGTGAAATCGACTTCATCCGGCACGAAGACTGGCCGTCCTCCAGTCCAGATTTGAATCCGTTAGATTACAAGATATGGCAACACTTGGAGGAAAAGGCGTGCTCAAAGCCTCATCCCAATTTGGAGTCACTCAAGACATCCTTGATTAAGGCAGCCGCCGATATTGACATGGACCTCGTTCGTGCTGCGATAGACGACTGGCCGCGCAGATTGAAGGCCTGTATTCAAAGTCACGGAAGTCATTTTGAATAAACTTCAGTGTCATAAGAATCTATGTTTTGTTAAGTTCATTTTGGTATATGAATGGTTACATAATGAATAAACTTGTTTCAATTATTTTACATTAAACATGTGACAGAATTTATGACCTGACTAGGTATATAGATATTTTGAATCGAGCAGAAACATTTCTCGTTGATTTAATGTATATAAATAGTTCCATAATTACTGAACTATATTCTGTAGCTGCATTTGTGTTTATAGTTGAACACAATCACGCTACTTCAGCTACAGCTGTTTGGTTGTTTTAAATCTTGCTTACAGCATCCGATGAAGAGGAAGACATCCCGTCAAGATGCTATCTGAAGAGGCAAGCGCAAGTCATTGTCGATACCAAATGCAGAAGAAAAGGATTCCGTCCATTCCAGAGGCGATAACATCCCCATAAATGTTCACAACACGTATAGGAAAAATACATCTACCTCTAAAAATATTTATTGAATTAAAAAGGATTCTAAAATACAAATTATCTTTTTCTTTCGATATCTATGAATATGTATGAAGAACAGAGAAAAAGCTATACTAGTACTTTGTCCTCAAACTAATTTTATTACATGATATTATTCGTTCATTATGAAAGTCAATAGTAAATACGTGGCAACATATTGCAAATTTAGCCACAAGATATGCTGTAAACTTATATAGTATAGATATTAATAACAATTAATATTATTTTCATGCGAGATCCTCTGACCGAAATAGTTTTAAAAAGGCGTTCAAAAATATTATTTGTACAAAGATTAAATATTGTAAATGTTGCAAGATATTTTTTAACATTTTTAAATATGTATACATTACACTACTTTAAATTAATTAATAAAAAATGACAACTTGAATTGACAAATCCAACTCAAATGGTGACTGACAGTTTCGTAATCATGTTCATAGTCAAATCATATTAATATTTTATTTTGTATTCTTTAATTTTCTAATAATGTTTAGCTCCTACAAAAATTCCTATTTGCAATTGGTATGCGCGGTCAATCCACGTCTACTGAACAAAGCCGTGGACTACGCATTACGAAAACCATACAGCGATTCGCGTGATGGTAAGAAAATAAATATTATATCTCTATATCTAATATATAAAATTCTCGTGTCACAGTTTTCGTTGCCATACTCCTCCGAAACGGCTTGACCGATTTTGATGAAATGTTTTGTGCTTATCCGGTATCTATGAGAATCGGCCAACATCTATTTTTCATCCCCCTAAATGTTAGGGGTAGTCCACCCCTAAATTATATTTTTTATTTTTTAGACAAAATTTTTAATTTCTATTTTTTTATGATACAACATACAAAAATACATACAATCCTCAATTTTCACCCCTCTACGATCAACCCCTATTTTTTATTGGTTAATTATAAACTTTAATTTTTTTGGCAAGATTTTCATTTTTATTTTGTCATGAATTAAAATAAAAAATCTGATGTTACTCTCAATTTTTCATCCCTCTATGATCAACCCCTATTTTTTATTTGCTAATTATAAACTTTAATTTTTTCGGCAAGTTTTTTATTTTGTTTTGTCATGACTTAAAATTAAAAAAAATCATATTACTCTAAATTTTCACTCTTAACGATCAACCCCTATTTTTCCATTCAGATTAATATTTTTTTTATTCTATGCACAGATCCGCAATAAGGTTGCAAGATGGCAATCAAATATTATAATTGTAGTACGATAAATTCTTATTCAGAGTTTATAATATCAAGTTCCTTTAATTATGATTTTTTTAAATTGAATTTGATCTCCCGCCCTCGGCGGTCGACTACTGATCAACTATCAATCGATCAGCTATCCCCGCCAGGTGTCACCACTCATCCAGCAAACATCACGTAGTAGGGATGAGGACGAAGCCGGTCTCCTGTCTTACGTACTCACTATACATCATAGATTATACACCTAATATATTTGAGAGCTATACAATACTATACATTTTTCAGCCATGTTTTTTTGGATTTATTTGTGTATCAATAGTATGTTCAGTAGGTCTGAGAATCGGCTACTATCTGTTTTTCATACCCCTAAGTAAATTTTTTTGGAATTTTTTTTTTTGTTTGTAATGAGGTATTATGTGGTTAAAGGAGGTTTTTTTTTCTACAGTAGAATTTCCCTAGAAACTTATTTAAGGCAACACAACGTTTGCCGGGTCAGCTAGTAATTATATAAAAATGATTTGCTGTTCGTTAGTCTCGCTAAAACTCGAGAACGGCTGGACCGATTTGGCTAATTTTGGTCTTGAATTATTTGCGGAAGTCCAGAGAAGGTTTAAAAGGTAGATAAATATGAAAATGCTCGGAATTAAATAAAAATAACAATTTTGTTTTTCCTTTGATGTGTCCCCCGTCGGACGGATTCCTTTTGTTTGTTTTAAATTTATTTTATACAAAAACTTAGAGGTATTTTATTTATCGATTGAGGCACTACGAAGTCTGCCGGGTCAGCTAGTTAAAAATAAAATGTTCAGCTTACATTAAAAGGTTTTATCAATCGGTTTGTGTAACAGACTAAAATATTCTAAATAATTAAATACGATTGTTTTCTCACAACACGCTTACTGTGTACAACCAAATTTACTTGCTTGTTTTATAATTAAGAATTGGTGCTTTAGGTGTTCGTTATTAACCAATAATGAATACTTATAGTGTGTAATGGCTGCACCCTTTTACAGTATCTCCAGCGCGTTTAGATATTATTAATTAAGGTAGAAATTTTGCTGCGACCCTACATCAAAAATGAAATCGTCCATCTCAATGAATGAAGCACTTTGACTGTGTCTTTGACATTAATAACATCTAAGTATGACGATGACCACTCACCATCAGCCTGAACGTTTCTCTCGCCTCAAAGACAATAGAAAAATCATAACATGATTAAGTTCTCAATTACTTTCGTATAACATTCCTAATCTTCACACGCATGATACCAGATATAGGCAGTGTGATTCTTCTCCATAAATGTAACCAGGAGTTTTAGCATAACATATTAAATTACTGAATCAGTGGTGCAATAGTTAGCGCCGCTGAATATTGCGCCGAGGGTCGTGGGTGCAACGAATAGGTTTGTGTGCTCTTTGAATGTTTATTATCTAAATAAGTATATACTTAGTCTGGCCATAAATACTGTTACAATTAAAAATAAACAAAATATTACATTTGAATTTGGAATCTGTCATTTTTATATGATTGCTCATTGAGTTTTCTCATTTTGGCGCCAATACATTGTACAATATTTTGCGATATTAAAATGGAGTGGGGTGATAAAGAGAACCGAATCGCTGTGATTGCATTACACAAAGTAGGTATGGAGCCAAATGCAATTTTTAAAACTCTCCATACGCTTTGTATTAGTAAAATGTTTGTGTACCGGGCTATTAATAGGTGCAATGAGACCTCCTCTATTTGTGACAGAAGAAGATCTGGCCGTCCACGTAGTGTTCGTACGAAAAAGGTGGTCAAAGCAGAAAGGGAAAGAATTCGAAGAAATCCTGTCCGAAAGCAAAAGATTTTATCTGGGTGATATTGCTCGGTAGACCGACGGTCCGAATGTTGTTGTTCTGGACTTCTATTTTTGCAAGCGTATCTTGAAAATTTCGTAAGCGAGATTCAGGCATCTGTCACATATCTTGCGTTGATGGCTACCCACCACAACACAAAGTAAATTCTCAGATTCCAAAAAAAATATCATAATTTATTACACACATTACACGTCATAAAAAAGTTTTCATTTATCTCCAGCCCTTCCACCAGCGCAAAGATTAGAATCTATGCAGCCATCACTGTACGCTCCGCACGTGGATATTTCACGAGCGAAGATAGGTTTCGGAGTCACCGGTCTCAGAGTCCTTGTACGGCAGTTGCATTCAGAGGACCAATTAGTGCAACTTCAAGCTTTGCACAGTGTGTTAGATGAAGTAAGTACAATCTTGTCGCCTGCTGTCTGTTGATTTTACTGTATTTGTAAGTCGGTTTGGTTGCGATAACGATTATTTTACCAGATTTTACTAAATCAAACTTAGTGAGTGATCCTGTAATAAAAACTCCAACCAACATAAATCGACATAAAAAAAATAGAGTATAATTGAGCATCTATCATAGATTTATAGATCTATACCTAATTAATTTTAGAAAATGTACATAATATATTATGTCGAATTTACATAAATTTTATTATGTTTTGATTATTTGGGGAATGATTTTAAATAAGACAAAGTAATTATTTATTTATTATTATTATTAGTACTTTATTTTTGTTAAAAAAAAACACATAATATTTTGTTAGTAAGTATTACTTATAATCTATGTTAGTAACTTCAAAACCTAACACAGACTATCCATTACAATTTTTTCCTTACAAGTGCCGTGCCTGCTTCATAGGCTATTAATTAGCAGTCCCTCGATATGATGTTCAGAAGACTGTTGCCACTGTCACGCACTCGACGCAATAACGATGCACTTCTCTTCCGTATTATTATTGTTTTGTATTATGCCAAATATTTACATATCACGGAATAAGACTTGTAGAAACACGGAATCGAAGGCTATTAATTTTCTTTTACATTGGTTTAGATATACAAAAGTGTATATTTTTTTCAAATTCCAGGTTCAAATAACTGAGCATGCAATGGTCTTAATAAATTTACACATCGCGTATCGCCTTATAAACTTGATGCTCAATCCGGACCCGGTTATTAAAGAAAAGATATGCATGATCCTCACTCACCTGGCGTCTTACTACCAAGGTAGAAAGCAGATTATGTCTAGACCTATCATAATAGAAAATCTCATGTGGCTGATGATGCGGGAAAGAAAGGAGATACGTTACGCTGCTGCCTACACTCTAAGGACTTTAGCAAGAGACCGATGTGCCTGCGAAATCCTAATGGAGAATGAAAAAATTGTCGACAATCTCTTGAAAACAATCAAAAACGATCATAAAGGGATTATTCTGTTGCATTTAAAGACATTAACAAACCTTGCAGAATGGGATCCTGTCATACCGCTAAAGTTCAACGCTTTTCGTATCATGCTAGTGCTGTTTGATGATTTTGATCCAAGAATAGTGGCCGGTGCGATGGATTGCATGACACAACTTTGCAAGCACGACGTCGGAAAAATACTGGCCGACGAGAACGATTTAGTGTTTAAATTGAAAAAGTATTTAACATCAAAACACATTGAAATAATCATCAGCGCTGTGTGTCTGTTGAATTATACAACTTTGACGACGCGTTCAAAATGGCGGGCTAAGGAATGTTGTTACGAACTCACGAGACTTCTCGTAAATTTGTGCCACGTTCCAAACTTGCCGCCTTTACAAATAAACGCTATGCATGTCTTAATTAATCTTTGCGACTGCCCCGACGTTAGGTATCATTTGAAAAAATATTGGGAGAAGAAAATAAAAGCAATCAGAATAAGGACGGACGAACAATGGGATGGAACGAGTGAGACGACGAGTTACGGATTCGAAACAGGACATAATTACAGGACTATGTGTATAGAAGGCGTGGAAACGATTAAAAACGATGGCGGCAATGATTTGGAGTGCGTTAACGTATCTAGTTACCTGCGCAGAGTCTGTGAAGTGAAGGAGAAGTTGATTCGTGCCATTAATTGGAAATGTTACAAGGATTAGCTTTATCTCATCGACGCAACACGTAATAAATAGTTGATTAACGAACATAAATAGTATTTTACATTGAATTGTAAAGGTTTACCAAAAAGGTTGAAATAATTTTTCAGGTAATTATAATAAATTTTTAGAAATATTTATTCGGTTTTCTCCTGTTTTATAAGTCCAATTAGTTACTGTAACCAGCGCGTATCGTAAAACCGTAACAACTGTCATTGAAATTTTTGTTTAGTTTCGCTTTTCTCCAATGCTATTCAAGAATTTTCGATGAACGTTCCGGAGTCTAGCAATTTTAGAACTATGGCTTACAAATCGCTACCAATGATCTCAGAGTAAAATGGACATTGTAGCTGGCCTTGGGCTCTAAACCTCCTCCGGGAACGCTCAGTTAGCAAACCTTCTTCTAGTTGAGCCCGATTTCGCCCCGCTGTTTTGATGAAGCTGGAAAAGACTTTGGGTCACAAGCAAACCTCCTCTTTACGTCGATAATCCTTAATGCTGAGGGTCGTGGCCTCCTCCAATAAATTTCTCCTGGATTATCCTGCGACACTCCTGCCACACTCCATCGAAAAAGACTAATATGGTATTTTTTGGTATTCATTGGATTAGATGCGCGAGCTTTTTAGTTGTATTACTTTACACAAACAGGCCAACCCACGGTCAGTTCAGTGGTAACTGATTGCCGCTGCCCTTTAACACTGTAAAGTGAAGGGAGCCGTTCACGTTTCGACTTGTCAAAGGTCAAGGTCAATGTCTAAATTATATTGTATTAATAGCCGTCCCATTCTTCAAACCAGCACATATGCTTGCGATGGAAATAGAATGACGACTCGTGCGGAACCACAGTTAGCACTACCACCATTAAAACCACCACCATTGGAGGTGGTGATATTTTACTACCTATATACTCCACGCTGCTGCCCAATTCAGGAAACCCACCGAAGAAATGGGACTCTGTCATTGTAAATTGACGTTCGACACGTGACTACGGAAGATTAAAAATTGCAATGAAAATTTGTTTAATATATCGAGGGATGAAAGGCTATTTGGTTTAAGCGACATTTTGCTTAATACGCGTCATTTATCCTTGTAATTAAAGGCCCGTTTTATTTTTTTGTATTAGCATCAACAGCAAATAGTCTCGATATCTTCTCGAAGTCTAGCACAAGCGTCCTTTGATAGTTAGCGGGATCGGTGACCAGACAACATCAGACTGTGTCTATCTGCTTATGAAGACAGTAAAAAAACAGGAATATATTAAGTTATAATCTCATATAGATCATGTCCATAACCGTTGTTAAGTTTTTTTTTTATTCCTTAGGTGGACGAGCTCACAGCCCACCTGGTGTTAAGTGGTTACTGGAGCCCATAGATTTCCACAACGTAAATGCACCACCCACCTTGAGATATAAGGTCTCAAGTATAGTTACAACGGCTACCCCACCCTTCAAACCGAAACGCAATACTGCTTCACGGCAGAAATAGGCAGGGCGGTGGTACCCACCCGCGCGGACTCACAAGAGGTCCTACCACCAGTAAAACTACTATTAATTTACTACTACTAGTTACTAGTTAAGTAACAGTAAATACTACTAGTTAAGTAACAGACTACTAAATAAAAGACCATTATTTTAAAGCATTTTATTGTATTTTAATACTCTATTTTGAGCTACACATTTGGTTTTTCAAACGAGACTTGTGCCTCGACAGACATGTAATTTATTAATCAGTCGTTCACTGAGAAATAATCTCTGAACGCAAGCAATTATAATACGTAAAAAAACACTTTTCAGATGTTTGGCTTTCCGAGACTCGATCGTTAATTTTATGTACAATTCTATTATTTTTGGTATCATAAATGTTACATCACATTAAAATGATTAACTAGGTACGCAGAGACAGATACGCATTTAGAATTGGAAGCACAAGCATGGTTGGCGGTTTGTAAAATTAGCAAATATATTTGGTAAACAAAAATTACCTAAAAACTAACCCTTCAAATGTTACTATTATGAATAAGATTTAAAGCAATCTTCACTACGTTAAATATTTAAGTTTTTCTTTTTAAAATAGTTATAACTACCACTGGCTATCTAGAAACAAATTTAAGTATTAAGTAGTAGTTATTACAAAAAATTAACTCAATTAGGGAAGAAAATAAAACACAATATTGCATTTAATACAAACGTGCGTTATTTTTTCTAGTGGAATAATTCTTTTTCTTTTCTTTCTTTTAATTTTTTTTCTTTTCTCTTTAAGGGTTAATTTAGTACCTTAAAAGCTAAAATGGCACCAACATTTTATGCTGCTATAAAATTCATATCACACGTGTAACGCTTCACAAACTGTCAATTTTGAATAGGGCCCTTCGAAAAAAAACCTTTTTACTTCTTCCGAAAAGCATCATTTTAATAAACAATTTTAACATAATGCGTTTTTAATAACAATCTGTAGTAATTTTTTTAGCTTTTACATGCGAATGCATTTTTTTATGATTTGTAATTTTAATAAACCCATCACAAAAAACCACATACTGTATATATAGTACTGGGTATAAACCATAGCCTAATTAATACCTAGTCTGTTTTCCATTTAAAACTCACACTTTTCACTTAACATTCCATGCTACATTCTTTTATTGGGGTATTTAAATGTTCAAACACCATGGCAATTCGATGGATTCTTTGTTTAAAGTGCATTGCGGTTGGTAGGCGGAGTTGGGTGTGTTAGGTTTTATTTTCGTTACGGAATTTCTTGATTCGGTCGCCGCGCTCAAACTACGACATAAAGGTATGCAATAGCTTAAAATCACTAATAAATACTGTAGTATCAAGTACTACAAAGCCTCTTAGTTACATGTAGGGACATCTAAGTTTTATCCTGTGTTGTTTGTTTTTGTTTGTAGATCCAATGATTATAATTCTAGAGACATTAGAACAATTTGAACGTTCTAATCGTAACGGTATAGACTTTATGTGTAGAATTTGCCAATCTTTAATTAACTAATACCCGTTGCAAGCTTTGTTCTTTTTTCTCAAATTAACTCGAGTTTTTTTTAGTACTACTTTTCTATCACTATAACATATTTTTATTTAACAAACACATTTTTAATGCAAACTTTTTTAAAAAAAATCTAAAACTATACACAAAACTAAATAGTACTGTCTTGAATTTAAGCCAAATCAATAATAAGCCTGATTAAACAAATATAAAGACTAAGAATTTAATCACAGTAAGCTTTGGACTTTATATACTAAAAAATTAAAACTGAATTCGCGTACAATTAATTAAAAAAGAACTGTTTTATTCGAACATAAAATAATGTCTTTTATTCTGAGTACCTACGCCTGCTTTGTTTTTACGATAAACAAAAATATTTAAAACGCTAATTACTCCTACTTAATACTATATATCAAAATTATACCTGTCGACGTCACTCGCTAGCTGTGACGACATGCGAGACAGAGACAACAAACATTCTCAATCATCACTGAATTACTCTAATTGAGCTTGTCGAGATATCTCTCGATACATCCGGCTATAATTAGCTTCCATTTTTATAGATACATAACTTATAACCGATAGCTAAAGGTTTCGTCTTTCATTACTCTGTAGCTGTTAGCAAATCCCGCCCCTTCTGGCTGAGCCCTTGCTCGTCCACCTGTCTTTGTGAAACCGAAAAGGCTTCTAGGCCACCAGTAAGCCCTCAATCATAAAAAAGGGCTCAAGCTGAGAGAATCGCTAACATTGTGCTTGCCTTTCAATGTGTACAAAAAAATGACGTGATCTGGACGTGTATATGAACGCGACAGAAACCAGTCTAAAGCTGCTTTCAGACTACTCTATGCTATAGTGCTATATAGTATAGCAGCGTATACTTAGCCAATAATATATAGTACAGTACAGTGTAGCCGTGTCCATAACAATGTATGGTGCGCGATATTGTTGTACTATGAGCTATATGCTATTATATTATAGCGTAGTCTGAAAGCAACTTAACCCTTCGAGTGCGGACGGTCTGTGCATGCTTTCTTGGTCATATTGACCCCATGACGTATTCCAAATCGTTGTATCTCCGGTAAATGTTTTTTTTTACCGAACCTTGTTTTCTAGTAAATTATCCATACTTTGTTATACTTAAAAATAAATGTAGCTACGCTAATTACCACGATGCGAGATTAATATTAATTTAACAGTTAATTTCAGATTTATTAATCCAAACATATCATTTTCTCAATTAACTGAAAATAAATAAAACAATCTTAAGACGATGTCCGTCGAAATCTCGTATCGAATTTACTTAGATTTTTCTTTGTATTGCTTTCTAAACGTACGGCTCACGTGACGGTGGCTTTTTGCCGTTGCACTACTAAAGGCACAACTATACCGCTTTCAATACACCTATTGACTATCAAACACTCATTAAGGGATTTATTTGAAATGCAAAATAAATCCTTTAACGTCCATGATAAAATTACATTATCTGTATTAATCATTCGTTCCATTCATTCTTTTCTTAATCAACACGTGTATTGATCGATTAAAAAAATACTTACAATAAACTACGTATTTTACAAGACAATCAACAGCAGATAACTGTAGTGTACAAAAACGTAGGAAATCGTGAGAAATAAAAATAATAAACGCGAAATTACGTGTACGAGCCGCAAAAAAAACGAAGATTATATTAAGATATACATTATTCGTACGCACAAACAGTTCGAAAGAAATTATTATTTCGGATTTATTAATTATTCTAAATAATCAAATAATCAATTCTATACAAAATTTGCACGAATAACCTCTAGACTAAGTTTATGCCAAATAAAATTTTGTACACTTTACAAAAACGCATAAAAAAACTCGTTTAAGCTATAAGCACCTAAAATTTTCATTTCGATTCGAAAATTAGAATTGTCAAAGTCGTCTTGAAGTTCAAGATCAAAACTTAGAGACCGGATAAACTTTAAACGTTTGAAATTAAATGAAAAATTACAACTTTTTTTTTGTATGGCTCGGTAACTATACCTTTGAGCCAAGTCTTATATTATCTACTTAATATCTCAAAGGCGATAATAACGTCAAGAGAAAAGTCATATTATAACGACTACGAGTTATTAATTCAATTATGAACTACTAAAAGTACATTCGAGCCCAAAAGGCTATTTCAAAGTTATACACAACTATCGATTGGACTTTTTGGCGGGAACGCGAAGTTGTGTGAATTGTTGTATTTTGTTTATTTAGTGTTTCTTCAGGTTTAAATGTATAACAAATGTGGTTTATTAACTGTTAACAACATTAACAAAGTCGCTGAACGTAGCTTCTCGGGGTCCTCCAAAAAGTCCACTGAAAAAGTCTCAGTAAATAACCACAATTTTACTGAGATTATAGTTCATCCTTTCATCATTCTAGTTAATTTCATCTCAGTTAATTAATTTGGGTTTCCTTCGTTTTATTATTATTCGTAAACTGTACATAATTAAAACGGCGAATTATAAAAATCTTATTACTTGACGCTGGCTAATGCACGAACCGTGCCTGAGCCAAAAAATATAGAAGAACTATCGATTGTTCGTATTTCGAGTTCGAAAGGGCAACTCAGGGTCATTCATTAGTGTAATAGAGTTCGAAAGGGCAACTCAAGGTCATTATTATTCGTCACTGTACTGAGCGTATTCGTACAGGGCCTTGCACAAGTCGTGCAGGGTCCGATCTCATCTGCTCGAGCCGCGCTTGTTCAGCGGATCGTACACCTCGGCCTCCGAGTCGACCTCGTCCTCCGACAGCGAGAGGGACCCTCCCACGCGTCGGGCCCTTATACCCTCCTGGAATTGAAATCAAAAAAATTAAAATCTATATACTTCATATTATAAAGCTGAAGAGTTTGTTTGTTTGTACGCGCTAATCTCAGGAACTACTGGTCCGATTTGAAAAATTGTTTCAGTGTTAGATAGCACATTTATCGAGGAAGCCTATAGGTTATAACTATAACATCACGCTAAGACCAATGCAAGTCTGTTAAAAAGCGTGATTTTGGTACCTTAAATAACTACTTGACATTCTATTATTCAAAAATATTTTCACTTTCCACGTAAATGCAGAGGCGGGTGAAACTTAGCGTTATGCCAAAGTAACTATTCCACGCGGACGAAGCCGCGGGCAAAAGCTAGTGTATTTATAAAATTAAAAATTAAAATGTAACTAACTATACTTGAGACCTTAGAACTTATATCTCAAGGTGGGTGGCGCATTTACATTATAGATGTCTATGAGCTCCAGTAACCACTTAACAACAGGTGGGCTGTGAGCTCGTCCAAACATCTAAGCAAAAAAAAAGTTTCGCAGCCCGAAAACATTTTACATTTACAATAACAATTTTATTAGGACATAACATATTGTGACGGTTATGCTTAACAAAACTAGTACACAAATTCATCAATTATTCTAAATTTATTAAATAAAAAGTTATATTCATTATTTATATTGGTGTTAAATAATTAATTCTATTATGCACTAAATAATAAGCAATGTACCGATGATACGTAAGCTTATTTATGATTAGTATTAAAAGCGTTATTTATTTACAAACGAGAATTTTATGTAAAGATTATAAAGACAAATTAGGCATCAGGCGAACAGAAGCGAATTTGTGTATTTTTTTCTTTTCATGCACGAGAAGTCCTCTCAGAATGATATACGTTTAAATATAATTTTTATAATATTTTATTTTTTATTATAAAATTTAATTTTCATATAAAATTAATTTATTTATTATAAAAAAAAAGAACACAATATTCCTAACCTAAAAGTACATGTTATTATCCGCAACATGCTTCGTCAGAACGTTTAAATAACTAATGATCTTTAGTTCGAAGGCGAATTGTTGATGAATGAATTGAATGATGTTCGGTGCTTAGACATTTTAAAACAAACGAGGAATGAAAATTTAAACAAGAGTGTGAATTAATGATTAAAACTAAATTGGCGGTGTAATTTCGTGTTTCTATTGTCATTATACTATCTCCGACATTACATTAAATTAAATAAATAACTGGTCGTTAGACTCCAAATTAGGAATACCAGTGTTATGGATACCAGAGACTGACATACATACTTTTATACGGTTAAATAAACAAATATATAGATAACTAACGACCCGCCCTCGCTTCGCTTCGGAAAATGTAATTTATTATTGATTTCTCCACTATTTAATGCATGTTATTATACATATAAACCTTCCTCTTCAATCGCTCTATCTATTAAAAAAAACCGCTTCAAAATCCGTTGCGTAGTTTTAAAGATTTAAGCATACATAGGGACAGAGAAAACAACTTTGTTTTATACTATGTATGTAGTGATAAACACCCAGACAAAGAGCAACCAAACCTGTTTATTACACGAACGTTTGCTCAATGTGAGAATCGAACCCACGACCCTAGGCGCCACAGTTGGGGCCGTTAGCTACTGCACCACCAAGTCAGTAAGCAGTATTTCGACTCGCTAAAAGCGAAGTAAATAAATACCATAAGAGTAAATCTAATCGTTAAACGTATGGAATGTTCAGAAATATATTTCAGGAGTAGCTCAACTAGTAAAGACTATGATGAAGATTGTTTTAGGATCTCCCATTTCTCTATAAATCAGAGCTATAAAATATATTCATCATACAATGACGTTTAAAAGAACTCAGCAGTTGACATTTGTCACTTTTGACAGCTTTCAAAAATTGAATTTTTTTTTTGTATTTTATGACCTGGTATTTACAACCTTTAGGTCAAGAAAAATTGTATTTATGTACGTAAAGGGAAAAGAATGATTTAAAAAAAACAAAAGTGACATTCCCTAAACGAAGTCCGACTTTATGGTCTATGGAGTCATTGAAACCTTACAGCATTTATTTATGGGACTCTTGTTTAAATCATCAGTCATGAAATGTTAAAATGAACTGCCTCCCAAAGCCACCGAGATGTAGATACACTTGTGCGTAGCTGCGTTAAAACAAAAAACAAAAAAAAATAAAAACAAAATATTCTAAACCGTTGCTTAAATAAAGTGCGTAGCTCAATATTTGCCCACCAATTCGGTGTCACTTATCCAGGCGGCCGCGTCCTCAATGCTTGAAGACATCTGCAGTGAAATCGCTCACAGTGAGAACGTATCATCACAAAAATATAAGCTACTAGCCGTACTCGCCCGCTTCGCTGGGCATTTAAAATTAACATTATTATTTATTATCATTATTATTAGGGAGTCCAACACTCATATAAATATTAGCCTATCCATTAAGTACATGTATTTTCTACATGGATACCAAGTTTCAAGTCAATCGGATGCATGATTCAGTAGTTATAACGGAACATCCGTAAAAACCACTATAGATTTATATATTAACTAGCTGACCCGGCAGACTTCGTAGTGCCTCAATCGATAAATAAAAGACCTAAACTTTTATATAGAATAAACTTAAAACAAACAAAAGAAATCCGTCCCACGGGGGACACGTTAAAGGGAAAACAAAATTGTTATTTTTATTTAATTCCGAGAATTTTCATATTTTTATACCTTTTAAACCTTCTCTGGACTTCCACAAATAATTCAAGAGCAAAATTAGCCAAATCGGTCAAGCCGTTTTCATGTTATGTCGTGACAACGGAAAACGGGTTTCATTTTTATATATATAGATATAAAAGTATAGATAAGGATTTTTTTTATCGAGAAAGCGAGGAGTGAAATTGTATAAACAGTTTTATTTAATAATTTTATCATTAATTGTATTTCTTCAGGTTCGAAGACAATGACTTATTAACCGGCATCACTGAAGGTGAAAAAAATGTAAGGTAAATATAAAAAAATTTAACAAACAAAGAATTATACTCTTTTAAGTAATAAAAGAAGATTTTGACCAGAGCCAATAGACAACAGTTTGTACAAATTATTATATAATTAATTATAAATAATCTTTTTATTTATTCTTTATTAGAGCCGTACACCTATTAGGTTAAGTCGGAGATTCGTATTTAAAAAAAGGGAAAAGGAAAAACGGATTTTAAACTTATCGAGCTACGACCGGGGCATGAAGGTTCAATCAATTTGATGTAATATTTACAACATACCTACAAACATTTCACATCTAATTCTATTTTTTTTTTTTTGGACTCTGCTCTAAGAAACTGATTATATAACACACATTCTACTTCACTAAATTGGCCAACATTTACTCTAAGTTTTTTTTTCTAATCATATATTTTCTTCACAATGCTAACATACAGGGTGTTCGAAAACAAAATTCGAGATTTTATTTTTTATTGCCCTTGTAGGCAGGCGAGCATACGGCCCACCTGATGGTGAGTGGTTACCGTCGCTCATGGACGTCAGCAACGCCAGGGGCAGAGCCAAGCCGCTGCCTAACGTTAAAAAGTTAAAGGTCAAGTGGTAGTGCTTAAGAATTTCCTGACACATGATTAAATATTATCAAGGGTATTGTTCTAATTATGTTTTGCATATTTTACACAGCACCCGTGTTTAGATCCCCGTTACCGATACTCGTTTTATTAAAAGGCGATTAATACAATTAATTAACAACCGTAATTAAAAACACACAAATCCTAATCTCGTTACTGTACAGAGACTACAGAAAAATTTTGACATTCCTCACCTCCAGTATCCCAGCGCTGGGCTCGCTGGCGTACCCCTCGAAGTGCCTCTGATCCTCCTCGTAGTCTGAAGACGAGGAGGAATCGTTGTCGGCGTCGCGACCGGTGCGGACCGAGCACACCATCTGAGCTAAGTCCGTGAACGTGTAACTGTGGATATCGATTAGATGCGATTATTATCGATTTTTATTAATTAGGGAGGAGCTAAATGGGGCATAAAGATTTTAGTAGTTTAACATTAACTGAGAAGCCGCATTCACGGACTATCGTCAGTGGTTATATAGGAGCTAGGAAACCACAAAAAAATAGATGATAGTTTACAAAATATTCTGATGTCGACAAGAGACTTTTTGGCGGGAACGCGAGGAGTGAAGTTGTGTGATTTGTTTTATTTTGTCTATTTAGTGCTTCTTCGGGTTGAAATGTGTAATAACGGTGGTTCATTAACAGTTTAACACCTGTGAAAGTGCACAAATGTGGGAAAATTAAACAAAGCCGCTGAACGTAACTTCTCGGGATTCTCCAATAAGTCCACTGAAGAAATCTCCGTGAATGACCACCATTTTACTGAGATTATATTTCATCCCATTTCATATCATCTCATTTCATTTAATTTCATCCCAGTTGATTAATGTCTCAAATTAATTATCATGACATGACATGACTTAAAGGTCATAGTTACCAGATCATAAAATTCCTTAAAAAAAAATAAGTCTTTGCAGAGTACGACGAGTACAGTTACAGGGGTCCCTACTCTTTTTTATTTATTTCGTAGATGGGTGGACTAGCTCACAACCCACCTGGTGTTAAGTGGTTACTGGAGCCCATAGACATCTACAACGTAAATGCGCCACCCACCTTGAGACATATAGTTACAACGGCTGCCCCTCCCTTCAAACCGAAACGCATTACTGCTTCACGACAGGTGGTACCTACCCGTGCGGACTCACAAGAGGTCCTACCACCAGTACTCCTAGTGTTAGAGCTAGAGGTGTCTAATGCAAGGTGAGTATAGTATGTCGGTAGTTACTCAGTGAGCGCCGGTTGTTGCTCGGGTCCCTTGCGGTCGGAGGCGGCGGCCCCGCTGACCCCCCCGCCCCCGCCGCGCCGCTGCCCCTCGAAGTAGGCGGCGCCGTGCCGGTAGCCGACCTCGCGTATCTCGTCGAACGAGCCGAACTGCAGCGTCTTGTACGCGTCGATCGGGGGACGGATGTATTCGCAGTAATCGGACTTCTTCACTTCCTGATATTTTGATACACATTATGGTAAAATTGGGTTGGGTTGGCGCACCTGGGTCAGTCAGCACCACCACGTGCGGTGTCCGCATCGAATGTTCACAAGGAAAAGCCAGTACCGGATTGTGAGTTCATTTATAATATGTTCTTGTTTATTTTTAAGCTTAGGTTGGCAATGATCTGTGGCCTACTATTGAAAGCTCTGTCTATGTGTTCACATATAATAAGAATAATTTAATATAAAAAAGACGAGTCTAAGATATAAATTATATATAAGAGCAAATATAAAAACAAAAATATATTTTTGGGGAAGAATAGTATGACTTAACAATTGATAAATCTTAAATTTGTGTGTGTAGTGCGAGAATATTATTATCTCTTTCGCACTCCCACTCCGTCCATTAACAGGCGTCTCTTTTTGTTATTTACCAATATAATATATTGACTTCGACAATCAGACTGAATGATTCAACAATGTCGTTTCTAAACTTTTTTTTCTTCTTATTGCTTAAATAAGTGGACGAGCTCACGGCCCACCTGGTGTTAACTGGTTACTGGAGCCCATAGACATCTACAACGTAAGTGCCGCCACCCACATTGAGACATGAGTCCTAAGGTCTCAGTTTTAACAATAGTACAACGAATGCCCGCAATAACAGAAACAGGCAGGGTTGTGGTACCTAACCGTGCGGACTCACAAGAAGTCCTACCAGCTTTTCATTTCTAGCAAAATTAATTTGATTAGTTGATTTATGATCTTTTTTTTTTGTGGTGAATTTTAAGCTCACCTCCAACTGTCTGTTGCAAGACACGTAAGCCAATCGACTCTGTATGTCGGGAAGATTAGGAACTTTGACCGGCGTCGTGAACGGGTTCCATCTGTTGACAAAAGTGTCGATATCGAAATCAAATTAATCATATTTATGTCTGCCACAAAGTCTACTTATCGTCTTCTCGCATTAAAATTGTATAATCTCAAAACTTATTAATTTTACAGGAGAGTGTTTCAAAGGTTTAACATGTAATATTTTTAATATTAATCACCTTTGCAACATTTATTATTTATTTTTTACCAGTTACATTGTCTGTCTTTTAAAGTAAGACAAAAATTATGTATTAATTTTGTTAATAGTAGTCAAAACATAGGTAAACTAAAAAAAAAGGGTGCGTGTACTTATGTACGCGCGTAAGAAGTTATACTTTATTTTTATTAAATTTATGTCTCTTTTTTTATTTAAATTTTAATCAATTTGAAAAAAGTCGATTAAACTTCCTCAAACACGCATATTGGACATCCCTTTTCTTGACATCGGATAAATTCGGTAATTCTCGGTACGATTCGGAAAGTTCACCTGCGGCTATATTCAGACTCGCCAAGTTACGTCGATCGTATTGTAATGAGCGATTTAGTGGGCAACTTCATTTCTGATAATTTTGTGTCACGGTGCGCGCGCATCGTAAAATTTCACTCTCATCAATTTTTCATAACGCGCCTAAAGAAGTATAACTTCAAAACTTAAGAAAAAAAAACTAAAACTAAACTACGCTCTTTTGACAGTATTTATGAGAAAAACACTGGTGACACCAAATATTTCCGCATATTAACTGAATTTCGAATATGTTTAGAAATTGTACACTTTTAATGCGAAAAGGCGATATGCCCAGTGTGCTTAGTGCGAGTTTTGTAACGTGCTCGATAGCGTAAAAGTTAACTAAAATTTTTATGGAGTTGGAACGTTTGCCTTCGTTTGCCGCTAGGGGCGCTGTTCTAACAGCATACAAATTCGAGTTAACTTTTACGCTAATCGAGAACGTTAAATAATAAACAACAGAATTATCTCAAGGCCCAAATGACGCCCCACCCGCACATGTCCCCCCCGACCAGACCCGTCTTGAGACATGAGGTCGAAGTCTCAATTATATTATTTAACGGCAGACACATCGGACCGGAAACCATTAGTGATACACATAAATATGGTAGTGGTACCTATCCATGTGAGTTCACAATACCCCAGTACCATATCCCATTAAATTTTCAGTGGTCATAAAACAAATAATCCTAAAGTTGAATACTGCACCTTTTCCAAAGCAACCACCAGCCCGACAAGTCGTCTCCGTAGTTCGTTAGATCTGTATCATCTTGAGATCCAACGTCGATGGCCAATATGTGTTTCGCTCCCAAAGACCTCATAACGTCAGCTGCATATCAAAAACAGTATAATCATCACAACACGTACACCAACAATTTTATTGCATATTCCTTGTCTAATCCTTGAATTGTATATACCAATTGCCAAATATATGACGAAGCATAACACGAGTAACGCTCAACCGATTTGGCTAGTACATAGTTTTCTTTTCTAAGTATGTGTACGTAGCTGTCAGAACAAATTGTAAAATGTATCTTATGTATTCTACATAAAGTTCACGATAGTTCCGACGGAGCGTCACCGGGATTCAAAATCTTTCATAATCAATAAAGATCTACATAGGAACATTTAGCGGGCTATTCAAATATTTCTTCAGGTATACGAATCAACGGTCCATCCACAAATAACCCTAAAGAACATGACAAACTTTTTTAAACGATACCAGATTACGTCAGCCACAAATCAAGCGAACGTTCCAGTTTGAAGGATAATGCAATTAAGACATTGACCCAATAGTGTGCGGCGGGACTTACACTAGGGTGTCTATAAGATTTCTGGTAACCCTTGACACCAATGAATTTGTGAGACGTCTATGCTCAAAGACAAGTAAGTTCTCAAGGTAATTTTTTTTCCTACCTATGCTAATAGCCTTGAGAGGCTATTTCCGCTTCCCCCTAGAGTGTAGGTGAGGTCTCGGGGTTAAAACCGGAGGTGTTGCTAACACTGGCCCTAGTAAGAGCAGTGCTTCGCAGAATCTACCACCGGATCGGAAACGCGACCCACTGAGAAGATCCGGTGAGAAACTCAGTGGGCTGTGTCTATGGGTTAATTTACTCGTCGAGCCCTTCGTAGCAAGCGACGCCTTTGGCAGGGACGGTAACCGGTGCTTGAGGTACCTAAAAGCACAGTTAATGGATCGGAAGGATACGCAATGACGTGTTTAGGGCGACGTCGACTGTTTACCATTCAGCTCACAGTAAGGTAAATATATTCATGAGCAAACAAAAGAAACCCCTATACATTACCCGGTACATTGTTGACGTAGCACCCGTCCAGCAGTAAATGTCCGTCCATGGGGTCGCAGATCGGCGGGAATATACCGGCTATGCTCATCGAAGCGCGACAGAGCCGCCACAGTATACCTGAACCGGGCCCGCCGTTCAGAAGGGTACCGGTTCGCCATCACTTACCTTTGAACTCGAAGCTGAGTGTAAATAGCTCCGATATTTTAAGGGTTTTCCAAAATGAAAAGCTCAAAAAGAAGCTACGCGCTATTTAACAGCTAAGCTATGTCTTGACGTATTTACACTCAGCCTACGCGCACGCACGCATAGTCCCGCGCCCTCTGATTGGTTTACCTGGCAGGTTGTTGACGTAACCGCCGTCCAATAGGAGGTGGCCGTCTACCGGGTCGCACAACGGTGGCATGTATCCGCTCAGCGACATCGATGCGCGAATGTAGCGCCACAGCGAACCTGCGTCGCGCGACACTCATCAGACAATACTCAAACTGACCCGAATCAATTAACCGGTGGAACGTCGATTAAAATATATCACTAAAACACCGTTTTTACTCGTTCGAATACCGCTCATCGTAAAACCGAGCGCATTCCACCAATTAAACTACAGCCTGGTTTGAATGTTGGAGCTCAAAGACATCCAGATAGAACTGACGTTATTGTGATACTTTGAGACAATGTCATGAAATTGGTGCTGAGTGATTAGTAAAATACTAAACGGCGTGTTATGCGAAACAACACAATCCATGGAAAGAGATGATGAAAGAGAACAGTAAATAAATAAATAAAATTTTTTTAGGCACTTCTTACAGCCCAATAGGCGTGAGCGAATCAATAGACAAACAAACATGAAAACTTGTGAAAATCGCCGCTACAGTATTTTACATGCATACATACATACGGGATAACTAACGAGCTATTACACAAAAACAATGTTAATTATGTAGACCGTAACACAAAGCATCAAGGTCGATAATGCAATGAGTTTTATCGTTGTCACTTTATTGTATTATATTTTTCTTGTAAAAGCATAAGCAATACATAAATGTGCATATAGATTGTGTGCTTGTACAGAATTAATTGCTTAATATCATGGAATTAATTTCTTCGAGGTAATTTCCATTTTGGAAAACCCATTTAGTTAACCGTTCTTATGATTACAACTGTTTAGTCTCTACATAATTGCTACAGGGATGAAAAAAAAATGAATATCTAAGAACCACACTCATGCATTACAAGTGAAGAGATAGATGGACCAATGCGTGAATATGCGTGATTTTGTGAATATACAACCCGAAAATTAAAAGCAACGATTTACAATTGAAAAAAAAATCTCTCGACATGACGTAAGCGTTACAGGTAAACCAATCATTAGAGCCGTTTCTATCTCAAATGTAAGTAATGGCAACCCTAAAGCGAATGTCGGATTTCGTAAAAAAAAAAACTTCATAGTAACATACTCCGGACACCAAATGTAATTAATTATATATAAAAAAACACGATGTGTATAAAAAAAGACGTACACAAATATGCAAGTGAGTGTGGTTGTTTATGGTACATAAAAAAACACTGTAGCGGTATCCACGAAAAAAAAAATAACTATGAACCAAAATGACGTCGTTGTCACCATAGATATTTACGATCGTATCGTGACACTGACAAATCCGCAGATTAACGCAGCCGCTTCATTAAAAAAAAAAAGTTTTATTTTATTTTGTTGATTTGTTATGAATGAAATACGAATACGACTTTAAAGAAGCATAGAAATAATTTACCAAAACATTACTTTAAAAAAAAAAATTTTTTAAACACAGAATTTCAGCAAAGCACAATCGTTACGTTTGATTTACTCAAAAACTGATTCTCTATACTATTTATTTTCCAAGCTTTTTTTGAAGTCATATCCGCATAGTCCCAAAAATATGTTCAGTGTCGCATTGTAATCGTATCGGCAATGTCAACGAACAGGGTTACAAATAAACGGCTGGCCCGCAGCACATCTTAACTACAGTTCATGCAACACTGACAAATGAAAGACGAAAACAATAACAACGTAAAACAACAAATTATAATTGAGTTAGTTAGTAGGTACAGTGCAAAGCATTATTAAAGTAAATAAATAAAAATACTTTTTTTACATCCTGTCCATGAATGTGTTGTGTTAATTATTTATTCGGATTGATAACACTACTAATTTGATACTTCCCAATTAAAATACTTCAGTCACCTTAAAAACTAGTCTACGAAAAAATGTTTTTTTCTTGAAAAAAAAAAACTTATTAAATATCGATACACAATTAATTTGTTTAAATTGTTTTATTTATAAAATTATAAAATTTAATTGTTCTTTAAAGTGACTATCGGCTTTCTGAAAACCTTAGTTCTAAATGTAAAACAAATCTGTGATATAATATTGTCTGTGTTTCTGCCATAACTAATGGTTGATAAAAAATAAAAATGAATTGCTCTTCGTTAGTCCCGCTAAAACTCGAGAACGGCTGGACCGATTTGGCTAATTTTGGTCTTGAATTATTTGTGGAAGTCCAGAAAAGGTTTAAAGGGTAGATAAATATGAAAATGCTCGGAATTAAATAAAAATAACAATTTTGTTTTTCCTTTGAAGTGTCCCCCGTCGGACGGATTCCTTTTGTTTGTTTTAAGTTTATTTTATACAAAAGTTTAGGTCTTAAGTATTAATCGATTGAGGCACTACGAAGTCTGCCGGGTCAGCTAGTGCTTGATAAAAAATTATGTTCACTAAGCTGCTTTTACACCATCCAGATAGTTTTTCTTTTTATGTGGATGTTGAATATATTTGGAATTTAGGGTCTTTGTGTATTTGATTCTAATGTGTATCGGTAAGGACCTGTCAGGACCATAACATAAATGTAATTCTAGGGTCAATAATAATCAGAAACGATTATTACGTGTAGAAATTATACATATTTACTAAATGAGAACAAATTAAACTTCTTTTTCTCCACCTTATCTCACTAGGTGGGGTCGGCACAGCTAATTTTTCTCTTCCATTCTCTTCTATCAGCCGTCATCTCAACACTCACTCCTCTCTCACTCATATCGTCATTCACACACTCCATCCATGTCTTCTTCGGTCGACCTCTTCCCCCTCTACCTTGCACTACCATTTCCATACATCTCCTGGTCACATGCATCTTCTATCTACGCATCGCATGTCCACACCACGCTAACCGTCCGCTCCTTAATTTGCTGTAATGAGAACAAATTAAACAACAAGACAAATTGAACAAATTAAATCCATGAATAACGTGATGGCAGATGGAATCTTTTTATGTTATTAAAAAATATAACTACGTTATATTGAGTCGACTATTATCAAAGGCGGCAATCTGACTTTAGGACAATGATTGGTAAATCAGAAAAACGAATATTGACTTTGTATTCCATCGGCAGTCACAAAACTCTTCGGAACAACATCTTAGATAAATAACAGGTTAACTATTAACCTTTATTTAATGCAGGTTTTGAACTGTATTCTTTGAAGGAAACGATTATATTCAAATCAATCTGTATTGACATATCAATAATTTTTTTTTGTCCAAATGCACAGATTGCCACCTTTGATAATAGACGACTCATATGTTAAAAATGCTTTGAATATTTCATGTCCAAAACGTGTTCAAAACCAGTTCAGTTTTGTTGGTTTAATCACTTAATTCAAAACCAATTTAAGTCCACATTTTGTTACGAAACATATTTCAATTTCAATTACTTGTATGTATATTCTGAAATTTGAAAATGGAAGCACTGGTAAGGTTTATAAAAATAATAATGTTTTCAATTTGACAATTTTACATCACATTTTTATTGTTTATTAATTTATTATTATTATTATTATATGTGCCTGTTAGTACAAAAGCGTCCACATTCGTATTTATTAACCACACTAGTTTAAATTACTTTTAGTCTAAATAGTGAATACACAGTTATTTGAATGCATTTTTCAACAAACTAGGCGCAAATTCTGAAAGATTTCTCAATAAAAACTATAAAATTAGATGATTTCCTTAAAGTTTACAATCAAATTAAATGACTTTACATGAACAGCAATTTACTTTTACATTACTATATAAAAAATAAATAAAAACACCCAATCAAATGAGTAATGTAGAATTTTATTGACAAACAAACAAACATTAATTTTTATCTTAATGCCTTAAATATACTGAGAATGATAATTGTGTTGAAATATTGTGGTCGTCGTGGCCTAACGGATAAGACGTCCGGTGCTTTCGTGTTGAAGCGATGCACCGGTGTTCGAATCCCGCAGGCGGGTACCAATTTTTCTAATGAAATACGTACTCAACAAATGTTCACGATTGACTTCCACGGTGAAGGAATAACATCGTGTAATAAAAATGAAACCCGCAAAATTATAATTTGCGTAATTACTGGTGGTAGGACCTCTTGTGAGTCCGCACGGGTAGGTACCACCGCCCCGCCTATTTCTGCCGTGAAGCAGTAATGCGTTTCGGTTTGAAGGGTGGGGTAGCCGTTGTGACTATACTGAGACCTTAGAACTATATCTCAAGGTGTGTGGCGCATTTACGTTGTAGATGTCTATGGGCTCCAGTAACCACTTAACATCAGGTGGGCTGTGAGCTCGTCCACACAGCTAAGCAATAAAAAAAAAAAAAAAAAATAATTTATTACTAAAATTACCTTGAATTCATAGCAATAAATATCGAAATGTATCTTTTAATGCGTTAATGGGTGAACGAACTCATTCGCGGTTCAACCGATGTGAAGTGGTTACTGGAACTCACAGACAATCACAACCCGAATTCTCAGCTTGAGACATGAGGACGTAATCTTAATTGTATTGTATTATGGCTTTCTTTTATTGCTTAGATGAGTGGACGAGCTCTCAGCCCACCTGGTGTTAAGTGGTTACTGGAGCCCATAGACATGTGCGACGTAAATGCGCCACCCACAATTGATATATCAATTCTAATGTCTCAGTACAGTTACAACGGCTGCCCCGCCCTTCAAGCCGAAACTCGTTACTGCTTCACAGCATGGTGGTGGTGGTACCTACCCGCGCTAACTCACAAGAGGTCCTACCACCAGTAAAAGGCTTTCTCACAGTTCCGACCGGAACGCATGACTGCAAAGCCAGTTCATCATACACTATAGCATCGGTAAATACCGTTTGACAGTCGCAGTATGCTGGCATAAATACTCTAAGAACGTTGCCGCCAACACTACAGTGAATCTCTTAGAACCTTTCACGATTACTGATGATAGCGCCTGTTGTGAGTCCGGACGAGTAGGTACCACCACCCTGCCTATTTCGGTTTGAAGGGCGGGGCAGATTTTATACTATCCAACTTATATAGGGCAGTGCTATTCTAGAACAAGACCACAGAAGCATAAGGCTTAAGTATCATAGTCTGTTTGTTTATTTTTTTCAGTTGTACTTGATACAGCTGGTCAGGGAAGGGAAATGGTATGGTACCATCAAAGGGAGACAGAGGGCGCGCGGGTAGTTTCGAAAAATTTCCTTTCAAAAGAAACTGGACTTTTTGGCGGGAACGCGAGGAGTGAAGTTGTGTGATTTGTTTTATTTTGTCTATTTAGTGTTTGTTCAGGTTCAAATGTGTAATAACGGTGGCTTATTAACGATTTCATATATTATGTGAAAGTGCACAAATGTGGGAAAATGAAACAAAGCCGCTGAACGTAACTTCTCGGGATCCTCCAAAAAGTCCACTGAAACAGTTTCAGTAAATGACCACCATTTTACTGTGATTTTATATCACCCCATATCATCTCATCTCATTGCGTTTAATTTCAACCTAGTTGATTAATGTCTCAAATTAATCATCTTCATTTAATTTCATTTAATTTCACTCAATATTACCATTTTTCATAAAAATAAGAATATAAATTAAAAATAAAATATGACTTAAAGGTCTTAGTTACCAGGTCATAAAATCCCTTTAAAAAAATCAAACGTAACACGAATGCGGACGCTTTGGAAGACCAAAATACAGTATATGAGTCGTCTATTATCAAAGGTGGCAATCTGTGTATTTGGACAAAAAAATGTTATTGATATGACGATACAGATTGATTTGAATATAATCGTCTCCTTCAAAGAATACGGTTCAAAACCTGCATTAAATAAAGGTTATATAATAACTTAACCTGTTATTTATCTAAGATGTCGTTCAGAAGAGTTTTGTGACTGCCAATGGAATACAAAGTCAATAATTCGTTTTTCTGATTTACCAATAATTGTCCAAAAGTCACTTTGCCGGCTTTGATAATAGTCGACTCATATATGGTAATTGTTTTTCTAAAGCAGCTAAGATTGTCTTACCGTGCCTGTGGATTCTCATGCAACTGGAACTAATGTCAGTGGTGACGGTGAAGTATGGCAGCCACAGGTCCTCGATGTGAACCTCGCCAAACGTCGCTCTGATAGTGGCATTGAACTGTCGCCCGGAGAACATCGACGTGGCTGGGTACGTCAAGTCGAGGAGTTGCCTACCCCATTGCGTCATTTTCTATTAAAAAAAATTATATAATTGTGGCATCAATTTTTTTTTTTTCAATCAATAATTTCACATTGCACAAGTTAATTATTCGCGTGCAGATTTGCCTTGTTTCCAAAAGTCGATTTTGATTCGACTTTTCCTACCCAACTAAAAAACTACGTGAAAATCTGGTCAATAGTTACGGAGATGTGTGCGATAAACAAAAAATAATTCTTAAAGAGAATGGTTCATGACCTTAACTACTTTCCAATACTATTATTTGTGATGAATGAATGAATGACTGTCAACCTTCGATCAATAATAGTACTAGATTAAAGATCAGGAACAAAAATAAGACGCTCCAGTGGCCACGTTTGCCGACACGAAAACATCTTCATTTCTTAGAAAAAAGTTTAATAATGTTAACGACTTCAGTTTATTCTAAACCTTAATACTTAAACATAAAGTTTAATTACCATTGCAAAATATATGTATTTAGGTCCTTTCGTCAGAGAAAGAATATTATGGAATAAATTTAAAATGTCACTTGAACATAAAAAGACATCAGTACAAAAATATTTATTCTAAAATGATACTTAAAGCCTAATTTATAAGGTTAAAAATATTTGTTTAAAATTTCGTGCTTATTGTATTGTGGAACTAGATGTAGTTCTTGGTATTACATTTCAATGCTCAGAACACAGTAAGTATTGAAAGACATAGAGTTGCAGAATATACATATTTGTTTAAGGTTTGTTTTGTATGGTCGCAATTATTTTTGACCGATTCAAAAAAGTAGTAGATAATATTTTACATTGCCGCTATTACAACAAATAGGTGATAAAAAATAAAATTGAATAAAGTAAAAAAAAAATGAAAGGAAACACGATACATGTTTTCCACGTATTCTTTATACAGAAGTAATTAAAACAATAATGTAGGTTTAATTACCTTTAAACAGATTCAGTTTGTTATAAAGCTGTCTTTTGGAAGTCATTTTTATATGAGCGGTTTCTTTTTTACAAATATAATGTAATCTTATATCAATGAATTTTTCTATAATCAGTTTAATTTAGGTTTATTTTATGGCTGTGTTCGTTTCCCCCAGAAAACAAATCCTTTTCAGCATATACGCTTAAAATATTTACACATACATATAAAGTTTTTTTAATACTTTTTTGCATTGATTTGCCACCACCATTGAACAATTCTAGAATTTTTATAAGGGTTCTATATTTCTTCTCCTCTTTCTTTCGCGACAATATATATCCATTGTGTACAGCGACAAGGGGCTACTAGGAAATCTACAAACAAAAATAACATTATAAAATAACAAAACTACTCTATGCATTCCCTGTTCAAGAATTGGTGATGTTTGTTACAATAGTTGGTGCCTTGTTGCAAACATTGGCCAAACAATTACAATATTCGTAAATTGTGTTTTATTTACAATATAATTGTGTTTATTATTTTATGAAAAACACTTAATAATATAAATTTACCAAAAAAAGATATTCCTTCCAAAACCTTGGTGTTACGGTGGTTTTTTACTCAGTTTTTGAACGCGCATTGCAGCGTTTTGACGTCTTAGTGTTGGCTATGATTGGACCATACTAATTTGAAATAAGACCACAAATTTATTTGTGGTCTTATTTTTCGGGCCGTTTTTGAAGCGCTAATCGCGAATCTAGTAGTATTATTGATCGAAGCTGTCAACACTCAAAAAACCTTCATAAATGTATCTATACTAATATATAAATCTACAGTGGTTTTTAGGGATGTTCCGTTATAACTACTGAACCGTGCATCCGATTGATTTGAAACTTGGTATCCATGTAGAGAATACATGTTCTTAATGGATAGGCTAATATTTATATGAGTTTTGGACTCCCTATACTAGTTCCGGGACGTCAATGATGAGAATCTTTGTGGGGGTGAGAAACAATAATATTAATTTTAAATGGCCAGCGAAGCGGACGGGTACAGCTAGTTGCCTAATAATAATATATGTAAACCAAGTTATGACGTCACAAACGTCTAGAAGGCACCAACTCACTCTGATAAATTGATAAAGTATTATAAAATATAATCAAGATTAAGGCTGTGTAACAAAAGACCCCAAGGTTAGGCCACATCCATAAGGCAGAGTTCAATTTCATCAGCTCACAGTCCATTGATGATATTAGTTCACGTTTTCACTCACCTTGGACCATTCCCTAGCCTTCTGCGTGACAGTGGTGATGTTCCTCTCCATGCACCACAAGGCGCCCATAAACGCGCCGATGCTGACGCCCCCCACCATATCTATTGGGATTCCTGCTTCCTGTATCACGATATTATAAAATAAATCATTTATTTGAAACAAACTAATTATAGGGCGCTAAAACCCGTAGTCAAACAAACTCCCATATCTCCAAGCACTATGTGTGATCAGAAACGAAATGTCAAGGATTTTTTTCTAGAAAAAATTGACGGTAGTTTACAAAATATTCTTTTGCCGACAAAGAACATCTTAAATTATCCGTGACCATGAAATCTGTAATGTATTCGGAACGGACGGAGTAATAGTAAAACTAGCCTATTATAACCTTGATAACTCATAATTAACAAGACTGTCTGGTGCGTTTGAAGTTCGTCCGTCTACACGGGACCACAGAACTGATGCATAAGCAGATTTGCTGCTACGAAGAATATTAGTACAGTGGCATTCTGAATCTGAGTACGTACCCAACCAAGAATCTGGTCTATTGGTAGGCAGCGGGTTGGCTGTACCCCTGGCATTGACGACGATCCATTAGCGACGGTAACCACTTTAATAATTTTTTACTTTACTAAATTAAACCACAAATGAGTTTTATGATTTACTCTAAATTTCCTACCAATCTACTGTAATTTTACATGCGGAACAGTGTATTTTTTTCGATGCAACCTGGCAACACTGGGTACCTACCTGTATGGCGCGGATCATGCCGACGTGCGCCGCCCCCCGCGCGCCGCCGCCCCCCAGCACCAGCCCCACGGCGGTGGCGGTGAGCCAGCGCGCCAGCCGACTGAAGTCCGAGTGCACGTTGGCTTCGGACATCAGCACCTTACTGTACAGCTCGCTCTATAACAGGACAGTGCTTCACTCGAGACTTCAATTAAAAGCGAAATCTTAAGAAGGAAATGTCCAGCTCAATTACTGATGGTAGGACCTCTTGTTAGTCGGCTCGGGTGGGTACCTACGCCCCGCCTATTTCTGCCGTGAAGCAGTAACGCGTTTCGGTTTGAAGTGTAAAGCAGCCGTTAAACTGTTAAAAGTGAGACCTTACAACTCATGTCTCAAGGTAAGTAGCGGCATTTACGTTGTAGATTTTTATGGGCTCCAGTAACCAATTAACACAAGGTGGGCCGTGAGCTCGTCCACCCATCTAAGCAATAAGTAAAAAAAACGTTTAGAAACGACAATGTTGAAACATTCAGTCTGATGGCCGGGTCAATAATTATCAATAAGTAAATAAAAAAAAGAGACGCCTGTTAATGACTACTTCGCGATAATGCGCAAAAAGGTGGCATCCATTATGCGTAGAGTAGGAGGAAGCACCAACAACGTCTTGAGGGTACTAGCTGAAAGACTGGATGGCCCGACCCTGGGTAGGTCATCAAGTTGCATGTTCTACATGCTGCTTGATGGGGCTGCCAGGGACGGAGTTGATTGATTTATTTAAATACTAACATAGTTCGTAAGTTATTTGTAATACTAACACAATATGAGACTTTTGTCTTGAAATAAAAGTTTTTTTTTTTTTTTAATGCACGGATCGGGAGTGTGAAGGAGATAATAAGATTTTCGCACTACGCACACATTTAAGATTTATCAATTGTTAAGTCATACTATTGTTCCCTAAAAAAATCTTTTTGTTTTTGTATTTGCTCTTATTATACCTTAGACTCATCTTTTTTATATTAATTTGTTCTTAATATACGTGAACACATAGACAGAGATGGAGCATTCCAATAGTAGGCCACAGATCATCGCCAAACCAAGCTTAATAATAAACAACATTTATACGAACTCACAATCCGGTACTGGCTTTTCCTTGTGAACATTCGATGCGGACACCGCACGTGGTGGTGCTGACTGACCCAGGTGCGCATGTTGAGCCAGTGCACGGTGCCGGAGGGGTTCGGTCCGCCCTCCCGGTGCAGAAGAACTAGCTCCTTCTGAGTTCGTATAGCTAGACGTTCGATTTCCTTCTCGATCTGTGAAGACAAATTATTAAAAAAAACATGTATTACATACACTACTCTTTTTTTTCCCTACCTAAGCTGATAGCCTTGAGAGGCTATATCAGCGTAACCTTAACTAGTAGGTGAGCTCACTCGGCTCAGGCCGGAGTGATGCTAACACGAACCCTAGCAAGAGCCGTGCTTCGCAGAATCTACCACCGGATCGGAAACGCGACCCACTGAGAAGATCCGGCGAGAAACTCAATGGGCTGTGTCTGTGGGTTAATTCGTTCCTCGAGCCCTTCATCGCAAGCGACAGGTTCGGCGAGGACGGTGACCGATGCTTGTGATACCTAAAAGCACCGTAAATGGATCTGGAGGATCCGTAATAACGTGTTTTGGGCGGCACTACTCAAAAGAAAGTTCTAATGTTGTAAGATACTACGTAACATGTGAACAAGGGGATATGATGCAATTTGTCAATTTTGAGAAAACGGGCAACAAACTTTTGTTACTTGTACTTTTTCTTCGTACATAGCTTCTTCATCGTAATTACAATTTCTAAAAATAGAGAGAGGGAGGGAGAGAGAAGGAGAGAGAGAGAGAGGGGGGTAGAGAGAGGGGAGAGAGAGAGAGCGAGAGAGGGGAGAGAGAGAGAGAGGGAGAGAGAGGGAGATAGAGAGAGAGGGAGAGGGAGAGAGAGAGAGAGAGAGAGAGAGAGGGAGAGAGAGAGAGAGAGAGGGAGAGAGAGAGAGCACAAATATGGGAAAATGAAACAAAGGTGCTGAACGGACAAAAAGTCCACTGAAAAAATCTCAGTAAATGACCATCATTTTACTGAGATTATATTTCATCCCATATCATGACATTTCATGCCATGTTTCATATTAATCAACTTCATTTAATTTCATAGTATCATAATCATAAAATAAAATAAAAAATTAGGTTGTATGGTATGATACCTTTGCCTTTCCATTTGGAAAAATAAAACTACTGCTACTACTAAAGTGTATAAACATACAAATAAACTGTATTGCAGCACAAAGCAGTACTTTTCTTTATCATCAGCAACCGGCCCATACGGCCCGCACCAAAACACAGCATAGGTAGGGAAAAAAAATCGCTATTCGGGTCTCACCTTCCCGATGCTGGGCTGCTTGTCGCCGAGGGCCACGATCAGTATGCAGTCGGCCTGTCGGATGCAGCGCTGCGTCCACTGCGTGAGGCTCGGGTCGCACTGGTACAGCGCCACCTGCCGATGAACCCCAAAACATTTGAACTTGCAAAACGACGGGTGCCCCTCGAGCTTTTCGGAAGCTTCAGACCGTTCTTGTGAGTGACGGCCGTGAGCTGATGATGATGACGACACTATACATGTCTCTAAGAAAGAAGAACGGAAATAACGGTGGTAGGACCTCTTGGGAGTCCGCGTGGGTGGGTACCACCACCCTGCCTATTTCTGCCGTGAAGCAGTAATGCGTTTCGGTTTGAAGGGGGGGGGCAGCTGTTGTAACTATACTTGAGACCTTAGAACTTGGTGGGTGGCGCATTTACGTCGTACATGTCTATGGGCTCCAGTAACCACTTAACACTAGGTGCGCTGTGAGCTCGTCCACCCACCTAAGCAATAAAAAAAAGTGGAAATCGAACCCACGACCCTCGACGCAATAGTCAGGGACGCTAACTACTCCACCACAAAGTTAGTCAGATTAAAGGAAGAAAGCTTTTTAACACTGAACCTTGTGTTTGTCTTCTTGTTGTGCCAGCCACGAGCTCAGTCTGTACTCGTTGTTCGGATCCATTATCGTTAGACCGAGCAGTTTCCTTATAACATCCGAAGTGAGACGGACCGTTGGACCTGTCGAAGTATTGTTCCTTTGAATGCTCTAAGATAAATGGTTCCGTAGACAGCCGAAGAACGCGAGGAAATCATTCGACAGATTTGTAAGTCAAATTACATATAACCGAACTGAAAACATCCCTCTTTTTTTTTGAAATCGGTAAAAAAGAGGTCTCAAGTAACGTGATTAAATTAAGACATGCCTTTTTTATTTTAAGTATGTACACAAAAATATATCTAATATTTGTAATGTCAAGATAAATACGCATCACAACGATGTCAAGGATGGATAGTCGTTGTGTATTGATTTTTTAATCAATTAATTCGTTATTTACTTTATTAGCCCCAAATGACGTCATGTGTAATGAAGCTTTGTAAGGATTTTTACTTAGTGACGAAAATGGGTTTAGTATTGATTTCTCACAGCAGCTTATAGAGTAAGATCCCAGGGCCCCCAGACGTCACGTATTTTCTGACGAACGAAATGTGGCCGATTGCGTAGTGTTAGTATGTACTAAGAACGCATGCCTACCTGCTACCTTGCTTAGACGGCCAATTTTCAGGTATCAGGAACTCAAGGTACATAAAATCATGACGACCTACTCTGAAAGCTGATTTTTACGTATATTTTAGACAATATCCTCAAAAATAAGTCGCCAATACTCCCAGACACTTTCTGTCGGCCGAATTGCTTTACAGACGCTTTAAAGGGCCAATCATACCCTAAATTCAATTTAATACCTCCGTGGGTAAGAGCGCGAGGGCATTATCCACGCGCATGAGACTGAGTGAGACAGGTATTAGGATATATTGACTTCTCTGTCTCTCTGTCTCTCTATCTCTCTCTTACAGTTGACTCATATCAATTAATTATTAATATTAAAAGAAAATCAGTTAAAAATTAAATAATCAGGTAAATAATTGAAAATTAATTTGTAAAAAAATGCTCATTTGACTACCATTATTCTTGAATTTTATCCTCCCGGGTAAAAATCCTCCCGGAAGTATTAAGGACTTATTTTTAAGGATATTGCCTAAAATATACGCAAAAATCAACTTTCAGAAAATACGTGAAGTAGGTAATGATTTTATGTACCTTGAGTACCTGATACCTAAGAATTGGCCGTCTAAGCAAGGTAGCAGGTAGGCATGCGTTCTTAGTACATACTTTGGGGAAGTTTACGACGAAAGGAAGATCTTCCACCGAGCGGGTGATATTTGCTCGGTAGACCGACGGTCCGAATGTTGTTGTTCGGAACTTGTATATATGCGCTTTATCTTGAAAATGTCGTAAGCGAGATTCAGGCATCTGTCAATTATCTTGCGTTGAATGATGGCTACCCGCCACACATACTAACACTACGCAATCGGCCACATTTCGTTCGTCAGAAAATACGTGAAGTCTGGGGGCCCTGGGATCTTGGACTATTACGTTATATTAGGGCATTTAGGTTGTTGCAACTATGTACAGATATGTGTGCTTAGTGCGAGTTTTTTAACGTTCTCGATAGCGTAAAAGTTAACTCTTTTTTTTATGGACTTGGAAAGTTTTTCCTACGTTTGCCGCTAGGGGCGCTGTTCCAACTGCATACAAATTCCAGTTAACTTTTACGCTATGGAGAACGTTAAATAACTTGCACTAAGCACACTGATTATAAAGGATGTTACAGTATCATAAAATTGAGATTTGGAAGTCCAGTCCCACGGTGTGAGATGTATGGGATCATGAGTTAGGCTTCCAATTAGTATGTTCCAGCTCGAACCTGTTTGATTCATCATATCTTTGCAAAATAAAGGTTTACAATTTTCAAGGAGGACTGAAGTAAGACATACAACTGCTCGTATTACCGAGTCATCTATATTTATATAAAAATGAATTGCTGTTCGTTAGTCGCGCTAAAACTCGAGAACGGCTGGACCGATTTGGCTAATTTTGGTCTTGAATTATTTGTGGAAGTCTAGAGAAGGTTTAAAAGGTAAATAAATGAATGAAAATGCCCGGAATTAAATAAAAATAACAATTTTGTTTTTCATTTGATGTCCCCCCCCCCATCGGACGGTTCCTTTTGTTTGTTTTAAGTTTATTTTATTATACAAAAGTTTAGGTCTTTTATTTATCGATTGAGGCACTACGAAGTCTGCCGGATCAGCTAGTGCCAAATAGAAAACAAGAAAACAATACCGTTGGAATTACACGACAACTTTTACGCGATCCAGAACGTTATAAAAAACTCGAACTAAGCACAGGGATCCGTCGTTCAAGTACCCACCTATGGCGCAGAGCGAGTGGTACAGCTCGTAGGTGAAGGCGGTGAGGGGCACGTCGTCGCTGACGGGCACCACGGCCACCGTGCTGAAGTTGTGCTGCAGCGGCCTCGAGTCGATCGCGGGCGCGCCGCCCAGACTCCGCGTCGGCTTCTGCCAGGAACCTTCACGACGGAAACGGACTTTTATATCGCCCTTGTAGGCAGACGAGCACACGGCCCACCTGATGATGAGTGTTTACCGTCGCCCATGGACTTCAGCAATGCCAGGGGGAGAGCCAAACCGCTGCCCACCGCTTTATACTCTCCACAGGCCTCATTTGAAGAAGAACATGTCATAGCGCTCGGGAAACACCGTGGAGGGGAGCTCATCCCATAGCCGGATGGTACGTTGCAAAAAAGACCTCTGGAAAGGCACTGTCGATGAACGCAGCGGTTCCAGATAATATGGATGAACTCTGCTCCGATGGCAGGAGGTGCGATGGTAAAAACGAGATGACGGCATCATCTCAAACAATTCCTCAGAGCACTCCCCATGGAACATACGTTACATAATGCAGAGAGAAGCGAAGTCCCTCCGCAGACCCAGAGGTTCCAAACGATCCATGGTTCCAAACTTTTTGGTGGGAACGCGAGGAGTGAAGTTGAGTGATTTGTTTTATGCTGTCTATTTAGTGTTCAAGTCTAAATGTGTAATAACGGTGGTTTATTAACTGTTTAGTATCTGTGAGAGTGCAGAAATGTGGGCATAAAGCCGCTGAACGTAGCTTCTCGAGATCCTCCCAAAAGTCCACTGAAAAAATCTTAGTAAATGACCACCATTTTACTCAGATTATATTTATCCGATATCATCTCATTTCGTTACATTTCACTCAATTTTTCATTTTTCATAAAAATAACAATATAAATTAAAATAAGACATGACTTAAAGATCTTGGTTACCAAGTCATAAAACCGTTTAAAAAAAAAATACTACACGCTGCAACGATCTACTCGGTCACACTCTACGCGATAACACGAATATTCGTCGTGGCCCGCTAATGTAGCCCCAGCATTATCGAGACGAAACAGACTTAGCTACCTAGAATCCTGTGTCCCAGCAAGTTGATCAGCCTAGTCACGACGACCGGGAACCTCAGCTTGATGGCGTTGAAGAGGCCTTCTGGCAGCTTCGCCAGTTCAGAATCCCGCACCGCCATCACCGTTGTGCTCCGACGAGTCTGCGTCACCATCTCCACCTGTGACGCAGACGAATGCAAATCACAAACGTTGAAAAAAAAATAGTTTAAAAAAAAACTAATAAATATACGCTTTGATAAAAAATCCATTTAAAAAATCGAAAATAAATTTTAATAAATTTGAATGCGGAGGAAGCCGCGTCTTACGGTCACCTAACTGAGACTTCGAACTCATATTCATGACGTCATCAGCTCTGACAACTAAAGCTGCCTTTAGACTACGCTATATTGCAGTGCCATATAGTATAACATAGTAAACCAATAATATATATGTACGCAGTGTGAACGTGTCCATAACAACATATGGTGCGCGATATTGTTGTGCTATGAGCTATATACTATATTATGCTATTATATTATAGTGTACTCTGAAAGTAGCTAACTCATGGTCAACAACAATTTATTTCTACCACAACAACTTTACGGACCCTAGTTGAGACTTCGAACTCGTGTTCATGACGTCATCAGCTCTGACAACTAACTCATCGTCAACAATCATTTAATTCTGCAACAACAACTTTACGGACTACACTAATGAAGTTAGGAATTCGTTTTAAGAGAGACATGACAGTTTCCGTTCCAGATTAAATATAGTGTTACGATATTCTTTGAGGTCCTTCACGAAGAAATTCACTGAATTAATATCCGCTTAAAACCAGAGAAGAAGAGCTCATACAGCGTGAATGATGATTTAAGTCGTCGTGGCCTAAAGGATAAGACGTCCGGTGCATTCGTATATAGCGATGCATCGGTGTTCGAATCCCGCAGGCGGGTACCAATTTTTCTAATGAAATACGTACTCAACAAATGTTCACGATTGACTTCCACGGTGAAGGAATAACATCGTGTAATAAAAATCAAACCCGCAAAATTATAATTTGCGTAATTACTGGTGGTAGGACCTCTTGTGAGTCCGCACGGGTAGGTACCACCGCCCCGCCTATTTCTGCCGTGAAGCAGTAATGCGTTTCGGTTTGAAGGGTGGGGCAGCCGTTGTGACTATACTGAGACCTTACAACTTATATCTCAAGGTGGGTGGCGCATTTACGTTGTAGATATCTATGGGCTCCAATATCCACTTAACACCAGGTGGGCTGTGAGCTTGTCCACACATCTAGGCAATAAAAAAAATAAAAAAAGTTAACGTACATTTTTTTTCATATTATGTAACATTTTGTATATAGCTGTATGCTGTAGCTCAATGGTATTTATTTACTTACTTCAATTCGAATAAACTCCTTTTGAGTGTGCGCCTCAGGCGTAATGACGTGTTCTTAAAACGAGCTTTGAAGAGTCGCATTGCTGTTGACTTTGATCGACGACCACCATTCACCATCAGAGAGGCGACAGCTTGTCTGGCTATTAAGAAAAAAACATACTATTCCAACTAAGTCTCCTTTTCCATATTCGCCGACGAGTTCCTTCTTTCCATTCGGATGCGTGATGACAGATCTCAACCGACCGCTTAGCACGATGAAAGTAGACCCCGACTCCTCGTCCTGGCGGTAGACCGCGCGGCCAGACTCTAGAAACACCTGGGACGACAATACAAAGTCATCAGATTTACTGGTGGTAGGACCTCTTGTGGGTCCGCACGGGTTAGTACCACCACCCTGCCTATTTCTGCGTGAAGCAGTAATGCGTTTCGGTTTGAAGGGCGGGGCAGCTGTTGTAACTATACTGAGACCTTAGAACTTATATCTCAAGGTGGGTGGCGCATTTACGTTTTAGATGTCTATGGTCTCCAGTAACCACTCAACACCAGGGGTCTGTGAGCTCGTCCACTAAGCAATAAAATAAAATAAAGTCAGTTTTTTTCAAATGAGAATAAAAAAACAAAAAAATATTATAATACAAAAAGTAGCAATCTAAATCTTTACGAATCAGTAATTGTGGTACAATACCAATTATTGGGCGAATACTATAGTATAAAAAACAACATAGGTTGTTTGTCAACCTATCAAGTACAAATTAACATAATGAGTGCAACCAAATGTTTATAAACATGATAGTTTTATCAATACATAAAGAGGTCAAAAGAGGCAAACGCATTACACGGAGATTGCTCATTCCTATAAAATAATTGATTTAACAAGAACGTCTCGAAAATGAAGATATTCCATTTAATTATATTATTATTCGTTGTGGAATGTAATTGTGGAATAATTGACGGCGTACTAGATACTGTGAAGGGCACTACGGGATCTATTACTAATGGAGTGGGAAGCATGTGGTCGTTTGGAAAAGGACTCGTCTTGGGTGATCACCATAACAAAAGACCAGCAGATGACAGTGTTCAAACTCATAACGGTATCGTTGGTGGAATCATAAGTAATATTCACGAAAGAATTCACAGCTTTCGAGAAAACATTCATGGATTTTTCTCATTAAATAAAAATAAAAATGAATCCGATAGAGGATTTGTTGGAGGCATGATCGACAGAGTGAAATATCGAGTGATGTCATTCAAAGAACTATTCGTCGGACACGAACTTAAGCCATTAGAAGTGTTTAACAAAACTCAAATAGATTACGTAGATAAAACTAGACCCATCAGAGACAGCTTGAACAAGTATATATTCGGCAAAGAAGATAAAAGGCCTGTTTCGAACCTCATTGACTTTCTCGACGCGTTCAAGGACCGACTAGTGGCTATTCGTCGTAATATAACTGAAGAAAAGCACAGTGAAACTACTGATGGCGCAGGGATGTTGGACGTAAGAGCAAATTTCGACAATCTAGGTCGAGCTGCCGACGCGAGACACTTAAGCGCCCAAGCCAAAGATACTTTTAATCAAGTACAAGATTCTGTAAATTCTATGAATAAAAACACACAAAGTAATTTCCATAATACCGTCGACAAAATTGATGAGAATTTTCAAAATGGTTATAAAACCTTCAACGAACAGATAGATAAATTTAGGGGTGATTTTTATACGAACAAAAATAATATAAATGCCATGAACAGGAATTCACAACAGGAATTTCGAAACAGCCTCAGTAACGCAGAGAAAAATATCGTTGAAGCTTACAATGCTGTCAGCGAAGCTACGGATAAGTACGGAAGGAATATTAATAGAAAAAATACCAATGTTGAGAAAGGCTATAAAAACGTTTTAGATAAAGAAATGGAACTAATGGAACATGGTGTCAAAAAAATTGCCAATGCGAATGATGGAGCAATGGTTTTTAGAGATTGAATTGTGTGATTGAGAAACCGAACTAAATAGAAGGTTTTAGTAAGTTCAGTGAAATAAAATTATTTGTTCGAGTACTTTATTTATTGGACCTGCCCCGCGGCTACAATTGCGTTAAATTTGCAGTTCAGAAATAATAACACCTTTTCGTTTCCAAAGATAAAAGATAAAGAGTCGCTTATCACCCTCTGTAGTTCGTTTACTACAAGCCGTTTGGAAGATCCGTTCGTAGGTAAAATCACAAAATCTCATGAATACACTTTTGTATTTATAACAGCAGATTTAACGGATTTAACGGCCGTCTGGTGTAGTGGTAAGTGACATGGTCACTACACAAGGGGGTTGCGGGTTCGAATCCCGCCAAGGGAAGATATTTGTATGATAAATATAAATGTCTTTTCCAGGGTTATGGATGTATATTAAATGTATGTATGTGTATAATAAAAATCTTACATTTATTTCCATTATCTGGTACCTATAACACAAGTTCTTTACGAACTTATCACGGGACCAGTTAACGTGGCGTGATTGTTAATAAAAAAAAGATATACACGGCCGACGTTGGCCGGGTCATGACATGTAACATGATAAAAATACCCTATTTGTAAAATAAACCAGGCGCCTTTATCTATCTGTTAAACCGAAAAGCATAAATTTTGCGACAGAAATAGGTAGACGGTACCAATCTCATGTGTCCTATCAGTACTAGGCCGAAATTCAACTGTATGTGTCAAGTTGATCGTATGCATTCCCGTCCCGATAACTACGGACTGGGACAAACACTTAGCATTAGGATGGGAGTACATCTGTCTATATCAACATTAATAGTTGTTCCTGGAAGAAAAGCCGGTGTGTTTGATCTAATATTTGTTTTAAGGGTCTCACCCAATCCAGAGCGAAGTCCACTTGGCGCACGAACGGCGACAGTCTCCGCACGACGGTGTTGGCGATGTGCAACACCACCGAGGGTCTTTCTCTCATGATGCTGTACACAGTGGTCTTGGACAGCAGACCGATCCTCGAGAAGTGTTTCGCTCGTATAGAAAAGAAACTTGGCTCGCCCGTTAGAACTGCTAGTCCGCCTTCCACTTCACCTGGCACAAATAAAACGTCCACTTATCCATTAAGTCTCATGTCTGTGAACTGAACTCATCATCATCATTCTCCTGCCCTTCTCCCAGTCACCTATAACGCAACATGTTTTCTCCTTCCATACTCCTCTATACCATTTCTTCGGTCACTCCCCTCTTTCACATATCGTCTTTCACACAAACTATCAATTTCTTCTTAGGTCTACCTCTTCCTCTACTTCTATGTGTGTGAACTTAACTAATCTTCTGCTATACCCCCCCCCCCCGCATAAACATTTCGCCCTACCCGCAATTAGTCAAAAGAAAACACGTGAATCAACCTCGCCTTTGTATTCCTCACCTCTGGTTTGTAAATAAATGAACGTGGATGTCTAACCGAGTAGAAATAAATAGATTTTGCTCTAAAACGCTTAAAGATATTATCTTAAATGCGATTAATTACGCCACTATTGTCAATGTTGTTATACATTTATATTCTAGTCGAAAACAATTTTCAAACAACATTGGGAAGAATCGTTATTATTCCATTAATATTCTTATTGGCGCGCATTATGGTTGAATGTAGTTTTCCTAGGTGAGTACATAGGAATGTCAGGCTAGATATTGTCTTACCTGGATAGGCTGTGAACATGTGCACTTCGCCCTCACCTTCGGCCACTCTCTGTGACACCAGCAGAGCTCCGGATAGCAAATATACCAATGCCACGTCCTGTATTCAAAAGCACTTTTTATCCGCTTATGTATCATTTGCTCTAAGTTAAATTGTTATTCAATAAACAACCGTAAAAGAAATGTTTAGGGATGTTAATTAAATGAATGTGATCATCCGATCGTTATTGAAGATTTATACCACAAGATAATTTTGAAAAATTATGTTTCCTTCGCGTTAAGACAAATATCAAAGGAAATGTGTGATGTCATACGTGGTTAGTCGTTACGTATTAGTGAATAGGTAGCCTATGCTCTACTCGCCGTTTTGGCTTCAAATGACACCACGCGTAATAAACGCGTATACTTGTAAAAAAACAATTAGCAATTTTGAATTAGAGCTACGATTTCATCTCCAAGATGACTGTTGAGTGAAATTTATAACTTAATTACATTAATCTTGCGTCGAAGAAAATTTAATCTGCCTTTATGTGATAACAATAGTCAGTGCATTTTCTCAATCATCTCACACCGCCCCACCATATAAACTTTTAAACACATAATATTTTATCCACTACCTACCTATACACTACAAGTGTACTGTTTTTTTTGCTATCTCAGAATCGAAAATGACTAAGTACTTAACAACATTTTTTTTTCTATTAAACAAATTCTTGTTATCCTATTTTCAACTAAATGTAATAATTTAACAAGAAATGATTCCGCAAATGACGCCAATATTTCTGTTGGAATACTTAATTTCTATTATTGCACACTATGACTTATGAACACATCCATGGAATGCAAAGTAAATCTGACCGGTCCAATTCATTTTACATGCACAAATACGCAATGAATGTTGAACGGAATGAAGTTTTTTTTTTTTTTTTTTTGATTCTTCTTTCTTTGTGTAAAATGACTTTTAAATTCTGCAAATGAACGAATGTCGTCACACTATTCTGAGGGGATCACACAATGATTTCTGTACCTGAATTATTTCTGGTTCACCCCTCACACTATAATAGAGCTTCAAACAGAAAAGCAACGTTAGCAATCTTATAAACAGAATCTAATTTTCAAATCACCGTTTTTTCTATATTAACATTACAGATAACAGACTTAACAATCTTGATACTTTATAATATCTAAACAAATAGGTAAAAAAAATCGTTTCGTTCTCAAGACTTACACGACTTTAGTTCAAATTACTGTGTTTTCGTAATAAATACGGTAGGTTTAAATAATAGGTTCAGTGGTAGAGAGCGCTTTGTCTGTGTGTATTGTATTACCGAGGTTCATGAGTGACGACCGTGGATGCCCATTCAGGGCAACAACAGAGAGAAATCCCAACAGGTAGAGATAAATCTAAAGTTTAACTAACAAATTTCACGAAGGTGTGTCGTGCCTGAAAACATTCGTCGTAGGGTTGAGATGTTCGCGATTGCATTAATCGAGTCATATTTGTGTAGTCAACGCCAACAGTGGCTTTTAAAAGCCATGCACCATATGCGAGATATTTATTTCATATCGAGAGATGAAAGGTTATTTCATTTAAGCGACATTTCGCTTAATAAGCGACATTCATTTTTGTTATTCAGTTTCATTTGGTATATTAGCATCGACTATTTGATGTTTCTAATTAAACCTCAATTAAGTTTACCCCATACAAATAGCTGAAGAAGTTTTTTTTTGTTATAGTCCCCGGTACGTAACTTGGCAAGAGTCGCTAGATGCGCAGAAGTCGTATTTTAGGTCTCTTTGGTTGTCAAGCGGGACGCGGGGAAAGACGTATGTCCGTTCCGAGCGCGCGATTGGCGAGTCAGTCGACCTTCCCCTCCCGCACCGCGCAAACGTTCCGTTCGCTCCCAGTTACACATGCGCCTACTAAAGTTGTAGGAACCCTTTCTTTATATTGAGTTTTTGTTACAAGTCGTTATTATTGGTTTAAATTTAGTTTTTGTTACGAGTGTTATTGTTTTAAGTTTGTTTGCAATGCCAGGACCAAATACCAATGGCCATATAGTCGATTCAGTCACTGAGCGTTTTATTATTTACGCCAGTGACGACAGCAACTCTTCGTTATGTCGACGATGAGGAGCCAACTCCTTCCACCAGCTCAGGTGCTACCATAAATTTAATCCAAGGGGTAGCACTATTAGAAAATTATAGTGACGACGGCGACACATAATTTTTAATATCAAGTATATTTTTTTAAATAAAATCTTAACTTTTAATTGTATTTTATTTATAACACCTAATACACTTCACGAATTTCTCTCTTTTCTTTAACTTTCTTCTAAACACACAGGCTTAAAAATAAATTATAGCAAATAAAAAATTTAATAGAATTAAATTAGATTATATGCGGGCAATAAAAGTGACCACTTTTTTGTTGCAATGTACACTATGCGCGACATTACCCCCACTACACCAAAACCTTGCCAACTTACGTGCCGCTTACTATACGATATTTTAAACAAAGCTGTTAATCAAACGAAAGTTTGCTCGATGTGGGAATCGAACCCACGACCCTCTGCACAACATACAATGGCGATAATTCCTGCACCATCGAGTTAGTCAATAGTGACAACCCTAAAACGACGACACGACTTCCCTATGAACTACATTGTTAATTTTCGAACCTTGATAACGTCATGGCCACAGTACAACAGTACAAATGAGGCCGTCAGCGCAAAACTGGCCTAAGCTTATGGAGGCAATTAGGTTTGAATTTTTATGAATTTGAGTAGGCAAAAAAAAATACGCGCAAAAATAATGTTTACAAAGCCATATGTTATCTATGGGTGAACTATGGATAGGCCGGTTTTGCCCCAACATTTATTATATTATATAAAAATGAATTGCTGTTCGTTGGTCTCGTTAAAACTCGAGAACGGCTGGACCGATTTGGCTAATTGTGGTCTTGATTAATTATTTTATACAAAAGTTTAGGTCTTTTATTTATCGATTGAGGCACTACGAAGTTTGCCGGGTCAGCTAGTTTTAAATAAATTCTAATACACGTCATATAAGCTTGAATATAAAAAAAATGTTGATTAGGCCAATTTTGCGCTGATGGCCTCAAATATACCTTATGGCTCTCCTCCTTCATGATGTAGGTCCCGGCGGGCAGGTCCCGCACTTGCACGCTCCCCTGCAAGAGCTGCTCGTTCTCCAGACCCAGCTCCTTCACGAACGCGTCGGTTGCTATTTGAGTTAATGCCTGTTGAAATGTACATAATATGAGTCGACTATTATCAAAGCCGGCAATGTGACTCTTGGACAATTATTGGTAAATCAGAAAAACTAATTATTGACTTTGTATTCCATTGGCAGTCACAAAACTCTTCTGAACGACATCTTAGATAAATAACAGGTTAAGTATTAACCTTTATTTAATGCAGGTTTTGAACCGTATTCTTTGAAGGAGACAATTATATTCAAATCAATCTGTATTGACATATCAATAACATTTTTTTGCCCAAATGCACAGATTGCCACCTTTGATAATAGACGACTCATATGTAGAATTAGGATCGTCACGCATAAAATAAAAACTATTCTACGGTTGCAGTTTTATTGTTCTCTTTCCGAATCTTTTCAATTGAAGGCACGAGTGGATGAAGGGGTTATATACAATCTATACTAATATTATAAAGCTGAAGAGTTTGTTTGTTTGAACGCGCTAATCTCAGGAACTACTGGCCCGATTTGAAAAATTATTTCAGTGTTAGATAGCCCATTCATCGAGGAAGGCTTTAATCCCTTTTGAGCATTTTCGCTGCGTGTACTGCGGAAACGGTTAAAGTTTCGCTAAAGTAATGGATGACAAAACTTTCGCGCCCTTCAAAAGGCCCGGGGCTCACGAGCCTAGACGTAAATCCACCACTGGGAACCAGAATAGCTATACCCAGACTTGCCGGGCTTACTGTATGCCCGAGATAAGTATCCTTACCACGGAGCCGGTTACTCTTGGCATGAAACCTTACCTTCTCGTCTAGGTTGTCATTGATGTGCTTTTTGAACGAGGAGCTGCCCTCCTTGCTGCGCGACAGCGAGGACGTCGGTTGCACGTCCGGCTGCTGGACCGAAGCATAAGTCTATGAAAGCCTATTCTTCATATTGACAGTGCGTGACAATGGCGACACTCTTCTGAAGGTTATATCGAGCAAGATCGGGGGACCGCTAGCTTAACAGCCTTTGCAGCAGGCGCTTATGAAAAGCTTAAGTGAGGCCGTCAGCGCAAAAGTGGCCTAAGCTTACCATAGTTAGTATGGAGATAATAAGGTTCGAAGTTAGCTTTACAATACTTCGTAGGCAATAAAATAAGCGCTAAAATGATGTTTACAAAGACTGTTGTTATTATCTATGAATGAAACTAGGGATAAGCCGATTTTGCATAAAAATTTATTATGTTTTAAATAAATTGCATTACATATGCACGAATATGAATTGTGGGTTATGCCACTTTTGCGCTGACGGCCTCAAATATATATACAACGTGTCCGTCCACCAGTGTCGGAGACTTAAGGGGGGTAAAATGTGGAGATTTTTATCGACAAATCACTATCCCAATTTTCTCTTGACCCCTCTATACTAGAATGGCAACCATTTCGTTTTTTTTTTACTTCGCAGCTCAGGCAGATTAAATCAATGAAAATATCCTTAATTATGGGAAACCAATAATTTTTTTTAGCTTAATAGAGTTCGTTTTCCTGAAAAAAATAACAACCTAAAAAAATGCAATAAAAAACTATAATTTTAAAAATTATAATTAAACAAAATGGCTGCTATTCTAGTATGGAGAAGCCAAGAGAAAATTGGGATAGTGATTTCTCGATAAGAATCCCCATATATTACCCCCATAAGTTTCCGACACTGGTGCACGGACACATTGTATAAAATCAGATCATTAATTTTATAAGAAAAAGCTAAAATTTCCAACAAATCTATAAATTAGTTATGTAGATCCTACCTGCAGCGTGTTCGATGTTACGTCGGGCACCATGTCGGGCCTCTGACGCCGACCCTGGATGTGGATGGGCGAGGAGACTTGATGCCCTCCCTCCTGAGACATGCGCCGACACAGAACTGGGGTTAGCGGCTACTTGCGTGACGTCACAGCAAACATCACAACACACACACAATCACAAAATTCAAACATTCCAAACCGTTAACAAAACAGGATCGTTTTATTATTTCATCATTGCTAAGGTTAGTCTGGGCATTGCTGATGTCCACGAGCGACTATCAGCCCTGTGCGATTATGGAAACTTATTAATTTGTTGTGAACCAGATCGATGATCATTTCACCGGGTGTTAGGACAGATACCACTCCTTTCACGAGACCACAGACAATACTATCGAATTATTAATTTATTATCTTCACTAATGTCAAGCCCAAGACGATGAACTAACACAAGATTTATAATTTTCTTTAATTAAATTAATTTTTGTTACGTACACAATGCCTTACGAAAAAAACATTTTTAAAAACGATTAAAAAACCAAACCACTCAAATGTGTGTGAACAAAATATATCGACGCTTGAAAGGCAAACGTGACTAAGCGACAATAACTGCTTTGTACATAAAGGATAACCATATTCGATGCTCAAAAAATATATATTTCTAGGTCTATTAAAATCATTTCAATCCTACAGCTAGATTCGTTAAAATAGAATTTTTTTCAGGTATTTCAACTTTAAATTAGTCTACTGTAAAGTTCACGCATTGTCGCTTAGTCACGTTTGCCTTTCAAGCGTCGATATGTATAAGCATAATGTTTTCGAAAATGTTACAAGTGAAACGTTTTCAAACACCAAGAAATCCGTTTATAAAACAATAAATTACAGTAGCTGTATTGCAGACCGTACCACGTGATCCGGGGTGGACTTGTCGGCGGGGTGCGGGGAGTGCGACAGGTTGTCAGCTGGCGCTTTTGCTGTCTTCCCTGGAGACGACGAAACCGTCATCGGTCGACGTTTCTCTTTGCCCTGAACAAACAATCAATTTAAAAAATATTATCTGAGGTAAAACATTACGCGTACATTTATAGATAGACAGCAGCTTGGCTGTATCCCAGCCCACTGAGTTTCTCGCCGGATCTTCTCAGTGGGTCGCGTTTCCAATCCGGTGGTAGATTCTGCGAAGCGCTACTCTTGCTAGGGTCAGTGTTAGCAACACTCCGGTTTGAGCCCCGTGAGCTCACCTATACATGTTAGGGTGAAGCTGAAATAGCCACTCAAGGCTATCAGCTTATTGTAACCCATAATGTTTCCTAAACTCAAAGACCTAAAACCTTGACATCAGTGATCATCAACTATCACTCGCCTGAGGTATTCTCATCGAAGCCAATAAAAGATATCTATTTATATATAATCTACTTTATTGCTATTGTTACAATATTGTTGTTGTAACAATTGTTACAATTGTTACTATTGTCACAATAGCAATAAAGTAAATTATGTCAAATCTAATGTCAAATCTAAATTCAAATTAGATTACTTAGAAACGTCAAATGTATCAACTTACAGGATTTACAAGTTCAGCACTCAAGCCAAGGTACTGGTGAAGAGCTGTGAACGTTACCCTCTGAAGACGAACCATGATGATCTGTAAAATAACAAAGTTCGTGTACAGGTCTTCGAAGTAAAGTTTACTTTTAAAGTCATCGTGGCCTATTGGATAAGACGGTGTATATGTATCGAGCGATGCCACTATGCCGGTGTTCGAATCCCGCAGGCAGGCAAAAATTTTCTATAATATATTGTTACACAGCTAAGAGTGACGCCGTCTATCGCCGAATAGCCGAACGAATATCGAAGGATCTAGTAGCATATAGAACGCTCGAGAAGTACAACGCCATCTATTGTCAGATAGCGGAAACACATCAGTTGTACTCTACTTGTGAGGAATGTTCTCGACGATTCTAGGGATTTCGTCTCAACTATAAAAGCGTTACTGAGATGGCACATAGTCAGTTAGTAATCAGAACTACACGAAGCGAAACAGCGGACTGATCACCTGAAGCGAAGCGGAAGAAGCGAATTGAGAATTATAAAGGGTTCTGTGTGTATTCTAAGTGATAAATACAGTTTTAAGTTGTACTTTGGTGGAACGTTTATTTATCCCGAACCCCAGTGCGTAACAATATTCGTGTTTAAAACATGATTTTTTATTGGTTAGATGGATGACATACATCACACATCTTGTGAATGCGTGATGCGGGTATTACGAAATATCTTACCTGTATTACCCTAACGAATATGTCAGGGTACTCTTTGAATACTTCTTGGAAAGCTCTCATTGGCAGCTTTATGACTTGCGAATCTTCAAGAGCTTTGGCGTTCACTGTCTTGTAAGGTTGCGAGTGACCCTGGAGAATTTTTTTAAGTACATTAATTGCTTAAAAATCTAAATAAGTTGCATTTCGAAGTGAAATTATGTGATTCAGTAAAATATCATTTTTATTATGAGCATTTTAATAACTTTTGTGTCTATGACGCATTCAAGCAAGTGTAGTTTCATTCCACTGTGTATGGTCGACGTATTATGTCCTCTTTTTTTCATTCATTGACTTCCACGGTGAAGGAATAACATCGTGCAATAAAAACCAAACCCGCAAAGTTATAATTTGCGTAATTACTGGTGGTAGGACCTCTTGTGAGTCCGCACGGGTAGGTACCACCGCCCCGCCTATTTCTGCCGTGAAGCAGTAATGCGTTTCGGTTTGAAGGGTGGGGCAGCCGTTGTGACTATACTGAGACCTTAGAACTATATCTCAAGGTGTGTGGCGCATTTACGTTGTAGATGTCTATGGGCTCCAGTAACCACTTGACACCAGGTGGGCTGTGAGCTCGTCCACACATTTAAGCAATAAAAAAAAATTAAAAAAAAAATTCAGACGTATCATACGTCACCTCTTCACTCATACCCTTCACACGCACATACACACAGTCCATCCAAGTCCTTTGGCGTCCAAGGCGGTCTTAAGTCCTATTCTCTCATAAGTCGAAATGATTTAAAAAGTATCGGCCTTAAGCGCGGCCCAGTCCGACTTGTCACAAACGTCACCTATTCGTCGGACGCAAACTAAGCATCTCTATAAAAAACGACAACGGACTTTTTGGCGGGAACGCGAGGAGTGAAGTTTTGTGATTTGTTCTGTTTTGTCTATTTAGTGTCTCTTCAGGTTTAAATGCGTAATAATGGTGGTTTGTGAACTGTTTAGTATCTGTGAAAGTGCACAAATGTGGGAAAATAAAACAAAGCGGCTGGACGTCATTTCTCGGGATCTTCCAAAAAGTCCACTAAAAAAATCTCAGTAAATAACCACCATTTTACTGAGATTATATTTCATGCCTTATTTCATTTCATCTCATTCCATTTCATGCCATGTTATTTTTTTTTGTAATTTAATTCGTTTTTAATCATTTATATTATGTCGCGATTAGTTTCCTTCGTTTTCTATTGTTCATAAACTGTAAATAATTAAAACGGCGAATTATAAAAATCTTATTACCTGACGCTGGCTAATGCACAAACCGTGGCGGAGCCAAAAAAAAAAGAAAAAAAGAAGAAAAACAACAACAAACAATACCGTGAGAACATCAGTAAAGCTAAGCAAAGACGTGACGCTCTCTCCCGCCCTGACGACCTTCAACGAGAGACTGCTTCCATCTTGATTCGTGATGTATACGTTCACGCGACCAGTTTGAACCACGTATACGTTTTCGTCGGTGTCGCCTAATAATAATAATAAAAAAAGAGTTCAATATTCATTTGTGCTTCAAATCCAATGAACCCGCTCTGATAGAGATATCGTTCATTGACCGATAAATATCCTGGTTACAGATTGTAAATTGACAATTAACCGATATCACTGGTGGGTAGGACCTCTTGTGAGTCCGCACGGGTAGGTACCACTGCTTTACCTATTTCTGCCGTAAAGCAGTAATGCGTTTCGGTTTGAAGGGTAGGGCAGCCGTTATAACTATACTTGAGACCTTAGAACTTATATCTCAAGGTGGGTGACGCATTTACGTTGTAGATGCCTATGGGCTCCAGTAACCACTTAACACCGCCTTAACAAAACCAGGTGGGCTGTGAGCTTGTCCATTCATCAAAGCAATAAAAAAAGTTAATGGCTTCCGATGAATGAAGTTTTTCGACTAACGAAAGCGTATGGACCGGGCAATGTGGTGGTTATCGTCATTTATGGAGACGTGGCAGTACCGACAGCACAGTCAAGCCACTGCCTACCACTAAGGACTCTTACTAGCCTCTTTTAAAGCAGTACCCAAAGGAGCGAAATTAATTTCATATATTGAAAACGTGCTTCAAACGGTTATCAAATAAATCTTTGTACAGTAATATGGGTCATTTATTTTTTGACATTAATGGCAATCTGGTGTTAAGTGGCGTAGGCGTCACATTTAGACACTTAGTTGAAGTATTACGGCCATCCCATAGTTCTAAGTGAGACGCATGATTACTGAGTAATTAAGTAGCATCTTACCTCGGTACCTGTATGGATGAATGTGATGATGTGATGGAATAACATAGTATTATTCCAACTTCGTATCATTAGTGAATATCTGTTAAGTACGTATTTCCTTGCGAATAACGGTATACGTCGTGGCTTGAAAAACAAGAAGACAAAAAGAGAAGCATGAGAGAGAGAGAGAAAGACAGAAAGCTTCACTCATTCGACTCACCAACTTTGAACAGGAAAGAGCCAGCGGGCAAGTTCAGTATCTCAGTGTGTTTACAAAGCATTAGGAAGACTGGTTTCTCGAAGTGACCGAAAACTCTGATGCTGTGCAGCATGTATAGAGCATCCGGTGGAACTCGATCGTCACTTGTGAGGTCCTCTTCCAAGTATTCTGCTGGTGGTTCCAGTACCTGAATAGATGGTGAAATATCGAATTTAGTAAGTATCCCACGTGGATAATTTGGTGGGATACATCTTCAGTGGACAAGGGCTGACCACTTAATTGCAGCGGTAGGCAGAAACTTGACTGTATCTCTTGCTAACGTTCATGAAGAACATATTCCCCTCTACCTATCAAGACAATATAAAAACCCAGGTTACCTTGCGATGATGACGCTGAAATTTAAATTTTACCGAAAGAGCCATCTTCATCTCATCCAAATCCTGACACTTAAATTGGCATATATGACTTATTGTAGACAGAAACATGGAGCTCCCTTAATACGTGTCAGCTCTCAACACATCCTACCACCGACACTTACGTTAAGAACCAAAGGAGAGTTAGGTCGGAAAATAAAGTGAGAAATGACTACTGATTCCAATACGAACGTTGATAGAGAAGTAACGGCTGTAGCTGATGCAGGCCAAAGCCGGATTGGCGACGTACATTCATAGCGCAGTTGAGTTTTATAAAACATTCAATGATTGACAAACTTTACATTATCTATACTAATATTATAAAGAGGAAAGATTTGTTTGTTTGTTTGTTTCGAATAGGCTCCGAAACTACTGGACCGATTTGAAAAATTATTTTTCCATTAGAAGCCGACATTGTCCCTGATGAACATAGGCTACTTTTTTTTAATTTTATTTTTTTGGTTTCATGTGTGTTTTAATGTTTCCGAAGCGAAGCGAGGGCGGGTCGCTAGTTATTTATAACGGGTGTTAGGAGACCACTTCCGAAAAAAACAGACAGTGACACCTGTGATAATGGGACGGGAAAAAAATCGACCCTGATTAAAAAAAAAAACATATCGTTAAAACGTTTTATTAGCATTATTTACGCTCCATCATGTTAGTACAGCTAAATGAACGGATAGTTTCACAAAAAATATATTACTTTACTAAAAAAAACCAGCAATGAAACACAAAATAAAAAACAGCTGACGCTCGGATCAACGAACGCCCGGGCGCAGCGTTTCTTTTACACGCACACCGACGCGGCGCTGATATACCGCGCTCCTCAAAATTTACAACTTTGTAGATACAAAATTTTCATTTTCGAAAACGGTCTCCTAACACCCAGTATAATATTACCGCGTGTACTTCAACAAATTAACTAAAATTAACTTAGCTTTCCGCAACTATTTCCGTCTGCGTAACTATACTTTATATCGCTTGATCGGCGAATCGTACGCAACGCTGGGATGAAAGCCTATATCATTATCCTTTAGGTACAAGATTTCAAACTGTTTACATACCAAATTTCGTCAAAATCTGTTCAGAGCTCTGGGCGAGAAAGCGTAACAGACAGACAGACAGTAACATTCATTAATCTATCTACTATTATGTAACTTAAAACAGTACAATAAGTAAAATTTACAAATATTTTAAACGACATCGTAGTGTAGTGCTAGGACCTCTTGTGCATCCGCACGGGTGGTACCACCACCCTGCCTATTTCTGCCGTGAAGCAGTAATGCTTTTCGGTTTGAAGGGTGGGGCAGCCGTTGTAACTAATTATAACTAACTATACTGAGACCTTAGAACTCATATCTCAAGGTGGGTTGCGGCATTTACGTTATAGATGTCTATGGGCTCCGGTAACCATTTAACACCAGGTGGACTGTGAGAACGTCCACCCATTTATGCAATGAAAATAAAAATACACTGTTCATCATCATCATCAGCATATAGCAGTCCACCGTTGGACATAGGCCTTTCCATTTGCACGTCACTGAGCACAATCCTCGGCTTCTATCATCAGCTTTTGCCAGCTAAATCGTCACTCCACCGAGGCTGAGGGCGTCCGGCATTACGTTTGCCAATTCGCGGTATACTGTTACGAAATTCCAAATATTACATTACTCATTATAATTCCATTCCTTTTACCGAGTAACGAATAAAATTCTATGACGTCTGATGTTTACTCAGAGAATCCTTATGACGTTAATGTAAATGAAAAGATGTTACTTATTCGTTCTGGATATGTGACGCATTCTCGATGTGTTGTACTGTGCAAAATACTATTAGGTTTTTTTTTGCTTTTGTAGTCAGACGAGCCATACGAGCCAACGGGTGACATGTGGTTATCATTGCTTATCGACGTCAGCAATGCCATGGACAGAGCCAAGCTCCCACCTACGACAACAGTGTTGGCACTTCGAAATCTTAGTCCACGGAGACGAAACATATGTCTACTTGTAGCCTGGATTTAGTGGTCGAAGCGTGTGGATCATACAAAAAGATTTTAGTTCGATTAATTGACGACCAAAAACAAAGCAAGCCGCTTTCAAGAAATGTCAGAAAACACCACCTATAGTAAAGGGTCGCCGCACAGGCCATCGGCCACAACCACATAACGCCGCCACCGGAATATTTCCTGTAATTTTCATTCATTTTACATGTGCGTGTGGCGACCACCGGTGTCCAACCGTGAGCGGTTTTTTTTTCCTACCTAAGCTGATTGTCTAGAGAGACCATATCAGCGTCACCAGGCTAGTAGGTGAGCTCACGGGACTCAAACCAGATCCCTAGCAAGAGCCGTGCTTCGCAGAATCTACAACCAGATCGGAAACGCGACCAATCGAGAAGATCCGCCGAGTAACTCAGTGGGCTGTGTCTGTGGGTTAATTTACTCGCCGCGCCCTTCGTCGCAAGCGACAGGTTCGACCGTTAGTGGATCGGGAGGATCCGAAATGACCGGTTTTGGTCGACGTCGGCTGTTTACCATTCGGTCCGCAGGATCGGCTATGTAGTTTCCGGCGGCCACGATGAGAGAATTCTCGTGTCGTGCCGCTTTATCGAAGTGGGGCGTGCGCGGCGACACTAATAAAACACACACCAACATCACCTTGACATTGCATGAAATCATCTGTGGCCACAATGTATCATTGTGTAAAACTTAAAAATGAATTATATCAATAAACTTCAAATTGAAGTATTTATTGTCACTGTTATTTCAAACGACAATTAAGCCGTGAACACTAAAAAATGCGCAAGGACACAGGTTTATAAACGGAAATAGATTTCTCGAGCTCTGTAACAAATACCTAAAAAAATCCTAATGTTCGTACATAACGCTTTAGGATTGTCAAATTATTGTCGAAACAGGATGATATCACTATTAAACCTAGTCTTAATTTTTTTTAAACATATAACAGACGGGCTTTTTAAACACATTAACGAATTACTTTGAATTATACTAACTCATCCTTTATGTAGGACATCGGTTGGGATTTAACAATGACATCTCGAGGTATGCGCGGTCTACTATCTACTCGCAACGGGTCAACCAACTGAGTTTCTCGCCGGGTCTTGTCAGTGGGTCGCGATTCAATAGTAGATTGAAAGAAGCACTGCTTTTGCTAGGGCTAGTGTTAGTAATTGTCTTAGGTTGAGCCCGTGAGATCACGTACCGATCCGCGCGAATTTGGAATAGCCCCTTAGGCTACCAACGAACAGGTAAGAAAAAAACTGGCAATGAAACCATTTAACTAGTCTGCGGCGTAAAAATCTTCGTAGCGAAACACGAAATAACAACCTAAGAGAACGTCCGTACATTGCACAAAAATGAATACCAAAAAGAACATTTTGCAACACGTTGCCAAATTCAATATTTAATCAGCATCTACGAACGCAAATCCTGTTATGTTGACTAAAGATTAACTAACACGTAATGTAAAACCAGGTGATTGAATACTGTATTTTTTTTTCTAGAACAGGTCCCTAGGTTTTTTTTCTGTTGCATGGATGGGTGGACGAGCTCACAGCCCACCTGGTGTTAAATGCTTACCGGAGCCCATAGGCGCCTACAATGTAAATGCCACCACTTACCTTGAGACACGAGTTGACCTTATGAGATGACCTTAGAACTCATATCTCAAGGTGGGTGACGTATTTACACCGTAGTTGTAACCGCTTAACACCAGGTGGGTTGTGAGCTCGTCTACACATCGAAGCAATAAAAAAATTAAAAAAATAAATTGTCTCAGTATAGTTACAATGGCTGCTCCACCCTTCAAACCGAAATGCATAACTGCTTCAAAGCAGAAATAGGCAGGGTGGTGATACCTACCCGTGTGGACTCACCAGAGATCTTACCACCAGTAAAAAGCATTTGCCACTTTAGCAGTGGTTCAAGGAGGTCGGGTCCAACTGTTCTTTGGCGGCAGGTAAAACTGTTGTGATGGTATCATATGAAACAATCCCACAGGGTGCCCATGACATAGTACAGGTACAGAGACAAAGTTCGTCCATGGAGCCAGAGGTTCGAGAAGATCCGTGAGATTAGGATTATCTTCTGGACAGAGTCAAATGTTATTAGTAATATGTGTGGTTTAATTCCTCAGCAGCGGGAGTAACTGTACAATTAGAAAATTAAATCCATTTATTTACCTTAAGTTGTTCAGGAGCGGAGTCTTTTTTGAGCTGTAGGAGTTTACGCGCGAACCTCATGACAGCTCGCCTCTTGCGACCCTGACCAGAGTTTGATATGGACTTGACTTTTCTTAACATACGTCTACCGTAGAACATCATCTTGTCGCGTTTTCTGAAACGCTTCGCCGGCTCCCCTGCAGCCCCTGACGCGCAGACATCGCCAACTAATTCTGTAGGATATTAAGTAGTCATTATCTTGATTTTAATGGCATAAGCGGTAGGCAGCGGCTTGGCTCTGCCCCTGGCATTGCTAAAGTCCGTGGACGACGGTAACCACTCACAATCAGGTGGGCCGTGTGCTCGTCTGCCTACAAGGGCAATAAAAAAACTAAAAAAACGAACTTAATTTTAATTCCTAAAGCTGTTTTGCGATTTAAGCTCTTGCCTCTTCAAGTATAATTACGTATAATTATTCATTATGTTTTATACAACGTTTATAATCCAAATTTTAATTTTCCTTTCATTAGAAATATTGTAGAAAGTTCTAAGAACCAAGGTCGAATTTGATACTGAAATTATGAAATTCAAATCAATTTCGGTCTTAATGTATCATTTATATTAATTCATATTAATAAATTCACTGGTTTTAGTCTATTCAAATTTATAAATTGGATAGATCGAATTTGCAAAAATTATCACACATTATCATAATTTATATTTTTAGTCTATTACTCACTACTAATGTTTATTTTATCAATTATAAAATCACTTGTAACACAAATATATTTATAAATATAATAATATGTAAAGACAGGATAGTCTATTATCAGTGGTCAATATTCTTTATTTGTAGTATTTTTAGGGCCCTTTGCGAGTCATCTACAAAATCAAATGAACTTTGAAGCTTTAAAGTAGTGATTTTTATTGCCGTTATAATAATATTATTTCCGTCGTGGTCACAGACTATTTATTATGGATTTTTAACTATTAGTAGCTATTGTATTGTGAGCTATGCTGTTGCCAATAAATTTTACTAGAAAAGTCAGTTTTGTTCATAAAAACAAATAAAACATAGCAATAAGACCACCAACTGTACTTTTTTTGTATTTAATGTATCTCATTGTAAATTTTTTTTGGTGTACAATAAAGAATACTCTCTCTATGTTTCTCTCTAAAAAACAGTTAAGCACAAGCATTGTCTGTTTGTCAATAGATTTCATACTTTTTAGTACTATTGTCGAGCTTAGACTTTTCAAAAGAAAACATGGACATTCAATTAAAAAAACTGTTAGGTATTATTTGCTCTTTTGTTTGTCAACAGATGTATTACAATTTTTTGTTTAGTAAGCCTTTGTGTTATCAATAATTACATTTTGAACAATTTTTAAACATAATTACATTTTGAAAACAGTTTTATTTAAGAAATAACTAAAAAAAATCAAATCCAAAAATGTAAAGTGATCTTGTTTTGTAAGTTGAACACTAATATTAATTACCTTTGACTCGCCATCTCCTATAGTAATAAAAGAATACGATCAGCAAGGATACTAAAAGGCAGCCACAGAAAGACCACAGCAACTGCAAACAAATGAAGTTTAGAATATTGTGCCAATAAACCTCTACTACCAAGCTCAGCAGTGGATACCGCTTCTTTAAAAGTCAGTCTGTCTTAATAACAATAATAGCTATAAAACCCTTCTAGCAAAAATAATTTTGTATATCATTAAATTTTATATCAGCCGGCATGACATAATTGGGCTCAAAACATTTAGTATAATTAATAATAATAATGAATAATATAAATAAACAACACAGTAGTATATTTTATTGCTTAGATGGGGGAATGAAACACTTAACTGCTTTCTAAAAGAAATAGGATGATGGGGGGTTGTGAAGGGCTTCACAACAGAAACACAAATTTTCTCGGTCTGTCACTGCTAAAATTTTATTGAGTATATTTCAGGTAGATAAATAAATGATGAGTAGAAAAATTGTTTTAAAGATCAGAAGATTAGAAAAATAGTGAACTACTTTGTGTAACACTATGATAGCAAGATGACCTTGATGATTGAATGCTCTCAATTTATTATTTTTGACCATGTACATATAGATTAAAAACTATTTCAAGGCTTTATTTTATATAATGTTAGCACACCTTTTATGGTACTTGGTACCAAACTCCATTGAAACAAGATTACTTTTTAAATCACCCCCTAGACATTAAACTTAATGAGCAAAGAATCATTAAGCATTCTTTAATCTGTGAATTTCTTAGTTTTTTCTAAACATTACATTGGTAAAGAGAACGTTATTATTAATGTTTTTCTGAAAAAAAAAATTCTCAATTTTTTTTCTCACTTATGAAACACTTCGTAAAAAATTCTTAATTTAAAATTTTACTTTTAATTTAAAACTTTTACGTACTATTAATTATTAAATATTAAAAAAACGAAAGCTAACTTTTCACTACTGCTTTGACAATTTAATTGTTTCTTGGAGATTTTTTTGTTGTTATGAAAACAAAAAAAATATAACGCAACTGATAAATTAAACAGTGTTTTATATTTTAAAAACAACAAAACATCGTACCTACGCTACTCGTGAATTATCATTTAACATTGGTTTCAAGGATGACAATTTCTAATAATAAAACTGTAATGTTGACGCACAATTTAACTTTAACATTTAAAAAAATATATTAAACCAAAAGCGTAGACTGCTAATAAAACAATTGACCAAGAATAACAAAAAATCAATACATACTTGATTCTCTTGGAAATTATTCGACCATTCTGATGTCCAAGTAGTGACAGCGAACATGTTCGCTTTATCGTTTATGTTGCTCAATAGATCCACTACATCCATTTTCGCTTCGTTTAAACTAACTGAAATTATTTTATTTCGTACAATACCTCGTATTTCATAACTACAAACAAAAGACACAACTCGATCGAGAGACGAATGACAATTGACAAGAAATTATCTAACTGTCAACAATCCCGAACTACTAGTGTCAAGTCGTCCAATTGCTTTCGAGGTGTCGAAGAGTAGAATTGATTTTATCGTGTTTTTGAAAATTGTTTATTATTCGACGTTTATTCGTCAAGGTTGAACGTGATTTATTGCTTGTTCATTTACTTTTATAACTTAAGCTAGTTAAGATCTATCTCCCGACACTACTGCTAGTATCTCGTCTATCATGATCTACCACATGATCTGAAAGCGAAATAACCATAATTGTCCCTTCATAACAAGGTGACACTCTACAAAACTTGCATACCGTCACGATCTATGCAACTGTAGTGTTCTCTCACACAGCCTGTACACACATTAACTCTCTCTAAGTCTCGTTTTTGCAGGATAGCCGTCGGACCACCGTGATATGTGAGGAATGTAGATCTTCACGACGGCTTAAATCTTGAACCAATAAGTAGGTATATTAGAGAAGCGTCAGAACCTTGAAAAAGCAGCGCAACACGATAACCTTCTTATCGTGGCCACCACTAACTACATATCCGACCCAGAAGACGGGGCAAAGCAAAGTCGCCGTCGCCCATAACATGTATCGCTGCTTTTACGCTCTTCAAGCGCCGGTCACCGTCCCCGTCGAACTTGTCGACTCCGACGAAGATAGCCCTATAGAGCCTATAGACATAACTCGCTGAGTTTCTCGCCGAGTCTTCTCAGTGTGTCGCATGTGTGTCGCGAAGTGTCGTGTATGAAGTATGACATGCCCTTCTTCAAACAAGAAATGCGTATACTATTCAACGGTAAACAGCGACGGTAACCACTGATCATCAGTTAAATAAAATAGTTTTATTCCATAGTGAGTAAAACACTATTGTAAATTCGTTAAATATTTAATAATTAAGTGATTTTAGAGAGGAAGTCACAAGGAATGACGTTTGTAATTTTATTAACGAATAAATGTTCTGTAGGTGTTTTTTTTTATCAGGCGGTCCCTTGATAAGTTTAAAATTTGAATCACTCTCAAGTGAGAGTGATTCAAATGGTGCGGCGTACCTTCCTTGAGATGCGCTGCGGTAGTATGTTACGGACTTTAGAGTCAGCAAAACAATTAAAATAGATTGTAATAGTCTAAGAAAAACACGTACTCAAAATACGATAACATTCAGCATGCTAGAAATGGGCAGATGGCACTGTACTACGCCATATCTTTATGTTTTGCGGCAAACGAAAACTTTATAAAATCAGTGTAGCAAATTTTAAAAGTCGTCATATCGTTTACTTGGCAAATTTGAAGCACGAACTCGTCTTAGATTTCACATAATATCTAAATCACATCATCTTTGCACATAACAATATACTTACTTCCTATTAAAGTATAAATTCTACAAATACATTCACTCAACAATATTTAAAATAAAATGAGCCAAGAACGTTTATCGATAAAACCTACTAACATTAAAATCTTCTGGGCAGCACTAAAACCGCCATGTTTTGTGGCCAGATGACGTCACAGTGGCACGAATTTTTGTTGACGTTTCATTTCCATAGGTTTCCTACTTCTGTGCGCGCGCCATAGTAGCAAATGAAAAGATTTTAATAACAAAGCCATTAACTGTTAAATTAGAGTTTTAAAATAAGAAGGAAAGAAACACTATTGTTAAAAATAAATAGTTGAGATTTAAAATACTAAATATTTTTTAACCAATCACGAATAATATTATTTTTTTGTCAACTCAGCCCATTTCAGTCTGTTTAAACTGCTACATTCAAAATATATCATTTCCACTTCCTTCATTGGTGCTATTTCGGTGAGTCTTCCAACAGAAACTTGCTGTTTACAAGGGTGACACTTTTTCAACTTGTCCCTTAAACAAGTGCTTCTTACTTTACGTCTACCCTTCCAAGTTGATGCACAGCAGCAAAAAACAGCAGCCTAACAAGACCTAGGATGACCCCAACTCATATTAACACGAACGAATCATGACTGGACTCATTAAATCCAGTCGACGACCCATCGCTATAGCTCACTGCCAATACTATTCCCTTCTTTAATATTATGTGTATTTAGACTTTTTGGTGGGAACGCGAGGAGTGAAGTTGTGTGATTTGTTTTATTTTGTTTACCTATTTAGTGTTTCTTCAGGTTTAAATGTGTAATAAAGGTGGTTTATTAATTGTTTAATATCTGTGAAAGTACATAAATGTGGGAATATGAAACAAAGTCCATTAAAAAAATCCAGTAAATTACCACCATTTTGTTGAGATTAAATTTCATCCCATATCATTTCATTTTATTTCATTTCCCGCCATATTTTCAATTTTCGTAATATTAAGGATATAAATTAAAATAAGATGACTTAAGGGTCTTAATTACCAGGTCATAAAATCGCTTAAGAAAATTTCAGTGTGTTATCTATGCCTTTTTTGTATTCATCCGTCAAACGTGGAGACGAAAGGTTGTGGCGAGCGAATAAAAAATTAAATTTAGTGAAATATTGTGAATAATTTTTATCCACCTTTGTCAATCAAAACTAAGGTAAGTGTCAATATTTTCATAAATTTGGGTCTGAAACTATTATTAAAATCCATGCAATTAAAATTAGTAAGTGGCACCAACATGGCGGCGGTTATCAAATTACACGTCGTTTTTTTATTTTAGATGTCTCGCTACAGAGAATGGGATCTTTCTTGCAAAGTGTACGTGGGCAACTTGGGTACTAATGCGTCTAAATATGAAATAGAAAAAATATTTTCTAAATACGGTAACATACGTAACGTATGGGTAGCTCGAAATCCGCCCGGATTTGCATTTGTAGAATTCGAAGACCCCCGTGATGCTGAAGACTCTGTTCGTGGACTTGATGGAACGTAAGTTTTTACATTTTTTCAAATTTTACACTTATCGATCGGTATGGTATTTCCGATGGAGCCATACTCGCGGCCATCTTGGTTACAGTTAATTTATCCGGTTTTAGTAGGTATCAGGTTCGAAAGCATAAGAATAGACTTTTACGATGTAAACGATAATAACATTTTGGGATGCCGTGAACTACTAACGTACATTTTCACTTTTAACACTGTTGTTATCAATCTTAATATAAGTATAGTAAACCCAGCCCTTCTTAAAACCCCACAACTTAGAATTTTTTTTTTTTTTTATTGTTTAGATGGGTGGACGAGCTCACAGCCCACCTGGTGTTAAGTGGTTACTGGAGCCCATAAACATCCACAACGTAAATGCGCCACCCACCTTGAGATACAAGTTCTAAGGTCTCAAGTATAGTTACAACGGCTGCCCCACCCTTCAAACCGAAACGCATTACTGCTTCACGGCAGAAATAGGCAGGGTGGTGGTACCCACCCGCGCGGACTCACAAGAGGTCCTACCACCAGTAACATTTGTACGTTGTGATTGTGTATTTGGGAACCATTATTCATAATTTTTTGAGAAAAAAAAAATTTTTTTCTGATCATTATTATTAGAAAAATATATTGTAATAAATTTTTTGAAAGCTTTATTGTATCTGCACACTCCTTAGATCCATTTCATTTTCAATGTGAAATGCTTGAGTCATAAGTGTGCTATATCATGATACCTCCAATCTAAGACTGAAATGTTGTATTTGGCAAAAAAAGACAACTTGTCTTGGAATGGGGAACATATTTTCTCTGCTAACCAATACTTGAACTCTATGAAAACTTGTGATCGCATGCTGATCAGACTTAACTTTTGCAGACGCTGCTGTGGCACCAGGATTCGTGTCGAAATGTCAAATGGTCGCACAAGGAGAGACCGCAGGTATTTTTTTAATGTTGACTCTTACTTTCTGGGTCCAAGAATTTATTATATAATCTGCTCATTTTGTTTATCAAAGATTTATCACTGGCAGTTGTCTCTTTCTTTTATGAAATTGGACTTTATAGTGCTAATTTCTTTTTCTATGAGAGATTTTGAGTTTTATTTTATTTATTTTACTATATAAGTTGATAAGATCTAAGAGAATGAGTGGTAAATAATGAATTTTCAATGATGACAAATATTGAAGAAAATGTATAACATTATTCAATGCCAATTTCACATATTGCTTATATTTAATTTGAATGTAGTACTTTAGTAGAATCTAAGTTGACACGTGAGATATTAAATGTGGTGGGTGTTGGAACGTTTGCAGGTCCATTTTTTCAACAAACCACCAACACACCAACGACCTCACCACATCTCTTCACAACTACGGCTTGTTAACCAATTTGACATCCGCGATCGCCGCTCGCATCAACATCTTGCTCGACTTCTGCGGTCGTCTCACCCAACTGCTGCGTGCAGACGAAGTCACCAACAACTGCGTCCCCATAACAATCCTTCTCACAGCAGTCACCTAATCCTCAATTTTACCTGAACTTGGAATTGAAAACACATTCGAAACCTCCAACAGTAGGAAAACAACAAGTGCACTGAATAAAATATTCAAACGTTGACATATCTACGAGTGCACACACGTTTCACCGTGGCACCAAGCTACTAACGGCGACAGAACCACCTCCCTGTGTTACCACAATTTTTATTGAGCTTTCCACTACACCGGTTCTTCGGAAGATAAAGTTGAAAATCCAACTTCGCCTCAATTATTTCCTACGGCCTCATAGCAGTCGCACAACGGTCGACCTTCTTCGCAGGCTCACCATGTATCGGTACTATTTGAATCCTATACTTAGAACCTTACCTTGATACCTGTATTTAAATTTAGTAATTTTGTGTTGGTGTATCATCAGGTGTATTGTAGGAAAGTTAGAGTGAACGGACATTTATTTTAGTTTTATTAGAACGTTTCTATAAAGAAATACTTACAAAAATCAATAATAGCAGATTCTATGTTAAATTAAATGTTTAAAGGGCCCAACCTCTAAGCATTCAGTTTTACTGAAGGAAAAAAAAAGGTGTAAAGAGTACTCATGGTTGGTGGTAGCCTGTTAACATTGCTATTGTTGACAGCGGAGCTAATGGTTGTCTTTAAACTGTTGGCTATCAGTTATGACCAAAAAGTGAATTTATACATTATCATCTGATTCCAGCAGGTCACGCAGTCGTAGTCCCCGCCGCCGATCATACTCTCGCGGCCGGTCAATGTCTCCACGACGGTCGCCTTCAGTTCGCCGTCGCTCTCCTTCTCCCCGCCGTTCACGATCACGCGACCGTCGCAGTCGTTCTGACAGCAAAACCAGGTAAACCTAATGGTTTTTAAATCTTATTCTTTTTAATAAAAGAAAATATTAAATTCTCATTTTGAATGAGGTAGGTATATTCATACTAATTTTGGATATTTGTCATAATTACTTATGCAGTTACTTTAACTATTGTATGTTTTATGCGTTTTCATATTTAAATTTACGTGTAGAATATTTCTATTATCGCACTTCACTAATTGCATCACGTAATTTCCTTCCACGACACGAATTTGAAAACGATTTATCCATCATATAAGCTACAATTTGTGAACAAAAAGACATTTATGAATAATATAAAGTCTACTAAGAAAGATAAAAAATACAATATGTTACTAAAGATTAAAAAGTTAAACATGAAAAGCTTTTTTTTTTTTCAGGTTTTATTAGGTTTTATTTTTTATTCAGTTACTAGTAATCACGTATTTTTTTATAGGTATTGAGAAGTTGTGCAGATTTTAGAAGAACAATGTGAAAGACTTATAGTTTTAAGCGTGTACATGTGAAAATGCGTGTGGAATAATTTGTATACTATTGCTAATAATAATGCAACCTGCATTAGCTGTCTTTGAAAACATAAGTCTAAAACTTAAGTGTTTAGATCACTCACTTCATTAATTTTAAGGAATTAAAATACATATTTTACTTCATAGATATTATTAAGATGACTTAAATATAATTTTGATGTAAATTTTTAGTTTTATTTTTAATTTAAAATGTTATTTTACAGCATAACAATTATAGTTATAAAATTAAACTTATCAGAATGTTTTCTTCATCAGCGAAGTCTCAATGACAATAAAAAAATACTTAATTAGCTACCTAATTACCAACAATGATAAGGCTATCTATCTTTAAGACTTACAGACACTTGTTTATTTCTAATAAAATAATCAAAATATACATAAGTGCCTAGTGCTACAAATACAGTCCCAATACAATGAAACACAGTGAGATTGTTAGTGAAAACTACAGAAGATAATAATAAGGATGCAAATTTTCTTAAGGTTAATATAAAAGTGACAGTCACTGTTGTTTCTGTTGTACCCAACTTGTGGACAGAATGTGTACAATAATATTGAGAAATTATACTTAATATAATAAGGACCCAGACATCCAAACTTATGTTCTTGGAGATATTCTTCAGCTGGGGATAAATTCCAATAAACAGGGGTAAAGGTATTGCGTGGGTATAAAACATCATCTGTAAAAGTATTGTATTTCAACAACAAAATTATAAATAAAAAAGAAAAAACAATTAGCAAATTTTACCTCATCAGGATGTTTCCCATACTTTGTGTAAAGTATTTCTTGTTGAAGGCCAGTGAATGCACCGGTTATCAGTGTTGACAGCAATATAGTGACTCCTATGCACCAATAAATGAATTTACCTTTTTGCTCTGTTGGGGGAGCACCACCATACATAGCTAAAGCAACCCCAAAACTTATAAGAATCGAACCTACAGTCTTGTTCAGTTTTGGTTTTTGTTTTTTTATTAAACAATAGACCAACAAACTGGCTGGTGATGAAGCAGATCTGCAAAAATACGAAATTATAATCATAAAATCTGATTGTCGTCTGATGTACGTATGTTCTCATTTTTTCTTGAACCTACCTTATAATCATATGTAGAGTGGATGGAACATGTAATGCATAGACATAGTTATTTGCTACACTTGACATGAAAAATAGTGTAACCAAAATTCCATAGCTTTTTAAAGGTATTTTTGGCGCAATCTGCAATGTGGAGTATTATATTATGAATACCACTTTATTAAATTACAGCACAGTTGGGTACTATAGAAAAGTTAACATTGCAAATAAGTCAATAATCTGCAGAAAAGTTTTAATCCTTCTAAATTACCTTTCCTTCACGAGTCTGACAGGTAGGTCAAATTTAAATCAGATAAACTATAATGTAACAACCTGTAACTTTTTGTTGAGTTGACGTGTATGTTAATATGCAAAATAAATTCGGAAAACTTACTTTTCCTAATTGTGTTGTTACCACAAAACCTTGAACAGTTATGAATAAAAATTGAAGAAACGTAATAAAAGTAGCGCACTCTGGCATTTTTGTCATGAGAATTTCCATTATGAAAGCACTCGAGCAACAACCGACGAATACGTGTACAAACTTTTTGATTGAACTCATTTTAATCACTATTAACAGTGATGATTTTATTTATAATGACAATTAATGAGTGCGCATTTTATAGCTCGTGGTGTTTTCATCAATTACTGTTTCATTGCCGTTTTGTGATAAAAAAATAATAATTTAGTACCCTTACACAACCTTTACAATACATTAAGTTACGTACACATGTTATTTCAAACTATATTTTACTTTAGGTATAGTAAAATAAATTGGAATTGAGTGAATTGAATCCATAGATAATACATTTAATTTAAAGTAATTAAATTACATATTTAAAAAAGTATTTAAAACATTAAAAATATTATTTTACCCCTACTCTCCCTCCTGTGTTCATAAATTCAGTATTTTTGTACTTTTTTTTAAGGGATTTTATGACCTGGTAACTAAGACCTTTAGGTCAAGTCTTATTTTATTTTATAGGTATTCTTATTTTTATGAAAAATGATATTATGGAGTGAAATGAAATGAAATGAAGATAATTAATTTGAGACATTAATCAACTGAGATGAAATTATATGAAATGAGATGCGATGATATGGGATGAAATATCTCAGTAAAATGGTGGTCATTTACTTACTGAGACTTTTCCGTGGACTTTTTGTAGGATCCCGAGAAGCTACGTCCAGCGGCTTTGTGTCATTTTCCCACGTTTGTGCACTCTCACAGATATTAAACAGTTAATAAACCACCATTATTACACATTGAAACCCGAATAAACACTAAATAGACAAAATAAAACAAATCACACAACTTCACTCCTCGCGTTCCCGCCAAAAAGTCTCCTACCTACATTCATTCATTAAATAAAGAATAAACACTAACAAAAACATTTTTAATGCAATTACTTGAATAGGCAAGCGGATATAGCCCATACAGTCAAGTTTCTTGTACTGTCGAATTTTTCACTCAGGCCTAAATATAATTAAACTAAATGGTTTGTTCTGTGGTGTTGGTCTAGAATAGTGCACGCTGATCTATTAATATGGATGCACCAAAGGTGAATAAAAGATTCGCACTTTTAACTTTTTCGCTGGAATTTGAGAAAAACTCACACGTGAAACTTTATTTTATTAATGTAGTGTTTGTTAATTTTTAAGCATGTTCATTTTTAAGTAGTCGTGGCCTAAAAGGTAAGACATCCGGTGCATTAGTATTTAGCGATGCAACTGTGTTCGAATCCCGCAGGCGGGTACCAAATTTTCTAATGAAATACGTACTTGACAAATGTAAACGATTGACTTCCACGGTGAAGGAATAACATCGTGTAATAAAAATACTGGTGGTAGGACCTCTTGTGAGTTCACACGGGTAGGTACCACTACCCCGCCTATTTCTGCCATGAATCAGTAATGCGTTTCACTTTGAAGGGTGGAGCAGCCGTTGTAACTATACTGAGACCTTAGAACTTATATCTCAAGGTGGGTGCCGTATTTATGTTGTAGATGTCTATGGGCTCCAGTAACCACTTAACACCAGGTGGGCTGTGAGTTCGTCCACCCATCTAACCAATAAAAAAAATCAAAAAAAAGTGCTGCAATGTGCTTTGCGTGCGGATCTTGCACTTAGCCAAGAAGTAAATTAATTGAATGTATTAAATAATCGAGTCAAACACAGTAAACTTAAGGGAAAAGCTTATGTCCAGCATCATATGTATATACATACAGCATAAAGCCTTTTTTGTTTCTGTTTGGAGAGATTACCTACTGATAGCCTGGAGGCTTTTTCAGATTCACCAGAACGGTTGGGCGAGCACGAGCTCGGCTAGGAGTGGTGGGATTAAGTATGAACTGTCTTTTTTTTCCTACCTATGCTAATAGCCTTGGGAGGCTATTTCAGCTTCTCCTTGAAATGTAGGTGAGCTCACGGGGCTCCGGAATGTTGCTAACACTGACCCTAGTAAGAGCAGTGGTTCGCAGAATCTACCACCGGATCAGAAATGCGACCCACTGAGAAGATCGGGCGAGAAACTCCGTGGGCCGTGTCTATGGGTTAATTTAGTCGTCGAGCCCTTCGTCGCAAGGCGGTTTCGGCGATGACGGTGACCGGCGCTGGAGGTTGAACTGTCTGAGCGCCTACCGCAGCTGTTAGAAAATCTCACCCCTTTTTTTTTTATGATTGAAGGATTACTGGTGGCCCGGAGGCCTTTCCAGTTTCACCAGGACAGGTGGGCGAGCAAAGGCTCAGCCAGGAGGGGTGGGATTTGCTAACAGCTGCCCGAGCGCCTCCGAAGGAGACCTAACAACTCAAGAGTAGCTGCTTCGCGAATGAATCTACTACCGGATCGGAATCGCGACCCGCTGAGAAGATCCGGCGAGAAACTCAGCGAGCTGATTCATGGATTAGGTTGCAGGGCGAACTCTTTGTCGAGTTCGACGAGTACGGTTACCGAGGTCCCTAAGCCTGCTCCTAGAGCTGAAGGCGTCTAGTGCAAAGGTTATTGGATCTGATGGATCCGTAAGGACGTGTCTAGGGCGTCGACGGTGACTGGCTCCTGCATGATCAGGATTCGGGGAGTAGTCAGCGGCGGCTACGATAAGGCGATTATCATGACGCATAGCCTTATCGAAGTACCGTTCCGACGCTGACTTCATGTATTTCTGTATAGATTCGAGACCCAGGTCGTCGTGTAGGTCAACGTTCCTCACGAACCACGGAGCTCCGACGGCTAACCTGCAAAAGCGGGATTGTAGAGATTGAAGGGTGTCTATGTGTGTGCGGGCCGCGTGAGCGAACACCACACTCGCGTAAGTCATGACGGGCCTTATGCAAGTTTTGTAAAGTGTCACCTTGTTCCGAAGGGACATTTTACTCCGCTTACAGATCATGGGGTAGAGTCTACCGAGAATAAACGCGGCACGGTCACGGACTGATTTTATATGCGGGCGGAATGTCATCGATGCATCCAGGGTAACGCCCAGGTACTTGACCTTCCTGGCCCAGGGTATGGATTGACTAAAGAGAGTAATCGGGGGTGTGAGATTCCTCCTCCTAATACGGGAGGAAATCCGTGTGGAGCTTCCCCTCTGAAATAGCACCGCAGTACTTTTCGCTGGGTTGATGTCTATGCGCCATTTTCGGAACCACTGTCCTAGGACTAGGGCTGCGCTCTGAAGCTTCTTCGCGATTAGGGACTTGTTTCTACTGGAATAGTAAACAGTCGTGTCGTCGGCGTATAAAGCTAAATGGGTCGGCGGTGACCGGGGAATATCGTTAACGAATAAGCTAAATAGGAGGGGTGAAAGGACAGAGCCTTGCGGGACTCCAGCTGTGAGAGGTCGTGGGGAGGAGCGGGTTCCCTCGACTCGATATCGAAAAGAGCGGTTCGACAAGAAGTCCCGTATGATGAGCACGAGACTATCCGGCACACCCATGTTGAATAGTTTGAAAATCAAACCGTTGTGCCAGACTTTGTCGAACGCTTTTGCGACGTCGAAGAAGAGAGCTCCCGTGTATAACGGTTTTGGTCGATTAAGCCCCACAAGAATGTGCTCCGTGAGGCGGTGCACCTGTTGAACGCATGAGTGATTTGTACGGAATCCGAATTGTTCATCGATGAGAATGCCCTTGGATGAGACGAAGTCTCTGAGGCGTTTGTAGAGCAGACGCTCATACAGTTTGCCTAGAGACATGAGGAGGCTAATCGGGCGGTAGCTCGTCGGATGATTTTTTGGTTTACCGGGTTTATGTATGCCGATAACGTCCGCTTCTTTCCACACCGCGGGAAAGATACAGTTCGCCATAGCGGCATTGAAAATAGATGCCAACATCACGATGAGTTGGACGGGTAGAAGTTTAATAACGCGGTTGGATATACCGTCGGAACCGGGAGCCTTGCGAGGACGTAGGTCTTTGATCAAGTCTTTAACTTCCATCGGGGTGACGGGTGGTAACGCATCCGAGGGTGGCAAGGAGACTCTGCGTTCTACCTCACTGTCTACTAATTCTACATGAACAGGGTCCACGGATTGAGTGCTGGGCGTGCACTGGGTTTGCAATGTATCGGCCAGCAACTCTGCTTTTTCGTCATCATCAAACGCCGCGAGTCGGCCTGAGGGGCCTACGACGGGGGGCATAGTTACTACCGTATCCGATTTGAGAGTACGAGCTAAGCGGTAGTAAGACCTTTGGGAGGGCGCGAGTCCTTCTAAGAAATCAGACCATCTGGCATCTCGGACTTCGGCGATGCGAGACTTTACGTCGCGTTGTAGGGCACGCATTCGAATACGATTTTCCGCGGTAGGATACCTGTCGTAGGCGCGTATCGAGGCGTTCTTAGCTCTAAGGAGTTCCCTAATATCATCGGACAATTTGAAGCGGTGAAGGAATTCCTCCGCTACAACTTGTTTCGATGATCTATCTAATGTTGAGGTGATGTGTGACGTTAAGATGTCTATGGCTTCAGCGGTATCCTGAGGAGACGGGGTAGAGTCCGGGTTAAACGGGAGCGATGGTGGATCAGATTCAGCCAGGCTGATGCCCAGCGTGTGCCAATCCACCACAGTCCTCGTGACGGGAACGGAGTCGGGAGCGCGACCGAGCTTCATAACGACGGGACGGTGGTCTGAATCTAACTCTGAAACTACTTCGATCGAGTGTAAGCTCAGAGTTACGTTTTTTAATAACGCTATGTCGAGTATATCCGGGCGATGCGCGATATTTAGCGGGTAGTGAGTCGGTGTTAGCGGAGCGACGATATCGAAGGCGAGATCATCGACTAACGCGTCAAGCCGCCTGCCATTCGGGGTTGTGGTGTGTGAGTTCCACCTGATGTGTTTACAATTTAGGTCGCCCGCCAGAATGACAGAGCTCCCCATGCCGAGCAGCGCCTCGATATCACTGCTTAGAACGATCTTATCCGGTGGAAGATAAACGGACGCGATAACGATCGGCGCGTGTCCCGTCAGTGAGATTCGGCACACTGATGCTTCGATATTAGCGAGCGTGGGAGGATCGAGCGGGACGCAATGCAGGGCTCTTCTATAGTAAATGACGGTACCACCACCACGAGCAGAGAGCCTGTCGTTCCTGACCATGTTATAGTTCGCGATTTTAGGGTCACGGCGCGCGGGCTTAAGTAGGGTCTCCTGCACTAAAAAGATATCAATTTGATGGTCACGCAAAAAGTCAGAAACCTGATCACGTTGATTTGCGAGACCGTAAGCGTTAAAAAATCCTATCGTTACGGATAGGGGCTTTATTCTACTTATATACGCCATTGATTACCGGCGGAGTGAGGGGAGGACGTACGTATTTAATGACGCGTATACGTCGGCGTATTCTTGCACAACGGCGATAAAGTGTTGTGCAGTGGAGGCAGCGCGAATGGCGTCGCCCAAAGCGTTAACGCGCTCAAAGTTGATCGACTGAAAGAAGTCGATCGCTAAAGCGAGATTGTCGGACGCGGTCGGGGGGCAAGTCGCGGGAGAGGGACGAGTTGCGGGGGCGGGACGAATCGCGGAGGAGGGAGTTGTAACCGTGTTCGTGTACGGCAGCGGTTTCGCCCAAGCCGAGAAACTGGGCACCGGCGCCGGAACGAACGCTGGCTTAGTCTGCGACACAGAGGGTGCCGAGGCTTTGATGTCTGGGCCGGAAGCTCGGAGGCGGTTTTGGCGGGCGACGCGGCGATTTATTTTCGGGGCTCGGGGGCATCCGCGGTAATTTGCGGGGTGACCCTGTGTTTGACACAGGACGCAGCTAGGCGGTTCCGTCGCGGTTTTTTGATCGCGAGTGCATAGAGCCGTGGCGTGATCGCCTAAACACTTGACGCATCGGGGGCGCGCGTGACAGTTACGGGAAGAATGCCCGTATAATTGGCAGTTATGGCATTGGCTAGGTGTGCCTTTCTTGTGTGGGGTTTCGACGGCGATTCCGGAAAGGCTACATACCGTTCGGATGTTGAATATTTGCTTACCCTCGGGGGTAGGCTGGAGGGCGACGAGAACCATGTTATATGGCTCCCTTCCGCGACCTGTGTGCATGCGGTGTACGGAGTTAACCGGTAGGCCTTGTTCGAGAAGGTCGGCCTTGACGATCTCGGCATCCAACTCTTTAGGGATGCCACGTATGACGGCACGGAGTTCGCGCTCCTCCTGGAGCGTATACGTGTGAAAACTTATACGCTCCTTACGGAGGTAAGAAGAGAGGGCCCTATGGTCGTCGGGTGTTCGAACCTTAATTTGAATGCCGTTCGCGAGGTTACGGGCATTCGTGAAGTTGATATTTTTGGCCTTAAGGGCCAGGGAAACTCGATCCCAAGCTGCCTTCTCTTGGAGGATTACCGGGGGAGGGGTCTGGGTTTTATTTTGTGCCACCGGACGCGGCGACGGAGTGGCACGGGCTGGAGGCGCAACGGGAGTCTGAGGGCGGGGGCGCGACGCGTTCGCGGCTTTGCTAATTTTAGCGGCCGCGGGAGCTCGAGACTCCGCGGCACGCTTCTTACCCTTTTGTACCAGGATGAATCCATCCGTCGATGAGGCGGGAGCGAGGTCGACCTCCATCTCCGAGTCAGAGTTGGAGGACGAGGAGGCGGGCGCAGGTGACCTACGAGCAGGTGTTTTGGAGGGCACGACGGAGGCTGCGGATGATCGCGCTGCTGGAACGGTGGCCACGGCGGACGACGCAGCAGTTTTACTCGCCAGTATAGGCGACGCGGGAACGGCAGGCACGACGGAGGCTGCGGTGCTCGATGCAGAAGCTTTGCACGCAGGTACAGGCGACGCAGGAGCAGCGAGCTCGGCGGAGTCCACGAGAGGGCTCGCGGTGTGATCGGCCTTGAAGGCCAGAAACTCTGAGGCGAGCTGTGGAGTCGGAGGAATTCCGCGAATACAGCGTCCATGATCGCTGAGTGCCCAGGTGGGGCGGCCCCGCGTCTTGAAAACACTCGCCTTGCGGCGAGGCCCCAACTTCTCGGACCTGAGCGGTTCTATTGAACACAGGTGGCGATGCGGCACGATTACTACAGGACAAAGAAAAAACACAACAAAACGGAAATAACAAAAAGAAACAGAACAATTAACCACTTCCAGGAAAACAGTTTGTCGGCAGATGTACCACGAACACAGAAACAACAAAAGGAAACAAAACAAATAATAACTTCCAGGAAGAGCACTTAGTCGGCAGATGTACCACGAACACAGGCCGCGCGAACAATGGCCGGGCTAACAAAAGCCCGGGCGATCGAGTGGTCGATGAGCACGTCCGCACGTGACGGGTGCCTCTATCGGAATATCTCACCCCGCCGCGGGCCACTGAACTATATTATGTAGTGCAGTTACAGTGCCTAATGACAACGATATCATCGGGTGGGGGAAAAAGCCAAGATGAAAATATAAATGAAATCATAATTAAATATCTATTAAGTTAGCTAGTAACTCTGTAGCTTTTTTTTGTTAACCTTGATAAAACAAAATATGTTTGGAGTTTTTAGACTAGTGTATTCTCATGTACTCATGACTACCATACTACACACACCATACTAGATGTGTATATACATATACTCATATATTATGTAACTTGTATACTTATCATAAGAGAGCTTGAACAAAATTAGATACTTGATTTTCAGAATTCGGTTAAGTCTTAAAAATTTTCCAACCTAAATTGTAAAATAATGTTAAGAGAGTTTACGCCTGTGAACGTATTGTAATTTTGCTTTGAAATGAAAATACGTTCGTAATCGAATAAAGCATGTTACCCTGTGGCCGACCTGGCAGCGCCGTAGCGGTCGGTGTGGTGAGGCGGTCTGCGACGGGCGGGCGAACACATTCGCCGCATCGCGTTGATCTCATTAGTAGTCTCACTTCTCACACAAGTCGATTTTCCCGCGTCGAGGCGTACGCCCGCTTCGTTAGTTCGCGCCAAAATGTCATCAATTCGAAATACGAACGTATATCTTCTACAACGATTATTTGAAGCAATTCTCTTTTTTACTTATTATTCTTAACGTCAGTAGAAAAAATCGTTGAAGTGATTCGTGAATATTGCCATGTGCATATTGTGGTGTTAACTTTTTTTTACAATGGACACAGTTTGTGTTGTAAGTTTTATTTAGTGCGTGAGAATTTTCTGTTATCAAAAACATGGTCCGAGGATTTTATTTTTTAGTTTTGCTTGTTCTCCATTCGCTCGCCAAAGGTAAGTTGTGTTTATTCAAATATCTGAATATGATAATCATACATATTATTATGTTTTCGGACCAACGAATAAACTTGATAATTGTAGCTAACCTCTTTTCACTAAATAATAAAAAATACTTTCAGTATGGGTACTGCTTTAGTAAAATGAGTAATAAGTATCGCATATATTACGAATGTTGTATCTTGCTCACGAAAACAATGTTTCAAAATAATGTATCTCAATGTCTGATTTATAGACCAATGGCCTAACTTATAGCTGTTCTTTAGGATTTAAAAAAAAACGTGCGAAGCTATCAAAACATGTATATGCACTGAATTATGTAGTCGTCTTGTAAGTAAATGAAACTATAGAATATTAATTGCTTAATTTCGCTTCATATACCTACATAGGTACGTAGTATTTATCCAGAATGTACCTAAATGTCAATTTTTTTTTCGTGCTGTGCGAAAATGTCCTCCTACCTACAGATTGTAGATTTATAAGTTAAATATTTCATACACATATCACTCACTCAATAAGTAGTGATATCATACCCAATTTTAAAATTTTGGTCGACGACGAAATAAATTAACATTCGTTATCTAATAGCGAGTATAAATAAAATTGTTTTTTGTACTATGTGACATACATACAGGTGGATACCTAGTAGTGTAATGGTAAACTAATTATAATAAAAAAAATAGTAACTTCATACAAATTACCGGAGAATTTTAATTTAATCTGCCCATATTTTAAAACTAAAATATATGTTAATTTTACCTTTGCTTCTCTATCTAAATGAAAAAAAAACAACGTTTTTATTTTACAGACCATTAATTTAATACCAATGACCTACCTTGGAAGACAGATAATACTTTAATATAAAAGTTTAGTATGTAAAATATTCACGTTAGCTACAAACGAAAAACTTCGGTAAAAATATGCTGTTTCCTTTTAAATGAGGTGTGAAAAGAAAATGGTGTCTGCCGGCGACATCGTCCATTTGATGTAATGTTAAAAAGTTAAATTAAACCGGATTCGAAGCGGGACCGGTTAGTTACGAGATTCGTTCGTTTATTTATGGACTTATTTGCATATTAGTAGAATGTTGTACTAAAATACCTTACAGACTGATTAATCGAGAAGTGAATACGGTTGGGAAAAAGTGACATTTAAAATAATTCAAACACTTGTCTGGTTTTGTTTGGATCGCTCGTTTTTGTGTAAAGCTAATAAAAAAAACGTATTTAGCATAATTTAATGACGCAGTTTTAATTTCAATCAAATTTGTATTTTCGAGATTGAACAATAACATGCACCTTTTTAAAGCGTTCACAAACAATGGCAAGTTACGGATTTTTTTTAAAAATTTTATTAAATTAAAAATGATGATAAAAATAAAACCGGATAAGTGGGAGAAGGTAACACACGAATTTTTTGAAATGTATTCACGAACTACTTCATCGATGAAGGAACTGCGATGTGTTATAAAAATTAAGAACACCGGTTTTTTTTATAAATTTACATATCGACGCTTGAAAGGCAAACGTGACTAAGCGACAATAACTGATTTGTACATAAATGATAGGCAATAACCATATTCGATGCACAAAAAATGTATATTTCTAGGTCTATTAAAATCATTTCAATCCTACAGCTACTAGCTAGATTCTACTACAGCTAGATTCGTTAAAATATTTTTTTTTTCAGGTATTTCAACTTTAAATTAGTCTACTGTAAAGTTCACGCATTGTCGCTTAGTCACGTTTGCCTTTCAAGCGTCGATATGTAATAATCTATTGTTGCTAGGGAGTATTTTAATACCGGATCGGCAGGTATGTTTAGACAAACTTTGAATCGCAACGAATGCATATTTTAGTTTTCACTATCTCAACATCGAGTTTGTTCGAGTCGGACTACGAATGATTCAAATGAATGAATCTTTGTACATCATTGTGTATTGCCGCGCGGGGCCATCACTAAGTTTTTTTGAAAAAATATAAAATTTCTATTTTTGAAATACATATATTGTACTTGAAAATAAGACAACCACTGTTGGTTGGATTTTTTTGTCATACCAGCACGGAAAACGGGTCTGTAAATAGCGAATGTTTTGAGGTCAATATATTTCTATGTTCGACCAAGACGCCGAGTTGCCTTCTCAACTTTACCGTCGATTATAATATTCTTCCTGACATTTTGTACGTAGTGATTGTCTCTCAATCCATAAGCGTTAGTTTGTAAATGACATGTCTTTTCCCATAGACCCAACCCACTAAGTTTATCGCCGTTTTTCTCAGTGGGTCGCGATTTCGACTCGGCGGTAGATTCTGCGAAGCATTGTTCTTTCTAGGGCTAGTGTTAGCAAATTCTCAACGGTTAAGCCTGTGAAATTACCTACTTGTCCGCGAGAAGCTGGAATAGCCCTCTAGGCTATCAGCGAATCATCATCATCATCATAGTCGGTTGCTCTTGGCAGAGCAGTCGTGGTCATGTGGAATTATTGCTTATTAAAGCCTTGACAGATGTTTTCCATAGTTTGGGAACCGAGGACTAACGCACGCACTCGTTAAGTTAGGTTTCAGTAGGGTCTTTCACCTGATCAGTCCAGCGCATGGGGATTCGTCCGAGATCTCTTACCATTGACCCTACCCTGAACAACAAGTGTCTCGATAGAGTCTGCTGGCCGTCCACGTGTCCAAAATATCGAAGAATCCTGGATTGCACTGTTGACGAATAGGTAGTACAAAAAAATCACACGACTTTTTTTATGTGTTCAAGGCAGGAATGTACCTACCGTTTTTAAAGGTATTGTTAGACCTTTCTCTTGCCATAAGACCTAACCCTTCGCTAAATTTTATGACTCTAGGTCAACGGGAAGTGCCCTATCGATTGTGTATGGGTGACAAAATACGGCTATATTTTCTGATTGACTTGACCGAGAAGCTTGGAAATTTTATGACTTCCTTCTGCCGTAGACTTTATAGTGGTTTCTTCCGATTTAAATTTTATATCTCTGCCCGTTCTTGAGAAAACCATCTTCTGATCGACGGGCTGGATCACAACGAAGTTCTTTTTATTGCCCTTGTCAGTCTGCCTAGACAGAGGTACAAACGGCAAACCTAACGTCCTCAGCAATGCCAGGGCTAGAGCAAAGCCGTGGTAATTAACAATTAGTTAATAAATAACTCAGTAGCAAAATTTGCAAATCCAGATCTTATAGATAGAGGCTTGTGGAGAGTATTAACCGGTAGGCAGTGGCTTGGCTCTGCCCCTGGCATTGCTGAAGTCCTTGGGCGACGGTAACCACTCACCATCAAGTGGGCGTATGCTCGTCTGCCTACAGGGGCAATAAAAAAGATATATATATTATCAATACTACCCACAACTTACCAATGTAATGTAATTTTAATTTTACAATATGTAGGTAATTCGCAAAATATTATAATCATACGAAACGGACTTTTTTGACGGGAACGCGATGAGTGAAGTTGTGTGATTTGTTTTATTTTGTCTATTTAGTGTTTCTTCGGGTTTAAATGTGTAATAATGGTGGTTTATTAACCGTTTAATATCTGTGAAAGTGCACAAATGTGGGAAAATTAAACAAAGCCGCTGGACGTAACTTCTCGTGATCCTCCAAAAAGTCCACTGAAAAAATCTTAGTAAATGACCACCATTTTACTGAGATTAGATTTCATCTCATATCATCTCATTTAATTACATCCCAGTTGATTCATGTCTCAAATTAATAATTTTCACTTCATTTCACTCCATCATATCATCTATATCTATACTTATACTTATACTTATATATACTTATATAATATATAATAATATTATAAAGAGGGAAGATTTGTTTGTTTGTTTGTTTCGAATAGGCACCGAAACTACTGGACCGATTTGAAAAATTCTTTTTCCATTAGAAGCCGACATTGTCCCTGATGAACATAGGCTACTTTTTTAAAAAAAAAAAAATATTTTATTTTTTTGGTTTCATGTGTGTTTTAATGTTTCCGAAGCGAAGCGAGGGCGGGTCGCTAGTTTTTCATAAAATTAAGAATATCCATTAAATAAGACATGACTTAAAGGTCTCAGTTACCAGGTCATAAAATCTCCTAAAAAAATCATACGAAACGTAATCGCGTTGTTCTGTTCCAAATACGAAATTTAGCTTTGTGAAATCAAACACGCCCCTAACGTGAACCGGAATATAAGGCTTCCGTTTCCATTTCCCACGTTCACGTTCTCTCAGTAAGTGATGTGGAACACAATAATATTTTGTTATGAGACAATATATTTATAGATACGTGAACCTCTCGTGGAAGCATTTATGTGCGCGTTTTTCTGTAAACTCACAATTCGTATTTAACAAATGATAAAACATAGATAGTTAATCAAACAGCCTACTATTGACTCCGAAATAAATCAACCCGTTGCTTATCTGATCTATATTTCCCGTTGCTATGTCTTTTAGAACTCATCACTATATGAATCAAAAAATTATATTATGACGAAAACCGTGTTCGTTTCACGAAACATAATTTAAATAAAACATAATAAAGACAAAATTCTATCTTCATTCGAAAATATAAATATTAGAAAAAAAAAAACAAATGCAAATCCAAAATACTTATAAAAATAATAAAAAATAAAAAATATTTTTAACCTTATTAGTAATGAATGTTGCATGCATGAAGCAATGAATTAGTTAATGAATGCTCTATACTCGTAAACTAGCCCTGATTTCATGTTATTCGCTTTCTTTTTGTAAACAAACATAAAAATCGGAAAAGTATCAATTCGAGACGCCATTTTGTTTTTTTGTGGCAAAACAAATATTTGCTTTTAACTTTCTTAAATATGTATGTATTCTCAGTAGTCTTGTGCGTAGCAAACACTTTCATGAATGCACGGTGGCTTCTCGTGACTCGTGACTAAACTGAACATGGCAATCACGTTGTGGATGCTGTAGGTAATGTCGACAATATATTCGACAGTTCTATAGCCTTTAGCATCAGATGGTTTGTAAGTTCGTCTAAGCAAAAGAAAAACCTCGCATTGCGTCAATAATCAACAATAAATTTTAATATGTCTATGATTAGTTATCAATTATCTAATTATGCTTCGAGTATACTGGCAGCTTTCCACATGGCAGTCTGATGATAAGGAAAATGGGCGTAACACAATGGGAAGTTTGCGTGTTTCGTGTCGTGCATACCTACTTCCTGCTAACATTGTAGTAAAGTTAACCATCAATCCTCAGTTTTACATAACAAATCAATTCACTAATTAGATACAATTTTCTTGACAATTGTTGTGTTAAAAAAATGTAAAATATCTCTTGTGGTTTCACTTATATTGAAGGGTGAAATGCTATTTCGCTTAAGCAATATTTCGCTTGATGCACGACATTTACCTTTGTAATAAAAAGGACCGTTTTATTTGGCATTAGGATCGATAGTTCGATGTTTTTAACTGAACTTCAATTAATTTACTCCATTCAAATATCTGAACGAGGTTTTTTTTCATGATATTTTTTCCAAATTTTAAGCTTTAATTGGCTCTCTGTAAAAATGTCGCTTAAATAAAATAGCCTTTCACCTGTCGATGTGGTAATGGCTCACTGGAACGTCTGTATATGGTACATAAGAAGTGAGTATAGCGCTGTCTTAATACTGTTTTTTACGTAGATAGGTGAACAACCTCAGAACCCATTTGTGTTATTATTATACCCAGTTGGGCACCGGAGTCATAAACGTTATATATATAACGTGAATAAATTAATAAATTTAATGTGGGTAGGCGGTTAAAAATATGCGGGTAGGAGGCCAAGCCTCCTACGAGATATCCCAACCTAAAGGGCTCGCGGGTATATGGTACTTGACGATCAGCAGATGTTGGGAGCAGAACGCGGTCCCAAGGATCTTTTCGGGGCTTTACCGCAAACAACGTGAATACCACCAACTTGACACATGAGGGCGAAATCTCAATTGAATTTTGTAACACCTATTCCACGTACATATCAATCCCGAACGCACGATTTCCTCAGATTCTACACTACACGTCACTACACTACTCGTCGGCATAGATAATACACATAAATTAGTTATAGATAAGCAACTCAAGCACTCAACAAAAATGTTTAAGGGCGTCGGCCACCAGATGGCTTCGATTCGATTAGTTTCTCATTGCTCCTGTAGATGGCAGTAACATCAACCTATCCTATATTTTATTTTTAATGAAGGATTTTGTAAATTTTCTGAAACCACAAATTGATAAAATCAATTTCTTTATAAAAAATAAAGACTTGTAAATTTTTTTAAGTTTAGGGGCATCTGCTACAAGGTGTCGCTAGTTTCCATACAAAAAATATTTGTCCTAAAGTATCGCATTTTCAGGGCCCTGCTAGTCGGCGTATTGAAACGCCGTACTACCTACCGATGAAAAACATAAGTATCTAAGCGAATACATATTTATAGAAAAAATATCCGATATCCATACGTTTTACGATTTACGTATTTTTTTTAGTATAATTTTCATGATATGTTAAGTACTTAGATATGAATTTTGTAGGTTAATGATTTAAAAAAATGTATTTTTTTTTTAAATATATTTTTAATATATTTGTATTTATAATGAATAATTCGATAGTGACACACACCCGATGGAATTAAAACCGGTATACAAGACATTCTTATTTTCATTTCTCTCATACTATTTTTAATATAGAGTTGTGAATCCTTACAAAGATTTACAGCAATTAAGAGGCAAATAATGAACAGAATCGAAAATATAAGCTAATTCGAATGCTTAAGAAAACCTAAAAAATAAAGTCACAATTACTAACTGATTTCTGTCCAGATTTTTGGCACCCGAATAAAGAATAAGCGTAGGACATTAACGTAGTTCGCTACCGACATAAACACAACTAGAATTTATAAAGTATTGTTAATTATTCGTATATTTGTGACATTTGCTGTTAAGTTATGCCTAAACCGCACGCTGCTTAAATATAACAAAAAATACTTAAATTAATTACTGTTTATTTAGTCATCCTTGTTAAAACTTCCACTACTATACTTGTATGAGCCTTATCAATGTTACGCCTTATTTCTTGCGGCCGCTTTTCATTATTTTTCATCATTTTCATTTGCTTTTTTTTAGTACATAGGCGAGTTGTCGAGTTCACTTCCCAACTGCTGTTAAGTGGCTAGCGGAGCCCATAGACATCAGAAACGCAAATGCCGTCAGCCAGTGTTAGCACACTCTCTCAGGTTAAGCCCCGTGAGCTCACCTACCAGACATAGCGTAGCTGGAATAGTCATGCTACCAGCGGCAGGGAAGAAAAATGCGGTCACCTAACTTTTATACTATGTACAATAGCCGCCCCAGCCTTTAAACCATTACTGCTTCACGACAGGTATACGGGCTCACAAGATCCCCTGCCGCCAGGATTCTCTTATTAAGCAGGGGCTATCTGTTCTAAGACTCCACAGCCGCTTCTGTCAAACATTCTTTGGGTTAAGATTATCTAGGCGATTTTTTTTTATTTTTTTCTTAGATTGATGGACGAGCTCACAGCCCACCTGGTGTTAAGTGGTTACTGGAGCCCATAGACATCTACAACGTAAATGCGCCACCCACCTTGAGATATAAGTTCTAAGGTCTCAGTATAGTTGCAACGGCTGCCCCACCCTTCAAACCGAAACGCATTACTGCTTCAGGGCAGAAATAGGCGGGGTGGTGGTACCTACCCGTGCGGACTCACAAGAGGCCCTACCACCAGTAATATGTGGGTACATTGTTCTTAAAATGCAGAGAAAACTCTAAAAATAAGCACCGAGACGTATTTTTTTGTGACATTAAAAATAGATTTGTTTAACTATACTTTCGTGCCAAATATCAATAGACCAGCGTACAAAAATATGCACTTCGCCAAATCAACCTACGTGACGTGATAATTACCTTGTGTATAGAGAATTCTAGACTGTATGCCGTTTCAATGTTGCTTCCATCATTGCGCTGACAACGTGGATGTCGTCAACGAGAAATAAATGTTTTTTCTTTGAAATCGTAGTTTTGTCTATTTTACGATTAAAATCATTAACCACCACAACATTGTCTATTTAGTCCTTTTTTCACTCAATTTATTTCATACTTTTAAAAAAGAATGTCGTGAAAGTTACTAATAATTCAAAAACATGTGAGGTAATTGCTAGTTTTTTTTTGTTCTGTAGATCCGATTTTCTGAACTGGTCATTGAGCCATTAAGTCATTTAAAAGAAAAGAAGACGCTGCCAAGTCGTCACTGAACCTTGGAAAATGTTACAGCTCGTTGAAAATCTCTATGGTATAATTCTTTTTATATTACATCCAGTATTAGGCATTAATAATTAGGTTATTGTTCAAATAACCTTCAAGAAAGTTAGAGGAAAAGCATGTGTACGTGACTCTGTATTTTTACGATATTTAGGTAGACAGCGTAGGAGATAAGATTATTTATAAATTTATAGATCGTAATAAAGTTAACAAGAAAATAGATCAACGAAGATGCTAACGTGTTAAAGCATATGCCGAAGCATACAGTTAAAGCACTGACTCCTTAGAGATCGTGATTACATGATTATACCTACTGACAGAATCAATGTTATAACAATACCTTTTTTTTTTCCGGGCCGGGGGCTCAACCTCCTACAAGGTCCCCACGCGTAAGGGGCGCGCGGGGTATATGGGACTTGACGATCTGCAAGGTGTTGGTAGCAGACCGCGGGCCGGAAGGAATTTTAGGGCCCTACCGCACTAAACGACTCCCCTGCACTCTTACACCCGACGTCCGATCTCCGTCCGGGGTCAGAACCCGGTCAGAGTACGGGGGTTCGCGCGGTCAACACTACAAGCAGACACGCGGCGCCACCCCGAGGACGCCCGACCGACGGGTCGTCGAGGCGATAGTCGACGACCAACGATGCCGATCTCCGCGCTATGGCCGCCCGGGAATACCATAGATCTGACCCAACTACCGCAAAGTCAATAACGCTCTTTTTTTTTTTAATTGTAAATATTTATTAGAATGAACGACCTCACTCACGGCTCACACGATGGAAAGCTCACATGAACAACGTTAATTCCGACACCTACCTTGGGACATCAATTCTAAGACTCCGTTTTTACAACGGCTGCGCCACTCTTCAAACCGGAACAAATTACTGCTTCACCGCAGACATAGGCAAGGTTGTACCTACTCGCGGGGGCTCACAAAACACATCTATGTAGAAACTATTTTTTGTGGCAAATTATATAAACCTTTCTTTACGACCGTGGTTTCAGGTTACTCGTAATCACAAATGAAAATCATTCCTTTCGTAAATTGGAATCGTTTCGATTTTCAACTCTAGTGAACCCACATCAGCTGATTTACATTGGTAACGATCTATAAATAATACACGGAGATGACTGAACTCGACTCTCGTTCTGCCAAATTTTCAAGTAACAGAAAACATTCTTGTCCCACGTGCGAGTGCAGACAGATTGTCTGTTTCGTTACTTCTTGTTGTGAGTTGCCAACATTAATTACTTTCCTTGTTGAATATTCCTGCTTCCTAGATCAGTGGGACCGGGAAATCTATACTTAATATTATAAAGCTGAAGAATTTGTTTGTTTGAACGCGCTAATTTCAGGAACTAATGGTCCGATTTGAAAAATTCTTTCAGTGTTAGATAGCCCATTTATTGAGGAAGGCTATAGGCTATATAATGTAACATCACGGTATGACCAATACAAGTGGAGTACCAATAAAGAATGTTTCAAAATATGGGTTTAAATGGCTCCTTAACATTCTATAATTCAAAAATATTTTCACTTTCTACGTAAATGAAGTGGGGGGTAAAATTTAGCGTTATGCCAAAGTAACTATTCCACGCGGACGGAGTCGCGGGCAAAAGCTAGTCTTATCATAAAATGGGTAATATGTAACAAAATTTGCTTGTGTAACCTTTTAGTTATATCGGTATTCGAAGTTATTAATTTCTTAGAATCAATTATTAACGTTAATACTTACGGGGAGAACCGAAACAGTATTTAAATCATATGCAACTAATGATTACTAGAACTAGATACAATATAGGTTTGGATAATAAAACTTTTTTTACTCTACTTGCTAATAAGTCTCTTTCTCTTAGTAGAAATAATAAAATTATTTTCTATCGGATTCTATACGCTGTTTTTACTTTAAATTAGATTTTCAATACAAAACGAAAATCACAAATCTAGAGAATTTAAGTCATAATAATACACTTAAAATTAACATCGTGTTATTTAAAGAGTAAAATCTTCCAAAACTTCAATCACTGCGTAATATTTCCAAGCACAAAATGGAAACTTCTAGATATTTTTCCAGTGATCTAAAGTCATGCGTTGTTTTGACAGCTTTCGTAGCAATTGACACTTGATTAATCAGGGTCAATTATGAAAAATGTCTTGTTATTGTCACAGAGGTACGACGGCCGGGCGTGTGGAATGTTCTAGAATAATTCGAAAAATCGTAAGTTTCAATAATAAAATCACTTGAAATCGTTTATCAGAAGACTGAATCCGTATTCAAGTATATAAATAGATTTGGATAGATAGATGGATAATCATCATACATGCCGAATCACTTGTATTAATCCTTTGTAATAATTATTACGGTAGGCAGCGGCTTGGCTCTGCCCCTGGCATTGCTGAAGTCCATGGGCGACGGTAACCACTCACCATCAGGTGGGCCGTATGCTCGTTTGTCTACAAGGGCAATAAAAAAAATGTTAATGACGTTTTATCTGTCATTGGTAGTTAAACACAAATCTGGATATAAAAAAGAAGTGAAACTAAGCCCACGTGCAAGAAAGAGGTCTGTGTGCTTAGTGCGAGTTTTTAAACGTTCTCGATAGCGTAAAAGTTAAGTCAAATTTGTATGGAGTTGAAAAGTTCGCCTATGTTTGCCGCTTGGGGCACTGTTCCTGTTGCATACAAATTTCAGGTAACTTTTACGCTATCCAGAACGTTAAAAAACTCGCACTAAACACACGGATCTCCAAGTTGTCGTGAAACACCTTATGCATCTCGGTGCGAATCTAACCGATCGAAATCCTAGACTTTCTGCAGTGTTGGCGACAGTCCAAAAAGAACTAGCCTCAGACGCGAGTCGTGGTCTAACCTTTGTTTATTTAACTAGTATAACGTTGGTACAACCAGTATTGTTTCACTAAGGTACTATTTAAATATCGGGCCAGTTCTCATGTGATTGTTCCCAGCAATGTAGGTACAGCGGGTCTTACCGTTTCTTGACACAGTTGTTCCAAGCGGATGCTTGTACGGATTACGGGTTTGAGGTTTTGCTGCATCTATAAGGCATACGCTACACATAAAGTTGGGCTTTGATTAATTTGATCGTATTATTTCGAAGAGTACACATTATGTTTTGTTGCATCGCGGCTGAATTAGCGGCTAATTATGTATGTATTTTACTATTATACATAGGTATATTATAAATAAATAAATAAATATTTACTAACAATCACGCCACGTTAACTGGTCCCGTGATAAGTTCGTAAAGAACTTGTGTTACAGGTACCAGATAACGCCCGGGACCTGGGCGGGCCCCCGATGCGCACTCTGCGTGCCGTGGGTGCGTCTGTGGGGGAGTTTTGCTGGACTTCCACCGGGCGCGTCCGTAGGTGGCGGATAACGGGCCTCTGGGAGCAGTCATACTCCCAGGGGTATCGCTCCTTCTCTCTCGTTGTGTTATGGCGGGAGAGATTGAGTGACGTGGACCAAAACCAGCAGGGGGGGTTCTGGGCTCTCTGCGCCCTTCACCTAGTTGAAGGGTGTTTCTTCCGGGGATGCCCGGGCCCCCGACTTCTTCCTTATTATTTTGAGTTTGTTTTTACTGTCTTTTTGTTTTCTTTATATTTTTGATTTAATTTATGTTGAGTTTGTCTGTCCTTATCTTCGTTGTTATTTTGTTCTTTGTGTTTTGTTTGTTTACTATCTTCACTCTTGTACTGTTGGTTACATTTTTATGTTACATTTTGTTATATTTTCCACTTCTTTCTTTCTTTATTCTCACCCAATCCCAAGTTTTGACGCCCGGCAACGGGACGAATGGCTGGTGGGAGACCAGTCTCGAGGGCGTCCTAGGGGACCGCACCCTAGGTAAATAAAAATAAAAAAGCATGAGCATGTCCAGCCTGAAAAAGTTATTACCCCAGGAGGGTACCTCTTGCTCTGCGGGAGGAGAATCCCTCCGTGCGGTCGAGAAATCGGCCGCACGCTGCCCCTCGTATTCTGGGGGGGCACAAGCTGTTCCGGGAAAGAGTCCGAGAAGGACGGGGAGAAAAGGAAGAGGTCCACAAGGGACGAAAGAGAAACGGTGCAAAACGAAGACCGCAGGAGAGAAAGCAGCGTTTGCTCGGAGGACAGCATGGTGGTCAGCTCCTGCTGTTCATCACCAAAGAGAACGACGCGCAAAAGGGCAAAAGGCTCGAAGAACGCAAGCTCCGACAGTAGTACCGAATCGGAGGCGTCAGGATCGTTGGTGTCCAGGACCAGACCATCGAAGAGAGGCCGAGGTCGTCCTCCAACGACCGGCCAATACGTGGGATTGGCGGCGGCGAAGCAGGCATACTTAAAAGCTCAACGTGAAGAGCTGGAGCTTCGCGCTGAACAGGAGGTAGTGGAAAGCGTGCACAACCTGCGTGAGAAGAGGCGCGCAGTACATTTAATATCCGGGAACATAACAGCAGATCCCGCGACTAGGCTCCAGGAGACCGCCCAGATGGCCCTTACCATCGCGGCGAAAGCGCGCAATCCGAAGGGGACGTACATCAAAGCCCTTAAGGAGATGGCCACAACAATAAAGGAGGCCACGGAAGATCTAGCTTCCAGATCGGCCAACGAGGAAACCCTGAGGCTGCAGGCACTCAGCGAGAGACAGGAGGCGGAGATCCTGCAGCTCAGGAAGGAAGTAGAGGACGTAAGAGCGGAAATGGTGCGCCTCGCTCAGACGACAGCGCAGCCCACTCCCGCCCCAACACTGCCAAACGAAGACGACGAGCGACGCCTGCAGATAATCATGCGAGCAGTCGGGTCCATGCTGGACGCCCGACTCGCGGGTCTGGAGGCCCGTCTACTCCCAGAGCCTCGCTTGCGACCACCTTTGGCCGCTGACGCAAGAAGGAGGAGCAGAGAGAGCGAAATCGATCCAGACACTGCAGGTCTTGTGTCGGAGGCAACGCCGCCTTTTGCGGCTCTGCCCCAGCTTGAGACCAACAAGAAAGTGAAGCCCAAGAAACAGAAGGGCAATAACAAGAAGACGACGCCGTCAGCTCCATCCGAGCCACCAGCTCCACCCGAGCCGCGCGCATTCCCTCCGGCCCCCGCTGCCCTTACGGTCAGTTGGGCGACCGTTGCGCGTAGAGGAGCACGGCCGAGAAGGGAAAAGGAGCCAGCACCGACGACCAACGCGGAAGGCCAACGAGACAGAAACCCTGCCCCGCTCAAGCCTAAGAAGAAAGGTAGAAAGAAGAGACTTCGAGCTCCGCGCTCGCAGGCCGTTATTCTGAGGCTGCACCCGGAGGCCATCGAAAAGGGGCTCTCCTACCGGGAGGTGCTCGCCGAGGCGAGGGCCAGCATCGACGCCGGAGCCTTAGGGATCCCCATCGAGAAGGTCCGGTCAGCAATAACCGGAGCCAAAATACTCATAGTGAGCGGCGAGGACCAGATCGCGAAGGCCGACTTGCTGGCCGAGAAGCTTAAGGAGGTTCTCTCTTCTAAGAGAGTAACGGTGACAAGACCGATAGTGACCGCTGCAATCCGCATAAGCGGACTTGACGATTCGCTGACGGAGGAGGAGATATGCACCGAGCTTGCGCGCATCGGCGAATGCTCCGTCGATGCAGTCAAGGCTGGCTCTATCAAGCCCGGATCCGGAGGAATGGGCCAGGTTCTCGTTCGTTGCCCGATAGCAGCGGCGAAGAAAATTGTTACAGTGACGAAGCTGCGCATCGGGTGGAGCGTTGTTCGCGTCCACCTGCTGGAGGCCCGGAGGCTACAATGCTTCCGCTGCCACGCGTTGGGCCATGTGGGTGCGCGGTGCCCGTCGTCGGTCGACCGCAGCCACGACTGCTACCGGTGCGGACAGACCGGCCACGTGGCATCCGGATGCACACTGGCACCGCGATGTGCCGTCTGCGCCTCCGCCGGGAAACCAGCGGACCACACTTCGGGGGGCAAGGCCTGTGCAAGGCCCCCGAGAAAACCAAGGAGAGAGGACGTCGCTGCACCCGCGGCCGCACCCGTTGCTGCAGACCGAAGTCAACTCGGCGAGACGACGACTCCGATGGACGTCCAGCCTCCGTCGGGCACAAGGAAGACCGGGGCTTTATGAAGAACCGGGCATGCCGATGAACCGAGGAGGAAGTCGTGAGGAGGAGGTCGTGGACCTCGGTTCGTAGGCAGTGAAGGCGGAGCGGGTGGTGCGGGCAGAAAGCCCCCACCCGGCTCCTGCAGGGGCCGTCGATTGCTGGGTGCGGGGGCGCCCGGTGCTCGGAACTAAGGTCCTGTGGGTTGGTGGTGCGCTGTGGCTCTGGTGCGCCCCTCACGAGTCGTGGAGATGAGAGGGGGAAGAAGTCCCCGGTGGCAGATCCCGCCCAACGTAACATTGGGGTGGGAGCCGGCGAAGGCGGGCCTATGGCGCGCACATGGCGGTACCTGGGTCTCCGCCCAGCCGGAGTGGAGGAGCTCGTTGGGGTTTAGTCGGTAGTCGTTAAGCTGGGCGGGTTTGGCGAGAGCTGAACTTAGCCCAGCGCGCCTTTCTAAAGGCGTAGTCTCCGTGGACCAATTGGTTAAGGGCGCGGACCTCGGTTCGCGACTTCTTCCTCTTTCTTCCACCGGAGGCGCGGAGTCCGACATAACCCGGTCCGACCCCCGTCGGCAGGGTATCCGTAAAGAATAGGATTCCCCATCGATACCAAAAAAAAAAAAAAAAAAGGTACCAGATAACGGATATAAATGTAAGATTTTTATTATACACATACATATATTTAATATACATCCATAACCCTGAAGAAGACACTTTATATTTATCATACAAATATCTTCCCTTGGCGGGATTCGAACCCGCGACCCCCTTGTGTAGTGACCATGTCACTTACCACTACACCAGATGGCCGTTGTATTAAATTGTAGTATGTTTATTTATGCATACAAAGTCAAATGTGATCTATATCAGTACCTATATTTAACATTATGTGTATTCTATAACACCGAGATGTTATTTTAAGGAAGATTTTTGTTTTGAGTTTGTTCTTTTTTGTTTTGTTGTTGTTGTTTGTTATTCTTTTGTTAATGCACCTACCATGCATTATCTCTGCACCACCCTATGGTCGACTGGAAGAGAATTCCCATGGCATTAAGTCCGCCTGTGTACAAGTTTTGTTTTGTGCATAAAGTATAAATAAATAAATAAATAAATAAAATTAGGAAATGAAATGAGTAAATTTAAGTTGGTGTTCAGATATTGATCAAAAATCAGAGAGACTTGTTATGAGATGTCTGCGAATCCTGGTTTTAATATTTATTGATCATCTTATTAAAATGTAGTAAGTCAATATTAAAATTCTAAGCCGTGCTACATACGACCGCACCGCTCAAATTCCTTTGACCTTGCCGTCACGTACACGTATACAATATTACGTATCTACAATCTTTTTCAATGTCAATGTCAAATAAAATAATGAATAAAAAAAAAACTTTTTTTTTGTATCTGTAACCTTTCGGCTAGTTGTTTTTGGTCGTTCTAAATTCGTTTGGTTTTTGCTTCTTGTATTTTATTTGCCGATAGGAATAACGCATGCTTTTAAGATGAAATTGTTAGTTCTGGTATTATAAACCATTTCTTAGGTAATAATCTTTATTTTGCATTTGGATAATTATCCGTTCAGAGACGAAGGTGATAAGTTTAAGCACGTCATACATTTCGTGTTGCTATAATACATATATTTGCTTGTCTTTTACCGGTTACAATTTTTAGATCAATCAAAATTATCTAAAAGGTCGAGTAAGAAATTCCCGCATAAAATCAAAGAATATCGAAGTCTTTTAAACAGTTTTTAGGTACATAATTATAGTATATTACATACTGCAGGATGTAAGGGACTACAAAATACCAATATTGAAGTAAAACATGGTTTTCATTTAATTAATAACCTCTTCAGGGCATGTGTTCGTTTTTTCTTTAAATATTAGTTCTATGCGAAATGGCCACATATAAGGACATATATTTTTTTAAATAGGTATTAGCTATATTTTTTTGAATTGTTCATTCAATTCAATTGAATTCAACATAAAATGAACAAGGCACATTAAAAAATACAATAAACTCAATTTCTTCGTAATTTAAAAAAATCGTCCCTGAAGAGGTTAACATATTATCAATTTACGTTTCTAGACATTTTCTAACATTTTAAATATGTTCGATTTGACGTAATATACACAGTCTAGTATAATCTGTGCAATTTAAATATTTTACGAGCTCCGTTCGGAGTCAATGGTAAACATAGCGTCTATTTTTACAGCATCAGGGTCACCCGTAATTGTTTGTCTTCAAACAATATAATGGATCAATACAATTAAGAGTCGAGAGCATATTAATTACGTGAGAAACAATCGAAAGGCGAATCGCGATTTTTTATACAAACATACTTTTGAAATAATTAAACCCACTTTTACGGGTACATTTTTTTTATTGCTTAGATATGTGGACGAGCTCACAGAAAACTAAAATGCCCATAGACATCTACAACGTAAATGCGCCACCCACCTTGAGATATAAGTTCTAAGGTCTCAGTATAGGTACAACGGCTGCCCCACCCTTCAAACCGAAACGCATTACTGCTACACGGTAAAAAATAGGCAGGGTGGTGCTACTTATCCGTGCGGACTCACAAGAGGTCCCAGCACCAGTCAGAGACACTCAAAAATAATTCCCTACCCGGCGGTTCGCCCGCCACTTCAAATGTCAAATCGTTTGTGTATGATGTACGTATGACTAGCGCCATCTATACGCAGTTTCCAGAACACATTATACATATATCTTCCCGTCATAAACATATATAAAATTCTGTATGCAACAATATAATGTTTTATTTATAAAACTATAAATATGTATGAGTCATTTTCATTATTTATATGCGATAAGATTGAAGATTTTTCATTTGCATACGAAAATGTTTAAAACGAATAGGTATTTTATTTGAATACATTTTTGCCGTTGTATCAAACATGGTGATTTAGCCGTGAGCATAGCAGTCGAGCTTACGTCTTCCTTATTCGTAAGTGGTTGGTTACCTTTGATCACGGACATTATCGATACGAGCCGAGTTTTTTTTTTCCCAACCTAGCCTTGAGAGGCTATTTCAGCGTGACCTTAACTAGTACGTGAGCTCACGGGGCTCAAACCGGAGTGATGCTAACACTGACCCTAGCAAGAGCAGTGCTTCGTAGAATCTACCACCGGATCGGAAACGCAACCCACTGAGAAGATCCGGCGAGAAACTCAGTGGGCTGTGTCTATACTATGGGTTAATTTGCTTGTCGAGCCCTTCGTTGCAAGCGACGGGTTCGACGAGGACGGTGACCGGTGCTTATGGTACCTAAAAGCACCGTTAATGGCAAAGCTATTTTTGAAGATGGATGTTGCAATAGTTGAGTTCAATCCAGAACCGGATGTTGTACGGCATTAACGATCTCTTGAAACATACTGCACGAAAGCAGTGATAGATTTGAACTCTGCTCGTTGAGATGGTAGTTATTGCCATGATAAAAATGTGATAAGAAAATTATCTCAAACAATACCTTAGCGCGACTGTACATCGGCCTAACGCTGTTGATACTTTTTTTAAATTGATTTAATTTACATTATTTTTTATTACACCTATTACAGTTTTAGAATGCTCACAGTACAATCTTGATAAAGTTAAACATGTTTCGTCTTCTCGCATTAAAACTGTATAATCTCAAAACTTACTAATTTTACAGGAGAGTGTTTTAAAAGTTTAACATGTAATATTTCTAATATTGATCATATTTGCAACTTTTTTTTTTACCAGTTACATTATCTATCTTGTAGAGTAAGTAAGTTTAGAGTAAGAGTAATAAAATTATGTAAAAATTTTGTTAATAGCAGTTAAAACATAGGTAAACTCAAAGAAAAAAAACAACTAAACTACGCTCTTTTGACAGTATTTATGAGAAAAGTACTGGTGATACAAAATGTTTACGCATATTAATTCAATTTCGAAATATTTGGATTTTGTTTACTTTTAAGTTTTAATGCTAAAAGACGTTTTGTGTACCATTTTTTCAAACGGAAAAAGGGAACAATATTAGTTGAAATTTTCGAATTTGTATTTTACTAGTTATTTTATAGGGCACGTAACTTAACACGCTAAATAATCAACTGATGTACGGGATCAATGGCTTAGAGTGAGTCGCCATTAGAGTTTGAATTACATGAATTGAATTGCGGATTCACAACGTCTTAATTGACTAAAACTACGTACAGCTAAGTAAATAAATGCTGATTTTCGTTCACATTGCGATCATAGTTTATTCCTTTAAGAACGGTAGCCCACTGAGTTTCTTGCCTGATCTTCTCTGTGGGTCGCGTTTCCGATCCGATGGTAGATTCTGCGAAACTCTGCTCTTGTTAGGGCCAGTGTTAGCAACACCTCTGGTTTGAGCCTCAAGAGCTCACTTACACGGTAGAGTAACGCTGATATAGCCTCTCAAGGCTATCAGCATAGGTAGGAAAAAAAACCTTCAAGAACGGTACAAAATTTTAACAATACTACACATGCCTTCTACAAGATATTCGAAGCAACAAAACGTGTACAAAAGCCAGACAGGATGCTATACTATAAAGGCTTATACAAAAGCATTCAATTTAAATTTACTATCAATAATCTATACATAAATTGGAGTGTCTGTTTGTAATATTGAAATAACCGCTTTTTACTACATGCATATGAGTATATATACGGTACAGTACATACACTAAAATAACATTCATTACAAGTTTTGTCTGTCTGTCTGTTTGTTCCGGCTAATCTCTGGAACGGCTGGACTGATTTTGACGAGACTTTCACTGATATGTAGCTAATGATATAAGGAGTAACTTGGGCTACTTTTTTAGACTAGCTGGTGTTACCCGCGGTGTTACCCGCGGTACGACATTAACCGTGGAACTCAGCTATTAATAATAAAATTAAATGTTTCCGAAGCGAAGCGAGGGCGGTTCGTTAGTCTTAGAATATAAACATGAAAATAAATGATCACGTAGTCGGCCAACGTACTCTAGGCTCGATTATAAACAGAATGACAAACGCACAGATATATTTAGCTGTTAAGTGTTGTTATGCAAAACACATATCGAGTACTGCCACTGTATTACTCGTGGTTTCGGATGATTCACATGGAATTGTTGATTGATTAATACCTTATTTATTTGCTTCAATCTAAATATTACCTTATTAGAAAGAGCACGTGGTTTTAGTTCGAGTGCCGTTTCGATGGGCACATGCTGGCTTGTGCGTAAACTTTGCGCTGGGTCATTAAGAATATTATTAGGTCATTGCCCGTCCTGGTAATTCTAGAAACATTAAAAAGATAGAAACTTATTAGTCAGTTTTTATGTTTTCATTATCTTCGGACGTAAACTGCCTCTCCCTTTTCGCTCTCTTGTCTGTCTTCGGCACCACATAGTTCGTTGTGACCGGTTTGTTCAAGGATGTTGTCCGTCCGCTGATGTGGACTCTCTTTTCTTAGTCTACTTTTACCTGGTACCAGGCACAAATTCCTCTTACGACATCATTTTTGAGCGCCCTACCTCTTACACCACGACTCCGATACGAGTCTCCACGAAAAGCGTAGAAGAAAAGTGAAAATAGTAATGATATAAACGAGAAAGAATGTTCTTCCAGCACATTGCAACGGACGCAGTGTTTTTATTTATTTATTGCATAGATGTGTGGACGAGCTCACAGCTCACCTGGTGTTAAGTGGTTACCACCCATCTAAGTAAAAAAGAAAACTACTTTTACGGTGTTCTTACGCGTTTATAATTTTCATTTTGTTTTTTTCTTCATAGCGCAAAAACCTTTCTTAATTAAATGAGTATTGTAGTGATGAATTTTAAATAGAACTTTGGTTGTGCTTTGGTACCCTGGTTCGTAAATTGATAATTAAAAATATACGCCACAGAAAAATCATTTGATAACCAAATAAGTTACTAAGTAGGCAATTTCAATAATTATCATACCATACCGATAAAGATGATTTAGGCTCATTTCTTCAAGTTAATATTTATCAAGTCTTTTTGTATCCTATAACTCACTTGAAGACAGCTGTTGTATATATAAATATAACAAAAATTATTATATATTTTATTTGTGTAGTATAGTTTCGCATCTTCCCAAAAATATTAAAATTTACATTTAAAGATTGAATAAAAATCTTCGTTTATTATTTTATTACAAAAATTGGTCCTATTGTGCAACATCAATGTAACACTAATGGTATCTGAATAAACCTCAATGTAACACTAATGGTATCTGAATAAACCTCAATGTAACACTAATGGTATCTGTGTATTATTGATCGAAGGGTATCTGAATAAACGTACTTAGATCGTCATTAGGGGCCCGTGCATCTAATTGACGCATCTAAAGATAAGCTGCGGATTGCGTCACATATGTATGCAGTTCGTTTGCATCAATGCTAACTGTGATTAATGATTAAGACATTTTTATGAATACTTTAATTCACATACGAGTATTGTAAATGTCATCGGACGATACGTGCGTTATCAAGACGATAAAACATTTATATGTTATGTTACATATTATTATGTGTAAGAATGAAATAGACTTATAACTTTACGGTATGATTAGATGTCACTTAAAATTGGCCTTTTCAGAACGTTAAAAAATGAGGAGATTCACAAGAGAACCCAGATAGTCAGCGTAGCCTAAAGAATTGCGAAGTTGAACAGGCAGTAGGCATGCCGCTTTCCGGTAAGCAGCGGCTTGGCTCTGCCCCTGGCATTGCTGAAGTCCATGGGTGACGGTAACCACTCACCATAAGGTGGGCCTTATGCTCGTTTGTCTACAAGGGCAATAAAAAAATGTCAATGACATTTTATTGCCATTGTTAGTTAAATACAAATCTGGATATAAAAAAGAAGTGAAACTAAGCCCACGTGCAAGACTTCTCCAAGTTGTCGTGAAACACCTTAAGGTGCTGCGAAAAAAACCGATCGAAGTCGTAAACTTTCTGCAGTTTTGCTGACAGTTCATGACGTCGCTTCCAGGCCGGACGTATGCTCGTCTGCCTACAAGGGCAATAAGGAAAAATGGCAAATTCTTCGAAGGACATACTGCCGCTCGGGCCAATTAGTTCTCAAGTAGCGAACGCGCACCGGATCGCTTGAATTTGTTAGATACGGGCAGCGCAGAACCGGCCCTTAAGGGCAATGGGAAGAGGTTTTTGTCCAGCAGTGGATCTCCGTAGACTCTTGATGATGAGATGTTCTTTGCGAGAATACAAGCTATCGAATTATATATAACTAGCGACCCGCCCTCGCTTCGCTTCGGAAACATTAAAACACACATGAAACAAACAAAAATATATATAAAAAAAAAAAAGTAGCCTATGTTCATCAGGGACAATGTCGGCTTCTAATGGAAAAAGAATTTTTCAAATCGGTCCAGTAGTTTCGGAGCCTATTCGAAACAAACAAACAAACAAATCTTTCCTCTTTATAATATTATTACTAGCGGCCCGCCCTCGCTTCGCTTCGGAAACATTAAAACACACATGAAACAAAAAATAAAATAAAAAAAATATATAAAAAGTAGCCTATGTTCATCAGGGACAATGTCGGCTTCTAATGGAAAAAGAATTTTTCAAATCGGTCCAGTAGTTTCGGAGCCTATTCGAAACAAACAAACAAACAAATCTTTCCTCTTTATAATATTAGTATAGATTATTATTATTATTATTATTATAGTATAGATATTGCAGCAAATGGAAAATCAATACCACGGCTCACGGTGATTATGCGGAAAGGCATATTCCTCAATTGACGGAAGTAACAATAATTTCTCAAAAGACATTAGGTAATAACCAAGAAGCGTTATTAATTAATTATATTCGATTTCGGTTACTTGTATTGCAGCTGAACATAACTGAAAACTAGTCGTCCGTGACGACGAAAACTGTAGTTATCTGAAAGGATGGAAATAATGTAATGACAATAAAAATGAAACGAAAAACCGATAGCATTGCTTAGTACCTAACGTGTTTCTCATTGAAGTGACGGATAAGAAAAAAAAAATATTTTTTTTTGTTGCTTAGATGGTTGGACGAGCTCACAGCCCACCTGGAGTTAAGTGGTCATTGGAGCCCATTGACATCTACAACGTAAATGCACCACCCATCTTGAGATATAGTTCTAAGGTCTCAGTATAGTTACAACGGCTACCCCACCCTTCAAACCGAAACGTATTGCTGCTTCACGGTAGAAAGAGGCGGGATGGTGGTACCTACCCGTGCGGACTCATAAGAGGTCCTACCATCAGTTCGTATGAATGTCCGTTAGTGAGAGTGACACCCACTAAGTTTCTCGCCGGATCTTCTCAGTGGGTCACGATTCCGATCCGGTGGTAGATTCAGCGAAGCATTGCTCTTGATATCGCCAATATTAGCAATTCTCAGGTTGAGCCCGTGAGCTCACCTACCGATCCGGGCTTAGTTGGAGTAGCCCCTTAGGATACTAACCATTAAGATAATAAGGTTAACAGGAAGGCAATAGATTAGACATAAAAGACAAAGCATGGTTATCAAACTCAGCGCACAGACCGTGTGAACAAGTCCAAAACTTTTGTAAGTTTTGTACGATCTGATAAACTGAGGTCTCGATGCGGTTCAATGAACTTTCCGACTGCGTTACGCGATAATGATGGCATAACACAAAAGAGATTAGTTGGAGTGAAGAACGTTTTTAAAGCACTAGGCGTGTCTCGTGGTAGGTTCCTATATTTTATATTAGCTTTCCCTCGGCATCGGTGAAGGAATAACATCGATATATGTATATATAAAAATGAATTGCTGTTCGTTAGTCTCGCTAAAACTCGAGAACGGCTGGACCGATTTGGCTAATTTTGGTCTTGAATTATTTGTGGAAGTCTAGAGAAGGTTTAAAAGGTATATAGATAAATATGAAAATGCTCGGAGTTAACTAAAAATAACAATTTTGTTTTTCCTTTGATGTCCCCCCCATCGGACGGATTCCTTTTATTTGTTTTACGTTTATTTTATACAAAAGTTTAGGTCTTTTATTTATCGATTGAGGCACTACGAAGTCTGCTGGGTCAGCTAGTCGTGTAATAAAAATCGAACCCGCAAAATTATAATTTGCGTAATTACTGGTGGCAGGACCTCTTGTGAGTCCGCGTGGGTAGGTACCACCGCCCTGCCTATTTCTGCCGTGAAGCAGTAACGCGTTTCGGTTTGAAGTGTGGGGCAGCCGTTGTAACTATACTGAGACCTTACAACTTATATCTCAAGGTGGGTGGCGGCATTTACGTTGTAGACGTCTATGGGCTCCAGTAACCACTTAACACCTGAGAACTCGCCCACCTATGAACTCGTCCACCCATCGTAGCATTAAAAAAAACTAAAAAAAAATCTTCGCCTTAACTAACATCAATCAGAATGAATTACTTTCGCATTTATTTCAAATGTGATAGGGATGAATACTGCTTGAAACGGGAATTCATGTTATAGTCATTGTGGCTGGTAATGATTTGATGTTGGTTTTGAGATAAGTAGTTTTGTGTTAAATTATTAGACCTCTGACTTTTTATTTCTTTTGTAGGCAGACAGGCATACGGTCCTGCTGATGGTGAGTGGTTACCATCGGAATGTTAATGCTTCGGGCACATTCAAGCTGCTACCTAAATTGTAGTAAGATAACTTTAAGGAATTTATGAATTTAATTAGACTCCAAAAAGTTTGGCGTAAAATTACTCCTACATTTATATTTACGTCACGCTCGAACAATCTCAAAAACAAAGAAACACGCTTCCAAAGATTGGAGGAATTAATTAATTTAAGGCAAAAGTTTTCTTCAGCACGTCCAAGAATGACTTTTAAGAAACTGTAAGATAATTTAATGATTTAATAAAAAAAACAATGTAAGCAGAAACACAATTTCATAGAACGCAGGTAACTGGCAAAAACCATTTAAACAAGCTCAATGGAAATATGAGGCCTTCAGCGCAAAAGGGGCCTAAGCTTCCCATAGTTATTATGGAGCAATAAGGTTTACGTTTTCATGAATTTGAATTTGAGTAGGCCTTATAACAATACGCGCAAAAATAATGTTTACAAAGCCATCTGTTATCTATGGATGAAACTATGGATATCCCGTTTTTGCATCAAAATTGAATATATTTTAAATAAATTGCATTATACATAATTATAAGCATGATTATGAAAAATTTTGAGTTACGCCACTTTTGCGCTGGCGGCCTCATATCGAAGTCAGCTATAAGAAGTACCTACGGTGGGTATTTTGTGAGCACTAAATAAATTTAACGTAATTTCAAACCCTAGTTTGATACTTTTTAAATTGGTCTTTATCCATTCGGTTCCAAGCGCTGGTCTTTCTTTTTTCCATATAGTTAATGTTCGTCTCATATCTTCTCGTGACCTTTCGTAACCGTCAAACAAAGACGCATATACCGCGCCAGGTTGTAAAAGCAAACTGTGCTGGTATAACTACATAATGCAAACATTGTATTGTGCTTTATTTGCTTAGATTTCGGTTTGTAGGGCGACAACCCGGTAACATTTGTGCAAGACTTACTTTATCTACACCTTAATTTATTTAAAGTTTTATAATATCTAAAATAATCTCGACAAAAACTTTATCATGGTTAAAATAATTTTCAGTATTTTTTTAAGGTAAAAGGAAATTTGACAGGTTTAAAAAAAATCACACTTAGGTACGTCTTAAAGAGAATTCCTGCCATCTACGCAATATAAAAAACAGCGTTGTTCTGGATTTTCTCGATTATGCCTAAACGGAATACCGAGTTCTTCATTGCTTTTCTATTTATTTGCTATTAACGAAACTCTGTAATGAACCGCTATCATTTTCACTAACATTATGAAAGCAAAGCCAATTTCAAAAAGAAAATCATACAAATATCTTAATAAATGCGAATATAACGAAAGGAAATCCTTCAAATGTGTCGAGCCTTTTTGAAGCGATGCTCCGTCGTTTTTATATTTTTACCTAACCGATAACCGTTGAGTTATATCCTAGTCTCACCGAAAGTGTAAATGAGCTGGCGGGGCTCAACCTGGAAGCTTTTCTAAAACTAGCCCTAGCAAGAGCAGTGCTTCACTCAATATACCACTGGATCGGAAACGCGACTCAGAAGATCCAGCGAGAAACTCATTGGGCTGTGTATGTGAGTTACTCCGTCGTACATGTGCCAATTGATTTTTGTTTATACAGATTGACGTAAGCGTTGTAACACCTGTTTTAATATCAGAGGTACATGTAGCCTATACGGAGCGAGCGTGCTTTAATCCATACTTTATTTCTAGACATATCGAATTGAAATCGACTGTTTATATCGAGCATTATCTCGCATCCTGCCTGTTTCTGCCGTCAAGCCGACGTCGTGTACCTATCGAGTTGTGATGCTATGATGTCTTTGGACACTTGTAAATCACTTAATACAACGAAATAAGTGAAAAACTTCGACTTCATAATCAATCTTTATTATAATAATGAATTTAAAAACTGTAGGCCGTAATCTGCTTTACATTCATAATTCAAGTAAATACGGTAACACGCGAAGTCCGACACAAAAGGCGAATTTCAATTTTAAGTCTGCTTTTAATATGTTATATATATATGTATTATTAAATGTAGTATCTCGTATACCATACAAGGTTTTCTTTATCGCATGACACACTTAAAACAGCTGCTCGTTATAAAAAAAATTAATATAATGTTTTATTTATGTCGCATGGTTTTGCACCAGTTTGCCGTATGTAGATAATTTTCATGTAAATATATAAATTAACATTCAATGCAGATCCACGTATTCGAAAATAGATTTTAATAATCATCACCGGTGACTAGTATGAAACGAATTTCACAATCAATGATAGATTTCTTGATTACAATGAATTCAAAAACGAGGAGATTACTTGTAATATTTAAAAAAAAAAACTTTTTTTTTTATTGCTCACAGCCCACCTGTTGTTAAGTGGTTACTGGAGTCCATAGATATCTACAAAGTAAATGCGCCACCCACCTCGAGATATAAGTTCTAAGGTCTCAATATAGTTACAACGGCTGTCCCACCCTTAACACCGAAATGCATTACTGCTTCACGGCAGAAATAGGCGGGGTGGTACCTATCCGCGCGAACTCAAAAGTAACACGTGAAAGTTTGTAAGAATGTGTGAATGTATGTTTGTTCCTCTTTCACGCAAAAACTACTAAATGGATTTTGATGAAACTTTACAATAATATAGCTTACACGTCATAATAACAAATAGGCTATCACTTATAAAGGTATAGTGTGAATTACTCAAAATATAACGATAAGTGTCATAAGTACGAAAAAATCTGCTATTTGAGAGCTATTTATTATGCGCTGCAAAAACCGTTGGAGCTATATATATATACACGTATGTATATAATGTAAAATGGAAATGTTTTTCTTAAATAGTCCTAGAAAAAAAGCCCTTGGCAGTTTTTTTTTATTTGTAATCCATTATCACTAAAATAGTAAGCAATGAGTAATAAGAAAAGGAGAGATTAGATTTTTTGTTGGTTACGTTTTTTTTTGCTTGAGTTTGTTGCCGTCAGGGCCAGATTTGTATAAAATAAAATTCAATAAGATCAATAATATATTACAGTTCCCGAAGCAAAGTGAGAGCGGGTCGCGCTAGTACTTCATAACAAACAACAAAATATTCCATGTGAATACCGAATGCCAAACTTAAGACGTGAGGTCTTGAGGAATCTCAAGATGATCGTAATCTTACAGTCTATGCCTAGGGGCTTCGGTAACCACTCAGCACTAGGCGGGCGGGTTTTTTTTTCTTCCTACCTATAAGAAGCAGCTATATCAGCGTTGCCCTAGCGTGTAGATGAGCTCACGGGGCTCAAATCGGATGCGTTGCTAACACTGGCCCTAGCAAGAGCACTGCTTCGCAGAATCTACCACCGGATCGGAAACGCGACCCACTGAGAAGATCCGGCGAGAAACTCAGTGGGCTGTGTCTATGGATTAATTTACTCGCTGAGCCCTTTGTCACAAGCGACGAGTTCGGCGAGAACGGTGATCGGGGCGGGCCGTGAGAGCACTTTCACCCAAACACGAAATTAAAATTATGGTAGGCAGCGGCTTGGCTCTGCCCCTGGCATTGCTGACGTCCATGAGCGACGGTGACCACTTACCATCAGGTGGGCCGTATGCTCGTGTGCCTACAAAGGCAATAAAAAAAAAAAAAACATAAAAGTGTTCACAGAATGCTTCATCACCATTAAATATATGGTCTTGTCGGAAATTGAAAAAACCTTTAATTGTTTTGTTCATTACTTAACAACGTTACCTCGGTTACGATTCTAACAATCGTTTGGTAAGACATAAAACTTGATAGCTTGACTAAGGTTATGTTACTTAACGTTCACTTAATCTATATAACTTTATCGTATTAGCATCGAAATCTTGTAACAAAAATGTGGTGGAAAACATAGAGTTGAGTAGTATTTACAATATGCTTTATTTAGGTAGGTGGCGGCATTTACAATGACTGTGAGCTGGTCCATTCACATAAGCAATAAAAAAATAATACTACTGACTTTATTATTATAATTATTATTTTAAATATTTACTAACAATCACGCCACGTTAACTGGTCCCGTACTAAGCTCGTAAAGAACTTGTGTTACAGGTACCAGATAGCGGAAATAAATGTAAGATTTTTATTATACACATACATATATTTAATATACATCCATAACCCTGGAAAAGTCATTTTATATTTATCATACAAATATCCTCCCTTGGCGGGATTCGAACCCGCGACCCCCTTGTGTATTGACCATGTCACTTATCACTACACCAGACGGCCGTTCTTTAAAGTCATGCTGACGTTTAATATGTCTTACCATCAATAAACTTAGATTGTATTTAATTGAAATAGTAATATGGGATTGAAAAGATATTAAGGAGTGGTTATTGCTATTACGGACAAGATAATCCTTTCGAAGAGTGGTGACGTCATTACTATTTACGTCTCTGTAGTCTGTGAGCGTGGATATACTTGTCGAGATTAATGTGACGTAAAATACATTTCTAACCATGCATTCACTCTTAGATCGTGAACTATGAATTTGAGAATCCATGCGTTGAGTTGATCGCATAAAACTTCAATAAGGGAGCATCAGTGAAAATGAAATGTGCATCTGCTAGTAGAACACATCAACAAACCTTGAACTAATAAGCAATTTTATATTCGAGGTGTTCTAAATTGATTACATTACAAACCAAAGCCATACTTCGCCCCAACGTAAATACACATTCATAAATAATTAAAAAATTCGATAACCGTTGTGTTATTTATTTACATTTTTGTGTTTTATAGAAATCTCCGGTAATCACTTAAAAGCTAAAGATTACGTTAAGATTTCCAAATTTTTTTTATTTTTTTTTATTGCCCTTGTAGGCAGACGAGCACACGGCCCACCTGATGGTGAGTGGTTACCATCGCCCATGGACTGCAGCAATGCCAGGGGCAGAGCCAAGCCGCTGCCTACCGATTCTTTAATTCCAATTATTTAATATTATTTTTGTTATTGTTGCAGCAAATAGTTCTAGTCTACTATGTGGTCGTACGAACAAGAAGGACTTAGGACTGAACTCCGCTACCGGAACGGCCCTCGCTCTTGCCTTGGTGAGGCCTCCGACTGCTCCTCTGGCGCCTTGTCAGCTGAATCTGTCAGCCCCGGAAGCCACCGCTTTTGCCGTTCGACTTATTGATGTTAAGGTAAGTCTTGAACCTTTTTTTTCTTACCTAATAGCCTTGAGAAGCTATTTCAGCGTAACCTTAACGAGTAAGTGAGCTCACGGGGCTCAAACCGGAGTGATGCTAACACTGACCCTAGCAAGAGCAGTGCTATGCAGAATCTACCACCGGATCGGAAACGCGACCCACTGAGAAGATCCGGCGAGAAACTCAGTGGGCAAAGTCTTAAATCAACGGACAATTAGATTTTATTGTGACGGCGAAAACTCAACTGTGTATTAAACTGTTACAGCCTTAACAATCGCAATAAACATAGTTAAAACAGCTTAGGTTTTTTGTACAGAAAACAAGAGTGATCTAAACTTAATTTTTAAAATTAATTCATACATTCATACATAACAGAGTCTCATTGTCAAGGATAATTTATCGAATCGATTTGCCTGTCCAAATGAGGAGGAAAGTCTTTGCGAAATTACGAGGAATATAGTGCAGACATAATATTGTGACTGTTTTACTTGCAAATAACTGTATGGTTTGTAAAGTTACACGACCGCTGTGATTTTCCTCAAAATGTTATTAACCGTGGATACGAGACTGTTGATGAACAGACAATAATAGGTTCGGATTGACTAATAGACTGTTATATTCAAATGCGATTTAAATTTTTTATCTTATTTATTTATATATTTATGAATACACAAAAAAAAGACATAGTACAGAGTAATAGGAAAATTATGTACAAAGGCACTGCTTATTTATTTAAGAAATCTCTTCCAGCAGACCTGCGAGAGGATTATGAGAATAATAATTAAAAGTGATGAGTGTGTGTAGAACAGCTAAAATAACAAATACAACATGAGAATTATAGTAATGCAATAAAGTAAAGTAATACACATAGCAAATATTGTTAAACTTATTGAAATGTTTAAAATTTTTAATTCTAGTGTAAGCGTTTATAAAATAGATAGTAAAAATCAAATCATAGAATCGAAATCAAATGAAGTAAAAGAAACACCAAAAGACGAAACAGAACAAACCCTACATATAGCAAGTTGCAATGAATATACTGCTTGAGATAATACAGTGCAACCTTAATCTAACGAACCTCAATATAACGACGTCCTCGATTTAACAAATTCTTCGTTATGCCCCTGAATTGTCCATAAGAGTAGCTGTAAAATATACCTTTAAACTGCGAAGATTTCTTGCGAACAACTTCTTTATAACGAATTTTGTCAACCCAAAACCTTTATGTAAGGTTACCACCAATATGACCCTCAATTCCATAGTCTCGACAGTCTCAAAAAATTGTTACATTAGATAAAATGTGTTATCATAGAAGTTGTTTGCTATAAAAATATGGGTACGTAATGTTGAGGAGAATAAAACTATTTTTTTTTACCTCGTTACAACAAATGGTAGATCAACCTAACCTTAATATAACAAACCTCAGTTTACCGAATTACTTGATATAACGAATATTTACTTGTTCCCTTCCGAATTATTATATCGAGGTTGAACACAAGGATAGTTGACGTCAGATAGGGGCCGTACGTAAAACTGATCCAAATCCCTATAGGCATAATAGAAGATATGTAAGCCGACCTCACATAATGTAGGATAAGGGCAACATGACGAAGAAATGAATGCTAATCATAAAAATAGTGGTCAGTTATTGTCACTCGAATTAAGAACTAAAGATGTTAATGACACGGGTAATTTAGATTAAGCCGCTTGCTGATCTAACAACGTAATAAAAACACCTTTACCTATTAAAAATGTATTGTTTTAAATAACTTTTAAACGCAAAATACTTACACCCAGGCGCTACACAGCCTAGCACTCGCATCAAGCCTCGCAACAAGTAGTAACGATAAGGAAGTTATGTCATTTAATTTTATTATTGACTTGATTGGCTTTTTATAGTTGGCTATAAATCGGTTACAGCTATTTACATACTTTGTGCTACACACCCACAAACGCACACGTTGTTCTATAGTGCCACCTTATTTATTTCTGTCCGGCAAAGTGATTATATGTTCCAATTTCAAGCTATTGAAATTTCGGCTGTCTTAAGGCTGATGATGATACATAGATGGTAGAACTCTATGAGGAAGACGTTTCCACTTGCAGAAAATATCTTTGTTAAAAGACATTTGGTATTCAGGGTGTGTATGTACTTTTTAGTGTCTGGAGTTCATGATATTCATTATACATACCAGAGAAAATCCTAGCTTGGGCATTTCGATGCGAAATATTTATTCATTTATATATAATGTTAATTTATATATTGTAATAGTGGTGCTTACGTGCGTTTTAAAGCGAACACTTATTTACCGCCGTTGTGATTTGCAACTCGTTAAGCTAAAAAAGCGATACTAAAAATCCTGTGCGAGAATGAGGTTATGGTTCTAGAGCATGTTTTTTTCTTTCTTCATCGCGTTTTCAAAGCGTAATTTTTACATGTTTTTTTTAATCGCTGTATATTTTCCACTGAGAATTTCACAAATTGGTTTGGCAATTAAGTTTGTTATCATTATCGTTATTTAAATTTGCACGTGTGTGGCTACACACCGTTCTCTAATCGATCATAGCGTTAAACAGTAAAGCTTATCGCTTTTGAAATAACGCTTATAACCTTTAAATTGTAATTTCTAAATTCGAAACACTCAATGTTTTAATGACTCGAATGACCAAATCTAATTAGATGTAAAACTTCTCCACTGAATCACTAAGTGATTTGTGAATATTTGTAAAAGTGTTTATACGGTTTCATAGCCAAATTGTTCTCTCGTAACTCACTGAGTTTCTCAGTAGTAGTATATTTTGCGAAGCACTGCTATTACTAGGGCCAATGTTAGTAAATTCTCTCAGGTTAAGCCCCGTGAGCTTATCTGGAATAGCTCCATAATTTACCAGCGAATAAGTAGGGAATAAAAGGTTCTGCCAAAGTAGCCGCTCTTGAGACGGTAGGCCTTATTTTCTCTGGATTGTTGTTATTGTTGTTTCCATGACTTGTTGTTCCGTAACCTCTAAGTCAAGAACTTTTAAGTCCCAATAAGCGTCACCTTCGTTCCGAAAACTTCTTTCTTATATACTTCGAGCGAATTACAGCACACAAGTTAATATCCGATTGTGGTGTATAGTATAAAATTATTCGTTAAAGACTCGACACAAGGTCTCAATTTGTGTGTTTAATCTCATTCCATAGATTTTAATTTTAAGTGTCTTGTCATGTTTTAAGACCAGACTGAAAACATCTAACACGGTCGTGAATAATTCATTTATCGTTGCAGTTCCAAAGAATATTAATTAATTCGTATACATATTAAAACATAATATTATAATATGCTATGTTATGTAACGTGACTAATGTTTAATTTAATACAAATACCCTACGTGTGATGAGTGAATGACAGATAAATTGATCTTGATTTTAAAATGACATTATTTGGTAAATAGTCTCTTAATGATAAGGTCTTTATCGCTTTTCTTTCTCGTTTATTTATGTTCAGTTACTCGTCTGTCTGTGACAAGATGTGTTTATCTCGAACCAAGGAGGATGGGGCTCCGATAATTATTTATTGTTTAATGCATGAGCCAGTTATAGCATGTGGAGAACGATAATGATATCGAGTATGTTTTCAGTGTAATTTTTTATTTTTTTAAGGCCTCGCGTGCTCACGGTCCTCCGTACTAAATGCTGTGTCATATGATTGATACATATTTTAATACAACTACCTTGAAGTCAATACCTTTTAAGTCATGGCCTTCATTAGTATTGTAAACTGGGTGTCAGGGAAGCGTTCCCGCAAACAAAGATATATATCTTAATCCTACTGACCATTCTCGCTCGTAATTTAGTCGCGCGGAGTAATATCAATCGAGTATGAATGAGTACCACCAATTGGACCACCAGCTAACTTTATTACAAAAACTGTAATACTCTTGAATACTATTCACGATTACTAGCATTTCTGTTAACCTAGATTAAGAGTTGAATGAGTGATAAATAAGGTCGCAGTCGTTGTAAAAATGATTGTAATATAATGTCGGATTATTTAGAGATAGATTTCAGAAATAGAAAGTGAATTAATCTTTAGAAATTTTGAATACTTCTATTACATTCGTAGGTCAAGAAATCAATCGTTCAAAAACCTCTCCTGTTTTATGATGAATCATTTTGTCCTTATTCTTCTAGTCATGCAACAGGCCCCGACACAAAGTCGTTCATGACAGATTATACGTCTTTTTTATAGTGCAGTGTCATTAACCCCGAGTGCATAAGTCGAACATAACGTCGTTGCGTTCTTTCCCATTCTGTTGCTATGAAAATTGTATTCATCATTGTTTTGGCAACATTTTTCAAGGCAAACTACGTACATGACTTTTTTTTCTTTTTTTTATTAGACAGACAAACGAGCTCATTGCCCATTATGCCATGCTAAGAGGCTAGCGCAGCTAATAGACACGACAAAATTTATAAAACTAAACCGTAGTTATCATAAGATCTAAGCTGAAGCACATCATAAAAATTATTTGTGGATGAAATAGGAAGGCCGGTGGCTTTTTTTTTCTACCTATGCTGATAGCCTTGAGAGGCTATGTCAGCGTAACCGGGCGAGTAGGTGAGCTCACGGGGCTCAAACCGGGAGTGTTGCTAACACTGGCCCAGGCAAGAGCAGTGCTTCGCAGAATCTACCACCGGCTTGGAAACGCGATTCACTGAGAAGATCCGGCGAGAAACTTAGTGGGAAAGGCCGGTTGGAACGCCACGTGTGAGCCAAACATTAAAAACTTAGAATGCAGATCTAAAGCGATTTCTTCCGGTGTGATCCTTCTAGTCGATTTTCGATACGTTCTCGTGGAGCCCGTCGAATGCGAAGAAGAGTTTTTCGTGCAATTTAACCCAGACACAGCCCAATTAGAGAGAAAGTATCACATGTAGTCAACCAGGCAGAGAACGCAACATATAGATTCTGCTTGAAAGAAATTGAAGTTATGTATGGCATACTTTAGATAGTGAGAGTCTAGTAAGGGCAAGAAGAAACTTCCAGCACAATGGTTATCGGGACCAAGGTATCTATCTATATATAAACGCTATAGAAAGCCGTTGCGAATGATGATTTTTTGGACGATGGGGGAATAACACAAAATATATCCCAAAATTAGATGTAGATGTCAGTTTTTCCTGTTGAAATGGACTGTATTTATATTTCGGGCACTTTACGATGGATACACATTGATTAGATTGATTATAAGAACACTCAGCAGAAGGTTAGACACTCGCTCTGTTTGCAAAAGCAATACAAGCTGCGATAGAAGTGTGGCTTGTGCAGTGATTGTTTATTTGGTTTAAATAAACTTATGAAATGGCATCATCTATTTGGTAAACACGTTATTAGGGAAAATTTGCTTTTGTTTTGATTCATTCTTATTTTTTTCTGTATATACATCAGATTTAAATCTTGGTTTCCTGGTAAAATTATTATTTAATGGTTAAACTAATTAATTAATTTTAATTAATATCAATACTTCCAATTGACCTAGCTAGTAGGTTAGCGGACACCTTGAAACTTATAGTTGTAGATTTAAATGCTTTGGAATGATTGTTGAACTGTTCTTCAAAATGGAAATGATTGTGATATAAATATGCATAAATAGGTGAAGGTACATCTTACTCTCATCTATTTACGTTATTTTTGATTTCCGTCGAAGTAAGACGAACGTACCGTATGGTCACCGTTGGACATGGATATTGCCAAGGGCGCAGCCATGCCTCTGCCTACCGCATCAGGTCCGTCGCTAGTAGAATTATCCTCCTTGCGTCGATAATCCTTAATGCTGAGGGTCGTGGCCTCTAACAACTTTCTCCTGGTTTATCCTGCGCCATTCCTGCCTATCCTCGGCTGTGTGGATAGCAACGTGGACTGAAGTATTGAGAGCGTATCTGGTCCGACCAGTACATTGGACTTCTGCCTCTGGACCTTTTTCCGCATACCTTGCCTATTACCAGCACCTTTTCCAAATTGTCACCTCTCTTTCTGGCTATGTGTCCAAAGAACTCGAAACTCCTCCTCGCGCATATAGTACTTAGGCGCATCGGAATCTTGAGCTCGGTAAGAATGGATTCGTTGGTTCTGTGTTCTATCCAATGAGTAGTAGTGTAGTAGAATTATAGCATTACATTATTTATCAAATTACATATCCGAATATTGTTGCTAAGCGACAATGGAGAACTTTTGCGAAAGCCAAGCAATTTATAACGTCTTGAATTTTAAATAGGTGTGTAATCTCATGAGACCGGTTCGACAGACAAAACTATCAAGGACGTTCACATACCGCCCTCTTTGACTGAGACTAGACATTTTGAATATCAAATCGTTGGCACGTTGTGATTGCTTTGTCGTCTACACAAAAATCTTTACTCTTTCATTTATTATTCCAAGTTGATTTAGGAAAGAAAAGTGCGCGAAATTTAATTCAATGTGGAGATATTGAAATCATATTCGACATGTCCTTTTTTTAAAATACCGCTTGTATTTATTCTTAAACCTGCCCGACTCAAATGGAAAAAAGTTTCTCAATTCAGGACTTAAAATAAGTTTTCTCGCTTAGATTAGTTTTCAAAAATCAAAGTAATGTTCCATTAATTATGTTTTTGGTTTGTTTTTAACTAATTAGTGTATACTGACCGACGTAAATACATTACTCAAGGCTATCAACACAAAATAAAGTTTACGTTACGTAAATAAAATTAAGGGTAATTGTTATAAAAAAAACGAAAAAATATGGGATAAGATAAAATTCCAATGTTCTTGTCCACGTGATGGTCAACTAGTAATCGGATGATGAGTAATTTGTTTAATTACTGACGCGAGGAGCCACGGATGACTTAGAGTGTGTAATGTCAATTTAATTGTCTTTCAAATCAAGGTCGATTGAAGATTGGCCAATATAACAAACGTCACAATAAAACAGATAATGGGTACTTTTTTTTTTTATGATTGAAGGATTACTGGTGGCCTGGAGGCCTTTCCAGTTTCACCAGGACAGGTGGGCGAGCAAAGGCTCAGCCAGGAGGGGTGGGATTTGCTAACAGCTACCCGAGCGCCTCCGAAGGAGACCTAACAACTCAAGAGTAGCTGCTTCGCGAATGAATCTACTACCGGATCGGAATCGCGACCCGCTGAGAAGATCCGGCGAGAAACTCAGCGAGCTGATTCATGGGTTATGTTGCACGGCGAACTCTTTGTCGAGTTCGACGAATACGGTTACCGAGGTCCCTAAGCCTGCTCCTAGAGCTGAAGGCGTCTAGTGCAAAGGTTATTGGATCTGAGGGATCCGTAAGGACGTGTCTAGGGCGTCGACGGTGACTGGCTCCTGCATGATCAGGATTCGGGGAGTAGTCAGCGGCGGCTACGATAAGGCGATTATCATGACGCATAGCCTTATCGAAGTACCGTTCCGACGCTGACTTCATGTATTTCTGTATAGATTCGAGGCCCAGGTCATAGTGTAGGTCAACGTTCCTCACGAACCACGGAGCTCCGACGGCTAACCTGCAAAAGCGGGATTGTAGAGATTGAAGGGTGTCTATGTGTGTGCGGGCCGCGTGAGCGAACACCACACTCGCGTAAGTCATGACGGGCCTTATGCAAGTTTTGTAAAGTGTCACCTTGTTCCGAAGGGACATTTTACTCCGCTTACAGATCATGGGGTAGAGTCTACCGAGAATAAACGCGGCACGGCCACGGACTGATTTTATATGCGGGCGGAATGTCATCGATGCATCCAGGGTAACGCCCAGGTACTTGACCTTCGTGGCCCAGGGTATGGGTTGTCTAAAGAAAGTAATCGGGGGTGTGAGATTCCTCCTCCCAATCCGGGAGGAAATCCGTGTGGAGCTTCCCCTCTGAAATAGCACCGCAGTACTTTTCGATGGGTTGATGTCTATGCGCCATTTTCGGAACCACTGTCCTAGGGCTAGGGCTGCGCTCTGAAGCTTCTTCGCGATTAGGGACTTGTTTCTACTGGAATAGTAAACAGTCGTGTCGTCGGCGAATAAAGCTAAATGGGTCGGCGGCGACCGGGGAATATCGTTAACGAATAAGCTAAATAGGAGGGGTGAGAGGACAGAGCCTTGCTCTTGGGACTCCAGCTTGGCTTGCTTGGGACTCCAGCTGTGAGAGGTCGTGGGGAGGAGCGGGTTCCCTCGACTTGATATCGAAAAGAGCGGTTCGACAAGAAGTCCCGTATCATGAGCACGAGACTATCCGGCACACCCATGTTGAATAGTTTGAAAATCAAACCGTTGTGCCAGACTTTGTCGAACGCTTTTGCGACGTCGAAGAAGAGAGCTCCCGTGTATAACGGTTTTGGTCGATTAAGCCCCACAAGAATGTGCTCCGTGAGGCGGTGCACCTGTTGAACGCATGAGTGATTTGTACGGAATCCGAATTGTTCATCGATGAGAATGCCCTTGGATGAGACGAAGTCTCTGAGGCGTTTGTAGAGCAGACGCTCATACAGTTTGCCTAGAGACATGAGGAGGCTAATCGGGCGGTAGCTCGTCGGATGATTTTTTGGTTTACCGGGTTTATGTATGCCGATAACGTCCGCTTCTTTCCACACCGCGGGAAAGATACAGTTCGCCATAGCGGCATTGAAAATAGATGCCAACATCACGATGAGTTGGACGGGTAGAAGTTTAATAACGCGGTTGGATATACCGTCGGAACCGGGAGCCTTGCGAGGACGTAGGTCTTTGATCAAGTCTTTAACTTCCATCGGGGTGACGGGAGGTAACGCATCCGAGGGTGGCAAGGAGGCTCTGCGTTCTACCTCACTGTCTACTAATTCTACATGAACAGGGTCCACGGATTGAGTGCTGGGCGTGCACTGGGTTTGCAATGTATCGGCCAGCAGCTCTGCTTTTTCGTCATCATCGAACGCCGCGAGTCGGCCTGAGGGGCCTACGAGGGGGGGCATAGTTACTACCGTATCCGATTTGAGAGTACGAGCTAAGCGGTAGTAAGACCTTTGGGAGGGCGCGAGTCCTTCTAAGAAATCAGACCATCTGGCATCTTGGACTTCGGCGATGCGAGACTTTACGTCGCGTTGTAGGGCACGCATTCGAATACGATTTTCCGCGGTAGGATACCTGTCGTAGGCGCGTATTGAGGCGTTCTTAGCTCTTAGGAGCTCCCTAATATCGTCGGACAATTTGAAGCGGTGAAGGAAGTCCTCCGCTACAACTTGTTTCGATGACCTATCTAATGTCGAGGTGATGTGTGACGTTAAGATGTCTATGGCTTCAGCGGTATCCTGAGGAGACGGGGTAGAGTCCGGGCTAAACGGGAGCGATGGTGGATCAGATTCAGCCAGGCTGATGCCCAGCGTGTGCCAATCCACGACAGTCCTCGTGACGGGAACGGAATCGGGAGCGCGACCGAGCTTCATAACGACGGGACGGTGGTGTGAATCTAACTCTGAAACTACTTCGATCGAGTGTAAGCGCAGAGTTACGTTTTTTAATAACGCTATGTCGAGTATATCCGGGCGATGCGCGATATTTAGCGGGTAGTGAGCCGAGGTTAGCGGTGCGACGATATCGAAGGCGAGATCATCGACTAACGCGTCAAGCCGCCTGCCATTCGGGGTTGTGGTGTGTGAGTTCCACCTGATGTGTTTACAATTTAGGTCGCCCGCCAGAATGACAGAGCTTCCCATGCCGAGCAGCGCCTCGATATCACTGCTTAGAACGATCTTATCCGGTGGAAGATAAACGGACGCGATAACGATCGGCGCGTGTCCCATCGGTTAGATTCGGCACACTGATGCTTCGATATTAGCGAGCGCGGGAGGATCGAGCGGGACGCAATGCAGGGCTCTTCTATAGTAAATGACGGTGCCACCACCACGAGCAGAGAGCCTGTCGTTCCTGACCATGTTATAGTTCGCGATTTTAGGGTCACGGCGCGCGGGCTTAAGTAGGGTCTCCTGCACTAAAAATATGTATATCAATTTGATGGTCACGCAAAAAGTCAGAAACCTGATCACGTTGATTTGCGAGACCGTAAGCGTTAAAAAATTCTACCGTTACGGATAGGGGCTTTATTCTACTTATATACGCCATTGATTACCGGCGGAGTGAGGGGAGGACGTACGTATTTAATGACGCGTATACGTCGGCGTATTCTTGCATAACGGCGATAAAGTGTTGTGCAGTGGAGGCAGCGTGAATGGCGTCGCCCAAAGCGTTAACGCGTTCATAGTTGATCGACTGAAAGAAGTCGATCGCTAGAGCGAGATTATCGGACGCGGTCGGAGTGCTGGTCGCGGGGGAGGAACGAATCGCGGGGGAGGGACGTATCGCGGGGGCGGGACGAATCGCGGAGGGAGGAGCTGCAGCCGTGTTCGTGTACGGCAACGGTTTAGCCCAGGCCGAGCCGCTGGGCACCGGCGCCGGCACGAAGGCAGGCTTAGCCTTCGGCACAGAGGGTGCTGAGGCTATGATGTCTGGGCGGGAAGCTCGGAGGCGGTTTTGGCGGGCGACGCGGCGATTTATTTTTGGAGCTCGGGGGCATCCACGGTAGTTCGCGGGGTGACCCTGTGTTCGGCACAGGACGCAGCTAGGTGGTTTGGTGGCGGTTTTCTGGTCGCGAGTACAAAGGGCCGTGGCGTGATCGCCCAAACACTTAAAACATCGGGGGCGCGCGTGACAGTTACGGGAAGAATGCCCGTACAGTTGGCAGTTATGGCACTGACTAGGAGTGCCTTTTTTATGGGGGACTTCGACGGCGATACCGGAGAGCTTACAGACGGTCCGTATGTTAAAAATGTGCTTACCCTCGGGGGTAGGCTGGAGGGCGACTAGAACCATATTGTATGGCTCCCTACCGCGGCCGGCGTGCATGCGGTGCACGGAATTTACTGGTAGGCCTTGTTCTATCAGATCAGCCTTGACGAGATCGGCATCTAGCTCCTTCGGGATTCCACGTATGACAACGCGGAGTTCGCGCTCCTCCTGGAGCGTATAAGTGTGGAAGCTTATACGCTCCTTTCGGAGGTAACTTGAGAGGGCCCTATGGTCGTCGGGTGTTCGAACCATAATTTGAATGCCGTTCGCGAGGTTACGGGCATTCGTGAAATTGATATTTTTCACTCGTTCTCAAGCTGCCTTCTCTTGAAGGATTACCGGGGGAGGGGTCTGGGTTTTATTTTGTGCCACCGGACGCGGCGACGGAGTGGCACGGGCTGGAGGCGCAACGGGAGTCTGAGGGCGGGGGCGCGACGCGGTCGCGGCTTTGCTAATTTTAGCGGCCGCGGGAGCTCGAGACTCCGCGGCACGCTTCTTACCCTTTTGCACCAGGGTGAATCCATCCGTCGATGAGGCGGGGGCGAGGTCGACCTCCATCTCCGAGTCAGAGTCGGAGGACGAGGAGGCGGGCGCAGGTGATCTACGAGTAGGTGTTTTGGAGGGCGCGACGGAGGTCGCGGATGATCGCGCTGCTGGAACGGTGACCACGGCGGACGACGCAGCAGTTTTACTCGCCAGTATAGGCGACGCGGGAACGGCAGGCACGACGGAAGCTGCGATGCTCGATGCAGAAGCTACGCACGCAGGTACAGGCGACGCAGGAGCAGCGAGCTCGGCGGAGTCCACGAGAGGGCTCGCGGTGTGATCGGCCTTGAAGGCCTGAAACTCGGAAATGAGCTTTGGGTAGCGAAGCCGGAGAAATTCCGCAAATACAGCGACCTTTTTTTTTTTTTTTTATGATTGAAAGATTACTGGTGGCCCGGAGGCCTTTCCAGCTTCACCAGGACAGGTGGGCGAGCAAAGGCTCAGCCAGGAGGGGTGGGATTTGCTAACAACCGCCTGAGCGCCTCCGAAGGAGACCTAACAACTCAAGAGCAATTGCTTCGCGAATGAATCTACTACCGGATCGGAATCGCGACCCACTGAGAAGATCCGGCGAGAAACTCAGCGGGCTGATGCATGGGTTAGGTTGCACGTCGACCTCTTTGTCGAGTTCGACGAGTACGGTTACCGGGGTTCCTCAGCCTGCTTCTAGTGTTAGAGCTGAAGGTATCTAATGCAAGAGTTATTGGATCTGATGGATCCGTAAGGACGTGTCTAGGGCGACGACGGTGACTTGCTCCTGCGTGATCAGGATTCGGGGAGTAATCAGCGGTGGCAACGATAAGGCGATTATCATGACGCATAACCTTATCGAAGTAACGTTCCGACATTGACTTCATGTGTTTGCGGATCGATTCGAGGCCCAGGTCATCGTGTAAGTCATACAGCGTCCATGATGGCTACGTGCCCAGGTGGAGCTACCCTGGGTCTTAGAAAACACTCGCCTTGCGGCGAGGCCCCAACTTCTCGGAACTGAGCGGTTCTATTGAACACAGGTGGCGATGCGGCGCGATTACTACAGGACAAAGAAAAAACACAATAAAACAGAAATAACGAAAAGAAACAAAACAATTAAACACTTCCAGGAAAAACACTTTGTCGGCAGATGTACCACGAACACAGGCCGCGCGAACAATGGCCGGGCTAACAAAAGCCGGGCGAACAAAGGCCGGGCGATCGAGTGGTCGATGAGCACGTCCGCACGTGAAGGGTGCCTCTGTCGGAATGATGGGTACCTATTAATTTCCCCTTATTCACACAAGAAGATATTCGTTATCCTTTTGATTATCGAATATTTTACTGGTGGTAGGACGTCTTGTGAGTCCACACGGCTAGGTACCACTACCCTGCCTATTTCTGCCGTGAAGCAATAATGCGTTTCGGTTTGAAGAGTGGGGTAGTTTTACTGTAAAAACTGAGACCTTAGAACTCATATCTCGAGGTGAGTGGCGGTATTTATGTTGTAGATGTCTATGGGCTTCGGTAATCACTTAACACCAGGTGGGCCGTGAGCTCATAAAAAAATAATAAAAAATGAACATTAAGTAATCATCAGAAGGGATATACGTAGTAACACAACACTATTAATATACCAAATTAGGCGTACTTATAATATTGGTGTGACCAAAATGATTAAGACCATACTAATAATAATATTTTTTAACATTGATTTAGCAGCGGTCGTTTTTTTTTTCAGAAAAAAAGAACAAACAGTACACACATAAAGCTATTTAAAATGCTAGACCTTTAGATATTATTTAGTTGAGGATGTGTTATTTCCACAGCTCCCGAAAACCGAACAGAATTCTAATTACCTATTAAGTGGTATCTACACGTCCAGGATACCTACCATCAGAAACGTAATTAAAGTAGGGGAAATAGATTTGATGGTTATATCGAAACTTATTGACTCCTTCTTCGTCTAGTACTCAGCAGAGGCGACTTTTCCTAAGGTGCAGTTTGTTGGGTCAGCGTTGGCCTTGGCGCTGTCAATGAACCTGTTACATTTGTACCTATTCCATTTTAACACAGGGCGCTGGGGTAATGATTGTACACGGGCGCTACATGGTCTAGATCCGGTTTGAGCCCCGTGAGCTCACCTACACGTCAAGGAGAAGCTGATATAGCCTCTCAAGGCTGAATCTGCTGGCCACATATCGTTTTACTAAAAGATTCTCGAGCTGGCAATGTGTTGTTTGCATTTATTTTTATTCTATTATTCACGAACACCCTTAATTTTTGCGTGCCGTAGATATGATTAATATTGTTTTATCCGTGACCACGAAAACTGTGAAGGTAAAACATTAATACTAACACGTAAAATTTAAACAAGAGATTGTTCAAAATCACGATAGAAAATAAGTAAACGTGTAACGTTTTGGGGCTAATTATATCTCCGATTTGGTAACATAAGCTCCAAAAATAGCGTAAACAACGGATGATCCGTCATTTATGTAATTGTTTAGTTAAATTGAAGGTGACCAGTTTTTTCAAGTGAAACAAAAGAATAAAGAGGAACAAACGAAATAGTTCCTTATAGCTAAAAAAAAAAAAAAAAAAAATTAGGCGGGCGTTGAATTTGGAATTCATGAATATTCAAGTTTTACCTAATACGGAAAACTCTGATTCCTACGACGACGGCTCTCAAATAATATGCGTAACCATAGACACTGGGGACAAACAAAGGAAGCTAATACCGAACAGCTGCTGTTTCGTAATGCAAGGTCGTAAAGATCAATTTTGCTTGACCAATAGAACAAGGATACAAGGTTAGGAGTGATAAAAAAATAATTGAATTTGTGAACTGTGCTCTTTTGATTTAAGAACAATATTTGTTTGACATTTTACAAAACAAATACACTAATGAGATTAATACGGTGCTTAGATTAATACAGTACGACCACGTTGAAGTTGTCGTGACCTAAAGGCTAAGACACCCGGTATATTCGTTCATCATTAAGCTGGTGTTGATATCCTCTGGAGGTGCCTTTTTTTTTTCAAGGAAATTAATACTTACTTCCTTGTTCGCGAATAACTTCGACGCCGAAACAATTCGGTAGCACATTAAAAATTAGATTAACTTAATTTTATAAATTTGCGTAATTACTGTCGATATGGCGTTTTGTAGGCCCTCACGGGTAAATACCTACCATTGTCCTGGTTATCTCTGCCGCGAAGCTTTCGCATTCCTGTTCGAAATCGTCTCTTATGTGTACTAGGTATCTATTGTGATGTTATTTGCCGCTTTACGCAAGACGGGCCAAGAACACGCTTACGCAACAATGCCTAAAAACCTTAAATTTATTATGGCGCCGAAAGACTTTTTTAAATGCAATGCGTAGCTTTGAATTTGTCAGTGTACGCTGTTGAAATCATTGACCTATTTCAACACGTTATCGTAACACTGAAATACTATAATTATATGCGATTTACGGGCAGAGATAGTTATTAATTAATATAACCTTGAAGGTCAGTCGTAATGTCGATTAAATATTATATGAATAAAAAATTATAAAATTACATGTCAGTCATGTTAGTTAAAAAGTGTTTTTTTTTTACCGTGAACTCCTCGTTCATAACATCAATCTTACCAGTACAAATGAATATGCATATTTGTGTGACGTATATACGGAAATGATTTTCGAGCAATTACAAACTTTATTACTTTAAGTTTAGATTGATTTTTGAATTATTTCTTTTTGAGTACGATGTGGAATATGAAATTGGCAAATAATTTATGTTTGCGAAAATCTGAGGCTACTTTCTTCATGTGTCGTGTTAAAGAATGATACACATTGCGTAGAATTATCTGTTTAAACACAAGCCAGTGTTGCTATTTATTAATCTTATAAAAAATAAAAGAAACTCAAATTGAACGCAACCTTCATTAATACATTCACTGACTCAGAGACTTTTTGGCGGGAACGCGAGGAGTGAAGTAATGGATATATTTTATTTTGTCTATTTAGTGTTTCTTCAGGTTTAAATGTGTAATAGCGGTGGTTTACTAACTGCTTAGTATCTGTGAAAGTGCACAAATGTGGGAAAACGAAACAAACCCGCTGAACGTAACTTCTCGGGATCCTCCAAAAAGTCCACTGAAAAAGTCTCAGACTAACATTTTACTGAGATTATATTTCATCCCATATCATCTCATCACTTCATTTCGTTGTCATTTCATTTCATTTCATGCCATGTTTCATATTAATCAATTTCATTTCGTAATATCATGTTTCATATAAAAAGTTTTCATTAAAATTAAAATAAGACTTGACTTAAAGGTCTTAGTTACCAGGTCACAAAATCCCTTAAAAAATTACTCAGATCCGTTGAATGTGTTTTACTATTTTGCCTATAAAATACACTACATACCTACTAGAGTGCTATAAATACGTTAACCGGCATTGCCCTTGACATTTACAGTGTCAAATAACAACAATAACAAATTAAAAACAGTAAATGCGTAGACTTTTTGGCGGGAGCGCGAGGAACGAAGTTTTATGATTTGTTTTTGTCCATTTTTATTTCGTGTTTAACGTTGTGTTATAACGTTGGTATGTTGATTGTTTAGCATCTGTGAAAGTACACAAAATTGGGAAAATGAAATAAAGCTACTGAACGTAACTTCCCGGGTTCTTATAAAAAGTCCACTGAAAAAATCTCAATAAACAACCACCATTTTACTAAGAAGCTTTATTTTATCTCATCTAATCTCGTTTTATTTAATTTCATCCCAATTAATTAAAATCTGAAATTAATCAACTTCATTTTATTTCGCTTCAAATAATTTTATTTAAAACAGAATGTAAGAAGAAATATGATTTGGCCTAAATGTGTCGTTACCACTACATGGAATATTAAGAAAACACTGCGGCCAAGGCAAATGTTCTCGGAGCCCCACCTTTAACGCTCAAGCGAAAAACAACGACTTAAATCGGACGGATATCGTATGGCCCTGTCAGTCCGACAAGTTTTTGACAATCGATGAGTCATGGGCACAAATACTGTATACCCTGGAAACTTTTTCGGGTTGTAAGGCATGTCTCACAGCGTGAGGCCCTTGAGGTCCCATGAGGTACTACCTGCCAATCGCTTCTCACAAATACTGCATATCCTGATAACCTTTTCTGATGACGCGGCGTGAGTGAGACCACCTATCGCTGCTGCGATGCGAAAGCACTTGTCGACTAAAAATCGAAAGAGACACGACTTAAATTTCAAGGCAGCGTTTGTTATATGGGGTTTTCTATTAAAATACGTTAAGATAACTAATAAAAATCTGTTAGAAATTAAATGAAACATTCTTTTTCTTCTATCGCGTTTGGGAGCTTTTAGAAACTTGAAACGATACGGACGCTATGCGCTCAGGCTTAGACATAATGAGTCATACGACCACAGTAAACCACATTTACGACCAAATCAGGCGCGATTAAGTCTAAAATTGGCATCGATGTGTCTGGAAGGCTGTGAAGCCGGTTTGACCTGATCTGAGTAACTTCAGAAATAGCCACTTAACGGGGCTCCGAAGGCACCACCACACGTATTTCTCTTTGTGAGACTAATTTTTTTAGTGTAGATGAAATAAGGGTTGGAGGAAAAAAAACATGGCTTCGAAATATGAGAAAGTCAAAGTCGTAAAAATGTTTTTTTTTTTGAAGTTAAATAATAACGTAAAACAATTTGTACTTTCGGTTTCTGAGTATTCATTTACTTATTACAAGTGTCCTCGTGTTGTGTGCACCGCAATCGTCGCTCATGTCAATAAAGATTTCAATGAGAATGCTAACAGTGTCGATTCGCAAACACAGATACACTTGTGCACGTAAATAGAAAACATTTGAGGAAAGGTCACCTTAGTCATTTAAAAAAGTGAAACCATGCAACAATATTCTCGGAACAAGAACAGTGTAAATTCGGGATATTAAATTTACTGAGAAACTGATGAATACACATTAAATGCATCAAAAGACTTCGAAGAGTATTCATGTGCAAATCGTTCGCGGAATCAAGATTTACCGTTATTTTTATGATGATTAATACAAAACCTTATAACGCTCAATTGACCTCTCATAACGAGATTATTTCGTGGTTACATGTCCTTTAGAGTATGAGGTCGTCTCAATCATATTGCAGTCTCAGATTACTTTCTCAATCGGAACGTACATATATTGGATGATACATTTTTGCAGATTACTGAGGATTCTGCGTCCCTTAAGCTTACCACAAATAATACCTAATTATAATGGTAGCTATAAAAAATACAAGAAATCGACAAAAATCCATTAAAAGATTTTGCTTAAGCAATTTGTAGTTTCAAAGTCCGGACCGTCGGTCTACCGAGCAATTACTGATTCCCAATCACGATCTACCCAGTCATAAATGGAGATAACGTGAATGTCTCGTGATATATTATGCTGTTTCTGATAAATAAAAAACAATTGCAGCTAAGAAATATAACTTAAGTAATTCTAGAAAATTTCCACGCGCTTCCAAGGTTACCTTCTCTCTCAAGTTTTAATCATTTTAAGGTCTTGTTCAACGCAAATGGATGACTTACATAGATTGCCATATATGCTAAGCATTGGTCGAAACATTGTTTGATTGCTAATCAAGACAATTTAATTGCCATTTAACATCCGTACCTTTTGAATTCGTTATCTTATACGAGTTTAAACTTCGAACGGACATTCACGTTCGAAATGTCAAGTTTGTTGTTTGGCCTTTCGTGATAACAATACAAAAGTACTGTTTTAGTTATCAAATTAATAATAAACAAGTTAATGAAACTATCTTTTAGTCATTTTAACATTGAGTTTTTATTGTTGAGTTATGTGGGTAGACAGACGACTCTACTGTTTGGGGTACGCACTGTTTTGGCTGTAACTTCGTCACGCCTTGTTCACCTTTTCTCACGCCTTTCCATGTTTCACGCCTTTTTCTAATTCCACGTCTAATTTTAATTGGAACCAGAAGCAGGATCCATAGCGATCCGATCCGGATCAGTAGAGACATGAAGACGAAACAGCCGAGGGAAACCTAATTTTGAAAGACCATAATATCTATTCGATTGCGATAATAGGTAGATGGCACAGATACGCAAAAAAATTATAAATGAAATTAATACATACGACAATTTTCTGATTTAAAATTCGAAAAACAGCTCTCCTCTTCTCTAAGCCTTTCTTTTACACAACTCACAGTTTTAAGAATTAATTTGAGACTTTTTTTCACTTTTCAGTTCCAAAAAAAAAAAATTTTTTTTCATGGGGCACTGTGCTCTTGGTTATCAGTTTTAAATGCGGTTCTAAAACATGTTCTTCTACAAAACCTTCGGGAAGCGATAATCAAGGTAGGCCGTTAGAAAAGGTATGGTAAAAAATTACCGTCCAAAAGGTAATTTTGCAAAAGCGGCTATTCTGTGACCTCTATGATTTGAATATTCGTGAGTGAGTTTACCTACTTTATAAACGATTAGTTCTACTTTAAATCAAACGACCAGACAACTGGCTCGAAGAAACGCGGGAACCAATAAAAAAAATTGCTTTGATAGGTATAGAGGAATAATAATATAGCAACAAATTGGGTAGTAGATTTAAATTTCATTCTCGTGATGTGAAAACAAAAGATGAAGCAGTTAAATTTGATGGCTAGTTAATTAAGGTGATCAATTTCACAGTTATTTTGTAAGAGTTGTGTATGAGGCTTAATTCACACGAGTATGAACAAAGTGGTTTTGTAAGCGACCTATAAATGAAGATAAGCTTTACCTCATAGTGTTGTTGGTCCGCACTGTGTAACTTTTAATTAGCCAATCTTGAGCTGAAAGGCGATATCGAATTTACTAACATTACCGGTTGAAGATCATCAGCAGATCATTCATGGTCAACATTTGTAAACAAATGCTAATGTTGTGTTCCCAAATGCTGACTGTGGACCTAAGCGTGTTCCTCCGTCTTGCCTTTCCTTGTTTTGTTGTTGATTAATAGGCGAGCTCACTGTACTCTTGAATCCCCCTCCTGGCTGAACTGATGAAACTGGAAAGGCCTTCTAGCCACCAGTTCTTTCCTACAAAAAAAAATAACCCGGACCTTAGGTGGACAAACAAATCAGCGTTACGATGTCAGTATCGCGTTGGGTACAGAAAGGCGTACTCAGTGGGGAACATTTGCCGTTCTAAGCGTAAAAATCGTAGTTATAATTGATCTACAAGCTTTAAAACAATTATTATTCATAAAGGGCATAACAATAGCATTCGTGAACAAATACAGGCGTCATCGTTGAGCAGTTGTACACCATCTAGAATTTCTAGTTTTGTCTCTTAATTCTTAGCTGGCTATTTCAATGAAATTATATTAAAACAGAATATAATTTCATGAAAACGATTATAAAATAAATTTTAAAACTTGTATTTCACAACATAGCTCTACCAAATATGTAATATTGTGATAAATCAAACAACAATTTACATCACAATTACAATTCAGTGGAATAATATTCTATTGACAATTTCAATTGAGGAAATCAATAAATAATAGTTTAAAAAAACTTTTTTTTTTTTTTTTTTTTTTTCTATCCTGCAACTTAGCAATCTGTTTCTTAAAAAACAATAATCTAATCTGTTGTTAGATTTTCATCGGGAAAAGTTGAGTCAGCTGAGTTGTGTCCCCAGTGGTACCATTCTCATCTTATATCTGCAAATCTTTTTGCTAGGTCTGGTATACTACTCCTTTTCAGGCGAGAGTATCTTAGGCTGCCCTCCCCCTGCAGCTCTGCAGCTAGCTGATTAATGTGTTGGTCAAGTCGTGTTTGGTAATTCTTGCTGTATGTTTCGATTTCTTCCTTCACTGTTCTCAGATTCAAATCAAGATTTACATATTTGTTGCTTATGTATGGTGGAATGTTGAACATGGTTCTCATTGTTTTGCTCTGAAAACGCTCTAATATTTCTATATTACTGTGACTGGCAGTGCCCCATACTTGTATGCCATATGTCCATACAGGCTTCAGTATTGTTTTGTAAATTGTCATTTTACTGGCGTCTGAAAGCTGCGACTTGCGTCCAATAAGCCAGTACATGCCTCTGAGTCTGCAGTCCAGCTGTTTCCTTTTTGTAAATATATGTTTGCACCACGTGAGCCGTCGGTCGAGGTGCATACCTAGATATTTAGCATCATCTGATTGTGTGATTTCTACGTCACAGAGTTTTACAGGAGGACATGTTTTCCTTCTGAGAGTGAAGGTTACTTGAACCGACTTGTCTGTGTTGACCTTTATGCGCCACTGTCTGAGCCATTTCTCGATCAGATTTAAGTGATGTTGAAGCCTATCGGATGCTGAATCTTGATTTTCATGTGTTGAAAGAATCGCAGTGTCATCAGCATATGTCGCAGTAGTAGTGGAAGCGTGAGTGGGTAAATCCGCTGTGAATATCAAATAAAGAACCGGTCCCAGTATGCTACCCTGAGGCACTCCAGAATTAATTTCGTACATGTTAGATGTATCGGAATTGATCTTCACTTCAAAACACCTCTTTACAAGGTATGATTGAAGTAGTGGGAAAAATGAATGTGGCAACATTTTTTTAATTTTGTAAAGCAGCCCATTATGCCATACCTTGTCAATAGCCTGGGAAATGTCTAGGAAGGCTGCGCAACAATATAATTTGTTTTCCAGCGCCCTCCCAATGACATCAACTAAACGATGTACTTGCTCGATAGTGCCGTGACCTTCTCTAAAGCCGAACTGGTGGGTTGGTATTATTTCTGCTAGGTGTTCTCGCATTCTGTTTAGCACAGTCCCTTCAAGTATTTTTCCAACCACAGGAAGAAGACTTATGGGTCTATATGATGTCACATTTTGAGCTGGTTTTCCAGGCTTCTGTATCATAATGACTTGGGCTATTTTCCACTGGCTTGGATAGAAGGATAATCTTAGACATGCGTTTAAGATAGCAAGTATGAGCAGAAGTCCCTTTTTTGGAAGATGTTTTAAGAGAGTAGCGTCAATGAGATCATAGCCGGGGCATTTACCTTGTTTAAGTTTTCGGATGTCCCGTCTTAGTTCATTAAGCGTGACATGTTTCAACGGTAGGCACATCTGATTTGGAGAACTTAAGTATTCGTCTATTTCATTGTCTAGGCTTTGGTCGTTGCTGGGAGGTGGCTCAAATACTTTTTGTAAATGTTCTGCAAATGTAGTAGCTTTCTCACCGTCGGAGCGGGCCCAGGTCCCTAGTTGTGTTTTTATAGGTGTAGCCTGTTGTTTTGGACGCTTCATGTTTTTTGTAGCTTTGTACAGAGAGTAATTTGTGTCACTAGTAGGTGTCAGCTTTGTGAGGTAACTTTGTAAGTTCTCATTTGCCCATTGTTTCGTTAGCGCCTTTAGTTGCTGCGATGCTTTATTAAAAGCAGTTTTGTCTCTTTTATAGTGGTTGTTTTGCCATTCTCTGCGGAGTCGACGTCTTTCAGTTACTCTGTCCCTAATGAACGCAGGGTATACATGCTCTTTAGCACTACTAGCTTTACCTTGGGGTGTGGACCTATTAGCTGCGCTATGGATCAATCCATTTAGGTTTTCAATGGCTTGTTCAACTTCTTCTACTGTTTTCAGTGGCACCATGAGCTGTGCTTCTGCTGTGATAATATTTTTGTATTCTTCCCAGTTTGTTTTTTTATTGTAGATTCTGGGTGGTGCATCATTTAATATTATCTTATTATTCAGGTTTAGAATAACTGCAGAATGGTCTGATGTGAGATCTAAGTCAGATTCCACACTGGTGTTATTGATTATAATATTTTTTGTTATGAAGATGAGTTTAAAAAAACTAACAAAATACGCTTTTATAGAAAATCCAACTAAAAAATAGAAAATAAATTTTAATAAATTTGAATTAAAAATAGTGTAAGAAAAAATGATTTTATTGTAAAAAAAGCGTGCATGGTATCCGACGTTTTGAAGGGGGTTAAAATCATGTTCAAAGATTCCGTTACATTTACCGATTTCCGTTAAAGGTCGAGTGTTTTTTTTTATAGCTTAGATGGGTGGACGATTCCACATTGAGACATAAGTTCTAAGGCCTCAGGTATAGTTACAACGGCTGCCCCACCCTTCAAACCGAAACGCATTACTGCTTCACGGCAGAAATAGGCAGGGTGGTGGTACCTACCCGCGCGGACTCTCAAGAGGTCCTACCACCAGTAAAGATTGAGATTATTAATTCATTTAACCTACTTCTGTTTGCTTATTTTATTAAATGTTCATGTTACTGACGTGCTTCTCTGTTTGGATGTACGCAATGCATCATTCCAGTGGCATTTAGGCGGAAGTTACTACATAGTTAACGATATGATCAATATCCAAAGATGGGGATCAATTATAAGCACGCCATGATTCGTATCAAGACCATAAACGGCCGTCTGGTCTAGTGGTAAGTGACATTGTCACTACACAAGGGGGTCGCGGGTTCGAATCCCGCCATGGGAGGATATTTGTATGATAAATATAAAAATGTATTTTCCCGGGTTATGAATGTATATTAAATATATGTATGTGTATAATAAAAATATTACATTAATTTCCGTTATCTGGTACCTGTAACACAAGTTCTTTACGAACTTACCACGGGACCAGTTAACGTGGCGTGATTGTTAGTAAATATAAAATATAAATATATTCGTTATTGTTGGTAAACGTGATAAAACTCTGTCCGTTTTCTTGGTCGAGGCTCTAGTTTAAGGCTTTGTATTACAATCTAAACTCCAATTGTCTATGTTTGCAGTTTCTGCGTTCAAAACTCGCGAGCCGTAGACAAAAATGAAACTGCTTTTACGATTTAAGCTCGCGTGTTTTATTGTAATTATATTATTTCGGACGTTTTGATTACTTACAGTTTTCGTGGTCACACGGATGACTACTAAGGTTTTATTCGTCGGCATTTCGTTATTGCTTTAATTACTTAACCTATTTTGGTATGAAAATTCTTATTCTTATAAACACAATAACAAACGCGATATTTAAACTGTAAGAGTAATTTTAATTGTGTATTTTCGAGATCGTGTTTTAATCAAAGGAGTAACCTAACAGAATCAGTTAACTTCCTAAACAATTTATAATCTATTTCCCACTGAGTTTCTGGCCGGATTTTCTCATTGGGTCGCGAATCCGATCCGGCGATACATTTTGCCAAGCACTGCTTTTGCTAGGGCTAGTTTTAGCAAATTGACTTAGGTTGAGTCCGTGAGCTCACGTACCCGTCCGGGCGTAGCTGAAATAGCCCTTTAGGCTACCTACGAATTAATAAGAAAAAAAAATTGAGAAGGAAGCAGGGATTTAATGTCGGCCCAAATGAAAAACATCGATCGAATCCGGCTGGAATTACGAACATAACGTAAACGTGGCACAAAGGTTCTGTTTGTAAGCTTACAAATGTCAACACGGCCGTCCCGATTCAATGTTTACGTATCTCACATACCTGCCCTCGACAATTATGTCATTAGACCTTCATTACTACGGCCCTTTATATATAATATGTATGTAGGACGATGTTTTTGTATTTTATACGTGAAATGCCAAACGAAAACGTGATGTAAGAAAGGTTTTTTGACTCGAGATAATTTTATCGGTGGTAGTTTGTATCGTGAACACACACGGGCTGATTATGTTACTTTAGTTGTTTCTGCCACAAAGCAAACGAGGGACCGTGTTGAAATGTCAGAGAGCCCATTATTTTATTGTCAAAATATGTATTGAATGTTTCTTTTTTTTCATGTTGACCTATTTTTATTGTAATAATCAAAATACATCTTAAATTTTTTTATAATAAAAGCATCATCGAACTCCTGCTGTGTCACATTAAAATACATTTCTACAGAGTTTTGCCGGTGTGATGTATATGAATAGCAGCATCTCATCTCTCTACGGATAATCGACTAAAGGAAACTGCGGCGAATGGGTAGCAGCGTTCTCTGAGTATCAATATGCTGCGATCGTATAATGGGTATAGCCTATAGGCCTTAATATGCAAGGTGCACGGGTGTGTCCCACCATCTTATCTATTTCGGCTAGATGGATGGGAGAGCCATCGTACGAAATTGAGATTTCGGCTTGAGGCTTCAGGATGAGTGGCATTCTCGTTATTTAACCATTTAACACCGGCTGCATCGTAATGTCGTCAATCCATTAACGCAATAAAAAAATATGCGTATGAATGAAATGTACTATTGACACAGATTTCTAATGCTTTGAGTTAGTACTTTCTAATTTGGGTCTTGTTTCAGTATTATTTTTTTGGTAATTGTATAATTCGCCTTCGTTAGTCAAATTAGAGTCGGTGTAGAGAAAATTAGTAATTTGACGTGCCTGATTATTCGAAGTGCTACATGATGATGTGAAATTCAGTAAACTAGAGGTCCCGCAGTAGTCGAAATTCGACTATAATTAATTGGAATTGTAAGTTTGTACACTATTATGATAGTATTTTATACTTCTATAATTACAAATTTCGTCACAATAAAAAATATTAACAAAGACAAACATTATTTAATCTATTCTCAATTTGACAACAGACGCCAAGAACAAAAGTTTGACATTTATCATGACATCATTTATGCATTATTAAAAAAAAAAATTAGCATTGTGCACTTCTTCTCTATATTCTCTATAAGTGTGGAAAATTTCATACTCCTCCGTCCGCGCAATTTTCGTAAAAAGGGATACAAATACAAAGCGACTTGGATTCAATTTCGAGACCTAATTTTGCCAGTATACCTATTGCTTTTACTGCACATTTGCAGTACAAAAATTTCTTTATTTGATTATTGTAGATACTTATACTACAATTTTTTTTATAAAATATAAAGAAACCCACTTGAGCACTCTTTAGTCTAAATAATATGTGACATGTAAGGAGCTATGTCTTTTGTTTTTTTGTTTAATTTTTATTTTATTTTACTCGTGATTTTTACGGTAGCTTTTATGCCATTTAGTTTTGTGCAAGTACATAAATGTGATGTACCTAATTTAGTAAAATCACAGGACATGGCTCCTCATTAATTCTTCTGAAGAGCAGTGAATGCTTTGGAAACTTATTTGAGATGATCCCATTGGCTTATTTTTACCATCACATCAACTAACATTAAAGCAAATATCAAATTTACTGGCTGGAGTTTATTGATAGAGCATTTTTGCCCCCTTTGGTATGAACGTTCATGGTGTTTCCTCAGCACTCAAACGAATCTTTCTTTGAAATGAGGTCTTTTGAATGAGGTTTGAAGAAAGTTGTCAACGGTAAGAAATTGTTTTGTTACGCTCCTGAGATTGTTAATATCTGTGAATCACAGTGATCTCTCAACATCGAGAGGGCTTAAGTGTTATTTCGCTGGCAAAAGATACATTAGAGTCCTAAAACTAATAAATTATCTGAGCCCGACTAAAAGGTCAAGTAACCAAGCGTTGTAAGTAAATATTTTTATCAAACGGCTTAAGATTATGGAGTTTAAGCTCTATGGTCAAATCCAGTAAAAAACTAAACGATTGTATTTTTTTACTCTTATACTTTTCTATACTTTTAGAGGTGTCATGAATAAGACAGATAATAAATAAAGTACGGTAATGGTTACAGACCATTCGTGACGCGTTCTCCTTGAACTATATAAATGATTGGTATCATTATTCTATAACGCAGCTAAATTGTTGCCATGTTGTTGATATTTGTTATTGAAACAGGTTAAAAGTAGATCACATTACACAGTTGCCAGGCTGAGCATTCGGAGACTCGGAAAATACGAGTTTTTCGGTTCTAAAAGTCATTTTGCTTACGAAAGTAGGTAGTGGTTTACAGTAAACGAACGTGAGTCGGTCGCATTTGTGTCGAAGACAATAGACAAGACAGATTGTATGTCATCTTTTGAAATTATTATTTTTAGCACATTAAAAATTCATTTCCGCACATTTCCGAAAATGTGTTCGGTCAGGTTTTTTTTATACGCTTTTATTAGCTTCAGCCGTATGTAGGTTTGTAACGTAATCTTTGAACATGATTTTGACCCCCTTTAAAACGTTGGATTAACGTTTGGTATACTTGTTAAGGACCGATGATAACTCAATATTAAAAAAAAAATGACATAAAAAATATTGACAAAATTTAAATTCAACTAAAATATGAATGAATTTTCTTTAAAAGCGTATTTTGCCAGTTTTTTTAAACTATTATTTATTTAGAACTACACCAAACGGAGTTTAATGACATTCGGGTTACCTACCTAAATTACTGTTTAATTCAACAATAAGTATGTGATTACAAACATAAAAATCTTTACGAGTCTATTCAAATTGTACATAATAATATGATGCTTTTCTAAACTTGTATTTTGATTTTTATGCTCAATGCGAACTAATAATGCAAGGCTCTAACCAAATTTACTTGAAAATAGCCTCTTCAAATGCTTTTAAAATGTATAAGTATTTATTAAGACCATTTCAAGAGAGAACTAACTCAGTAGTGGTATATATATTTGCACAGTTGTTGAAATAAAACGTCATATTTTATTTACGTAACGAAAACACAATTATCATTATTTTTCTGTAAGTTTGCTCTGTTTTGTAATTTATTTTAAGATTAGATTCACGAGGTACAGAACAAAAAGTATTTAATTACATTTAAGACATTGAGCTCTTGCCTTATCCCCTAAAAATACAGATCCCCTAATTTGCATACTACTCGTATTCATAATATTCATGAATAATCCAACTACAGTGTTCTTAAACTCTAGTCAATGATTATACAAAAGGCTTATATTTAGCATTTACGCTGTGTCTGTGGATTATATAGGACACATTAGGTATAGATAGGGCGGATATGCTTTAGTATTGTTTTAAAACGGCCTTATCCCCTAAAAACACAGATCCCCTAATTTGCATACTATTTTTCTTCAAATCACCTCGATTTAAGGTGGTCAAAAAATTCATAATATTCATGAATAATCCGACTACAGCGTTTTTAAACTCTAGTCATTGATTATACAAAAGGCTTATATTTAGCATTTACGCCGTGTCTGTGGTTTATAAAATACACATTAGGTATAGATAGGCCGGATATGCTTTAGTATTGTTTTATTAATACGTGAAGCAAAAACTTTGTATCCCTTTTTTCGAAAATTGCGCGGACGGAGGAGAATGAAATTTTCCACACTTATAGAGAATATAGAGAAGAAGTGCACAATGCTAATATTTTTTTAAACAATGCATAAAGATACATTAAATCAATAAAGAAAACATTACACACACTACATACCATGTATTTGACGCACACACATGCATACTATTTATTATCAAACTTTTGTTCTTGACGTCTATTGTCAAATTGAGAATAGATTAAATATTGTTTGTCTTTGTTAATATTTTTTATAGTGTAGTCTTTGCGAAAATTGTGATTATAGAAGTATAAAATTCAATCATAATAGTGTAAAAACTTACAATTCCAATTAATTTTAGTCGAATTTCGACTACTGCGAGACCTCTAGTTGTTTTAAAACGTCTTTTGCAGGGAGACATAGTATTTTGATTTCATTAATATTGATTTTTGTGTGTTCGTGAAAGACGTTTGTTTGATCACCTAATTACGGTCCTGCTTATTTTGAGCCAGGCCCTCTCTTGAACCGAAAACGGTTAATGTGAAAGCGGCGCGGTTTGAGGTCGATTTCGATTTTTTTTTTTTTTTTTTTTTATTGCGTAGATCGGTGGACGAGCTCACAGCCCACCTGATGTTAAGTGGTTACTGGAGCCCATAGACATCTACAACGTAGACGCGCCACCCACCTTGAGATACAAGTTCTAAAATCTCAGTATAGTTACAACGGCTACCCCACCCTTCAAACCGAAACGCATTACTGCTTCACGGCAGAAATAAGCAGGGCGGTGGTACCTATCCGCGCGGACTCACAAGAGGTCCTACCACCAGTAATTACGCAAATTATAATTTTGCGGGTTTGATTTTTATTACACGATGTTATTCCTTCACCGTGGAAGTCAATCGTGAACATTTGTTGAGTACATATTTCATTAGAAAAATTGGTACCCGCCTGCGGGATTCGAACACCGGTGCATCGCTTCAACACGAATGCACCGGACGTCTTATCCTTTAGGCCACGACGACTTTAAAATGGATGGATGGATTGTGAAAATGGACGTCGTCTGACCCTTTGCAATTATACAATGATGCCATGATCGATTTCGTCTTAAATAAGATGCTTATGCAAATGCATGTTTGGTATAATTTGCATATTATATTATATTAGAGATAAACATTCTCGCGCCATCTGTCGTACGATAATGGCACTATACCAGAAACTTCCCTGAAGGTACCAACACTGACTGTATTACTTAGTGCGAGTTTTTGAACTTCTCAACCCAAATTTGTATGGAGTTGGAACAGCGCCCCTAGCTGCAAACTTAAGGGCACTGTTACAACTCCATACAAATTTGAGTTAACTTTTACGCGATCGAGAAGTTAAAAACTCGCACTAAGCACACTATCGAGTTAAATTCAATCGGGATAAAGAACAGTATCTTTCATAGAATACAAACAAAAAAAATGTGAGCCGTCACGGGACGCCTAGGCGCCTGGTAGATGTGAAACATCGACATTATTTTGTAAAAGTAATATGCAGAAAAGAACAGATTGTGATAGGAAATAAATATGTCATAATGATAAAATAAAATATTACGAAAAAATAATTTGTTTTCAAGTAAAATACAGGTTATGTGTACTGTAGTAAACAACACTGTATACACTACGGAGTATACACTATAGGTATCCGAGCTCAGTGTAGCGAGAGAGATGGCTTAGCGCCGGATCGAGTGGGAGAGAATCGCACAGTCGATTGCGAATGGCGACGCGTCGCCACACCGTACACACTACTGCATACAGACTGTATATATATACCATTATATATCGTGGCAACGCGTCGCCGCGGCATGCGTCGCCACGCCAGAAATCGGTTTTACGTGCGGCTATAGATGTTTCACATCAAAAAACAAGCTTTGTTACTATTAAGTTCCTATTATATTTGGCAATAACATATTTAATATCTACTACAATCGTGAAAGTTTACTAATCATAAAAATTATATTTATTTGTACTTAATATTATCAAAGTCAATTTAAATGACACGATTCGATTTATTTAATAAACTAAATCGTGATCGTCTTCTTAACGTGTCTCCAGTATCTGCTTCGTTTCTGACAGATTTAAACAAATCTTAATCTCATTATAACTATATTTTAACATTAGTTATATCCAACTGTATATACAATACCGTCTTTACCATAAGAGCACACGGGGCCCGTGCCCAGGGCCCCCATTCTCAGGGGCCCCCGAAAGACCGACAATTTCTCTCACACGTTTATTCTTAAAACATTTTTGTCGGGCACATTACACTTTTTTCACAAATCAGTAATCACAAGGCATATACTATGCTTATAATAGAAGATTTTGCTCAACAGAAATCCCGAAAGAAACCGTTATCGAAGTTCGCTTCGGAAACTGTAATTTATTATTGATTTCTCCACTATTTAACGGATGTTATTATACATATAAACCTTCCTCTTCAATCACTCTATCTATTAAAAAAAACGTATCAAACTCCGTTGCGTAATTTTAAAGATTTAAGCATACATAGGGACAGGATATAGGGACAGAGAAAGCGACTTTATTATAGACTATGTAATGATAAAACTTTGACAGTTCTCTTACGAGTATGACGTGTCTCTATGGCAATAAATAGTTTACTCGAAGCGGTATCTATCTTTTTAAGTCCGGTCATTTCCATCTGACCAAAAAAATTAATTAATTTCAAATACTTGATACCGACTTTCATATGTTATTATTTTATTAATGAGTTTCAAATATTTTTCATATTTTTTTCAGGAAAATGGTAATCGTAATAACAGTAATTCTTGATTATAAAAAGAGTAGAAAATCAATCCTTTTCATACGCTTGATTCCTATTTTAAGTAGAAGGTAAGGCGCGCTGCATACAATCTTCAAGAGTGGCCATAACCGTCCAGTCTATACCTGCGTGAGGCAAATATATACGTTACAACTTAAATACAGTCCAACCATTCTAACAAAACCATTGGCGTTTCAAACACATTTACGTTGTATTTATCATGTGGATCACAGAGTCTACCTTTCCTTTTCTGTAAAAGTTCTCTTTTTGCAATTCTGTAATTTTAGTACTTCCCAAAAATCTGGGTATGACTGTGTAAGAGCGACGAAATCATAAATAATGATGATAGGCAAACACAAATAAATAACCATCTATGAGAAAAAACAATTAATAAACCACACGTTGTTTTAACCGTCGAAGTGTTAATAGACTTTATGATAACCGCTAATGAAAGCTGTTGGTGCCAATACGAGTTTCCAGTTGCCGTAGCGCTGACAAATTGTGTAATTGGATATCTGTTCTCTAGTTTTTAACCGACTCTGAGAGAACAATCTCAATTCGAACTAGGAGTATTTCTTTTATAAACCATATAATTTAGATCCCTTAAGTATCTATAGCTAAAATTTATTTCCTTACGTATTACTACTTTATTGGCAAAATATTGAAATATTATAGCAAAAGGGGACTATGCGAGTTTCGTATTGTTACAATTTGGGTTGAGCCAAATTGAGCTTTAGCAAAAAGAGCCTTAAGTTTTAATTGCCTTAATTGAGCAAAAAGAGCCTTAGGTTTATGATAACGTCTTTGGTCTAATGACTAGAGGTATTGACTATTCATTTAGGGATTTCAAGCTAGATTCCCGACTATAGCCTCTGTCGAAGATGTTTGGCATTCAGTGTGCTCGTTCTTTTTGGTGAGCTAAGTATTTTTTATTATTATTATTTTTGAAGGCGCGGAAGCTCAGGCGGATGGGAGCCGTAGGAAGGCCTAAATACCGCTAGTCTGACACTGTTGAAGTTGATCTGCGTAAGCTCTAAGTGCCTGACTGACAAGGTATTGCGTAGCATGAGGACAAGTGGCGACGTTTATTCTAGGAGGCCAAGACCCACCTCGGGATCATAGTGCAAACGCAGTAGTAGTAGTGCTCACCTCAAGCACCGGTCTCGTCGAACCCGTCTCTTGCGACGAAGGGCTCAGCGAGTAAACTAGCCCACAGGTACAGCTCACTAAGTTTCTTGCCGGATCTTCTCAGTGGTTCGCGTTTCCGGTCCAGTGGTAGATTTCGCGAAGCACTACTCTTGCTAGGTTCCACTGACCCTTTAGCACTTTAGCCACTTTGCCAAGTTTGAGCCCCGTGAGCTCATCTATTTGTCCGGTAACGCTGATATAGCCTCTCAAGGCAATCAGCATAGTTAGGAAAAAAAAAGTTGTGCTCGTTCTTGTCACATATGTGTTTCAATCGCAGATGATTCCAGCTTGGGGTTGTTAAATGTGGAGAGTTCACTTTATTTATTTTCAAATGAAGTCGATTGAAGTTGGTCTCCATGTTAGATCACTTACTACGGAAATGCTATTTTACTTAAGCCAATCTGGCCCACGCACACAAACGCTACCTCAGAAGCGATGCGACATCTCTTCTGAGGTAGCCAATGGCTGAGATTGCCGTTATCCACGGGTTACTTTCCATTAAGCAGATCACATGTTCATCTGTCTATCAAACCAAACAAATAAAATTTAATTAATGTTTTCACAATCAATCAACGTCAAATATATCTTATCTGTTTTAAATTCACTTTTAATCTAATTAGGAAATTTTGCATAACGAAAATAACTTTTAAGAGTGCGTATTAAATAACAGTTTTAGCTCTTAATATGTACCTACTAGTGGACCCCCGGTAGTCGAAATTCGATTGTAAGTAATTGAAATTATAAGTTTGTACTCTATTATGATTCTATTGTCAAAGACTATAATCGCCAAAATGATTTCGTCAAGACTACACTTTAGAGTACTTTAGACAAATACATATTAATAAAGGGGTAGTATTTAATCCTACAACTGTAAATGCAATTTTTTTTATTCGAAATTGCCACCAAAAATACTGAATTGCACACTAATTTTGCTCATCAAATAAATCAAATCTAATATACTGTTTGATGTATAAAACGAAACTGTCTTACTAAATGACTATTTGTTAACTAAAAGTAAAACTGATAATTCTGTGTGTGCAACAAAATATTTAAATCATTTTTTTTTAAGCCCATCATCTATTAAACTTTTAAGAACATGAGTTATTCTAAATGAAACACCAGTTAATCAGTCATGTTTATCTAATTAAAGTGCACAAAAAATCAACTAAGTGCAATCTTAATATACACTAACAATTACAAAACAGTAAGGTAACTCAGTTTTTTTTAACTAATCAATCTTTGTTATTACAACATAAAAAAAGTCTTCTTATTGTATGATTAGGCCAGGTTTTGCTTTCGCTCGGTGAATACCGCCACCGGGTACCGTCCCATTGTATTGCTGGATGAGGTGGGCAAGCTGCTGGGAACGTATTCTGGCGGCCCGCATCATCCAGCATCTGGTCGGGGTGGGATCCGATCTGTTGGCGGAGCAGTATGGCTTTCGAGAGGGCCACTCAACGGTAGATGCGATCCTTCGCGTGCGGGAACTCTCGTAGGATTCCGTCTCCGGGGACGGGGTGGCCTTGGCGGTGTCGCTCGATATCGCCAATGCATTAGTAAGTCCGAGGCCATGTGATTCCACAGGCCCCGGAGAGTGCCACCTGTTGATGCCCATATCGTGGTTGGAGGCGTCCGTATTGGGGTCGGGGTGCAGTTGAAGTACCTCGGCCTAATTCTAGACAGTCGTTGGACTTTCCGTGCTCACTTTCAGATCGTGGTTTCAGATCGCAGAAGTAGGCGGCCAGGCGCGTGAGTGACGCACAAGCCCGCCGCCGTCGTGCGGAGGCCAGGGTGGCGGATTTTGCCCAAGCCCCTGGCCCTTTAAGTGTTTCGAGTCCCCCTCACATGTCGGTCTGGGGACCGGCGAAGGGGGCCTAAGAACAATGTGCAAGCTGCTCTGCACGCGTTTTACGTAAGAGCATCCGGGTGATGGAAGGTTGGCTATCCTTGACCCACGCTGGTTCTGACCCAGCGGGGCATTTCGTAGGATAACCTATTTTAACCGGCGCCATCTAGGCGGGCTTCGGATGGCCTGCCGACCGAGAGTATGTTTTTAGCTTCTACAGGTGGAGTGACATGTTTAACTCACGGTCCAATCTTTGAGCTCGATCGAAGGAGAATTTGAAAATGATTCCAACTGATCTGGAGATGTAACACATCAATATTCTGTAATAAAGTCTTCTTTTTTTTTTGCTTACAATTTTTTCTACATTGGTCATAATTATTTTTTTTGCACGGGCCCAGTACATTTTTACAGTAGATTCTTCACCAAATACTTGTTTAAATGCATTTTTTACGCTCATAGGCGCGTCGCAAATTAATGCTTTTGGTTGTAAAGAGTTTGGGAGGAAACGCTGTTGCGAAGAGCTTCAAACAACATTTAGAAATCTTGTATTCGTTCAGAAGTTCAAAAGAACGAAAGAAGTTCGGAAGAACAAAAATAAATAAAGTTGGGTGATGGGGATTTTAGCTATACAAGTAGTAACTGCGTGGAATGTAATTTGATAATGTAAACATACATTATCTGTTATACAGTTTTAGAAAATGATTTTGGAAATTCCGTTGTAAGATGGTACATTTAGTGCACAAATCAGTATTTTTGTTATACGGTAAGTAATGTTGTCTTAAAATCGGTAAATTAGTGGTTTCGGTTAGATTTTCGATAAAAAAGGTCATCTGATTTTGGTTAATTTTATACGTGTTTTAATAAAATATGTTTAGGTCAATCAAGTAGTTAATTTGTTACGCAATCAGTTATCTGATATGCAGTGGATTATTAGTTGGGAGATTTAGTTTGCATGAATTTTAAATATAGGAGCAATTAAAAATTCCCCTTAATAAAGACAAACAATATTACTCTATTCTCAATTTGACCACAGACTATAAGCAATAAGAAAAGTTTGACAATAAATAAATAGTATGCATGCGTGTGTGTGTCAAATACATGATAATGTGTGTAATGTTTTTATTTGTTGATTTAATGTATCTCTCATGAATAATTTAAAAAAATATATAACTTTCTGCACGCCTTCTCTACATTCTCTATAACTGTGGGAAATTTCATACTCCGCCGTTCGCGCAATTTTCGTAAAAAGGGGCACAACATTTTTGCTTCACGTATTAATATGTAGAAAAAAAAGGAACATTCTAGAACCTCTTCACATCTACATTATTGTATGTAATTGGTGTACAATAAAGATGCAGTTTGATCATAAACGAGCCTTGACCGGTATTGTGGGGCAGTGCAGCGTTTACGTTATATAGTTTAAGACTGCATGGCTTCGCGACGAGCGCTGTAAATTGAAAGGACCTTGCATAATAGAATTCGCGATCGTTGCTAGTGCGAAAATTGATATACAATGGAAGATTTAATGTGCTGACAGCGCTGAAAGGTCACTTTGTGAGCATTATGTGCCATTAAAGTATAAGTAAAGCGTTCATGCGTTCCAAAAGGTTTGCATAGCTGGATTTTGATACAGCTTGTACCTCATGTTTCAAGGGGAATGACGAAATTCACGTTTTAATGTCGATGGACTTCGGAAAGCACTCGACACAAGCTCTTTCGTAAACTCGTGTATCTTCTTCTTTTTCTCCACCTTATCCCACTAGATGGGGTCGGCACAGCTAATCTTTCTCTTCCATTCTTTTCTATCAGCCGTCATCACAACACTCCTCTCTCTCTCATATCGTCATTCACACACTCTATCCGTGTCTTCTTCGGCCGGCCTCTTCCCCCTCTACCTTGCACTACCATTTCCATATATCTCCTAGTGACAATGCATCTTCTCTCTACGCATCACATGTCCATACCATGCTAACCGTCCGCTCTTTAATTTGTTGCTTACCGAGCTACTTTCACACTTCCTCTGATATACTCATACTTTATCTTGTCCATTCTTGTCACTCCACACATCCTTCTCAACATTCGCATCTCTGCCGCATGCACTCCTTTTTCATGCTTCACTTTCGTCGCCCAACATTCAGATCCATACAGCACGACAGGTCTAATGATGTTTTGTAAATTTTTCCCTTGAGCTGAAGGGACATCTTTCGCAAACTCGTGTATGAAATTGTAAAAATAATAATAATTTTTGGAGTTTACTCCTTTAGAATCGATTTACATATATAGGCCCGGGGTATGAAAATTATGGGGACCAAAATCGTACTAGCATGTCACACGAAATGCGTTATGCGCCTAGCATGTCACACGAAATGCTTTATGCGCCTGATTGGCTCCTGATTGCGTGATGCGTGCGCGCGCCAATCAGGAGCCAACGCGCGGCCGCGTTATCGCAGGTGACGCCGGGCTGCTGCGCCGGCAGTCCGCCACAAAGCCTCGTACTGATCGCGCGTTTCTCTCATTATTGTATTTTCATATATTTGTTAGTCGTTTGTTTTGTGTCTCGTTAATTTGTTAATAATCTGTTGTGTATCGTGTTGTCGTAATATAGAACTATTTCTCGTATTGTTTCGTTTAATTTTTTATATCCAGTAAACTCCAGTCGTGCGTCGGAGCGGACACACACACTTTTTTTTTTTTTTTTTTATTTTTTTATTGCGTAGATGGTTGGACGAGCTCACAGCCCACCTGATTTTAAGTGGTTACTGGAGCCCATAGACATCTACAACGTAGACGCGCCACCCACCTTGAGATACAAGTTCTAAAATCTCAGTATAGTTACAACGGCTACCCCACCTTTCAAACCGAAACGCATTACTGCTTCACGGCAGAAATAAGCAGGGCGGTGGTACCTATCCGCGCGGACTCACAAGAGGTCCTACCACCAGTAATTACGCAAATTATAATTTTGCGGGTTTGATTATTATTACACGATGTTATTCCTTCACCGTGGAAGTCAATCGTGAACATTTGTTGAGTACATATTTCATTAGAAAAATTGGTACCCGCCTGCGGGATTCGAACACCGGTGCATCGCTTCAACACGAATGCACCGGACGTCTTATCCTTTAGGCCACGACGACTTCATGGGACATAATGGGAAGCTATTCCTTCAACGTAGAAATCGTTGGTGAAGACGTTCTCTATACGAATCTCATTACAAAATTAGCGTCACTTTATCTGGATTAAACCGTAATATTGAAGTTTGGTCAAAACAAAGAACATGGTAATTCCATAAATGACAAATCCATGAGAAACTCAATTTAGTAAACACGAATGAGAATGAGAAACAAAAACAAAATTAAGATCAGTAAAAATCAATGCTTGTATGTGTATGTGTTTGTCCTCTATGCGGTCCCGAGTTTATGGGTTTTTGATAAAACTTTCTACTTGGACTTTTAGAGATAGCGCGCGAGTAGCTTCAAAAAATCTATGCTTTTTCATTAAATTCGCTTTTAGCGGAGCGTGATGGAGGAGAAGCGGAGGTCTCAATTCTTCTTCGTCGCTTTCTTCATTGCTGAAGGTCCTGTCCCTGAAACTCGACCGTTGCCTGTCTCGTGAGCTGTTTCCATCTCATCCGGTCCTCAGCAGCTCGAATGGCGGTTGCGACTGGCAACCCAGTTAGAGCGGTTACTTGATCACACCAACGGCTAGGTAATCGGCCGCGGGGTCTCTTTCCTTCTACTTTGCCAGTCACAATCACTTTGTCCAAGTTATCTGACTGTCAGCGGGCAATATGACCGAAGTAGCTGAGGATCCTCTGGTAACAGATTGTTGAGAGCCTGACTCGGATGCGAAGCTGATCCAGGATAGATTTATTTGTCCTCTTGGCAATAGTTGAAAGTAATATAAAAGATTCCGATTCCGTTTTTGCCTAAATCAATACAATGTAATAAGTAGCTGTTCATTTTCAAGTCACGTCCGCTAATTTACAAGCACACGGAACTACAATCATCAAGTTATTTTCCGTTTTGTACTCACAAGAAAAAAAATCAATAAAAAAACAATAGTTTGTTTACGTTTTAAAACTCGTAAATGATTGACTTCTCACTGCGTACATTGCTACTTGCTTTACCACATTTAATAATTACATTTTTGTTTTGAAATGAGCGATGCAATTAATAAAGATTTTAAATATCCCTTTAGACGATTTTTACACAGTGGACGACCTTTATTAAGCACATGTACATATTCTGTACATAGACACATTGAAGCAGGGTGTCTCTTGGTCTGCTCTCCCCCTTAGACCCCCTCGAAGTCGTCGTGGCCTAAAGGATAAGACGTTCGGTGCATTCTTATCTACCGATGCACCGGTGTTCGAATCCCAGGCGGGTACCAATTTTTCTAATGAAATGCGTACTTAATAAATGTTCACGATTGGCTTCAACGGTGAAGGAATAGTAATAAAAATCAAACCCGCAAAATTATAATCTGCGTAATTACTTGTGGTAGGACCTCTGGTGAGTCCGCACGGGTAGGTACCACCACCCTGCCTATTTCTGCCGTGAAGCAGTAATGCGTTTCGGTTTGAAGGGTGGGGCAGCCGTTTTAACTATATTGAGATCTTAGAACTTATATCTCAAGGTGGCTGGCGGCATTACGTTATAGATGTGAATGCGCTCCGGTAACCACTTAACATCAGGTGGGCCATGAGCTCTTCCACCCATCTAAGCAATAAAAGAAAATTTGTCTACGTGACTGCACTGACAGAAGCTTAATTACGTCACATAAATTATGATTACATTGACCTTTAATATCAATCAAGACAGGCCTATCAACGTCTCGTTACCTTCTCGGCGCATTTAGCCCAATAAAATCTCATTCGTCATTACCTTGTCAATCTGCATTTAGCATCCCAGCTTCAGCCTTGTTCGACAATGAGATCTTCCACGTTCGTGTTATTGAAGTGGTTAATTGACATCCATTGACTGTCCCGGGCTTGCGTTGTGCTATTTGCTTTTGATATGATGATATTAGCGTATGCAACGAGTGTTTATGACTGAAGACATGTCATGCTCTTCTTCAAACGAGACTTGTGCAGTCTTGTAGAGAGTAGGTGTAGGGCAGTAGGCAGCGGCTCGGTTCTGCCCCTGACATTGTTAACGTCCATAATTGACAGTAACCACTCACTATCAGGTGGGCCGTATAAACGTTTGCCTAAACAGGCAAATAAAATAATAATATGTTCGCTTTGTATACGTAAAGCTATATCTCAAGTATTTTGGACAGATAATCAAAATAGGAACATTTTTTAATCAATTTTACTTTTAAACAGATCAATACATACGTCGTACAATGTTATATACCTAGTTTAATCTCGCATTTTATTATTATTATTATATTAATATTCATTAAATCTTATGTCTCGACCATTGACCGGTTTTCGTGGTTTCGAATCACGATCGAAACTCATAAATAAAATAAATATACAAATTAATTTGAACAAAACAATTACATCACCGCTCGTTATTAACTATGAACGAAAACACACATAAAATTCATGAGAAACACGCGCTAAATAAAACCACCAACAAAATGTTACATTACAGACTAAAAGGAACATGGTGTCTCGCCAATTCGCACATTGTTGCGAGAAAAAAAAAGCGGTGACGATTTGGCGCCATACGCTGACAGAATCACGTACGCATTGAATTCAACGAATTTATTTCAGTTAACGTATGGTATGGAGGGTAGAGGTAAGGAGAACCGTCTCATATGGGAGAGGCTTGAAAAAGTGTCCCACTTTCAGCACTAAATAATAGTTCAAAAATCCCCTTGAATGGCGAAATGAATCACTGTTCGTTAGTCTTGCTAAAACTCGAGAACGGCTGGACCGATTTGGCTAATTTTGGTCTTGAATTATTTGTGGAAGTCCAGAGAAGGTTTAAAAGGCAGATAAACATGAAAATGCTCGGAATTAAATAAAAACAACAATTTTGTTTTTCCTTTGATATGTCCCCCGTCGGACCGATTCCTTTTGTTTGTTTTAAATTTATTTTTTACGAAAGTTTAGGTATTTTATTTATCGATTGAGGCACTACGAAGTCTGCCGGGTCAGCTAGTTTAATATATTTAATGACTAGAGTTGTTAGTGACAGTGTTATATACAAGACCTCACATGTTTACGTAGTCCAAACTAATTTCGTTAATATAACCTAAAATTATTGCTGTGGTAAAACGTGGAGACATCGATTGCATTTTCTTATCAGCTTTAAATAAAATACTTTTTGTGATTTTGTAGTGCTTACAGTTCTTTCGTCTTTTTTTATTTCTCTATCTTCTTCTAATAACTTTCAGCGCCTGTTTTTAAAATTTACCCGGTTGCTACTGTAGCGCCACCCTTATTTAGCAGAATTTAAAGGATACTTTTTCACACACAGAGACGGTTCTCCTTACCTCTACCCTCCATAACGTATGGATTGGATCAAACGTCAAAATTACGGTTTATAAGTGACGTCACGTTTGTGATAAAATACGTACCGAGAATACATAAATATCGAGGGGTGAAAGGGTATTGGTTTTAAGAGACATTTAGCTTAATAGGCGACATTTGTCTTCGTAATTAAAGGTCCGTTTACTTGGTTTATTAGTATCAACAATTCGATGTTTTTAATTGAACTTCAATTAAGTTTACCCAATTCAAATAGCTGACGATGTTTTTTTGATAAAAGATTTTTTTTTCAAATTTTTAAATAAAGTCAGGTTAAACACTGAAGTTGCAAAAACTGCGCTTAAACCAAATAACCTTTCACCTCTCGATATGTTCAGGAACGATTTCCACTTTTGAGGAATAGCATCGTGCTCTAAGCCGACTTTTAGAATGCACCAGGGGTCTTATCGTTTAAGCCAAGACGACTTACACACGATATTCAATGCAGTATACTTATTAGCGGTGGTAGGGCGTTTTGTGAGCCCTCACAGGTACCATGACCCGGCCTAGTTCTATTGCAACCCAGTAGTGCGTTCGGGTTTGAAAGGTGGGTAATCGTGGAATTAAAAGACTGATGTCTTTGATAACCACTTAAGAACAGATGGCTGAAGAGGTCGTTGACCCATCTGAGCAAAAAGAAAGTTACAATGTACAGTAATATCTGGAAGGGCCGCTTCGTCGCTAAATGCGTCCCGCGATCTTATACTCGAAAAATTTATTCATATAAAGTGATATTAGTCATTCACTAAGCCCTGCGAGGACTGAAATTTATGGAGTCATTGGAAAAGTTAATTAAAAGTAACGAAAATGTGACGTACATTTACAACTTCTTCAAGTATTGGGTTACATAAGTATTTTTAATAAATATTTCTAAGTACCCACTAAAAAAAATTGAAAATTATTCTAAGAATATTTTAATTTCAATGATTCAAATTAATTATCTTCCACAAACGGTACTCTAATACCGTTTTGAAACGTTCCTCACTTAGTTTGGCAACACCGCAAACATTGTCAACTCAATGGGAATATTAAAACAAATTCGGCAAGAAGTTCCAATAAGAAAAACATAAAATATTTAACAAAAAAAGCGAGATGAATTTATGTGATGATCCTTCTAAGAAGTCTTTTATAAATTAATAAATAAATACTCAAAACGGAGTAGTTTGTAGCGAACACCTCAATATTAGGTGCCGTGTAATTAATTATATAGTCATTAACTATATGAAATGCCTCGCTAAGTTTCCACTCTATTATTGTCGACACTATTAAATCGTTATTATCAATATTGTATCATGTAAAAGTCTTCGAGCCAAACCGGTTCCTTTAACTTTCACTGTTGTCAGGCAATCAATTTGTATCCACATTAAAATAACTGTAAGAATACGCTCAATGCAGACTAACTCTATATCTTATATTTTGTGGTATTTATAAATTTGGATCAAACATTTTTAAAATGCCTCTAACTGTTTATCGTCCCTGGGGGACCGGCTCCTTGAGCTATATAATGGCTGCTTGGAGTCGGGACGGTTTCCGTCGCTCTGGCGGACGGGTAGACTTGTGTTGTTGAGGAAGGAGGGGCGCCCGGTGGATACAGCCGCCGGGTATCGTCCCATCGTACTGCTGGAACGTATTCTGGCTGCCCGCATCGTTCGGCACCTGGTCGGGGTGGTGCCTGACCTGTCGGCGGAGCAGTACGGCTTCCGGGAGGGCCGTTCGACCGTGGATGCAATTCTTCGCGTGCGGTCCCTCTCGGACGAGGCCGTTTCTCGGGGTGGGGTGGCGCTGGCGGTGTCTCTTGAAATCGCCAACGCATTTAACACTCTGCCCTGGACCGTGATAGGGGGCACTGGAGAGGCATGGAGTGCCCCTCTACCTCCGCCGGCTGGTTGGGTCCTATCTGGGGGCCAGGTCGGTCGTATGTACCGGGTACGGTGGGACCCTTCATCGTTTTCCGGTCGTGCGTGGTGTTCCGCAGGGGTCGGTTCTCGGCCCCCTCTTGTGGAATATCGGGTACGACTGGGTGCTGAGGGGCGCCCTCCTCCCGGGCCTCCGCGTTATTTGTTACGCGGACGACACGTTGGTCGTGGCCCGGGGGGATGATTATAGGGAGTCTGCCCGTCTCGCCACAGCGGGAGTGGCCCTCGTCGTCGGAAGGATAAGGAGGCTGGGTCTCGACGTGGCGCTCAATAAATCCGAGGCTCTGTGGTTTCACGGGCCGCGGAGGGCACCACCCGTTGACACCCACATCGTGGTTGGAGGCGTGGATAGGGGTCGGGGTGCAGTTGAAGTACCTCGGCCTAGTGTTGGACAGCCGGTGGGCTTTTCGTGCTCACTTTGCGGAGCTGGTCGATTGATGGGGACGGCCGGTTCTTTGAGCCTGTACGGTGCACCTGTGTGGGCTGAGCCGCGCAGCCGGGCCACTATGGCTCGGTTCCTGCGCCGGCCGCAGCGCACCGTTGCCATCAGGGTCATCCGCGGATATCGCACCGTCTCCTTCGAGGCGGCGTGTGTTTTGGCGGGGACGCCGCCATGGGAGCTGGAGGCGGAGTCGCTCGCTGCCGACTATCGGTGGCGCAGCGAGCTTCGTGCTCGGGGCGTGGCGCGTGTCTCCGAAAGTGAGCTGCGGGCGCGGAAGGCCCATTCTCGGCGGTCCGTGCTCGAGTCGTGGTCGAGGCGATTGGCCAACCCCACGTGGGGGCTACGGACCGTCGAGGCGGTTTACCCGGTCTTTGATAACTGGGTGAATCGTGGCGAGGGACGTCTCACCTTTCGTCTGGTGCAGGTGCTGACCGGGCACGGATGCTTCGGGAAGTACCTGCGCCGGATAGGGGCTGAGCCGACGACGAGGTGTCACCATTGTGGACACGACCTGGACACGGCGGAGCATACGCTCGCTGTCTGCCCCGCGTGGGAGGTGCAGCGCCGTGTCCTGGTCGCAAAGATAGGACCTGACTTGTCGCTGCCTGGCGTCGTGGCGTCGATGCTTGGCAGCGATAAGTCATGGAAGGCTATGCTCGACTTCTGCGAGTGCACCATCTCGCAGAAGGAGGCGGCGGGGCGAGTGAGGGAAAGCTCTCCTCACTACGCAGAAACCCGCCGCCGCCGAGCAGGGGGTCGGGACCGGGGTCGTATCCGTGACCTGGCCCCCTAAGAGCTAGGGGTCCCACCCGTTGTGTGCGGGGAGAGACCCAGACGTGGGGTGGCGTGCTTTGCACGCTCACCCGCAATAGGAAGCCGGGTGATGGTAGACCGCGTTCCCCCGACCGCTCTGGGGGAAGGTGTAACGCGGCGCCATCAAAGCGGGCTCTCGGCCCGCTGAACGAGGGAACCGGTGGTCGTGTCGCTGGCGGCCGCCGGTCCGGCGTCCGTGGGACGGTGGGATGGATGTAATGTGCTCTGCGTCAACCCTGTCCCGCCGTTTCAATAGCCCCGACTGGGCTCCGGCCCGGCCCGAGGTAGGGCGCCGGTTGTGAGCGGCAGAAGTTTTTAGTGAGGTTCAACTCCCACATACCCCACCTGCCGCGCGGGTGGGGATCCGGCGATTTTCTCCTGTGGAAAAAAAAAAAAAACTGTTTATCGTATTAATAATTCGCTTTATTCATTCAGAACGGAGTATAATTTATTGAACACCAAAACTAATTCATTACAAACCTAATACTAGAAATACAGTAGGCGGTCTCTTCGCTCAAACCTATTTCATTCGGACAGAAACTGATTAAAAAGGGAAAAATTAATGAAAAAACAAATACAACAAATATTATAAATGTGAAAGTTTATATATTTGGATGTTCGTTACTCAGTCGATTTAGTTTGTAACCAAGACTTCGGATTTTGTTTGTCATGGTAAATGGCATAATACGGGCATCGCCGAGAATTTCAGCTAAAATAAATACGATAGTGCCTTCAATGGAAGACCAGAAAATGAAACAAGCTTGCTACAAAATTCAATGTGTTCAATTCAAAATTCAATACATTCAATTCATTCAATACATAACAATTAAAACATTGTCAGATTGATGACCACTTCGATAAAGCGGCACGACACGAGAACTCTCTCATCGTGGCCGCCGGTAACTACATTCCCGATCCTGCGGAAAGAATGGAAAGCAGTCGACGTCGCCCAAAACACGTCATCTCCGATCCTATTCTGTCTGTATGGAAGTCAATAGATACAAACAAGTACGCAACTGTAGCAGTATCTTGATTTCAAATTCATCTCGAAATCTCGTGAGCTTAAAAATAATTAAAAGCGAAAGAAAAAAGTAACACATTCTAAGTAATTCGTATTCCGACTAGGAAGTTGTCTATAGGTAAATGTTAGTCAAGAGTTAGAATTTCTTCATCTGATTTTCTAACGTTTATAGAAATTTCAACAGTGTTAAAACCGGCGCCATTGGAATTCAAATTAACCGTTTAGCTAGGCTTCGATGGTACCCTTTCGTAACTATACTAAAGTCAAATAGGAATGATTGTCATTATGATAAAATTTCAATTGATTTCGTAATAATGACGTCTTTTGAATAAAAATTGAATCATAATATGTTTGTGAAGGCAATGGCGTAGGTTTGCGGGCTCAAACCTGTTCTCTACACCGGTTCAGAGATACTATTTGCGGTAACAATCATTCATAACTTGAAGACGTGAAGTTCTAAAGGAATATGTCTTGAGATGATTTTTCTTATTTCACTTTTGTGATAATCGTTCGAGAATAAAAATTGTGATTGTAATAATAACTTTGATCACTGCTAAAGTTTTAGTAATAAAAACCTTGAATTGTGAAGATAGTTTAAAAACAAAACAAAAAAGTTATCTACTTTTTTTTCCTACCTATTCTAGTAACCTCAAGGGGTTATTCTAGATTCACCGAGCTAGTAGGTAAGCTCACGGGGCTCAAACCGGGAGTGTTGCTAACACTGGCCCTAACAAGAGCAGTGCTTCGCAGAATCTACCACCGGATCGGAAACGCGACCGACTGAGAAGATCCGGCCAGAAACTCAGTGGGCTGTGTCTATAGGTTAATTTACTCGTTGAGCCCTTCGTTGCAAGCGATGGGTTCGGCGAGGACGGCGACCGGATATCTTCTTGTCGTCCACGTCATGGTATTAGGCCAAAGTAATACAATTCGTGGCGGCAATGACGTCGTCTTATCTGTAAACTTTGCTACACTTGTTGCTCATCTACACTAACACAAAAAACACACACGAGATTTTAAGCACCTTCATTGAAGTTTTTCTTCGTAATCGTATTATTTTATTGCTTGCTTTACACTTGTATTAGTTCTTTGTAATTGAGCGTGCGTCAGTCGACCTCTTACCAATCAATATTTTTTTAATCTATGCACCATATTATGGACCGTAATTACCAGTATTTCCCCGGCAATTTGTTAAGCAAATTAAGTTAATCTAATTCTTGTAAGACTACTCACGTAATGCACATGTCAACAATTATTGTTAAAAAGTATTTAGTTAGTCATTTAACGTAAACAACACAGAGGTTTTTTTTTATTGCTTAGTTGGATGGACGAGCTCACAGCCCACCTGGTGCTAAGTGGTTACTGGAGCCCATAGACATCTACGACGTAAATGCGCCACCCACCTTGAGATATAAGTTCTAAGGTCTCAGTATAGTTACGACGGCTGCCCTACCCTTCAAACCGAAACACATTACTGCTTCACGGCAGAAATAGGCGGGGTGGTGGTACCCACCCGCGCGGACTCACAAGAGGTCCTACCACCAGCAAAAGTGATATGATTAAGCAAGATTTTGTATGAGTTTTGGAGTGTAGTATTTGAAGTAATCAAATTAGTCGAATAACTTAATTCCATCGCTAAGAAACGATAAATCAATATTTAAAAATTATCTCGAAAATTGTCTGAATTATATGATGTATTATTCAGAAGCTGTGCTAGTGATGACGTCATTTGTAGATCATCCATGTCATACATGGATTATAACGCAGATGTCATTGAGTAGGTGTGTCGTATGATCGCACCTTTTCAGGTTGTATAAAGATTACGAAATCATTTACATAAATTGCATAATAAATTACTGTTGATATTAAATAGTACGATGTAATAACGAAATGTTGAGAAACTTTGAATTATAATAGTATTAATGCGCAACGGGAAATTTCAGTTATAACAAAAACTTTTGTCAGAACAGCTTCAAATTTATTTTGAAATGACGTAGCATTTCATATTCTAAAGAAATATATTGTTATCCCTCTCGCACACCCTTTTGCCGGTGACGTCACTAACAATTTTTTTACAAACATCTTCATTTCTAGGCTTTTATAACATATGTTCTACATATTCGATATTTAGGATCTCTAACACACACGTACGTATCTTCCTATTTAAAAAAAGTCTTCTTAAATAAATATTTTGTAATACACGTAGCCTTCATAATCCCAAAAATATATGATCGCAAAAACAAGTATATTGGTAAATCACCACAAGTAAGCCATCAATCAGGTAAATCACTTTACCTATCGCGTCACTTCCGTAAGCACGCGACGTTTCCATATTATCTATGTAGTTGTGATAATGTTTATGGTCGCTTCGGTATATCTATATTCAATAATGTAATGTTTTCTAATTGAGTATGTGCTGAATAACAAGCTTTTGCTGCAAGCCGCCTCTTTCTACCGGTAAGCAGTCTAGCGTTTGAGGCGTGGGACAGCATACTGATGGTAGGACCTCTTGTGAGTCCGCGCAGATGGATACCACCACTCTACCTATTTCTGCCGTGAAGCAGTAATGCGTTTCGGTGTGAAGGGTGGGGCAACCGTTGTAACTATACTTGAGACCTTAGAACTTATACCTCAAGGTGGGTGGCGCATTTACGTTGTAGATGTCTATGGGCTCCAGTAACCACTTAACACCAGGTGGGCTGTGAGCTCGTCGCATATAAGCAATAAAAAAAATAATGATGTTTCGACCTCATGTCTCAAAACGTGTGACGAAATTTACGTTCTACGGATTCCGACAACCACTCGAAGCCAGGAGCTGTGAGCCGGTTCACGCATAAGAAGCAAAAAAAGAACAGTTTTATTAATTAAATATTATTCTGTGTTCTGAAATACGTATAATTGTATTAATACACAAAACCAGTGATTGCATGATCGCTTTAATTTAATTAAAATTCCTTTAACTTAATTAACTGTACTTGATAACGTTTTGTGTAAGCGTGTGTTGATTTCCGTTTGCTTATTTATGTACGTATCAAAAGTAACACAGTACGGATTTCTCAATTAGCTTTTTCCTTAGGACGGATGCACGGCTATTCTTAGGCAGTCACATATTTAATAATAATAAAAAAAAAACACGCCTATTGTTAAATATAGTTTGTAATTCTTCATCGTATAATTTGACAGGTTTTAAAACGGAATAATAATGATGCCTCCCCATCTCTGTGACGACATAAACCGACTCACATAGAAGTGGTTAGACCGAACACATTGATCGCGTGATTAGTAATCCTGACCACTGTGCCACGGGGTGCGGATTCGAAGCCCGGTTTGAAAAATTCAGCGTGTTTGTTAAAAATATTTGGTGTTTAGGTTCTGGGTTTACTCTTCGTTCTTGTCTCATGTAGGTTTCTAGTACCCATCAATACCTACCTACCTAGAAGGAAATCCTAACTTTGTGATGGTTGAATGATGAACTTAGAACACTTGTTATTAACTACCAGCTGACCCGGCAGACTTCGTAGTGCCTGAACCGATAAATAAAAGACCTAAACTTTTGAATAAAATAAACTTAAAACAAACAAAAGGAATCCGTCCGACGGGGGGACACATCAAATGAAAAACAAAATTGTAATTTCATTTAATTCCGAGCATTTTCATGTTTATCTACTTTTTCAACGTTCTCTGGACTTCGACAAATAATTCACTCGAGACTAACGAACAGCAATTAATTTTTATATATATAGATAGTGTAACTTATAGTAATGGGATAAGTTGACGAAAAAACATTGAACTAGAAATGAATATGAAAACACTGATGTGTGATAAATATAAAGAAAAAACCGTGGATATAAAATTTTGACAATAACACGTATTGTTGATAGCGACGTTCAAGGCGTCGCATAGATCAAGTTGTTTTCGTATATCTGCGAACAGCCGATTTCCACATTCACACCTCTTTATTATAATTCTGAACAGGTTTAACAAGTTATAGATGGCGTCTCGGCTGTTTGAATGGTAATCGTATCTAAACATAGAATACGTACGAACGCTTAGGTTCTGTAATACATATAAAATTAATACGTGAAGCAAAAACTTTGTATCCCTTTTTACGAAAATTGCGTGGACGGAGGAGTATGAAATTTTCCACACTTATAGAGAATATAGAGAAGAAGTGCACAATGCTAATATTTTTTAAAAATAATGCATAAAAGATACATTAAATCAATAAAGAAAACATTACACACACTACATACCATGTATTTGACGCACACACGCATGCATACTATTTATTGTCAAACTTTTGTTCTTGACGTCTGTTGTCAAATTGAGAATATATTAAATATTGTTTGTCTTTGTTAATATTTTTATAGTGTAGTCTTGGCGAAATTTGTGATTATAGAAGTATAAAATACAATCATAATAGTGTACAAACTTACAATTCCAATTAATTATAGTCGAATTTCGACTGCTGCGGGACCTCTAGTACATATAAAATTAGACGTTAATTCAATAAATGGTATGCTATGGTATGCAGGGATATTTCATAAAGTTTTTGGGAAAAACCAATTGAAAATTTTCGGTTTCACGTCATCATCCTTGAACATAAAACTGTATTTCAATTAATACATAATAAATACCTGGGAACAAATTAGGATTCCTTGTGTTATAGGTATCAGAGACTGATATACATACTTATATACGTTTAAATATATACATATACACATAATAAACACGCATACAAACAAACCTGTTTATTACACGAATGTTGGCTCAATCTGGGGATCGAAACCACGTCCCTTGAGTCAGTCAATTAAAACAATCGTATATAAACAAGTAGTAGTCCATACAGAAAAAAAACTGTTTTCCTTTAAAATGAATTGATTATCAAATATCAGGTTTTTGTTCAAATATACGTTCTATAAGTTTTAAAAACGAAGATGAAAGACGACAATATAATTTGCAATTTATCCAATTCTAATAGAAGATACAGGATGAAATTGATATCGCAATTGCCAACAAAAATGTTATATTGAGAATAATTCCGTTTCCCATTATTTAATAACTGCACATTTTTTTAATTAATATTTGCATAGCTATTTCATTTGCGAGATGAAGATATAATACTTTCCACACAATTAAAATTAAATTCAATAGCACTTTTGAGTATTAAAACAGATATACAATATGTCGTGGTTAACGACTTTTGGTAATATTAAGACGTTGTTTTGACTATTATTTTAAATGATGAAATGTTGTTTTGATAAATATCACAAAATGTAGGGTAGACTCCGTAACGCCACAGTATAAAATGGCGGTACGTGGACAGAGTCGTGGCATTCCGTGTCAGACAGTCATTCGGTCCGTATCGGACGGTCAGTCCGTCTCAGTCAGTGAGTCTCTGGCAGTCAATCAGTCAGTCGGTCTGTCGGTGTGTGGAACGAAACTGTCGGTTTACCCTGTCATTGTGAAAGTTGTGTGTGTTGAGTTTCAATAATTATTATTCAAAAATTGACTTTTTATAAACTGAGTTCAACCAAATACGAGTGATGACGGAAACTACCGCTCAGCCATCCCTGGCGCCGCGCCGACATATACAATATGCGAAATTAAAGGTGTTTCTTTGAACATTTGTCTTTTAGATCACGTTCACAATACAATTGGTCCATATCATTAATAATGCTTCTCAACAGTTGAGCTCACGAAGTGTTCGACTTTAGTAAGTGGTCGTAATTTATAGCGTTGACGAGTTCCACTTTATCGCCCGCTACGATAGATGCGCACTGAAATCTGGTATGCACTTCTGCGCGTTTATTTTTTAGTAAATACTGTAACGTCCACATTAATATTAGATTGGGAAACGATTTTTATGGATATTTATTTGATCATCAAATCGGTAAATAAATTTTGTAAATTTTAGATGTGATTTTATTTATTATACAAAATCATCGTGGCCATGGCGACCGAGCGGCACCCATAAATGATAGTTAAAAAAAAAAGTTTTATATTAGTCACGTTATTTTTTATTGCACTAGAGCTGAATGGAAGTCGTCGTGGCCTAAATGATAAGACGTCCGGTGCATTCGTGTTGAAGCGATGCACCAGTGTTTGAATCCCGCAGGCGGGTACCAATTTTTCTAATGAAATACGTACTCAACAAATGTTCATGATTGACTTCCACGGTGAAGGAATAACATCGTGTAATAAAAGTGAAACCCGCAAAATTATAATTTTCGTAATTACTGGTGGTAGGACCTCTTGTGAGTCCGCGCGGGTAGGTACCACCACCCGGCCTATTTCTGCCGTGAAGCAGTAATGCCTTTACGTTTGAAGGGTGGGGCAGCCGTTGTAACTATACTTGAGACCTTAGAACTTATATCTCAAGGTGGGTGGCGCATTTACGTTGTAAATGTCTATGGGCTCCAGTAACCACTTAACACCAGGTGGGCTGTGAGCTCATCCATACAACTAAACAATAAAAAAATAAAAAATAAAAAAATGAACTTACGACGCCTCTGTTTTAAGGTATTACAGATTAATTACAACATTAATGGCACCACACACGTCTAATCATGACATTCAAATATTGATGATACAACGGCAGTCCTACGTCACAAACAGTCAGGACGGTTGTCCAACCATTGAAGACTTCCAATATCTCACCACTAGCCGCCTGAGTTTGTCATCGGCTCTTCTCGGTGGGTCGCGATTCCGATCCGGTGGTAGATTCAGCGAAGCACTGCTTTTAGACGCTAGTGTTAGCAAATTCTCTCAGGTTGAGCCTGTGAGCTCACCTACCCGTCCGCGCGTTGCTGGAATAGTCTCTTAAACTACCAACGAAAAGGTAGGGAATAAAATCACCACCAGTAAAATACCTCAGTAAAGCGAATTTAACAAAAACAATTAAAAAAAAATACCTAATACCACTCTTTTGAAACATTCAAACACTTCTTAGATTTTAATTACCGTAATGATTATCTTAATGTCTCAGCTTTACGTCATTTCTCGGCAACGTTAGCGACGGAGGAACACCAGTCAAATCACGATTCACAACTTTGTAGAATCGAGGTCGCTAAGCAAAGCGAAAGAGCACAAAACGCGTAAATAACGTAAAAAAAAAAACGGCACACTTTAATTAGTGGAGGAAATGTTTAGATATTAAAACTTTAATGTATTTTACAGAATGTTGTTACGTTATAGGAAGGTTGATAAAAAAAATTTTAGTTTTTGATTGGTCTGGTTTTCAAATTGCCTCAAATCCTCTGATCACGCAGGAGCCAGTCACCGTTGACGCTCTAAGCACGTCCTTACGGAACGATCAGATCCAATAACCTTTGCATTAGACGTCTTCAGCTCTAACACTAAGAGCAGGCTAAGGGACCCCGGTAACCGTTCTCGTTCTCAACCTAACCCATAAATCAGCCCGCTGAGTTTCTCGCTGATCTTCTCAGCGGGTTGCGATTTTGATCCCGTAGTAGATTCATTCGCGAAGCAGTTGCTCTTGAGTTGTCAGGTCTCCTTTGGAGGCGCTCGGGCAGCTGTTAGAAAATTCCACCCCTCCTGGCTGAGCCTTTGCTCGCCCACCTGCCCTAGTGAAACCGGAAAGGCCTCAGGGCCACCAGTAATCCTTCAATCATAAAAAAATTAATTCAAATTGGTTCAAGTCCTGCCTTGTAATTTTCGCTCCATAATGTATGAAGACTTTAGAAGGGGGGGATAGTTTTAGATTAATATTACAAGTAAATCCCTGCTATGAATGAATCTAAAAAATACCCGTCTGTTGAAACCATCCAAGCCCCATTATTAATCGTCCTACAATGATTGACTTCCTTGAAGTACAAACAGGAACTGTATCAAGTTTCAACTCAATCACTTAAACGATCAACGAACGAATTGATCGCGAATAAACTCACAAATCATCCAAATAATTATAATATTAATATTCAAATAAATCCAATTTACTGGTGGTAGGACTTCTTGTGAGCCCGCGCGGGTAGGTACCACCAGCCTGCCTATTTCTGGCGTGAAACAATAATGCGTTTCAGCCGTTGTAATTATACTTGAGACCTTAGAACTTATATCTCAAGGTGGGTGGTACATTTACGTTGTAGATGTTTTTGAGCTCCAGTAACCACTTAATACCAGGTGGGCTGTGAGGTCGTCCACACATCCAAGGAATAAAAAAAAATTACAATACATTACATCATCTTAATTAATTAAACCAAGCTCTGTAGCTTGAATTAGCTCAACTTTTTCGAAGCTCTCGCTGTGGAACTTGCGTAAATTAATATCTGAGTTTGATCCCTACAGAAACAATTTTTTCGTTCATTCTATCCAAATTGTCGTCGTTGAGCAGAAAACGATTCAAAAAGTAAAGCTGAGGTTTTGTGTTTTCACTATTTGTTTACAAATACAAGGTTTCCTATACTCCCACAAGGCCATTGAGAAACAGACAAGTGCAGTTAGCTTTTCCTAAGTCCCACATTAAAAGTTTACTATACGCGAAAGTGTCGATTCTATTTTTCAAATTATGTTCAAAGAAACCTCAACTTTAAACTATGAAAAACCGTTTTTCCTAAGCGACATTCCATTGGGTGGCGCAGCCCGACAATCGTGTTGCTATTTATAGAACACGACACCTGTTCTGCAGGTATTCAAGAGAAATTTCTTGTACAGTTTCATGCTATGGCTGTAATCGCGAAACCATCGCGTTTTACTGGTTTGAAGCATCCATTTCCTAACGGATGAGACGGTGGACTCGTGTCGCAGTTATATGATTTTACCAGTTCTTCGAATATGTGCTTACATTACATGTTTTCGCCTAATGACTTCTGCAGTGAAAAATAAAATTCGTACAATAGAAAATGTAGATAAACCAAATGGCACCACTTTGTGACACCACATGCGTTGTCAATATTTTTAAAGTCTAGTTATTTAGCTTGGAGCTTTAAGGAATTCAGTCGGTTGTATACTATAGCCTTGATGAGCATACACTAGGGTGTAAGAATGACATTCTAATTGTTTAATAGGCTCAATTCTTTTCCAGATGCCAAAACCGGATTATTAATAAATTTCAAAATGCTAGCTCCAAAAAACTTAGGATGTATAATAATAATGGAAATTATCTCTAACTACGCACAATTTTAAATTATCAGTGAATAGAAAACTTCTAGCCGAAGTCCGAATTGCTCTAACGGAATTTGGAACTTATGCTTGCATACAAGTTCCGTTGAAAAAAGTTCGGGCCGTTGGTCTACCTAGCAAATGACATCCCCTAGGGGGAAGAAGTTTGTTTCGTTCGCTTCCAATTTAGTTTACTAATATTTGCTTTTCCTTTCCTCAATGCGTGTTCTATTTTCAAAATGTCGTTTTAGAAGTTTTCGTATTTCCAATGCAAAATTATTTCACCCAGAACTTAAACAAGTAACAAATACATGCATCGCTTACCTACATTAAGACACGGAAAATTTATCTCCGGCAGCTAGTTTTTTTTATGTTAGTTTGTTATCGTTACGTACAAAGGGCTGCGGCATTGATCTGTAATACGCGATGGTGGTATTGTTGTGATAATGATTTGTTTGTTTTAACTTGTTTTTGAGCACGTCCGATCGTTTTTGTTGTATCAAACAACTGATCCCTCATATTACGTAGCATCGGACGGTGAACTACAGTAGTACTACGAGACTCGGATCCGATTCCGATCTATCTGAGAACGTTTGTGTTAATACATTGTTAAAAATATAATCGATTTTTGTTAGCGTACCGTTATTTTCAATCGATTTTAAGAGACACGACAAAGATAAATTTCAATTACCCCCATATATATCATAATCTTCTTCTTCTTCTTTGTCGTTTCCTGATTACTGATGGTCGTGACCCTCTACTACTACTCGTCGTATATCATAAAGAAAAATGATAATATTACACGTCATTTCGGATCCTCCCGATCCACTAACGGTACTTTTAGGTACCTCAAGTCGGCTCAAGTACCCGTCTCTCGTCGACCCGTCGCTTGCGACGAAGGGCTCGACAAGTAAATTAACCCTCAGACACAGCCCACTGAGTTTCTCGCCGGATCTTCTCAGTGGGTCGCGTTTCCGATCCGGTGGTAGATTCTGCGAAGCACGGCTCTTGCTAGGGTTCGTGTTAGCAACGTCGTCAGGTTCGAGCCCCGTGAGCTCACCTACTAGTTAAGGTTCCGCTCATATAGCCTCTCAAGGCTATCAGCTTAGGTGGGAAAAAAAAAGAAGATAATACTAGCTTGTGCTTGACTTTGAATAATTTGTTTGGGAAAGTCTCGCGTGTATCCCTTCCATGTTTAGTATGTTAATGACATACACACATGCACATCTATGGTAAAAAGAAAAAAAGTTGTTTTTTACGCACGGTCGTCCGGGCCCAATTTAGTATTCCCTATTCTATGGGTACCAGAGACTAACATACTTACTTAGATACGTTTTTAAAAAAAAAACATATATAGATAATAATACCTACCCAGACAACATTCATAACACATATATTTGCCCGATGAAGGAATCGAATCCCCGACCCTCGGCGCAATAGTCAGGGACGCTAAGTATGTACCTATTGCCGAACCAGCAATCATACTAGTCGATCTTGTCAATTACAATGAAGAGTTGGAGGAGCAAACAAACCCATGGATACAGCGTACTGTGTTTCTCGCCGGATCATCTCAGTGGGTCGCGATTCCGATCCGGTGGTAGATTCTGCGACGCACTGCTATTGCTAGGGCTAATGTTAGCAAATTCCGTTAGCCCGTGAGCTCACCTACCCGTACGGGCGTAGCTGGAATAGCCCCTTAATAATAGATGTTTTGTAATTATTATTACAATTTTGTATATTTTTTTTTAATTTCAGGATAAATAGAATAGTATAAAATAAAAGTTACTATACAATGAGCATACGGTAAACAAGACAATTCAATTAAATCCAAATGATTCATTGTCTTGCTAATTTGCAAAAGGCTGGCACGAAATGATTACTAAATCGTGACCGATTGTGCGATAAAAGTATTATGTGTATGTATTTTTGTAGCTCTGTGTACGAGCAGTGTAAGAGAGATTAACGTAACTGAATGTTACGACAATTCTATATGAATACTGGTTACAGGGCTGTGCGTACCTTCAAATTTCTGTCAGTAATCTGGTTTTAAGGATGGCACAGTCTTCGTATTAAAGAATTCGTGCTTCTATCTCGAGATCGGTGATGACAATCACCTTGCTGTGTCTCTAGGCAGTGGCTATTTAGCATTAGGGAAGCGTTAGGAACAGCTCACCCATCGATGCAAAAAAAAGAAACAATAAAAAACATCGATTTCGACATCACGTCCTGCGGCTTCCATTCAAATTGGAGTAGTAGTAGTAAAGTAGTAGTAGAGTCAGTAGCCGAACTGTTGAAGTTGAAATCCGCACGGGTAGGTACCATCACCCCGCCTATTTCTGCCGTGAAGCAGTAATGCGTTTCGGTTTGAAGGGTGGGGCAGCCGTTGTAACTAAAACTGAGATCTTAGAACTCATGTCTCAAGGTGGGTGGTGGCGTTTACGTTGTAGATATCTATGGGCTCCAGTAACGATTTAAAACCAGGTGGGCTGTGAGCTCGTCCAACCATTTAAGCAATAATAAAAAAAAGATATGATAAGTATAAAAGAATTTTGTTCATACAATATCAATTTAGAATTGGGATTGTGGCGCATAAAACTAAAAACTATTCCACCGTTGCAGTTTTATTTTTATTTTTCCGAATCTTCTCTATTACGATGATTAAAAATTAACTGACTTTTTTGTATATACACCTTGTTCATACAATCATCCTCGCCATCTTGCTTTCTTCTTTGAATCTTTTTTCCCTTTCTTACCGTATTGTCTCACTCACACCTCAACGCTCCGTTCCACATTTTTTCATACGTTCCGTTCTTACCAATCTTGCATAAATATTTCGTAAACACAAGAAGCAACAAACTTCACACACGATAAAACTTCAAAATTTTAGAACAATGGAACGTTTCTTACCCAACTCCTACATGAAAGAACAATGTATTTGTTGATGCAATTTACGTCATACATAACTACAGAACTGTTTATGATGCCTGATACGTTGGCTTTCGGTGCCATATTCAATGAATAAAGATTAAAAACTACAAACTAAGACAACGCCGCGCCGGCAGTCATATATTTGTAATGAGGGTCGATTATGGGTCACGAATGTATAATGTATAATATATGATAAAATAAATAAATAAATGTTACATGTGGGTATACAGGAACTTATCTAGAAATGGCGATAAACATATCTATATATACTAGAGGTCCCGCAGTAGTCGAAATTCGACTATAATTAATTGGAATTGTAAGTTTGTACACTATTATGATTGTATTTTATACTTCTATAATCACAAATTTCGCCAAGACTACGATATAAAAAATATTGACAAAGGCAAACAATATTTAATCTATTCTCAATTTGACAACAGACATCAAGAACAAAAGTTTGACAATAAATAGTATGCATGCGTGTGTGCGTCAAATACATGGTATGTAGTGTGTGTAATGTTTTCTTTATTGATTTAATGTGTCTTTTATGCATTATTAAAAAAAAATATTAGCATTGTGCACTTCTTCTCTATATTCTCTATAAGTGTGGAAAATTTCATACTCCTCAGTCCGCGCGATTTTCGTAAAAAGGGATACAAAGTTTTTGCTTCACGTATTAATATATAGATAAAAATGAATTGCCGTTCGTTAATCTCGCTAACACTCGAGAAGGGCTGGACCGATTTGGCTAATTTTGGTCTTGAATTATTTGTGGAAGTCCAGAGAAGGTTTAAAAGGTACATATAAATATCAAAATGCGCGGAATTAAATAAAAATAACAATTTTGTTTTCCCTTTGATGTGTCCCCCGTCGGATGGATTCCTTTTGTTTGTTTAAAGTTTATTTTATACAAAAGTTTAGGTCTTTTATTTAACGATTGAAGCACTACGAAGTCTGCCGGGTCAGCTAGTTTAGAATAAACGGTATTGAGCTACCAATTGAAACCTAAATTAGGTTTTCATACTTATTTATTACAGCAGACCACCTGGTGTTAAGTGGTTACTGGAGCCCACAGATATCTACAACTTAAATGCCGCCACCCACTTTGAGATATAAGTTCTAAGGTCTCAAGTATAGTTACCACGGCTGCAGCACCCTTCAAACCGAAACGCATTACTGCTTCACGGCAGAAGTAAGTGGGAGGCTGATACCTACCCGTGCGGACTCACAAGAGGACCTGCCACCATCAATTGCGCAAATTATAATTTTGCGGGATTGATTTTTATTACTCGATGTTATTCCTTCACCATGAAAGTCAATCGTGAACATTTGTTAAGTGCGTATTTCATTAGAAAAATTCTGTATAATAAATTCTAAATAATAGTCTGTGTATAATTCAAATTAACAACATAGACCATCAATTGTTATCTGTGAAAACATAATATGACATATAAAACGAAATGACGCTTGAATTTTCCGCACTAAAGGTCGTCGTATTTCTAAGCACAACAAGCGATAATCAGACACAAGGGCGAAGGATTAATAGTGAGTAATTTACATCAGAACAGAGAGCCTTAGTTTTTTTTTTCATTTCATAAATTGTCACATTACTCTATTTTTCAAAATAACATACGTATTATTTACTACATAAATTATTATAATACGACCTTATTTCTGAAACAGATTGGACATTGGATATGTTATTTTGAAACGATGACGTAAATGTTGATCCGTAGACAATAACTCCAATTTTCAATGTACGCACATGAAAACTGTTCTCGTGTGCTGACATTCGACCTCATTATTTGTGTCTGTGAAGTGTCTACTCTCATATCTATTTCATCTTCATCTCAGCTTTCCACTGCTGAACAAAGGCCTCTCCAAACGATCTGCAGTGCGGCCGGTCCATTGCCGCCTACACCCAACGTGACCTAGCGATTTTCACTAGGCTTTCAGTCTGTCTAGTAGGTGGATAGGTGGTATATGGGTCCCACACTGCGCTTGCCCCTACATAGTCTCCACTCAAGAATCTTTCTGCCCCATTGGCCATCCGATCTTCGCGCTATGTGGCCTGTCCGCTGCCACTTAAGCTTGCTAATCCTACGGGATATGTCAGCAAATTTGGTTCTTCTACGAATCCCCTCATTTCTGACTACTGTGGTATCTATTTGTCAGATATATTATCGTGTAGATCTACCGATGACCACTATTTTTACGAGTAAATCCTTGTAAATACGCATCCGCTGTTAAACGATACCCCAGAAATATTCGATCCTCCATAATTATCATAATCATCATCAACCACGGTTTTGCACCGCTGAGGCGCTGAATATATACAGACCTCTTCCAATTTTCTAAGAATGGTAACTTTGGTATGATGAGATACTAAGAAGATTATTACCGAAAGACGAACGGGGATCACTGGTAATTCGAAAAAGTCGGGTTTGCATTGACATTTGAGATCTACAGAACCTGGTTTCTAAAATAAACTGTAGAACCATTGCCTCACATTTTGACACACTTGTAGGTCACATTCTCCACAGCCGTTATTGTTCGAAGTGTAAAACAAAACATCGGTTAAGAAATCAAGGAAACTGAATCATCAATCAACACAGCCTTTTATAAGGAAATTTGAACCCCAAATCTTTGTATTCAACGTCGTGGCGCGAATAAGTTATGAAATGTGTTTTTGTCCGTTTATATTAAGGATTTAAGATCGAAACCGTTAGTCAATTGTGCTTTTCTTTGTTCCTTGCACAAGGAAATAAGCTTTTTCTTAGGTATACCTACTTGAATTGGTTTATGCGAATGGTGTGTATTAACATGGAACACGCAAGCTTTATTTTTGTTATCACATTAACCTGACGGTGAGCATTCTCACTAGATCTTGTATACGAAGACCAAAAATGCTAAAGCCGTAAGCGGTGTGGGAAACATTGATCTCTGGACACGCACTTTGAATGAATGCGTAGATTAAGATAGTAAGTTTTTTTACTGGTGGTAGGACCTCTTGTGAGTCCGCGCGGGTAGGTACCACCGCCCCGCCTATTTCTGCCGTGAAGCAGTAATAATGCGTTTCAGTTTGAAGGGTGGGGCAGCCGTTGTGACTATACTGAGACCTTAGAACTATATCTCAAGGTGTGTGGCGCATTTACGTTGTAGATGTCTATGGGCTCCAGTAACCACTTAACACCAGGTGAGCTGTGAGCTCGTCCACATATATAAGCAACAAAAAAAAAAATTAAGGCTATAGTCTGCTGTATTGTAGATTTAATGGCAGTGTGGTAAAAAAAATGGTTCATAAACTCGTCACAGCACTTCTCCTGCAGAGCACATAGACAACAGAAGTCTCCATAGACGCCGTAGATTCCAAACAGACCGTGAGATCCAGATAATCGGTAATTACTCTTGTTCTGGTTCGCGTTTACCACTATCTTAACCATTTCTACCGCATAATAGCCATACTTTTCGGTTGAAATTGCTAACGTCGTAACTATGCAATTGAAACTTCAACCGGATTTTAATGTTGGCAATTAAACGCCAACCGCCTTACTAGGTCTGCCGTGAGCTAATCTGTACAGCAATAATACTAACCTTCAAACTGTAGCCTTTAAGATTTCATGATCAATATAATTTTAAACTTATCTGAATTTCGTATATGCGTGATACATACAGATATATGTATTATAGACAAAGCTTAGCTCTTACCAAATTATCAAGTTATAAACTCAATTAATTCTGTTAACATAAGACACTACTAGCATACAACAACTATTTAGATTAGGTATATAAAAAAACGAGCATATTAAATAGATCTGTACTAATTGCTTATGTTTGCGAATGACGTATTTATGTATTCAGGATTTAGCCCATAATTCGATATGGCAAGCATTTTACAATCGTGTTACGAAAACTACTGAATTTATTTACATAATAAATAATAAGTTTTATTTGTTGTATTACGTCGTTAGCCTTCCGTTGTACAAACACGTTCTCAAATGTTTCATGTTTGACAGAATTCGAAAATACAGCTATGTAATAACGCATGTATAAAAAGCAATTGCTGCGTGTATGACTTAACATCACTAGAGAATGGCTCGACCGATTTGGCTAATTTATTTTTCATTGTGTTAGATTTTATTAACTGTTACTATTCTATAGCTGTCTTCCACAAGTTATTTGTGAGTTTGAGGATTTGATGCTAGTCGGATCGCCTTATGCTATTGTGATAACAGTATTTGAAGCATTTGCCGCGTTCCGTAAAATAATAACGATTCCAATAATAGAAAATACTTTAAAGGATCTATAATTTCCAGAGTAAGTTTTCATCAGAAAATTGTTCATTAAATCTTACATATTCAATTATTGATTATAGAATATGTATGCTCTGCATTGAAATACGTTATTAATATGAATGCCATATTATTATTATAGGATCAATTTAGCTGTGTGCTTGAATAAATTGAGTTCATTGCCAGCGTTCGCAACACTGGAACCACTCGACAGTCATCGGACGTATGTGTGTTAATATTTGTGATGTGGACAATTATGCACCCCGCTACTGGGAACACGGGACGAAGGGTTCGGCGAGTAAACTAACCCACAGACACAGCCCACTGAGTTTCTCGCCGGATCTTCTCAGTGGGTCTCGTTTCTGATCCGGTGCTAGATTCTGCGAAGCACTGCTCTTGCTAGGACCAGTGTTAGCACACGTCCGGTTTGAGCCCCGAGAGCTTACCTACATGCTAGGGCAACGCTAATATCGCTGTGATCAACCCTCAGACACAGCCCACTGAGTTTCTCGCCGGATCTTCTCAGTGGGTCGCGTTTCCGATACGGTGGTAGATTCTGCGAAGCACAGCTCTTGCTAGGGTTCGTGTTAGCAACGTCGTCAGGTTTGAGCCCCGTGAGCTCACCTACTAGTTAAGGTTACGCTGATATAGCCTCTCAAGGCTATCAGCTTAGGTAGGAAAAAAAAAAGCTGTGATCTTTGGTTTGTAATCAACTAATGTGTGCGGGGAAACACCGTTAACCAAATTCGGATACAACTACATCGTTAGGCCGATACATACTAATACATGTTCCGGTTTCCTTCACAGGAATCATTGTCGGATTGGGAGCGGGGCTTCACCGAGCTTCAGGCGTCAGGAGCCGCCGGCCGCAAGTGGAGCGCGCGGGCTCCAGCTCACGCACAAGACACCGCTACCGACCAAGCAGCGCCCGCCAATAACAACACTGACGCTTGTAAATTGCTTGTGGTAAGTATTAGAGAGAAAGAGAGATAGAGAGAGAAAGAGAGAGAGAGAGAACATTAAAAAAACAGTCAACAAGCATATACATTTGTACAAATAGGTGATCTTATCGCAAAAAGTAACAATCGTTTAATTTACAAAAAATTACAGAAAGATATAGCAGTCAATATAGATGTAGATATTACTGCATTGCCAACCAATCCTACCACTAATTTCACTAGCAATAATTCCGATTCGTATTGCTATTATAGGTCCATTGGCTAATGACCAATTACAGTATCGTAAGGGCTTGGTATAACTCCATGTTCCGAGTCATAGTTTCTTCTCCTCCTTAATAATTGGATAAACTCGCGATACTTTTTACCTCTGTGGTAGTAGCTATGATAGAACACAAGAACACAAGATCGTTTGGAACCTCTGGGTCTGCGGAGGGACTTCGGTTCCCTCTGTATTTTGTACCGTATGTTCCATCGGGAGTGCTCTGAGGAATTATTCGAGATGATACCGGCATCTCGTTTTTACCATCGCACCGCCCGCCACCGGCGTAGAGTTCATCCATACTACCTGGAGCCACTGCGGTCATCCACAGTGCGTTTCCAGAGATCTTTTTTGCCACGTACCATCCGGCTATGGAATGAGCTCCCCTCCACGGTGTTTCCCGAGCGCTATGACATGTCCTTCTTCAAACGAGGCTTGTGGAGAGTATTAAGCGGTAGGCAGGGGCTTGGCTCTGCATTGCTGCTGGCATTGCTGAAGTCCACGGGCGACGGTAACCACTCACCATTAGGTGGGCCGCATGCTCGTCTGCCTACAAGGGCAATAAAAAAAAAGATACTTATATCTTCCATCTATGGGTGGATGGTATTTTCTTATGGGGTCCAGAATGCACATTTATCACCTTTTTTTTTTTTTTTTTTTTTTTCACCTTATAAACCCAATTTTTTTCACCTTATAAACCCAATCCAAATCCCTAAATTCTCAGTGATATACATTTTTATGGTCGATTCATTTTTAAACACGTAATTTTAGGACGAAACCAAATGTGCACTTGGAAATACATATTAAGCATGTTTTCTTCAAAGCTTATGCTTTAAAATTCGTACTGTATTTATGTTTTGCTTACATTACTTCTTTTAAATTATTCGCTTTTCGTCTGCTCGGCCCGGTAATTGTGCCAAGTGGATACCAGCCCGAAGGAGATACTTGACTTATCGAGTGCCCGAACGCCGGGGTTAATTGATGTTAAACGCCCCATGCGTATTTAAATCCGTTATAATCGGGAACATGACGAATCGCCCGCCGGAAATGTAAGCTGTATTTATCGAATGTTCCGTGAATAGTGTATTAGACTAGGCCACACCATTGCGGAGTGTAAAGTAACCATGGCGGTTCACGAATGTTCGAAGTTGTTAATTTATATATTTATAGGCAGAGATAAAACAGTTTTCCCGTGGGGATCCGGCTAAATTCCGGTGCGGATCCGGCTAAGAATAGATCCGCCCCCTTAGAGATGAAACAGTTTCGTGCCTTTTTCTAGCCTCTCGCTGTTTTTTTTTGACGATAACTGCTTAATATCCACACTGGTTTGGTCTATAGACGCCGAATGCCAAAAAAGAAAAGGCCCTTTTGTTGGCCTTGTTTTCTTTTAGCTATGCCTTATTACGAGTCCACATTCTATAACAAACTTCGCCACCGATTACCATTCCAACATTTTCATTCCAGTACGTGTCTGATGCGAAGAATCCAGCATGGCGTTTGTCGTTATGCGGTGGGAACTCGGTGGCCATCGCTGCAAGAGCTGGAACGAAGCTGCTGCCGCCGAAGATCAAGATAGTCTGGAATCCACCAAGCTCGCCATACCAACATACAGAGAAATTACGTCTTGTGGTTGCCGCTGTTTATAGTGGTGAGTTTTCAATTGATACACTAAACATCAATCTTATTATTATTTTAGTCCTCAAAAGCATCTAGTAATACTTCATCGGGTCATTAGTTTGGTCAGGTTGTCAACGCGCGTTTTTCTGTGAAGGGTTAACCATTATCCAGTGCAATTGAAGGGTGGGGCAGCCGTTGTAACTATACTTGAGACCTTAGAACTTATATTTCAAGGTGGGTGGCGCATTTACGTCATAGATGTCCATGGGCTCCAGTAACCACTAACACCGGGTGGGCTATGAGCTCGTCCACCAATCTAAGCAATAAAAAAAAAATTGCAACTAGAACAAGACGAAAATACAAGAATAGAAGGCGTTTTTTAAAAATCAGTTCTTCATCTAAGAAAATCTTATTTCAGGAGCTGTCTGCAGCAATGAGTCTCAGTTCGTATGTGGCGCAACGAATCTCTGCGTTTCTTCGTATTTGGTCTGCGATGGAGTCCGCCACTGTCCCGGCGGAGAAGACGAGGACCCTAGTGCTTGTTCTCATAGACGGGACCCTCCCCTGCTGGAACTCCTCAGGAGGTTTGCTGCCAGAAATCAAGAGCTGCTCGGTCTGGACCAGCCTGAAGGCATAACGAAGCCTTCAGTCATAAGTGAGTGCCAAATTGAAACAAGACATATGAAATATCTTTCAATTTAGAATTTAATTTATTTAAAAAAAAAACTTCAACCATATATTTAGATACATAATTGTTTAGAAGACGACTATGCGCCATAATTATAAACAAATCAATTCTCTTATATATAAAAGATCATAGTTTTTACAACCACCAACTTTTGATCCATCTAATCGTGACCTTCTCACATTAACCGGCGCAAACCACAAAGCTTCAAAGACGAATCCGTACCACAGAACCAAGGAAATACCAGACTGCACATGAGCATCGAAGTAACTAAGATATATCTCCGACGACATAAACCTAAAAACCCTCAGGTCCCTAAACGAAAGTAACATTTCAGATGTAACTGATACCAGGCAATCTGAAATTTTCAGTGAAGATCAGTGAAAGTGAGAAGTCTTCGAACGCGTTCATGGAGTTCGCGGCTGCTCTGAAGCCGTACGGACCTTGGAGCTACCTCGTGGTCGGGATGCTGGTCTGCGCCACCATACTCATGTTCTGTCTCGCTTGGGGTGAGTTCACACGTCTCTGGCACATCAATAGAGGACGTCTTCTTGTTACAGGCTCAGGGTTATGTATGTCCAATATGGACTGTAGCTTCGCAGGTCTAGAATCGGAGATTTTCTACGCGACCTCTGTCCTACGAAACAATCGGCCTTAAGAACATCAGGTGGACTGAACACATTGCTCGTAGAATACGATAGTAATAAATGAAGACGTAGGCAGTGGGTGGACCTCCCATAAAGTAGACCCACGACCTGTTGAAGGTTGTGGAATGGCGTAGTGTCCAGCCTATATGCAGCAGTGGACGGGCGGGCGGGCTGAAAAATAGAAGAACATCAGTATATACAGAAATTAGAGTACCAAATTAGTGTATTGGTTTGATTTTTACTGGTGGTAGGGACGTCTTGTGAGTCCACGCGGGTAGGTACCACCGCCCTGCCTATTTCTGCCGTGAAGCAGTAATGCGTTTCGTTAAGGGCTCGTTAAGGGGCAGCCGTTGTAACTATATTGAGACCTTAGAACCCATATAATCATTACAGACTTAATTGTATTTAAGTTTCTCTAATCTTTTATTTGAAAGTCGCGTAGACTTTATAAGATCTAATGGTTTCTGGGTTGGTGGAAAATCGACCGCCTTGAACAAATATGTAAAGAGCTAACTATACTTGAGACCTTAGAACTTATATCTCAAGGTGGGTGGCGCATTTACGTCGTAGATGTCTATGGGCTCCAGTAACCACTTAACACCAGATGGGCTGTGAGCTCGTCCACCCATCTAAGCAATAAAAAAAACAAAATACTAATAAGTTTATTATATTCCAGAATGTTGCTGTAAGCGCTCCAAGCCTTCAGATACCCCCCTCAACATGCCGGCCTCGTGTATCGACCTGTCACCGACCGTCACAGTGACGGCTGCCTCGCAACAGCTGTTCACGCAGCCCCTGCCCCCAACCCCTCCCGAGTACGAGCCGCCACCGTCGTACGCCTCCCTCTTCCCCAGAGCTTTCAAATCATCCCCCACTCCGGTACCGCACTGCTCGCACCAAGAGCCCCCGGATTGAAATGTTTAGTTTATCAAATTTGTAGGTTACGTAGGCAGCGGAACAAGACAATTCGCTATTAATTTTCTTGTAAATAGCTTTAATAGTAAATCTTATTCCAATAAAACTTTTGTATTCGTTTTTTTTTTTTTTTTGATTAGTTATTTTTGCAAAAGTTTTCGAATATAAAAATATGTATTTACCATTCAAAGTATAATCAATCTAAGTTAAGTTTTATAATTCATAGTTCACTTGATCTGTCATTCTTTACAAGTAAAAAAAGCATTCTGTTGGAATACATACTGTAGGCGCGCGAGTTCATGTCCATCCTGAGGAATGCGGTAGTGCTGTGATCTAATTAATTATGGTAAATTCGACAATAACTACCGATTTAGTCAACAGCTGTCAATTTGGTGTAATGTAACTTAAGGTAACTTTGCAATTTATGAAATAAAATAAATGTGATAAGTAATTACTTGTTTATTTCTAATAGAGAAAAATATTTTTTAAATTTCAATTCAATCACTATCGAATGAAAAGACAACCGACAGATCAGAGTCGGAATCAGTATGTATCTTTTTCCAGTAGGTTTTTTTCTATCTGAACTTGTTGGAAGTGGAGTAGTCATAGTTAAAGAACACAATAGCGTTAGCGTAAATTTTCGATATCGATAAACGCGCGTCACAACCGTCAGGACAACACTCGACGTCAGAGAAATGCGGGCAGGCGGGCGAAGGGGGGGGGGGTGAGCTGTCCCCGAGCGTCGCCTCTGGCCCCGATGGATATGAACTCGCGCGCATACAATAGGTAGGATCAACCCAAAAAATTCAAATAAGTAGGTCCAATAAGTGTCTTCATTTGAAAAAATAATAATATAAAGGTGTTGTCAGCCTTAAATAAAACATCAATGTGTTCATGTGTTACAATCGTTATATATTGTAAAATATTAAATTCGAGTCTTTTACTAGCTGCCCAGGGACCAATGTAACTGTCAAATGGTTTCTGAACTGAAGTTAATTTTAACAGAACTGAATCCTATCGAAAATAAATCCATTAATGAATTCGGTAGGAGTTTTGTAAAAAAAAACAAGAGGTTTTGAGCTTTGTCATTTATCTCTTCATACCTTATCATTAAGTTATTAAGTTTACCGGATGCTTGCGTGTTTCTTGTGCATCTGTGTGACTTCTATTCGATTTTATAATGTCTTTGATATTTGTATTAATACATACGTTTCCTAAAACTGTCAAAACAGGAATGTTGTCAAAACGAAAAATCTGGTTTTAAATTAAAATTTTAAACTTAGCAAAACATTTTTTTTTTGGCGTCTGTCCGTTTTCTGTAAGTCTGTTTGTAAGTTGCGAACTATTTCGTTATTTTGACATTATCTACGACAGGTATTCATTAATTCAGGCAGTAGTTACACTAGCTTCAACAGAAGCCAATTTTTGTATCAGCTTCTTTCTTATATCTTAAATACTTTCTTAGATGAACTAATTTATATTTAAAATTTCGCCTATCAATATCCTTAACTTAAACATATTTTTTTTTAATATTTCAAAACTGAATCCACAATGACACCTAAGCTGCGATAAAAAAAAAACTACACGCTAATAATCTGTATCCCTAACGGAACCGAAAACTAATTTTTAAATTGGGAATAATTATTTATCATTTTAGTAATTTCATATTTCGAACCGATACCCCGTGACGTAACAGATCAACGACCCCGCGAGTCAGCTGACTTGCATCTGCAATACAATGAGTTCGATTCAACAAAGCGTTACAACTATTTCACGACTATTTTTAAGTGCTTTTTAAGACACCTTATTCGAAATTATAAACAATTTCGTCATTTCCAATAACATTTTTAATACAGTAGAATAAATATTAATATTAATTCAATTAATCTATCCTGCGTTGTTTCTTATCGATTAAAATACTATAGGTCCGTTATCGAAATATTTTTGTCGGATCAATAACCTTTCATCATGAAAGTAACACATGGAATCAGAATACCTGTCCTGGTAAAACTGGAAAGGCCTCGAACCAACAGTAATCCTATCTTCATAAAAAAAGGAATCAGAATGTTGAAATTAATTTTGTTTAAGTCAAAAGAACATCTTGATTGTGATTCCACATTTTTTGGTGACACTTCGTATAAAATGTATTGATTTATTCCATAAAAATGATGAAACTGTTAGAATTTCGAAAAGTGTTAAAAATAATTTATTTCTCAATTTTTAAATTAATGTGAAATTTTCGATAATAGCAACACATTTCACGGATTTACAGATTAATGTTCTAAGACGCAAATCAGTTTTTTAATGCTTTACATACTTCGTAAGCGTCTCTTAGTGGATTCCAAAATCATTTAGATTAGCAATAAAACTGCCATTTACCAAGGCTTTCAGCAGTATGTAGCTGTAGAAGTTCTACAATTCATCGAAATTATTACTTACATAAACAATGAATAAAATGAATAATTAATACACATTTAAATATACAATAATATAAATAAAAACATAAATACATGTTTAAAAAATACTTTTTTATTCTCGCTCCTAAAAATACCAATGAACGCAGGTAACATTAAATTTTGAGTTTTATTGAATTACACGAGGATCATAAAATCTACAACGAATTTGAATAAAGTTGATGAGACCCCTAGAAGTAATAAGTAATCATATATTTTAAGGAGTTTTATTTGTGTTTATGAAGTAAGTGATGTTTATAATAATATTGTTTGGATGAACGTGTAGACGTGAGTGCTGTAACTAGTCCCATAGGAAATATATAACCGTGCAGACAAAATAGTCTTGAAATGAAATAAATTATCGGTCCTGTTTGACGTCACAGCAATATATGTGAAAAAAGTGATTTATAATAGTGATACTAATTAAAAATATATTTATTTAAAGCATTTGTGTTTTATTTTTATTTTTGTTCTGATTTAATGTATTGTTATATAATTGTGAAGAACAAATAACCAATTGACGGTTCTAAGCTCATAGTAACATGTTTGGCTACCGTTACGCATCGATTATACACGTTGCTTGGATGAGTATTATGAATGAATCATATTATTATGTCATTACAAATTTACTCAAGTAATATCCACTTATCGTTTCTATCAGTACTATTTCTTTGAAGAATAGCATCGTACAATATATTCGGTACAATACAAGTATCATGCTTAATTAGTGGTAGTAGATAAGCTTGCAGAGGTATTTATAGATTTAAAAAAAATCGAGTTTAAGTACCTAGCATAGAGTAGAAATTATCCTTCTCTGATAGGGTAGCACTAAGACTGAATAACAGTTGTAGGTACTTATTAAGCCGAATTTACATTACGAAATTAGTGGCGTGAAAGTAATTTCGTGACATTAGTTTTACCAACAGTTTCACGTGTAATTTAATACTTTCGTAATGCATGCATTAATTTCATGCATTCAAATTAGTTTCGTGCGCTACGCGATTTTTTGGTGAAATTAGTGTCATGCAACTAATTTCATAGTGTAGACGCGACGTGAAACTAATGTCGCGAAAGGGCCTGCGCTGTGCGGACGTGTGTATTGTTAGTTCGGACGCGCTTTAAGCGTTGAAAATGGCAAACCAACGATGGAGTACAGATAAAAATATAGATCTTATTAATGAATATCAATGACAAGGGTCCCGAAACACCTACAGTAAAAAATCAAAATTATCTTCACTCATTCGAAAATAGTTTTTATAACTCTCAGGATCTTCATCTGCTAATTCAGAGACTAACTTCATTGCACCTAAATGCCTTCTTGTTGACCATCCTCGAATCTACCAACTTTTTTTTTCTTGATAGTCTTTTTTTAAGTTTATAGGTATATAAGCATTTCTTTAACTACATTGAATATAGCAAATTATAGCTTTGATGCTGAAGGCGCCATGGTTACTGCGATACTGTGGATTTCGCGACGCTAATTTTTTAACGAAATTACTTTCGCATATATCGAAACTACTTTCGTGAAACTGAGCTCAACATGCATGACACTAATTTCGTAATGTAAACTAGGCATTAACTCCATGGAATAACATAACAGACATTACAATAAACGGTGCATAGAATACAAAAAAAAACAGTAATGATAATGAGTGTTATGACAGACTTTTGGCGGGAACGTGAGAAGTGAAGATTGAATTGTTTTATTTTGTATATTTAGTTTTTCTTCAGGCTTAAAACTTTAAAATTTCATAAATGTGATGAGCGGAAATGAAATAAAGACCAATGAAAAAGTCAAAAAAATAATCACCTTTCACTGAGAATTTATTTCCTCCCATCTTATCTTTTTACTGGTGGTAGGACCTCTTGTGGATCCGCCCGGGTAGATACCACCGCCCTGCCTATTTCTGTCGTGAAGCAGTAATGCGTTTCGGTTTGAAGGGTGTGGGTAGCCGTTGTAACTATACTGAGACCTTAGAACTCATATCTCAAGACGTATGGCGGCATTTACGTTGTAGATGTCTATAGGCTCCGGTAACCACTTAACACTAGGTCGGCTGTGAGTTCGTCCATCCAACTAAGCAATAAAAAAATTAAAAAAGTGTTGGCCGCTAGTTTTTCATACACAGAATGCTTAAAACCTCTTCGCCTTTCCATCTGGAAAAATGCAACTTCTCTCTAAGAGTTACGACATTGACACTTGACGTTAGCTTACATATACTTTTTTTGACAATCACCAAGCTAAATAAAAAATAAAAATATAAACACTAGAGATTAGAGTCACATTTTGTGTATTATAGTAAAAACAAATGTAAATGTAGATTTAACAATGCCAATTCATAGAAAACAATTGTCACACAATGTAGTGTAAATAAAATGGATACAAAAACGTAACAGTTTATATTGTATATTGTATCCAGTATGGAAGAAGATAACAAGAATTCGTTTAAAGTTTGTCGTGTTTGTTTGGGATGTTACCCGAGTGATGATTGCTTGTCATTGTTCCATGTAGAAAACGGTCGCGCGATATCTGATTTGATAATATCAATCGCAAAAGTAGAAATAGTTAAAGGTGACTCCTTACCCGACTGTATCTGCAACGAGTGTTTTCACGAACTTGAAAAGGCTGTAAAGTTCAAACAAAAATGTGAACATTCCTATTTCACGTTAATCAACGATACATTTAAGAACCCTTTGATTCCGAAAGTAGATATAAAGGAGGAAATTTCATTTGACAATAACTATGAATTTGATACATCATTTCATGAAAACAGTGTTGAGACAGAATTTGAAATTGAAGACAAGAATATTAAAAAGAGCAGAGCCAGTGATTTGAGTTTAGGATGTCATGATTGTGGAGAGTTGTTTAAAAGTAAATGCAAGCTGAGAGTACATTGGAAAAGGGCCCACCAGAGCAACTATTTAAAGTGTGAACGATGTAAACGTCAGTTCAAATCATTTAAAGCATATCATTTACACAAGAAAATAAGTCCTGCTAGTTGTACTGTGGCCAAATTCATTAGGATTGAGGGCGAAGGTAAAAACCGCATGTTCTACTGTAAGGATTGTGATTATAAATCGATCAGAGTTAAAGATATGATGAATCACTACTTATGTCACAGTGGTGAGAGACCGTTCACATGTTCTATATGTTTAAAGACATTCACCCAACATAGTTCACTTAGCAGTCATCAAGAAAATGTCCACAAGCTTTATAAAGTAGAAGGCACTTGTCATGTATGCGGAAAATACCTTAAAGGTCGAAACAAGTTCTACAAACATTTAAAAGGTCACTCAGAAAAGAATCAACAGTGTGTAATATGTAATAAAATATTCAAAACGAAAAAAACATTGAAAGTGCACATGCAAAGGCATGCTGATATTAAAACGTTGTCATGTGAAATATGTGGATCGAGATACTACACTATATCAGATCTGTGTAACCACAAAAGAAATGTACATTTTAAGGATAGCAAAGTTTATAAATGTGATTTATGTGAATACGTAGCAAACAAGAATGAAACGATAAAGAAGCACAGAGCGAAACACACGGGTGCTAACATACCGTGTTTGGTATGCGGAGTGTTTTTGGAGAATGAAGAAACATATCTTCTGCATCAAAAACGTCATACTGATAAACAATTCCAATGCACGTTGTGTGAGAAAAGTTTCTACAGGAAACGATATCTTAATGATCACATGAGAAAGAAACATGGACACGGAGAATCTGGACCAAAAGCTCTTACAAAAAAGATACAAGTAAAAAGAGAAAGCTCTGTTATCATACAATATGAGGATATTAATTCATTATCACCTACTGTGATAGATTAGGGTTTTTTTGCAGTCTGGCAGTGAAATAAATGTTTGATTTGAAATAAAATGGAGTAAATGTTTCTTGGGGAAAGTTAGTTTCTAAAAATAAAATATAATTTCAAATCTTCCCTCTATAAAATGCTTTAAGTTATTTTAATATTTACATTATTTGGAACTCATGTGCAGAGCATAGTTTGGTAATTATTGGCAAAGAGACTTCCATTAATGTTGGGCAGATAAAGCATATTATGTCAGTATGATATAGATGCAAAATGTTATTAAAAGCCTGAGCAGTTATAATAGCAATATGTTAATTTGAATGTTAACCAAAGAATATTAGTGATTGTTTCGAATGCAGCCAATTACATTGCACTGTATATTAAAATATTGATTCTTTTATTGCTCTGGTTCGGAAGACATCTGTGGATAAGCAACATATGGAGTGCGAGGCAGCTAATTGGCTCTGGTATTAGGCCGCCTATGACATTGAGTACCTATATAATATTCATTACAATCGGCTTTGCATTACTTAACCATACTTGCATCTAATAGCAAAACTCAACACTTTATTTTCTTATATGGAAATTTTTTATTTTAGTTAGAACATATTATTATTAAAGTTGGAATTAATGAGAAATTGTGTACATATTAGCATTTAAAAAAGAAAAAAAAATTATTTACAACACTTATTTAACCTAGTTAAACTGCTTTTTTAATTCAAGATTTTTTAATTCATTTTTGATGATGGTTTTAGTAAATATTTAATTATTTTCGTTTAAGGTATAAAGTACCTATATTTTAGTGACATTATTTATTAACATTTTAATTCACAAAAATATATACATATTAGGTATTTAATAAAATAAGATTCCTGAAAATAGGTTATCTGAACAAAACATTTGTTAATTAAAAACAATAAAACACTTAAATGAAACCCAAACTGTTCTTTCTTTATTGTTACCTTACCACAGATAGGTCACATAGTCAAGTTATTGAGAAATGGGGAAATATGATGGACAGGTCCGAAGAAAAACTTATACGGGGGACAAGTTGAAAAACTGACAAAACCAACAAACTCAACAAAGCAATGATAACCTAGCGTAGCTTAAACTATGACATGCGTTTTACATTGGTAAAAGGAGTGAAGTATCTTGGGTTGAGAAATTTAGTAAGATTTTGGCGCTATCTTTAAAATTTCACCGCTTGCTATGGTGGCGCCACCCTAATTAATCGCTTTTCAACAAACAACTTTTCACGCACAGTGATTGTGCTCCATACTTTAGAAGGTATCCTAACTTTTTAAACACATACGTCATAATTTACTTCAGTTTGTTTCTCCATATGGCCCAGCCATTTACTCAAGGACTTGAACTGCTAGTGTAATGTTGTACCTACTAAAATTATGAATAGAAAAAAGAAATTTAAAAAATCGAGACTATAAGCATGAGCAGGGCCGGATTTAAACTTAATGCCGCTCCTGGGCACGGAAAAAAATCCACCCCAATACTAGAATTTTACCTAAACTTATAATTTATATATTTTATAGTTCAAAATTAAAATAACTAATTAATCGCGGGAAATGTATCATATGTCTTAAATTCCAAAAACATAAATAAATATTTGTTTTTTTTCTAACAATTATAAAATTTGACTAAGGGTGGCTCATCATTATATTACATAAAGAAAACTAATTAAATTTCTTTAATTACAGAAAATAGAAAAATCGATTATTATTTTAAATCTCCAAGGAAATAAATTGATTAAATCATTTAGATTATTAATTTTTACCTTTTAATTTAAAAGTGCAAAAATTATAATTCACAAATGATGGATGAATTGAATTTCTTGAATTATTAATTAAAAAGAAAATGATTAATTATTAGAATTAATTAATTATATTGAGCAATCTTGATATGACTAAAAAAATTTTTTTTACTTTAAAAAATTTGCCGCCCTAGGCACTTGCCCCGACTGCCCCTAGTGTAAATCCACCACTGAGCATGAGCATCGAAAAACAGATCTTAAATTGCCATGGGACTGTGGCGTTAGCCATCATAAAACACAAGATATTTGACAGATACGACTTCTCAACATGAGCTTGCATTTAAACAACTAACCACTTAACACCAGGTGGGCTGATCGATCGTGGGCCGATAAGCGGGCTCGTCGAACTCGGCACAGAGTTAGACGAGCAACCCAGCCCATGCATCAGCCCGCAGTTTCTCGTCAGATCTTCTCAGTGGGTCGCGATTCCGATCCGGTAGTAGATTCATTCGTAAAGCAGCTTTGAGATGTTAGGTCTCCTTTGGAGGCGCTCGGGCAGCCCTCCTGGCTGAGCCTTTGCTCGTCCACCTGTCCTGGTGAAACTGGCCACTAGTAATCAATTATTCACACTTCTTCATCTTTTATGAGGACAATTGGCTACTTGCGATACCGTTGTTGCTAGTGTCGAGTGTGATTTAGATACGGTGATAGATTCAGCGAAGCACCGCTTTTGCCAATGCTAATAAACTCTCAGGCTGCGTCGGTGAGCTCACCTATCATCTTGTGAGTCCCTTAGGTTACCGGACAAATTAGGAGGAAAATTGATTAAACGAGATCTGAAAAAAGATGTGACACATATTCCGGTTAATTTTGAAGTTCTCCAAGTAGAACGTAAAAAACGGTATATTTATTTTAAGCCTATCAACCTACAAAGCCCCTGCGACACTGAATTAATTTCCGTTTCACTATTGTATTTGACTTTTGACAGTTCGCGTGTAAGCAGTGTTGTCACAATGATTTTCTAAAAACATTTCACTTTTGCACTTTAATATAAACATATTCATTTTTCCTCCAAGGCTTGTCAATAATTTTATATAATTCACAATAATATACTTAATTCAAAGGTAAAATAAATTGTGAGCCGCAATATAATTTTAAGTTCGCACAACACAGAGTTATGAAGTAATTAGGGATGGCAGCCTTTGTGCCGATTAAAATCGATAAACACATACAGACGGTACTGTTATTAAAAATTAAATTATCAAGGCAGCGGGACGCCTGCACTGACCTGTTATTGGTTGTGGTTTTAATAAAATTTCATTGTTCTAATGTTTATAGTAGAACGGTATGTGTTTGGCGTCTTAATATTTTTCAGGATTCTGAACGTTCAAGAAAAAATGAACATCCTTATTATTGCGAACAGATGTTTTGAAAATCATCTCCTCCGTGCATCGTTTTCCTCAGTGCTGAGGATCGTGACCTTTACGAAATACATACGTAAAGGTTTTCTTGGGAAAATTGCTAGTGATGGGTTCCCGCGTCTTTCCACAGCAGAATTTCAGAGGCGATTTAGTTCCTCTGGGCTACTGAAGCACTAGTTCGGGTATATAACCGCCGCCCGCCGCCCGCCGCCCGTTGATGGGCGTTATCTTTTACCGCAAGGTAGGTGGCATACCAACGCCAACCCTCCGCTTTTCTCATCCGGGCTTGGGACCGGCAACGGCAGAGTTGAAATCATCTAGGTATAGGTTAATTGTTTTTTTTTCCTACCTAAGCCTTGAGAGGTTATTTCAGCGTAACCTTAGTAGGTGAGCTCACGGGGCTCAAACTGGAGTGATGCTAACACTGACCCTAGCAAGAGCAGTGCTTCGCAGAATCTACCACCGGATCGGAAACGCGACCCACTGAGAAGATCCGACGAGAAACTCAGTGGGCTGGTTAATTGTGCTGTCGACATTACTTATTACTATGAAAATACGGCGATTTTCTGCACAAAAAATACATATTTGCATTCGCAGTATCTGTCAATACATAAAACGATAATATTTGGGAAATTACGAAGAAAAATTACATTAATTATGCATTTCAAAACTACAATTTACAGTTTAAGAATCAGCCGTAATTGACCAAATCATGAGAAAACATCTTTTCAACTGCAAAATTTGTTCTCGAATTATATTACGTTTACCTATTACAGCCATATTAGCTAACTTCATCTATGAATTTGCATGTATTTCAAAAGAGGCCAAATAATATGGTTTTCTTTTTGTTCCCACTAAACTGATAGCCTTGAGAGGCTATATCAGCGTCGCCTTTTTTTTTATTGCCCTTGTAGGCAGACGAGCATACGGCCCACCTGATGGTGAGTTGTTACTGTCGCCCATGGACTTCAGCAATGTCAGGGGCAGAGCCAAGCCGCTGCCTACCGCAAACTAGTAGGTGAGCTCACGGGGCTCAAACCTGATGACGTTGCTAACACGAACCCTAGCAAGAGTCGTGCTTCGCAGAATCAGCCATCGGATCGGAAACGCTATCCACTGAGAAGATCCGGCGAGAAACTCAGTGGGCTGTGTCTGAGGGTTAGTTTACTCGTCGAGCCCTTCGTCGCAAGCGACGGGTTCGATGAGAACGATGACCGGGATAATCTGGAATCTCTATTCCCAAATGCAAAAAATAAACTACACACAATAATTAAATTTTGTGAAAGACTATACTGATGTCGATTGAAAAAAAACTATAATATAATCTCAAACAGAAAGTATGTTGTAGCATTCCATAGAATTCTACTATTCCAGGCATAAAATTTTAATGATTATTCGGTACATTGATATCATAACAATAACAGTAAACCTACAAAATTTACAAGCGTTGAATCTTTCACTATTTTGCAAGTACGATATGTCCATAAATTTTTATTTTATTATCACAACATTTATTTTACTATTCGATATCTATCGAAAATAAGGTGTTTTATTGATTTTAAATTTTGGCGCGCTGATCTAGATTAATTGGGAACTACGATTATCGGAATTTACAGTTTTTTTAGTACAGATATAATCTGAATTTTAGGACATAACCGTAAGTGGTATGTTCACATTTCCACACAAGAGAAAATCCTAGATCCATGAGCTTTTGTCTGGAAAGTTCAACAAAAAAGTCCACATTTAAAACATCTCGACAACAAAATATTATGTAATTCTTATATTACAAATACAAACATTTTAATTTGCCAATTACATAGTATTAGTGGTTTAAGGACGGATCATGGAAATAAAGAATGACTGGCAATAAGAATTTCGGTTTATTTTCAACTGATCTTTTTTTTTTTAAAGAGCATGCAACATTGATCAATAAAAAGTGATCATATACATACTATTATGTACAAACATATATCCAGTGTACTTATATTTAATATAATTGTTTTTCTTTCTTTAGACTTTCTAATCCAAGACAGTGATGTGAATAAAAAGACGAACAGACTCGCTACCATAACGAGCCGACAATTTCTGTATCCATTTTCGGGGCGTTAAAATAATTGATTTGAATATTCATGTTAGTATTTTACGTAATCCGTTCGAAAATTAAATATCTACTACTTGCATTTTGTGGCCACATTTTTTTTTCAACCGGTTTTCGGAGCGGTAGTGCAGTTGGGGCCGCTTGCGTCATAGATTAAAGCTAGGCGATTTGTGAGAGGTGAAAGGATGAAGAAAGGTGCTCTATGAGTAAATGATTTAGACTGATAACTTGAGAAATTCGTTGAGATAGATGTTTTATTTTCTGTACTCTATCATATTTTTTTAATTAGCAATCTACAACAGATTTTGTATTTATTGCCTACATTTTTAATTCATGTTTTGGTTTTAATTGGTACTGGTTCTGCTGTAACAATAATGCAATTAAGATTTTTTATAAAGTGCCTAAACCTGTCCTGAGGTACGGATGGATTGCAGTGACAGCTCCTCTATTTTTTTATTTGTTTTATTGCTTAGATGGGTGGACGAGTTCAGAGCCCACCTGGTGTGAAGCGGTTTCTGGAGCCCATAGATATCTACAATGTAAGTGCGCCACCCACCTTGAGATATAAGTTCTAAGGTCTCAAGTATAGTTACAACGGTTGCCCCACCTTTCAAACCGAAACGCATTACTGCTTCACGGCAGAAATAGGTAGAGTGGTGGTACCTGCATGGACTCACAAGAAATCCTACCACCAGTAGTACCACCACCTCTATCCGTGTTATCCGCTAATAAATACGACCTAGATACTACCTAGGTGAACTTTTGGAAAATAACTTCTGTGGAAAGTATTACGGTTTGAAGAATCAATTTTTTTTAATAGGTTAAAATTAGATTGGCTTTGCCTTTTTTTAATGCAAGGTCAAAGCTGTAAAAGACAAAGGTACGATTTAGATTTATGATATGATCAGACGATGCGTTATTTCTACTAGTATAGATGCTCATACGGATGGCTAATATATAAATGATTCCATCAGGAGTCACGACCTAAATACAGCTGCCTACCGCTAGATATACAGAAAAAGTAGCAGCAGTTAAAAGCAGCAAAGGTAACATGTCCATTCTAATCAACAGTTGAATAGTTGTAGCTCTTGTTATGAAGAAGAATAATGTGATTCTCCGAACGTAAGATCCTGTTAATTGACAAACTTGTACAACGGCTTATTGTAAACCTGCTCGGAAAGGTAACATCATCAAGAAGGCATCCTGTCTATTTCTATCGAAAACAGGAATACATATATACATATGTGCCAACTTCAACGATGGGAGAGCCTTTATATATTACAATAAGATTGAGACCTTAGTCTTGTGCCTCGAGGTAGATGGTGGTATTCAGTTGAGCTGTTTATGAGACAACACCAGATGGGCTGTGAACTCGTTCACCCATCTTTCCATTAAAAACATTTCTTTAAAGCCATTTCCACTTTTTCAACTGATTAACCTTTAAGGATTCATTTAAGAGCTATGTGAATTATATATGGCAATTTTCTTTTTCTTTTTATTGCTTAGGTGGGTGGACAAGCTCTCAGCCCACCTTATGTTAAGTGGTTACAGGAGCCCATAGACATCTACAAACTAAATGCCGCCACCTACCTTGAGACATGAGTTCTAAGTTCTTAGTTTTTACATATAACGACTGCCCCACTCTTCAAACCGAAACGCGTTACTGCTTCACGGCAGAAATAGGCAGGGTGGTGGTACCTACTCGTGCGGAATCAAAAGAGGTCCTACTATCAGTAATAGATCACTACCACTAGTAATTACTAATTATATTTTATTTTTCTTTCCTTTAGGGTGTCGTGAATTTTTTGTATGTCGGATATCAGAGGTTAAAATACACTACTTTTATCTTTGGTATCTTTTATCCTCAATTCAATTCCCTCCTGATTTTCTCGTCAATTTTGTTGACTTTGCTCATTTTTGAAAAAACCCGCATCCTGTACCCACTTACACGCATACATCTCTACAGAGTTCAATGAACTTAAACAACACCTACGATCAGTGTATGTGTTTGTATCAACTTCTCGGAATCACAAAACCTTGCTGTCTACTGTCTAAAGGTGCCTGCTGTAAACTTTATCGCGTGATATCCCTGATCCATTGATCATACAGAATATCATCAGGTTATAATTAATTAATTAATAATAAATAAATGGTAGCCCAAAAAAGTTGATCAAATGAGGCTATTTTACACTTTGTTACTTGAAGAGTAATTTAATTTGCATTTGCTATCGGGAGTTAGAAAACTGTTATATTTAATTTGTTTAAAATTAGCGTATAGTCAGTAGCTAAAATAAAACACATTTTACTCCACTCTAATAAAGTGAAAATTGTATAATAATTAAACATACACCTAAATAGAGAAGGCATCGTTTTTATCTTTTCTCTTTACCTTCTCACCTGATAGTTCGCACGCTTGATCTTTGACATCGCGAGTCGCGGCGCCAGCTCGCAGTCAACCAACCACCGCCATTTTCACCTCAGTCCAGTTAGAGCAGTGTTGCGTGATTTACGTGTCCACGTATCAGCTGCCAACGAAACGATCGTAAACTAAACAATGGAACAAAAAGTGTTAATTAACAAACATTTTGATTATGAAAAATACGTTTAATTTCTTTTAAAATAACTTTTTGTGTGCACAAAAAAGTTTCGTAATGTTTTATTTGCAAATTTTCGAATGTAAAAGTTAGTTTGTGATTTGTTCCGATCGTCTCCGACGGTTTTGTGTTGAAAACAGTGATTTTCTGGTTTAATTCGTGTCGAATTAGTTTATAATTGGACGTGTACTTGTTGGAGCGGTGTACGGCTTTGCTGATTCCAGAGGTCCAGTCTTTAAAAGGTCGGTTGTTTTGCTACTGAAACCGTGCCAAGTTAAACGTAATTATAAGTAGGTACTTAGATTCAAACACCTCGTTCTGATTTCCTTAAAAGGATCAAACGAAGGTAGTCCAGTGTCTATTGGAAGTTTATAATGTAATTGCATAATATTATGAAGCTGATTCGTAAAAGATTCGCGTTTTTCTTATATAAACGATAAAAATTAACGGTTCTTTTAATAACTGATAACATCGAACGAAATTAAAATTAACAGATAAAAATAAAGCTGTTTTCGTTTGTTGTATAATAATCTATTTTAATCCAAGAGAAAGGCTCATAGCGATCGATGTTTTTGTGTAGTTAGAATATTCCTGTTGCTATACTTGCAAATAGGCATGTTTTGAAACAGTAATTTTACTTAAGATTATATGAGTCGACTATTATCAAAGCCGGCAATCTGACTTTTGGACAATGATTGGTAAATCAGAAAAACGAATTATTGACTTTGTATTCCATTGGCAGTCACAAAACTCTTCGGAACGACTTCTTAGATAAATAACAGGTTAACTATTAACCTTTATTTAATGCAGGTTTTGAACCGTATTCTTTGAAGGAGACGATTATATTCAAATCAATCTGTATTGACATATCAATAAATTTTTTTTGTCCAAATGCACAGATTGCCACCTTTGATAATAGACGACTCATATTACCTACATATACAATATCCTATTTTCGGTATTATTATAAATATTGTTGGGAGTAGGTAAGTAAGGTTTTTGAATACAGACAGACAGTGTATACACATCTTCGAATTATGCGAGTCGTAGACATAATTACGCACACACGTAAACAGTAAATTATCCGAAACGTTGGATATAATGTAATGACAATAAAAAATGCGAGGCTATACTGTAAAAGTACTTTTAATTACAGTTATGGAAATCAATCGGTGCCGGCTCGAATCACACCGAGTCACTACTTAGTAAATAATAGGTTACAAAAATCACTTTTTTTTCCTACTTATTCTAATAACCTCAGGGAGTCATACTAGATTCACCAAGCGAGAAGGTGAGGTCGCGGGGCTCTCTCCTGACGAATTTGCTAACACTAGCCTAGCTGGAGCAGTTTTGGCAGGATCTTTCACCGGATCGGAATCGCGACCCACTGAGAAGATCCGGCGAGATACTCAATGGGTTGTATATATAGGACAAAAATTACGAATATGCACCACTACCACTGTAAAAGAAGAAATTCGCAAAACTTCAGAGGAGACCAGACAAGTCTGACGAGATCCTCAAATTTAAATTTAAGGTTTCGACTAATAACAGACATTACAGTCAGCACAATATGGTTGACAGACAAAGAAACAACTTTATAGTTTTAGTTAAGAAATTATCGTTTTAATCGAAAAAAATATATAATTGGCGGTCTAGAAGGCGTCCCAGACATGTTTCTATGAAGCACAGTAATTTATTTGTTTCGTTATTACCGCTATAGGAAAATAAGTACATACTCGGATGTCTGTCGAATGGAAAATATATGGCCGGTCATAGATATCGGCAGTATTAAGGCTACTGTAGGCTTACGACGAAAGGAAGATCTCATTCCAGATCCTGCGGACAGAATGGAAAGCAGTCAACGTCGCCCAAAACACGTCATTTCGGTTCCTCCCGATCCACTAAAGGTGCTTTTAGGTACCTCAAGCACCGGTTATTGTTCTAACTTCGTTCGAAATTAACCCACAGACACAGCCCACTGAGTTTCTCGCCGGATGGTCCAAATGTTATTCGGAACTTGTATATATGCAAGCTTATCTTGAAAATGTCGTAAGCGAGATTCACGCATCTGTCAAATATCTTGCGTTGTATGATGGCTACCGCCACACTACAATCGCAGCAGATTCTTTATTACCATCGAGTTAAAGAATGCCAGGGACACAGCTGAGACACCACTTAGCACTTAGCACTTTAAAAACTCGTCCGAAGCAGGATATTTGACAGCGCTTACCGTCAGACAAGGCCCACTGAATTTCTCGTCGAATCTTCTTAGTGGGTCGCGTTTCCGATCCGGTGGTAGAATCTGCGAGGCGCTGCTTTTTCTGGGCTAGTGTTAGCAAATTCGGCAGGTTAGAGCTCCGTAAGCTCACCTGCTCGTACGGTGAATCTAGTATGACCCTTCGAGTTCACTAGAATAAGAAGGAAAAAAAAAGACAGCGCTTAGGAGATTTCCGCGCGGGATTATGACATGTCTGGCTATTGTGTGCTGTCGCGTAGGGAATTAATGAGCTCGAAAAATTCCCCAGAGATCTCCGCATAAACCTTGCTTTTGTTTTATCTTAGAGGGTAATCACTGGTTGTCACCATTCTGGTGGCGTCATGATATTCATAGGCTCCGGGCACTCAAACAGACAGATATCAAGTGATTAATAATAATTTGATTATTGTTATTGAATGAACATCTTTTAAACTGTACAGGATGTACGAGGATATACTTAATTATAAATTGTGGTATTGTTCTTTATGTCTTTGAATATTTATGATCACTAAAAACACTGTTGGTACATTCGTTGTTAGAAGTATTCATAAATTACTAATGCTCGCTCGCCTAATATACGAAATTCGACTATTCTGAATTCATTTTATGTGTCTTATCTCTTGTTTTGTTATTCTATGTTTAAAATATCCGACTTTTTTCCGGTTTTGTAAAATTAAAAACTAAATATTGGAATTGAGAGTTCGTCAATAACTCTTCTTCCTTGCGTCGTTCTCCTCATTAATGAGGGTCGTGACTCTCTCGCTGCGTCTATCTCTCTTGTAGGATTGTTCTCCATCTGCTGCGATCCTTGGCATCGTGGAGCTTGATGTCCAGACAAGACCGAATTTGGTCTGACCGTCTCGTGGGACGTTTGCCTGTCGTCAATAACACTAAACGTAAAAAAAAAACGGTTGACAAACAGCGGAAATGGCACTTAACTATTTTGTCATTGCCGCCTATTTATCTATATATATAAAAGAAAGTCGTGTTAGTTACACTATTTATAACTCAAGAACGGCTGAACTGATTTGGCTGAAAATTGGTGAGGAGGTAGCTTAGAACCAGGAGAAGGACATAGGATACTTTTTATCACGTTCCCGTGGGACGTGACATAAAACGTGATATAACCATAGACCTATATAGTAGGAACACGACATATTGTTCTATACGTACAATTGCTTATATAAATAGCACCCATTTTGAAGGCACATACATAAACATATATCTATCTCGTTCTTACTCAGCACTTTAACTCGCAGGAAAACAATATAACAGTATTTCAGTACGTACATAAAATGAAACATGAATATACGTAAATGTCTCCGTCTCCGTCTAATGAGGCCGAAAATCCGCCATGTTTAGCGCGCCAAATGTCATTGTCACGTCAGTTCGGCCGTCTGTTTTGGGTTGTACATTATTTATTGACTTTGATATCGATTTAATATGATTGCTTATATAAAATTTCTTATTTTATCATGCTTAAAACATACAAAAATAATAATTAAAACATATTTTATAGGATCTCAAGAAAGTCGATGCCCCAAAACTATTAATGAATATACAACAATATATAATATAATGAATTTAAATATATATAGATATTTAAATTCATTATGGAGCCCTCATCCGAAAAATCGGACACCATTTTTCGATCGGAATCTATTGATCATGACACTAATCATAAATGCCTCTTTAAAATATGTCATCAAAACATATTTAGACATTCAGTTTAGATATTTCAGGACTAGCGACCCGCCCTCGCTTCGCTTCGGAAACTTTAAAACACACAGGAAAAAAAAAAAAAAATATATTAAAAAAAGTAGCCTATGTTCATCAGGGACAATGTCGGCTTCTAATGGAAAAAGAATTTTTCAAATCGGTCCAGTAGTTTCGGAGCCTATTCGAAACAAACAAACAAACAAATCTTTCCTCTTTATAATATTAGTATAGATATAGAGTATAGATCACAGATCATAGAAACACAGTTGTTTCTATGATCTGTGGTATAGATATAGAAAAAGGCTACCGACAAAATCTCTTCGGAACTATTTAAATAAAATAGTTTTATTCCGCAGTGAGTAAAACACTATTGTCAACTCGTTAAATATTTAATAATTAAGTGAGTTTAGAGAGGAAGTCACAAGGAATGACGTTTGTAATTTTATTAACGAATAAAATTAAATGTTCTGTAGGTGTTTTTTTTTTATCAGGCGGTCCCTTAATAAGTTTAAATTTATTTATTTATTATTGATTAAAAAAATTTTGTGTGATGGTGCGGCGCACCTTCCTTGAGGTGCGCTGCGGTAGTGTGTTACGGACTTTAGAGTCAGCAAAACAATTAAAATAGATTGTAATAGTCTAAGAAAAACACGTACTCAAAATACGATAACATTCAGCATGCTAGAAATGGGCAGATGGCACTGTACTACTACGCCATATCTTTATGTTTTGCGGCAAACGACAACTTTATAAAATCAGTGTAGCAAATTTTAAAAATCGTCATATCGTTTACTTGGCAAATTTGAAGCACGAACTCGTCTTAGATTTCACATAATATCTAAATCAAATCATCTTTGCACATAACAATATACTTACTTCCTATTAAAGTATAAATTCTACAAATAGATTCACTCAATAATATTTAAAATAAAATGAGCCAAGAACGTTTATCGATAAAACCTACTAACATTAAAATCTTCTGGGCAGCACTAAAACCGCCATGTTTTGTGGCCAGATGACGTCACAGTGGCACGAATTTTTTGTTGACGTTTCATTTCCATAGGTTTCCTACTTCAGTGGGTATAACAAAACGCAACTGATATCGAATAATAAAACGCAACTGACAGCTAAAGGTAATCTATGGTTAATTATAGTCTATGGTTCTCTATGGCAGTCTATGGTTAATTATGGTAGAATTTTGAAGTTGACCGGTTGATATGTTTGTTTCGAGTTTCTATTAGCTTATTGTGGTGAGATAGGTCATCATTAAGAAAGCCATGGCGCGACCAACACGATCAAATATTTCCCGACGAAGCCGTAATGCAGCTAGGATTCGAAACATTGCGAGTGAAAGGACTGAGGGAGAACAAAAAAATACAATAATAATAATAACAACATCTAAAATACATGGCCAATAAAGTATCATTAAAATATTTCCTTTTTTAATTTACAATAAATAACCAAATAAAAAATTGCTCATTTATTGCCTCTAAGGCGGAGCAAAGTTCGCCGGGTCACCTAGTATCTATATAAAAGATATATTTGGCTATAGTCAACAGTGATTTTTTCTCATTTTATTCCCAATTGATGTGGTTGTTTGATAATTTTATTTTTACTAAAAACGAAACGCAAGCGTCATCATGGTGACTTAAAAATCTTCAGGGGATTGATTGAAGTGACGTGTCGCCAATATTGAGGTATTATTACATTGATGCGTCGACCGCTGTATATAGCAGTCTACTCAACGCAATTAGCTAACCGGTTCCACACTGTTTCGTGATGACTCTTACGAATAACGTTAGGGAACATTAAAATAAGATAAATGAACATATATTTGTTCGTTCGTAATCGATTCCGTCACAAATGTTTGACAAACTGGCTGTGAAAATTTGAAAAATTATATCTATGTAAAGTTCCTAGGGCTAGTGTTGATATGGTGTCATCAACGAATTAATCCGATTAACGATTTAACGACGATTTAATCCAGGATGAAATTTATCAAAACGCTGCAAATGCTAAGCGCCGATACTATTAAAGCCTTATCGTGATGCATGGCAATAAAAAGAAAATTATGAAAATGTATGAAAAACGGGTCGTCGAGGCGATGGTTGACGATTAAATACGCCGGCCTCTACCGTACGACGACCCGACAGGCTGCCTGGACAGTGCCGCTGGTGTTCTGAGATACTCCGCTGGTACAGAACCAGCCTACCAAGTCGGAACGTGATACTCCGCTGACCGGGTTGCTTTTATACAATAAGTCTGGCAGCGACAGCGATGCCGGCAATACGGAGCGCACTGCGAACCGTAACCACAGCTGAATGCCAGCGGGCTAGGGTTACGGTAGCTTGCGACGCAGCTTCGACACCCTTCGGTTGTTACGTGATGAGCACCAGAAGAAGACTGCCTTCTAACAAGGCTGGAGCTGGACGAACACCTTTCTCCGACGGTGGAGAGGGAAGCAGAGCGCTCTTGTTTCCTTTCCGCCGCCAGGGCTCTTTGCTGCCGAGCATCGTAGCCACGATGGCTGACACCGACAGTTCAGGACCTGTCTTCGCAACGAGGATGTGGTGCTACTCCGCGAAAGCGTATACTCCGCTGTGTCCTCATCGCAACCACTGGAGTGGTGGTATTCTGGCGTCGGTTTCCTCGGGGCGAGGCGGTGCAGGTAACGGCTGAAGCAGCCGTATCCCGTGGACACCTGCGTTGTCTGGAAGGTGAGACATCTTCGGTCGTGATTCACTCAGACCGAGATCGGATCGCCTCGACGCCCGTAAGCACGCTAAAACCAACATAACCAATCGCGCGTGCTAAAATCAGTGTAGTATCAAAATCATGTTATACCATTTGCACTATTACCCATTAGATTAAAAAAACCTGGATTTTATTAAACACACCTCGTTAGTGTGAACGCGCATGTACGATGATTATACAGCTACTATACCGATTGACTTGTAACGCACTCGCTGTTACGATGACGCGTATCGAATTGGTTTTAGGTAGTTCACTAATATTTATTTGTTGTTGAACCTTAATGACCAATTTCGATTATATTGTACAACAAGATGTTGGATAATTATATTTATCAATGTTAGATTATTTTTTTATTATCATTATTTCTTATTGTTTGTAAATTGTTACTAGATGATGGTTTTTTTTTTATAAAGCCGTCTTGTTGTGTCTTTAAAGCAGCTAGTTGCTCTCAATTATGAAAAATAGTATTATTATTCGCCAATAGATGTCGGGAAGAGTCATAAAGTTGATTATTGAAAACATGAATAAAACAACATAATTCTGAAAATAAAGCGTAACTACATCGATTTATCGCCCCCGAAATCCCCTGTATACTAAATTTTATGAAAATCGTTGGAGCCGTTTCCGAGATTCAGATTATATATTATATATACAAGAATTACCCGTTTAAAGGTATAAGATATATTGTTTATAAATAATCGGGGTGAAGTTACCATTGCGAATATAGCCATATATTATTTAATATGATTTTTTCATCTAAATTTTATCGACACATAATTAAGTACCATAACATTATTCTAAAATCTGTTAGAGTTTAGTGTTTTTCAAAGGCTAAGGCGGGTCGCAAACATAATGAAAATTTACTCTTCATACTCGCGTCTATTTTGTATTATTTCCGAAGTTTCACAGTCGAACGAAGCCCTTACATGTGCTGATAAGTTCATCCTCCTCCTCCTTCAGTCGATCGCTCATTGCTGAGCATCGTGATGCGCCCGCCTGTGACCTTTTGTAATTTTTAGCCACTTATGTCGGTCAGTGGCACAGTGAAGTGCGTGGTTCAGTCTCATGTCCAGATACTCAGATACTTGGTCACTCCATCTTTTTCGGCTACGACCTCTGGATCGTCTCGATCCACTTTACCCGTCACTATGAGTCTCTCCAGGTTGTCAGAGGGTTTTCTTGCTATATGACCAAAGTATTGGAGCACTCTATATAAACATAACAGATAAGTTCATACTACGTTTATATTATTTCAAATCTAAATCAGTTATTAAAAATGGGAGAAATGCCGGCAAACTTATTTAATGAAAGCAAATGTTCGATATTACATTCGTCATAAGTCAAGCGCAAAACTGTAGTCGCCGATGTTGTATCTACATCGAGCGTCGTAAGAGATTCTCACATTATGCAAATTGCCTTCCGCTCATGTTCGGTGGAAATGTCCTTAGCAACGGGAAATGGATTATATAATTCTGAGTATTGGAAAAATCTTGGAAAACCTGCCAATGCTAGAGTTTGATACTCAAATATAATAAGACTAAAAATGAATTGACTAGCAGTAATTTATTTGCCCAAAAACATTAACGATTAACAACACATTGAGAATTATTAATTTGCTTTAAAATCACGTTTTTTTTCTCTCTTCAAAGTACTAAAAGTAAGTTGACGCAAACAAAGGCGGTCAATAAAAGTCAAAATGCCGTGGCAAGGCACTTGACTAAAGCTAAATAAATACTGATCACTGGTAATTTTGAAAAAGGAAAAAAATTACGAAATTTGATTACAAAATGTGTGTATTAAATTAAATTTAAAAAATAATAATCCCGCTTTGTTTTACGTATTTCGAAATCTAAAAATCAAACTTATAAAAAATTTAAATTCGCACCGCGTGAGTTCCAAAAAACCACAACTTTCAGATGAAAGGGAAACGGCCTTTTGAGCCGCGAAAAATAAACAACTTAAAAGGACCGGGACTTAATGTCCTAGCATCCAAATAAATTATCCTCTTAACGAACTCACGGACAAACTCGGTAATTAGTTTTTTTTTTTTTTTTTTTTTTTTTTTTATTGCCTTTGTAGGCAGACGGGCATACGGCCCACCTGATGGTGAGTGGTTACCGTCGCCCATGGACTTCAGCAATGCAAGGGGCAGAGCCAAGCCGCTGCCTACCGCTTAATACTCTCCACAAGCCTCGTTTGAAGAAGGACATGTCATAGCGCTCGGGAAACACCGTGGAGGGGAGCTCATTCCATAGCCGGATGGTACGTGGCAAAAAAGATCTCTGGAAACGCACTGTGGATGACCGCAGCGGCTCCAGGTAGTATGGATGAACTCTACTCCGGTGGCGGGCGGTGCGATGGTAAAAACGAGATGCTGGTATCATCTCGAACAATTCCTCAGAGCACTCCCCATGGAACATACGGTATAAAATACAGAGGGAACCGAAGTCCCTCCGCAGACCCAGAGGCTCCAAGCTCAACAATTTCAACAATTTTTTTTTTTTTTTTTTTTTTTTTTTTTTATTGCTTAGATGGGTGGACGAGCTCACAGCCCACCTGATGTTAAGTGGTTACTGGAGCCCATAGACATCCACAACGTAAATGCGCCACCCACCTTGAGATACAAGTTCTAAGGTCTCAAGTATAGTAACGTAGTAGTATAGTAACGTAGTAAGTAGTAATTGTCAAAAGGAACAAGATATGAAGACTCCTATTGTATTAAACAATCCCGAAGAAATCTAGACAAGGTCCTTGGAGTCCGTCAATTGAGTATTCTTCTCTATTCTGTAATTTCAAAGCGGGAACAATCGTTTCTGAATTTAACTTCTTTAGCACTGTTAGCGTAGTTATATCTTAGCACTGTTTGTGTAAAAAACATCCCATATCTCATATCTAATAAATAAAAACAATAAACCTATTCAAGAACATATGTTTATAAAATGCATATATTGTTTAACCAAAAAGTGTTCAAAAGTTTCGTCAACTGTTGTCTTGAATAAAAGTTATTCAGACCCTTGGAATAAACAGCCCTTAAGCTTCCAACGATTAGATAGGAAAAAAAATCGGTGTTTCCAAACAGAAGCCAGACTTCCATGCCATAAAATCATATTCACCTAAAGATTTGTTTATTTTATGTTTTTTTTCTTCATCTCTCGCATGATTGGTGTGCCAGCACTTACACTTAATATTTCAAAGACGAAAGAGAATTACTATCTAATTTACTCAAACGATTGTCATTAAATTTTCTTTAGAAACGACGTCGGGGTACTTATGATTCAGAAAAAACTACAATGGCTGGAGGGGTGTATTTTTGTTGACATTAACGCGGGTAAAATAGCGTGTAAACGAGTTTTTTTTTTTTTAATATATTTTGTATAGATTTTTAGAGATTTTCCTTTATCTACAACCGTTAATAGTAAATTGGTTGTGACATACGAAATGTCCGATAGGCGTACGAAAATACAATCAATTAATTTGGCATTTGGCGAAGGAACTCTTAAAATAAAATGGTCATTACAACACAAGCAGAGTCATCTTTAAAAATACACTGTCCATTAATGAATATTTAAATAAATTTTTAAATTCACCTTTATATCTAAATCCGGAATTAATCAACCGAATAAAACGTGTAAGTATATCGAAATTAATTTTGTATCAACTATTAAGAATTGAATATATTGACATATACAAAAAATAATGTTTGAAAAACATTAATAAATTATTCATTATCGTTTCAATCGTAAATTGTCGGAATTAACTTCCTTCTATCACTTTATCGAGGAATGTCATGCATTGCACGAAGCGGAGGAAGGAATCTTCATTAATAAAATCTAGTCTTCTATTTATATTATAATTTTCTAGATAATTCAGCTAAACGCGTGGGTGTATTTCATTAAATAATAAATTAAAGCTTTACATCGGACAGGTTAAGTGATGTCGGCCATTTTGCGATAATATGCGTCCGCCATTTCGTTGATTAGGTGAACTTTAGCGGGGAAAACGCTAAATGAGAAATGACCGATCAACGCGATCTTCGATTTTTTAATTTTAGTTTTTTTAACGTAATAAATATTGTATTGGCTGCGGTCTTTGCGAGTCGTAGACATAATTAAAACTACATTAACGATTTAATTATGTAATCATATTTTTTTTTTAAAGATTTTAATCAATTCTCTCAGAACATCACTGTTTCTCGTGATCTTTTTGCCCCTCCGCTTTGCCTCAGTTGAGTCCTGTCTAATTCAATTCGAGATTCTAAACTTAACAACAAATATCTGTTACCATAAACAGACGCCATTGCACTATATAATTTCAAAGCGTTAGTCCTAATGCTACATACGCAATGTATATTAATTACATTAGCCCAGTATAATAAAATTCGTTTTTGCTCTACGACATGAATACAAAACGAGGCGGCCAACTTTATAACTATGAAATATTTAAAAGCCGTCCATTTTAGACGATTAGTAGTTTCCAATATAATTCAAAACATTTAATTTCCCAGCGAGACGAGGAAAGAAGTATCGAATTAAAAAGTTTTGCTAAATGTAATTCGACTTCTATCAATTAAAAAAATATATATTTATTAATAAAATTTAGTATTTTTTATTTTTAGATTCTCGCTTTTAATTTAATAAAACAAATATTACTTACTTATTACTTCATACTCAGGAGTGTCACCTCAAAATACTGAGGTCAAACATAATTAAATGCGAGATTAAGCCGTAAATTTAATTATTAAATTTAACATTTATTTTTAATTTATTCTTAATATTTAGAATTCTATAAACGCATCTACTTAACCTTACTACTAATAGTTTTTAAACTGAGCATCCCAATAGGTCACGACGTTCCCACACTCATTCCACTCCGGACTTCTACCAAGAGACCTATTTTACACAGAAGTCTTGATTTAACTATTGCCTGCCCCAGTACTGTAATCAGTGCTTATTGTTCTGTCAGTCTAAATACTTTAACGACAGCTCACTCCTGTACGCCATGTCAAATCACTTTACACATTACTAAAAGGGAAAGTCGACTAATTAAAATTGCGCATAATTTTTTATAGCCCTCTTGGGTAGACAGGAGTATGGCCAAATCGGTGGTGAGTGATTCGCTCATAGATACCAGAAACACTAGGGGCATAGCCGAGTCGCTGCTTACCACTAAGTAGTCTCCGCAAACCTCGTTTGAGGAAGGACCTGTGATAACGTTCGGGAAAAATTACGGAGGGGAGCTTATTCCCGAGCCGTAGCAAAATATATCTCTGGAAACACGCTGTGGATGAACGTAGCGGTTCCAGATAATATGGACGGTGATGCTTTTGAAATGTTGTGTTGGCGCCGCCTATTAACGATTCCATGGACAGCCCACCGCACGAACATCTCGATCCTATAAAAGCTTAAAACTGAGAACGCTCAACGCCTGTCTACCTGTCTGCAACGCATAATGCACTACTTTGGCCACGTTGCCCGCAGAGGTGTAGATAGCTTGGAACGTGTGATGGTCACTGGAAAAGTAGAAGGAAACTGATCTAGAGGCCGGAGCCCCAAACGTTGGTGCGAAAAATTGGCACCTGCCGGCGGGATTCGAACACCGTTGCATCGCTAGATACGAATGCACCGGACGTCTTATTCTTTAGGGCACGACGACTTCAAATGTAGTATGTATGAAGAAGAGAAGCTTAGAAGTTAAATCGTACTTCGTGTTTGGAATTCATTTGGTTTGTTTATTGCTTTAGCATTCCGCCCGTGGATATTGATCGTTTTAGAAGTTATTGTAGCTCTCAACTGGAAAAACAGATTGGTGGTGAAATAATATGACCCACATCCAAACGGCTTTAGTTGTACACGATAGTTCCGATTCGAACATAATCCATTTCGCATGTTCCGAGTGTACATTATTTGATATGGAACAGCGATTACCAATCAAAACATTTCCAAGTTTCGTGAAAACATATGTAAATACGTTGTAAAATCGCTTGCCACACTTTGTGATTTAACCGTTGCAATCATGTAAGTATTATCAGTATTCCTATTCTCGGGTGGACGACTTAGACGTAGACTCAAATTTCATTGGATATTTTTTCCTTTATCCATCAGCAGCGATCAGTAATTGGCTTTAATCCGGTTGGCTGTCTTACCACGGAATTTTGACTTTTATTGACAACCTATGTGGTTTTTTTCCGGCTTGGGTTCGAACCTTCTACGAGGTCTAGATGCCTAGGGGGCGCGCGGAGTATACGGCACTGGTCCGCGTCTGCGAACTGCAGGCCCAAGGATATTTTTAGGGCCTTACCGCACTAAACGACTCCCCTGCACTCTTACACCCGACGTCCGATCTCCGCCCGCGGTCAGAATCTGGTCAGAGTAAGGGGATTCCTGCGGTCAACATTACAACCAGACTCGCGGCGCCACCTCTCGATAGTCGGCCACCAACGACGTCGGTCTCCGCGTTAGGGATGCACGGGCGAGGCCGCAGTTGTTCCGGGATACCACTGTCGACCGGAATGCTCTTCCACAGTAAGTTCGGCGACAACAGCGCCGACGGCAAAGCGTTACCGCAACACGGACTGCATCCTGGCCGTCCCATCCTACTGATGCCATCGCGCTGGAGTGACGGTAACGTGCGGCGCAGCCTCGACCCCTTAGTAACTGCCTAACCTAACGTAAATCGTGACCTGTCTGGCTAGTAAAATAATAATAAAAAACATAATCCCTCCTTAATACTCACCCTTTAATTCCTGCTCAAGTTTGCGAATCCAAGGCCTGCAATTCCCAAAGGGATTTTTTGCCGACCTAAGTAACTGGTTCCTCTACCAACTTAAGCTGTTACAAAAATAGCAATAACAATTTAACAATTCCAGCTTAACTTATTCAACAGAACGATAAAAAGCGCTTATTAAAATTCAAATTACCTTTTAACTTAAGCATTGTATTGAGATTAAAATGTTGAATTTGAATTATTTTTTTGTAGAACAGATTACGTGGTTCACTACGCTGTTCATGTTTTGCAATATCGTGAGAATTCGTGTTCGACCTCTGGTCGTACGATTCGAATGTTGACAGAATCTGAATATCATCTTTGCCCGTCGCTATTGCTCTAATCATGTCCTTACGGATCTAACAGATCCAATAACTCTTGCATTAGACGCCTTCAGCTCTAACGCTAAGACCAGGCTTGGGGACACCGGCAGCCGTACCCGTCGATATCGGCAAAGAGTTCGACGTGCAACCTAACCCGTGTATCAGTCCGCTGAGTTTTTCGTCGGATCTTCTCAGCGGGTCGCGATTCCGATTCGGTAGTAGAATCATTTGCGAAGCAGCTGCTCTCCATTTGTTAGGTCTCCTTTGGAGGTGCTCGGGCAGCTGTTAGCTAATCCCACCCCTGCTGGTCGAGGCTTCGCTCGCCCACCTGTCCTGGTGAAACTGGAAATGCCCCCGGGCCATCAGTAACCCTTGAACCACAAAAAAAAATTGCTCTAGTCGCACGAGGTTCTCGAATGTTTTAACGGAATCTTCGACATCGGACAGCGGTTTGACTGCGACATTATGTCCGAACGTCAATAATTACTAGGTTGGAGAAAGGTTCGTCTGTCTTTGTATAAAATATTTCGGATTATTACTGTTAACAACAAAGTTAGCAGCGATTTCAAATTCGACTGGAAACCGCAGACCGAAACCGCGAACCGCAAACGACACTTCGGTATTTATTAGTTTGGGCTCGGCACGGCTGGCGAGTGAACTCGCGTTTACGTATATGGTTTACATTATGGCCGGAAACCTAGCGGTGCGTGACCAGTCTCAAATTTCGCCGATTACGGAGGAATATAAGCCAGCTGCGAAAATAATAGGAAGAGATACTCGATATATTGAGTGTGGTGTGATCGACGAAAGAAATCGATTGTTGTATTGTGGGGGTCTTTATATAGCTCTGGATTGAGGCCTACTTAATGGAGTTTACCGAATTTCTGAAAACTGGTCTGAGTAGAATTTTTTTTGCCCTACCTAATCGTTCTAAATCTCTAATCTAATCGGTGGGGGAGCTCACGGGCTCAACCTGAGAGAATTGATAACACTAGCCTTAGCAAGAGCAGTACTTCGCTGAATTTACTACCGTATCGGAATCACTGAGAGAATCCTACGAGAAACTCAGTGGCTTGTGTCTATGGGTTAGTTCGCACGTCGAAATCGTCGACTACGACGAAGAGTTCGACGAGGGCGTGAGTAGAATCAGCAACGGGCAGCGCTATAGCATTGTTGAATATCCATGAGCGACGATGACTAATTACTGACTTACTTACTCGTCAGCTGGACCATATGCTCGACTGCCTATAATGGTAATAAAAATACAGATATTCGTGCTGCTCTCACCGCCATGCTGACGGTGTTGCCCACAAAAAATTACAATTGCAATATTTGCAGCAAACAGATTACGGGGGACCGTAGACGCCGCAGTCTTTCCAAGAGTTTTTACTGGTGGTAGACGTCTTGTCACGTCTTTTACGTCGGGTAGGTACCACAATCTTGCCTATTTCTGTCGTGAAGCAGTAATGCGTTTCGGTTTAAAGGGCGGGGTAGCCGTTGTAGTGTTAAAAGTGAGACCTTAGAACTCATGTCTCAAGGTGGGTGGCGGCATTTGCGTTGTAGATGTCTATGGGCTCCAGTAACCACTTTATATCAGGTAGGCCGTGAACTCGTCCAACCAAGCCATAAAAAAAATAAAAAGAGTCCAGGTCTGAAAAAACAGACAGTCACCTGTTCCATCCTGACCTCATTTACGTTATATCGAAATTTACATTAAAATTACCATCACGAAGTTTGCTTTGAAATAATTAATAATTCTATACCCTCGCTTCGTCGCGTCTAAAATTAATTACATGCTCAAATTGTTATAACCTCTTCATTCAATATGCAAGCTATAAAATCAATATTGAAACGTTTCATGGTTGTCGCTTCGGGATAAAACTGGGGCTGATGCTATAATCCAATAATTCAGTTCAATTAAATACATATTATATTTCAATAAAAATCAAAAAGGAATGTATTTAACGGTTAGGTTAGGGATAACAAAAGACGATCCACTTGTTAGTAAGTAGTCACTTTGGAAGATTTAACGACAAAAAGAAGATCTTCCACCGAGCGGGTGAAATTGCTAGGTAAACCGACAGTCCTAATGTTGCTGTTCGAAACTTGTATATGGGTGTTAGAAGACCGCTTCCAAAAACTAAGTCAGACGATAGTACTAATGACACCTTTGATGATGGAGTTATTTAGACAGATGTTGTAAATAAATATATGTGCAAATCTGCGCCGCGCCCGTGCGTTCGTTGATCCGAGCATCAGCTGTTTTTCATTTTGTGTTTCATTGCTGGTTTATTTTTAGTAAAGTAATGTATTTTTTATGAAACTATCATTTTCATTTAGCTGTACTAACATGATGGAGCGTAAATAATGTAAATAAAAAGTTTACAATTTTTTTTTTTTATAATGGTAAATTTTTCTCTGTCTCATCACCAAAGGTTTGTTTGTTTTATGTGTGCTATCGTCATTAGTGCTATCGTCTGTCTTCGTTTTCGGAAACTGTCTCCTAACACCCAGTATACTTATTGAAAATGTCGTAAGCGGGATTCAGGCATCTATCAAATCATCATGTTTCTATGATGGTTATCGGCAGTCACTGTTTTCAATGGTCGTCAGCAATGCCAGGTGCACAGTCTAGCTAGTCCGTAATATGGCATACGATATACTGAACATCAACCTCAAAATCCATTAAAAACTAATAAAATAAGTTATACAATCGTAGGTAGATCCAATTCGGAATGAAACCAGATATTAGTTTTGAAGTTGAACGAACGGAGTGTTTCATAATAGTTCTGTGTAAGTTTCATCCCCTACAAATGGGAATTACATTCAAATTGGTTTTGTAACAAAATTTATACAGAGTCATTCAGAACACTGGTACTAGCTAGGTTTCCATGAATATAATATCGATGTGTGCATATTTCCTATATACTCTGAAGCGGTAGGACTGTTCGACGTGTGATCTAGTCCCTAGACACAAGGGATCGGGTTTCTCGCCGGATCTTCTCAATGGGTCGCGATTCCGATCCGCTGGTAGATTCAGCTGTTCTTGTTAAGGCTAGTGTTATCGATTCTCCTAGGTAGAGCCTGTGAGCTCACCTACGCGTCCGGGCGTAGCTGGGATAGCCCCTTAGGCTACCAACCATAGATAGGGGGAAAAAATACAGGACCAACTTCAATGTTTTTTTAGGATATCTTCCGATTGCCCGAGTGGCTGAAGTTTGGTATTTCTAAATTATTATTTTTTTGCTTAAATGGGTGAACGAACTCACAGCCCGCTGGTGTTAAGTTATTACTGGAGCCCATGGACATCAACAATGTAAATGCGCCACCCACCTTCAGATATAAATTTTAAGGTCTCAAGTATGGTTACAACGGCTGCCCTACCCTTCAAACCGAAACACATTACTGCTTCACGGCAGAAATCGGCAGGGTGGTGGTACCTACCCGCGCGGTATTCGTATCCATCCGATAAAATTCAAATCCAAGATCAACCAGCAAAACGGGCCAGATTTGACTATAGGTCTGCAGTTACTATAGATCTGGCTTGTGGACAGTACTTAACAGTAGGCATCGGCTTGGCTTAGCCCCTGGCATTTGCTGACCTCCATTAGTGACGGTAACCACACACCATTAGGTGGGTCGTGTGTCGTCTGCTTACAAGGGCAAAAAAAAACATAGTGGTGACCTAACGAATGCCTTTCACTGGGCTGTTGACAATATCAAGGCTGATGTTTTAATCCTTTAAAAAACTAACGAATAATCTCAGTTTCACTATGGTTAAGGATTTTTTACTTGGAATGTCAGTCAGCTGTTCTGTATTTTATTAACGACATGAACATATTTTGTTTTCATTTAACCTATAATAGCCCAAGAGCCCGCGACGGCCAGACCTTCGTTATTTTATAAAAGCTGAAAGTTTCTCTGTGTATGTTTTAAAATTAACAATTAATTTTGAAAAGTGTCCGGAAATGGATATCGTGATTTCTAAAGATATTCTAGAGTAAATATAAAAAAAAGTAACTTTATACTTTAACGAATTTATGGTACTATTTTATATACCTTTACTGCCTGTTACCTGCCCAAGTAATCACAATCGGAACTCTATCGTTGCGGGTCGTTCTTACCTGTGTTGGAGACATACACAGAGAAACTTTCAGCTTTTATAAAATAACGAAGGTCTGGCCGTCGCGGGCTCTTGCTCTATAACACTCGTCTGGAAGCTGTGTGAGGAACTAGGTTTCGCCGTTTGTTTATTGCAGCATATAATTAAAACTGTTTTTACGGTTTAAACGCGACATTAAATCGTAAAAGTGGTTTTTAATATTAAGACTCGCGAGATGACGAAGCTTTCGAATTTCTCATCCAATAAGTTTAATGTTTCTCGTGCTGTATGGCAAGTGTCGCTGTCCTGTTAGAACCACATATTTGTGAGATCCATACCATCTATCCTAGGTCACAAAAAGTTTGTTACCATCGTGCGATATCGGTCGCCATTGCCAGTGAGCGCGGCTCCTGGCGTATCTTCGAAGAAATAAGGGCCGATGATACCGCCGGACAAGCGTGTAGCATTCCATGGTGAAGTTTTACGACTGATTATGTGTTCATGCCAAATTTGACAGCTATCGCGTTACCAAGATGGCCGCTATGAGCTATCAAAGTTCGCGCGTCCCTATTGAAAAACCCTATAATTATCGCGAGATTTACAAATATATTTTTACCTAAGGTTACTTGTAGGAATTGCATCTCTGGGGTACATAATATGGAGTAAATATACGACTTTTTATTAGATTTTAACTGTATAACTACGATTAATAGATTAATCTTAAACTTCAACTAGCATGCGTGTATGTAAGGGTGTCGCGTATATTATGTTTGTCCCAGAGTAAAAAAGTTTGAGAGTCACTGATTTAGACGATGTATTGTTTTATTATCCGGTTGCACTGAAGCACATGGATTTTTTAGTAATTAATAAAGTCAGCGTGACAGTTATTGTTCGCGTAATTAAATGTCACATTACTTACAAGGTGAGATTGTTGTTTCAAAACTTTTTAGTTTTACACGTTAGGTTTACTTTCTTCTACTCAAGCTATTACTAACAGACTTCATTTTTCATGTAGGCCTCGTCGAAGGAGTCGCTTGTACAGATCAGCCATCATAATAAAGGCACGTATAGAAATAATTCGGGAGGTACTTTGGTTATTCTTATTTTTTAATATCTTACATATATGCCAATCTTTGCCAAACTTTAGAAGACAAAGTGTTGCGATTTCCAGCATATGTTGCGTTTTACTAATTGATCGTTGGATTATATTTATTGTTTTGAGATATTTATTGTACCCTTATTGTACACTTTAACGACTTCATTTAAGAGAACTATAAAATTGATGCTTTGCTCTTAGCGGCTCGATTTGAAAGGTCGGTGTCATGGCGGACCTCGTTCACTGACATTTTAACGTTCAGAAACTGAACACAAGGCTATAGTGTTTTTTTTAAATGATGCTGATGTAAGATCTATAAACGAATGCTATCTTCCACCTTAAAACGATGCAATCGAAGTCGTCCGTAACCACGAAAACTGTACTGTTCAAAACGTCGGTAATAAAATTATAATTACAATTAAAAAAAATTTAAGGCATCGTGACCCAAAGGATAAGACATCCGGTGCATTCGTATGTAGCGATGCACCAGTGTTCGAATCCCGCAGGCGGGTACCAATTTTTCTAATCAAATACGTCCTTAACAAATGTTCACGATTGACTTCCACGGTGAAGGAATAACATCGTGTAATAAAATAAAATTCGTAAAATTATAATTTGCGTAATTAATGGTGGTAGGACCTCTTGTGAGTCCGCACGAGTAGGTACCATAAGATGTAAGTAATAATGTATAGGTACAGTAAGATGCTTACCACTTCATTATCAACGTGCGATGTCAACATGCGCGTCAACGTGCTTGTTTATACTAAGCTTGGAATTAAGTGACGATTGAGAAACGTTATTCATTACGTTAATTGTAACTGATGCCGTATCGCTCTTAAGTACGTTTCAAGTTTGAATCTCTATTCCGATAAGGATTTCTTTCGCCGAATGCACACGCCCAGACGCTAAGGATCCCAATATTTGCACCGCACTTAAAATGCTACACTGGTAGTCCTTCAATTAATCGTATCCCGAAATGCGAAAACTTAATTAAGACAACTATAAATAGATAATAACGATGAATAAGTCAGTAAAAGAAGACTATAAAATATTTATGGCGGCCGTTTATAAGTTGATTGAGTTATCTTTATTAGAATTATTTGGATCGGTATTATCCACTCTGTTATGTGCCTAGAAGCAATCTTGATTTTCGGTTAAGGCAGTGCTCGCCAACACGCGGCTCTTTGACTCCCTTAGACGCCTTCAGCTCTAATACTAGGAGCAGGCTTAGGGACCCCGGTAACCGTACGCGTCGAACTTGACAAAGAGGTCGATGTGCAACCTAACCCATGCATCAGCCCGCTGAGTTTCTCGCCGGATCTTCTCAGTGGGTTGCGATTTCGATCCCGTAGTAGATTCACTCGCGAAGCAGTTGCTCTTGAGTTGTTAGGTCTCCTTCGGAAGCGCTGTTAGCAAATCCCACCCCTCCTGGCTGATACTTGCTCGCCCACCTGTCCTGGTGAAATTGGAAAGGTCTCAGGGCCACCAGTTATCCTTCAATCATAAAAAAAAACTTTGACTCATCCGCGGAATGTTTCGTTCAGGCACGGAATATATTACTTAATATCTTGCTTTGTAAGAGACGAGTAAACATTTTTGAAACAACGCTGTAAAAATATACCTATGTAAAAAAAAAACCAATTCTCTTTGAATAAATTTTAATTGTATGTTATCCATGTTTGGCTCTTTTGGTCGACAAGGTTCCGGCCTATGGTGTGGCGGGTAGCCATCACAGAACACAAGATATTTGACAGATGCCTGAATCTCGTTTACGACATTTTCAAGATAAGCTTGCATATATACAAGTTTCGAACAACAACATTCGGACCGTCGGTCTATCGAGCAATGACACCAACTCAGTGGAAGATTTTACCTTCGTCGTTATCCCCAAACTGGATTAGGGGAATCCCGATTAGCAGTTACAGTTAAATTGATAGAGATTGAGGGAACACACGTGATTAAATCCACAGAAAAGAAAGCCTTAGAACATTCTATTTGATAATAATATGCATAGGACCGTAATAACGTATTTACTCTGCACCTGCCCTGGTAAAACTGGAAAGGGCTCCGGCCCACCAGTAATCTCTCAAATATGAAAAAAAACGTATTTACACTTTTCAAAAACCGAAACGTTAGCTCAACTGGCTGCCGATTCGACTCGAATAATCATATCCTTTCTTTGCCTTTGTACTTATCTTTCATCCTTTCTACCTTTCTTATCTCAAAAGCCGCATTGAGTTCCACCGTGATATACATATTGTATTCGCATATGTGTGTAGAAAAGTTGCATTACCTAATGATGCCAATACATTCCACAATGCTTTATGGTCAATCCTTTACAGCTCAGAACATTTGTGGAATGCAACCCCGATACGTATACATTCTAAAACATTAAATTCCTTCAAAGTATTTTTTTAATTGCTTAGATGGTTAGACGAGCTCACCGCCCACCTGGTGTTAAGTGGCTACCGGAGCCCATAGACATCTACAACGTAAATGTGCCGCCCACCTTGAGATATAAGTTCCAAAGTCTCAGTATAGTTACGACGGCTGCCCCACCCTTCAAACGGAAACGCATTACTGCTTCACGGCAGAAATAGGCGGGGCGGTAGTACCTACCCGTGCGGACTCACAAGAGGTCCTACCACTAGTGATTACGCTAATTATAAATTTGTGGGTTTCATTTTTATTACACGATGTTATTCTTTCACCATGGAAGTCAATCGTCAACATATGTTAAGTACGTATTTCATTAGAAAAATTGCTACCTGCCTGCTGGACTCCAACACCGGTGCATCGCTCAACACGAATGCACCAGACATCTTATCCTTTAGGCCACGACGACTTCAACCAACCACTCATTTATCCATTTACTTGTCTATTTAGTTATATTTGTGTTTCAGCATGTCTGAATAATGTAGCCTATGTATACTCCACTATACTCGTACGTATGTATATATTTATATATGTATTAACCGCATATTAAGCATTATAATTATACTATTGTTTTATTTGTTGGTATATTAGTATTTATGTACAACGTTATATTTACATGTGTAATATATTAATATCATCATTATATTATTGTGGTATGTATGTATTTCTTTCATTGCTTAAGTCTGCAAGTAGACTAACATTAATATCTGTCCTTAGATTATTCTTGAGCATCTGATGGTCTCCTAGAAGATATCAGTCTTAACAATAAGACTGCCATTTCTGCTTTTAGTAATGTTTTGCATTCATTTTGATTTTATATAGAGCATACGATACTAGTCATCAGCAAAAATAATTACAAAAACGATTTATTTATATATCGTGCTCATATAAATGCTAATAAAAGCAGCTTTCATTAAGGATCAGTCAGGTCGGAAGACCGTATAAGGGTGGGAAATAATTATGCAGAGATCTAGATGTTCATATGAGTTTAATTGCGAATGCACGCGGCCTGGTTAACGACAAGTTGCGTTTAATAACTAGACGCAAACGAGCTGTTTATTATTATAATCAAACCACATATTCTATACATATATTTTGATCACAAATATATCTGTCGCATCCGGAAACGGTAAACGAAGCCAAAGCCCGCCATCTAGTGGATGTGGGTCGCAACTACTCGTCAAACATCGGCTCCCTTCGGGTGGTGTGCTTCGGCAGGGTCTACATGTAATCGCTTAGGTTGTTCCATGGAGATTCGTTGCCTGACTTATGAAGCGAGAAGACGTCTCGGAACTGTCATATAGTTTTGTTCTACGCGTTGTTATATTTTGATTTCATTAGCTCTGCCTTTGTATTTAAAATAGAATCTCATTGCACGGCTACCTATAAAAGTCAATGAATAATAGTGATCGTTAACTTACTTTTAGCACCCACTTACTGATCCATCCATCGCCTACATAAACAAAGCCATAGAGCGTTATGGCTTAAATCCACTATGGCAAGGCAACTTGTTTTTGCAAATGCACTTATCACTGCTTACGACCTCTATTACATCATCATCATCGGCTTCTCTCATCCAGCTCTTGCCAGCTATCGTGCTTATATCGGCATTCCAACCAGCCTGAAGGCGTCCAGCACTAGGTTTGGCAATTCGCAAAACCGATAAGCTATAGGGTAAACGTGTTCTTGACCTCTATCTTAAGACGTCAAAAACAAACTCACTGTATCGTTAGAACGACAATATATACCATTGAAAATCTCCAGGCAGATAAGTATCGTGTGAACAATCACTCGTGGGAAGGCTCATATGTCTATTTAAATACAAGTTAACAGTTTCTGATTTGTTTAAACAAAAGATTTGTGAGCGCCTCGTAAATTGGAAAATGGTTTTAAGTAAATAGTATTACGTTAATTTAATTAAAGACGCACGTTTACTGTGGGAAGCTGAGCGGTATATGGAGTAAGGAAAACTAATAGGTAGGCTAATATGATGGGCAGCGGCTTGGATCTGCTCCTGGCATTGCTCTAGTCCATAGTAACCACCCACCATCAGGTGGGCCATATGCTTGTCTGCCTACAAGGGCAATAAAAAATAATAAAAATAGTAAAATGGGCGGTCTGATCCACGTACCTTAAACCTGAGCTAAAAGAAAGACTCC